>NC_136821.1:20849877-23249877 GCF_951394365.1 Tetrao urogallus
CACCTTTGTACATAAGTAGTCTTGCTGTTTGTTCCTTACGAACCGAGAGAGGTGGGTTGGGTGTCTCCCCGCGTACTTTCCCGTTCCCTAAGCAGTGACTGTACAATAATTCCGCCGCGGGAGCCTCGGGCTATTCCTCCCTCTGCCCATCCCTACCCCCGCCCGAGGGCTCCGTCCCGCCTGGTAAAGAAGCCTACGATTTACGTTCAGCGAACGGAGCGGCGTAGCCTTGAAATCATTTCCTGAAAGTTCATTATTAGAATATGACAAAAAATCCAGTGTCTTAAAAATATAAGCATTTCGGGACACTTACTCGAAATATATAAGAGGCGTATTTTGGTGAGTGCCTACGCGTGTGTGAGTCACACGGGGCCCAAACAAGCAATAGCAAGTTGGATGAGGGCTTCAACTCTTCAGAAAAATCTCATTATGGGAAGAGCGAAGTGGCTCTGTAGGGAGCATTATGGAAATATCTGGGCTTGATTTAATGAGGCTCTTCGCATTGGTGGAACATCAACTTAACAGAGAAAAGTCTGCCCGGGGCGTCCGAGTTACCAAAATGAAAATTGGCAATTGAGATGATAAGAAAGTGGCTTTCTTGTGCGAAATCACTTCGGGTAACAGATATAACATTAAATAACATACATTCTATGCACCGAGAACAATGTTTTATGTACCGAGTCTCTTATCTGTCTCTTCTAATGACTTCCCTTAGCGGGTTGTTAGTACTTGACAGCAGGTCTCTGTGCGGGGAACTTTTTTCCAATTCCACATTCAAAGGAGGTCCATCAGAGAACATGATTGGCAATTTTCGTCATAATCTGCACATTATTAGCATCAAAATTGACATGGCAGTAACACCGGTGCTTTTTGATGTGCCTTTCTCCAAGTTCACGGCAGTCCCTCCCGTAGCAGCGGTGTGGAGAGGCGGCTCTCGGTCGCCCGGAGGTGGCTGCGCGGGGGCACAGAAGCGACGTGAGCAATAAATCCGAGAGTGAGACAGAAAGGGGAGAAACGCGCTACGGCAAAAAAAAAAAAAAAAAAAAAAAAAAAAGTAATTTAGAAAAGCGTCTGTAACGTAAATGCTTCAGGGCGACACCTACACCCAGAGAGATTCAAGTATTTCCCAGTGAGCGTGGATTGTGGTCGGTGAAAAGCACGAGCCTGCAGAACGCCTCTCCCCACTCTGGCAGTCACCCTCACGTAACCGGCCGGCCGCAGCAGCCTCGCGAGCTACCACTCTCCGTACAATACCTATGCGAGTTTCCCATTTATTCGAACTCAAACGGAAATAATAATAATTATTTAAAAAAAAAAAAAAAAAAAAAAAAAAAAAAAAAAGGGAGAGTGAGAGAGAGAGAGGACGAAGAGACGAAGAAACCCCAGGAACGCATTCCCTCCTGCCCCTCCCCGAGCCCCGCGCCCTCCGTCGGGCGGCAATAGAAAAATAGAAGGAACTTCTGCCCGGGGGGCCCCGCGCTGAGCCCCGGGTGGTTATCTGGTGAGCGGTGCCTCCTCTCGCTGCTCCGGCGAGGAGACCGCGGCCTTGCCCAGCACGGCGGCCGAGTAGGGCAGGAAGCCGCTCTCGGAGCGCTGCGCGCTCGCGGTGCACGGGAAGTCGGCGGCGGATCCCCGCGAGCCCAGCGCCGAGGCCGCCGCCGCCGCCGCCGCGGTCTGGCTGCTGTGGCAGCTGAGGCACGAGCACGGAGCCGAGCCCCCCGGAGGACCCGAGCCCGCCGCCGCCGCCGCCGCGGCTGCCGCCGCCGCCGCCGCCGAGGCAGCCGCGCCGCTGTTGAGGCCGGCGGCGGCCGGCGCCTGGTAGAGGCCGGGATGGCGGAAGCTGCAGAGCAGCTCGGGGCGGGAGTAGGGGTGCGAGAGGGCGCGGAAGGTGTCCAGCGGGCGGATGGAGGTGGCGAAGGGCGCGGCGGCGGCCCCCGAGGCGGCGGCGGCGGCGGCGGCGGCGGTGACCCCGACGTGCGGGTAGTAGTGCAGCGGGACGTGCGAGTGGAAGGGGTAGGGCAGGCTGCCCGTGGCCGCCGCGTGGGTCATCATGTAGGTGTAGAAGCTGGGGTCGGCCGGGTGGGGCCAGGACATGGCCAGGCGCTGCCGCTTGTCCTTCATGCGCCGGTTCTGGAACCACACCTGCGCGGGGACACAAGCACAGAGCGGCCTCAGCTCCGTTCCGCGCCCCGCAGCCCGGCACCAGCGGGCGGCCGTGCCCCGGGGGGAGGGGGGGACGACTCGCGGCCCGGTGGGTCTCTGCGGCCCACAGCTAACGTTTCCCCTCCGATACCCACCCCGCCTCCCGGCCCTGCGGTTCATCCCTCTCCCCGCGAGCTGAACGGCCGCGATTTCTCTTCCCTCTCCTCCCTGGGAAATGGGCTAGCGACGAGATCCTACGTGATCGAACAGCCGAAGGGGCAAACGCAACCTTCCCGGTGCAGAGACAGCCAAGGGCTGCTCCGCCGCGGAGCCCCGGGGGGTGGAGGGTGGGGGGGGCTCCGTACCTTGATGGTGGTCTCGGGCAGGTTGAGGGCGGCTGCCAGCTCGCAGCGGCGCGGCCGCGACACGTAGTTCTCGCGGTAGAACTCCTTCTCCAGGCGGGCGATCTGCTCGCGGGTGAAGGCGGTGCGGTACCGCCGCACCTGGTCTGCCCCCGCCGCCGAACCGCCCAGTGCGCTGCCGCCGTGCAGGCCCAGCCCGGGGGCGGCGGGAGTGCTGGGAGCCGGGCTGCTCTCCGCGAAGCCTGCGGGGCGAGCAGCGGGCTGAGAGCGGCCGGAGGGGCTGCCCCCGAACCGGCCGCCCTGCCCCGCCGAGAGCTGTCAGCGTTACAAATCGCGGCTGTTAATGGGATCGATACGGTTGAGGTTGGGTTGGGGTGGGTTTGGTTTTTTTTCCTTTCATTCTTTCTTCCCTTTTTTTTTTTTTTTTTTTTTTTTTTCTTTCTTTCTTTCTTTCTTTGAGCAAATCGGGCTGCGCGGTGGCTGCGACCACCGTGCCTCGGGAAAGGCTCGGACCCGTTAGGGGCGAAGCAAAACCGAGCAGCCCTAAGGGCGATTTCTCTCGCTCGTTCCGTCGAGGCTGCCTTGCTTTCTTTGGCACATTCGACGAAAAAGGCATGCACCGTGCCCCTAGGAGATCCGCGCTCACCTGGCTCCCCCTCCCCAATTACTGCGATAATAACAACCACCGTCCGTCACCGCGCCCCGCAAAGCGGAGACAGACGGGGCTGCCTCTGAGTCTCTGCTGTAAACAGAAGAACGGTGAACAATGCCCAATTATTCTTAAATGGCCACGGAATGGCAAGCTGCGTGTACACAGAGAAGGGCAAACGCAGACAAATAAGGACCATTTCCTCACACTTCTCTCTGTCTCACTAATTTAATATATGTATGTGTAGCTACATACACATCCACACACATATATATACAGCTCGAGAGACGCGCCGAGCTCCAGGAGGTCGGGGAAAAAATAAGAAGGGTTTCCCTAGCTCCGGGTGAGTGAGTGGGTGGGTGACGGTGCCCACATCCATCCCTGCCGCATCCCCCCACGGTGGTGGCTTTGGGCACGCACACACGCGGCCGAGCCGCGTCCCGGCTATGGGAACAGCGCGGCGAGCCCCATAATATTTTACAGCCCCGGCGCTGCCTCCGCGGAAGAGAGAGCGCCGTGGGCAGAGGGCTGCAACTTCGGCGGTGGCGGCGGCATCGCCGGGCTCTGGAAACGCGGGCGGCGAAGCGCGGGGCTCGCTGGAGGCGAGAGCGGCGAGTTACCTTTGGTGCTGTTCTCCTTGAGCTGGGAAGAAGGCAGGCTGGCCGGGGAGCGCAGAGCCGAGCAGCCCACCTCCACGTCGCTGTTCATCTCTGCCTCTTGAGCCACTTCGGGATAAAGGCTGATTTTCTTTCTGCTTTCCGACGGCGGGATTTCGGACGAGACGGTGCTTTCGCCGCTCGGATGCTGCAGGTTGAACAAAGTGTCTATTTCGAATTTGCCTTTGGCGGAGATGTCCCCTATCGCGCCGTGCAGGGAGGAGGAAGTTAGTCTCGGGCTGAGGCGACCACTGTGCTGCGAATTTTCGAGGGCCTCCAGCACCGCGTTTCCAGCTGAGTCTGACAAATTCGAGAGCCTTTTGCCAGCCGTAGGGCTGTGCAGCCCTCTCTCCATCAGGATCATCTCTTTTCTTATTCTTTCCATCATCTCAGCTTTATAAAAAATGTCAAAGTTGCAGGGCTGGTCCTGTACTAATGATGAGCTGCGGCAGGGGCTAATTCACATTCACCCCGGAGAGTGTCTCTAAATATTATTATCTCTTTTTGAGGGAGGCGTAAAAACTGTGGGATGCCAAAGCGAGGGAATGACTGGTCAAAATGACCCATACATCCTTTCTAGCCCGAAATGTCATTCATCAAAAAGTAGCGCTCGTCATTAAGGTACGAATGACGCTGTTCGAATAATCATTTATTGTAACAGGTTTATAAGCAAATAAATACAAGCTCCTGTCAGTGGATAATGAAGGCGGCTTCTGAGCAGACAAATATATCCAGGTGGAAAGAAAGAGAGACGAGAAGTGAGGAGCAAAGCTCTTGTCCTCAGCTTGATCAGATCCTGCTTGAATCGCTCTGGGGTTTGGCCTCTGGGGTGAAATTGACAGTCTGATTAATAAAATGAGCTGTGCAACATTTCCCCCTTCATTTAGGTGCATCATTATGCTCTGATTTTTGTTTTGTTGCCTTTTAGGTCCTAATGATGCAGCTTCTTTCTCATTTGTCCTCGGACAGAACCACACGCTAAATGTTAGATAATGCTTTTCTTTATTATTAGCTCGGAGGCGGATTAGATCGGAGCCGCCGGCAGAAGAGCGGCGGGGAGAGCATCTCTGCCGCTGACACCTCGTTACTTTTCCCTCCCATTTTCCGACCGCATTCGTACTTTTATCCCGGGATTTCGGCAGCACCCCCTCGCACCCCTCACACCCCGAGCCCTGCGCTGGGACCTGACGTGCCCGCTGCTGCCGACACACCGCGCTTCGGGCGCACCTCCAGCAACCGCCCGCAAATTGAAATAGCAATTAGCGGCCCTCATTTCTAATAGATCTCTTCGTTGCGTCCTTACATGCAGTATTCTTTCTGCTTCCCGTAACCCTGTTTACCGACGAAGCTGCCCTGTGGGACAACGCTCGCTCCGATAGTGGGCAAAAGAGCTCGAAGGGTACGAAACGCAGCCGTGCGGCCAGCGGGTTCCTCTATCCAGCCCTTCTTCCCTCCCAACCTCCCATTTAAGAGCATTATTATGACAAATAACAGAATGACCGATGTGCGGCCATTGTCCCCGACAGGGACTGACCCCCCCTCCCCTCCCCCTGAATTACCTGTGGCTCCGTAAGCTCATCGCTCCGTTCCGTGCCGCTGCGGGGCTACGGGCTGCCACGCTCCGCACCCGCGGCGTTCGGGAAGTGGCCCTTCAGAGCTAACTTTGCCCGTAATAATGACGCTGATGGCGACCATTTAAGCGAAGATAGATCCTTTGTCGTTAGCATCTCCGGAGCGCTCCCCGATAGCTGCCCGGCCTTTATCCCCACCGTGATTTCCACCCCCCCGCATCATCCCGTGGTCAGAGCCCAAGAACCCGAGGGTTTGGTGGCCCAACGCGGGTCGGATTTTTGCAAGCAGCGCTCTCCCGCTAATGTCGGTCACACACATCTCCTAAGTTCTGGTGCTCTTGCGCATGATTCATAGCTCGAAAATGGGATACTTGTCAGATTTTTTTTTTTTAATAACGTGTGAAAGTCTCCCTAAACATTCCGTGAAATATTTAGGAAACATTCTAGGCGTTGTTTGAAAAATCCACCCTTCCATTAACGATCGTTTCATGTCAACCCTTTGATATGTGAATTTCTCCTGCACTGTGGTGTCCTGCGTTTTACAGCCCCAAAACCAGACTAAAGTCAATAGCGACTTTTCCTCGCCCGCGGGTCGTTGCGGCGGGCACAGGGCCGGGCGGACACCGGGGCACTGCGGCGGGACGGGGCTGCGCGCAGCGGGGGGAGAGAGAGGGACGGATGTACTGGCGGTACCGCGAGCCGGAACCCCACAGCCGCCCGCACTGCCCGGTGGAGGGGGAGCGGGAGGTGGAGAGGAAGCGTGCGGCGGGTTTATTGCTGTCGTTTGGCGCCCTCGTCTGTTTTCTTAAACGCGGTGACGGAGCGAGCGTCTGCCCCGGCCTTCGGGGACGCCGCCGCAGGGCCGCCGAGCCCCGACGGAAGCGGGCTGCGCCCCGAACGCGGCACCACGCGGGGACGGACTGCAGTGCGGCCGGCGGGAGGAAACGGGCGGGAGCGGCCGTGCGGGGAGTGCTGGTCGGCGTCCGTTTCATTTGGGACCTGTTAAATAATTCCGGGTCCTCGTTTACGTGCAGTGCACTTTAAATTATATCTACGTTCATATGCAGGGGACACAACACGTCCTAATAATCTCTCGCTAAGAATCTGAGCGACGAAACCCTGCTCCCGTGTAGTCAGTGACTTACATCGGCAACCCATCAACAAACCGCCCATCTGAGATAGGCACTCCCAGCACACCAGGCGCATTTACCGCACTGATGTTTCCCTTTCTCTATTCCTCCCTCCCTCCCCCCCCCCCCCAAAAAAAAAGAAAAAAAAAAAGCACAACCTAAGGAGCCTCCTGCTTCACACAGATATTAACGGGCAAACGAGGAGGAAGTTGCAGAGAGCGACAAAACAGACGAAGTTTACTCAGTTGTTCCTATGAGTTTAAAAAGCTGCTCAGGCCCGGGGCCAAACTTTTTATTTTTACCTTGAAAGTTATTACCCCAGGCATCAAAGAATATTTTCAGTACACTTTTATTAAATCTTAGCCTGGGAGAAAACATAAGGTCACTCCACTTAATTAGAACGCGGCTCGCAGCGAGACAGCCGCTCCCAGGGCCAGAAGGAGAGCGGGGCGCCGACTCCCCCTTCTGCCGCAGGGCTCTGCGGCCACGCGACATCTCCGCGCAGCGCAGAGCCGGGCCGCTCGGGGCTCTCGGAGCGCGGAGCCCCGCGCAGTGCCCGCGGCGGGCAGCGACGGGCGCGGCGTGCGCCATCTGGCGGCTCTGCGCTGCTTTGCGCGCGCGCTGCGCGGGGCGGAGGCTGCGTGCTGCCCTGGGCCGCTGCCGCCCGCATCGGTGTGCCCGGCGCTGCCCCCGCCGCACGCCGGTCCGCAGGGAAGGTCGGGGCGCTGCGAGGTGGTCGGTCCGTGCTTCGAAGCGGAAAGAGCTGCGGCGTGTCCCCGGGTCACACGGGGCCTTCGGCACGTCGCGCCCCGAGGCACAAGGGCTGCGGTCCGGAGGCGCCCGTTTTTGCCGTGTTGATGGTCGTGCGATTGTTTGTGAGGCTGGCTCTGCAAACAGACGGACTTCCCTTTACCCGATAAAGCGGGGCTCCGTCCGAAAAGCCGCTGGACAGGAGTTTATGTTCAGCCCGGAGAGCTTGTCCGGGCCGGGACACCGCGGTTCCCGCTGCGCTTCGGGGCACGCAAGGGTCGGAGAGACTGCGCTCACCCGACAGACCGAGGGCAGAGCCCGAGAGAGTTCCGAAGGAACTTCTCCACCCTCAGAACTGATTATTTTTTAACGTTGAAATAAAGAAAGAGATGAGAGTACAGTAAAAAAATGAAATGAGTGTAACAAAAGAGATGAGTGTGCATAAAGAGATGAGAATACATAAAGAGATGAGGGTAACAAAGGAGATTAGGGTACTTAACTAGAAGAAGGTACATAAATAGATGGGAGTAAATACAGAGATGAGATGTTACGGCACAGGTTTGGAGATTAAAAGCCAGTTTGACAGTTTTCTCCGCGTTGCTATTAAATCTTTTCATTCCAGTAAGTGCCTTGTTTTGAAGGACTGGGAAAACTAAAAGGCCGTCCGTTCGGCTTAGCTATGAAAAGTGCACAACGAGGCTGTGGGGAAAGTTTTGGAGTAAAACAAATAGATTGTTTACTCTTCGCTTGTTTTCTCCCTTTTTCCGGACTACGTAATGTATACAATATACAGAAAAGAGGGTATTTCTGCGGCAAACGTTTACAGAGAAGCAACCTCGAAAGTCCCGGCTACCAACGGAGACCGAGCAGACCCCTAGCTCCGTTAGATCATAGCAAAGGTATTTGAGGAAATGAGATAATTTCGGGAGGCGGTGGGGGGGTGGGGGGGGGAGGGAGAAAGAAAGTGGGGAGATAGGAACATCGGGAAAGTGGGACTCAGGTACTTTGCCCTCGGCTTCAAAAGGCTAGCGGAGAACCGAAGGTCCGAAGGCCCTTTTGAAGCCGCGGGCAGGCGGGCGGGCGGGGGGATGAAAGCGGTGGGGGCGAGGCCGGCCCGGAGGCGGGAGCGCGGCGTCGGGGGGGCCCCGTCGGTGCGAGCCGGGGGGCTGCGAGGCGGCGGGAAGGTCACATGCTCCGGCGGCAGCCTATGAGCAGCCCCCCGGGCTGAGGCAAACTAATCTGGGGCCGGCCGCCCCCACCCCCGCTTCCCCCCCCCTCGACCCGGACTTGCTTTTTATAAACGTACCGCCAGGATCCAACCTGTTGGAGGCAAATAACAATTTTGCGCCATGCCCGGCCGGGGACCGCGCCGCCGCCCGCGATGTGCAAGGCCATGAGCAAAGAAGCAAGCTGGGAGATGGAAGGACTGCGCGGCGACAACAGCGGCGGCGGCGGCGGCGGCGGCACCCCCGGGCAGTGCCGTAACTTTCTCTCCTCGCCCGTTTTCGGCGCGGCGCACACGGGCCGCGCGGCCGCCGCCGCCGCCGCCGCCGCCTCGGGGTTCGCCTACGCCGGCGGAGGGGAGCGCTCGGGGGCGGCGGCGCGGCCCGACCCCCCGGCCAAGGACTGCCCGGGCTCCGGCGCGCCGCCCGCCGCCCCCGCGCTCGGCTACGGGTATCACTTTGGCAACGGATATTATAGCTGCAGGATGTCCCACGGGGTTGGGATCCAGCAGAACGCCCTGAAGTCTCCCCCCCATGCCTCCATTGGCGGCTTTCCCGTGGAAAAGTACATGGACGTCTCCAGTCTGACCAGCACGAGTGTCCCCGCCAATGAAGTCTCCACCAGGGCGAAGGAAGTGTCCTTCTACCAGGGCTATACAAACCCCTACCAGCACGTTCCTGGGTACATAGACATGGTCTCAACGTTTGGCTCTGGGGAACCGAGACACGAAACGTACATATCCATGGAGGGCTATCAGTCCTGGACTCTGGCTAATGGCTGGAACGGCCAGGTGTACTGTGCCAAAGATCAGACACAGAGCTCGCACTTCTGGAAATCGTCCTTTCCAGGTACGCGAGGGCGAGAACCGCTCCGAGCCGAGCCGCGCCCCCCGCGCCCTCCGCCGGCCGCCCCCCAGCCCTCCCCCGGAGCGGCCCGAGGCTCGGGGGGATCTCTCTTCCCCGGCCGCCCAGGAAGCCGCACCCCGCGGGGCACCCTGGCTGCGGTGCCTCGGGCTCCTTCTGCTTCTCCCGTCGCGCCTCGGTCTGTATTTCCGTTTGCGGGACGGTGGCGCGGAGGCTCCTCCGCTCCCCGGCAGCCCGCTGACCCGGCCCCAGAGCACTTAAGAGGCCGCGAGCAGCGGGGTACGCCGGCGCTAACCACATGCAAACAAAGCGGGCAGCGTGCAGCAAAGGGCCGTCTGTACGCTCTGCCAGCCCCGCCGCGCTGCTCGCAGTGATGACAGTCCGTCAGGAGCGGGGCTGCCCAACGTGCGGCTAATGGGGCAGTGTAAATAATAATAAACTGTAAACAAGCCGCCGTTATTTATTTGCCCGTGAAAAGCAGCGCCCGACAAGTATCAGCTACCCTTTAAACGCCTGTCATAAAATTCTAATTTTTCACGTCGTGTCTTTTCCGTAGGGGACGTTGCACTAAACCAGCCCGAGATGTGTGTCTACCGGCGCGGGAGGAAGAAGAGAGTGCCCTACACCAAGCTCCAGCTTAAGGAACTCGAGAACGAATACGCCATTAACAAGTTCATTAACAAGGACAAGAGGCGAAGGATATCCGCGGCCACAAACCTGTCCGAGCGCCAGGTCACCATTTGGTTTCAGAACAGGAGGGTGAAAGATAAGAAAATAGTTTCCAAACTGAAAGACAACGTTTCTTGATCGATTACTCGCGGACAGTGATGGATATATAAAATCCGTTTATGACCAGCTACGGACTTTTGGAAAGACTTGAAAATATATTTAATTTTTTTTTTCTTCTCCTTCCAGCGGTGGCGAAGTTTTGTGAATTGTTTTTTATTTCCGTGAAAGTCGGCGTTTTTCTCTCGATCGAAGGGGAGCGCCGACAAACCTTGACTTTATCGTTCTGTTTCTTCCTTTTTTAAAAAATAATATTAATATTAATTATATTTTCTATCCTTCCCTCTAGGCCAGTATAAACGAATTTAAATGTGTCGAACGGTTCCACTTATAACTTTCTTAAACGCTTAACTCTTTGGGGAGGGGACCTGTGATTTTTATCTCCAAACATCAGCCGGTGCCCAAAAGTGTCAGATTTGATTTGTTGTATCGTCGGAAAACTCGAGTAAGCGGCATTCCCGCAGTCACCGCTAGCAAAACCCACATCCCCGAAGTCCTCATGGGGCTCCGCGGATTTCGGAAGCAGCGGCTCCGGAAGGGAATTGTTTGCAGTGGGATCGCTATTTTTATTTTTTATTATTTGATTATACTGGCGGGCGATCTGCTACCAGCTTTTCCTGGGGTACGGAGCGCGGCCCCAGCTCCTTTCGTTCGATCCGAAGGAGCCGCGATGCTCCCCGCAGCAGTGCCCTGGTGTCCCTTCCGGCCGCCCCGTCCCGTCCCGTCCCGAGTTGCGCACGGACCTCCGTGCGGACCCTGCGCTGCGCTTAAAGCACTTCCCGCTCGGAGAAGTGAAGTTCACCGCTAACTTTCAGTTTGCAAAACTAAACGGGTGTTAATGACAGAAGCAATAAATGATTCATTTCAAAAGATGCCATAATTTATGTAGGCCGAAAGGCCGGGACTCGGTTGGGGTTTTGTAATTTTAAACCTAGCGTGCATGTTATGCTATACACAGGGTGGTCAGCTTCTGGGAAAGAGAAGCGATGTCCTCCCTGTTCATGTGCCTCGTGTAATTATTAAATGGTGTGTGTTTCGATCTAGTATTATTTATTATAATATCCTATTGCTCTAAACGCTTTGATTTGCCGTGTACGTGGTAATACATACAGTCAGACTATTTCTCCATAAACCATTTTTATTTCCCTTTTCGTCTCCAAGTCTGCTTTCACGTTGTGCTGGAAGTACGGTCTGAGCTTCCCAGCCGTTAACGATGTTGCCAAACTGTTTCTGAACCACCTTTAATAAAACGATTTCTTTTCGACATATCCGAAAAGAAGAGGAAATCGGCCTTCTTCCCGCAGCGGGGCGTTTCGTGGGCCGCAGCCCCACACGGGACATGCTCGGGTTCTTCCGCGAGGAGAGACAGAACACTGGGGGACGTGGAGGGAAAGCCGTACCCGAGAGGCCCTTTTCCGCTGAGGAAGGTTTTTGCGAGGAAGAAATGCTGCCGGGGAGAGCGGCCTCTCTCCGGTGCCCAGGCTGGCTGTTCTGCCTACCCTGGGCCGGCCCCAGTGCCTTTGTTCGCCTTACCGAGGCTCTCCGGCTCCGATGGAGCCCCGCTGCCCCCCACCACCGGCACGGACGGGGCCCCTATGGGCTCCGCGCCCGGCGGCAACCACCGGGGAGCCATCTCCCGCCTTCTCCGCCCTCTTCCTTCCCCTTTCTCTTCCGCTTGCACACTCGCGGACATTGAGAGGGCATTTTTTCTTTCCCCCTGTACCGGACCCCCCAAAACAAGAATTCGGAACACTTAAGGATTTGTAGCTAGCGGTGTTTTCTGTTCGGTTCTGGGGAAAAAAAAAAAAAAAAAAATTAAGAAGTTGGGGGGTTGGTGGCACACCGTGCCTGGAGGAGCCCTCTCTGATGCTGCAGCCTTGTTTTCTTTGCATGAAAAAAAAAAAAAAATCTCCACATTCTTCTTTTTCGGGCTCCTGACGTCTCCCCCGCAGCATCCCACCAGCCTCAGCGATGCTGCGGGAGCTCCGCACCGCTCGGGTCCGCAGGGCTGCGTCTTCCTGCGGCCTCAGCGTCGGGCTCCGCGGCACCGGGATTTCGAAGGCCGAGGCTGAAGCTCCCTTCGCGGGGCAGGAGAAAGCCCGGACGGGCCGGCAAATCTGGACCAGCTGCAAATGAGCCGCCCTCTCCTTTTCTAACAGCGTGCGTTAGAAAGGAGCATTAAGAAAACAGCCGCCGGGATGCGGGCCACTGCTGCTTGCGGGGCGGAGCCGAACGCCGGCCTCTCGCCGCCGGTACCGGAGCCAGTGAGGGCCCGGTGTGCTCCTGGCCCGACACCACCGGGAGCCCGGTGCCTGACTCCGGACCACGCTCGACCCGGCTCCGCTGTCCACCGCACCCTGCCCGCGGTCGGAGGAGCTCAGAGCAAAGCCCTACGGCCCGCCGGACACACGGACATCCTTGCGGAGGATAATGCGGACCTCGGCGGACCGGGTTGCGGATGCGCGGTTGAGCGGCGCTGCGCTGCAGGGCCGGCCCGGGCCCGGCATGGCTGAGGCAATCCTGCCATCTCCTGGACAAGGGCCGGCATAGGCGGCTTCCAGCTCTTGCCGGGCGCTGCGCGCTCATATGCGGAGCTGCCCGCGTCCTTCCGCTGCGGAAACGCGCGGGAGGGATTGCAGGGTGGTCAGCGAGGAGGGCGAGGCCGATCCCGTTGCCTGTTAAAAAATAAAAATAAAAAATAAAAAAAGAAAAAGAAAAAAGAGAGAGCGGAAAGGAGTGTGTGAAAGCAGAGCCCCGGGCCGCACGGTGACATTTCCTGTGCAGACACCGGCAGCGGACACCGCGGGAGCGGCTGTGGCTGCCAACAACGAGCCCGGGGCGGCCGTGCGCTGCGCGGAGCGGTGCCCGCATCGGGCTGTGCGCAGTGCTTTCCCTGCCGACCTCAGCACAAAGCTCGCTGCCCTCCCGCTCCTCGGGATTTTTCTTTCCATATTTCTCGCAGCATTAATTAGCGGTTACAGATGAGCATTAATTGGAAGCTCTGTTTTCTCTAACCTCGTAAAAGTTAGTTTGAAGTGTCACCTTTCCGGTAACGGGCAACTCACAGCCGTTTCTCGTGTTTATTGCGAGGAAAAAAAAAAAAAAAAAGAAAAGGAAAAAAAAAACGGTCTTTAAGCACAGTGCGCTCCTTCTGTCTTCCCAGAGCCGACGATTGGAGTCAGCTCTTTCGTAAAAGGCGATCATGAAAAGAAGTGGTCACCTCGGCTCGTGGGGAGAAAAAAGGCAGAAAACAAATAAGTTAATAAGAGGGAGATGCAATTGGCAGACATAACTCAAACAATAAAAATTAAGGGCAGCGGTCAGTAATATCCTCCAGCGACGCTTGTGTGGTCCGTGTGCTCAGGGGAGAGCAATCGTTTCAACATTTCTTCCAGGGCAATGAAATTACTGCAGAATTCACCCCAATTTCCCATTAGACAGAAAGATGAATTTGATTAGGAAAACGTCAAGTGGGGCAGCGTCTCTGATCTCGGCGTGGAAATAAAACCGAGTTTAAAACTATGATTAAGAACACAATAACACGGAAAATTAACCCTACCTGTTAACTGGGCTCGAGTTTTAATATCGAAGCCGCGAAGGTGACGACGTTCGGGAACTGGGGTTCGGCCCGAAGCCGGGGTCCGCTCGGACCCGGGGATCCATTCGGGAAGGGCCGAGGTCAAGGGCCGAGGCTCCCGCAGCGGCCGCACAGCGCGGAACCGCCTCGTAGCTCTCAGGGCTCCGGCCGCTGCCTGCCGGGCAGCTCCAGCCCTTGGCCTTGCAGTCTGCTGTTTTATGGGGATATCGCGTCTCTGGGTGAGACGCGGGGGCTCGGCTTGTCTCCGCAGGAAGCAGACTGTCTGCCACCCCGCGCGGTCTGGAAAGGACTCGAGCTGCCTCCCGCGAGGATGCGGTCGGATGGGTTTGGTTCGTACCCCTGAGCGGGGAGTAAAGTGGGAGAGACAGGGACAGCCGTGCTCTGGTGTGAGCTTTCAAAAAATGTCACATATACGATATAAAGATAATGATACATCCATAGGCATACATATATCTGTCTCACAATTTCTCTTTCTATATATCCATATCACCGTAAGGAATAATTATCTTCTTAGCGGACGAAACCTGCCCGGCTGCAGCTCGGGAGGTGGCAGCGAGCTCCGAGCCCGGCGCTGGTGCGGCCCTGCCCGCCTCAGCCAGCCCGTGCCCTGCTGCGGGGTATCGGGGCGTTCTCCTCCGTGCAGTCTTTGGATGCTACTGGTTTGTTTTGAATCTCAGCGCTCTGCTCAAGGAATTCCTTCTTGCTCCCATTGTTATTCTCGCTTAAGAATTCAATGAACAGGGGCCAGATTTAGAAGAGCCGTTTGAAAACGTGCCTAGCGTTGGAGCTAGGATGAAAAGTGGAAGGGGTAAGAAGAGCCGGGTGCAAAGCTGGGTGCAAAGCTGGGAAAGCCTCCGAGACCACCGGTCATTAGTGCATCAGAAAGACAATCTCGCCAATAACCGATCAATTAATATTTTAATTGCAAGCGTATGCGGATTCATATCATGTTGCTCGCAATTAAAACAAATGCGTGTATAAAACGGGTAAAAGCCACACTCCGAGCACACACGCAGCTGTGCCCCGTCGGCACAGGGTAGAGCCCATCCGTGTGTCTGGACGGCCACGGCTCCTTCCCCCGCAAAGAGCAGCGGGCACAGAGCTGTGGCCCCGTTCCGGACACCCCCACACCCGGAGCTCCGCGGCCGCTGCCCGCCGGGGGCTCTGCTCAGCGCCGGCAGAGGGTTTGTTTTCTCCGCATCTTTCCGCTAGCGCTGCGGCTCTGCCAGCCAGTCCCAGGCACTTTTATAGAAGTGGAGACCATGTTTTCCCCTCCCCCTTGCGAGTCCGGTATTTTCATATTTCAAGTGTTATCATAAGACTTTTTAAAACGGGGGGAAAGGAGGAAAAAAAAAAAAAGGAAGGGGGGGGGGACACCGTGGCTCGGTGGCTGGAGGCGGTGCTGAAATTACCGGCTTTGAAGAACCTGTCTGCAAAGTTTCGTCCAATCGTTTTAGGCTTTCCGCTTATTCCCTGTTGTAACTAAATACTGCTGTAAGAACAGCTGAAGTCCTTTGTTGGAAATGTGTGATCGCAGTCTCTACAGATCTGGCTACGTTGGTTCTCTCTTGAACTTGCAATCTCCAGATTCCTTTTATTTTCCCAATTTGCGGGCTAATGGCAGTCAGTTGGCGGCTCTGCCCACCATTTCCTACCCCCGGAGCTCGATCCCGTGGACGTGCCCCAGTCCGTGCGCAGCCCAGCCGCAGGGCCACGCGTTCGGCGGCGCGGCGCAGCCGTACCTCCCCGGCTCCGTTCCAATCAGCATCAGCTCCAACAGCAACAAAGAGTGCCTGGAAGAAAACAATAAATATTACGCCCACGATGCGAGCTCCAAACAAGAGGAAAGATGCAGGCAGAGGCAATCTTTCGCAAATGACCCAACTATTACTCACGCAGCCAACTTAAAGCCCGCAAAGTATGACCACTCGAGCCTGCCGAGAAGCTTGCACGGCTCGGCCGCTCTTTTTGAAGTGAATTCCTGCACTTCCAGCCTAAAGGAGGACATCAAGAATTCGGTCAACTTGAACCTGACAGTTCAGCCCGCAGCAGTCCAGTCATGCCTCAGACCTTCAGTGCAGGATGGTATGCCTTAAATCTCTCGCTTTAGTTCGAGGCGACCTAGCGCTTCGTGCTTTCTAAGAGATGTCTGTAATTGTTTGTTCCCCCCTCCCCCCCCCCACTCCCCCCACCCCTGTAACCCGTTTGGAATGGTGATAGCTTAACCCGACTGGGGGGTAGATAAAATCGTGCTGTCAGAAGTGCTTTGCCGACCTAGCGTTGCCCCTTTGCCTCGCGGGTTTGTGCGTATTCTCTATAACCCACAGCCGTGCCCCGCTAAATTATCAACGTGTTTGTTGTAGGTTTGCCTTGGTGCCCCACCCAGGGGAGATCGAGAAAGAAACGGAAACCTTACACGAAACAACAAATTGCCGAATTGGAAAACGAGTTTCTCCTCAATGAGTTTATTAACCGACAGAAGAGGAAAGAACTATCAAACAGACTGAATTTAAGCGATCAGCAAGTTAAAATTTGGTTTCAGAACCGACGAATGAAAAAGAAAAGAGTGGTAATGCGCGAGCAGGCGCTTTCTATGTACTAGCGCGGCGGCCGCCCGTTCCTGCATGAACTTGTGTTCGCCCCATAGAGTAGCGTGCGGTCGCGGCTGCAAGGCGGGAGCTGGGTGGTTTTTCCCATTTAAGCCAAATTCTCGAAACACGTAGGATCCCCGGGTACATCGGCAACCGCTGAGCTCTTAGGCAGAACGAAGAAGACGAGCCAGCCCAGCACTGAAACCCGTATTATCAGCTTTTCCCCCTTTCTTTCTCCTTTTATATAGATTTTCTCCTGCTTCTAACCCTCTCTTTCCCTGGAGAATGTGCTGTGCTAAACTAAAATCGATGCCTTTTAACTGTATGTAAACACCATTTTGCAGAAATAATAATAATAATAAAAGAATAATGCCTAGTAAAGACGTCAGCTCTGTAAATGCCGGCTGGTCTCTTCATGTGTTCCCCGCTTCTGAAGGCAAGCATGCGGCGCTCGCATGTTTTGCGGTTTGGAATAACCTGTTGGAGCACGGATCGCAGAAAGCGGTTACCAAATAAACCTTTTTAGTTTTGATTCGTTCTTTTTTTTCCCAGCCCCGCTCGCATCCAGCCGCGGCCCGGCGGTAAGGGCACGTGACACTCGCACAAGGCCCGCGCATAACCCGCGCACCGACTCCGCGCCCGCCGGCACCGCCGCTCGGCGCCCCGCGCTGCCGCCGCCCACCCCGACGTTTCGGCCCCGACGGCTGCGGTGGGATGGGAAGACGGGGGGTCGCCGCTCCCCGCGGGGCCGGGGCGAAGTCCTGCCCGCCGAGCCCTCCCGCTGCCAGCTCGGCCCCGGAGCGTCGGGACAGGGTGACCGCGACCTCCTCGGCCCGGTCGCATGCGGCTCTCGCCGGTGGCCGCCCCAGGTGGCCGGGCCTGGCCCTGCCCTTCCTCCGCCGCTGACTTTGGCCTTGTCCAAGCGCGGCCCCAAACAAACGGGAAGGGGGGGGGGGGGAGCGGGCGGTGCCGCTGGGGCCGCGGCTGGGGGCGGCCGGGCCGCGCAGGGCCCCTCTCACCCCGAGGTACTGCGAGAGCAGGAGAGGGGCGAGCAGGGAGGTTTGGTTATTTTCTGAGACTGTCCCCACGGCCGTTTCCTCAGAGGTTTTTATGAGGGAAAGGGGGGACACTTTCTCTGTTGGTTTTGTTTTTTTTGTTTGTTTTTTTTTTTATTTTATTTTATTTTTTGTCCAGTTATAAACCTCAGAGGAGAAGCTCGACCAGAGGGACTGGGAGCGGCGCCCACGCCAACTGAGTGTAGCTTTAGGACGAGAATGAAATCGATTTTCCCCGCATCCCGCTACCCAGTGCTGTGCTGCAGCTCTCTGGCACACGGCCCCGTGCTACCGCAGGGCCGCGAGTGCGGGAATGCCCCGGCTGAGACTGCGGAGCTGAAAAATATCTCACGGAAATACAGCTCCGGATTAAAACGCCGTTTGGCTGCCATTTCCACGCATATCTGTTTCTAATGAAGAGGCGTTTCCACACGCGAAACCTTGGGCTGCCTCTCCCAGTAGTCATAATAATTACGCTGGCGGAGCCTGCGCTATTTTCTAGTGTATAAAGCGAGCTCAAATGGGGTTGTTTGGAGCTTACGCAACAAGGCTACACAATCACAAGGCGCGGCACAAAGAAGCCATGTATTTATCGGGCCCGTTGCCTTCCTGGAGGCAATAAACTCATTATTTCATAAAGGAGACATATCCGAGCTGAGGGCAGCGCCGCAGCCATCTTTCGAGAGCTTCCCGCAGCCCCAAAATACCGCCCGGGTGTGTCAGAAGGCAGAAGGAGACGCAGCCCGACCTGGAGGCGCCATTCTCGCCTCCCAGAGGGGTCAGAGCCCACCTCGCTGCGGGCAGAGCTTAGCGGGGCCGGAGGGCAGCCCTGCCCTCGTCCTTGGGAACCCTCGGGGCGCGCAGCCCCGACGCACTGCGGGCTGTGCGAGGCTCTTCCCTCGGCAGCGGTCCTCTAATTAAGAAAACTGGAAGCAGCCCCAACGATGCGAGCCGGGAGAAAGGCGAAAAACAGATAAAGAGCTTTTTTTTATTCCTTCTGGAATACTGTTCAGGCCCTTGAGAAACGGAGTCTTCGCACCGCCCTTCTTTTTTCTAACCCACTTCGGTACAACCGTAGCCTTTACCCCATTTGTGATGTGAAAGCCGAAGAGGACTGGGATGGAAAGATGGGAAGTGCAATGGACTATTCATTAAACGCATCCGATCCACGACGACAGCTGAATGCATACTACCGGTCAGAGCCGCCCTTGGAAGGAGAAATAGGTTATAAAGCAGAGAACTGGGGTCTGAAACGCGACGTGCTGCAGAACTCCGTGCATTACGTGTGTCTGTGCGTGCCTTGCACATATCTGAGCATCAGCGGACACACGCAGAGAGCACGCATCTGCGGGACAAAATGGTGCACACAGACGTGCGCACACGGCAGGTTCCGGCTGCTCATCCGAAGCTGCGGGCGACGACAGTCGTTGGGGACACTGGGGGAGGCACTCGCACACACGCAGGCACACGCACACACAGACACGCACGCACACACACGTGTGGCAGGGCACGCACCCGCCCAGTGCGCGCACCCTGGGCACATGAGAGCACACGCGTGCCCGCTCGCGGGCGCGGCCCCGGGGGTGAGTGCAGGAGCTGCGGCGCATACCCTCGACCCTGGGTTGGGCGGTGCGGGTGCCGCAGCCGCACCCTGAGCTGTGCCGCCGTCCAGGGTGGCGGTGGGCACCCCTCGGCTGCCCCCGTGCCCACTTCCCGCCGTAGCGGGCGGCGGTGCCTTTATTGACTCCGACATCACCATCTCCGCATTCCGACCGCAGCCCCGACGAGATAAAGCCCTTCCGAGGGGGGCTGCGCTTTTGATAAGGCTGCGAACGCAACTCGGCTCGTTGGAAATGGCTCTGGATGCCTTTGTGCTTCCTAAAAGAGCATAAATAATTAAAGTTTGGCAGGGAGGAAAAGCTTTCTTGCAGAACTGTAGTGGCAATAAATGAAATGACTCAGAATCTCTTCTCCAGTCGGTTTTTACGAGAGCTGCCAGACAGTGTCTGTTCACGTTCTCCAGATACTAGGGGCGCCATAACAAAGTTAAGGTCAAGTTAGTGTCTTATCTTGGGTGGCACGGAGCGCCGCATCTCCGCCAGCCGTGCCCGCACCTCCGCACCCGCACGGTCCGCGGGGCGCCCGCACAGCCAAGGAGAGCTTTTGGAAATGCCACTCGGAGCAGAACCCTTGGTGATCCCACGCAACGGTTGCAGATGTTTCAAGACGCCTAACGGTAAAGTATGCGCCCGGCTGTGGAAGCAATGAGCGTTTGTGTTGCGACGCTATGCAATGGGAGAGAGGCAAACAACGAGGGGATGCGGTGCTCGGAGCGGGGCTGAGGACCGACCCCGGGGTGGTGGCTCCGGTGAGTGGGGACCCCCCGGCTCTGCCCTATTGCGGAGGGGCTTCTGCTGCGATACTGGGCTCCCGCTCACGAATCGGATCGGTTTTTAAGGGACTGTTTCCTACAAGGTCTGTTTTCGTATTAACAAATCGTCGCCATGTCTTTGAACTTGAATTAGTTGAAACCGGTTGGCTCCTGCGCCAACATTTAATTGATGCTGGGGCTCGCTGCATCGAAAGCAAGGTGCGGGGTTCTGGCTGAGGCGCAATTTGTTGTCTGAGCGGTGAAGAAAACGACCTTTCTGAGGGTCCCAGAGCCAGCCCCGCTGTGAGCCCGGTCTCAGCCCTGGGGCACGACCTAGAGGGTCCCTGCCCGGCGCTGCGGTGAGGGACGTAGGAGCCATTTTAGCTTCGCAGGCATCGTTTGTGGGAGGTGATTCGTGTGTCGTGGCAAAATCGAGAAGACTTGAACGTTCCTGGTAAAGAGAGGAAATGGTGGCTTTATGTCTTGGTTTCTGGTAATAACCGGTGATAGCGAGAGGCTCTCTGCTGGCAGCCATTTGTGGCGTGTGAGGTGGTCTGAAAGCGAGGAGTCAGGGCAATGTATGAGGGGGAAAAACAGAGAGGGGAAAAAAAAAAAAAAAAAAAGAAAAAAAAGAAAAAAAAGGATGAGTTCCATCTGATCAGCCGGATTCGGGTCCCTCGGTTTCGGAAGGGCCGGGAGCTGTGCTGCAGAAGCCCCTGCCCGTTTTGGAGGAACAGGCGCGGAGTGGCCGTGGCGGCGGGCGGGGGCAGGTTGCGGCTCCGGATGCGGGGTCTGGTTGCGGGGCAGGGCTGAGAATCCCCACCAGGACCTGTCTGCAGCGCGGGGATGCGACTGGCAGAGCCCCTTCCCCTCGGAGCCGCGGGCTTTCTCCGCGTGCCTCGGTGTTGCGGGCCGGTCCCTACATCCCTACCTGGGTGGCGGCCGCCTCCGGAGAGCAACTCGGGGCCTGGGGGCTGCACGGAGCGCCCGGAGGTGTCCGTGTGGCGGGGAGAGACCCTGTCGGGCCTGAGAGCTTGGGCGGATTGCAGGTTGGTTTGGAGAGCGGCATATGGCATATGCTGTGGCTATGCTGCGCGATGACGGAAAAAGGCATTCCCATAGAGAGCTGGCAAACGTTGCTGGAATGAGGAGCTGCTCGAGCACCGGGGGCTGTTGCTGGCGCGTAATGTTTATTCTGTTCCCTTTTTATTCCTTGTGACCCGGTTTGTGTTCATCTATTTAAAATAATGTTTCAAGGAGAAAGAGAAAATGCGTAGAAGGGAGCCCTCGTAGGTAGGGCAGGGCAGGGCAGGGCTGCGGGCGCAGTGCGTGCTGCCTGCTCCCAGCCCCGCTCTTCCCTTCCAATGAAAGCTAACGTTTGGTGGGAGTTGAAGGCACGAACAGAGGTCACTTTGTGCGCGGCTCCGCTTCCAAGGAAAGCGTGCTCGAGGCTTCTCCCCCTGCCTCGGCCCTTCTCTTGCCAGAAGAGCCCCGAAGTGTCTCCCCTTCCCGAGACTCGCTGCTGAGAGATGTTCTCTTTGCATCTTTCTCCTTGCAGCTCGCCCACGGCGCCTTTGCACAAGCGCTCGGTGCTCGAGCTCGAGCGAGGGAACACGAGGCGCTCGGGGATCGCAATTTCGGGACGGATTTGGGTGCCAGCCTCGGAGTGCCTGAGCCGGGCGGGCAGATCCGCTCGGACCTCAGAGCGCGTGAATGGGACTCGGCCGCGCCGCGTGAACAGCACCCGGTGGCCGCCACCGACAGAGCCGCTCCCGGCTAACAAGCAGCGATCACGTTACACAGGCCCGGTGCCCGGCTCGGAGCCCGCACCGCGGCCCGGAGGTCGCCTTCCCCGACGGAGGCTCCCGGGCGGGCGGCGGCGATGCGGGGGGGGCCGCGTCGCGGGGCCCCGCACCCGGCGGAGGCGGCGGGCGGGCGGCGGGCAGGGCGGCGCGGCCCCAGGTGAACGCCCGCAGCACCTCGGGCACCGCTCGGCCGCCGGAGAAGGAGGGGAAAAGGCGAGCGGGGCCGCCCGCTCATCTCCAAGTGCCGCGAGGGCTCTTTGGAGAGATCTCGGGAGCCGTTCCGAGGGGCCGATATAGATATAAGGACATTTCTACATTGCGTCACGTGACATAATTACCACTAGAATCAATCAAGATGAATTGCACGTCAGCACACGGTGGGGATTTTTTCTTAGTTGATCCTGTCCAAAGCCTCTTGTGCAATAGATGGATCTCGTTCAATGCATTGAAGCCTCCCGGTCGCTCGCAATCGCAAAAAGGAAGACATGACCGAGTTTGACGATTGCAGTCACGGCGCATCCAATATGTATCTGCCAGGGTGCGCTTATTACGTCTCGCCCTCAGACTTCTCGACGAAACCCTCTTTTTTGTCGCAATCGTCTTCCTGTCAAATGACTTTTCCTTATTCTTCTAATTTACCTCATGTCCAACCTGTGCGCGAAGTGGCATTCAGGGAATACGGATTAGAGCGCAGCAAATGGCAGTACAGGGGCAGTTACGCTCCCTATTACTCAGCTGAAGAGGTGATGCACAGAGACTTTCTGCAGCCCGCGAACAGGAGGACGGAAATGTTATTCAAAACGGACCCCGTGTGCGGCCACCACGGAGCGTCCCCCGCCGCCTCCAACTTCTACAGCTCGGTGGGGAGGAACGGCATCCTGCCGCAGGGCTTCGACCAGTTCTACGAGCCGGCCCCCGCTCCCCCGTACCAGCAGCACTCCGAGGGCGAGGGGGACGCGGACAAGGGCGAGCTGAAGCCCCAGCACAGCGCCTGCAGCAAGGCACCTTCCGGCCAGGAGAAGAAAGTGACAACGGCGAGCGGCGCCGCTTCCCCTCCCGGTGAGGCTGTTGCAGAGAAGAGCAACAGTTCAGGTAGGGATCGGCGGTGACGCGGGGGCAAGAGTACAAGGCCGACACTTTGTCAAGCCGCATTTTATGTGCCATTTTATAAGCATCCAAAGGATTTTATATATCCTATAAGATTTCCTTCACCGTTGTAAAGCGTGTTTACGATAGGAAACCAATTTAGGTGGGCTTAAGGTATTCTCGGAAGAGGATATTAATTGTTATTAAATTGTTGATTTGGCGGGGGGCAGACGGCAAGATCTCACAGGTAGGGCTCGGAGCTGCCTCCGCGTCGCAGGCTGAGCTCTTCGTTTGTTTGGGGCGGGGGTGGGGGCGAGAGGGCTTGAAGAAACTTGGAATATTTCCAGCCCATTTAAATATCTCTCTGTAGCGCTCGAAGTGCTCTCTTTTAAGGAGAAGTTGGAAAATATTCTCTTTTTTTTTTTTTTTTTAATTATTTTTCTTTTCCTATGTCAACCGAGAGCAAAAGCCCAGGGAATATTTTTGGAGATGCTGGAGGGCTGCTTCCCCGGGCGGGGGGACACGGGCAAAGTCTGAGCTCTTCCCGGCCGAGCGCGGTCGTATTCTGCATAAATCAGCATTTTCTCTCTTTAATTTCAGCGGTTCCTCAGCGATCGAGGAAAAAGAGGTGTCCCTATACCAAATATCAGATAAGAGAACTGGAACGTGAGTTTTTCTTCAACGTGTACATAAACAAAGAGAAAAGACTGCAGTTGTCCAGAATGCTCAACCTCACTGACCGACAAGTTAAAATCTGGTTCCAGAATCGAAGGATGAAAGAAAAGAAACTGAACAGAGATCGACTCCAATATTTCACTGGAAATCCCTTGTTTTGAGGAGAAAAAAAAAAAAGAAAAAGGAAAGAAAAAAAAAAAAGGAAAAAAATTAAAAAAAAAAAATCGAGAGAGAAAGAGAAAAGGAAGAAAGAAGAAGAAAAAAAGAATCCCTCGGTCAGTCTGACCTGCCATCCGAATGCAAAGTGAATGGGTTTACATGACACAGCCGCCCTGCGGAACTCAAAGTTTCATTTCCATGCGCAGCTCCACACGCTGAATGGCCACTGGAGATTTCGGGGCTTGGCGGAGCAGATTCCTGCTAAGGGAACCTAGGGTAAATCCAGCTGTCTATTCTCAAGTGGTTCTCGCCAAAGGTGCTTTTTTTTTTTTTTTTTCCTCTCCCACAGTACCAGCAATGGACCTGCGGTGTGTCTGGTAGTTTTTGCTTACAATTCATTGAGTTCGGGGGGGGCTATGTTGTTGCTTTTGAGTTAGGGTAACACCTTCCTCCCTTTAAGTGAATGCAGTTTATTTAAGAGATGGTAAATGTACGTTCGCTATATATAAAATATATATATATATGTTTCTATTGTCATCCAAAAGCATGGGCCACTGTCTTTTTCATGTGAATAAATGGTTTCTAGTAAAGTTAAGGTTATAACTTCCGTGCACTGTATGGATTTCCATCTCCGAAGGATTCCGGGCTAGAGCCAAGTTCAGTTAAATAGTGACGGGAGGGAGCCAAGGCGGATTACTCTAAATGCGTTTTAAATAAATAATAGCCCAGCTCTCTGGCTCTGCTTTTGTAGATCCTCGTAAGCGAGCTGCTCCCTCCCCAGTGCGAGGCAGAGCAAGCGCGGCTGCCTGCAGCCCGTCCCTGCGGCTGGAGCCGTTACTATAAACAACGAAAAGGGCTTTTAACTGGTCAGGCCCCCGGTAAGCCCCGAACCCCCAACGCCAATGAGTGTTTGCTTGCGGCGCAGGCTGAGGCAGAGCGAGGGCTCCGAGCGGCTGAGACAACAGGGAGCTATAAAGCGCCGGCGCTCGTGGGGAGGAAAAACCTGCGGAGCGGAGGGGTGGGTCTCGGAGCCGCGGGGCTGCGCGGGGGCCGGCGGAGGTTCCCCCCGCTTTGTGCTTCGTGACCCGGCTGGGCTGTTTGCGAAACCTTGAACTGTCTAGACAACACCATAAAAGCCGAGGTTCTAAACAGCTTAATTGGGTTATATTATACACCTTCTGGTGGGTGAAAAAGAGATTTCCGCAATGTGCAATAAAGGCGAGGGGTGAGAAAAGAATTTGGCTTTTTTGAATAGGACGGAGCGGCTCTCGCTACGCTCGTGTTCGCGGAAGGCAAAAGTGCGCGAATGAGTCAGGAGCGGCCCTAGAATTTAAAAAAAATCGAGAGATGGAAGCGGAGGGAGGCGCGGCTAAGAAGGAAAAATTTCAAAAACCCCTTAGCAAGAAAAACATAAGTGTATGCCTTTGAACTTCCAAAATGTCAAGGTCATCACCTTTAACCTTTCTGAATAATTAGGCGCCTTAAGGTTCCTCTGTTATTTTCCACCACCACCCACCCTCTCTCCGTCTCCCTCTCTCTCGCTCACCCTCACTCCCCACACACGCACTCACACGGCCATGGCAGCGCCCCGCAACGCTGCGGAAAGCCCTGCCGGCCCTGCGCCCCGACCCTTCCCCTGCCGGGCCCGGCAACTCCCCGACCGTCTTCTTCTTTTTTATTTTAAAGAAAATAATCCTTGAGAAACAAATACTGCTTTTGTCTCTCCGGCTAAAAAGCGGAGGCGGCGAGAAACGCTTGGCAATGTAGTGAGGAGGTGCAATTTCGGCAGTTTTCCCCCGGCTGCGCGTTCCCCACAAAGCCCATTAATTAGAAGCTCTCGGAGCAGCGCAGATTTCATTCCTCCCAACCTTCCAGCAGCGTTCTCGCGTCTCTCCCGAGTCCCAATCCGCAGCGCGAGAGCAGGGCGTTCGCTTTCCGTTCCCCGCGGTGCTCTAAGCGTCGTCTTAGGGGATTCCGATCCCTTTAAAAAGCTCCCACACCGCAAAAGAGGGCCGCGGAAACCTATCCACCCCGGCATTAATCTTGCATAAATGCTCAATTATAGCAGCTTTAGGTTTCTATTTAAAAAGAAAGGGAGAAAGCCGTGACCGACAGCGAATGGAGTGGCCGGGAGGGAGGCGGCTGCTCCTCCACCCGGAGCCACACGAGGGCGCATCGCTGCTGCACTGCGCCGTCCTCGTGCTCCGGTATATTTCCTCCTAATAATAATTCCACCGCTAATAAAACATCTAATATATAAGTAACGAGAAGATTTCAGGGCCTTCCAAATGAGAAAATAAAGCATCAAAAAGATTTATTAAACAAATAACCCGTAACCGTGACGTGCTCGAGAAATATGCCAATTTAAAAGAAATTTTGGTGCTCGTAATCTTTTATAACGCATCCGAGCTTTAAAAAAATCCCATAATTTTAAGGGGAAAAAAAACACACCCAACGATATTCAGAATTCGTTCCCTAGAACGAAAACCTATTTACTCCTTTCAGTACGGCCTCAACGCGGATAGAACAAAAGTAATTTAAATCCCAGGCGCTGCCACTGTTTATCTTTCGTTTTTTACTGAAGGCTTTTTTTAAATAAACCTTTCGATACAGAAAGTGTAATTTCAAAAACGCATTTTATTTAAACGCGGCTTTGACGTGAGGTGCTGAGAGAGCTTATTTTTTTATAGACAGACAGAGACTAAAGCAAAAGAAGACGTTTTTAATATCCGAACATCACCTTGCCAAGGTTCTGCTGATTGCAATCCTTCTCCTTAACAACACTACGGAGATCTATTAAAATGAAACTAGAGATTAGAAAATTAAAGCGGAGCTTATGAATTCCCTGGGCTTTCTCCAGCGACCGAACGCGTTCCGTTTTGCTGTTCCGTGCTCTGTCTTTTTGTCCTCCAATGCACACTTTTGCTCAGAATGTCCCCAGGAAAGGGCTCCGCTTCTCTCTGCTCAGCTGTGGGATTCACCGAAATCTATTTCTGCTTCCTCAGCCGCGTTCCTCGCTGCCAGAGCCCCACATCCCGTGAAAGCATTTGTTGGCACTCCATCCGCCGGGTTTGGGGGTGGTTTTTCGTTGTTGTTGTTTGGGTTTTTTTGTTGTTGTTTTTTTTTAGAAGTTCATTGTTAACAGTTTCCTAGAAATAGCCTTTCCGTCTGCGATCAAACGGCATTGTGTAGCCTCAGATCCTCGGGTCTCCAGCACCACGAGAGCCCCTTTGAGCCCGGAGGAACCCCTCTGCTCTCGGCGGAGATACCTATTTCGAGAGGGGAATATTCACCAAAGTTTTCCCGTTTGTTTTCCTGGCATTCAGGGCTTCTTGGGAGAGCCCGCACCGACCCCAGCGCCTTAGGGCTCCCACGTGAAGCTTCAGCCCCTCGCAATTAGCGCAGCCGCTCTCAGAGGATGTGAACGGCTGATTGGAGCCGGGTGTGTTGTTAATTAAAAAAAAAAAAAAAAAAAAAAAAAAAAAAAAAAAAAGGCAACAAAAAAACCCAACCACCACAACCTTGAATACGGGAACGCCACTTTGTTCCTTCCTTTTTTTTTTTTTTTCCCTTTTCTTTTCTTTTTTTAATTCAGCTTGTTAACGTGACGGTTCTGTCAGAGTCTGTCATCTCTTGTATCCTTCCCCCCCCCCCCCTCCTCGTTTCTCTGCTTTATTCCTTCAGAAAGAAAAGGCTAGGAGCTATTTCCGAACGCCTTTGAGCTTGTCCCTTCAGGAGGGCGAGAAGGGCATTTGCCTCTTTGCTGATTGAACCTCAGATTCGGCAGCAGTCTGCCGAAAATCAGACGTGTCGGGCTGCGGCCGGATCTCGGACCGGTCTGCACGCCAAAGTCCTGTAAGGATAAGGCTGTGCCCCTGCGCGGAAATAGGGAATACGGCAGGGGGAGGCTGAGGCTGCAGGCGAAGCTGCAGTAGAGAGGGTGCTGCCGTGCGCTTCCCACAGCAGAAACAGCACCTCTGAAGCGATGGGCGGCGAGGAATTTGGTTTATTTTATAAGGTGTTGTATTTAGGAAAAGGCGTAGTGCCATCAGGGCGTTCCTGCACCCCACCCGCGGTCAAAATCATCTGGGGAATCCGAGCCCCCGGCCGAGTCGCCGACTCTTTCTATGAAAACGTGGCACACGGAGCTCTGGGCAGAGTGACAGTTGCGTTATTAAAAGAAGCAAGGTCACAATACTGTAGCCAATACATGTATTTTTTTTTTTCCTTTAAATAAAAACTATTCTTCAATCTCCCCGCCGTGTAACAGAGCGGTATAAAATATACAGCCCGCGCACTTAAAGACCTAAATAAAATGCTGGAATCGAGTAAATGAAAGCAATTTGACTAAAAGCTTCCTGGGCTCAAGCCTATTTTTAAAGGCAGATATTTCTCGCAATACCTTTGTTACTGAAGGCATCTGTGAAATATCCAGCCTCTCCCATCCCATCCCCCCCTATAATGAGACACAAACACGGCAAATTGCAACGATGGGAATCGTCAGCACTGTCGAGAAAAACATCATATCACGAGTAATAAGGTTTAGGAAGATAAGGCGGTGAAATGAAAGCCCACCGGCACGTCTGGTAACCTCCGGGTTTTAGCCCTGACATTTGCTAGAGGAGAAATCTGTAATGTCCACCTATGCTTTATTACAAACAGTAATTTACATCTGCATGGAGCCATTGGTTGGGCTTTTTTTTTTTTTTTTTCCCTCATTCGGAAAAATATGGGGCTCTGAGAGCAAAACCTTTATATTAATGTAGACTGTATATCTCATTTATTGCACGATATTGATTTATTTATTAATGTTAATTACTTGATTCCATTTTAATATGATTTAAAACAATAGTGACATTAAATGCCCAGAGCCTAAGTCTCCAGCTCCCCAGTGGCTCTCGCATGTTTATTCAACTTCTATTTACATCAAACTTAAACTTTCCTTCTGTTCATTTTCAATAAAAAGTCGCTGCCCGTTTCTCAGACCCCCCTCGTGATTTATCATGGGTGAAGGGGTCCTTTCGGAGCTGTTTGACGGCCCTGAATACGAAATTTAAATCACGATCATCACAGCCATCATCTCGCTTTCCGTGCGGTGGCACGGAAGAAATTCATATCTTCAATTACAAAAATCAAAGAGCCCTTCCGTCTAAGCGCAGGGCCGGCTCAGCACTGCCGGGGGGGGCACAGCCAGGGCCGCCTGCACCTCCACTGCCGCGCAGTTTTCCGCGGGCCTCCGCGCTCCGCCCGCGGCTGGGGGGTTTCTGGGACCCCCTTTTCTTTTTCTTTTTTTTTTTTCCTTTTTTTTTTTTTTTTTTCTTTTCCCCGAAAGAGTAAATAAAGATTACGAAAGAGCCGTTTGATGGGCATAAAATTCCCGATTAGATGTCACAGTCAAGCCTTAAACCGCGTCGAGGAAAATAGTATTTGGTGGCTTTAAACTCTGTGGGTCGTCCGGGCTGTTGTTGGAGAAGAGGAAATTGCTAGAAAGCGAGGGGGGGACGCGGCGCTCCGAGGCTCCTCCGCAGCTCTCCCCCGGCTCGGGCAAATCTTAGCAATGGCTCTGATCGTGATCTTAAATGCGCCGAGCCGGTAGCTGCCCCTTCCCCGCTCGGAGCGCGGTGGCGGAGAGCTGCGGGGCAGCGCCGAGCCGGGAGGCGGCGGATCGAGGAAGGTAATGTTTAAACTGCGGCAACACAGGAGCTGGGGACGGCAGCTATAAAAGGCGCTGCCTCTTAACCTGACAATGATGTTGTATTTGAACAGCTGCGATAAGGTTTTAAAAGGGTCTGTCTCATTGCCACAGCGAAATTTTAAATGGGGTTATTGTTTCCAGCCACGCAAAGTGTGCGGGAGAGCGTGCAGCAGCCGAGCGCCGGGAAACCGGGGAGAAGTGGAGCCCACGCTGCTGGAAAACGCGTGTTCGGAGCTGGGCAAAGGGCGCGGGTAGGGATTTTAAAATCCTTCCCCGTGCAGCTGCGCTGTGGAGCCGGCGGGGTTCTTCGGGCGGAGAGGGCCCACAGCGGCCCGTGCGTCTGGCACGGGAACCACCAACAAGTTCACTGCGGGGGAGTCCCCGGCCCCGGCCCCTGGATGGGGACAGATTAAATAAAGGGGGGAGGGGGGGGGGAAGAAAAAGAAAAAAGAAAGAAGGAAATAAAGAAAATGGGGCGAGGGGGTGGGGTGGGGGCCGAGGGTGTGAAATAAAGAGGAGAAAGAAAGAAAAGGAAAGGAAGAGAAAGGAAAGCAAAGGAAAAAGAGTGAAAGAAGAGTTGGTGCCAACACTGTTTAAAATGTAACAGGTTCGGGTGTAAATATGGGTTCGGAGTGGGGGGAAAAACAATAAAACGCGCGGAGAGCGCTGAGCTGCGGAAATCTCACTTGCCGTGCAGGCACTCAGCGTTACCCCTCGTACTTCTATCATCATTTCTCTATATTCCATCAGCACTGATCGTTCTTCCCCAAAATAAAATAAAATGAAGCAAGAGAGGAAAGGAAAAAGTTGCTGGAGCGGAGGCAGTGAGTGCTTGGCGCTCCGTGCTTCTGGCAGCAGTGCTGCAGAAGGGGGGATGATCTGTGTGGTGCTTTCAGTTTCCAGGGCAAGAGAAAACACATTCATTTTTATTTTCTTTTCACGAGGCGTTGTGAAATAATTCGAGGAATGCATCGCAACTATAAACCCCAACTTCTGACAAAAGTATGGCTTTTAATATTTGACGATTTGTGTTAAAACAAAAATTGACCTTCTCGGTGAGCAGCGAGGAAAAAAATCAATAGTATAATTTTCAATAATTCATAACGCGAACGCCATTATGCTAAATCTTAACTATTAATCTTATCCTTTACAAAGTCTCGATTGATTTGCTAATAAAATATCTTCCCGTGTGTGGCAACAGAGGGTATAACTCTTTAAAAAGCTCCAGAAGCAAGAAAATTACCAAGTCGCCCAAGAATGTAGATGAGGATTTTATTGATCGCCCCTGATTCTTCTTAATACGCATTAATAAATTCCGCAACCTTTTGTACCTCGCACTTGTCAGGAAGCGATGCTGCCACGGCGAGGGGAGGCACGATGGCCGCTGCGCTCCGGGCCGCGCCGAGCCGAGCAGAGCCGTGCTGCTTCCAGACGCGGCAGGGCCGGCCGGCGCGGCGCGGCTCGGCTCGGGGCGGCGCGGCTCGGCTCGGCTCGGCGCGGCTCGGCGCGGCTTGGAGCGGCTCGGCGCCGCTCGGAGCGGAGCGGGGCCGCGGCCGGGGCCCTGCGCGGTGCCGCAGCGCGGGGCCGGGCGCGGTGCGGTGCCACGGCGGCGGCCTAGGGGTCGCTGTTGACCGCGGCGGGGCGCGGCGGGGCGGCGCGGCGGGGAGCGTCAGCGGCGGGGCGGCGGGGCGCGGGGCGGCGGGCGCTGCCATTGGCCCGGCTGTCATGTGGTCGCGCGGAGGCATCCGCAATTACACGGGAATGTTTTCCTAGAGATGTCAGCCTACAAAGGACACAATCTCTCTTCCTCAAATTCCTCCCCAAAATGTCCTTTCCCAACAGCTCTCCTGCCGCTAATACTTTTTTAGTAGATTCTCTCATCAGTGCGTGCAGGAGTGACAGTTTCTACTCCAACAGCGCCAGCATGTATATGCCACCTAGCACAGACATTGGGACTTATGGGATGCAAACCTGTGGACTCCTACCGTCTCTGGCTAAAAGAGAAGTTAATCACCAAAATATGGGTATGAATGTACATCCTTATATACCTCAAGTAGACAGTTGGACAGATCCGAACAGATCTTGTCGAATAGAGCAACCTGTTACACAGCAGGTCCCCACTTGTTCCTTCACTACAAATATTAAAGAAGAAAGCAATTGCTGCATGTATTCCGATAAGAGAACCAAACTCATTTCTTCAGACGTCCCTTCCTACCAGAGGCTGGTGTCTGAATCATGCCCCATTGAGAACCCCGAGGTTCCCGTCCCAGGATATTTTAGACTGAGCCAGACCTACGCCACTGGGAAAACCCAAGAGTACAATAATAGCCCTGAAACGAGTTCAACCGTAATGTTACAGTTAAACCCTCGCGGCAGCTCCAAACCGCAGCTATCTTCTCAACTTCAGATGGAAAAGAAAATGAATGAAAACCCGAACGGCCAGGACGGCGCGGCTAAAGTCTCTCAAGTGGAAAGTCCCGAGCCCAAGTCCACGTTGCAAGACGAGAGGAGCTGCCTGCCCGAAGGCTCCGTGTCCAGCCCCGAGGTCCAGGAGAAGGAGACTAAAGGTCTGTATTACCGAGCTTGAGACGTGCCGTGCCGAGATCCGGCACCACGCAGCTCCCCGCTGCCCTGACGAGCCCGCGGCCACCCCACTGCACGGGGAGGAGTGTGGGGCTGCAGGTGCTGTGTCTGCGAAGATTTTGGCAGGCGAAAAACGCCACGCAAAAGGGTCCGAAGGTTTGCTTTGAGCCGTGCCTCCCTTGTGCATGCAGCCCTTCTCTGCGGTGCGGGGTAGCTCCGTGTGCTCCTTAGTGCGCTGCTGCAGCCCAAACCGGCCAAATTCCTTTTAAAAAGCCGCTCTGGAGGTTGTAAAATACGAGCGGCGCAACTTTCCTCTCGTAATATTGCGCTGATTTTCGCCACCGAGGCCGGCTGCGGTTTGATTGCGTTTAAAGTTAATTACGATGCCGTTAAAATAGGTGAGGGATAGGTGCTACCAGGCTGGGGGAAGTTGGGAACAAACGCACAATGAAGGCAGCAGCCCCGCTGCCTGCGTGAGCAGAGCGTGCACTGTGCGGATGTGGTGCTGGGGAGAACCTTGGCTTCGGCTCCAAAAAGCACAGCGTTATTTTGAAATGCGTGTGAAAGGTAAAGGTGGTGCTTCTCTGATTTTATTTTCCCTTTAAAAGAGCTCAAAAGCCTTCGTTTCGAGCAGGCTGTGGCGAGGAATCAAAAAACGGGAAAATCTGTCTGATAAAAACGCGCTTTGCATCCTTCAGGTCGATTTTTACCCTACGTGTGCATGGAGATCCTCTTTTTATGAATTATAGTTGCCAGTCCAGCTCTAGGATAGTGTGGGATTTCTGGTGGTGTGTGTGTGGAGGGGAAATAGAACCTAAAAGGAAAATGGAGGCAAAAAACCCAAACAACCCAACAACAACAACAAAAACCCGCGAGGCAGAGGGCGTTAATTTCACGTGCATCTTCGGGGCTGGGAAAATGTCCGTGTTTTTGCTCCTAGGTGTGCTTTTGCGGCTCAGCCGGCCGGGGGGTGCTGCCCCAGGCGCGTGGCGGGGGCATTTTGCAGCGGGGCATTTGGGCACGCAGCGGGCGGGGGTCGGGGCTGCGGGCCGGGCCGGGCCGGGCGCGGGGCCGCGCTGCAGGCAGGGTGAACCCGGCCGGCCTCGCACGGCCGCAGCTCGGCGCTGGGAAGGGCCGAGAGGGATGCGGCCACCGCCGCTGCCCCCGTCCGCAGCGCCCCGCGCAGCAGCTCCGCGCACATCCGCCATGGCTGCCAGACGCTGCGGAGGGGTCATGGCCAAGGGTACACGCTTACAGCCGGAGGGGGTGTTCATTTTTTTTTTTTTTCTTCTTCTTCTTCTTTGATTTTGATAGAGGAAATCAAGTCCGATACTCCAACGAGCAATTGGCTAACTGCAAAGAGTGGCAGAAAGAAGAGGTGCCCTTATACTAAACACCAAACACTGGAATTAGAGAAAGAGTTCTTATTCAATATGTATCTCACCCGAGAGCGCCGCCTAGAGATCAGTAAGAGCGTAAACCTCACTGACAGGCAGGTCAAGATTTGGTTTCAAAACCGCAGAATGAAGCTCAAGAAGATGAGCAGGGAGAACCGAATCCGAGAACTGACCGCTAATCTGACCTTCTCCTAAGGCGTTCCCGGGGGTGGCAACAGCGAGCAGTGGGCACGGCACCGCCGGGGCCACGTGTGGGAGAGACTCTGGCAGAACCGTCCTTTTCCTTTTATTTTCTGGTAGAATGTGACTCTTCGTCCTTCTTTTAGCGCTGCAAGTGAATATGTATTACTATGACGAGTATATATAAAACCTAGCACGTGTAATTTATTTTTGTTCTCATCGTAATGCAGGGTAACTATTATTGAATATTATCATTTGGTCTTAACTTATTGGAACTGTCGAACATCCAAGCAATGTGACTTTTTTCATGTTTTTACTAACAAAATGGTATTTATGTGGGGCTGTTACACGGGCCATAACGTTTGGAGTACATTCAATACTTTAAGAAAAAGGGGGGGAAACTTTGGGGGCGGGGGGAAAGAGAAGCACATCATAATGTAACTATCCTCGCAAATGAACTTAGAGGTCGTCCTTCGTAAAATGGAATCTTTCATTCTTCTCCATTGTAGACATTTTCTTGTGGTGCATATGTGGAATAGTAGTCGTTCAGCAGCAATATGTCCTTCTTGTGCATGTTCTGTTCGCATGTATAATGCAATAAACTCTGTAAACTACTGCGGTCCCTTTGGTTTTCTACAAACGTTCCCATTGCGGATGCAGGTTGGTTTCCTGAGCCTTCCTCGCCAGCAGCTCCTGGGCCTGGTGTTCCTTCTCCTCCACGTTCTGCTCTTTGTGTGTCTCTGCCTAGGCTTCGGTCTTTCTTTTTCCCTTTTTCTTTGTTTTCTTTTCTTTTCTTTTTTTTTTTTTTTTTTTTTTTTCCTCTTCCCTTGTTTTAGGGGTGGGGAGGAGACTGGGGCGGGAAATGATGTAAACCCTAATCATTTCTAGTCGTGCCTGTAAACAAATGATTAATTGATAAAATGTTGTGATGCTCGCAGTCTGTCAATCAGAATGCAGAAAACAAAAGAGGAAAAAAAAAAGAAAAAAAAAAAGAAAAAGGAAAAAAAATGTAGGGAAAGAGAGAAAGGAAAAAGAGGAAAAAAAAAAAAAAGTTGTAAAATATTATTACCTAAACTGGACATCCTCATCCAATCAACTCATAAATGGTAAGTGATAAAAAATCTTTCTACTACAAGCTGTCAGCAATATGTGTGTCATTTTATTTGACGCTCGGATGTTGATTTAAAAAATATCAGTCGCTGCGTGATTACAGTGTGTAGATCCTGATTTCGTGTCTTTACTCGCTTTAAAGAAAAAAAAAAAGCCCATCGTGCCAAAAACGGAGCTGGCACAACTGAATGGTAAGGAGCGGGCTCCTTGGCTAGCGCGTGGGCCTTCGGAAGGCGCTGCACGGGGAAATGTCCCCCACATCTGCTAAAGCTGGGCTTTTCCGAGCAGCGCAGCTCCCGGCAGCGCAGCAGCCGCCCTCCCAGCCCCGCTTTCTGTGGCCCTGCACCACCTCGCCGTGCTCGGAGCCCTTTTTCTTCCACGCAATTCCGCGTTAGCGGCGCACATCCAGATCGTGAACTTCACGACTCTTAACCCTTTCTGTGCGCGGCTGAAAAATCCGGGCAGGGGCCGCTGGCGGCTGAGGAAGGGCGCGGTGGGAGCGAGCGGCAGCGCCGAGCAGAGCGGCTTGCAAATGAACATGACTCCGAGCTGAAGTGCAAATCCGTAGGCACGCGTTCACCTTCGCTCAGTGCGGGAGAACGGCGTGTGCCTCCTCCCGGCCGCCCGCTGCCCACCGACGCCCATTCCTCCCCTGCGCGGTTTCTACGTGGAGATAAGAAAGGCAGTGCCCACGTCCTTGAACTGGTGCCACCGGCCCTGCCCGCCCCGCGGCTCTGCTCCCCGCTCTCGGCTGTCGGATCCAAGAGATGTCTCCTCGTGCCTCCTCGCAGGGCAGAGGGCTGCCTCCCCCACCCAGAGCGGCACCGTTTCGGAGCTGCGGGGGCACATAGGTACGCTGCTCTCGCTCCCGTCTCAAAAACAAACAACAAAGCATTGCTCAGAGCCCATCTCTTTCAACGTTGCGTGCGTTTGAACCCTCTGTTTTCTTCCCTCCCCAACCCCCCCTTCCCCCCTTTAGAGGTGCTCGCTGCATCACCCGAGGAGTTCAGTGGTGGGAACTCATTTCCTGGCTCCACACCGGGTGCTCCACGTACACAGAAAGGAGGTTCGCCCCAGTCCGTACCAACCCGTATGTGTGCGGCAGGGCCGCCCCGCCATGCGCCTGCTGCCACAGGAGTAACAGAGGAGGGGAGACTGAAATGCAGAAGAAAGGCGAGAGCGAGATGGGCAAAGCCGGACAGTAAAAATAAAAAGAGAAAATGAAAAAAAAAAAAGAAAAAGAAAAAAAAAGAAAGAAAGAAAGAAAGAAAAAGGAAGAAAGGAAGGGGGGAAAAAAAGGAAGAAAACAACCTAGAAGAGTAATAAATCATTAAATAAACAGGAATTTCGGTCCCTTCCTCATACCGGCCCGCGAGTAGGAAGTGTTTTCGCAGTGCTGTTGTTTGTGTCCTCAGCGGGCCGTGCTGCGGGCTCCACTCTAACTGTGTGCGTTTTCTCCAGATTCCGACACAGCACCTTCCCTCTCTCGGAGGAGCAGAAAGGCGCAGCACGGCGCGGGTAATCTGGTTGTCCGCGCTAACCAGGCGCTGGGGAAGGAAGGATAGCGGGCTCGGGCAGGGGAGAGGAGGCAGAGAAAGCGGCGCGGCCGAAAATCCCCCGTAGGCATTGAACGTGGCAGCGCGGGCCGGTCTGGGTTCCCCTGACCTCGGCGGCGGCGGAGCCGGGGCCGGGCGGAGGGCGGAGGGCAAGAGCCCCTGCAGCCCCTGCAGCCCCTGCAGCCCCTGCAGTCCTCTCCCCTCAGCCCCCGGGCAGCAGCGCGGCCCCGTTCGGCAGCGTGCGCTCGGCCACACGTCGGTCGTGCTCGGAGACGCGGGTTTTGCTGTTTCCATCCGTCCATTTTATTAGGGACACATTAATCTATAATCAAATACACCTCATAAAATTTTTATTGAAAGGCATAAAATCATTACAGAGGTCTTCCACCTGTTTTAAAACAACACAATGGGCATCTCTTTCAAAACGCGAATCCTTCCCATGGAAACTTTCTGCCGGGGGGGGGGAAAGACGGGGGGACGGGGACGGATAATAATACCCGCACACGCTCTGAAATATGGAAGTGCCGCAATGTGCTTTTACTGTAACATTTTCCTGTTTTATGAGAAGTCGTTACAGTCCCAGCTTGCGACGGTTTGTTTTTACAGGCAAGAATCCCCCCTTCCCAGCGGGTTTCCTCGGCAGCTCGGAGTGTGATTAGCAAGCCAAGGCTGTTGGATGTATTTAAACACCCTGCCTCTCATTGATTAAGAAATGAATGGCAGAAATCACTCGGAGGAGGTGAAGAAATAGTCCGCGGCCGTGGGCTGCCGGCGCGGCCACGCCCGGCGCGGCCCGGGAAGGGCACGGGCAGGGAGCGGGCAGGGAGCGGGCAGGGTGGGCTCGGAAGGGGCATCGGGCATCGGGTGGTGCGGGGCGGGCGGTGCGGGGCGGGCGGCCCCGGAGCGGTCCGGGTGCGCCGCGCGGTGCGGTGCTGTTGTTGATGATGATTTTTTTTTTGTTTTTTTTTTAATCACAGCAGCCCCAGTTTAGCGGATTGATTTACTCGCAGTATTGGTAAATATGATCACGTGGGCTCCGCAACCAATGGTTGAGGGTTGCAGTCTGCAAAATACTACGATTGTTCTCAGGGAGGGTATCATATACAGTTAACAGTGTAACCTTTTATATGAGTAAGAGGGGAGCCTAAAATGTCGTCTAGTGGCACCATAAGTAACTATTATGTCGATTCTCTCATAGGCCATGAAAGCGAAGAAGTTTACGGGAGTAGATTCGTCCAGGGGGGTCACAGTGCGACCTCCAGGCCATCAGGTGTGGCAGAGAGTTCCGATTTTTCCTCCTGTAGCTTTGCACCAAAATCCACCGTGTTCTCCACCTCTTGGTCCACGGTTCACCCGCAGCCGCCCGCGGCCATGACCGGGATCTACCACCCCTACATGCACCAGCCCCACTTAGGGGCAGCCGACGCCGGCCGCTACGTGCGCTCCTGGATCGAGCCCTTCCCGGGCTTCCCGGGCGGCGGCGGCGGCGGCGGCGGCGGCGGCTCCGCGTCCGGCTCGGGCTCGGGCTCCTCCGCCGGGCGCCACTACGGGATAAAGCCGGAGACGGGAGCAGCCGCCTCCTCTTCTTCCTCCTCCTCCTCCTCCTCCTCCAAAAGGACTGAGTGCTCCTCGTCCCGAGAGTCCCAGGGGATCGCCGTGCCCGAATACACGTGCGGCGCTTTCCTGCCGGAGCCCCGAGAGAAGGCGGCCGCCGGCAGCGCCAAGGAGCCCGCCGCCTGCAGCCACAGCCCCGGCCCCGGCGGAGAGCCGAAGGAGGAGAAGCAGCAGCAACTTGACCCAAGTAAGTGGGGAAGGGGAGCGAGAGGGGAAGAGCGGCAAGGAGAGAGGGAGCGAGGGAAAGAAAGGAAGAAAGAAAGAAATTGCCCCTTTGATTTATTGCCGAAACCTGTAAGGCTCGAATGTGCAAAACTGATAGTTTTACTAACCTATAAAAACGTCTAGACGCCTACCCCAGCGCGAGCAGCAACAAGCACCCATAAAAGACTCCACATAACCACCTACCATCAAGACATCATTTGTACAGTAAACAGACCGGGGCATTAAGGCTTTTATGATAATTCTCCCGAAGTTGTGAAAACAGTCCATCCTTCGTTAAATTAATTTAACGACCTTTCTCTCCCCCCCCCCCCCCCCCCCCCCCGCTCCCCATCCCTTCCCTGTGCCTCCCTTTTTCCAGATAACCCCGCGGCTAACTGGATCCACGCTCGTTCGACGAGGAAAAAGCGTTGTCCCTACACTAAGTATCAAACTCTGGAACTGGAGAAGGAGTTTCTCTTTAACATGTACCTCACCCGCGACCGCCGCTACGAAGTAGCTAGGATTCTAAATCTCACCGAGAGACAGGTCAAAATCTGGTTTCAAAACAGACGGATGAAAATGAAAAAGATGAACAAGGAGAAAGGCAATAAAGGAGACTAACGCCGGGGTGGGAATGCGGCCGGGGAACGCTGCTCTGGGGCTGAGGTTGGGGCTGTATTTTTTTATTTGTATTTTTATTTTCGGTTCGGTCGGGTTTTATGCTTCCCCTGCCCCCTCGGCCCCGCGTGCTTCTCTCCTCCCCCCCACCCCCCCCCGCGCCCCCGCCCCAGGATCGTTAAATCAATCGGGTCTTTTTTAGGTAGAAGTGAAACGTGGTCTGTGTCAGGTATTTGGGGAAATGTTGTCTTGCTCGCCGACGTGTTTGCAGAGTCGCTTGCCCCCCTCCTCCCCCCAGGCCGTTCGGTCGGTGGTGTTATGAGTGCACGTTAGCTTCGGGGACTTTAGCTGATGTTAAGTGTTCGACATGTCTCTTACAAGTGATGTAGTTAGGTAGTTCCTTTGCCAAAATAAAGGTAAGGAAAGTAATTAGAATAACGATAACAAAATATATATTAAATCACAGTGGCTTCAGTCGACGGCAGCGCTGCGTCGTCCGCGATTCACTGAGAGGAAATCTCGCCCCAACCTCTGCTTTCCAGGTCTAAATTTTTGCAATAGATGCCACCGCGAGGCCACGGGATGCCCCCCCCACGCCGCCCCCTTAGTGCACCGTTAGGAGGTCGTCTCCGACTCGAAGCCATTTGCAATAGGCCTCACGTTTCCCGAGCCCCGGGCCGATGAATGCTGTGCGCACCCCACGTCTCTAACTGCCGACCTGCTGTATCTGTGTCCGTTCTAACACAATAAAGGCTGTCGTGACCGATCGAGAGCGGAACTGTGTGCGTCCCCGCGCCGCGCTCAGACCCCACGCTTGGGGCTGCGGCCGCTCGGGGGGCATCGGACGGGGGGGCAGGGGGGTGGCCCTCCGCCTCGCTGCTGTGTGAGCGAGCGGACCGCGGCTTCCACGGGCATCTCTTGGGATCGTTTAGGGAATATTCCCGCATCACTCCTGTGGAGCCAACGAACCAAACGGTGTTATTCTCTCTTTCTCTCTCTCTCTCTTTTTTTTTTTTCTCTTTTCTTTTTTTTTTTTTTTTCCTTTTTTCCGTTTTTTTTATTTATTTATTTATTTATTTTGGTGGTAGCCGTTTCTAATCTGCTCGCTCTACTCGGGCTTTGTTGGCGAAAGCTCGTTTCGCAGCACGTCCCGTGCCTCCAACATTTATAAACACCCACGGCTTTATCGAGATAATTGAGATGAAGTTCATTGTAAAAAATGCTTTGTTTAAAGAGCAACCATTAAAATGAAGGACCCGTAAATATTTACGAGCGGCTCGGTTAATTCAAGATTAAGGGGAGAGCAGAGACCTGGTGTTTCATGGTTTTTACCTCTCTCTTAAAAAAAAAAAAAAAAAAAAAAAAAAAAAAAAAAAAAAAAAAGGAAAGAAAGAAAAAGGAAAAAAGAAAAGCCAGCCCATGTAGTGCCAGGAAAAGGTGTTGCATTGCTTCCCATCCATTGTCGAGAAGATACCTATAATTCTTTTAAAACAGGAAGAACCGCGGTATAATAAAACCATTGAGATGGCTAGACGTCTGGACCTAATGAGTTTACGATATGCTATGGCGCTTTTCTTTGAAACCACCTTATTTTGATGTTTGTGTTTGTTAGAGGAGAGAAAAGCCAAAAAAAAATGCAGACAAGCTCGGTCTTAAAATCTTGGACTATAAATTTTGATATGTCAGCGTTAGGCCAAGGCAGCAGGCTCAGAAAAGGCACGGGGGTCACGAAACAGATTTTACAGAGCGCACTGATTTGTTGAAATGCATTTTATTGGATATTCTACCGCGAGGAATCCCACCGCTGCGTTTTCCAAAATCACCATGTGTGTGTTGGGAGGGGGGGGGGCGGAATCTATAGCTAACAGCGTGCACGCAGTATTTCTGCCATAGGACGCCATCAGGAAGCTCGGGTTAAGAAATCGTCACAAAGCCCACACCATTTCCTTTTCATATTTTATCTCGGGCACAGTAACGTATTTTACATCGGATAAATATCTTTTTACTTTCCCTATTTTTTTTTTTTCGCCCATTTTTCTTTTACTTTTTCCTAACGCTCCGTGTGCTTGGTTCAAAATGGCAGAAAGCAAAACTCCCCGCACTGCTCTTCCACGTCCAGCGGCAGCCTGGTTCGGTCCGTCCGTAGCGTTACAGCGCGGCTGTGCTCAGCGCAGCTCCGAGAGGCTCCGTGTGTCGCCTACACAAAGAATCTTCCTTACTTTCGTTCACATAAATCAATCTAGAGAGACGTAAGCGCACAGGTAAACAAAATAACGTGTTCAGGACAAAACCGTATAGCTCTGAAACTACCACACATGGAGAATCTGTGGTGTAATGTGTGGGGAAACATGATCGAAAACGCGATAGCAGAGCTCTTCAAAGCTCCGGCGTCTGTGCTGGCTGCCATGTGTAAGCGAGGCGCATTCTTTGTATGTAGTTAATTAGAGCACTGGCAAAAAATTAAAAGAAGGTCACAGAAACGTGCTAAGTAAATGGCACTGGGAACTCCGGCAGACAAGAAAAAAAAAGGGGGGGGGGGGAGGAAGGGGGCGGAAATGTATATATATATACATTTTTTTTTTTTTTTTTTTAAGGAAGAAAAGTAAAGCAAAAAAGAAAGGCAATGAATGAAAACCCGCTCGTGGCTGAGCACTCCGACAAGCGGATCAGAACCGTGCCGGTTCGTCGCTGCGGTTCTGGGATGATTGGGATTATGGAAACCCCTTCTCGGTGAAGGGCTGTGCGTGTCACTGCCGGACCGTGTCCCTGTCCCTGTCCCTGTCCCTGTCCCTGTCCCTGTCCCTGTCCCCTCACGCCGCCAGAGGGCGCCCGTGCTCCACTCTACCGCCGGAGCCGCGCCCGCTGCCTGCGCCCCTTTCCGCGTCCGCGCAGCGCTCCGCACCCTGTCCGGGTAGCCGCGCTCTGGCTCCGGCCCCGCGGATGCGAACGGGAGTGGCGCTGCCTGCGGGCCGCTACGACCTTGTGGAGCTGCGGTACTCTCGGCCGCCCCTCCGCGCGAAGCCGCGCAGGGCTGAGTGGGGCTCCGGTGCCACCTCTGCAGCCCCTGCCGCTATGGGCGTCCTCTGCTGTGTTTTTCTCATAGCAGCGGAGATCCGCGCGCTCCAACACCCGAGAGTGAGAGATGCGTTTGGTCACTGCGGGGGGACAGCTCCGTGCCCTCCATCCCCGAACAGGGATCGCTGCTCCCGAGGGGGCCGTGCTGGGCCGGGCTGGGCCGGGCCGTGCTGTCACGATGCGGCTGTGGGCGCCCAGCCGCACGCTCACCGGGCCTCCAGGAAGGCCCGGACCGTGTCCCCCGAGAGCATCGAGACGCCTCGTGAGGGGCAAGGGTAGTTTCCGAGACAAAGGGAGAGCCGGTAGTGGGGGTGGGTTGGGGTGCGGGCTGTGATGGGGCAGGGGCCTGAGATGGCTGTTATGGAACCACAACGTTGTTGTCAGTTCGCACCAGACGGTCACGCGTGGCTCCGACAGGCCAGTCTAGTATTCCACCTCCATTTTCCGTCTGTTCACATCAGGGTAGACTCTGGCTGCTGAGGGTGTCTGCCCTCAAAAGCTGCTCCCGCTTCAGGAAAAGCGGTTCTCCGGGAACCTCAGCGGGGACCGGAGAACGGAGACGGTGCTTCGCCGAGCGCTGGGAGCGGGACCGTGCAGTCCTTCCTGAGCAGCTTTCCCCCGTCCTGGAGCCCAACGGGCAGCGCCTTCCTCCCTTCCTCCCATTCCTTCCTTCCTTCCTCCATGCCCATGAGTGCGCTCGCTGCCCCTTTCGCCCAGCGGCCCCGCACTGCTGCCTTCGCACCCACCCGCCCTTCTTCCTCCCCCTCCCTGCCTCGCTAATGACGTCCACCAAGGGTGAAATGATGGAAAGTATATTCATGGGCATGATTTCCATTAAGTGTCAATTAACCTGGGGCCTCAGCCATGCGTGCACGGCGTCAAGGGTAAATGTGCATCTCATTTCCCAGCGCTCCACTCGCCCGCGAGGAAATGATCCGCAGGGCCCCGGCCCCACGAGCCGCCGCCCGCCCTCCCCTCCCCCCGGACGCCCTCCGGACGCCCCCGGCCCCGCGCACCGGGCGGCTGCTCCCTGCGGGTTCTCTCCGGCCGCGGCTACGGGCCGGCTCCGGGCAACGCGCCCGCGGTTATCGCGCGGATCTGCGCGGCCTCGCCCGCGCGGCGGGGGTTCGGCGGCTCCCGGCGGGGGGAGCGGGGGCGCCGCGGCCGGGGTGGATCCGGGCAGGGTTGGGCCGGGTTTTTTCTTGCCTGAGGAGCGGCACATGTAAACTGAAGCCAAAAGTCCCCCCTGAGCTCATGAGTGTGTGTGTGTGTGTGTGTGTGTGCGTGCGCGGGCTGCTGTGTGCCTAATAGGAAATAGTAAAAGCAGTGAGGCAGGTCATTTTGGGAGCGATTATATTCCAGCCCCGGTCACCGCGCACACGGAGAGCAGGAGAGGGGAGCGCACAGGGCGCGGCGGCGGCGGCACCGGGAGAGAAGCGGAGAGGCACCGGCGGCGGCACCGGGGGGAGCAGCGCCCCGTGCCCGCTCCCCGCCCGCCGCTGCCCCCTCCCCGATGAGCTCCTACTTTGTCAACCCGCTCTACTCCAAATACAAGGCGGCGGCGGCGGCGGCGGCGGCGGTGGCGGCGGGGGAGCCTCTGCCCGCCCCGTACTACGACTGTCCCTTCGCGCCCGAGGTGAGCGGCCGCCACGCCGCAGCCGCCGCCGCTCTGCTCTACGGGACCGGCTTCCCGCAGCCCGGCGGGGCGGGGGGCGGCGGCGGAGCGGACTTTTACCATCCGGCCGGGGGGAGCCCCGCGGCCGCCTACCAGCCGCCTCCTCCTCCCCCCGCCGCGCCTCCGCCTCCTGCCCCCTGCAGCGGGGTTACCTGTCACGGGGAGCCCGCTAAATTTTACGGATACGATAACTTACAGAGACAGCAGATTTTTACGACACAGCAAGAGGCCGAGCTGGTACAATATCCTGACTGTAAATCGTCCAGTGCTAATATTGGCGAGGAACCAGACCACTTAAATCAGAGCTCGTCTCCTGCTCAAATGTTTCCCTGGATGAGACCGCAAGGTTGGACGCAGTCGGCATTCGCTTCCATCTCACGTCTGAGTTCGAAACTTTATTTTCCTCCTCCCGCTCCTCTCTCCCCTCTCCCTCCGTTCCTCCCCTCTGTGCCTCTCGCTGCGTTCCCGCACCGCTCTTGCTAACGGAACTGCGGGAGGACTGCGGGGGGGGGGTGGGGGTTGGGGGGCCTGCTGAGCTGCCGGGGCCCGGCCGCCGGGGGGGAGAGCGGGGCCGGGGGCGGTCACCAGGTGCTGCCGTGCTCCCGCAAACTGCGGCGCCGGGGAGCCGCGCCTAACGCTGCGGCCGCAGCCTCACTCACTCGCGCTGCTCTGCGCTCCCCGCGCTCCCTTTTCCTCCTCTCCCCTCGAGGGATGTGCCTAGGGCCCCGGGCGCCGCGGAAGCGTTGTTCCGAGCCGCCCCGACCTCCGTGTTTTTGTTTCAAACAGCAGCGCCCGGGAGGAGGAGAGGGCGGCAGACGTACAGCCGCTTCCAGACGCTGGAGCTGGAGAAGGAGTTTCTCTTTAACCCCTATCTGACCAGGAAGAGACGAATCGAGGTGTCCCACGCCCTAGGACTCACCGAGCGACAGGTAAAGATCTGGTTTCAGAACAGGAGGATGAAGTGGAAAAAGGAGAACAACAAGGACAAATTCCCCGCTTCCAAGCAGGAGGGAAAGGAAGGGGAGGCCAAAAAGGAAACACATGATCTGGAAGACGACAGAGCCGAAAGCCACACGAATTAAATTAATTTTGCCCTAAAAGCCTTTGTGAAAGGCCATCAGAAACGAGGAGCCCACGGCCGCTGCTCCGGCCCGTCCCCGCCGTGTGCGTCCCGCGGGGTCGCGTCCCGCCCCACTGCGTGCTGTGTGGGTTTGGGTTTGGGTCTAACTGCATCCGGAGCAATCTCCAGATGTCCGCTCGTCTGCTCCTCCTGGAAATCTGATAGCGAGTTCGCAGCAATACATTTCTAATGAGATATATATATATATATGATATAGATATAGATATTTTTTTTTTCTTGCAATATTGAAAAGCAGTGATTGCGACATACACTTCCTAATGATAAACGCCATTAAGCGAGACATGTACCAATGCTTTATTAATCAAACAAGTGCACTTGTGCTATTTTAATTCTTGTTATTTTCTAATCTCGAATAAATTAAATAAATTTAATACATTTTGAAGAGCAAATCTTAGAAATATATGAAACTTTCTACTATTGATTTAAATAAACCAAAATTATTGAAATATAAATTCTATCTGTTTCCTGACATCCTTTCTGTAATCTGCTCCTCCAATTAACTCTTGGACCTCCACATCTGCTCTCTGCTCCGTTCCTAGCTTCTATTTGGTCGAGGGATACCTCGAAATGGCCCACTTGAGACAAAATCTGAGGGGGGTCGCTGGCCCCGGCCGGGTCTCGATGCGCCCTGACACGGGGACGCGGGGCATCACAGGGCTCCCTGACCGAGCTTCCTCCGTGGGAGAGCCCCGGCTCCTCGGCGCTGGGACATGCGTGCCTGGGCTTCGCTGCTTTTTTCCTGTATCCTCACCTAGGGGCTCTGCCGCGGCCCTATCGTGCGGTGCTCCCCGCTCTGCGGGTCCATGAGCGCCGGGCCGGCTCCAGCCTCCCCCACGGATCTCGGATCTCAAAGTGGCTCGTGCTCTCAAATCACGTATACATACAGAAAAGGGCGTTTCAGCAATAAATATCTCGGCACTCTTTCGGGGCAATTTTCCAAATTACCGGGCAGGGCGGCGGGGGCAGCCCGATTAGGGGCAGCGTGCACACGGTATGAAGCCTTACAAAAATTGTCTGCGCATTTTTTTCCCCCTTCTCACACCTCCAATGCGCGATGTTCGCTGAAGTCCCCGCAGGACGCGGTGCGGTGAATGCGACCAATTCGGCTCCCATTATGTGCCTCTGAAAGGAACGGAGCTGCCGTCGGAGAGGGATCCCTTCGGCCCCTTCGGTCCTGCCGAAGCCGCTCGCGAAGGCCCCGAGATGTGCCGGGCTTCGTCCCTCAGCCCCACGGCCGGGAGCGGCCCGACAGGAGGGGACGGCCGCGCTGAAGCCGTGCTCGGTGCGCGGGGTGCGTTCGTGCAGTTTCCCCTCTCCTTCCAGCCCGCAGCCAGGTTCGGCTCAGCCCCTGCGAAGCTCCAGCTCTTGAGGGAGGCAGAATCGAGCGGAGCCATTGTTCTGATTTATTTTAATCACGTAACTGGTTAAAGCTTGCAAACGCGTGGAAACTGCGGCAAAGTGGAGAAGGCACCATTTTGCTGCACGGATTTGCATATACTCAGCGGTGCCCGGGTGGCCGGGAGCGATGCGGCTCCGGGGCTCGACTGCAGCCCCGCACCGGGCCTTCTCCTGCCCCGGCCCCGGGAAGCGCGCACCGGAGCCGTCACGGCCCGGCAGAGAATTTCCTGAGCCGTTGTTCGTCCGGGAAAGAGCCGCTGCCGACGTTGTTTTAATTTCCAGACAAAGAAAATGAAATTAAAATATTCCTGACGAAGTTTCCGTTAGCGTTGCCCTCCCAGGGCCGACTGGGAAAGCAGCCACGCGCACAAACCAACTCCCCGGTGCGCACAGCGTTTGGAAAAGGCCTAACGAGGAACTTCCCTCTCCCTCTCCCTCCCCCCCCTCTTTTTTTTTTTTTTTTCTTTATCTTTTTTTTTTCTTTTTTTCTTTTTTCTTTTTTTCTTTTTTTCTCTTTTTTTTTTTTTAATTAGGGAAAAAAAAAGTTCTGTTGTGTACTTATGAAGGTATTTCCCGCCCGTAGCTGGCAGCTCAATCTCCCCTTCGCTTTCGTTTACAGTCCTGCTCAGGAAAAGTGAAGTGAGACAGCGGTTGCTCAATGCGTTTTCGGCGGCCGCGGGGCCGGGAGGGAACGCCGCACTGTGCGGGGAGAGGCCGGAGCTGCTCCGGGCCGCGGGAGGTGGCGGTGGCTCGGCCCAGCGGGTGCCTCATCCGAGGGTGTGTGATCCCCTGCAGCGGTGTGACACAGACCCCACGTCGTTAGCGCAGTTTGGGTTTTTTTTGTTAGCTTTGTTTTTATTTTCTTTCCCGGCGGGTTCGATCAACACGTAAGGTACAGACAGAGGGCTCTTGCTCTTCTCTGAACAGAAATCGAGCGAGAGCCGCAATTTTCGTTCCTCGCCTTCCGTGACACGGGGTAGCCGTAGCCTTTTACCGAGAGCTTGTTGAGCTCCCGGATCCGGAGCCACGCGGATGCTTCGCGCAGGAGCTCGACGGCAGCGCGACCTGCGGGACCCCGAACTGCGGGGCGCGGTCCGGCATCTGCTCGGCTCGGGCTGCCTTTGGGCCATCAATGGTTTCGGCTTCAGTAGCGGGCGCTATAGGAAACACGTTTTCTCGTAGGGCCCGGCTGTGGGTAACGCAGTCCAAAGCCCCTTTCGTTAAGGCAAGGAGCGAACCCACGGGCATAGCGCCGAGTGGCCATTAAGCGGGGTCCCCCCCCACCGAGTGCGGCTCAGCGCTCTGCTCTCTCCGGAGCTCCGCGCCCGCGGGGCCCCAACAGCCGCTCGGAGTGCGCAGGCCGCGGGGGCAGAGAGTGAAAAACACGAGCACAGCGCGCAGGCGAAAGAAACATGGCGCTGGGAAGCAGTATGTGCAAAATCCGCAAGGAATTGCAGTAAATTCCTTTTTGTTTGAAGAAAATTTACAACTTGGTAATAGACCTTTTTATGACCTATTTGGGCTCGTCATTGGCTGCGGCTGGTCATGTGCAGGCAGCGAGCGCTTTCATGGCCTTTTCCTGATTTCCCTGGCGAATTTCCCCCTGCATTCTGCCTTCAGAGAGTCTCAGCCCCTCTTTTCCTAACCTTTGTCTGGCTGAGGTGTATGGCAGCCGCCGCGATGTTGGCGGAGCTCTCCCCGAACCCCGCCGCTCCCCGGCTCCGCGACGCCTCTCCTCCCGCGGCGCTGCGCGGAGCCGCTCGCCGCTGCCCCCCGGATTGCTACGCGGGCGCAAAATGGATTACAGCGATCGTCCCCAGCTCTTCGGCAAGCGGGCGCTGCCGCCCACCGGTAAGCGTTCGGATACCGCCAGCACCGCGCTCCCGCGGGCGGAGCGCCGGCCCCACTCGGTCACCTGTCCCTCGGAGCACCCAGCGCTGTGCGGTGCAGCCGCGGGACCGTTAGCGCGGCCGCTTTCGGGGCTGCCGTTGCGCCGGCTCTCGGTGCGGTTAGCGTGGATGCAGACTGCCGCTCGGGGCGGCTCGGGGGAGGCTGCAGAGCGAGCCCCGGTCCCGCGCACAGCGGCGGAAGGCTGAAGGTCTGGGCGCAGAGACACTGCTGTTCTCCCGCTAAGCACCCCTTCCTCGTGGTTTGGTTTTCCCGCAGGCTGAAGTGCTGCGCCGTGTTTGCGCTCCGCGTTTTCCCGTAGCGGAAGGGCGCTCGCGTAACTTCACACCTAACAGGTGTCTGTGCGGCAGCGCCGGGGGCGGAGGGCGCGGGCGGCCCCGGAGAGCCGAGCCCCGTCCTGCCCCGGCAGCCCCCGCCCGGCCCATGATCCCGCAGCCGCGGGCGCGCCCGGCCCGCAGGGCACAGCGGGAGGAACCGGGCCCGGCTGCTCCCGGCGGGGCGGCCACGAGAGGAGAAGTGGAGGCGCGGTCGTGCAACCGGGCGAGAGCGCAGCGAGTGGGCAGCCCGGCTGGCTAAATCGTGGGCGAGCACTCGATAAAATGGGTTTGGTTTGAAATGTGCAGTGGAGATAGAACGACCACGTTGACGTTATCCACATTGCCTGCATATGCGTGTAGATCCTTTACCACATTGCTTATATACGGGTGTACATACCCTGATCTACATTGCCTACGTGTGTGTATGTACTTGTCTACATCTCTGTTTCTCTCTATAGAACACGCTTGTAAATATATTATTTCACAATGTGTGTATCTATGCTGTATATCTCCTCCGCACTTTCAAAACATGCAATCGGAAGCCGCTGTGCTGCTTTGGGTGCTGCCGGCGTCGCTCAGGGACGGAAATGCACCGTGCCACTGCACTGCAGGAATTCACCACGTCGTCATTTCCCTCAAAAGCAGCCACACATTTAGCGGCGGAGCAAAATGCCGCAATTAAACCGGGCCCGGGGAGGGTGTGCGGGTGCGGGACGCATCCCTGTACGTGTTGGGGAGGCACAGAGGGATCCTTCTGTCAGCCACCCGGCGCCCGCAGCCCGCGGATCCGCGCCGCCCCCGTGCTGGGACTATTTGGGAGGAACCGCTTGCAGTGTTGAAACACTCTGGGAAAGTCGGAAAGTGTGTCGTGTTGCGCTAGGTTTTGCTCTCAGAGCCCCTCCTGGTCGGCAGGGTAATTATAGCTGCTTCGTAATAAATCTCGGCCACAATTTCGGAAAATCTCGTCCTTGAGGTGTTTTCACATGATTCGTAGCCTGCGGGCAAATAAGACAACAAACGCAGGATGTTCGAACGGGTTCTGCTGAGCGTGTGTCCATATGTCGACAAACACACAGACACAGATGCATTTACGATCCCACTGCTGTATGTGGGAGGTCAGCATTTTTTCCTCCTAACCGGCTCCTTCCTTCCTTCCTTTCTTCTCTCCTTTTTCTTTTTTCTTTTTTTCTTTTTTTTTTTTTTTTTTTTTTTTTTGTTTCTCCTTTCATTCATTTCATTGACATTAACGCACACATACGTATGTGTATTTCCTTAAATATACCTATGTGTGTCCTTTCACAACAAACTCTTTCAGCACGCCTGTATGTACGCAGGGCACCTTCGGGGACCGCACGGTTATGCACGTTTCTGTACCTACAGAGCGCCTGTAGCCGTGTGGCTGTGTTGGTGCGTTGAAATAAGTGCAATTCCGATTTCACACCCAGCATTCTCACACCTGCTTCATTTTCCGACGTGTGTAACAGAATTTATGAGTCATTAAAAAAAAGAAAAAGAAAAAAGGAAACAGCCGATCTCTAACCTATGCTTTACTGACGTAAGAGCTATTTAAAAAAACAACAACAACAAAATATGACCTCCAGGCAATGGCAGCTGGTTCTGCAGGCGGCACCCAGGTACAACCGGCAGCTGCACCACGGGGCTCTGCCGAGGCCGGGCCGGGCCCCGCTCCGCTGCCCGGAGCAGAGCTCGGGCCCCCGAACGTGGGGGACTCAGAAAGAGGGTGGATGCGACCCGTGGTCTCAGATTGATAAAAGCAATGCACGTTGTGTTTGTGCTCCTAAAGTCCGCTAATCCCACCAATTGGCTTGTTTCCTGATAGTATTTCGCTTTTCCCAAACAAATATATTTCTCGCGGGGTGTTTCATGGGCGATGGGGGTGGAAAAAAATCGGAACAAAGACAGTATTTCACCCCCGGGTTGGCAGGCAGCTGTTAAAGGTATTTACGGCTCTACTGCAGTGCGGCACTCAATGCTGTGTGGTGCGAGGGAACAAACAGGAAGCGGGAGGCAGAGATGAGGCACAATAAAGCGTACAGCGGGAGCGGGGCCGGGCCGGGCGCGGAGGAAACGTCCCTGGCAGAGAGGGGCAATAAAAGGGTATTCAGCGGCAGAGGGGCTGCACGCAGCACGGAACCTCCCCGGATGCCTTTGGGGGAGGGGTCCCCGGGGCTTGTGGGGGGCAGCTGTAGTGCCTCCGTGCCGTGCCGCGCCGGCAGCCCCTCGAGGCGGACCCGGGAAGGTGCCTCCAGGCTGTCCGAGGGGCTTGCGGAGCCCCCCGAGAACCCGGCCACGTGGCTGCCGCGCCGCGTCGAGGCCCGGCCGCGGGCGGGCTCTCGGGGACGCTCCGGAACCGCCCGGACCCGACGGCGAGGACCGGGGGCACCTGCCCGCCCTCGGGGCCGCCGTCCTGGGCTCGCTGCGGCCGCCGGGGGCGCGGCGGGGCCCGCCACCGCCACCAGCCGTTTTGTGTCCCACGGCCTCTTCCAGGAGAAGGCGCTATAGGACAAGCCTGGCCGCGATCCCTGCCCGGGAGAGGGGCCCGCCGCCCGCCCCGGGCCCCGGGCCCCGGCCCCGGCCCACGCCCACGGGAGAGACCACTGCAGGGCGGGGGGCACCGCTCGACCCTCCGCCACTTTCCTGGGGCGGCTCCGGCGCCCTCCCCCCATCAGTTGTCCTCCTGCCTCCACCGCCGACCCTCCCGCCTGTCCGGAGTCCTGCGTACCCCCGCCTTCCCCATGGGCAGCGCTAGAAGCCGAAGCAGAGCGCCCGCTGATGTCGGCCCCCCTCCCTGCCCCTTTGGCTCCGCGCCCCCGCCCCACGCACGCCGGTGCCTCGCGGCTCTCCCTGCCTCCGCCTCATTTCGTTGTGCCCGGGCATGACCCTGGCCGCCCCCGGGGCCGTTCCTGCCCGAGCCGGGCGCTCCCATGGTCCCGGCTTCCCTCTCTACCCCCCGCCCCGAGTCCCCCGCCCCGCAGACCCGCAGTGCCGCCGCCGCTGTTCCCGTTTGATGTCGGGGCGCGTCTCGCTACCGCCCTGCCCGCTCCCGGGGCTCCGCTGCCGCTGGGGCCGCCCCGGGCCTCTGGGTGCCCACACTGTGCACAGGGAATGGGCGGAAAGTCGGAGCAGCGATAAAAGCACAAGCGATAATGCGTTGGACGCTATCAAGGCGCGCAGTTGTTGTTCAAAGCGAGAGTCGGAGCCTGTCATTTTGTGGCGGTGCGGTCCTGGGGGCAGGATGCTGTCTTAGTGTCTGCCACGGAGCTGCAAGGGCGACGGTGTTTTACCCTTGCGATTCAATTTCCCCAACCCTTTTATCGCAACTGTTGCCAGAGGGAAAGCAATTAGTATGGGGTTTCTCCATTCCACACTTTATCCGTCTCCAGATCATCAGCCCCGAAAATGGGAGTTGCCATACAAGCCTGAAGAAGAAACCGGCCAGAGCTTCAAAGTCAACTTTCACATCTGCATTTTAGAATAGGAAATGTGAAAATCCTCCTAATTTCCCCTTCAGCATCTCAGGGCTACTATTATTCAATTGCAGAACTACATACGTCTTGCTTAGATCACAGGGAGCTTCCTCCCTCCCATCTACCCCTCGGATCCCACAGTCCTTTCCCATCCCCGCACCTCCCGGACACATTTGCCCTCAGCCCACGCCCTCCACATCTTCCAGGGACTGATGGTTCACCTCTCTTCCTGTTCTTCCCACCTCCACCTCAAGAGATCTGCCGGCCTTCGAGACTGCCAGGGTAGCAGTCACCTGCCCTCGCAGCGGGCGGGGAGCACGGGCCGGGAGCCGGTGGGTGATGCTGAATGGCTGAGGCATCGAATAAGAGTGGAACAAGCTAAGGAGTAGGGCGAGAACTAAGGGCCCGTTTTAAGTAAACTCAAATTTCAGTGCCTGGAATTACTTCCCCAGCCGAGCGAGCGCAGCGCAGGGGAGATCCCGCCCCGGCGTTAGGTGCCACCGCGGGCCGGGCTGTGCGGAACCGTGCCCCAGAGGGGGAGTCGGAGAGCGGTGCTGCTGTCCGCGGCTGTGCGCTGTCGGACCCCGACGGGGCGGACGCGGCCCTTTCCCTCTGGAGAAGGACCGCCCCCCCCCCCCCCGGCCCGGGCTCCAGCAACTCTGAGCCGCTTCGGGGCCGTGATAGAGAGCTATTGCCCGGGCTCTTTGTGCAGAAGCGGCCGTGTGACTCCAGGGGCATTTGACTTCCTGTGCTCGGGCTCCTTGAAATTCTCATTTGCTAGCTCACACCCTGCTCCCTTCACACCAGAGCTGTTTTATTGTTTTATAGCTCTCCTCAAACTTCCAGTCCTCAGAGATCTCACTGTGGCAGCCTTCACACTTCCAACTCTCCCAAAGCCGGGTGTCCGCTGCTCCCAGCAGTTTGGTCGCTTGCAAAAGCCCCTCGGTGCCTGGCGAGCCCGCAGCCGCGGCACAGGTCGAGCAGGATGAGTCAAAACCACTTTCCAGAGCCTGAAATGCCACAAACACCCGGGGATGGACGGACCGCTGCCCCGAGCTAACCCCGCGTTTTGTCCCGACGCGCTCCTCTGTGCCTCCAGAGATGGCACTCAGAGAGGGGCACCGCCCCTAGCCCAAGGGACAGGGAACACACCCACAGCCCTATGGGATGCTCCCCGCAAAGCCGCCGCGGAGCTGACCGGCCGCCCGCCCCCACACCCGCTTACAGAGCAGCCAGAGGACCTTTATTTAGCGAATAAAAGTTTAAAGCTGAAGGTTATTTATGGTTCCGCAGAGATAGGTCCTGAGTGGCTATTTAGGAGCACGTGATTCCAATAAACTTTGTTTTATGGCTTGAGAGTTGACAAGCCAAAATATAATTCCCACCATAAATTAGTTTAAGAGCATACAAGTGCAGATGCTTTCGTTCCTGGAAGCAGTAATCGGGGAAGTGTTAGCAGGGATTCGTCTGCGGGAATGCGGCCGTGCGGGCAGCCCCGCTCCCCGGTGCCCCCGCTCCCCCCGGCCCCGCGCCGGGCGCGCAGTAAGTCGGCGTCAGCCTCCGGGCTGCGGTGCCTCCGCGCCTCCGGGCACTGCGGGCGGGGAGATGGGCCTCGGGCTCTGCCTGCGGGAACGGGCAGGTAGAGCTGGGCCGGGCGGGGCTGGGGGCTCGCTGCGCCCCGGCCGAGGCTGGCGAATGTGGTGAAGATCTTCATTGAAACTGGCCTGGAAAAATAAAATAAGGGAGAGAGAGAGAGAGAGAGAAAGAGAAAGGCATAGTGTTGTAATGTTTGGAGTAGAAGGGCTGATGGTCTTGCACTGGCCTTGCAGTGCTATCCGGAGGGCTCAGAGCTAAAAGAAATGTATATATATATATATTATAAGAACAATATTGGGAAGCGAGCTATCGATACCTGGGCTATTGCTTTGCTGTTGTACAACAGCACCCCAAAATATACCATAAAAGTGCAATATGGAAATGAAAATTGGCTTATAGCAAAATAAGAAAACAAAACAAATATTGGTATTTTGCTTCTAAATATACAGTGCTTTTCGGGAACATGAGATCGAATGGGTGTTTTTGTCTTCCTTAATGTTATATTTGAAAGCAGTTCTTAAAAGATCTGAATGAAAGTTCGGGTCAGATGCATCCTCCTGTAACTCAAACAAAGACGCGTGGCTCGAGTTTACTGTTGGATAATTGTGTGATCTTACAGAGAAACGGGCTTAGAGCGGTCCGAGATTTGTTCCTATAGAATTGTCGTTCTGCCACTCTTAGCATGGATGCGGTGCTGCTCTGCACATTGTGACATTTTCTGGGCGATGTTTTAGCGAAGATGATCTGAATATTTCATTTGTAAGTGACTGAATCGCCACAAAACGATGGAAAAAAAGAAAGAAAGAAAGAAAGAAAGAAAGAAAGAAAGAAAGAAAGAAAGAAAGAAAGAAAGAAAGAAAGAAAGAAAGAAAGAAAGAAAGAAAGAAAGAAAGAAAGAAAGAAAGAAAGAAAGAAAGAAAGAAAGAAAGAAAGAAAGAAAGAAAGAAAGAAAGAAAGAAAGAAAGAAAGAAAGAAAGAAAGAAAGAAAGAAAGAAAGAAAGGAAGAAAGAAAGAAAGGAAAGAAAGAGGCCTTTGTTATTCTTTTTTTTTCCCCCACCAGTGAAAGATGAGGTCTGACTTTCCATCCCTTTACTAATTATCTGCTATAAAATCTGGGCTATGGCTCGAAAAGGTGAAGCTCACACGCAGCTCGGGAGGGCACGTGTCCGAGAGATGCCCGGATTCCATACGGTCCCCGCTCAGAAGGGGCTCCCACCCCACCCGCCCCAGCACCGCGCTGCTCGCGGGATGCTGCCGGCTCCTCTGCCTCCATCCATCACCCGCGTTCTGTAACAGTCCTCCAGAAATACAATCCGCGTGTGGAATACAGCAGTAACAAACGTTTGTATTGCAACAGGTCCGGCACCATGGAAGGGCACTCGCGGTAAGTGACCTCTTATTTCTCGCAGAATTGGAGTGCTTTGAAAACACCGTTTCTCCCTCTCAGAGCAATTAGAAGCTCCGTATCTCTGCCTCATGTCGCTGCCACCAACCAACCAAAGCTGTGTCAGCGCGTTAAGGCTTTGGGGACCGTTGCGCGGTGCCACGTCGCGGGCAACCCTGGCTGAGGCAGAGGGGTTTATTATAGGGCTCGCAGGTGCCTGGCTGCCGCCGGGCGGCTCGGGGCACTGCCCTCTGCTCTGGGAGGCTCGGGCCGGAGCCGTGCCGCCGCCTCGTTTGGAGCAGCCCGGGCAGGAGGAGCGGTGGCGGTGCCCGGGCCGGGCAGGCAACGCTGTGCCGTAGGGCCGGGCGGCAGCGCTGGGGGCGGGGGGGAGAAGGGGGGAGGTGGGCACGGTGCGGAGGGGGCGGCTTTCTCCAGCTGTGTGCTGGTCCGCGCCGGTCGCGCGTGAAGGAGAAGAAGAGAGCAGCGCGGTGTGCTGCAGGACACGCAGCGAGCTGCCGTTCGGGCTGGCTCTGCCTTGTCCCTCAGACGGAAGGGGAAGGCTGCGGTGTGTGAAGGTTCATTACGTGCGCCTCGCCCTCCCCGCTCCGCAGGCTGTGCTCCGATGGGGGAGCGAGCGGGAGCGAAGCTCTGTTTGTTTGCATTTCTTCCTGTTTCGTCCCCTGCTCACTAACTCTTTCACTACTTCTCGCCGGGTTCTCGTTCTCGTTTTACCCTGTGTGTCGGTATGAGTTTCGAGCCCTTTAAGTGCGAGATAAACAATTGCCCCGAGCGCTGCGTTTTTGGTTTAGTCCCATAGGTAATTCCCTGCTCGCACAGCCCCGCGTCACGGAGGTGCCCTTGGCGTTTTGTTTTAGGGCCGGCCCTCAATGTACAGATTACTCGTTTTCTGCTAACGTACATTTAGCACGACGATTATGAACCAGAATGCAAAAAGGCAGATAGATCAAAAGCCCTCTTATGGGCAGTTGAACAGGAGGTGAATATATAACGCTTTTGTTCATCAATAAATCTTTGGCTTTGACCTGTCTGAGCAAGTCGTGCAATAAGGTGAAACGCAGGTCACAGCGTCTAACAAATATGAAAATGCGTAGTAGGATGAGGCAGAGAGGGGGCTGCAGCTCCCCGGCCCCTCCGCGTCCCCCCCAGCGGCTGCTCCGTTCCCGGGGCTGCCCCATGGACTAGCTGGGGCGGGGGGGGGGGGGGGGGGGTTATGCTCCCTGCCCCTTTGGTCGGTGGTTAATAGAACCCCGGGGGGAACTCCTCCCCTCGGCGAGAGGAGGAGAAACCAGGAAGAGGCTCTGAAATAGTTGGGAGGAGGCTTAAATAAGCCGGGGGGGGGGGGGGATGGGGGGGGGGGAGAGGGAGAGAGAGAGAGAGATGGGGGGGAAGAAAAAAGAAAAAAGAAAAAAAAAAAGAAAGAAAGGAAGGAAGGAAGGCAGAAAGGAAGAAAGAAAGGGTAGAGAATGGGGACGCAGGGTGGTTTCGAGGTGCACTTGCTGTGAGGATGGTGCCACCGCAGCCATAGCAAAGCAGCTGTTTCCAAACGGCATCCCCAGTTCAGGCAGCTGCGAGATGGAGCCCGGCGAGCAAAGCGGTGCTCATCGCTCGGGTGAACGCAGCAGCCCCAAATCCGCCCTCCGCAACGCCTGGATGTGTCGCACCCCACCATTATCTGCCCTTATGTCGCCTGTTCCACATAGTGGAAGGAGAAGAGGTTGACCGAGGGACAGCAGCGAGGAGCTGGGTCAGGCACAATTCGTGAACTTTTGTACTCTAGTGTGCTGCTGTCGGCAAAGTAAAAATAATGAAAGTTGGTGATGCGTTTGCAAATGATTTGGGATGACCTCTCGCCCTGCCCTTCACCATAAACGCTACGCGGGAGAACCTGGGAGGGTGCGCGCTGCGGCTCTCGCGGGATGATGTTGCGCATAGAGCAGCAGAATGGCACCAAGGTAAACGTGGCAGCCCCCCGTTCCCCGGACCCGCTCACCCCAGCTCTACTCTCGTCTTTTTCACCCATCGCTGTCTCTGCTGTCGCCTATTTCACTTCTGTTTCGATTTATTTTCTTCTTCTTTTTTTTTTTTTTTTTTTTTTTTTTTTTTCCCTCGAGTGGGAAAATTCTAACTAGATAGAATGCCTTCAGATTCGTATCAGGACAAATAGGTGTACCCTTTATTTCCTGTAAGGTTTTAACTAGTAACATTCTAAATAGCGATTTTTTACTGGGAATGTCCGTTTTCTGTAGCAAGGTCGAAAACGGCGAGCACTAAAGCCGTCAGCAGGTCTTGTGAGGATGTGGTAGCTGAAATTCGTCACCATCAGTTGGTGCAGAGTCGTAAAGCTTCATTTCGTCAATAATAACAGCCGTGAATCCTTCCCGTATTCCCACCTTCCTGCAAAGCCGTGTTTCTGAGCTCGGTCCCCACCGAGTAGTTGGCATTCCTCAGAAGACAGTAAGGAGTAAGGATTGCAGGGAGCTGCTGTAGGGTAGGTGAAAACAGAACGTTATTACGTTGTCTATATATACCCTGTAGAACCGAATTTGTGTGATATTCATATAGTCACAGATTCGATTCTAGGGGAATATATGGTCGATGCAAAAACTTCACCTTTCTGCAGACGGCCAGGGGTTTGGGCACTGACGGAACCAAAAGACGTGTGCGTGTTGAACACGGAGAAATCCCCAAAGTTTTGCCGCCTCTCTCCCATTTAAGCAGATTTTAGAACGTCTCTGAGAATTCCCCTGGTCGTTCAGCCCTACCTCCCGCTGGCAGACTGTGGATTTAAACGAGTAATCTCAGGAGATCTAAAAAATATTGCGGGAAAAAAAAAAAAAAAAAAAAGAAAGAAAAGAAAAAAAAAGGAAAGAAAAAAAGAAGTCTGCCAATCAGTGAGCGAATCTTTAACAAAAGCCCCATAAATTAGCCCGATGTGCTGGGCGCTGCCAGAATTTCCCTGTCGTGTGTCCAAATCTCACCCAAATATTTACGACAGCGGCGAAAGCAGCGCTCGACTCACTGGGACGTATTTCCTTGCGCTCCAGGAAGGATGTTGATGAGCGAGGATTGAATTTCTCTCTTTAAACCCGTGATGTTTGTAACCCAATTAGAAGCCGTCTCAGTGCAATTGGCTGAACTTTGGTGGCCGAAAGTGGACAGTTTCTCGTTATCTGGATGCTTTCGTACGCACACGCACAGATTTTGTATGTGAGTGTGCGAGCGAGCGTGTGTGCCCACGTGTGCACACGTATGTGTTGAGGTCGAAAAGTGAATGAGAAGTTACTGATTGCCTAATTTTATTCAGCAGAACGAAATTCTGGTAACTTTTGGATGACCTCTGCGAGACAAAGACAGGACAGGTCTATTGTACATCATATTGCCCTCTTCTTTGATGTCTTTTCTTTTCCTCGCCTCCTTATCGGTTCCCTCCCTTCAAGTCCCGCTCCGACTCCTCGCTCCGCATCTCTCTCGAGGTTTTATTCGTACCGGAGCCCGGCGGCCATCCCGCCCGGCGGATGGGGCGGGGGGGCTAGTGGGGGGGAGGTGAGGGCTCTGCTCAGACAAAGGCTGCCCGCACCTGGGGGCAGGGAGGCGGCCGCACGCGGGGAATGGCCCCAAAACTCCGGGATCGGCCCCGGAGGGCGAACCCCGGCGCGGAGGGGTCACTCAGCTCTGCGTATATTATTTAGTTAAATTCGTGGAAATTCTGAGGCGCACACAAATCCGGTGATCGGCTCCCCGCCTCCCCATTGGCCGGGCCGGTCACATGCACGCCTAACTTTATTCAGTTGACAGCAAGTAGGAGGGCTCTATGGAAGGAGAAAAAAAGACAACACGAGAAAAATTAGTATTTTCTACCTTCCGAAATTAATGGCCATGAGTTCGTATATGGTGAACTCTAAGTATGTGGATCCCAAATTTCCTCCTTGCGAGGAATATTTGCAGAGCAGCTACCTAGGCGAACAGGGGGCCGAGTATTACGGGGCCTCGCAGGGCTCCGATTTCCAGCACCAGGGGCTCTACCCACGGTCAAACTACAGCGAGCAGCCCTTTGGCTGCGCCGGTGCCCAGGGCTCCGCCGTGCAGCCGCGGGGTCACGGACAGGAGCAGTCCGCCCCTCCGAGCCACTTCCCCGGCCAAGCCGAGCATTGTCCTCCGCCTCCAATGTCCAACTCCCGAGCCTGCGGCCAGCAGCCAGCCCTCAAAGCCCCCCACGGGTCAGCAGTTAAGCAGCCAGCAGTAGTTTATCCCTGGATGAAGAAAGTCCATGTTAACTCGGGTAAGGATCCTCTTCTTACTTTGCTCTTCTACCCCGCTCCCGCGTGTGTCCTCAGGGATGCTCGCTCGAGCCCTGGCGAGGCTTTAAGGCGAGGCGGCCAATTACACTCGTCATAAATTTTTATTGCCGAGGAAATAGGCCGTCGGCGTGCGGGGCTCTTCCGCGCAGGAGCCGCGGTAGCAGCCGGCCCCGCGGAACGGCCGCGCCGGGCACCGCCGGAGCGCCGCTGGGGCCGCGTGGGAAGGCGAGGCGGAAAGTCCCCCTTCGGTCTGTAAAGTTCTCCGTGTTTCTTTCCCAGTGAACCCCAATTACAGCGGAGGGGAACCTAAGCGCTCCCGAACAGCTTACACCAGGCAGCAAGTCCTAGAACTGGAAAAAGAATTTCATTTTAACAGGTACCTGACCCGGCGCCGCCGTATCGAGATAGCGCACACTTTGTGTCTCTCTGAGCGCCAGATCAAGATCTGGTTTCAGAACAGAAGAATGAAGTGGAAAAAAGACCACAAACTGCCCAACACTAAGGGCAGGTCTTCCTCCTCCGGTTCTAACCCCCACTTACAGACTGTTCCCAAGGACCATCAGACTGACTTGACAACTTTATAGAAGAGGTGACATTTTCCATTTCATCCTTCGATTCTGACCAGTACTGTACATAAGTGACACTATCCAAGCAGAACCTGCGTGTAGCAGCCAAGGAGTCGAGAAACTGCCATCTTTCCATAAGGTACTGTGGTACAAAGGAGACTAAATGACGCTACTTCGGACTTTTATTTTATTTGCCTCTCGCTAGCACAGAAAGAAAGAAAGAAAAAAAAAGCATCATACAGGCAGTAGGAATTGGGAAAATATTAAACGAGACCTTCTGTCCATAAAAAGTAATAAATCATTGAAAATGAAACTGTCCCGTGTTTCAGTTTTGGATTTGAAAGTGAAGGTTCGATGCTTTATTCTGGGATTTTTGCTTTTAATTATCTTTTTATCCCAGGCAGCGAGTGCGATGCTTTTGGGGCAAGTTGAGGACAGGAAATTTATGGCATAGTCCTTTTTTGAACACAAAGACTCGCGATTGTGAACTTTTTTTGTGCTGCTTTACCTTTCTTGGTGTGATGAAAATTACTCGCTCATTTCCATAATTTTCAGAAGCTGTGCATAGGAATTAAGTGAAAACGGGTTATTTTGTGTCCTGATGGTGTTAGCGTATTTATTTATTTGTTACGTAGAAGAGTGAAGATTAAAAAAAAAAAAGAAAAAAAGAAAAAAAGTCAAACCAAAAAATGGGGAAAAGGGCTGAAATGCAGCATCTCTACTTCCCAGTCTCACGAGCCCACGTATGATGTTTACTTGTCTTGAACGTACACAACTTTCTGGTCCCATTTTATGCATTTCTTCCTTTGTGGAGAAGCGTCCCTGCTCCTTACCGTGTGCCACCGGGACTAACGGGCTCGAAATCTCTTCCCAAAGTCTGCCCTGCTCGGCGCTGTACTTTTAACCAGCAATACGTCATTTAAAAGGCAAAAATAAACCACAAAGAAAACCCCGGAGTGAAAAATCAACGTGATTTCTGGGATGGTTCAGAGCTCAAAGCTACATGCCTTATTTCTGGCTGGGTTTAGATTTATTTTCTGCCCAACAGAGGGACGGGCTGTATGGGTTGGTGGTTCGGTTTTGTGCTTTGTTTATTGAGATTTTTTTTTTTAATTTTGGTCTACATTACGTTTGTTGGGTAGGTTTGGTTCGGGTTCTTTTCACATGGGCGGTGATTGTTCTTAAGCAACCCTCGACACATGGCTGAAACTGTTGGAAATCTCAGCAAGTTATCGAGGGAAGGAGGGGAGGTTTGCACGGGAGCAGAGCTGCTCTTAAACCACGTATTTGCCTATGGCTGCTGCTCATATCGTGCCAAAGTTGCAGTGAGCTGAGCCTGCGTTTTGAGTCCCAACCCAGCCAAACCTGCCCCTTTACACCCTGCTCGTGCGATCTAAGCTCAGCCCTTATCTCCCTTCCCCGAGGGCAGCCTGGGAGAGGGACCATCGCATGGAGATTTTAACTAGATGATCGCATTATTAAAGGAAGAAGGGAAAAGAAGGAAAGCCGGAGCAAGTGCTGAAGCTGCACTTCTGTAAAGGGAGGTTGAAACATCGGTGTAAGTTAAAGTGCTCGTGTCTGGGCTGAGTGCTTCCCACCGAGGACTCGCTGCTTCCCCAGCTCACTCGGGAAAACACTGCAAAAACGGGCATGAATAAATTCGAAAATAAAGGGCGAGCTTTTCAGAACGAGGGCATTCGGCGGGATTAACTATGGGCAGCGGTTAATTTCTGCCCTTTTCTCATCCCTAGTAGCCCGCACAGTGTCTTGTAAGACTTGCTCTTTTGTTTTAGAGCCCGGAGAAAACTCTTTGTTCCTCCTCGGGGTTAGCCCAGTTCTCAGACTTGCACATGGCAATACTTGAATATCTCCACGTCGTGATATTAAAGATGGATATTCCCGCATTATTCGCATCATTGTTTCTACGACAAAAAGCGCGGAGTTCATACATAGTAAAGACGTCTTTTTTTCTGACGCCTTCACGTTGAGAAGCTGAAAAGGTATTTTACTGAAGTTCGGCTAAATTGCAGGAACAGGTTCACCCAGAGGACAAATTTTCTATTCGATTAGTTGTATTTCAGCCGGGAAGAGTGACCTCTAAACCCTTAACCTTTTGGACCCAAACTGCTCTTCCCTTTCTCTGCCATGGAGAGCAGATCGCAGCGGCGCTTGGGGAGGGAATTCCTCAGGCAAGTTTTCAAGTTTTGTTCCATCCAATTCCTGCGTTTCGTCTCCGGAGCTGACCGAAGCCCTCCCTTCTCTCTTCATGCGAACCTAGGATAAAGGGGGAGGAAAAAAGAAGAAGAAGAAGAAGAAGAAGAAGAATAGAAAGCAAGAAATAAACAACCCTCTCTCTGGCTGCTCCCCTTGAAAATACCCCTCCCGGCCCCCCGCTGCTCTCGCTCAAAGTCTGTGACAAGTTGGCTCGGAGCGGGGAGACCGCGGTACTCGGGGGGAGATACCAAGTTTGGCCTCTGTGGTGCCAGGCCGGAAAATAATGTCCCGGGATAAGCAGACCTCGCTTTGTGCTCCTTATCGTGAGAGATCGCTCCCCAAGTTAAAGGGCCAAATTCTGCTCCCAGCTTTCATTCTCCCGCCCACTACAGTCAAACAAGGATGTAGCTGCGAGCAGAATTTGGCTCATTGCCTTTTGAAATGTTAATATCTCCGGGACGAGTGTTGGCTTCAGCAGGCGCGGCTCCCATAGCCCTCTGCACGTCCCTTTGAGCGAGGCCGGGGCACCAGAAGTTTACAGAGTTGTCATTGCTCTGTAAGCCCCGGGAATATGGGAGCTGGGGGCAGAAAGCACCAACGCAAATAAATGGATTCCAGCCGCCAATGCTCCGAAGGGTCAGGAATGCGGGCAATAACGACCAGGAGCACACACTGGCCATTATCTCCCGTGGAGAAGGAACCCGAGATTTATTTTTTATGATTTTTAACCTTCTTCCAGGGTCGTTTTATGCGGGAGAGGGAACCCCTTATTTACATCATGGATGAAACATGGTGTACCGAAGCCTTTGTTAAATGCTCGCGTTGCCCAGCAATACTCTGGTCTCTGTTAAAGTGTGATGTTTTACAGACTTAACAAATGTTTTGCTGCCGTTGATTAAAGCGTTATTTATACTAATTGTCGCCTGTAATTTTGATGTAAGCCCTCCATATACATTTTAAATAATAAAAGGTGTAGAGAAATAGATTCTGTTTTGTACCTTGTACCAGCAGTCCCTACGAGGCGGGTCCGTGCAAAAAGCCTGTCCCTCCCTTCATTACCATGCTAAGAGATGAGTGACTCCACATTGCATCCGTCCAAATGTCCCTTTGAACAGGTTTGCCGATGGCCCCGCCATCGTGGTGTGACTCCAGGCCAAGCTGGAGCCTGTATTTACATTGAGGCTGCAGTTAAAAGCGCCTGCCACCCATTTGCTGCTGCTTTGCATTTAACAAGCCCTCCTAGAACGACTGCCGGGTATGTGCGTGTGTTGTGGGAGCGGGAGCCCCACCTGAAGCCACCTCTGTCCCCACACAGACGTGTGGCTCCGGGAAGCGCGACGTCAAGCTGAAAATACGGCGCAACGCCAAGCTGAAAATACAGCGCAGTGAGCGGCTTTCAGTTTCACTCGTTGGCCTGACACGAGTGAAAGATCACACAGAAACACAGGCTCGGAGAGTTTAGACCGCCCCGTGTACCCAGGGCAGACATCATTATATTCCAACCCCGCATAAGCACCTCAGCCAACGCCGCATCCCCTGGGCTGGTGCCAGGAGGGCTGCCAGGGAGGACTCGGCCCCTCGGAGCGCGGTCAGGGCACGGGGCCAAAGAGCCGCATCCCGAGTAGAGGGGCGAGAAGCACTGCGCGGCCCGCGTGCGCCCTCGGGGCAGCGGGAGCCGCGCATCCACAGCCCCGCGTTAAGCGCCGAGACCCATTCAGCGATTACACTTTCTCTCTGCTGTTTAATGGCTCCTCCTGTTACCCCGATACATCAATACGGCTCTGCGTGCTGTATGGCCGCTAGTCGTTAAGGTAAGAATGGAGAGGCGAGGCGCAGTCCGTAGCACACCCCGCGCACTGTACAGTACAGTAAATAGGGACCTCTCCACGCGGAGCCGCACCGCTGCCAACGGCCATGTTGGTCGGCCCTTTCCCCTGATTTCTTCCTTCCCTCCCTCCCCCCTTCTTCTTCTTCTTCATTTTTTTTTTTTCCCCCTTTTTTTCTTTTGCAAGCCCAGAGACCAAAATAATCGTGCTAGGAACAGTCATAACAGGCAGAATTTCAAAGTGCGAGGAAGATGATAAGAATAGATTTCTACAAGTCCTGACCACGTGATTCTCGAAATAATTAATTCAGCACGTCCCTTAAGAAACACGGAGTCGTCATTAATCTGCCAAGCAAAGGACTCTATCAGACTTGAAAACTGAAGAGATCCCAAGAATATAATATACAAAGGGCGCAGCCCCTCTCTCCGCACACCTAGCTCCGTGCAAGCTGCCGAAAAAAAAACAGCCGCCCGGTACGTAAAGGTTTTTTGCTTTTATTCCTTCTTATTTCAGCCTTAATGAACTTAGCTGTCAAACCCGTGACAAATAGGGCACGCCGCTTCCTGCTCGCAGCCCGGCCGCGGCCGGCAGCCGGAGCGGGTGACCTTTGGTTCCCAGGGAGCGGGGACGCGGGGCGCGGAGCGGCGGAGAAGAGGCTGCCGGTGGGCGCGGAGAGGTGCGGAGAGGCGCGGGGCGGAACAACGCGGCTGTCAGGGCATCTGCTTCCCGCTGCCGGCGCCGCCGAGAGGCCCTCAACTTCTTTTCAAGAGGGGTCGTAAATCGTGCCGCGCCTCGTGTGACGGCTGGGCTACCGCGGGCGCGCAGGGCCGCCCCGCTCCGCCCGCAGCGCCGCTGCTGCCCGGCCGCGCTCCGTGCCGGCCCCGCGGGGAGGGAACCGCGCACCCTGCCCCGCAGCGCCTCTCGTCCCCGATCGATAGGGGAAAATTGGAGGAGGGGGGGGATGTTGTGCTGATAGGAAGGCACCCTCCGCGAACTCCGTGAAATACGGACCGCGAGGCTGAGGCTTCTCTCTTAAATCCCGGAGTCAGCTGGAAACGCTTTCTGCAAACAGGATATTCTTTATTGTCCTTGCTGGAGTAATTTCTAAAAAAATCCGAGATTGCAGCTTTTTATTACTTCCGTTTCGGTGACAGGACAGAGACAAAGTTTCCTATGTTATGAATTATACATTCAAACAATAACACATTAATTCAATTATTCAAAGATGACAAATGTTTATGTGCTTTGGTAGTGACTAAGGAACAGATTCGCTACTTCACCGCGAGTCCCACGTTTTTATCAATGAAGTTTTATATTATCCCGTTGGCCCGGGAAGGAAACCCAACTCCTCCAACAGGCGCAGTAAAATGGACCCGAACATAAATCGCGGCCCCTTCGTAAGAGCGTTTATTCCCGCATATAGCCCGGGCTATTTTATCAGTTTGACAATTGCCGGAGTTGTTGTTATAAATCATCATAAGTAATTCCTGAAAGGGTGCGAGGCTGCTGGGGGGCGGGCGGAGACTGTAAATCTTTCTGTTTTATTGCTCTATGAACATATGCTCCGATTGAAGAACTCTTAGATCCTTTACTGGAGACAAATTCGCGCAAAGCCGGAGTCCCACCGGCGCGAAGGATTTACATTTCCTTAGGAGCTTTGCGGTCCCCCTGCGATGCCTTCGTTCTGGTGGCGGTGCCGAGGTGCATCCACCTCCCCGCCGGCCTCCGTGTGTAGTTTCAACGGCCCCTTTCTGAGCCTCCGAGCGGCCGCCCCACGGCTGCAGGACTTCCTCGGGGGCGCCGGACCTAGGGCCCCCGCAGCCCCGCACCGAACCCCGCAGTCTTTCGGCCCCGCACACACAGCGCGGGGTGCGGGGCTGCGGGGGCACACGAGCCGGTCTCCGCGACGCGCACAGACTCCGAAATAGATGGCAGACGGAAAGGATATAAAGAACCATTACCTCTTACTCGGGGCGAGATTTAAGTGCGTCGTTTCGAAGAAATATAGGATTATAAATCCGAAGCCGTACACAATAATTTACACAGAACTTACGCTTCCATCACCGGACTCCAATCTTTTTATAACTGGTTTGCAAAGTCAGGAAAAGCAATGTAATTTAGATAAATGTTACAATGCACTTACGGTCGGTATCGTAGGGCAATACGTTACTGTCACATCCCCTTGCTTTGGATGGTAATGAAATCATAGCAGATGTTAGATTAGGGCTGGTGTATTTATAGCTACAGATACGTTAGAAAATCAAAGAGAGAACCCAATAATTTTTTTTTTTTTTTTTTTTTTTTTTCGCCGAGCTGAAATTGCTGGCGAGCTCTGTGGGCACACATGACGGATACATATCGGGTTCGCCCTGCTCTCAGTTTGTGCAGGGAGCGGGGAGGCAGGCTTAAGGCACAATGTCATGAGTTCTTGCTGTTTTTGTTTTTTTTCCCCAACGCTTCTGTAGCCTCCAGCCAGGGCCAGTCCCTGCCGCCCGCCTGCTCCCAGGAAGGAGAAGGAGAAAACAAAAATCCGCGCTCTCCATTCCGCCCGGCGCACGGCCGCCGGAGCAGCGCGGGTCTCGGCCGGTCCCAAACCTCTCCTCTCCCTCCGCCGACAATTTCTGCGCCCTAGGAACATCCCGCGGAATTCGCCTTTTTCCCGGCGCTCGGGCGGGCGCGTAAGTGCGGAGCGGTGCGGAGAGGCGCGGAGCCCCGGGCCGGGAGCGGGGCGCGGGGGGGGCCCGGCTGGGAGCTGCTGTGCCTCGGCCCGGAGAGCTGCTCCAGGCATCACGTGGGCAAACACGGCTGTATTGGAAGGCAGTGCCCATATTTCTGGTTATAAAGGGTTTTCTCCTGCTCGTCCCCAAAATTCATCAATGGCCTCACGATTTAAAAACAAAACAAAACGAGAGGCGGCCAATTGCTGCCTTTGATTCCGGGAGGCTGATGGCTGAAGGGCCGTGTGTTGATTTTTTTTTTTTTTTTAACCCCACCAAATTCCGATTTCCACTCGCTCTCTTTTATTGGTAGCTGAGCCCGTGCTTGTTCTCATTCTATCGGGAATTCTGGTGTGGAAATGTCCGTAAAACCGCAGGATCAGGTTTAGGACAGTGCTGTCTGCAGACAAAGGGGGAAGGATGTATTCTAAGAACTGCGAGAGAGCAGATCCTGAAAAGTGAGGAGCCCAGGTTATGATAAATTGGCACACAGGTAAGGAACTGCATGGCAAAACGGGACCTTTACCCACAGGGACTGCATTACCACCTTTATTCGGAGACCGCCCGGTGTTTGTTTGTAATCTCTGCCCATAACGCGTGGAGTAACATCCACCTCCTTGGAGGCTTTAAGCTCTATCTTTTATTATGCCGCTTAAATAAAAGGCGAACTCCTTCCCAAGAGCTGGGAGAAAAGCTTTATCCTTCTCCCATCTCCATTTTTCGGTGGTTTCAGGGAGGGAATTGCAAATAACAAAGAAAAGGGGGAGAGACAACTTTCCTGGATGCTCCCGTTGCAAAGTAAGATGGAGCACCAGGATACTCGTTGCCGTGGCGGGGGGGGGGGGGGGGCATGCTGATTCGTAACGTGCGATCTCAAACAGGCTCGTCTGTTAACACAGCCCCTCCGTTGGGTTTCTGAAATCTTCCTGCCAGGTGCGTTCTCATGCCTTTCCCCCCCACATTTCTGTCGCTCAGTGGCTGCAACCCCCCTTTCCTCCCAGTTGTTTTAGTCTTGCTATTACCTGGCCGCCCCCGCCCCCGGCTTCTGCCGCTGCAGCTCGCGGTGACATTTATCCTCTGGGAAGCCGTCCCGGTGCTTTCGGGCGGTGGGAGCAGCAGGACGGTGCCTGCCTGGGAGTGCCCGAGGGCTGCGGCCGCTCAGAAGCGCTGGGAACGGCCTCAGCTCCCAGCAGCCCGGCTGCCTTCCCCCACCCGGAGCCGGTTTCCCCCGGCCCCGACCCGTGGCCTGAGCGGAGCTCCCAGGCTGTGTTTGAGGGTACTCTGCGCAGAGCCCCGCATCATATTGGGGTAGGGCTGCGTACGGACAGTGAGGAGAGGAAAGGGAAGAAAGAAGTTGTTTTTTGTTGGCTTTTGTGTGCGTGTGTGTGTGTGTATGTGTGCGTGCGTGTGTGTGTCTTTCTGCTGCGCGTTTCTCTGCTCGATGAGAAGTTAAAGGCAGCGAACATTTTTCTTAGCTGTATGCCTCCGAGCTGCTGGCCTGCCAAGTTAGTCAGCTGAATCCAATTACTGCGAGCAGCATTTCATTTGGCTCGATGGAAGCACTCACTTACAACTTCACCTAAAATTTCAATAATACCGATATTGGGCCCACGCCTGAATAATCGTAAAGATTTCCCCTTCGGAGCTCCGGCAACTCCGCAGCGGCTGCGGGAGAGCAGCACCCGGTTCCCTCTGCTCTGCAGAGCGCCGGGGCTCTGCAGGGTGCGGGGTTGGCGGCCCCTGGCCGAGGAACGCGCGTCCAGAGCGGCTTCTGAGGCTGCTTCGGAAAAGGAAGAGAAGTCGATAATTAATTAGTCACAAAATGAAAACTTACCGTGCTCATCACCAGCGGGCTCGCTGTGCGCTCTCTGCGCAGCCCCACTTACGCGCTCCTCGCGCAGGCCGCGAAGTGCTATTTCTAATGAACTCTGCTTAAAAAAATAAAGCACTTAAAGTTGACGTACGCCCACGTGCATATATTATATAAGACGTTCCCGGGACAGGCCTGGGCCAAGAACCTGAGAGAGCACCGGGTGTAATCGTGAAGCTCCACTTCCCCAACTCCGGTTTGCCAGCATAAATTAAGGTGATTCGAAGGGGTAACGCCGCATCCTACCGGGTTTGGGCTGGGATTGGGGAGACGCGGAGGAAAGTTGTAGGGTCTGTTGTGTTGTGAGCTATTGGAGGCGCTTCCGTTGGTTGTTCATTAAGGGGTGAGTTATTGCTATCCGAGCCAAAGGTCATTTCAAAGGCTTATGGCTGCGAGATATCGTCTTTATAATGACCCGGGCTTCTTTGTGGGGGATTTCTGGCACTCTGAAGTTCTTAAAGTCCCGACTCGACACCTTACACAACCAGAAGCAAAATGTGTCTTTCGAGCAACAAACGTTTGCGGCGTGTTTTCAGCGTTGGGGTTTCTTCGCTTCTCTGTCTCTGTCTCGGCCGGTGGATGGGGAGCGAGGGGCAGAGGGAAGGACTCGCGGTAGTTCTGCTCTCGCGGAGCTCCCCTGAGCAGGAGGGCGCCTCGGGGAGCGGCGGGAGCCTTGGCTCGGGGCCTCTCCCCTCCCGTCCCCGTCCCTGTCCCCTCCCGGTCCCGGTCCCATCCCCACGCTGCCCGAACCGGGCCGAGTTCCCCCGCTCCCTTCTTCCTTGCCGCGGTGGAGGCGGTGGAAGTCCGAGGGTATTTCGTTTTTTTTTTTTTTTTTTTTTTCTTTTTTGCTCCCCGCCTCTCTCAAAGCGTTATTAATAAATGAAGAGAAGCGTCTGCCCTTTGTCTGGTAAAAGATCTGACGTGGACTTAGAGACGCGGTGAGGGGCTGCAGACGAGACGTGCGTTTATTAACAAAGTCCTAAGGAAGAAAGTCCAAAACAAAACAGCTTCCGCTGAGAGTTCTCACTTCTGTTGCAGGTCCGCACCCAAGGATTATCCAAAGGAACCTGAAGATCCTACACACACAGTTAAAGTCAAAATTCAAGAAAAAACAAAAGTGTGGTGAGTTCTCTAAATTTCCTTTTCCATCCGTCTCCCACTCCCCTGCCGCGGCAGCCCCTCGGTAGGAGCGAGGCTGCGGGGAACGGGCGGCCCGTGCCGCAGCCGCTGCTCCGCAGGCCAAAGCTATGGCAGCGTCGGGCAGGCCCCACCGCAAGCAGGATGGGCGAGCCGAGCCCGGCCAGGGAAGCGGGGGGCGCCCCGGGGAGGGGGAGTCCGTGCCCGCTCTCTGAGGCCGCAGTGCCCTGCCCGCGGTCCCACTCAGCAGGTGCCCCGTCCCGGCTCAGCACAGCCCCGACTCTGTCCGAACGGCCCCGCGCCCCGTCCCGTTCCGTCCCGCAGCCGTCCCCGGGGCTCCTGCCCGCGGGCCGGGCCGCTGCCGGCTCGGGCGCGTCCCTTATATACGGGGCTCCCTCCGGGCCGGCGGCCGGGAAATGTGCCGAGTGGGGAATTCTTTAGCCGGGCTCCCTCCTACGCGCAGGCTGCTTTGCACTTCTGAAAGTGCTGGGGCTTGGGAAGTGTTTTCCTTTTCATTCCTGGCCGGAGCGTTTACTGCCACAGCACTCGCAGTCATAAATTTTGCTACAAACCACAATGACAGGTGCATTGATATGCACCCTGAGAGCTCCGGCTGCTTTAATAACCGCTCCGCTGGCCGCTCTCACCGCCTTTTATTTATTCCGTATCATATGAGATATTGATCCTAAGCGGAATTAAGTGCGGGGGAAGTTTTAGCAGGGAACTGCTTAATATGGGAGCGCTGGCACCACGGCTCCGGCCGCGCACACGCGTGGGGTGGGCGCGCGTCCTCGCGCGGGGCTCTGCGGGTGCGCAGCGGGGGACCGGGAGCCCCGAAGACGCTGGAACCGGCGTTGGGACAAAGAGCCCCATTATGGTGCGCCGTGCCCGGCGGTTCAGATGAGGTTAACCTTTGTGGGTAGGAGGAAGGGAAATGCGAGGCACAGCCGTGGATACTCCGCGGCTCCCTACCCTCCGAGCCCACCTCCCACGGCTCAGCCTCGCCATTTGGATGTCACTTTTTTTCCTGGAGGCTGTTTCTGGCCGAACCAAGTGTCGGGCCCTCGCTTTGGTGTCGGCTACAAAAACATCACCCTGGGCCCTGCACTCGTGGAAAATCAAAACCTGTAAGGTCTCCCTCTTCCTCCTTCTCTCCCTCTCTCTCTTTTTAAGATCTAAAGATGAGCCACCGAACAGTTGAGCATTGTCCATGTGATTTATGGCCCATAGCCTCCTTTGTAGGTTCAAGCAGAGTTCACAAGCAGTTGGTATTTCAGAAAAGAAATAAGGCTTTTAACAGCTTAACAGCAATATTCTTTCTTAAGATTCTGCCCATCCTTTTGGGAGCTCTATTTTTCGAGGCACATGAAAGCATACACTTAAGGCAGCGCCGTGCTACCGGGAGTCCTCTGTCCTCAGCTCCCTAAAACGTAGATGCTGGAAGGGAGAAACGGGCGACGGAGTTATTTTGCACAAAAATACTTGAGAGACCCGTCAAGATCATCACAGTTTATTAGAAATCATCTGAATTGCCACCCCTCGTTTCCTTAGATGCTCTTTCACCAACATTCTCCAGGAGAGGAAAAGGGCTCTTTCCCCATCCCTCCCGGCCCCCCGATAATCCCAGGCTTTGTTTGGGAAGAACAGGGTGGCGGCGGGCCAGCCGGGCTGCAGTCCCCCGGCATGGCCGTGGCCGGCGTGGAATTTTAGGAAGGTTCATCGTCAGGATGGTGGTACCAATTGCCAAAGGGGAAAGAGAGGTGCTATTGCGATGCTGCATGAGTATGGGCAGGAAAAATGATAATTATCAGATATTGCTCTAATTTTTCTAGCTACTTTTCTCTGGTGTGTTAATAGGCTCAAACCCTGTAGAAATACAACAAACTCCTAAGACACACTGAGTTACTGTGCAGTCAGCCGAAGTGTCTTAGTCCTTAAAATTACTGAAAATGTTAGAGAAGAATCCAACCCAACGAGAAAAATTAAGAAAAATTAAGAATTAAGAAATTTTTTGCCGTAACAAAACGGCGGGCGAGTTTCTGTCTTGCAATAAAAGAGCAGAAGTCCCGCGTTGCAGCCGGGGGAAAAGTGTCACCCTGTCCCAAATGCTCCAACAGCCCTACGCGGGGGGTTCACTCCGTCCATTTTCAGCCCGAACAGCCCGATCGGGGGGCGGGGAAAGGAGTGGGGAGAGTTCGCAGGCCCTTAAAAGAGGTCCCCAGCGTCTATAGTGAAAACCATCCCCTAAAAATAATCCTCAGTGTCTCGGGTTCTTTCTGCTGAGGACGAATGAAAGGGACGAGAAACGTCGGGTGAAGGATTTTAATTCATCACGGCATTAAAATAGGGGAGCTGACCTGCGACATCCTTTATGGTGCAAAGAGAAGTTAGTGAATGGCGTCGGTTATCCTTTAACTCCGGAGGAATCCGGGCAAGAAGGAAGGCCGGGTTTACAAAGGGGACGGGGTTTGTCTGCCTTCGGCCGGCTGCAGCGCGGCTCCATCCATCATGTCAGCCCCGCGCGGCCATGCGCACGCGTGGCGCCAGGCGGCCGTGGGGTTCCTGCCGGTGCGGGCCCGGGAGTCTCCGGAGACGGCACCCACCCGCCGCCGGGCCCCGAGCGTGGTCTGTCCCCAGAGGCCTCGAGAAAGTGACCTCTGGACCCCGTCATGTGTGCCTGCTCCTCCACAGCGCCATCGTTCTCGGGTGGCTCCTTCCCCGGTGTCCCCCGCTCCTTCCCCGACGCTCCTTACTCCACCCCCAGTGTCCCTTCTCTCTCCCCGGTGTCCCTCACGGCCCCTCGCGGCCTCGCACTGAAACTGTCTCTTGTGTCCCCGCTGTCCCCCTCCCCAGGTGGCTCCCGCGGCGGCGAGTGGCCCGGGCCGACGACGTGAGGCGCAGGGCGGCGGTCAATGATCTTTGAGCAGGGGCCGCGGGCCTTGGCGATCGCAGAGAGCAAGATGCAGAAAACCGCCTACTACGACAACGCGGGGCTCTTCGGGGGCTACACGTACGGCAAAGCCGATGCCTACCCCTACGGCGCGGCCCAGCAGCCCTACGGTGCGGCCGGCCTGGACGGCGAGTACCCCGGCTCCGCCTGCTCCGTGCAAAGCTCCGCGCCCGGCCGCGGCCCGGCCCCCAAGGGCCCCGAGCTGGGCGGCAGCTGCATGCGAACGGCCGGGGGCGGCCCCGGGGGCAGCCAGCCCCCCGGCATCGGCGAGCAGCAGCCCCCGGCTCTGCCGCCGTCCTCCCCGCCCAATCCCTCCAGCGCGCCCCCCCCGAAAAAAGCCAAGGGGGGGCCCAACGCCTCCGGCTCGGCCTCCGCCACCCTCAGCAAGCAGATATTTCCTTGGATGAAGGAGTCCCGGCAGAACTCCAAGCAGAAAACCACCTGCCCCCCCTCAGGTAGCCTCCGCCCCGTGGCCCGATGTCCTTCCCACGGCCTTCTCCCGCATCCCAGGCCCCCAGCCCGGCTGCAGGGGGCGGCCCGGGGAATCCCGTCCCGTCTTCTCGGGCGCGGCCCCGACGGAGCCTTCACAGGCCGAGGGCCCCGAAAGAGGCGGCGAAGGAAGGGAAGGGTGCGGGGGGGGAGAGGTGTGGGCGGCCGTCCTCGGTCCCACGCGGAGCGGGAGGGGCGGAGGGCTCCCGGGGACCCCGGGGGCTTTCATGGGGGACCAACGGCTCTCCGTGCCTCTTCCCGCAGGAGAGAGCTGCGAGGACAAGAGCCCCCCCGGGCCGGCCTCCAAGCGGGTGCGCACCGCCTACACCAGCGCGCAGCTGGTGGAGCTGGAGAAGGAGTTCCACTTCAACCGCTACCTGTGCCGGCCGCGCCGCGTGGAGATGGCCAATCTGCTGAACCTGACCGAGCGGCAGATCAAGATCTGGTTCCAGAACCGCCGCATGAAGTACAAAAAGGACCAGAAAGCCAAAGGCATCATGCACTCCCCCGCGGGCCAGTCCCCGGAGCGCAGCCCCCCGCTGAGCAGCGCGGCCCACGCCGGCTACTCGGGGCAGCTGCCCGCCGTCGGTGGCCTGGGTTACGACGCGCCGTCGCCCACGCCGTTCGCCAAGGCGCAGCAGAGCATGTACGGGCTGGCCGCCTACACGGCGCCGCTGGGCGGCTGCCTGCCGCAGCAGAAGCGCTACGCGGGCGCGGAGTACGAGCCGCACCCCCTGCAGAGCGGCAGCGGCTTCGGCAACCCCGGCCTGCAGGGCAGTCCCGTCTACGTCGGGGGCAACTTCGTGGACTCGATGCCGGCCTCGGGGCCCGTCTTCAACCTGGGCCACCTGCAGCATCCCTCCTCCGCCAGCGTGGACTACAGCTGCGCCGCGCAGATCCCCGGCGGCCACCACCACGGACCTTGCGACCCCCACCCCACCTACACGGACCTCTCCTCGCACCACGCGTCTCAGGGACGGCTGCAGGAGGCCCCCAAGCTCACGCACCTGTAGCGGCCGGGCCGGCGGCGGCGAGCGGAGCGGGCTCGCCTCTATTACCTCACTCCTCCGACGGGACGGGGCCGACGGGGCGGGTGCGTGCCCCCCGGGGCCGCCCCTTTGCTGCTCCGAGCCGCTCGGAGCACGGCAGTGCAATACGCCGCGACCCGGGGACTGGTAGCTGGTAGCGGTGTGCCCGAGGTAAGTCGTAGGGATCACGTAGAGGTAGCAGCGCGTCGCGCTGAGGTGTGTTAGAGCAGCTGTGAGCGCCCAGCTTATTTCCGACAAGTTAATTTATGAATTCCTCCGTAACGTAAGGATCGCATCGGACTAAACGATACCTATTTATTATTTGAAAGCGAGACATTTTTGTATCACTGATTATTTATCCTCGTCTTAATGTATTTATGTGGCTATTGGTAGAGTTTCTTCGCCGACACTCGGGAGCCCGACGCAGGGCCGCCCCGCCCGTCAGCACGCCCGGCCCGAGCCGTTGGGAGCGTAGTGGTGAGCAGTCGTAACCGTGGCTGGTGTTCGTAGTTTGTGTAAGGATTAATTAAGACAGCGAGTCGTAAGTCATTAATAGGGTGAAACAAACCGCGGCGTCACGCAAGGAGCCGTTACACTTCACGAAGAAAGAAGAAAAGGGAATTATTTCTCGGGTATTTATTTCGCCGGGCCGGCCCCGCGGTGGGTGCAGAGCCGGCCCTGCCCGCGGAGCATCGCGCCTATTTATTGACCGGGTACAAGAGCACACCTTCTTTCGGTGGGCTGTTTACTTTTTCTATTTTTTTTTTTTTAATTGCATTCTGGCTATCTGAAATAGGAAAGAAATTAGAAGCTTAGCGGAAAAAAAAAAAAAAAAAAAAGGAAAAAAAACCCCACACCCTCTGATAGCGCTAATTTCATTAGGGTCTCCATAGCAATCCGTGCAGCAGCTGCCGCCTCCTTTGTTATTTATACTGTTGTCTTTATACTAACCATAAATCAATTTTGTAGACATCTTTGGAAGCCCGAGGTTTTCGTCTTGTTTTTTATCATTAAAAAATAAAAATAAACTTTGAAAGAAAATTGACAATCAGAAACGTGCAGCCGGGTCTGGGGCTCCTGGCCAGGATGGTCCCGGCTGTCTCTGCCACGAGTGGGAAAACGAATGCATGAGGAGAATGGGAAAAATATAAGACAGGAAGGAAAATAAAAGAAAGGAGAAAAGGGAAAGATGCTCTGAAACCTCGAGTTTCCTCCTCTTTAGTTACGCAGTTGTGTTGAACCCCTCACTGGGCTCACAGAGATACTCCTGTTTAAGGCACTGAGGTCTCCTCCCGATGGCACACATCGCCCTGAGAAGGCTGCCATATCTGTCGCTAAAAGCATCGAGTTAAAGATTAACCAAATCTTTGCATTCCTCACAAAGCTCTCTGATGCTCACTTTGCAGATTGCAAACACTGCAGCTCCTTCTGCATCCTCTAAGATAGAACCTGGAATTCCCATTGTGAGAAAAGCGTTAACTCCTCCAGTTCTGGCCAACACAGCCACATTTTCCTTTCTTTCTTTTTTTCCTTCGTTCTTTCCCCTCCCCACTCTCCTCCCTACCTTCTGGTGTTGGTGTTTGGCCAGACAGTAACGGTACAAAATGTTACTTGGGGTTTTATTTTGCCCTCTGTGCGATTTGAGCGATGTTGTGCCGCGTTGAGAAGTGTATCTTTTGTTAAATTTCACTTTGACCCAAGCGGATTTGGATATATGTGTTGTAGATCTGTAAACAAACCAGAACAGAATAAACTACTTTGATTGGAGACATATTTTAACCATTCTGAGCCCTAACATTGTTTTCTATTAAAGTCCTCATACAAACTCTCTTAGAAGATCCATTCGGGAGTGACTGAAATGTACAACAATGTGGAAAGTAAGGCTGGACGCTACTCATGAGGTACACTTCTGTAATGTTCTGTATATGTAGATATGTTTGTATCTCCAAATCCCTCTGTAATTGATGCACCAGGGTTGGAGAACTCCATGCAGATCCTTTTGTGTGCTCTCCACCCACAATGTGTCTCACACGCTGCACAAGGCCTGGGTAGCTCCCTTCCTGGGGGTCACTCGGGTGCAGCCCAGCACACCGCTCCCAGGTGCTTCCCACCTTCCTGTTTGGGGCTGTTTGTTGAGCAGTGGTAGCTCTGCTTTACACCATCAGTTTATTCACAAAGCTGTTCCCTGCCCGGGGGAGGAACGGCTGACTCGCACAGTGTCACCCTGCTGGCCCTGGCCCTGCTCACATTGAGCCAGGATTTGTACGCTGGGTCTCCAGTGGGGAGGAGGAGGAGGAGCGTGTGTGAGGGGGCTTGCTGTGAATAAATTCACTTTCATCTCTGTGGCTCTGGCAGAGGCATCTCGTTTGTAACACAGCAGAAGCCCACGATGATAACCTAATTATTAGAAGTAATGCTACTTTAGTGAGACCGCTGGCACTTTTACAATGTTTGTACAAGCATCAGCAATCTAGAGGAGAAAGACACTTTGGCACAGGCCACACTTATTCTTGGCCCATCGTTTAGAACTCATAAATTACAAAGGAGCTCCTTTCATGCTCAGGAGGAACTCAGTTCCTTTGCAGCAGCATCTGATGCACTGAGCCCTGGTTACCCCTTGACTCACAATTCAGTGGCCAAGGCCAGTCCTGGGGCTCACACAGCCTTGCCTTTCTCTGCAGGCAGAGCCCTGCACCCTGCTGCAGAATCCACAGCATTGAACTGGAGCTGGGAACTCTGACAGCTCCAACAGGGGGACACCAGGTGTCCCAGGCTTCAGTGAGACTGTACTCCTGATTGCATTCATGGGCTTTGCATCTCTGCTTGTTGGTCTCATCCTAACAGCAGCCCACTCCTGAATGGCAAAATGCCACTTGTGTGGGACTGGGCTAACAAAGCTAAATGCCTTCTGCACCATTGGCAAGATCACTGCAAACCATCAGACCCAGTCCCCCCCAAGTGGCTGCAGCATGGGACCATGCCTGAACTGGGGACCCCATCAGCACTGACCAGAGGACTCTGGCTTGCTGGGCACCAGCAGGGCAACTGGAGATCCACTGCTCCAGCAGGACTCAGCTCTGGGGTCCCTGTGCAACGCCAGCATCGTGCTAGCCCTGTGGAGCTGCCTGCAGGGAGATCTGGGCAAAGAAGGGAATTTGCTCAGGAAAAAGACAGGGAAAGGGGATGGAAGCTGCCGGGCTGCTGCTGAGAGGTGACCGGTGGCAGCTGGAAGGAGCCCAGGCTGCCATTCCATCCTGCCACGTGCCATGTGGTGTGCCCAATGGGACGGCTGCCTGCGCACCCGCTTGGGCTGCCACAGCCCCGAAGGAACAAAGGCAGTGAGCAGACGGGCAGCACAAAGGGCCAGCGCTGCCAGGACAGCCGGCAGCCAAGTGGCTGGTGGGGCACAGTGCGATGCTGCGGACTACGAAGGGCTACCTCTTCTGTTTCCAGAACGGAGTTGAAGCAGAATTTCTGTGGACTGAACGCCCGGTGGGGCCGAGCATTGGTCCTCTCGGGGAGTGGGGCTGGCGGGGAGGAGGGGGCTGGATCTGAGCGTTCATCAATCACAGCCCGCGCAGCTCTTCACCACAGCCTTTCCTCCTTCGTCAGCTCAGTGGAACTCGAGCAAACCCATTTGGCAGTGCCTGGGCTGGGGCTGGAGTGCCCCCAGTAACAGCTCCCAGCCGACAGGATGTGACTGAGCCCCTGGGGCCCGTGTTCACTTTCTTTATTTGCTGATGGGCAGTGTCTCTGAATGATCCATACTCATAACTTCTCCTTCCTACCAAATTCATGGCATAGGATAGCAAATGGGGAGTGACACGGCACTGGGCCTGTGGGGACATCCCTCTGCCAGGGAAGCCTTGGCAGGAGGAGAGCATTTCCTCTTGGTGCTCATGCAAAGGATCCCAGTAGTGAATGACACGCATTGGGAGAGCACAGCTCCCTGCTCCAGCCTCACTGCACAGCCTGGGGTCAGATTGGAATGGGGGGCCCATGGCACGCAGGTGTTGATGGAAGAGGAAGACGCACCTTCCTCAGGAAGTGATGCTCTGCCTGCCTGTGCGTATGATGGAACTGAGCCTGCTTGCCCACTGCAGCAGCACTGTTTCCCCTCTTTGCCCTGGGGCCTCTGTACATTCCTGTTTTTAGCCATACTCTATAAAATAAACTTCCCAGAGATTCTCTTTCTGTAGCAGCCTTCCTCTGCAGGTCGTTTGATGGCTGACCACTGTGTGTATTCCAGGTTCAGGGATGGATACACATCCCCACGTACCCCAAGTTCTTCTCAGGGATCTGCGTGTTTTTCTGTATGGATGCTCGCTCCAAGCAGCTCCAGGACCCTGTCTTGGAGGAGTGCCTCGGGCATGGGGCTGCCACTGCCTCCAGCACATGCGCTGGCAAAGGGCTGGCTGGTCCCATTGCTCCCCCAGAGGTCTGTGTCCCAGCAGTTCCCCTGGCTCACGCTGTCACTGCTCTGCTGAGTTCCTGGACAGCCATACGTTCCTTTTGGCAGCCCTCATATTCTTCCCATGCTTCTATCTAACTATTTTTCTTCCTACTCCTCAAACTTGCAGAGGTTCTTATCCAACAGACCTCTCACCAAAAAACATCTGCAGTCGCTCAGCATCCCATCACCAGGACTTTTGCTCAGAGTACTGTGAAATCTGGGACGTTAGAGAATTGCAGTTCACTCCTCAAAAGTCAATGGCAACGGGAGACACTGTGCCTGTGTTCAGCAGTAGCTTCTGCTTTCCTCATCCCTGAGCAGCTGTGCAAAAACAAACAGGTAACAAATGAGAAACTCGGTAAGAGGATCCAGATGGGTGAATGGGAAGATCATATGTTAGCATTAACACGGTCTGCCCTTGCTTTAGCATTTAGAACACAGTTTTAGGTGTAATCAGAGCAGTTGTGTTCTGCAAACAGAAGCCCTCCCCTGGAGCCAGCGCTGCTTGCTTTGCTGCGGTGGGAGTTTCTGCAGCAGGGGACCCTGAAGGAGCAGATGCTTTTTTACTGGACAGCTTTCTTTGCTAAAAAGGAAGCATGGTGTTTCCAGACCTCTGCTTGGTCAGAAAATGACATTTTCTAAACCTATTTGCTTGCCTTGGATGTGCTGAGCAAGCTTCACCTAGAATTTAAACCCTCCCTCAACATTTAGGGTTTCCGAAGCAGGTATATTTGATTTAAACACTTCTAACTGACACCTTTGTCCTTTGAGCATGGTGGTGTAAGTTATAGCATGTTGTTAGTGCACTGGGGCAGCACAGCCCGTAGCTGTGCCTGTAGCTATAGGGCTCTGGGCTTACAGTGAGGGTTCTGCTTGAAGATGCTCAGTCCCAAGTAACAAAGCAGCTATATACCAGCCTTCGCTCTCACAGCAGATGGGCTGGATGCACTGGGGAGAAAGCGGGGCTGTCAGAAAGCCTCTCTGCTGTTCAGAGCCCATGTGCAAGGAAGTGTCCCTGTGCCCTTACCATCTTGTGTCCACCAGCCCCAGGGATGTATCCCTCCCCCTCGGAGGGAAGCAAAGCGTGCTGGCTCGGAAGCAGTGACACCAGTGGGGCACGATGGTGGGGCAGCCGAGGCTGAGCAGAGTCAAATCCTCATGGGAAGGAGCTGAGGCTGCCAGTGAAATGCTCTGATCATGTCTCCCCATGCTGTTCCTTCACTGCCACCAGCCAGCTGTTGGATGATGGGTGAAGGGGTTTTAATTTCATGCCTTTGTTGAGGACCAAAATATTTCTGTGGTAAGTTGCAACTTCTGCATTTCCCAGTTGTCCATAGCCACCTCCTAAAACTGAGAAAGCTAAACTAAGTAAAAGCTTAAGTCAAAACTGCATAATGCAGCCCTCCTTGTGTCCCTCATCTGTCCAGTCCCAGGTCAGCCGAGCTGACGTGCGCTCTGCCTTTTGCCTTTTTGAACAGCATTGACATGACTTTCAGTTTTAGGAGTTGGACAAAACCCAACAGCATCCAAACAGAGCCTTAGGTAGCTCAGACCGACGGTCCAGCCTCCCAGGTAGCCGCCAGTAAGGGAAAGGTGATCACTGTCGGAGTCCGGGGCTTACAGCCCCGCTTCTTTGCCATTCACGGAGAAGAGCAGGAGGCTGAGCCGGAGGTTTAGCTGGGCAGCACAACTGGCCGCATTCCCGCGCTGCTGCTCCGTGAGCTTCCCGTGCCAGCTGTGAACATTCAGTAAGCAACGCCGAATTGCCAAGGGAAGAGTGAAAGCCCATTAGCACGGAGAGAACGGGGATTCACTTTGGAGAGCCCTCGGAGCACTTATCTGATGGAGAGAGGCCATTAAGCGTCGGGAGGTACAGCATTTCAACCCCCCCGGGTGCTGACAGACGCGGGTGCTCCCCAGGCCGGGAGGGGATAGACGTGCCGGGCAAAGGGACACGAATCCGGGCGGCGTGGAGGTGCGGGTTCCTCTCCAAACTCCCGGCGAGCGGCTCCGAAGGCAGCGGCAGCTCCGTCGAGTGGAGGATCCCTAGCGGTCCCGGGAGGGCTGAGAAGAGAACGGCCACCCGACTCCCGGCGCCGTCCCCTCCGTCTCAAGGCCAGACCGTCGTAGGGTCACGCCTGGGCGCTCGAGGTGCGCTGCCCCCGCATCGACCGCGGGCAGCAGGGAGCGGGCAGGGCACCGGCGGCGCCCGGGATACCCGGTGCGGGCTGCCCCCGCCGGGCTCCCATTGGTCGCGGGGCGGGACGTGCCTCCGCTCCGGCCCTATATCAGGGCAATATTGCCCCGTCGGGGGGTGGGGGTAGCGTGGTGTTGTCCGTGCAGGCATGGACCTGGGCTATTTCCCCATCGTCCTCTCGCCCGGGCTGTGCCACGGGACCCCGCCGTCCCCCTGCTCCCGGCGGGGGCTCGACGCCTTCCCAGTGCTGAGCACAGCGGCCAGCTCCGCGCATCCTCCGTTGGCTCTTTGCGTCGGGGCGGCGGGGTACGCGGCCGGCCCTGCCTCCGGCTGCCAGCAGCCCCGCGGGGCCACGTGTCCGGGTCCCGCCGAGTCCCTCTGCGCCGGGAGCGGCCGCCCGACGTCTCCGGAGCCCGAAAAGCCACGCTCTTGCTGTCCCACCCCGGGGGCGGCCCCGCCGGAGCCCCGCGCCTTCGAGTGGATGCGGATGAAGCGGAGCACGCCCGGCAGAAGTGAGTGTGGCGGCGGGGCGCGGGCTCACTCTCATCTCTGCTCCCTCTGCCCAGACCCCCGCCCCGACCCCCGTGCCCCCGCCGAAGCGCGCTGTTTCTCGGTGTTTTTCGGCGTTGCAGGCAGCGCGGCGCCCCCAGCCTACTCCCTGCGCACTGGGTTCAGCACTCGGCAGCTCACGGAGCTGGAGAAGGAGTTTCATTTCAGCCGCTACCTGTCGCGGGCCCGCCGCCTCGAGGTGGCCCGCTCGCTGCACCTCCGCGACGCCCAGGTGAAGGTGTGGTTCCAGAACCGCCGCATGAAGCAGAAGAAGCGCGAGCGAGAGGCGCTGCCTGGCCCCACCGCAGCGCCCCGGGCAGCCCCGAGCGGCACCGCCTGAGCCCGCCAACACGGCGCGCCGCGGGGATGCTGCGGGAGGCTCCGCGCTCCTCTCCGTACCGCCGCTGTTTTACTCCGGTTGTACTGATGGGGATAATCGGGGAGAGCGGTCGCTACGAAGCGCCGCCGCTCAACTTCGTCGTTTTGCGGGGGGACGAAAGAGCCGGAAGAGAGCCTCGAAGAGCCGCACCGCAGAGCCGATACGGAGCTGGGGGCGGGCAGGACCGCAGCCCCCGGCCCGGGCTCCCCTGGGCCGCCCCCGGCTGGAGCCGTAACCCTGCCCCGCCGCCTCCTCGAGCCGTGCCCGGTGCCTCGGCCGGGCCGGGGGGCAGCGGGGGCCGGTCCCCATCGGGGCAAAGCAGAACAGGACGATTCTCCCCTCGCAGGAAAAGGGGGAATGTATACCATTAGCAAGTGTAGCAAAAATCCCTTTTTAGAAAAGTATCCCTGTCTTCCTCCCTCCCTGTGCAAAATTGGTATGAAGAGAGCTTACTTGTACTCATTCCTCACTAGTTTCCATGCCCTTTTGGTATGTGGTTGATTTAGTACAAAATCTGTGAAAGAAACCTCAAACAAGTTCACTAGGAGAAAGGCAGCCCTGCATGCCCCCTGCAGGGCCAGCACCCACTCTGCTGTCTCCCAGTATGAGGACAAGGACAGTGTAGAGCCTCTCATGAGATTGGGGCTCTCCCAAGCCTTACTGTACCTAACGTCTAAAGAAAAGTACCATATTAAGACAGTTTGCAAACACTAAGAGCTGTTAAAGCACATCAAGATGTTTGGGTTTGACTGCAGACCTCTGCCAGTGAAAGCACGGGAGTTCCTGGGTCTCTCTCTCAGAGAACCAGTTCCAGAGTGGTGACAACCCCAGCTACTCCACTTAAGTGCAACATTCACCAGCAATCCTCACTTCTCTGCATTTCACCTTTCCCAATGGTGAAATGATGGTATTGAAGTAGACAGAGAAGCTGGATTCAGAGGCTTTTCCATCACCTGGCTGCTGACTGAGAATGTATAACAGTCACACAGATAAGAATGCCAGCTAGATTCAGAGGACAATAAAGCTTGGGAGTTTGCTTTGGATTTCACTCAGGTGAAAGAAAAGCATAGCACTGAGAAACGGATCTGCAGGACCTGGAAAGCAGCTCCAGCTACCACCAGCTGCTGGGATTTCTGTTCTGGTTACATACCATACCCCAGGCAGGGGCTCGTGGCCATGCTTGCACACAGAGACTTTTAGGTTTTGTGCACAGTGTTACAGCTCATTTCCAAAGAGCTGATGTACTTCACAGGTTAAAACAAACCAACCAACCATAAGGAATTCCCAGGGTGGAGCTGCTGGTATGAAGTTTGTACCAAGATACAAACCTCCAAAATAAAGGATGGTAAGTCCCTTGGTAAAGCACTGACCCCAAACAAGCTTTTATTCTGTGCATCATTTATTAAAGAACAGGAAATATTATTCCTGCCAGCTGTTTTTGAGAAGAAGCTATTTAGAATAAAGCAAGATGTGATTAAGTTCATGGATATTACATTACATATAATTATTAAAAGCAAATCAATTACAAACCAGCTCTTTTCAGTTCCTTTTTAGGTACATTTTACACCAAATCCACTGTTTGTAGATTTGAAGAAACACACATCTACATGCAACAGGATAGCCTCTAGCTTTCTAAGAGCATCTGGTTCACACACAATCTTCAGACAACAGCTGTGTTTTCAGTTGCCTGCAAATGTGTCACATGCCTGTGGGGCTGCTGGTCTGTCAGCCTGTTATTTTCTTAATGATTTTGACATTTGTGCTGGTCACTCCCAGCCCGAGGAATGTTTTCCACATTGGTGGCACGTTCCTGCATTCCCAAAACAGGCAGAAAGGTTCACATTGGTTTCAGTGTGCTGAATTAGGCCATTAGACCACACAAAGTCTTTCATAAAGAGAGTTTCCATGCCATATATTTTCTCCACTAAGTAAATACACGTGCCAGCCTTGTAGTACAGCACAGTTCTGTATCAAAGTGGCACAGCCTGAATATATGGAGATTTACTTGCGAATTAAGATGAGACCTTACAAGCCTTTTATGGCTGTCTGAATGAATTTGCTGGTCTGAACACAACCATGTTCTGTTTTAAAACTGGTACTTAGTATTAAGTGTAATTTCTGCTACTAAACAGGGACAGTTTAATGGCATCCCTCTTCCTAACAACCAGTTTTTACTATATAAGCCATTACTCCTTCACACTGTTATGTCAGCAAGATACCCAGAGGACAGAGGTAACGCGAGTCATGTGCCAGTTCCAGAATAATTAAATAAAAATGCCTGTGATATACATGGGAGCACACAGGAGACAAATAGATAAGGTCTAAGATTCACTCACTTAATGTCCCAAGAGTTGCATCTCACACATTCCATTTGATGCCTAACAGTTGGAAGTGGGATTTAGGTTCCGCAAATAGAAGTAAGAGCACAGCTGTAATTCTCACCAGAGGCAGAACAAAATATTCCTCACTTCCCTCAGTAAACACCTCCCACCATATAACATACCAAAACTCATGAAAATATTATTTCCTGGCCTTATTTACCCTTCAGCGACATTAGAAACAACAAAGAGATCATTCTGTTTTAGCCTAACATTAACTTGTGCCTACCAACTATTGCTCAAAGAGCCACAGCCTACCAAAGGGATATGAACAATATAATTTATTATTATTTTTTTTAAATATATTCCCATTTCGCTTGAAACAGAACAAAACAATTGATCTGGAAAGCTTCCAAGGAGAAAAAAAGCTGTTAAATTACCATTCTTATATACAAACCTGTAGAGTGGATATCCTTTGGCTAGGTAAGTGATAACAGACGATCACACCTCTTTGAAAGCTGAATTCAGGCCAGGAGCCAGGCTTGCTTTGGTATCCAACAGTCAATGCAGAACTGAGTGAACAAGCAATCATGTGCAAACACGCAATAGGGAATACTTTTTTGGGGGTCAAACCCACTGCTCTGGTTTATGGCATCAGCTGCACATACAAGTTTATTTTGAGCATCAAAGACACAACAGTAAGCCAGAAAATACAAACATGCAGCCCACTCGCCACAATTTAATCTCCTTTTAAAAGTGTGCCATTTCCTCCATTTATTGGTAAAGTCTGGAACAATGGCTTACACATAAAACAGTACAGATTATTAGCAGAATAAACCAGGCTATTACTTCTTTTAAGAAAAATATTTGCAGGCAAAATTACAAAATGGAAAGGCTTCCTTGTAGGTCCAACCATTTGTCACTAGCAGCTAATAAATCATGCTTGTGATTTGTCCTGGACTGCTCTGTTAGCCTAAATTCCAGTGAGTCCTAAGAACAGTTGCAAATCCCTGATGGCCAGGAAGTCAGAGGTGTGGAGAGAAACCCTGATTGGTACCAGGTTAGCATTAATAGGCAACTGAAGTTTATGGGAAACTCATTCTATTGGTGATATACGTCCCCACATATGTATATGTGACTAGCCTCAAACATCATTTCTTATTACTTTTCCTAAAGTCACTGAGCTAGAGGAGCCTTCGGCCAGGAAAAGGAAACACAATGAAAGAAGTGAATCAAGTCAGTAATCATTTTGTTCCCTATCTGGTGCCTGCTGGTCAACACTGCTCCTATGAAGTGCCCCTGGAATAATTCTGGGCAATATACAGGAAAATACACTTACCACACATGCTTTACTGTATTTTATTCTTATCCAGAAGTTATTTTTTGTTCTTGAGCACCAGCCAAATGAACAAAATAACCCCCAGCTGGGAAACATTTGAGTCTTCCTTGGCTTACACTGACACCTGTATAGAGTGATGAGAACTCAGGTACAGCCCTGAGAACAACTTGTTCCTCCACGCTGAAAGAATTAGGCCACAGGCTCACAAAAGAGCTTTTCATAAACAATTTTTTTTCCTTGTGCTTTTGTTTCCCTGGTGATTAACAGACTGAAAAACTATAAGCAGACTCATGAACAAATAGAATTCACGTTGGTCTATCAGTCTTCACACCACTGAGGAAACATGTCTTTTAACTATCCTTCCATAATGTTACAAATAATAAAACGAAAGAAATTTCACTTTATCCTGGAGACCAGGGCACTTTTAGCTGGGGTGACATATCATACCTTATAAAGAACACAAAGCAGACCATACCCAGGCTATCTGGCCCCTGGCCTCACAAGGATACGCCCAGCAAATGAGGACCTACCTGTCAGAGTGCTCACATCCCTGCAGCTCTGCTGAGAGCAAGGCCCTGGCAATGGCTCAATTGACCCTGCTCTGGCTCTTCACATTGGATCAGGATAGCTGCTCCTGCTGAGGGAAAGGAGCCATCCATTCTGCCTCTGCTGCCTATGAAAGATAGCTGCATCCCAGTAATATGATTTTTGTGACATTAGTATAGGAGCAGAGCCTGAGAGTTAAGGCTTCCCAGCCATTACTCTTCATCTTGAAGATTGTACGACACTAAATCTGCATTCCTAATGTCTCTTTTTATGTTCCTTTAACAAGTAAACTAGATTAAACACAATAAAGTTTAGAGTGGTACTTGAGAACAGATAAAAATCTCACTAAATTTTTTAATGGCTGCTCAAGATCAGATTTCACCCAGTTACTGTTCAGATAGTGGACACTGCCTTCACTCCTGGCATTTGCTAGTATCAGATCCATATGTTAAGCACAGATATGCAAACAATTTAAAAAACCTACACATTTATGGAGTTACAAGTTAAAACATTTACATGGAGGCATGTCCTTCAACACCTCAGTGTATCAAACCCAAAGACAATTATCCGCAATGTTAATAGCCTGTCATTAAGCCCTATATACCTCTTTAATAATTAATTTGACTGAATGTGTGTGAATACACGATGGCAGTGTGCTATCACACCTATTTTCTTACACTGGAGAAACTAGACCCCAAAACTCCACACACACAACATAGTTATGTTCTACGCTAAGAACAAGATTTTGTGAAGTGTTGTAATTGTAACTGGTGTTGAGACTTTCACTTTAATACGAGCAGGCAGCCTCTTAAAAAGAAAAGAGTACAGGGCTGTTGAACATCCTCGAAGTCACATCTCACTCAAGAAATGGACCACCTGGTGCTTCTGGTTGCTCTTCAAAAGTAGTACTAAGTAGATTGGATAATGTGATTTGATAACTCGCAAGTGTGAATTGTTCTAACAAGAGCCACATGAGAGAAGAACCATCACAACTCTGGGGATGATCATAAATGTGATAAAAATAAATGCGTCGCATCCTCTCTGCATGTTGTCAATGCTATCTACTTTGCTGCTGCGTCATCTGTGACCTCATCTACCTCAGAGGCAGACAGTCACGCTTTCAAAGGCATGGCTCTGCCCTTTTCTTCTGACTACTTTTTCCTAAATTTGAAGCCCCTTGAATTTTATAAATTAATGATGGCATACCTGGATGTTGTTAGCAGCAGTCTCATCTGGACTGGGACACCTGGATCTGCAGTCACCACCAGCCTTCGTTTCCTAAAACCTGTTGTATGGTAAGTGGATAAGAGAAGCATAAATGAGCCCAGGGCTGACACTGCCTAGGTCGATATCTGTGATAGCTGAAACCCATAAACTCAGAGTGCCACCAAAACGTGCTCTGCTTTTAAGTCACTGAAAAGAGGAGGCCCCCCTTCATACAGCCTGTACAGTCTTTCAGGTAGGAGGCACTACAGCAGAGCCAGTGATTTCTCTCCTGGAAGACTCGGGCTTCATTGCTTCTGAAGGTATATTTTTGCTTCAGAATGACTACAGGGTCTAGAACTGAACCGGCCAAACATTATGGTTTTGTGGGTTTTTTTAATAACTATCCAGTTCTAAAGACCTATCTGTTATTTAGTAAGATTGCACTGTGTGAAAGCCAGTGCTATCGCTTTCATTCTGCAGCCTGAGCAAGACCAAACTGAATATTGCCACCCTAATGACAGTAACCATCTCCTTATAGGAGAAATCATTAAAGCGTCCTGATCTTCCACCATGCATTGCTCTCAAGAGGCTCCACTTGGAGTTGCATTCGAGGAGTCTGACACAGCAGTAGAAGCTCAGGGCTGAGACAGTGACAGCCAACTCTGTCCATCTCCTTCACCCTGCTGAAAGAAGTTTACTCGAGTCATTCTATTCCTTTCTGCATGACACCACAGTGATGCAAACCTTGCAGACAAGCCTCCTATAAGAAGAGTGCACAGTCAGCATTGTAACCCACACCCCATACTGCACAGAGCTCACCACTCAGGAATTCTCACGCTGTTTCCAGACTACAGTCAGCTGTGTTGAAAGTCCAGGCTGACTGACCGTATGACCCAGGAGCACAAAGCTCCCTCACCAGAGCTGAGATATATTGGCAAAGCCAGGTATTCATTTTACTAAATAAATTTAATTCTAAACAACTGACTAAGACAACTTCAGATTCTAACAATATTAGCCTTGTACATTTGCTAGCCTTTGGGGAATTAAGAGGAAATAATGGATTGGGAATGTTACACGTGGCTGTTAGCTGGATTGGACTGGAATTCAGTTCGCCTTTGCTCTTCGAAAGTTTGTGGAAGCTAAGTCTGATTCATGTGGCTCAAAACTCTTCTGCATCAGTGTTCAAAAACCTTCAAAGTACATATTCTTCATAAAATATTCTGAAATCATCACCACACTACTAACTGAGCACTATTTCCTCACACAGCATGAACTTCTTATTTCTGGCTGCTTGGCCTTAAGAAAGATCAAAGGAGACACCTGGTGCTTTTCTCACATCCTTCTACTACAACCAGGGAAGGGATCAATCTGCTCTGCCACATGGCCTTACAAATCTCTGGAGGTAGCCAGCCTCACCAGCTCATACCTATTGCTAACAAGACCATATGTTTTTAATGTAGATACATTCAAGTCATGTCAGTCACCGTCATTTTTTTCCTTCACCACAGTTACACCCCGGGGAGAAACTGTGTCAAGTATGAACTTCTACAGCTGTAATGAAGATACAGAAAAGCTTTCCCTTCCCTTTTATGGATCAAGACAGTGATTCTAAATGGCATAGATTCTACTTCTGAAGTTTCTGCTACATCACACCTAGCGAATCAATTTTCAGCCTCCCTCAGAAATACACCAGGGCACTCCTGTACAGTCAGGCTACATGTTTAAACTGGAAGCGTTGGAAACAATCATGAGAAAAGCCTCTTATTTACGAAGCACATGGGGGAGTGAATCACAAGAATAAAAACCTCTCTTCCCTCTATGTTTTTTTAGAAAAGGAGATTTCACATCTGTAAGCAAACAGGTTCATAGAATATGACTCAGCTCCATAGCTTTTCTCTGTAAAAACAGAAGGGTGCAATACAAACAACAGATGCTGCTCTAAGGACCAAGCATTTGGGCAGAGACAGTCACAGCTCTTCCATTGCAGTGAGATTCACAGTGCCTCCGAAAGAGCAGCCATGAACTCTACCCTGCCCTGGCTCAGCAGCTGGGGCACACACATGCGATTAGTGACATTTGCGACCCCGCACCAATGCATTGGTTGGTGCCAAGCTCTCAGCCAGGAAAGCTCCTCACCTGCTCACAGCTTGGGGCTACGCTGTGGGTCAATCCCCAGGAACTCCATAGCAAACTTTTTTCTCAGCTGTGGAAAAATTTCTATTGGGCTCTTATTTTGCTAGAGTTGTACATATTAGACTTTTTTTGTGTGTGTTGTTTTGGTCTTCTACTTCTAAAACTGTTACAAGAGTTGGGGTTTTATCCCAGTGTGAAATAACAGCACATTTTTAATCTAAAAAAATCTTTTGGGATGAGGAAACTATTTCCTGCCCAGCTCTACAATTAATCACAGCACATCCCTTATAGTGCGCTACGGATAAATAATTCATTACAGCTGCCTCTTCCTTCTATACAGGGTAGGCAGTTGTGATCGTTTCCACAGGAAGAAGAAAGTTAATTCTTTCTATGCTGGCCTCCAGAGAAGGATTCAGACCATCTTACAAGGAGCTCTGATGAATTAATAAACCCCCTCAGTATTTACCACACTTGTCCAGAAACTGAGCTCAGCTGCAGCTCCTTAATTTTACAGATACCATCTCCAGAGTTTGAGAAGACTTGCCTAACCTGTGCCTGCAGTCAAACTGTGAGCAATTATTCTGACTTTCATTAACAAGATGATTCAGGATTTAGCAGCTGTGTGAGCTACACAAACATCAAGATGAACATTTAGAGCAATTGCTACTGCCAGTTGGAGCCATAACTGCTGCTTTGACATTCCTGCAGTTTAAGCAATGCAACTGTGAGCCGTGCTTCAAATTAAACAAATAATAAACAAATAAATAGATGAATTAATATTTGTCTCATCAATTAGAAATTCAGAAAAGATGGACAAGTATGGAATCAGTCTGTTACTACAGGTTGGACCCAAGAGAGCCAAAAGGTCAGCACAGCAGGGAAGATGGATGAAAGCAGCCATGGCCATGGGAGAGCATGTGCAGGGAAATCAGGGGAAGTGTGGTGGAGATCTGCATGTTTCAGAACATGGGGAAAATCTCCTCAGCAATTGCCATGAATGACAGTGATATGCAAGAGCCTGTGGGCTGGTGATGCCCCCAGTGAGTAAAGAGTGAAGTGAGGATCTCCGCACAGTAGTCTTGATGCTTGCTCAGTGCAGCTATGTGGATGACAGATGCTCTAAAAGAGACTTGGTACTCCTGAAAAAAATCAGACCACGCTCAATAAAAGAAGGCAAGAAAGGAGGTGAGAAAGCAAGAAGAAAATGATTTATCAAATTGCTTTCATACTCAGCTTAAGATCCGCTCTTTGCTTTCAGAAACGCTATTCTTGTACCTCTTAAAAGACTGTGAAAACTCTTTTTATGCTCACGTGCGTTATTGGAAATATATCAGCATTAGTTGATTTGTCAGCTAAGTATGCAGTATCTTCCACAAGTGCAAAGTGGTTGCGTTAATACTCTAACTGTTGTATTTCTATGGAAGCATATTCCTAAAAATCATGTTCTATACTACTCCACCCCTTCCAGTAGCACAGCTGAATTGCCTTCACCTGTGCTCCTGCAGCTGACTCATTGCTCACCTCAGGTGGTCAATCAGAGGTTCAGGTCGTGATCAACAGTTCCCATACATCTCACCATCCTGCAGTTAATATTCATGGAATGTAAACTACTATAAAATACACCTGAACTTCCATAGAAGCACCTTTACTTCTCACTGAGTTCTAGATGCTCCCATAGGGCATGTCAAGTTCCCAAGGACATGGACAGGAATTGTGAAGGGGGGAGTTAGGCCTCAGCCTTGACTTCAATCTGTCACAGAGCAGTATCTCAGTGAGCTCACTAAATTCTGGGACTGAAAACCTTGTAACTTAGCTTATACTCGGGTGATTTTGGCACCACTCCTCACATGGAAAAACAGTGAATTACGTGAAACAGTTGACAGGCAAACACTCACATGACAAACACACTAAACACCCTGTGAGATCTATTTGATCATGTCAATCCAGATCCATCTGTTTCTGCTGCTCTGGGTGCTCTGCCAGGCTGCTTAGCACGCAGATCACCTCTGGCACGAAGTCATGCTAGAAACACCCTCCTGCTGTTGCCTGGCACTCAGTGCGTTGGCAGGGAAGGACATGCTCAAATCCTCTTTCATTGCAGGGATCCCCAGCAGCCATAATAGCTTTTTAAAGACACTGACAGGCAGCATAATTCAGACCAGTGCCTAGAATGCCTTAAATTACACTGGAGGGGCAACATGGCAGTGTGCCAGGCAAGGAGAAGGCATTTCTGTGCTGGTTTGCTTGCTTCCTCTAAATGAGAGAATCCCTAACTGCCACTTAGCTTATTCTCAAGCACCAGCCACACCACACAATCTTATTTCCCTGGTGGACAACGCAACCCTAGGGATTAACGTCTTGCTTGCTAAAGGCAGCCCACAAGAAGAGATGAGTTACATGAAGGCTGTACTTCATCTTCTGGGCGTGCCTTTGTAAGGCAAGATCCCTGTCTACAGGTGGTTCTGCTACATTGACTTGTAATGTAGTAATGTTAGAATGCAATCAAAAGAACAGCAATAACAGTGGAATCGCACAATCCTAGACTACAGCAAACGAGAACAAGCTCACATGAAACACCTGTAGACACAGAAACAAAGAAAAAAAAACTGCTTACCTTTGAAAGTTCACAGATACACAGGGACCTCCAACAAAATTCCCCCTCTTCCACTGCCAACCCTTAAATGAGGTCTGGGAAGGGGTGGATTGTGGGTGCACCCTTTCCAGTCACTCAGGGGCATTGCATGCACCTGAGCTCCCCTGGGTTGGCCCTGTCTTCCCACTAGGTGCTCAATTACTGATTCAAGCCATGACTCAACATTTCTGCTACACCACTCCAGCTGACCTTCTGAAATACGAAGTTCTGCAGATTACCCAATTTTGCCCTTCAGTTTCCCTTGAAATTCTAACTTGAAGTGCATCTTTCTCTTAGTATTGAAATCTGATGGATTTTCATCTTGGGATCTGCTGTTTGCCTTTGCAATCTGTGAAAGGTGGGAAGCTTTCCATGGTATTAAATATTACAGAAGGAAGCTTGTGAATTGCATGGCCAGCTGAAGAAATGTATATGATGGCCCTGAAAGAATCTGGGCTCACCATGAGCAATTCCTGATCTCCAGTCACAGAGAAGGGAGCCTGAGCATCTTTGTCTTGCCATACTTTGAAGGCAGGGACATTTACAACAATCCACATATTGTATTCATAATGTAATATTATGGCATTTTCCTAAACTTTAGATAACCTTTATGTCACAGAATTAAGACTAAGACATTAATAGTGGTTCAAGGCCAAGATGTACATCTCAAAACACAAAGTTTGTACCATGGAATTTAACTCATGACGAAGAAAAGGCAGTTATACCCTTAATTGATTCCCTTTAGTTATTGTCCACAAAACACTTCAGGAAACATTCACATGTTGAAAAGGAGATAGCTGGTATGATCCATAAGAAAACATCTGTAATTCTTGGAAATCATCTCCTGTCAAATTCAGTTAATTTAATGCCTATGCTCACTGATCATTTCTATAAAGGTCAAAAAATGAATGATCCAGTTGGTACATATTCCAAAGACACACAGACCCAACTAATGTCTTTGTTCTTGTCCTAATTTGCAATTAGTTCAGGCAGTTGGAGGTTGATCTTTTTTTTCTGCTTTCAGACTCAACCACATTTAGATGTTTCTGTTATCTTCAGAGAACTACTGGGATTAAGTTCTCACATGTGTTGAAGCTCCATACAGTGTAAGTGCCAGAGGAACTGAAGATGGATTGAGTTGCCTTACTTAGGAGATTCTGGGGCCTGTTACAGCATTCCCCAGTAGCTCTTACCTACACTGAATTTTTTTAAATAAAATCATTTAAAAAAAAAAAAAAAAAAGGTAAAACAGACTGAAATTACACCTTTCAGCTCCTTATCTATTGCCTCTAAATGTCACGTGGAGCGAGCTAGATAAACCAACTTTCCTTCAGTAGTAGAGACTGCCCACGACTGGGGACTTTGTTGGATCCAGAGCACTTTTAAAAGTCCTTTGATGCTGCTCCACTGGTCCAGGGCACCTTTGCCATGACTCCTTTCCATAGGACCATAATTGAAGTTGTGTACACATAATATATCACCAAGAAAAAGCTGCAAAACATCTGCAATTATCCTTCCACATGCACTTATTTCATTTTTCTCCTTGAATGAAGCTGAAGTGTCTGCAGTATTTCAGATGTCAGCCATGTTTATACTGCTGAAGGATTTGGCATCTGTCACAAGTTAAATAACAAATGTCATCGCTCCCCGAGCAAAGGCTTTACTACTGTTTACTGGATAGAGATGTGGCTAAGTCAGCCCAAGAATCCATCACAATACTCAGAATTATGATAAATATTCTCATCCATCATGATGTTGGCCAGTGTTTCCTGCTACCATTTGTCAGACTGTAGTTTTGTTTTCACTTTTCTTTTGATTATATTTCCAGGCAAAGGAAGAGAATTATTACACCACGGCTAAATATGAAGTTGTATCTCAGATAACATTTCAATTGGGTGCAAATTCAAAGGGGTTTTTCCTCAGTCTGGATTAACTAAGGGGATTAAGATGTAATTTCCCAAAGAGGGGGTTGTTCATAATCCTCTCAAAGTTTCTATCCTCTACCTATTAAAAGCTTTAAGGAAAAGTTCTGCAGAGAGCTCGTACAGAGCCCAGTGAAGTTGCTTTTCTTGGTAGTTGTAGTTGTCATGGAAAGCATGTATTGTAATACATAAGAATGTCCTTCACGTTACATATCTCTTTTATGAAGTCTGAAATTCTATGTGGCTGACACAGGGCTGCAAAAAGGCTGCAGCCTGTGCAGCAACCTTCGTTAGCAGATGGGGAATGTGTCATTTGTGGTTCATGGCGTGGAACTAAGGAACATTAAGATCTGGGCTGTGTTCCCTCCACCCCCAACAACAGGATCTTAAATGGACGGAATTAAAGCTGTTTGGCTTCACAGCACACTCCCACACTTTGAAATGTCTGCATTTGCATTCAGGTCTAATGCTGCACGCGCAGCTTTGCAGCGTATCATTTCCAGATGAATCTCCCCCTCACATCGCGCAGCACGCGCTCCCAACAGCAGGTCCCCGCGCTGGAGTCGCACAGTACGACAGCCCTCTGCATTTCTTTATCGGTCTTAAAATTTGCTTTTACTTGGGACGCGAGCACATCGGCGAGGCGCCCCCAGGCCCAGCAGCAGCTTCTTGCGGGCACCGCTTCTTTCCCGCGCGCACCCCCCAGCGCAGAGCTCCGCTCCGCTCCCCTCCTCGGGCCGCCGCGTCAGCCCGCCCCCTCAGCAGCAGGGCCGCAAATCGCGCCCGCGCGGCGAGCGACGGCCGCGCAAAGCCGCCGCGAGAGCTGGCGGCGGGAGGCGGGCCGGGCGGCGGGGCGTGCCCCGGATGCAGGGCCTTGCGGCGCGGCCCCAGTTCCTGCCTGTGCCCTCAGCCCGGCGGGGCTCGCCCTGCGCAACATGTCGCTGGTGGCGGAGGCCTTCATGAACCAGTTGGCCGGTGAGGGGCGGGCGGGCGGCCGGTGGGGCGGGTGTCGGCCCGGGGTGGCCGCTGGTGATCGCGGGTGCGTTCGGCCCCGCCTGGCGGGGCGCCGGGGACAGCCGCCCGCGGGCCGCGGCGGGCCCCGTCCCCCGCCACAGCCTGCGATATCCCGCTGGGCGCCGAGGTCCCGGTGCCCTTGCTGCGGCCGGAGCCTGCGTGACCTCTCCGAGGCTCGGGAGCGCCCGGAGGAGAGCCGGCCGACAGGCCGGCCCTGCAAGGACTGCTCGGGAAGCCGGCTGTCCGCTGCTCCGTGCAGAGCCCTGCTCCGCACGCGCTTGTCCCGCGGGGCGGCTGCCACGGCACCTCGCCAGGTTCCCGCTGCCATGGCGCAGCGCACACCTGCGGGCGGCCATCACGGCCGCTGCTCACTTAACGAGCCTGCAGCTCCCAGCTGTGCTAGGCAGCACCTTCATTTTGATTTCATAACGTTCCTTCACAAGTGCTGCGTTTCTTGTGTTGCTGTTGTGAAGCTAAGAAGTACAGCAATACATAATTTGCTCTTATGGTTTGCCCCAGCTGGGCCACATGCACCAAATGTGAGCCTTGTCATAAATCAAGGTGATGTGCATAACCGACACTTTTTATCAGAAGTGCTCTCAAGGAACAAACATGCACCTCAGCTAGCTTCTGGCTGAGGAGTTCAGAAAGCGCTCAGTGTATTGGTCACATTCTTCTGTTGCCTCTGTCCTTATTTCTTCCTGCTACATGAGCCTATAAGGAGCAAATACTGCAAGGAGATGGCATTACTATTTCTGCCAAGCTCTTCGGGAAGAAGCCAGTGTTTGTCCCAAACGCTGGGCCTGCAGAGGCTCTAATGTAGGATCCCCAGTTCAGTTTTCAGAGCATGCTTGCTTGTGGCCGGTATGATAAGGGAAACCCAGATGGCTCAAAATTGGGTACCCATAGGCATCCTTAAAGTTGTGCTAGGCTCTTGGGTTGGGACTTGTTGATTCACAGATGTTAGCTCTGGGAGCAGTTACATTTTAAGAGCCAGAAACCTCAGGACATGGGTATTATGGTATGTCAGCATCACTCCATGCCATTTACTACTGTGATCTCCTTAATACTTTTCATTCACTTACATTGTGAAACATGTATAATCACAAATGTGAGTAAGGAGTTGATTCTGTTTTGTTTGTCTGCTGTGGCCTTTATGAATATCTTAGAACAGGTACTTTCTTACTGGAATTACAAATAGTGGCTCAAAGCTGTATTGCATGTAGGCATGTGCATAGTGCAAGAAAAACATGTGTTTTAAACTCTATAAGCAAGAAATACTGCACTGTCTGGTTCCTTCCATTCTCTCCTTTCAGAGTTGTTCTTCCTCTTTTTCTGGGCAGATTCTTGCTTCCCCTTTGGGTTGGTTGCTTTTGCTAGCCTCAGAGTATTGTGATGACAGTTATGCTATGAATGTGGGTCTCTGAGAGCATCAGAAGCATTCATATGCTTCCTTCCTAAATTTTAGTAAGCATAGAGCCTCATCTTTCACCTGTCAGATACAGGTTAAGCAATGCTAGTTTTTTTGTTTTTAGGTAATACACCATGCAGGTATGTAATACAAAATTGCTGCAAATGCTCCTATATTTTTACTGAGCAGAAGTGCTCAGTGCTTACTTCGTTGATCTGCTGGACGTGCAGCAACTTACCTTGATTGAAGGTACAGTACAAATCCTTACTGTGGACCTGTCCACTTGTAACTCTATGATGCAATGGAAAGCACAGCAGTAAGAGTGGGTGGCAGAGTCCTATGCTGCAGCCAGTGAAGATAAGCCCAAATTCAGCAACTATGGATGCAAAAACAAAGGAAAAACCCCTAGCTTTGAAAACCCTCAGGTAGACAGGGATCTCCAGCAAGATACCCTTGCCACCACTACCAACCCTTAAATGAGGTCTGGGAAGGGCTGTATCCTTGGCTGCACCTCTTCCAGTTACTCAGAGGCATTGCATACACCTGAGCTCCCCTGGGTTGGTCCTGCCTTCCCAACACGTGCTCAATCACTGGTCCAGGCTGTGACTTAGCATTTCTGCTATGCTCCACATCTTCATGGTGTGAACCAGTGATTGAGCAGGTTAAAAAGTAAGCCCTTTCCATTATGATGATCAAGTAGACCTTGACACTTTGTTGAATTTGCCTGTCAGAGTGTCAGTTAACAAAATACAAGACAATTGATGATTGGTTCATGGTTGAAGTTCATATTCCTTTGTGGGCCAATACTGAGTCTCCAGGAGGCACACAGTTGCTTGGACCAGGGAGGGTTCAGCTCATATTTCATCAGTCGCATATACTCCTCCACTGGGTCATGGTGATCTTATAGTGTCATTAGAGCATTTTGATGTCATGTTGCTCCTCCCAGTGATCATGTAGACCCAAAGAGACTCACAGGGAGTAGTATAGATGTTTCAGAGGTACCAGAAAGAATGGGTCTGCCCTCTATAGCAAGATATGGGCCATGTTCCTGTTCTGGGTCAGTACTTCAGCTTGCACTGGGGCATGTCCTGTCTGTCTGTGCCCTACCCTTTGGCTTGATATCTGAGACTGCGCAACTATATTGGGTAGCAAAAGGGGGGCAGCTGATTTGCCACCCGGACATGATTAAGGTCCCCTTAGCAATTAAAACTAGAATGTTGACTACAATATCTGCATGCCATACACCCATTACTGGGGGGACTACCAATCCCCCAGCCTCCAGTAATCTCCCCCAAAGTACAGGTAGGCCACACCACTATGGAAGGCGCAAGTAGTTCCAAGGTCATTCTATTTTACAAATACCTGGTTTTAGGTTTTCAGGGGCAGGGAGCAGAAGATTACTTTTACTGCTCGTTTGGGATTTTACCTGGTTATCACAGTGCCTGTTACTTGGATCCTTGGAACAAGCCCAAATGCAGCAGCTGCAGACACAGAAACAAAGGAAGAAAAACTGCTTACCTTTGGAAGGCCACAAGTAGGCAGGGATATCTAGCAAGAAACCCTCACCTCCACTGCCAACCCTTAAATGAGATCTGGGAAGGGATGGATCCTGGCTCCACCCCTTCCAGTTAGACAGAGGCATTGCATACACCTGAGCTCTCTTGGGTGCTCAATCCCACCAGGTGCTCAATCACTGGTTCAAGCCCCGACTTAGCATTTCCACTACACCACTGAATCATTTTAAAAACAAAATTATGACCTTGCGTTTGCTTTCCAAAAGCAGATCAGTGTCAAAAGCAGCTATCTGCCTTGAAAATAATAAATACCTTTGCCAGTGGGTCGTGGCCTTCTGGCTCTTCTGTATTATGTATCACTCCAAGACTGAAATTAAATAAGGGAAAAATTGCTCAATTTGTTCATATTGGAAAATTTTTCTAGAAGTTATCCAGGATCTTGGCCCATACCCCCCACTTGTAGGTTTGCTGAGACCTTGCATAGACACAGGGAATATTTTATTCTGGTACTCTGAAGGTTTAAATGTCTCACAGGTATTTTTGAGGATGAAAAATGGTGTATCTGAAAGGAAAAACATACATAACAATGGCTGTTCTAATAGCCTTCTACCTGTGGTTGTGAATACTGTGCTATGTTATGCATAAGTGGAATGGTAAGGTTGATTGAGAGGGAAAAAACAAACAAACAAAAAAAAATCCAACCCCCAAACTATGAATCTGATTTAACATTGGCGCAGGTTGCTCAGAGCAGTTTTGGAATCTGTGTCCCTGGGGATGCTCGGAACCCTGCTGGTGACAGCCCTGGGCAACATTCTTCCAGCTCCAGCACCTCCAGCTCAGCCTCTCTGTGCTTCTCACTGGCTTAGCCTGTTGGCACATCTGCAGAGGCTCAGCAGTCTGTGCAACGTGTGTGCATGTCAACGTGCTGAGCATGACCTGCTGCTGTCATGCCTTAGTGATGCACTATGCACTGATGACTTTATCTCTTGCGTGGAGTCAGATGCTTGGTTTAGTGACGTTTAAGCGTTCGCTTGTTCAGGAATGTAGAGAGACTGATGCTGTGTCTCAAGGAATAATAAATACTTCCATAGTTCTGTGAATTGCAAGCATGTTATACCACAGTTTGAATAATCAGTTTCTGAACTGTTGCAAATATTAATTGGATGTGTGGTAGAGAATTTGTTTAGAGTAGCTTAGCATCAATCACATTTTAACAGGGTAGGAAATGGGTATTTATGCTATAAGAAGAATTAGAGTGCCAGCTTTCAAGTGGTGCAGAATATTAAACTCTGACTGTGGTAGTTTAGAGAAGTTGGCTGCTCAAGTCACCCTGAAGAGATTGTTGAAATGTTCTTCAGTTGTCACTGAATTACTCAATATGCTTAGCATGTTTTTCCCCCACACGTTAGTTTCAGATCAGCAATCAAAAAGAGAGAAAATAATATCCTTGTTTATCCTTTGATCTCTGGAAAATTACTTCTGTTTATTGCAGCTGAGTTATGTCTAGAGGTCTTTGGCCAGTTTTAGTGCTGAGGGAAATGAATGCAGTTTGAAAAACAGATGCCCTTCTGCCTTTAGATATTTTACATTCTCACTGAGTCTACCTGTAGTGTAACATGCCAGAGCAAAAGTAGATTTCTTCTGTGCACGTTTTATGTATTAAGGCAAGCTTCAGTTTGGCTTAGAGAAAACATCTAGAGTGAAAACTGCCTGCCTTCATTGCTCCTGCATATAGAGACGTGAAATGTAAGCTGGGCATGCATTTTGTACACTAGAATGTGCGTGTGTGAATGTGAACAGTTTGTGCCATTATACAGTGAAAAAAATAGTTCCCTGTTTTTACTTGATACTGACAGTCCAGTATTTCAGCCTGCTGCTGAAATGCTTGTAGTTGAGGGATGGTTTGTAAATACTGAATTTGTCAGGCTGTTTTGGTTTTGTATTGTGATGTACTTCAGGCTGGGGACACGGACATGGGCTTTTTTGTTTTCTTTTGGAGGGGGAGGTAATCCAACCTAAGAGATCCTTTAACTCCTGTTCTTCTGCCATGAGCAAAGTCTCTTAGGTGGCTCCTGCCAGTTTGCTCAGACAGGTACGTTTTGTAGCTTGATTTGAATCAGTCCTTTGAAGGGATTGCCTGTCTAATCTTTTGTTAGGCCAGAGGAGAAATGACTTTATTTTGTAATAACTGCAGTACTATACATATTTCATTCTGAGTTAGCTACTTCTTGTTTTTATGAAGCGATTTAATGACAGTTTATAATAGAATGTCCCTCTATAGTTGGTTCTGGCTCCATTAAGACAAAGCAGTTTTCCTCTAATCAGGATTTTACTATTAGATGTTTTCTGCTAAGTAGTATCTTCTTGTTTTCTCATGGCAGGAAACAGGACTGCTCTAGGACTATGACAAGAAAATTAGTAAATGAAAAGGAACGCTTACTTTGATTTTGTCCCATTTGCTTTGCAAATATCATTGTCTCTTTTGGGGGCTGACCTGAAGATCACGAGCCCTACAGCAGCAGCAGAGGCACCAGTGCCTTCCCCTTGCCAGCAGCAGTGCTTGGCTGGCTGCACCACTGCCAGCCCTGCCTGCATTGCTGCCCCTCGCTGCTCTCCTGCCTTAGATCTCTGCACTTCTTTCCTCTACCTGGGATCCAGGCTCTCAGCACTGCTGTCATCATTTGTGCCTCCTGGCAGTGCTGCCCTTGGCTCCTTGGGTCAGATGGGAGAAAGGGAATGGAGGGCAGACATAATGAAAGGCCACAGTGCTGGGACTGGATGAGCAGGAAGAGTGCATGGGGGGAGGCATTGGGAGAAGATCAGGGATACTGAGGGCAGGTCTGTTGGGACAGGTGGGTTGGATCCCTGGTGTGGCTCAGAGTAAAGGCACTGGGGATGAAGCAGGGAGCTCCCAGGGGCACTTTGCAGAAGTGGCTTTCAGTCTGCCTGCCAGGCATCCTTAAGATTGGAGGAGTTTGAATTGTTTGGATGAGGAGCTCTCAATCTAAAGTAGCTTCCCAAAAGGCTAAATTAAAGTATAAAAATGTAGGCAATGCGGCTAAGAATTGTCCTAGTCCAGTAGGGCACTTAGGACATTCATGAGTGTCAGACGTCTGTCCTCCTCTTCAGGGCAGCTCCTATGCATGGAGCTTTATGTCTTCAGGCAGGGGCAAAGGACTTGAGTAACGCAAAGGGAAGAGATTGATTTAGAGATCTATAAAAAGCTGTGATAAAGAATTACAGAGTTTCTTTGAGATGGAGCATTTGTGCTAAATATCAGGAATAAGTAAAATAGCTCCAGCTTGTCGAGACTTGAGAAATAAATCTATTGAGATCATTAGTTGGCACTGCGCTTTTCTGAAGGAGTCCAAATGTTGATTTAGGAGCAACTTGTATTTATGATTTTGACTCTGCTGGGTTTCAGTGGCCTCTCTGTGACCAGGCCGCCTCCTCGCAGGGAGCATGTTGAGTACCCAGGGGCCAAAGCGCAATGCCTGCGCTCTGGGCACTCAGCTCAAAGTAATGGAGTTGGACAAATGCTTCAATCCATGCCATTAATAGCTTTCTTGGAGGGTTAAGGAGCAGATTGTCTCATCCTAAATGGCTGCTGCAGTCATGTCGTGCTCAGCCTCTGTGAGTGTTCTGCTGCAGGAAACTTGAGTTTGGGAATGGCTGCTCAGATTGAATCTTTGCATTGAAGTGTCTGCTTGATCAATAATTACCGAGCAGCCATGATTTATCTGAATTGTAATATCTCTGAGAAGGAGGACCAGGATAGATTTAAGCAAATGATGTAATTATTTGATACATGATTTAATGTGTCCTGTTTAGCTTTCATTTGGCAAGGCACTGTGAAACACTTCTTGATCCCCTGTCAGCAGTGCCAGGGAGCTGCTGGTGCTCTCATTTCTTCCTGGCCCTTGTCAGTTTGCAGGACCAGGCCAATTACGTGGCACTGATCTCAGTGTGGGTGGGTTGACTGAGTGGGGCTCAAGGTAGTCAGTCCACAACTTTCTCGTACTTACATTACTGGTCGTGGGTGATGGACGGGCTGTGCCTTCATGGCATTAATCAAAATGTATTTCTGCACCTTATTCCTGTAGTAGAGATTTAGAAATGCGCCAGTTCCTGGCATTTTCTTTTAAAACAATGTATCGCTCCCTGCAAACGCGACCTTTTGCGTTGCGAAAAGGGAAGAAAGTGATTACCTACTTCTTTTTGATGCATCTCAACATCAGGCTATTAATGATCCTTTTTCCTTCTGGAGTCTGTGGGTTGGCTTTCAGTGTGGTTCCTTTGGGTTGAGCACAGCTCCCGTAGCAGCAGCCTGGGGAAGCCAGGCAAGGAATGCCTTCCCAACTGTTGCGATGTCTGCTCCGCGGTGCTTGGAGACTTGTAAATAATGCTGTTGGATGTGGATGCTGCCAGATGTAGGACTCGATTTCTTTGTAGTGTTTAGTCTTGTGAGAAAACAGTTTTGAGGTATCTCATTATAATTTAATCAAATCTGTACCTAGGGAGAGGCTAAAGGAAACAGTGTGGAAATAATGCGTAAGTTAATTTCTCCAGCTGTAATATTGGAATACGGCGATTCAAATTAATGCTAACTTTTTTAGGTTTTAGTAGAGAGTATTTTGCCTCTTGGCTGTTTTAACAGGCCTTTAATGCTATGTGAACCAAACTTGTAAATACAGATGTTTTTGCTTTCCTCCTTTCTATGCAAGTTTAATATCAAAGTGCTTAAGAATATAACAGTAAGGGAAATGATCCATGCAAATCTGGTGACTTCAGAGAAGCTGTCTTTATTTCTGCACGGTCTGTAAACTTCTGCTTACAGTTGCGGGCAATGATTCTGTCCCAGGCCTGGCTTCACTTGTGTAATTTCATACAGAGGTCTGCATGAAGGAGGGTGCTGGTCATTTGGGTGCGTGATTTACAGAAGCAGAAAGAAGCTGTTGAGGGATAAACTACTGGCAAACTGAGAACTCAGGAGATTTTAGTTTACAGGATACTTGAGGCAGAGATTGTCTTGTTTACTTTTCTTCATGTAGTTTCAGCACTTGACGAATAATCTGCAGGCTAGTAACATTTGGTGTTAGCTCCTTAGCCTTGACTCTGATTAGGCATATTTTGGCTTTACAGCTGAAAATTACTTACATCTGCATTGCCTTCCGAAAACATTCCCACTCCACCCAAATTCTATGGTTGTGCTAATTGCTGGGAACAGCTTAATTTCAAGTTGAGCATCGTCCTGCAGAGCTCTTTCTCCTGGTAATAACTTCATTTCCCTTGCAGGAGGGAGCACTTAGATGCCTGCATCTGGAGGTTTCTCATGTCTGTGCCCAATAATCAGGAAGGAGCAGCCTGCAGACCTGTGCTAAATGAGCTCGTGCTGCAAACCACGTCGTGTACCGTGATGGTCGAAACTGGCGATTCATGCTAGGCTTCTGAAACTGTTACATTCTTGCTTAGCATATTCCACAATTTAACATGCAAAGTGTTTTATGTCTACTTATTTCCACAGTCAGTCTTATTTTTTAAGTAACAGGATTAAAGGTATAATTGTAAGCCATTTATTTCATTTAAACTCTTTCATCATTGTGAAGCTGCTTGGGGAAAGTGGATGAAAATGGCTGTTTCCCCATCCATCCGAGCAGCACTGACATGGGATGAAGTTTCCCAGCTATTAGAACGTAGGAGTTGAAACCAAATTTGGTGCTCTAATAAGATGTTGGAACAGCCTGGACAAGGAGCTGGTGGGACTGAAGTGCTGCAGAAAGTGCTGGGAAATGGTGCTTTCCTCGTCACAGACTTCACTGAGGGGATGTTGTTGCTGCCCCTCATTCTTTGACCTTGAAATTCACATGTGTGCAAGGACCCCAGAGAAGTACAGCCTGTCCTGTTCTGAGAGCATTAGTTGGAACTGAGATGTGTGAGCTTCGAGTGAGCTGCTCTTCTCCTGCTGGTAGTGAATTCCAGTGCTCTCTTCTTGCGGCTTAAATGCATTCATCCCTCTTGCTGTCCCGAAAGCATTTAGATTGATAAACTCTTATTATTGAAATGACAACTCTGAAACATCTGGAAATGTTGAAGTCGGGATGTTAATTGGATGTAATCTCTGACCTTAGTGTAGCTCAAGTAAAACATTTCACTGCAAAACCTGAAAAATACACCTGATGCTGTTCTTTTTCAGTGGCAACGAGTTTCATATGACTGTCATGTCTTGTTCTGTGCTTTAAAAGCTTTTTGTTTGAGCAGAATGATACATTCAGTAATTCATTCTCTTACATGACAGATGAGGCTAGTGATCTCTTTTAATAGGTAGCTGCAAACCTGAGTAATTACAACTCCACTGGGAACATGCAACACACCAGTTCTCAGAGATTCCCTCAAAGTCTAATTTGACACCGAAGAATCCTGTTAGCACTTTGTATTCTATATTTTCTATGCTAAACTGTTAATAAGTAGAACACTTTGACTAACAAATACATTGAGCTTAGGGAAATTTTCATCTATTTTTAGTGATTTACAAAACCAGAGATTATTTGTAGGTGGTCCCCTCAGTGGTTGTTTCCTCTGTGGCACTGAATTCTTTGCTCGTGTGGCTTATGTGGTGATGCTTTCTGTGTCCATATGCTTTTAGTTCTCACTTGCCAGTAACTTTTGAATTCGGTGCTTGTTCTGGATGCACATAATAGGGAGAACTGATCCATAGATGCCAGTTTCCTATAACTGGCATGAAAGCAAGCAGTACAGAAGGAGAGAAATAGGGGAAGACAAGAGTACGAGGTTCACATGTCCTGAAAAACAGCAGACAATCCATATGAAAGATTAAGTGTTTGAATTCCTTAAGCATGGGAAAAATGTCAGTAAGGTGAGAAAGCAATCTTCAATAAAGGTTATGTGCCTGGGAGGCAGACCCATTGGTCGTGGTTCTGCTCGTTCTGGAGGCAGAAGGAAGAAGCTGATGGTTACTTATTCATAAGTTAAGGAGAAAAGCAGTTCCTGGAAGGTGTACTTCCAGGCAGTTATTTCATCCTGTGAGCAGTTAATGATGAAAGTGTGCATTGCATAGGATCTAACACATAAATGTGGTTCCGTGTTGAAAGCTTCTGAAACTGAATTGACATGGCCTTTGTTAATTTTCTTTCTCTTCTCAATTTTCTCTTTTTTCTCCTTCTGTCCTAGTAGTCTTGGAAAGCTTCCCTTAGCTGGGAAACTAACATCTAGTGACCAGAAGATTATAGTTGCCAGAGGATAAACTGGATTTGACTTCATTAGTGCACAAATGATAAGTTTGTGAGGAGTTATTATAGCATTAATCAACTTGATGGATTGGAAATATGACAGAACTGAAGCAGCGTGTAATATTAGTGCCTATTATTCTACAAATTATGTCTTCACCTACATTCGTAAAGCAGGAGTCATTGCCATACACATTACTCCTTTTCTCCTCTTGCACAGGCTTGTGCTGTCCTCTCAGTGACTTCTTCCTCTGTCCCCAGCGGGTTCTGGCCTCTCCGAGCTGCAGATTTTGGCCTTGCAGCAGTTGTGGGGCTGGTCTCTGATTTTAGCTCGTCCCTCATCAGCCTGGACATGAAGAACTGAAGGCTTTGGTTCCAGGCCTCTGAGCACGTGGCCACCTTGTCCACGCGTGTGTGCTTGGAGTTGGGAGCTCCTCTGGAGACTGGTAGATGCTGAGTGCAGGGCTGCTGTGCTTTCTTTCACACAGAACTGCTGAATTTTGGAGTTCAGATGTCCAGATAAGAGAGGCTGAGATTTTTATGTGACTGTTTGTTCTTGTTTCATTTACTTGTCAAAAGACAAATTTTAGCTCACAACCGTGTGCTAGATGAGTGGGTGCAAAGGTATAAAACTGCCTATGTGCTTTCCTTCTCTTTAGCTTGGTGTGTGCTCCTGTATATACTAAGATTGGTGGTAAAAGCTTCATATAATGAGTGACCGAGTTAGGGTCAGATCCTCAGCAAATACAGTTTGTGAAAATCTGTATTTGATCAGTAGAATGTGGGAGGAAATTGTGAGCAGATAAAGGCCAGCAAGTTACAAAAACATTCTGCTTGTGTTTTGGTTTATAACGCAGATGCAGAATGCCTTTGCAGTTGTGTCTGGTTGGACTGTGTGTGCCAAGAGGCTGTGATTTGTATTGAGGGCTGCCTGGAGCTTAATGCCAAGATCAGACTGGAATTAGTGTTTGAACTTCTTGAAACAGACTTAGCTCTCTTGTTGGAAAAAGAAAAGTTCATTTAATTTTTGTGGGCCTGAGACATGTCAGCCACGTGCCTGTTCTTCCAGCGTGGGACAGAATCCAAGAACTGGATGTAAATCTGGCATGGCGATCTAAAAACAGGCAAAAATTATGGGTGGAAATGGGCGCATGCAATTTGGAGTTCTCAGTGCCATTTTGGGCATGGAAAAAGGATGCTCTCTGTTTGCTGGCCCGGTGGGGTGTTGCCATGTACAAGAGCAGTGTGCCTTTGTGGCTTACTTCTGTAAGTGTTCCAGAGGTCAGCACTGTAAGTTTGCTAAAGTCCAGCACTAGCTTTCTTAATTTCCTCATTACTTTTGTTCTTGCAAGACTTGAGTGGATCGGAAGAAATGTATTTTAGATAAATGATTTTGAACGCTTAAGGTTGCAGTACCGCAGATGATACCTAGTCTGTCTTTATTCCAAGAAGTAAATGTACTTCCATCTCAAGAATTTTTACTCCAGGGCAAAACTTTAATGGAGGGGTGTAAAACCAATAACTGCTACAATAAAACATAAAACATTTCTTCCTGACAAGTAGAGGTGATTAGTTGCTTTCTCATGCCTCTGCTAGTGTGGCTTTGGTAAGCTCTGTGCCTTCATGTTAAAGGTAGCGACCTTTGCGGGACTGCGCAGAGTGATACAAGCTTTCCAGCTGTGTTACTTCCATACAAGTTTCCACATCTTCGGTATTTTCTTGGAGCTTGAGGACCAAGGTACAAATAATGACCTTACTGAAGCTGGTGGCAGAATTCTGTTTGAAGCACGCATAGTTATTTAGACACCTCATTGCTTTAAAAAGTAATCTTTGTGAGGCTAAAATACGACATACCTAGTTGGGATCAAATCCAGGTTTGAATTGGTATCTAAGAATAGATTTCTAAAATGAATTTAACAAAGAATGTAACGGAGACATCGCACACAATACAATGACCCATCCTAATGCTAATGCAATCGGTGCTCATTAGCAGTTTATTATTTTTGCCTTCCCATAAATTCATATGGAATATGATGAACTGCAATGGTTCTCAGTTGGAAGCTGTCATTGTCTTCTGTTTCTTTGCTTTGCGACTGATGGTGCAGGTGTTGTTAAATGAATATTGCCACTGCAGTGCCAGGGCTGGCCAGTGTTTAATTTAAGGCAGGAGGTAGCCTGGGTCTTGGTGGGGTTCATCTTGTGCCCGCACACTTCACTCTCTGGGTATGGCATCGGGCCAGTCGGGCACAGAGCTCTTCCATTTCCCCAGAGCATTCTTTCTGTCTGGTCTTGAGGTTCTTGCTTCTCTCTCTGTGATTTCTTCTGTTATTTCCAGAATTCATTGTTTCGTACCTTAATAAATAATTGCTCAAGTGGCCAGAGTTGTGACGGGAATGTGCACAAGGACGCCTTATGGCAGAGGAAGCTGGCTGCCTTTGCTGTGTGGTGATTGCGAAGCCATTCTGCAACATAGCTTGGGTTTTAGCTTTGTCTGCGACGTTTAGTTTTGAGGCTTAATTTTCTGCCCTGTGTTGCGCCCCTACGAGCAGAAGAGAGTGGGAGGGGGACATCTCAGGGCAGGTCACATCTCACGTCAGCTCTTTGCAGTTTGAGTTCTGCTCTAGATAATGTTTGTGTTCTGTTAGCATCTGCAGTGCGTTGTTGTTTGGCTTGCCTAATTAATTCCTCTTCTTTCTGCAGCCGCAGAGCCTTGGCCTGAAAATGCTGCGTTGTATCAGCAGCTGAAGGGTGAGTACGCTTTTTGCAATTAGTAATTACTCTATTTTTAAAAACCTATTAAATGTGCTCGAAGATAATTAACTGCGAGGAAGCACAGCAACTGTTAAGAGCCCTTTGTGTTGTTTGTCTGGTCAGAGGTTTGAGCTACGCTTACATCTGCCAATATAAACCAGCTATTCATGGCCTATAAGGTCCTTGGTTTATTATTGACTCATTATATTGGCTGCTGTAGGCAGTGTAAAATGATGTGGTTGCAGGCACAGTTGGCAGATTTACTGCACCAATAGCTGAGGCAGCAGATTTTTGAAGTCTTGTGGTAAAGTGGGCTCTCAGTAAAAAGGAACTGTTAAAATGTATAGGCTAGGATGGTTCAGGCTCCCTTTAGCAGCTCTTCATATATCATCAGATCACATTATGGCCCCCATTTGGGGCTCAGCAGCCTGCTACAGTTGTCAGAAGACTGCAAAGTAATGAAGACTAATAGGTAGCAGCCCTAGTCTTCTAAGCATGGAATTTTTATTGCAGTGAACTTGTCATCTTTCTTTTGTGTGACAGACCTAGACACAGTGCGCAGTATTAACTGCAAGCCGTTTTTATAGCTTTCCGAATGCTTTTACTTTTTAGCCAGAGGAGTTATGAAGATGCGGTTTTATTTAACTTTGATTAGAAGAGGAGTAATTGGCATAAAGCTCAAGTGTTTGGTTTTCAATTGTGAGCGTTTTTATCGTACGTCGCTGGTAGTGTATGATAAATGCAATTGCATTTGCAGGAGAAATATTCCTGGTACTTTAAAAAAAATATAGCAGGTTTTCTAGCCTAGCTCCATAACAATTATACATTTGCTCCTTCTTTTGCATGTAAGCAATGCAACTCGGGGTGACTTACAGTTGTGGGTGAATAGACATGCTTTTTGTAATTGTGATTTTTCTTTTTTCTTTGAACAGAAGACCAGATTTTGCTCTCTGATAATGCAGCTTCCCTTGCTGTTCAGGTAACGTCATCTCTTCTAAACTAAAGATGTTATTTCTGTTTTAGGTTCTGAATGATTTTCTTTTAGCTACAATGTCTGTATTTCCCCAAATGAATGATTTAAGAATTAACCATAAGCTGTGTGTCTGATTTGCTTCGTGTTGTCATTGAAGTGCCAGAGCCGAAGGACACGTGGGTTTGGGTGTTCTTTCCAGAGTGCTTGTGCTTGTATTTATGCTGTGTTTTATCGTACGGTATCTGCTTATCTTCCTGATCTGGGACCCTGCGGGGTGCCCCTGTGGTCAGCTGGGGTGCCAGTTCCCCTTGTAGCCCCCTGTATGATGCTTGCTGCTGTTTCATTCTCAGACCTACTGCTGCCCCCAGCTCCAGGCAGATGTGCTGTGGGCATCAAACCTCCATGTGTCTCTGGTGAAATTGAGGAGAGCTTTCATATATACGTAGTAGAGATCCAATGTGGTTTGTAGAAATAGTCCATATAATTGACAAATTTGCATCTCTAACTGACTTAAAAGCACCTCTGTGGCTGTGAAGTCTGTGTAAACTCCATTAACCTGTTAGGTTCAGTAACCCCAGATCTCGAGGGAACGTGCTCCCATTCGCAGAGATGGTCAGGCTGTCAGAAGTGGTGGTGGGCAGGATGTCTGTCAGGTTCCTGTTCAAAGTAGCTTTGCTGCTGCTTTGTGTAGCAGGGAGCTGCACTGCTCCCCTGCTTCTTGCTTTGCTGTGTGGTCTGGCTTGGTTGCTGTCAGCCAAGAGCTAGGGGTCTCTTAGGGCTGTCCAGGGGGTCACTTCTCGTTTAGCCTCGTGGGACACTGGAGACTGTAACTGACATTACTGGTAAAAATATTGGGATTATATGATCATATTAACTACTCACTGGATCTCTAACATTTTTTCCTCCCAGTTTGGCAATGTAGGAAATATCTGTAAGAGTAAATTCTATCAGAACAAAAGCTATCTTTGTCTTGTGCTAGAAAAATGAGTCATCTTTGATATATCAAATAAACGGGGCAATTTTTTTTTTGTTTGGTTGGTGTGTTTTATATTGTGTCTCATAATAAAGCAAATAAGTGCTTTTGTTGCTCCCTTGATTTCAGTGTTCCTTTTTACTCCAGAATCCTGTATTTTTTGTGGTTCTTGTATATTTTCTTGCCATGTAGCAATGCACATAGGTGTGGCTTGCATTAAAAAACACACAAACGAAAGAAACAATAACATAACCCTAAAATTTCCTTTCCTAATGCATCATTTTACTTTACTGTATCCAGCCCATTGTTATCCTACACATGTCACTTAGATGATAAATTAACTATAATATATTAAAAACGCTTGTTTTTCTTCAATATTCTCTAGCTGGACAGCTGATAGTAGCCATGACTATAAATACAGCTCTGGTAGATATCTGATCTTCAACTTTATAGAACAATTTTCTATTGGGGAATCATATCTATTTAGAAGAACCTGTGTAACAAGGTTGTGACTGTGAAAGAATAGTTATCCTTGGTGTATGCAATCCAATTTGAAATGCGAGGAGCTGTAGTTATGTGTTACCAGCTAAGAGATCAGAAAGCTGTGACTAGACCAGTGTAGTTTGCATAAGGAAATTGCTGCATTCCTCTGGTTCGGAAATGACATTTTATGCTGATAGGAGCCTGTTCATCTTTTTACTGGATATCTCTCCCTCCTGCTCCCCCTTCCCTGAGGAGTAAATGGGAGCAGTGGATAGGAAGAGAAATAGGAGCTGGTACCTGGGGCTTTTTTTTCCCCCACAGTTGCCATTCCCTTTCCCCTGTTAGGGATTCTGGGCACGTGACTATCACAGAGCAGGGCATGGGTTGGTCATGGCCTGATGAACTTTCATGTGATGGAAATGCACTGGAATTTTGAATGCGTCTGCTCAAAAGAGCGTGTGGAGTCAGCAGCCATCAGGTCCCTAAGGAACATGGTTCATGTGGGGACACTGGTTGTGCTGGAACTGGTCCTCTGCATCTTTCTCCGAGTCCCCTTACAACAGCCCTGTGTTACACTGCTCTGAAGTAGCTCTTGGAAAACAGATACACAGAGAGTTACATCTAAAATAAGGAAAAAATCCAAGGCCATAGGAAGTAGCCACATGCTGTGCAAGTGGGGAGGGCGGAGTATGCTGGGTATTGCTGAGCAGCTGTATTGGTGGTGTCCTCAGTAGTTAACAAATAAACAAATGCCTTTTCTCTTGTGGAATCTCAGCTGATCCTGGTGGGTTGGTTTGTTGTTTTTTAATTCCTCTTCTACCCATGTTCTCTAATTCTTCTGTCCTCTTCTACTGTTGTTCCTGGAAACACGCCGAGTGAAGAATTCCTTCCTCTTTTCCAGTGTGCAGATTCTTTGAATTTGCTGAAAATGCAACATAACTTGAAATGAGCTAGTGCGTTGTCTCACGTACCACTTGGTGTTTGCACTCCTTGCTTGAAGGATTTTATTATATGGTCCTGTTGAGAAGGAAGGCTGCAGAACCTTGATATTGAATGCAGTGCTATTTTCACTTCAGGGGAATTACTGCTTTGCCCTGATTTTAATCTCAGCAATGATTTTCCAGCTTCAGGAATGAGAACGTTGCATTTAGAATGAAGACTGTTCTTCTCGTGAGATGCTTGGCATTGTTCTTGTTAATGAATATGCATATACTTCCTGGGCACTGTGACTCACAGTTAAAAGCATTCTCCCCTTGTTTACTGTACAGCTTCCGAAGTACAGCATTGCTGCTTATCAGTCTTGCCATTCTAAAAAAGTCACCAAAACTCAGAATCAAACACACAGCTATAATTCAACCCCTGAGCAGCTCCACTTTTAAAGGAGGTAGAGATGGAGTTACTATTTAAAATGATAGCCTGAGAAGTTGAGATTTATTATGTCATACTCGGGTAGTGTAAGAACACATTTAACAAATTGATACTATCTTTGCTTTAAAAAGGTGCTTCATTTCAAATTCAGTAGATTGCTATGCATTCCATTCTGTGAATAATTACAAGGAGCTCAATGGACTGCTGTTGGAAATCTAATACAGAGGTGTGGGCCTTTTTGTAAGGAAGGGGCCATCCTAGGAATTCTGAGGTCTTAAACTCAGATTTTTGTGCAACTTCTACCTGCTGTGTGCTGTGTTTAAGACAAATTCTGGTTTGGAAGAGAACTGTGCATGCTGGGAATATATTTATGGGGGTTTCTGGTTATCATTGTCAGATCATGGGTAGGAGAGAGGGGAAAATGAAAATTATGAATGCTCATTCTCAGTGATAAAATGCTGTCTGTATTTGCAACCAGTTTATTATTATCTACTATTATTTATTTACACTTGTCAGCAGTTCCCTTGAGGCGCAGCTCTGCCTGTTGGTTCTGTAAGTGTGGTGTCTTCAGGCATTTGCCACCCATGGGCCATCAGAAGATTGCATGTGTATAAGCTTCTGAGCACAGTTTCTTGCAACAGGATTTTTCAGTGAGTAATTGCATTCCTCTCCTCACTGATGAGGGTGTTACCTCACCTTGGCTGGCTCTTACTTTGCTCGCCCGTGGTGGCAAAGGCCACCAACTCGTGCAGCCATCCTGGTGGGAGGGCAGTCTGTGGTTGTGGCACTGAGGGATGTGGTTAGCGGGCATGGTGGGTGTGGGGTGATGGCTGGGCTTCATGACCTTGGAGGTCTTCTCCAGCCTTTGTGATTCTGTGGAGTTAAGATGTGGATTACGGTTGCTTCTGCAAAGGTTAGTTGTTAGAGCCGAGGACTTCCAGATGGTGAATTACGTCTGGTGTGTGTGTTGCTATGTTTATGCGTTAGGATGCTGCTGCATTTGTAGCTGGATTGGTGGATTACATAGATAGGTGGATTACAGTTTTTTCATCTACTTTCAGCCGCAAGCTTGGACTAAAACTAAATAACCGTAGCAGACGGTCTCAGTGTGAAGCAGAGGGCCTGCCCAGGCCCCGTCCCCCTGCTGTACCTGGTGCAGGTGAAGGCTGGTGGGGTTGGGGCAGGGGAGGGGACAGTGGGCGCACACAGCTGTGCTCTGCAGGCCTGCGGCTGCAAGTACAGCAGCAGCGTCTCTGCGTGCTGCCCCGGCTTGTCGGGGGGAGGAATGCGAGCGTTTCGGCTGCCTCTGTCATTACAGACTCTTCTGAAATATTTATGCGGGTAGCCGTGGAGTCTTGCTTAAAAGGCTGTCAAAAATGTTCATGACTGTGGAAATTCTCACAGCTGTCCCGAGGTTATATAGCCAGCAGCTCATTACGTTAAGATATGTATTAATTGCTTGTGCAATTGATGTCCTTGTAAGTGATCTTAATATATTCCAGGAAAGTGCATTTAGAATTGTCTGTTCTTAGTCCTGAATGACAGAAGGATGTTTGGGCAATTTAAAATTGTGTTACATAGACTAACTGCTTATTTACTTCAACAAGTAATCAAATGAATGTGTAAATCACTCATGATTAATTGCTCTCTACACATTTGTGATTTTTTTTTTTTTGGTGTATGAATTGTGGTTTGGTTTTTCCCTAGACAAAATGTGAGGAGAAATGTGAACTTGTTGCTGAGGTTGAACCAAGGCTGAGTAGAGAAATGAAAAGCTGACCTTTTTTTTTTTTTTTTAAGAGAATAAAAACTGGAATTCTTCACCATGAGAAATGCAATATCAACATAATCAATCTGGCAGCATTATGTTGTAGCTGAAAACATGCCTAAATCCCAAGCCGTAGAGGTACTGTTTGTGAGTGAAACATCTTTCATATAGTTCTAAGATGAAATTACCCCTGAATGAAAAGCATCTTCATTTATCTTCAAAACCTCTGTGCTACCACTGAATCTACTCCTTCCACATTCTACAACAAGAATTACATTATACCATTAGAACAGTGCTGTGCCGCAGTGTAAAATAGATTGTTTTGGAGAATGAACGTGGCTTTGCTATAAATTATGTTCACAGGTACAAAGGAATTTGTTATTTTGTTTAAAATAGTCACAAATATAATTAAGCTCTTAATTTATGTTAAACTACAAATGTGGCCATTACCATAACTGGATTAGGAATTTAATCTGTCACTCAAAGGATGATACTGAGCAGTTTTCATTTATAACCTTAGACATACTATTTCGGTTACAGGGTCTGCAGCTGTTTGATATGAAAACTGAATTATTCTGTGGATTTGTTCATGGTTTTTAATTTTAAAATGCATTCCTGCAATAAAGTAGAGAATAACTCTTCAGTTGTCGTCACATATTGTCCTTTGTCTGCTCATGAAATAGTGCAAGAATGAAAACAAAATGCCTTTTCTCTTTCTTCACAGCAGTATTATGCGGGTGCACTTAGAAGTGCTGCTGAATAAGAGATGCCTGCAATGGATTTCTTTATTAAAAAACTAATCATGAGTATGTCTTCTTCAAATGAAGCCTGCAGTGTGTGCCATCTGAAAACAGTGTTCCTCGTGTGGGGATATAAGTTGTGAACTATTTGGGACTTAGCATAAGCAATTTCATTCTTCCCTCTGATCTTGGAAACTGCAATCTGGATACGATTTACATCAAGTTATAACTCATTTTTAATGAGTGTGTGTGTTTGCTCTTTTGCATTATTCTGAGAGGGGACTGGAGGGGAAGAGGAGAGCATTGTGATGGAGCTCTGATGGGGTGATTTGCTGCCTGATGGGTGTTGTGCTTCCAATCGACGTCCAAACAGTCCGGTCTTTGGGGAGGGCAAAGAGGAAGGGAGAGTGAGGGCAAAGCTGCTACATAAACCAATTAACCAAGGGAATAAATACAAAATCCCCCCTCCCTTCTCTTACTCTTTCCCACTGTACTTCATGTGCAGTCGTTTTCCATTCTTGTCATCACAGGAAGACAGGATGGCATCACTTTCGTACTGTTTGGAGGGCAGCAGCACAGAGCTGGAAATGTCATTTCTGGGAGAGGAGGGGAGGGCCAGGGTTTCTGAGTTCTCTGCTTCTGGACCTTGGCAAAGCAGTACTGACTGTTTTTTTTTCAGTAATTGAAATCCAACATGCTGTTTACGTTCTTAATTTGAAATTGGGTAAAGTATAAGAAAACAAAGCAAGCCTTCAGTTTGTTGTGTCCTGTAAGCTACACTGTTGTTGTAAGTGTACTCAGTAATTTTGTCAGGAGGTGTGCCTGCCATTATTGTCATGAATGATATGCACAGCACTGTTGATTACTTTTCTAACAAGCGTCACCTCAAAGCCTCTTACCAAATATTTTGGAATGAGGTGACTGTCTCCTTGTACTGAGCTCTAGTGAGGCTGCATCTTGAGTAGTGTGTTCAGTTTGGGGTCTCTCACTATAAGAAGAACCCTGAGGCCCTGGAGGCTGTCCAGAGAAGGGCATTGAAGCTGTGAGGGGTCTGGGGCACAAGTCTTATGGGGAGCAGATGGGGGAACTGGGATTGTTCAATCTGGAAAAGAGGAGGCTTGCGGGGGGGACATTGTTGCTCTATACAACTGTCTGAAAGGATGTTATGGTAAGGTGGGGGTTGGACTCTTCTCCTGCGTAAGTAGTGGTGGGATGAGAGGGAATGGCCTCAAGTTGTGCCAGGGGAGATTCAGGTTGGATATTAGGAAGAATGTCTTCACTGATGGAGTGGACAGGCACTGAAATGGGCTGCCCAGGGAGGTGGTGGAGTCACCGTACCTGGAGGTACTCAAGAAACATGGAAATGTGCTGAGGTGCACAGAGGCAGAGGAAGCTTTGTAGACTCAGTGTTTTCTGTCTGGAAGAAGAGAGACGTAGCATTGCTACAAAGATATTGTTCATATTTCTCCCTTTCTTTCCCAGACGCCAGAAGAGAATGTGATGCTATAGGTATGGAGACTGGAAAAGCATGAGAATGGGGGTTGGTTAGCCTGCAGGGGAGAGCAGAGCATGTGTGGGAGAGATGATGACAGACTCCATTAAACCAAATCTTTATTTTTAATATCTTCATCTGTTTTTCACATTAACCTCATTCAAAGAAAGGACACGTTTTGTTCTAGAAATAACTTAAAGGTTTTTGTAGAGGACATTATAATGACCAAAGTTACTAACCCAGATTATCTTCCTAGTTTCTGCTTCGGTTGTTGGCAAATGTCAATACCTATCAAGAAAGTCAGGCCCTTGTTTTTAAGTTTACAGAAATGCACATAACCAGTAATATGCATGGATAAAAGAGGAGGTCTTGTTGATACCAAGGGAATAAACTCAGTTCTTCCCAACCTGAGATTTTATTACACTCATAAAAGCAGTGTTAACTAGTATGAGCCATGAAATTGCTCAGGCTTTTAAAATAAATGAGTACTTTGGTTTGATTTCCTTCAGCTGTAGTTACTTTGGTATATTTATGCTTGAATTAAGTTTCCTTTGCTGGTATAAAGTCTGCTGGGCAGCTCTCTCTGATCTTCTGCAGTGTGGACAAAGGGAAATAAGAATATCAATCCCTCATCTCTTCTAATCGATCCTAGTAATTAACTCTTTTGGGTAGGTGTTAAGCAACTACTCTGAGGTTCTTGTGTGAGAATCCTAAGTGCTGAAGGAGATTCACGTTGTGGATTCGCTCTGTTTGTACTGCTGCAGTAATTTTTCTTTTTCACAGAGGACAAAGAGAGAGAGGGGAATTCAATGCTTTTCTTTAGAATTAAAAGCACCTTTGGGGGCTGACAGTTCGGCTGGGGCTCTGCTGGTGTCAGGTTTCTGGTTGTGCTGTTACTGTCTCACTCACCAATTTTTTAGGTGAACTTTTAGAGGGGTTTGATTAACTAGCTTGTGTGTTACTTGGAATTCAGTTGGCCCCTTTCAGCCTCTTTTAAAGTTCATCAGCCAAATTTATGATGTTGACAATGATCTCTGATGTCCTGGAATAAGTCTGGGCCCTTGATCTTTCAGGTCGCTCAGCTTTTGATGCCGTGTCTTTGAAGAGGTGTTGATATCTTCATAAATCTCAGCAGAACCACCCTGGGGTGGCTGCAACCTTCCCTCTCGCCCTTTGCTCCCACAGCACTTGGAGCACTGCCGTGCCGGGGGCTTGCTCAGATCGTGTGTGCCAAGTACGGAGGGAGAAGGAGGTGTTCTGAGCTGTGTTCCACTGCGTCTGTTACCAGGACTGGAAGCCTCGTGGTCTGATGCTATCTGCACACCAAGTGTGCTGGTACGAAACATTCTACGTGAGTGGTCAAAAAGGGAACGTATCCTCCCTTGATCGCTGGGCTGAAATGTTAAACAAGATAACGCTTCACAGACACTGCTGCTTTTGTCTTCTCTTTCCTGTGTTCCCGCTGTAAGATTCCTAAAATCTCTGCCAATTTTCACCTGAGTTTGTGCCACAGAACAGTTGCTGTCTGACATGGAATTCTTCTAGCTGAACACGTCAGGAAAGAGTTTGAGGTTTTCTGGCAATGAGTGTTCATAAGAATGCATTGGTCAGAGCCATTGCCAATGTCTTTTCTAAAAGAAATCATGAATATTTGAGCATTCGCTGTGCCCAGGAGTGAAGAACTACCTGTGTCGTTAGAACCAGCAGTTTTGAAAGCTTTTCATGTTTATGTCAATAAAAGAAGGCAGGTATGCTTGTGGTGATGCAAGGCCTGTTTGTTAGGCTGAGCCCTTATGGTGAAAGCTCACCGGGGAGCTTTTGCCCTTCTTTTTTCTGCACAAGAATATTTAAGGGGCGCTTGAGATGGATAGGTGGTGCTTTTTGGGTACGGATGTGTGCTAAAGCATACTGGTGTTTTGATTCCCCAGTCTTGTAACTTTTCAAACAACAGCAGTTCACAGAATCACAGAATCACAGAATCACAGAATTGTAGGGGTTGGAAGGGACCTCCAGCGATCATCGAGTCCAACCCCCCTGCCAAAGCAGGTTCCCTATAGCAGGTCGTACAGGTAGGCATCCAGGCAGGTCTTGAACATCTCCAGAGAAGGAGACTCCACCACCTCCCTGGGCAGCCTGTTCCAGTGCTCCGTCACCCTCACTGTAAAGAAGTTCTTGCGCATGTTTGTGCGGAACTTCCTATGCTGCAGTTTCCAGCCGTTTCCCCTTGTCCTGTCTCCACTCACCACTGAAAACAGTCTGGCCTCGCCATTCTGCCCCCCACACCTTAGATATTTATAGACCTGGATCAGGTCCCCTCTCAGTCTTCTCTTCTCAAGGCTGAACAGACCCAGTTCACTCAGCCTTTTCGAGTTCTCCATTTCCGAAGGATTTTTCTGGTTGTTTGTGCTTTGGTGAGTATTTCAGGGGCCTTTTTTAAAGTTTGCAGAGGATATGCTGACTGGCTTCTAAGCTTGCTAGAATCTCTTTATTACACAGAGTAGTGAACGTTTTATTGTGTTCAGTGAAAATTTGTTTCCATGTTAGAACTCAGTCCTAGCCCAGGCTTCCTCTCTGCTCTTTTCTTTATTAAGTGCTAAGAAGGCACAAGGATCCAGCACGTTTGCAGCACTGAGATGTCCAAATGTGTTCTCCATCACTTTCAGGCAGGCCAGAGACCGAGGTAGAACTTCCCTGCCAAGTATTACAGAGGTCGATGTTCCTTGGTCTGTGGATGTTTATTGTGGAGGAGGAGGGAGGAAGGAACGTTCAGATTTCTGCTGAACTCTTGGCTGAACTCTTTACACTAAAAAGATTTTGTTTATAATTTAACCTCAATACTGAGGAATGCTTTTCACAGACACAAGCCGTGTTTTTTTGGTAGAAACTTTGTACTGTGGAGGAGCCAATGTACAGTGGGCAAGAATTTGCCAAAGCAGCTCATATAACCTGACTGCTCTGTGCTGGCATATCTCATTTTTGTTGCACCGATGTGGAAATGTAAAAATAGTCCTGTGCTTCCTTTTGCTTGACTGTGTCTCTGCGCTCATGAGCTTTTTAGTTATTCATGTGTTCCAGCACAGATCAGACATTCTCATCTGAACCAGCAGTGGGAACAGTACATGGCGGCCTTAAAATTCATCTCAAGCTTAATACAGAATTGCATTGAACTCAGTGCCCCATTTGGGCAGAGGACACGATGCATACAGTAATAGCTGGAACAGTCTGCACCGGCGCTGGAGCCCCAGAGCCAATAGACAAAGGAAGAGCTGCAGCACTGAGACAGTGCCTTATGTTCCTGCTTAAGAATTATTCCTTTGGGTTCTTACTGCTTGCACGGAGTTCGGGAAGCGGAGCCTACAAGAGCATTGAGTTCTGGTGGTTGTGCACTTGGAAAGTGTGATGTTGTCAAATGTGGCCAGTGCCCTGTGTTCTCTGTGGGTGATGGTTGCTGCTATAAGTAGTTATAGGCGTGCTGGTTGGGATGAGGTTTGGCAATCTAACGACCAGCTTATTCTAGACTAGGTCAAAGTTCTGAGCATTTGGCAGAGGTGCATCGACTTGTGGGTGTGTACTAATTGGCTCCTGAGCAGTACTTTCAGTTGGGGTTAGGAAGAAATCAAAAACTCAGGTTACTGGTGGATTTTGCAGAGCCTCTCGGGTTCAGAGGCCCGTGCTCCTGTCAGCTGCAATCATTGTCTTTAGCAGCTGTGACCATAGCTCCCTGCTTTAATTTGGGGTTTGAGATTACTTAGGTCATCTGAAATAGTGAGAGCCAAGTGATGTAATGGGTTGTGGGGTTCCTGAGTTGATTGGAAGAGGCATTGCAAGGGACCAAAGCTTTTGGCTTTTGTTCCCTGGTACTGTTAGCATCAGTGCTTGGGTTAGAGTTTGGGAACAAAGCACCTGAGGAGGAGAGGCGTGGTTTGTTTGTTTGCTTGATGGGTACTACAGAAACCACCAAGTTAGGAACAGGGATGATGTTGATACTTGTTAATGCCTTGTGGTCTTAGGTAGTGCAGAGGTGCCCCTCTGCCATGGGCACTGATTTCCTAAATGTAGTTATTTATGGCTGGGTCAGGTTCTGGGAGCCTGTGGCAGGGCTTTGCTGGATGCTGCGTACCTTGTTTCCTTCGGTTTTCTACCTCCTCTCCCAAATGAGGCTGAAATGTAAATGGAGTACATGTTGTTCAGGCTGGGATAGCTGTTTCCAAAACAGGGTTTAAAAGTATGCTGTACTGTTTGCCTTCCTTGAAGATCTTAGCATTTTGGATTTGGTCTGCTTGCTTACAGTGAATGCAGACCATGTTCTGTCCCTCAACTTACAGCAGCCTTTTTCTTCGTAGTTAGTGACCTTCATGGTGTAGGCTTTAGTTTCCAGCCACAGTGGATAAAAAGGTGCGATGTTGGAATCTGGAGTTCTGACCTTTCTATTGGCAAAGACAAAACGAATGAAAGGACTTCAGCTGAGTTGTGAGAGACTCTGGAGGTTAAGATTCCTTGTTTCCACGATACAACTAAGTTGCATTTCTTGATATTTTGCTGTTTAAACAGAAACATGTTGGGGCTTTTGTAGCAATGGCAGCTGCTGACAACAATGGGTATCCCAGTGAGAATGTTTGAATCCAGGGTTGGAGATGAAAGAAACAGTAAATCGATCACTTGCACTCACAGTTCACGTGCAGTAGAGGAAATAAATATAGCAGACATGCTCACAGAGTATTGTAAAGCAAAATTTCTGATGACTGTTCCAGTGTGGGAAGGTGCTGTGTGTCTTTGCTGTGTTACACAGTGTCAGCTTGGTTAGCCAGCTTCAGCCACAAGAAGTACGCACCGTGATTTTCAGGAGGAGCAGAACGTCACTTAATTTCTTGCAGCTACAGCACTGCTTCTTTGCATCTCTTAAGAGTGTGTGTGTGGGGGAGAATCTTAATTAGAGGAATTCCAGCCGTTGACTGGATGATAAGCAATTGTCTGAAGAAGTCATAAAACCTTGGTTTCCTTTTTTTGTTAGAAGCATTATGCAAGGATGTGTACTTGGTTGGTGCCTGCTAACAGTTTGCTAAGATGTAGTCAAATGTATCTAGAAGAAGGCATTTGTTTGTCACTGGTGTATCAATGCTCTTTCAATGCTTTGTTTCCAGGCCTTCTTGCAAATGTGCAATCTGCCAGTTCGGGTGGTTTGCAGGGCCAATGCAGAGTACATGTCCCCATCTGGTAAGTGCGGCCTTCATTTAGATTACTGCATTACACCTCCATTTTGGTACCATGGCAACCGTGCCGTCTCTCGCTGATAACAGGCGGTCAGCGCTGCCCCGTGCGGGGCCTTCCCCCTCCTCCTGTTCCTTTCCCATAAGCAATTAGAACAGTTACATGTCAACTAACAGTGGTACAACACGGAACCGAGGCTGTGAACGCAGTACGTCAGTGCAGCTCAAATCTCTGGTGGCAATCTTCTCTAAAAGGCCTAAGCAGAAAGACTTACATTTCCTAGAATGTCTTTATTCTGCATCCAGGGAATATTCCTGCCAATCAGCGAGTGCTGGTATATTCTCCCGTATGTGAGAGGGTGAGAATACTAGAGAGCCTCTTTTGTTACCTTACCTGAGAGATAATGGCCAGTATGTAAATACAGGGCGAAAATGAAGAGTGAGTGCATTGTCAGCCGAGGGTGACAGGTGATTTTAAACCTTTCTCTGATAAAGGAGACTGTCTGGGGAAAAAACAACCAACCAAACGAAAACACCCCAAACCAGAACCCCACCAAACCTACCAACAGTAAAGTCACCATATGAAGCGTACAGTCTGCTTTCTGCTGAAGGTGACTGGTTGCCTAAAATTTCCCAGAGCCTGGTTCCAGAAGGTTGCCTAAAACCCAGCGGGAGCTGCTGACTGCAGGGCTCTCCGGTCTGGCAGTCCTTGCACTTCTTCCCAGTGTTTTGTTGCAGAAGGAGGTGCTTCTTGCCGGTTGCCTGCCTCTAGCTGATGCCTGCCTGTCAGCATGGCTGCCACCCGTATTGCTTCTGTTGCTGCTGGTATTGCAGGCAAAGCAAGTGGAAACAGTAAAAGCTAGCCAAACTTTGGAGTTATATACATGATATATAAATAAAGGCTGTGTTGGAATGCCGAATGTCTGCATAGAGGAGCTTCTTAAGTGTGCAGCAGCAGGACAGATGGCAGCCCTGCGCCCTTTGCCTCCCCAGCCCATGGCCACACTTGTGGGCACCTAATCTGTAATTTTGGTCTGACCCCCTCTTCTTTCTGCTGGCTGATGAAAATGAGCACAAAGGGAACGGATACCAGCTCAATTTTAAACATAGCTACACATGCTCTTTTTGCCCTTACTCCTGGATTTTTATTCACTTTCCCAATTGTCTTTCTTTACAATATTTTGATTCTGTAAGAATAATTTAAAACAAGTTTTTAATTGCTGTCCACTCCTTCTCTGCCACCAACAGTTTCGCGACAGCAGTAGACAGATGTGTATCTCATCTTTTTGGGGTGAAGGTTATTTACCTCACAGTCCACATAATGAGAAAATCCATTACGAGGGAGTCAGAAGTGGAGCACCAGAGGGCTGGTTGTTGTGTGTGAAGTGGAGCCTGATGGATATTGTGAAGCTCTGGAGCTCAGAGGGGGCTGCGTTTTCTTTCACAGTACGCAGCGTACGGACGCAGTGCAGCCTTTGGTATGGTGCACTTCTTTACCCTGAGGCCAGCTGGGCCAGTGAGAGTGAATCTCAGGGTAAAAATAAAGACTGGATGTGGTGTGAGCATGAACTCCGTGTGAACTAGGCCAGCAGTAGCTTTTATGTCAGTGGAAAGGAATGCATGTATTGCTAATATGTTTGGAGCTGGGCAGGTATTGATCTTGCTCTTCGGGCGTTTTGTAGAGAGCAGAGTTTGCCCACAGTGAGACAGGAAAGTAAGAGTGTGCTGTGTCCCACTGCACTGGGCTGCTTCTTTGCTGTATTTGGTCATGAGGGCTTTCTCAGTAATACAAACTGCCCAGTGCGTGTCTGTCTTGTGGCCAGTCTCAGTCATGTAAATAATCATAAACATTTAGTCTTAAATTTACACAGTTCTTAAGATTGATGTTTGTCATTGCAGTTGATTGAAGAGTTAGAAAATGAGCAACGTGATTAGGGTGGGTTGAAGGAAGAGGAGCCCTCAGCTCTCCTTTATGAGCTGGTCCCAGTCACTGGAAATCTAGGAGGATAGGAGGAGAGAGAGACAAGATCCAGCCTTGCTGAGTGTGCATTTTGCTTTCTCCTCTTGCTTTTCTGGGCTCGGTGCCACATCTCCCACATTCATTTCAGCAGCCCTTTCCCTGCTCGTGGGTTGGAAGGGAGGGTGGGAACGTCTTCTTGTCGGACTGTCTGAAGGCTCAGTCTGATTGCCTGGGATTTCCCACCTGTACTTCAGAGCAATGCTGAATTCTGTCTTTCCAGCAAAGCAAAATCCGTTATTAAAATACAGGTCAATAGATCTCATTCAGTAACTTTGAGGTAAGGAATTGCAAGTCAAAGAGGGTCAGAAGGAAGAAGATCGGGCAGTTACACTGGTTATTGCAAATGAAAGCTGTGTGAGCTTCATGTGTAAAAACTTGACCTGTGTTCATCTGGAAAAAGAAAAAACAACAACAAAAAACCAAGACTGATGTTCAGGCATACTTGTGATATTTAATTGCACTGAAAATAGGAAATGATAGTTGACATGTATAAAAAGCTCCTAATAAAATACATTTCTCATTTTACAGGCAAAGTGCCCTTTATTCATGTGGGAAACCAAGTAGTATCTGAACTCGGGCCCATAGTCCAGTTTGTGAAAGCCAAGGTAATTACACACAGTCTGCATCTATTACAGGGTTGCGTACCAGTCTTCTTTAGCACTGCTGTGCAGTTGCTGTGCTCTGCTGGAATGTTACTTCATTGTTAAAACGGTGCAGCAATCTGGTGCTGGTTCAAAAGAAAGACACTCCGAAGTGAGAGTGCTGAGGTGGAAATGTTTCAATTTAACATTACCTCAAATTCAGGAAGCAAATTCTGTGCAGGACACATGCGTGCCACTGCCAGTTTCTGCAGCTGGTTTTCTACGTCTCTGTCTCTGAATTTTTAAACCCAGAAATCACTGGTGTAAATTTTGAAGTTGTATTTTCAACAACATTGTCTTCTCACTGAGCACTTCATAAAGCTGTAGCACAGATGTAAATCTGTGTTTACTTCTTGACACAGGCTGTGTGCTAACCTCTAACTGGTAATAACTACATTTATTGCAGATCAATTCTGTTACATTATGATTATTTCTTTTTCATTCTAAAGGGCACTTTATGTAGAAAGTACGTGTGTAACTTGTGACGTGTTGTGTGACAGATCAGTATCTGAACCAAAGCTCATTGACTTCTGAGGTCTTTGGGTCAGGCACTGCTGAATATTCCAATATCCTCTCTTACGTGTCTCTTTCTTTCCCCATTAGGGCCATTCTCTCAGCGATGGGTTGGATGAAGTCCAAAAAGCTGAGATGAAAGCCTACATGGAATTAGTCAATAATATGCTCCTGACAGCGGAGGTACAGCAAACCATAGTAACTGCTCATACTTCCATAAGGGATTATAGGCAAGAATGCTTCATGATATTTTCTTGTTCTGGAAATACTGTTTGTTCTTAGATTAAAATCTTAGATCAGGTCATCAGTTTTTAAGGTGAAATGAGACAGGAATAAATTCTGTGGATCCTGTGGACTACTTGATGACATATTCCTGCAGACACAAGCCATGTGTACAGCTCCATTTACCTGTCTGAAGCACGCCCTGTGGCTGTAGAAGTGCCTGATTTGCGCGGATGGAAAACGCCAGCAGTCCTTGCTGGCTGTGCAGCCCCACTGCTGCCTTCCACACAGCTGCTGTGCCTTGCTGAAGGCTGGCCTGCCCCGCGGGTGGTGCCCATGGCCTGTTAATGTGATGTGGGGCCGGTGCTGGAAATGCTCGCAGGCACATGGCTGAGGGAACCTGGGTGTTGAGCTGTGTGTGGCACAGGCAACTGCAGCACGCCTTTGGCTCCAGCTTGGTTCTGCTGCTTGCGAGCCAGCAACTTGGAGCTGGGCTTGTGACTCTGGTTTTAATTTCTTCACTGTGTTCAGAAGTCTAATAGAAGGCACCAAATGGAAATTTAATCTAATACAGAAAGGAAAATTCTACTAGTGAGAAATGATTGTATCTATATTCTCGTTTATTAGGAAGTTGTAGTAAGTGCTCTTTCTGTTCCTAGCTCTATCTGCAGTGGTGTGATGATGTTACAGTAGAGGAGGTGAGTGGTTCTGCAACATTTATCTTAATTAAAATTTAATGAGAAAACACTTTTGCTCACAAATGGAAGTCCCTACTCATAAATGAAACATTGAGCTCCGTTAATGATACAGTCTTCTCACTTGAATTCTGCTTGCGTATACATTTCAGGGAAGTTGTAACTTTACTGGAGGTATGTGACTGCAGAACAAATATGAGTTCTGCATATGTTTCCAAGGTAATAATTTCAAATGGTTATACTGAAAACAATAAATTCTGCACAAATAATTGCAACGTATCACACAACATTCTTTTTCTTTATTGCTCTCTTAGCTGTTTTGTAAATAGAGCTGCCTGCATTTTTAGATTGTAACAAAGTAACTTTCTGTTTCTTAACAAAGATTACTCACCCAAGGTATGGCTCTCCTTACCCCTGGCCTCTTAACCGCATTCTGTCCTATCAGAAGCAATGGGAGATAAGAAGGAAGATGAAGGCCATTGGGTGGGCTGGCAAGACGCTCGAACAGGTCAGTATGAGGGGTAAGGCTTATTTCTTCCCAGTGTTTTCCATTGTTCTTTTATTTAAGACTTAAGAGAAGTAACACTTTATTTAACTGCAACTGTTACAACAAAATTCTGTGCAGAGTTATGTGAGGTCAGGTATCTGTCATCAGCAGTGATAAATCTTAAATGATACGCAGTCTGATGGAGTGGCAGGAAGGATGCTTTACCACATGTGCATCTCTGTTCACGTTAGTTTAGCTGACGGTCCTGAAAAACAGATTTTGAATTGCTGCCCCTCTCCTGTGGCATTAATAAGCACGCTTTGCAGGACTGCAGCTTCACTTCTCAGTAGTCTAAAATGAAAAGAAAAAGAAAGCAATTTGATGTGTAAGTTAGTACCTTTCAGTAAGCTAAGTTAAAAATTTCTTGGAAAGCACTTAATTAGAGTTGGCTCTACATTAAATGTGTGATTAAATAACACTTAGCTGCTGCCTTTAGCAGCTTTTGATGCTCCAGCATTGTATATTCCTTGTTCCCTCTGCCAGCACAAATACAGTAAGGAAGTACATATATATATTTACTGTTGTTCTTTCCTGACAATATCTTATCTCTCGTATGTTTTGATAGGTGCTTGAAGATGTAGACCAGTGTTGTCAGGCTCTCTCCCAGAGATTAGGAACACAACCATATTTCTTCAATAAGCAGTAAGTTGCTCCCTACAGAAATGGTACATCCACAAAAAACCCCCACCCGTGTATCTATATAAGTATATTTAAAATCGTGCGTACAGGTATGTGTTTATAAATATGGAAACCTTCTCTTTTACTTTAATAGTTGAGGAAATTTGAATGGGTGGCTGTAATACAATTTCAGAAACAAGTCATTATAGATTTTAAAAGGAAAGAGCACCACAGCTCATGTAGGCTACAAGCTTGCACCTGTATACAGTTGATTTCTTAAAAAGAAAGAAAGAAAGATACTTTTATAGCTTGTATTTCTTAGGCAATGTTCTTTACTGAGCACAGGACAGGAGATAAAAGGAACAACCTGGCCTTTGTCAGATGTCTTTTGCTTCCATTCGTTGATGCCAACTGCAAAATGCTTTTTTTTTTCTCTCTGTAATTCATGCTTTTTTTTTACATATTTAAATTAAATGCTAAGTAACATCTGAGGAGTACTTCCTGGGTTGTATTCAGGGCTGATAACTATAGTGTAAGGAACTGTGCTGAAAACCTCCAGGTGTCTCAGGCTCTTGTTTTTAGGTATCCTCTGCAGCCAGTTGGAGGTTTTGTGGATTATACAGTAGTAGGGGAGTAACAGTGAAAACCAGCAAAATGACCACTGTGTTTGTGTGACAATTACCCAGGAGATGCTGAAAAAGACTCTTCTAAAAAGAGTCTTCTGTGATACCTGCTTTGTGTCCACTTCTATGAAATAAACACTGCTAGCTGTTGTCATTCTGGAGCTCCTTTTCTAATTGGATAAGTAGCTCTTGAGTATGAAGAAGCACAAAAAGGGAATAGAAAGAGCTTTATTTTCCCCCTCTTTTATTGTAATTTTTAGTCAATTCATTTATTTATTTAGAAAAATAAATAAAATATTTATTTATTTGTTTATCTATCCCTTTCAATAAATAAAAGGGACAAAACCAATGGTGGAGCATGGCTGACTTTGACCAGTAACTGTGCCCCTTCTATAAGTGTTATTTTTACATTTCCCAATTACCAAAAGGAAGGAAAGCTGAGATATTGAGAACTATGCTCATACTGTGCTCCTTTCCCACGTGTTTGCTAAATTCCTTGTTGCTTGTTTAATTCTCAGTTCTTAGATGGCATGGTTACCTGGAGGTTACTCAAACCAGAGATGGGATATTTCTCAATCAGGACCTGCCTTCCAAAATATCTGTTCTGTTCTTCTGTTTTTACAGACCAACTGAATTAGATGCTCTGGTATTCGGACATCTGTTTACAATCCTTACTACTCAACTAATCACTGATGAACTCTCTGAAAAAGTGAAAAACTATGGTAACCTCACAGCCTTTTGCAGGCGAATAGAGCAGCAATACTTTGAAGGTCACGATAAAGATAGCCCTGCAACTGCTTCAGCCAGATGTGCTAAAAGGTCCTTACTGAGATAAGCGTCTTGTTTGGTGGTCAGGGTGTGCTGCATTTCTGCTTTGGTTTTTGTTGTTTATTGAGTTGGTTTTGAAAATGTTTATTGAATTGGTTTTGAAGCTGCCAAATCATTCTGAAGCAAGAACTCCTCTCCAAACGTAGTGTTGTAGAATACACTGTGCACATTTAACTTGAAATGACTGTACGGGCACCTGGATTTCAATAGGCTGCATGCCACTTACTCTGAAGTGACCTTGAAAGAATATTGTGTCTGTACTAAAAAGAATAAAATATTTGTAAAAGTCCCTCTGATCTTTCTAAATGGCTTTCACTAAGCTTCACGCCAGTGGAATAGTTTCTGCTCATCCTTACAGTAAAAAAGCACAAGGAATACGTGACATAGCGAATGAATCATTTGACTTTGTAATAGAACTCATTATAGGAAAACACTTCCTCCTTCTGCCAGCACTCCCGAGCCTTTCATGTGCTTGCACTTCAAAAATTAATGTCAACAAAAGTGCCAGCATTTGTAAACGAGTGGTCAAAAATAGGGCTCTAGGGCTTTCTTTTTTCCTTCCCCTCATACTATTCCTATTAGAATAACACTTCTACCTGGAGGAGAGCTGTATGGTAAACACTCCAAATTACTGTTCTGGACAGCGTTAGAGAACTGAAGTTCTCCTGCCTCAGCCAAAATGCATCCAGGAACTGAGTGACAAAAATGTCTTGTAGCTTTGCAACATCACAACTGATGAGGTTCTATTCAGTCCTTATTTTGTGTCAGTGTGTCAGAACAGCTACTGGTTGTCATTGTGTCTTACTCTGTTTGCCTTGTTTCTGCTTTTACTTCTTGTTCACCATTGGTTTTCAGATTAGAGTTCTTTTTTTTCTTTTTTTTTAATTCCAGTGGTTTTTTCCCTCAGTTTGTCTTGCTCTTTGTTTGAAAGGAAATTTGCTGGCTAAGCATCTGCCTGTTTCTACCTTCAGTATGTTAACACTGCTATTAAACTTTGAAATAGTTGATGGGGTGGTTTGCTTCCTGAAATGAGGTGGTGTGAGCCTATGCTGGCATGCATCAGTCCTCCTGCCTCCATATCCTGTGATGCATGGCAGCACAATAAAATAATACAGCAGTAGGCAAAACTATATCCTTTGGTGCTCCAAAAACCCTGGCAATCTGGACCTTTTCAAGGAAAGAGAGACTGTGCGTAGGCCTGTGTCTTTCTGGTGTTTCTTTGAGCATGTTAAATAGCATCACTTTGCTTTGCTGTGTCAGTTGTGCTTGATGCTTTTCCAGAAGTGCTAACAACCCAGGGAAAATGCTGGTGGCAAAACCAGCCCTCATGCGCTCTACACAAACTGGGAACCTGCCTGAGCAGTCTGACTTGTTGGAACCATTGTGTTTTGGTACCATGAAATATATTTATTTGGCTGTACCTTCCAGTGTCAGAATTACTGCATGGCTTGAACTGTTACGCAGTGATCGAGATTTTTGGCTGCTGTTTCCTCCTTAAAACCTGAGCAGAAAGCAGCAGCGTAACTTGCATTGGCTGGGTCTCTCTTGGCTCTGTGGCTCATGAACCACTGCTACTTATTCACACTGCAAGGGACCAGCATTGCCAGCTCAACTGGAAAATGGAGCTGAATTCCTGCTGCTTGCTTTCTGATCTGGGACTCACAATGGAGTTGAACTAAGGTAAGTATCTGTGCGTAAGCGGGGCTTGGCTATCTATCAAATCACTTCTGCTAGGAGAGGAACGTTGCCCTTGTTCTGTGTTTCATCTTCTTAGCTTCGCAAGTTGGGCTTTAGTTTGAAAAGGATTTCAGACAAAACAACCATCTCTTAATTGCTTAGTGGCAATTTCTGCTATCAGTGTTGGTAGCTGAGAACCCAGAAGTTTCTTTAGGGTCACCTTTCCTGCATTAATGTCACCTCTGGAAAAACTAGGAAGTGAATTTGTTGTGGAGGTTTTCTTGGACTGGGGGGAATGGCATATTGTGATAAGCACTGCTTTGAGTGAAATCTTTTCTGACAGGCTTGAAAGCTAGCAGTGCCACAAGGTGGGGGATCCTGGATAAAAGGAAGTATTTTAATCCAGAAGGATTAAACTTGGATTTACTTCCTATGAACTTCAGAGCGCCATTCATGAATGCAGGATTTAACTCAGCTCCAGTGGTTTTGGCAGTTCCGCTACCAGTAGATTGAACTACAGAAGTAATTTACTTGGTGGATTTCCAAAGCCACCTGTGCACAGGCACAAACTTACCCATAGCCTGAGAAGCACCAGTGGGCATGTATTCTTCCTCTTTTAAGGCTGCAGTGGCCACTGGCCTATTTCTTAACTAATCTGAGAGATTGCTTTGAAATCAGAGGGTTGGATTAAACCCCACTGCTGCATTTTGGCAAGAACAGACTTCTCTGAGGATGCACGAGCACCGGTAAGACAACAATTTGAATCCTGAGCTGATAGTCATTGCAAATGTTGTGTGGTAACACCTAGCAAGCTTTTAACTTCACAGGAAAAAACCCCCGCTGAGGTATGTATTCACCCACTTTGAATGTCTCATGTAGAAAACATGCCCAAATGCTGTGGAAGTGGTTCAGCAAAAGATAGCGATCTGTTCCAAGCAAAGTTTGTGTAAATCTGAGCTACTCAGACTGCACTTAAGGATATAGAGACAGGCAAATTACATGGAGCTTTCAATTCTGAAGTGAGAGGACATGCAGGGATTTGCAGGCTAACCTGAATAGTTTCTGAAAACTTAACCCCTCCCCCTCTTGCTTCTTGAGTCTGACTTTGATACCTTCCTTAGTAGAACAAAATTTAAAAAGGATTTTTGATTTCATTAAGAGCATACCCGGATTGTTCATAACTGCTTGTCCTTCTATGCAATCTCTAAAACTGAAAACTACAAGAAAAGTCTTTGCTACTGATGCTGAAGATGGCTATTACACTCATAGATGGAGGACATCGAGCTCCAGCAATACAGGAAGCCGTGATGCTTTCATGAACTCAGCACTGAGGATCACGGCTTGCAGACCATGCTCTAGCTCTGGGAAGCTGCAGTCCTATAAAGGACAATGACTGCTGCTGAGCTGCTGTGCACAGCTCAGGGAAAAGAATGAAAAGCTGAAACATGACCAGACATAAAGCCAGGTAGGAACTTCTTGTTTCCCAAAATTAGTACAAAAATAAGATTTCTAGCACAAGGCATGTCAGAAGCAGCTGTGTCATGGCTTGATGTACATCCTCTGAATATGCTCCTACCACAAGAACTGCAAGGATCATTCAGCCAAAGTGGTACACGTGGTCGTAAAAGCACTTATTTACAAGTGAATGGACACTGTGGAGCCTGAGCAACATGTACATCACTTACCCTTGGTGGATTTCTTCTCATTGCCTTTCTGTTCCATTAGTTGTTTCATACGGAGATGCTCAAGCTGAATGAGTTCTTGCTGGAAAGTGGCACGTGCTTTCCTTGCCTGACAGAGCTAAACCAAATAGGAAAGCTGTGGTGAAAATAACTGCTCCTCTGTTCCCAGGGTGCTGCTGTGGCATTGTGTTGCCTGACTACAGCAACTTCTGCGTCAGCTGTGGGGTGATGGAGAAACTGGTTTCAGAGATGAGAGTGGTGGTACAGCAGGCACTTGTACTGCAGGCACTTGTAGGCTGAGGACAACAAATAGAAGAGGGATTTTATTGTTTACTGTTGCTTTTACTGTGTACGACAGAGGTGATTGCTGCAGACTGAAACAAAGTCCAGTTTTAGAAATGTTTTATAATTATATAACTCTTCATACACAAGAAAAGCGGCAGTGTCACTGTGCATCCTTTTTGGATGTTCAGAGTTGTGCCCTGTAGGCAAAAGGTTATCTAGCTGCTGGCAGTGTCTCTGCCTTGAATCTGTGCAGCAAGGCCTGCTGCCTGGGAGGACTGAAACCATCATCATGAATTTGAACATTAAATAATATAGACTGGGGGTTGTTTACGTGGGGCAAACAAAAGCCATTCTAAAAACTAAAAACCCAACTTGGAACCTTGTGTGTCTTGATCTTGTCCAAACGCATTAACACCTCTGCTGCAAATGTCTGAGGGTATCTCCTTTCTCTCTCTCTCTCTTTTTGATTATAACTGAACTATTGCATGGCCCCATGTTTTCCTAATGGCTTTTAATAAGCAAGGGCTGCCCTGCCTCCCACGGAGTTGAACATCCCTTGGCCAGCACAGGTTTAGCTCAGTGGGTAGAAGCGTGGGGCCCTGTATCCAAATGTACAGCGTGGGAAATGGAGCATCCACCCAACTTCACTGTGAGCAGTGACATGAAAACAGCCTGGGATGTGAAAGTGTGAAAGCAGCTGGAATTTCAGCTGCAGGCCTTACAGCGCTGATCCTGGTTTCCAGCTGACAGCTCTCCCTGAGCCCCTGCTTCTCCTGTCCCTCCCTAAAGGCAGTTCTCCACTGGGGAGTGTCTGCTGCTGCGTTTTGTACTGCTGTGATGAGGTTACCAAAGAAACATTAGGTAAAGGATCTTCGGATTTAGCAGCTTTCTCTAGGATTTATCACTCCATACATCAGATAGTAAAAACTGTAGTACTGAGTGGTGTTAATGAGATATACATCTGCTGTGTTCTCTGTCTTTTATTTCTCTTCCACCTCTTCAAGGAAAAAAAAAATAATCTGGCAATCTCCTGCTTCTCAAATGTACTTAAAATGTGGGCTGGTGGAAAAAAAAGAGCATAGCAAGCCCTGCACATGGAGAATGCTGCTGAGCTGCACTTAATGATGCCTCTTAGGATCAGCCACGCTGCCTGAAAATGCTTCATTTCCTGTGGCTTTCCTTCTTTACAAGCAGAGTGCAGCTCCAATGGCTCTCACAACAATTATCACCCACTTGTTCTGCAGGTTTGAAGTTTTTTGCATTAGTCAGGTTGAGAAATTCATGGTATTAATCATGACTGAAGTTGTTATTTATCACCTGCTGGGTGAGAAATAATAATTTTGGCACTACTGGGGCAGCAGACCAGAAGTACCAAATTAAGTAAAACATCTAAACACCAGCAAGGATCATTTCTCTGATTAATGAATTGTTACAAAGAAAAAGTGCTATTTGTTATCTGATCTTAGGATAAAAGAGGAACTTGGAAGTAAAAACCATTAGCGCAGTCCGGTTGTGCTGTGATGTAGTGGGAAACCTTCCTGGCAGATCTCTCTGCTGTCCTTCGCCGACTGAGCATGCACTCACGCGTGGCACAGTCACAGTACTTGGCTCACACTCCCACTGCCATCTTTGCAAAAAGCAGCGTTTGGCAAGAAGCTCAGGGCCCATTGTGTAATGGCTGGAAAGAAATGTTGAAACTACTTTCACCTTCTAGGACTTGCCTGGGCTGGAAGGTTTTGCCATAGGAACAGTCACCAGACTGGCAAAACACCATTGTGTGAAGGCTGTAATGGGGGCACAGGAAATAAAATAAGCAACATCAATAGAAGCGAGTTTATACCCAGGTAACTGTATCCATACACAGGGGCCATCAGTCACCTACTGGATTAAAAATCCCACAGATACTTGCTACCTGACCAGAGGTATTTCACATATAAACGCACAAACGGCCTACACAGACATGGTTCCATAGAAATGAGGTGAGTGTGTGCTCTTATAATTGCAAACCACTGTGCCACCATGGTGTGCCCCATCCTCTCCCTCAAAGACTGTGGTGCGGAGCTGAGGAGCTGGCCAGGTAGGAATGCCCATGGACACTCATTTTTTGGGTTCATAAATAAGATGTAAAAACTTGCTCTCAGCTTCAAATACGGTCAAAGAACTCAGCCCTGTAGAGAAGGGACACCACTGAAAAGAAATTAACTTTGGGCTCCATTTTTTTTGTTGTGGTTTAAAGAAAAAAAAAAAAAAAAAGAACAGGACTTGTTTTAGAGGCCCTTTTGGGCTCCAGCTAATACATTTTCTGGAAAGAAGACATAGTCAAAACCGCTGCTGTCTACCAAACCAGCATGCATAGAGGCTGACTTGAAACCATGAGCTGACATTAGAGGCTGATGTGACATCATGCCTTTCCTATCTGACAATGCTGAAGTATTCCAGTTGGTCAATAAAGACTTTTTTTTTTTTTTTTTTTTTTTTTTAAAGCAAGCTTTACTGCACATATATGCTTTATAACATAGATTTTTTTTACCTTGAAGTTTATTTTACATTTAAGAAGAAATTTAGAGACCTCAGGGATGTGGGACGTGATGGTCACTTTCTCTACATGAGTTGCTGCAATCACCTGTCTCCTAGGGTCTGCGCCTCCTGTTCAGTGACAAGAATTTGAAATGAGAATGAAAAGGATGCCCAGTCACAAGAGCAGCGAAGGGGCTGGCGAGTGGAAGGCCGTCCTCCTAGGCGGAGCAGGAGCCATCAGGGGGTATTGGTGCCCTGTTGCAGGCACTGAGGGGAGGAACTAGTGCTGCTCAGCCTTGATTAATTTTGTGGTGCTGGAATGAAGAGCAGCCATCACTCATGCTGCTTAAACTACGGCATGATCCTGCTGCCAGAGCGTGCTCCTTTTTTGCCTTTGTCTTCTCATAATGAATTCACATTCTCTACCAGTTCTTGCCAAAGACTTTCCAGCTGTGGATCAACCTCTCTCCTCATAGACCTCAGGCTCTCTCTGTCATCCCCTCATGGATGGGAGCATCTCCTCTCTGTGCTTTTATCTACAAAGCAGAATTTTGGCCAGCTTCTCTTGACTTTGAAGCTATCTTTTGCTGGTCACATGATTCTCTCACTCTTGTGATCAGCAGTTCTGTCACTGATGCCCTGGATAATCACCTGAGATTATCTTGTGATGAATGCCTCTCATCTTTCAGATGTTAGGAAGCTGTTAGGCTAAGAGCTGCCCCTTTCTTTTCTTCTCAAGACAATAAAAACTTCCCTTCAAGTCCACTTTCTGCTTCCACGTCAATTCCTGTAAATTCCTCTCTAAAATTCCATTGCAGTTTCTGTTGGCTCCTTCCCTCAGAAGTGAGAGTATTTTGATCTACAGTGCCTCCTAGCCAAGAAGTATACAGCCAAATTACTGACTATCTCTAAGATCTCTTTCATTTGCAGCTTAAGTCTGTGTTGTAGCATGCTTAAAGAACCAGTTGATGGAGATCAGTAGTTTGGGGGCATGATGGGAAGGGTACTTTTCTATCTACTTGAATAAATTCATCTCCAGCATATTTTGTCATAGGTTATAGTGTTTTGCAAAAGGCAGGTAGGTTTATGCATGTGTGTGATAATCACCAGCATTAGGCCAGACCTGCTTGTTAACTTTTGTATGACAAGCAAGCATGAGCACACAGGGCTTTCTCTTATGTCAAAACATGCTTGTAGCAAAGCACAAAAACAGTGCTGTGCAGAATGCTGCCCATCAGCTGATGGGAACGTTTCTGACACACACACAGGACAGCTCCTGCATACCTGCTTCAAAGGAGGAGCTTTTATTTGGTTCAGCACGCTGTCCTGGGGCCCTTCCTGCCTTTGCTGCTACTTCATGGTCTTCCTATGCTGGGAAAAGGAACGTAGTGAAGTTTTTATGCCTATGGATCCCACTGTCTGCTCTGCATTGGAAGAGATTCCTCACACCACTAAAATCACCTTAGAGCAAACAGAAAAACCAGCTTTCCAGGCTTGCTTAGATGAAAAGAAGCACCCTTCAACCCCACCCTAACCATACCACCTTCTGCAACTCTGAGTCCTCATGCCACTTCCACAGGAAACAGAAGGCTGACAAAGTCACTCAGTTCCATGATGTGTTTCCACAGGCCACAATGCCTAAAATCTGCTTTTCTGACTCACAAATCACAGAAAATTGCAACAAGGTGTTTTTTTTTTTCTTTTTTTTTTTCTTTCCCCTGATTAAAATTCAACACTGGAAAATAACAGGAATTAAGACGAAAACTCATTTGGCTAACACAGCTCTGTAAAATCTATTTGGAATGCTTGTATTAGAATAGTAAAAATCATCAATGACTTACTGAGAAGCAGGCTGAGAAAAGCTTGGGAGTGCAAGGAGCAACTCCTCTCTGCTGAGGGGTTAAGAGCGTGAAATGCTTAAATGAAGTTTTTAAAAGAGGAAAAACTGATAGCAACAGGAGAAAGGAGTTCCATTTCAGTCCTTAGCTCAGATCAGTGGGTTTGTCAGTGCCTTGTGCTCTCTCTGCAGTGAGTTGGAGCCATCTCTTGCACTGCAGCCAGCAGAAGTTGTTTGACGCATCACTACAACACACGTTTGAAACGTCACTGATCTGCAATCAAAGCAGAGATTTCTACCCAAAGATTACAAAATACTTGGCAAACTGAACCAAGTGGATGAGTCAGATAGCAAAACCTGTTCAAAAGAAGAGTAAAGTCAACACACAGCAGTTACAAGTAATTTGTCCCAAATGCGAGCAGAGCAAAATCTGGACCAGGAGCCTGGAGGCTGCCTTCCCAGCTCCACGCTCCAACCTCCGCACTGCATTCTTTGCTTCTCTCTTAACCACAACGGCCTCTGAAAATAACCCTTCAAAGGCATTTCTTGGTAGTAACAAATGAACCATCAAAACCTAAACAAAGAACCCAGCAGTCGAGACGACGCGAGTTAACAAACAGAAATAACTAAGCCCGCTTTGTCCTCTGCTTATTTCCAAGCGGATAAAACCCAGGTCATTTGTACAGACTTCCTCCTTCCCCTCTCCTTTGCAGCCGCTTAGGAGTCCCCAGGAGACAGCACCATTTTCCTTTGCTTTCCAATCTTTAAAATATATTCATTCCAGTTTTCAAATTGCTATTTTGTAGTGCTAAATCTCTACCCACACTAATTTCTCCAGGTCAGAATCTGACCCTGATTTGAACAAAATCTGGAGTCAAATATTCACACCAGAATGCTTCTGCCTTGCTGCATGTCAGATGCCATCTTCCTGCAAATGTGTCACACACCTTGGAGTGCAGCTTGTGGAACTGATGAGGTGAAGAGCGCTGCGGAGCAGCTCTGTGCTGGTAATCACAGGACTGAAGAAACACATACATCATCTGCCACATAGGTTGGCATTTCAAGTAAAAAACCTTCACAATGTGTAAGATGTTGGACAAATGATGGCCATATGCATGTTTGTCTCTGAGCAGATGTCTTTGCGTTCTCAGCTAGGAAAAAGCTGAGGTAGGCTCTTTTTTGCAGACAGTTTAATATTAGTGACACAGTTTACGTCCTCTGCAAAAACAATAATGGAGGATAAGGTGACATAAATTATTTGCAAATCATTTGACATATGCAGGGCATTGTCCTTGCAATAATCACCATCAGTCTGTCAGTTTAAGATATGAACCGTGCCACTGCCATTTTATATCATTGTGTTAAGCTTTCACATGTTGTAATTTTACAGATTTGTTCTTTGCAGAACACTGCAACACAAATCAAATTGTATTATGTTTAGTCATACATCGGTGGAGCACCTTGCGGCAATTAGGGATGGAGCAGACGAGCAAACAAACAGTCGCAGATAAGAGCCAGCTCCTCGAAAGTTAGGAAATGTGCTAGATACCATTACTCAACTTTCGTGGTCATTATTCAAGGCAGGAGGAATTATTTAAATTCATGCTAACATCAGTTGCTGGCTGCATGAGCAAAGTGAGCACTGGAAAGTATCGTACTGACAGATCAATTTAAACCCCCCTTGTCTTTTTTGTTTCACCACAGCAGTCACACACAAGGTTTGATTCTTATGAATAATGTGGGTTTTTCTAAAGTCAATATGCGGATTTCTTTTCAACTTACAGAAGACCCCATAGGTGCCTGTAGTTTTTAACCCTGCCTTCCGTGGATGGAACAGAACGTCTCTGGAATAGCAATTAACTCAGCACTGTGTCTTTTATTCTAAGCAAATTAATTCCTGTAGCACAGTTCAACAAACAAACAAACAAGCAAACAAATACAGACAGAAAGGCCCAAAGTCAGTGGGTTAATTTTAGTCTTTTTTTAAAATTTGAACTGCTATCTACTGTGGGAACCTCTCACAAATGCATCCTAAGTGCATTCAGTGCCAGGTACCTCATTTTAACCATCTGAGAAACATTTTCGCATGAAGGTGTGTCTTAATCAGTGGAGGAGTCAGTAGGAAATACTGGAACACACATTCCGGATTCTGCATTTCAGTGACTTTTTACTCTATTTTGAATGGAGAAACATGATTTGTTTTCCCCTGGGAAAGTTCCCCACATTCAGTTGTCAGCAGAACAGAATCTTTCTGCTTTCAGTGAGCCCTTAAACTAGAAAGATTTATTGCACTTACACCCTTGAAAGAACATATCTTTTTCTTTGAAGGCAGCCATTATCACCATCCCATTTTATATCTTTTCTGATAAGTGCAGGCAGTAAAGTAGATAAACTCCTTGCATACCAATTAAAGACACACGCACGCCGAGACGTATACTATCAGGGATGCTCAGAGTAATATTCTTCTGAACACAGTAGATATATCTAGGGAGTTTGACTTTTATTATTCTCAGCTTTACACCTCTGACATTTCTAAAAACACGGCGGAAATTAATGAATTCTTGCCCAGGACTCTATTGTCTAATCTTGCCCCGGCGCTCATGAATTATGGAAAATGACAGATCAGCTGATGGCATACAGCGGGCTAGTTTAGAACCACCCTTTTAACACAACCTGGGCCACAAAGAGCTCATCCCTGCATTTCATACGGCCACTTGACAAAATATTAGTCCTGTTTTACATGACACCTTAAACAACAGCCTGTCTCCTTCACATCCAGCCTTATAAGATCATGGTCAAGCAGAGAAAGTACAAAAGCTGGAGCCCTGAGCCTCAGGCTGCCTCTCTCTTTTCTCAGATAGGGTACTGAAGATCTAACTCAAGCAGCCTGCCTTGGACTTTTCCTCTGGACATCTCCACAAGCTACCTGTGGGCTCAGGGACATCTTGAGGCTCTTACACACAGCCTCCTCCACCTGCCTGCGCAAGGCTCCTCCACGTGCCTTTCGCCAGGCAGAAGCGAGGCTTTCGCTCACACTGAGTGGGGAAGGCGCAGGCTGGAGGGGCACTGAGCATGGTGCAGCACCCTGCAGCCAGCATAACAGTTCAGGCCCAAGGGTCGCTGCCTGCTCTGTAAGGCAGGCACAGCAGAAGCCTTCAGCCATGCCATCCCACACGCTGCTCACGTGGCTGAGATGGCGGCGGGGGACGGGTGGGTGCTGCCCTGTGGATGCTGCCCTGTGTGCTGCTCCCTCAGGGCCTCGGCTGAAGTGTGCCGTGACCCAGAGACCACTTATGTGCGTGGGCTGAGACCTGCTGTTGGGACAGGGTTCCCTTTAAGAGGAGATTGAGGGAAGCAGTACATCTCCTTCAGAATGTCCGAGAGAGCCGACGCCATGCAAAGCACTAATCGGTAATTAATACAAATAAAAGAAACAATCGTTCATGGTGCTGGTAATAATAACACTCCTGAGTTTGTTCTAATCCATCTTTTTGTCAAATGAAGCACTGGGGAATTTGTCTGCGACAGTCAGAGTATTTTCAGAGTCTTTGCTTTGATTTGCACTGTGGGTTTAAGCACTGTTAGACCTCCGAATAAATAATAAATAAATAACCAAAAGGAACAGCTTTAATACTTGTAAGCTGCTTTTTAACGTGCACAGGGAATCTTTGAACCGTGTATGTGCCTCTTACGCCAAAATTTAACTTTATCTACAAATTCTATGAATTTATCTACAAATGTGGCAATAGCCACTGCACAAACCCTGACAGTGCCCTTCCCTCCTATCTACCAACTGAAGAATAGTGAGCTTCCTCCAGAGAAGTGGCACCTTCCACCACACCAGACAGCCCTGAACCTTTAAATAGCTCCGTGTTCATTATATTTAGGGACAATTACACCAGCGACTTCCTGGCTGCAAATATGATTCATTACTCTGAAGGAGAAGTAATACCTCTAATAGACTGCATTGAGCTGACCCAAAATAGCTGCTGCTGAGTACTTGCTCCTGAACCACTCCATGGATGGATCTGTTAAATGATTCTAACCATAGATAGAAAGAACAGATTACCCTGCCACGTAATTATTTGGCCCTACCCCTAAATCTTTATGTAAACTAAATTTCAAAGGTGGACAACACTAAGCAGTGTTTAATAACGGGTTCTTAGGTATAATTTGCCTGGAACTTGCTGGGAGGTTATAAATCCGATTTTAAATTAAAAAATTTGCATTTGCTGTTTAGTCATCCTTTAGCTCTACTTTTACCATCATTCTTTGAGTAAAATTAAAAAAAAAAAAAAAAGAGAGAAAAGGGAAAGAGAAATATAGGAGTGATTCTTTCTTCTGAGTGAAGGAAGCAGAAAAGGGTCACTTCTAACCCCCGTAGGGCTGAGGGCACAGTTCCTGCTCCTGCCCTGCGGTGACGCTGCACTGATCCCACAGCACTGCCTGGCACCTGCACAGTCGTTCCTGCAAGGATGTGCTGCCCCGCTATGGACTCTGACCCTACACACTGATGGGCTTACAAGTTGCAGAGTTCACACAAACCGGGGAGACTGAAAATGACTTCAAGAGATTACTGTGCATCCATTCCCTACTGCAGAGCCCTAAGCCATAAAGAATCCTTCTTTTTTTAGGTTAGAGCACTCCCAGCTGCTCCAAGGACCTTCAGGTCACCCTCAGCACCCAAAGCAGACAGCAGTTCTCCCGCTGAAGCACCCACACTGCCTGGTGCCTGGCTGACCTGAGCTGTGCTCCATTCTAAACCATCCAGGTGGTGGCTCTCAGCTTCTGGCCCAAGTGCTCCTTTGGTTAGAGCAGCAGCAGCCTGTGCCAAGCCTCACCCCACGCAGTATCAGATGCCACTGCCAAAAGCCTCAGCGACAGGGTCTTGGGATAACCCCAGTGCACATCTCTCTGCTCAGGCTTGTACAGGGCATTCTACAGTACTGGTACGTAATCCGGAAATCATCATAAGTAATAATTAAACATTGAGTCAGATTAATTCCAGGCTTGCTTGCCCTGGATAATAATACTATTAATTCTCCAGAGAGGAAAGTAAGACAATAATGAGAAAACTAAACACACATAATTCCACAAAATGCACAGGAAATATTTCCAGTGTTAATTTTGTAATATGGAATGTTCATGTTGTAATATGGTGGTGACATAAAATATGCAGCAGCGGCAAATAGAGGAAAGTTGATGGCCTGCCAAGGCTGTTTCTCCTTACCATGCAGATGGTTCCTGAGCAGTCACTCCTGCTGAGGCAGCTGCCTGCACAGTGCTCCCAGAGGACTTCATCCGGCTCCGACGTGGGATCGGACTACAGCCTGGGATCACATGGAAACCCACCCAGACTGGGGGATGGCCTTGGAGGGTGCTCCCTGCCGCCATGTCAGAGACATTGTGCTTACATGCAGCAATCTAGGTGCCGGGGAGCGATGTCTGCATGATATATGGCTGCTGGCAAAATGATCCTGTCCGTGGGCTATTGCTGGCTCTAATTAAAGGAAGACACAGGCTACTGAGTTGGGGTCCCTTCCATCGAAGCTGAGAGGACAGCAATCTCCAAGAGAGCTGCAAAGGAGGACAGATTCATTTGACTGATTGCATGATGTCTGAATTAATGGTCAGGAAAAGAACCATTATTGTGTTCTTACTGGTAGGCTGCTTCTAGGAGTTTTTGCTGTGCTATCTGCTTGAATGTGGAAGTAAAGCAATGCATTCTTTGAGGTACAGCTGTATTACAGACTGTTTTTTTATATCTCTGTATGTATATGTCCTGTGCTTGTATGAACAGTCTGAATCGCTCACACAGAAAGTGAAGCACAGTCACAATGCCACGAGCCGCGCGTGCAATGTTTTTGCCTCTGCCAGTGCCTGGTCCGGGGCTGTGGGATCATTTCCAACCCAAAGCCCAGCTGACTGTGGGGCAGGCTCAGAGCTGCTCTTCCATCTCAGCCGCTCTGTCCTGCTGCAGACAGTGGGCATTTGGGCTGCAGTCTCTGCTTTGGGAACAGCCCAAGCTGCCGTCTGCAATTGCAGTGAAGCCAGGTATGGTGTGTGTATGGTGTGCCTCTCCAGGATCAATGCTACAAGGCTGAGTGCCTAATGCATAATGAACATTCAATACGCTCAAATACAAATACCTTGTAAGGAGCAGGCTGTTAGTCAAACAAATGCTGCTCTAACTTTAAAATAGCCGTATTGTTTTATTGACGCTGCGGGTGGCAGAGACAAAGCAAAGCACTGCATGACACAGAACACGGCACCAAACAGCTTTGGCTCCTGGCCGCCTTCGCGTCTCCCTGTTTCTGGGGCTGGGAAAAGCTCACTAATTAAATCCTGGTAGCCAAGCTGGAGCTGCTGGGATCAGAGGAGTGAGGAATAACTGCTATCAAACAACAAAGGCCAGGTGGCCCAGCATGTGCTTGACAGGTGGGAAAATCTGGTTCAAACCCTTGGTGTTGGGAGGGTGCTTCTATTTTTTTGGAGGGGGGAGGAGGCTTAATTCTTAAGAAAACATGCATGTGAGAAGTCTGCTTCTCTCAGGATTACAGCAAACTTTCAAAACTGGAGCAAGTTCCAGAACTAAAATTAAGCTCACAAGCTGCAGCAAGCTTGCAGGCTGGAACGAGCCTGCAAGCAACAACCTGCTTCCAACATTACATTTGAATGTAATGCTTATATTTCCCAGCTCTTCAGGATCACAACAGACTTCTAGCTGGATTACATGGCTTACATCATCTCTTGCCAAGAGCTGCGGGATCAAGCTGTGGAAGTTCTTCAGAGTGACCCTTCACTACAAATATGACTCATCAGTCCCACCCCACTCAAAAGGCAGCATCAAAGTTTGCTCATGTGGCAAACTTCACTTCTTTTGGGAGTCCTCCACTACTAAGCAAAAGCCTCATCTCAGATGAAATGAAGTCAACAACACATGACAAGGCAGCCAGATTCCTTGTTTCTTATTTGCTACTTCTCTCTGGGAGTTGGCAGAAAATTCTGCTGAAGCACAAATACAACCCCAGTGCCAGCTGGCACCGTCTGTGTGGGTTTTGGCTCCTGCTGTGCACAGCACTGACCACCAGCACCACTGGGGTATAAATGTTTCTCATTTACAGTCAGTGTAGGCTTAAGACTCAGTGATTTCTATGGCCAAAAATGTGATATAATCTGATCTGTGTATTATGTGTGGAGAATTACAACCTACACCCATACAAACCCACAGGACCTGAGCAGCAGAATGAGTATCTCCACAACTCTTCAGTGTCAGCATGTGGAAAAGTTTCTCAACTCTGTTTAAAAGTTTTTAACAGAAACAAAACAACCTGTTGTTCTTTCAACACATGATCAGAAATGGTTAAGCATTTGTATTTGATTAAAAAGCAAATCTCAGCTCTTCTGATTAAAAATTCAGAGAATAAAAAGCAATTCAAACAGTCTCTAATAGCAAATGGGAAGTGATTTTAACCATGCCAAAACCTATATGAGAAAAGCAGAAATCAGATGACATATCTTCCTTTGTATTAGAAATAGTGTCAAAGTGCTGTAATTTTACTACATACATTGTTGAAATATGCCCCTTCTTGTGCTCTTTCTACAAGAAACTAGAATTACTAAAGAATGAATTAATAAAGAAAGAAACATTTAACAAGATACTTTTCACAATGTGCCATTACTGAGAGTTACTGAGCACTCCTGAAGCATCAATTCAAAAGCCAACACTACTCGAATCAGTTTGAGTGTGTGCATGCACATTTGTACACAGCCAATAGATTAGGAATTCATACTGTTTGAATAAATTGGAATAGCAAGAAGAAAATACAATGAACAATGCTTCAGAAGAAACAGGTAAATAGTGAGTAGCTGGATAAATGTAGTTTAATGAGCATGCTATAAAAGGTATTTTTTCCATTATCAACTTAGTGCTGACTCACTCTCATTCAATGTTAAAATCAGCTTTGCCATCACTGCTTGATACTGTGTCAGTCAAGTGCTGCCTCATAGGTATCTGTTATTACAGAAGGAACTTCTATACTGGAATATTATTTATATTGAAATAGGTACACATTGGTTTGGTCTGTGAACACAAGCACCTTCCTTGCAAGCAGGGCACCATGTTATAGTAAAGAAATATTCAAAACCATCTATTTACAACATTATTTTAGTGGCTTCTGAAAAAAATATAATGCGCTTAAACTGTCAGCGTTAGGACATGGAATTTATTTTCTCTCTGCCAATTAAACTCTTTTTTTTTTCTGTGTGATGGCTCCAGGGCTCTTCACAGCAGGACTCTGCAGAGTCAGAAACAAATCTTCATTTGCAGCAGTGTGTTCAGAGGGCTTACTCCCAGTAGCTCTGACTTCGGAACCAGCACCAGAGCTGCATTTTGGTCCTGCTCCTGGCACTCTCAGGCACCTGAGCCCCCCAACAGCCACCTGTGCTCCCTGATTTGGTTTAGCTTTCCTAACCATACGGGACTGTGCTGATCCTCTCCTCATTCCCAGTCACCTCTGCAACACACTCCTGTGGCTACAAACATTTCCATGCATACTTTAAAGCAGTCTGGGGCTGATTTATTCAGTGCACCTGCACGGGGCTCGAGGGAACATTCTGCACCGCCCACAGCCTCCCAGGCGCACGCATTCCCCACAGACTCCTTGGTCATGACCCTGTCTCCTTCTCCTTCAGCCCTGGATTGCATAGCTGAAATGTTTCACAGGAAGACATGTCCAAGAGTGGTGGTGAAGTGCTGGGATACGGAGCTGCTACTGCACCTCTTGTCACAAAATTGTTTGAGTTGGAAGAGACCTTTAAAGGCCATCCAGTCCAACCCCCTGCAACCCCCCTACAGCTCCATCATGTTGCTCAGAGCCCCATCCAGCCTAACACTGACTGTCTCCAGGGACAGGGCACGCACTGCTCCTCTAAGGCAACCTGTTCCAGTGCCTCACCACCGTTACTGTAAAAAATTTCTTCCTTATGTCCAACCTAAATCTCCCCTCTTTTAGTTTGAAACCATTTCCCTTTGTCCCATCACAACAGATCCTGCTACAGAGTCGGTCCCCTTCCTTTTTATAGCCTTCCCTTAAATACTGAAAGGAACTCATGTCCAACTGGGCCCTGGCTGTCCTTTTGGCAGCTCACTCTTCTACCAGAAGCTTATGTGATACGTCCTCAGAGAGGAGGTACGAAGGTGGCAGCTTTGGTTGGAAGCAGGAATGGGGCCCTGTGGTGAGGTGCTCTTGCCTTGATGTCTTAAAACAGAAAAAGGAATGCCCTGGAAATTTTAACACACCTGGCTCTAAACACAGTCTTTCTTTCCTTCATTAGCATTTTGCCTGTTAAGGTGAGTTGGAAAGGAAATCCCCTAAAGCTGCACAGCTAGGCAGATAAAATGAGCACTAATGGTCTTCCCTTACTGACAGCACTTTGGCTGATGCACACTTACAGAAGGACAAAGGAAGTCAGGAGCACTGTCAGACCCTTTTTGGACAATGTCTTGGAGGAATTAATCACATCAGTGTTTGCTGCATGAGGCCGTGCATTTCAGGCACTGTTTGCTCCTCCAGCTCTTTAAAACAAGGAATCACTTCTTCCCTAGGACCTAGGGGTCAGATTTGGTCCCTTTCTGACACCTCAAATCCTTTCAGTTTGCCTGCTGCTGTTCCGCTAAATGGTGGTGTGAGGTAATTTATTTGGGAGCAGGGTTAAAGTGTTAATGAGAACACCACATTTTTCATAAGCTCAGCAAAACTGAAAGCAGAATTCTCAGCTGAGAGAAAGAAAAAAAAAAAAGAAATCCTCAGCACATACTGGAGCCAAGTAACATATGGAGCCATTTTAAGCCACAGTTCTATCTTCTCAGGTTTCAAGGAAGTAAATCTAAAGCGCGGTCTGACCACTAATACACATGCAGGAAGTGCATGCCTCCAACATCAGTACAGAGCAGGCTAATGGGAGCACTGCTCCTGCGAGGTGCTGAGAGCCTTCACCTCCACTTGCGGCCTGAAGAACGGGCAGGTTTAGCACCTGGAAGGATTAGGCTTCTAAATGTCCCTACTGCCGATAGCACATTTGCCAGGAGAATTGATTTGACAAGGGTAGTGATGTATGGCCATTAAATTGTTTGCAGATTTGACCTATCTGTCCATAGTAAGAAATAATACCTGAAATGCCATAACTCTGTCAAACATTTCAGAGGAATTCTTGTTTAAAGATCGAATGCATTATGTAATCTCATAATGTCAGATTAGGACATAAAGCTCTGGAACATGACACAGAGCAGCACTACAAGACATACTGTGTCAGAAATTTTACAAACAATTTCTTCTGGCCCTCTCACATGTTATCAGTTTGAGCAGTGACTATGATACATTTCAAATTTCTTCTGGCAGCTGGAAACAAAATGACGTGGGAGATATGTGACTGGAAATCTCATCCAGAGGCTCTTGAGAAAGGATTTTTCCATGGCAAAGCACTACAGGCTTGGGGATTTTGTCCTGCTGTCAGAGCACCTGCGGGGGGAATGGGGGGCAGCACGACTGGAATCGAGGAATGTAACGGAACCCACTGCTGTGTGTCACCAAGGCTCTCAGTTAACAGAGCTCAAATTATTCACAGCAAAAGAAATGTTAAACTGTGCTACCTACCACCAGTACGGGGGTTTAGGCTTACCCAGTGATTGTGGCTACAGTTTCATTAGCATCAGTTTCCTCCATATGGACTTATTTTTATCTCTTGTTATTTGTCTGGCTGTAAGACAACTGAGGCAAGATAAACACCTTCTGCCTTGGCAGGAACTATCTGATTTCTGCTAAGTATAAAGCATCTTGGAATTTGGGGAAATAGACAAGCAAAATAAATTCCCAGAGACTAAATCTAAAATCAAGAGAGGTATTAAAAAAACAGAGGCGATAGGAGAAAGGGAAATAAACCAGCAGTGAAATATTGACAGTGATTTTTTTAAGAGACTTGTAATAAAGAAAAGTGATCTTAATTTTCCTGAAGTGGCAATTTGTGGAAAAATAGGAAGCAGCTAAAAACGAAGCACTGAGCACGCTATCCTGGTGAACTTCAGCCAAAGTTTCCGACCCCAAAACTCCCTTTTCTGGTGTTTTTCTTTTGTACTTAATCCTTATCCTTTTTATGACCTTTCATTTGAAAATATGCATAAAACTATATATATATATATATATATATATATATATATATATAAATTTAATATGTGGCATTTTTGGGAATTGAAATTTAATCAGGAAGAAGCACTGGGCTCTCTGGCAACTTCTGCCCTGGCCGGTACAGAACAACAGTGTGCACAAATCAGGGCTGGGACTGAGAAGGCCTCTGGTGTGCAGTGCGAGGCCCACAGTGCTTCAGTGATCTCAAAGATCACATGGCTCAGGGCTGGGAAGGTAGCAGGAGAGCTCTGGGATGTGCCATCCCTTCCAGAGCAGCCTGAAACGCAGCTCTGATGTAGCACCCCATGCTGCTGCAGTGGCCTTGCTCTAATGCCATGCCTTGGGGAATGGGTGACAGAAGAAGGATGCTGAGGCACTGCTCTGATGGGGACCAGCTGAGCAGATTCCAGATTTTTGTCTTGCTTCTCTTGGCACAGCACGTGCCAAGCTGGTCCCACACACTAGGAACGGGGTTTTAGGGATAAACGTGCAAGAGCTGCTCCACTTGGCACAGCAGATTTCCAATGAGTTTGCCTCCTTCTGTGAGCCACGTGAACACGCACAGCGTGGGAACCCATCAAGCATGATGAGTGGAGGAGCCGGGAGCTGCTCTACGCTTCTGCACTCCTTGCAGAAGCTGTGCCCTTTGACTGCCCCCCAGCAGGCTGCAGAACCCTCACCCGTGCTTATTCCATGGGTAGCATCTTGTGGGCTCTACTTTGCTTCTGTCCCAGAGCAAACCACAGAGAGCTCCTCCTGAGGCAGGAGGCAGCCCTCTGTCCCCCCCTCTCTGTGCATGCTTTGCTTAGAGCAGGGAAGCTGAACCCAAACCACACTGGGCAGCATCAGTCATGGTAGCAGCCCTGCAGGAGGCCTCCAACACCAGGAATCCCAGCACTCAGAAACAGTTTCTCACACGTGGCTACTCTCCAAAATCTGCCAGTTAGCCAGCACTTCTGTGTTAGTAGATGGTAACTGGGTCAAGATTACTTGCATTAGATGTAATCATGCTTTGTTCCCTCCTTTCTCTTGCTAATAAGTGACTTCTTCCTTACATGCCTTCTGGTCAGCCCTGCCCGTCAAATGACACAGCTGTCAAAATGTGCATTATTCAAAAACAGACCTGTTGCCAGCTCTGGGAGGCTGGGGGATGGGTTCATGTATCATATCACTCTTCTCTTCCATACATCTCAATTTCCTGCTTTCTGCATGATTAATGCACATTTGCTTCCCTCTACATAACGTAGACAGCAAAGGATGAATTATGCTGCTTCATTACATTAACTGGTAACATGTCTTTCCATACATATATACTCTAATCACTGCTTTCTTGTGCCCTGTGTTAGTAAATGAACAATATAGGAAGAGTAAACATAGAACAATGGTGTGTCGAACTCCTCTAACGTAACAGAAATCAAGGAAGGGGACAGAAAGGTGTTTCTCTTACTACTGAGTCAGTTTAATAGCTCCTCCTGATTATAAAGTCGTCACTGTCCTTGTTACACCTGACCTCTAATGTAGAACTTTAACAGTTCTTCCTAAATTCAAGGAACACAAGACAGACATTTTCTGCATTAGAGAATTGATACTAGTAACTGAAAATAACCAGCATGTGCACCAACATAGGCTACAAGACATTGCTCACATACTGGTTACTATCTGCCTAAACTTACATCTAAACAATACAAGCCAACATTCTACCTAAACATCTAAACAATACCAGCCAACATTGGTACTCTCAGATAGATCCCAGCGTTGCACATGGAAATAACAATATTATGCAGACTTGGAGGTGTTAGCAGCTTGAAAGCAAAGAGCAATAGCAGATGCTTGAAATACAAGGAATCCGTCCTACTTGTGCGTTTATTGCATTAATACTGTTTTCCAACTACTAGCAACAAAGTGTTTTTACTGCTGACTATTGACTACACTGAAGGGAGAGAGAGAGAGTGTGCGTGTGTGTGTGTGTGCGTGTGTGCAACGTACACACAAACATACGCATGCAGGCAGTTTCTAAGAGGACAGCAATAAGACTGCTTTAACAACACATAGCAGCATATGATGTGCCAAAAGGATACAATGCAAGGCAACACTGATTCCTTGCACAGTTTGGGTTTTGATACAGTGGATAATGACAGCATTAACCAAAGATGACGATGACTAGAAAATAAACTATCAGCTTAGCTTGCAGAAACACCTTGGGCTCTTTAACCAGAAGCAAGAAACCAGCTGTTGGCTGCTGTTGTCCTTTTTTTTTTTTTCCCTTTTACTTTACAGGGCCTACAGAAGCTTATGTAGAAAGAAAATCAATTAAATAAAGATGGACAATGATGAAGAAGTCAAGAGAGCAATTTTAAAATCAATACATTGCTTCAAAAGAAGCTCACATTTGGCTGCAGAATATGGAACAGAAGCCTGACATACCTAGCAGAGACAAGGCTGAGAACCAAAAGCATATACAGCAACCCTCTCATATTTATCAGAAAGGATGGCATGGAGAAATTAGTAGTAACTCCAGACATTAAAAACACATCAAATTAATCTTCTATTGTCTACTCTAACTCTTCGAGGATAACTAGAGAAGTTTCAGACACTGGGCCAAATCTTTGAAGTAATCAGTAGACAATGTTTGAGCTTAAAAAACCCAAAGCTCCAAGAATCAGCAAGGAATAAGCTCTTGCAGTAACTCAAGATCAGCACAAATATCACCCACTTCTGCTCCAAGTACAAGACATCATTCTTCAATTTGCAAATAAACACATGGCACGGGCTTTAAAAAACAGCAACAATTAAACAATAAAACTCTGCCAAAGCAAAACGTTCCATTATATGTGCAATTTTCTCCCCAAGGAGTGGACTGAAGAAAGAACATCCCACATGTGAAATGTTAGTCATGTTGTTTGACGTACTTCTGGGTGATTCTCACATAATGTGGTAAGGACAGTACAATAGCTTACAAAGACTGGTGGTGAAATCAAGGAAAAAATGGATGAACTTCATCTTAATGTTTGCTTACAGGCTGATGTTGGCAACTTTATGAAACCATCAGGGACTAAAATCACCTAAATCATAATAAAAATGGTGTTCGCAAACTATTTAATGGGAAACATAAATGGCAGAAAGTGGTCCTCAAATAGTGAGAAATTTGCTACAGGGCTTTAATGCTGCTTCTGAAGTTGCAAACTGTACAACACAGCCCAAGACACTTCTTGGCCAGCTATAACTATGTCAAAATTAAAGCAGAATTAAATATGGCTTAAATAGGCAGACAGGGTATTTCGTAAAACAAAAAAACAACAACAAAACATTCTTAGCCATTTTCACTTTTCATTTCAAAACCCTTCCTGTCTTAGTACTCTGAAGAAATTCTCTTCGATTTTTTCCTGATGTGCAAAACATCTGAGTAGTGATGGACCATGATGAGCATGAGGTGTGCAAATACTACTCAGACCAACTGGCACTTCTGTCAACACAGCACTGAAAACACTGATGTCATCTGGTATTTGCAGTAAGCCCCGAGTACTCCTCTTACAGCTGAACATTTGTTGCCTTCTTCCTATGGAATTTCTAAGCTGGAATCAGGATCAGCTATATCATATTCTATTTCTTTCCTTACATCAGGTTTTCTTTTTTGAATTCTTCTGTATCAAATGCACAGAAGTTCCCATCTGAACTCGCATATTTGTAAGTCTGACCTCTCCCTGGAAACAGATTTGTGGGCTTTTCCTTCAGCTATGATTATCAGCAGATGAAATACCACACTTACGTTGATGAAACAAACTCAACAATTATCAGCAGCAGTGGTGGTAAATGACAGACCTATGAACTGCGTTCTACACTGTTGCCCTGAGTTTGAGGCACTGTTGAGGCCTGTTCCAGTTGCCTCTGGTAGAGGAAAAGCTGATGTAAGAACATAAAGGAGAAAATTGGTATAAGAAATTGATTGCATGTTGTATGTGAGACGTCCAACTTATAACTAGAGGAGAGAGACATTACCGAGCAGGTATCAACCCATATGTGAAGCTGGGAGCGTTGCTTGCTCAGGACAAAGATGGGGCTGCTTTTTCGTCACTAACTTTGATACCCATCACATGTTTAGAAGTGTGTTATAACAGATACAAGTCACAACCTACTGTAGAGAACTCGCTTTAGCCGGGGGTTGGACTAGATGATCTACCTGGTCCCTGTTTAGAAGCTGATAAGGTACTGCAGGGCGTCACTGGCTGCTAGTCAGTTAAACCCCTATCAGGATTTAAATTTACTACAGGCATTCACCAAATATTTCCTATAAAATAGAATTCTTTTTGGAGTCAATTTTGTATAAATTATCATTACTATTATTAAGCTGTTGTCTGTTTTATCAGAAATGAGCCTTGGAGCAGATGTTTAATGACCTGCTCATGTCAGCAGCAGTTCCTTGGATCAGCAAACTGATACCAGCAGAAAAAAAGAGAATTTGAAAAAGCAACAAGTCCCCTCAAAACAAAGCGCGTGTAATTTTTCAACATACACATATTGAGTACTTGAAATTAATATTCCCTGGCCCTTCGCATATGCATCTGTGACCTGTATATAGGAAACAAAAATCAACAAAAGGAACCAGAACAAATTAATAATCCTCTCCTTCAGCAAATTAAACTTCACTCTGCTAAATTAGTTGACCTTCAAAGTTCGCCCGGGGGAACGATGCAAGATTGGAGGGTTTATCTGAAGAAACTAAGATGAAAACTGGGATGAAGAATGCAAAGTGACTCATGGAGTGGGTGGGCCCTGAGAGCTTTGTTTAGCTCCTGTTAAAAAAAGGTCATTGAAAGAGAGCACCACCACAACCTCCACATGAAGGTAGGTTTTGTCATACCTTATTATTTATGGTAAGGAGCATAATTACCACAGTAAGAGTACACAAAGAGAGAAGAAGGAAATATTGTTCACAACTCAGCACAGAACGTGCTGCATCAGCTCAGAAATGAAATGAAGAAGATGGCTACAGACATCTGCTGTGGTTTTTGAGATGCTCTGGACTGAGGTAGAGATGTGTGAGTGCTCTTCAGCATGGGTGTTGTTCCAAACTGCCCCAGACACATGAGCTGAGATGACGTGAGCGTCTAAGAACTGTAATTCAGCTACAGAGGATCTTCTGTTTGGCATTTCAAACGGATTGGGTTTCTGTCACAATGAACTTGTGGAGAGTGGAATGTCTACTAAAGTAAAGAACCAGGATGAGTAAAAAGACAAATAATTATGTGGCTTTTTTTTTTTTTTTTTTTAAATCCTGTTTAGTTCTTCTTAAACATAAAGAGGACAATTTGTCTCATGCTGGAATTCACCTGCCCCTGCTGACTTACAGCCTTTTCCCCTTAGCAGTAAGGCATTCAGCATCACACTGCACAAACAGTGCAATTTTATATTGTAGGTTTTATTAAAGGTACTGCAACACAATTTCCTAAAATCTGTGGTATGAGATACAAGTATGATGGTTGATAATAACTGTATAAAGCATACCCACAATTTCGCAGCCTATGAAAGTGCATAGCTAGTCCCCAGTACTAAGAAGACTCAGATGTCTTTCTAATACAGCCAGCACTTTGCTGTTACAGGAAGACGCTCACTAGCACGCTACTCACAAAAAAAAGGTGATCTGCCTAGTAGCTGAAAACACTTTGGTGCCTGCTGCATTGATGGAAAGCAGGAAGCATAACCTTTGACCACAGAGACAATAACAGTGCAAACTCTTCTAAAAACATAACCTACAGGAATTAGTGTCTGGTATCAGTTGCAAAGTGCATTTAGAGCTCTCTATAAATCTCACTGAAGCATTTAATGAAATGGTCATCTTCCTGTGTAATTTGAAACTGATGTAGGAGTTTTGCAATGATAAGGAGGGCGTTAAGACTCCCATGGGACAAGGGCTAGAACCAAAAGAACCCATTACACTGAGGAGTAGGGGCTTTCCTGGGCTCTATTCCGGTACCTAGACTCCAAGTACAGGGTCTTTGTGCTTGAAGGAGAAAAGGAGGATCAGCCAACTCCAGATGGAATATTCAGGATCACTACACTGAATAGAGACCACGCTGCCAGTCACTTGGAAACACTGAGAAGGGTGGGGTTATGTGGTCTTCTAAAAAAAATAGAGAGGTGTTTTCATTTTGTTTCATACTCTATGGGTCAGAAGACTTTCCCTGGAACATGGAAGGTCCAGATTCTGTCCCCTCTTCCCCTTCATCTGAATGGTTCAAAAAAATCTACCTGCCAAGTCCAGCAGAGTCTCTTTAAGGAGCACAGGAAGACTCCATCCTGACAATGCCGTTTCCTCACTGGAGGGGCAGGCCCTTTTTTCTACCATATGTGATGGCAAAGACAAACGCTATCTCACCAAAACTCAGCTTTTAGCAAGTCAGGGATAGACTAACAAACATACTGTAAGTTGGCTTCCATTAACTAACTGAAGCTGGTATAGTCTAATAAAATGTTTGATGTCAGCTACGTTATTTCTTTTTTTATCTGAAGAAGATTAATGGGCTTATTTTCTACCTAATTTTCATGATGATATTCAATTTTTATTGTGATTTTCTATGTAATGTGATTTCATCACAGTTTTTTAATCATCATATCTAAGCACTCCTAATGTGAAGCCCTTTTCATGACCTTGCTGAAGATTTCTTTCTGATGTCAGAACCCCTGCACAAGCAGGTGTTACATACTTTAGCAGCAATAGAATTATTCTTTCATAGTCCATAGAAGCTCCTAAGCTGCCTTCATCCCGATAACATTTAAAGTCCATTGAGTAGCACATTAACTGACAAGACCAAAATTCATCATCTTTGCTTCATTCTCCTCTCTTGAGGAACTCTGTATGTAGGAGAATGTGTAGCTTGGGTGTGGTTCCCATGGCATTTTATTTTAATTGTACTTGATGTTAAGATCCAGAAATATTCTCCCCTCACTTTGAGCACCAACTGCAGAGGAATTTGTGAACTTCTTTATTTCTGCCATTATTAACACTTGCATCTCCAGTTAGGCTCAGTCTTGTCCAGAATTCAGCTTTATTATCACATATGATCTAGACAAACGTTAAGAAAAAGAGATCCCTTTTCTTAGGGCATTTTATACTGATTAAGTCTCTTGCATATATAACAGAGCTGTCCAAGCTGCCTGGAGATTGTGTGTTCTCTTGCATATGCATTAATACTAGCAGCTACAGCCATTACTCCTTACATACACAGCTACTAATAAAGACATGCAATTGAAGTTTCACTAGTGAGTTAAGGCTGATGTTCTAGGAGCAAATCAACCGTAAAGCTGACCATCAAGCCACACAGGTAAAACATTTCTAGAATAAGATGATTCTAACACTGATGATAATGGAATATTCTTGTGGGAGAGTACTTAATCTTGGGAAGCTGGACGGTCACTTAGTGCCAATATTACACACTAAACCATGTTCCTAAGTGCTACATCTACCTTTTCCTTAAACACCTCCAGGAACAGTGACTCTATCACTTCGGTGGGTCGCCTGTTCTGATGCCTGACCACTCTTTCTGAGAAGAAGTTCTTCCTAATATCCAACCCGAACCTTCCATGGCACAACTTGAGGCTTTTACCTCTTGTCATACCGCTGTTGGGAGAAGAGGCCAACCCGTACCTCACCACAACCTCCTTTCAGGTAGTTGTAGAGAGCAATAAGATCTCCCTTGAGCCTCCTCTTCTCCAGACTGAACAAAAGACTTGTGCTCCAAACTTCTCACCAGTTCTGTTGCCTTTCTCTGGACGTGTTCCTGGGCCTCAATGTCTTTCTTGTAGTGAGAGGCCCAAAACTGAATGCAGTACTAAAGACGCAGCCTCACCAAAGCTGAGTACAGGGGGATGATCACTTCCGCGCTCCTGCTGGCTGGCTATTTCTGATACATCAGCCTACCTGGCCATGCTGCTGGCTCATGTTCAGCTGTGTATTGACCAACACCCCTAGATCCTTTTCCTTCATGTGGCTTACTAGTCACCCTGTTTCAAACCAGCAGCATTGCCTGAGGTTGTTGTGACCAAAATGCAGGACCCCAACGCTTCAACTTGTTATACTTCATCCCATTGGCTTCAGCCCAGTGATACAACCTGCCCAGGTCCTTCTGTAGGGCAGTTCTGCCCTCAGACAGATCAGTACTTCCCCAACCTGGAGCTATCTGCAAACTCATTGGGGGGTGCACGCCCAATTCTCCCATCCAAATAATCAGTAAAGATATTAAGCAAGATGGGCCCCAACACTGACCCCTTGGAAACACCACAAATACATAAGGATTCAAATAAACAAGGATTCAAAAACATGAAAGGAGCCCAACATTAATTACTTCAAAGAAGATTCCATTACATGGGAAGGACTAGAGTTGTGGTTGCTGAACTCTCAGTTCTGATGCTGCCAAGTATGAAGTAGCCCTTGTTGATAGATCTGCAGAGAAAACTTGAACTCTATGCAGAATTGCTGTACTTCCTAGTTTTCCCAGTATTGTTCTGAGCAAGTTAGTTTTCCTCTTCCTATTTCATTAGAAATCTCCTTTAATTATTTGTTTTACTCTTGTCACAAAGCCTCTTCCAACATTTCCTGTTGAATTTCACCCCAGATCTCCTCCTTGATTAGCAATGGATTTATCCAAGCCCTAATTTCTCTCCCCCACTGCTACTCTGCTCTCTCTTCAACTCTCACAGCTCCTTCCCTTTGCAGGTAATCTTTCTTCTGCTGTCTGATTTTTCTCCCTCCCCTCATTCTTGACACATTAGTCCTCCTCCTCCACCTTCTGTACTCTCTCTCTCTCCATTCATACTGCTCCATTTTATGTCCCTGTCAGCCCAGTAGCAGACATCAATCTGTTCAGGGTCCCCATCCCCCACTGCTATTTCAGAGCTCTGGAACCAGCTCAGTGTTGTGATGCTGCCAGCAGAGCTGGAAGAGAGGGCAGGGAGAGCACTGAGGGGCAGCACAAAGGGCCAGGCAAGCAGGATGCCTGCACCAGGCTGTATGGGGATCCTGCAGAAGGGAGATGCACAGCTCCATCCCTCCCCATTGCTGTGCTGCTCCCTGTAAAGGCAGCAAGTGTGAGGAAATGCTCAGGGCTGAAGCACCTACGAAGGCTGCATAGGCAGGTCTGGGAAAGACTTCAGAAATTTGTCTGAACGAACTACTGAAAGGGATTAAAATACAGGGCTCTCTCTTGGCCATCTACATCTCAGCTCCAAAAAAAATGCAGACTGATCTCAGGTCTGAAAGAGCACGTGGTCACCATGCCTTTGTCCACAAACTCCACATCGAGTTGTGAAAATGTTGGGATATTCTGAAGATAATAGGAACAATATATAAAGACACATACATTCTTGCTATTAGTATTTGGCACCAGAGAAACCGTTAAAAAAGCCCTTTCCTCCCTTACTGGGCAATAATCTGTTAAAAGCATGCCATAATGTTTGCATATTACAGACCCAAAATACAAAGAAAACACAGAAAGAAGTGTCATTAATTTCCCACAGACTGTGATGGTGGGGCCCAATGTTTTCCTCTGTTCTGAAACTTCCTTCAGAGGGGTTGGTTTACTCTAGCCACAGAGATCACTGCCATGGATGCACCTCTGATATTTCCCACTTTCTTGTAATAAAATCACAGAATGTTGGGCAGTCTTGGTGTATAGCAGTAAAACGCATGCTCCTGAGAATGAGTGTCCTGTATCCTGCTGTGGTGAATACTGGACATCTTACTGGCTTGAAAAATGAGTGGTTAACCATATCGAAGGCAACACACTCCATGTACCTTCGTGAGACTGTTTGTACACTGTCTCACCTACACCAATGCCTACACTGTTTTAACCCAATTCAGTATTATGCTGAGGTGCTATTCACTACCATGCACTCACTCCATTCAACCTGCCTAATGGATCACTACAGCAAAGACATCATGAAAAAGAATTGGAAAATGAAAATGAGTTGGAAGAGGAGGTAACCAAATACTTCATTTATATTTTCATTCCACCAGACGTACACAAAACTGGAACACACCAGATTTAATAAAGAGGATGCGAAATGCCTTCTGGCCAATACCAAATTAAGCTGAGTAGCTCTCACTGTTGCAGCAGTCACAGAGATATTCCACAATAATTCTGAATAGGAGGCCCCAGGAAAATTTGCCTTCAATGAGTTATGACATATATTCGGTATACATATTATTTTTTGGAGAATTCTCTAATCTCATGTCACCTATTGGGAATCTAGCCAGTAAAAAAAATTTGAATCAATTATTCATATAGGCTAATCCCAAAAAGCAACCTTAACATACTCCTCTTAAACTGATTTTGAGCTTCCAGGATGCTTGATCAGAATTTCTAGAGACTACCACACAACCATTCCAGCCAAAATTGCTTCTATTTTATGTGAAGACACCTTCCAAAGCCTGGAACGAGTAAGGCAACCGCCTGTGGTGCTTTTGGACCACTGTAGAAAGGAAAAAAAATCATTTTCTTCTGGATACAGCCACACATTTCTAAGTAAAAATCAGTCTCTCCTACCTGGAAAGTCTGCAAGAACTAGGAAGACCTGACAAGATCTCAATATCTCCATCCTACTGTCAGATCCTTCTGTCTAGCTCAGGTCCTTTGTACAACCTTTCTATGTTTGGATGAAAAACAAAAGCCTCAATAGCACAGGGAAATTTACAGAAATATGCTACAAATAGCCATTTCTAATGATTAAAAAATCTAGATGAGAGGAGAGGATCTAAACTTTGTGAAAAACCAATATAAAAACATTTCCAGTAGAAAATGCAGTAACTATTAAGGTTATTTATTAACAGTCAAATTACAAAAATGTTAATTCATTCTTGTACCCAAATGATCTTTCAATTTTATTACCTAAGGAGATCACAAACTTTACATTAAAATTAAGAAGAAAAAAGAAAAACATTTAAAGATACGAATGTACTTTCAATCACAAGCTTATCTCTTTATCATATCCTACTACATCCATTATCGAGACCTAAGACATATCAGTGAGAATTATTTCCTACTCGGCACTCTGATTCTAATGAATATGTTTTCAGCTCAAAACAAGAGCAAACTGTTTCTTTACTATTATTGTAAGGAAATTAGACTCCTGCTTTGTCCCAGGAGCAGTAGGTTTTCAATAGGCAAATGGGACTTAATAATTATCTTAGATCATCAGACTTCTATTCCTTTTTGAAACTTGCAGTCCTGGTAAGTCAGTCACTTTACGCAGTCAAAAATGCAGCACTTTGGAAATACCTAGCCACCAGTAAAGGGGATCTTCCGCAACATGCAAGTGTGGTGCATCTACCCTGCGAGGTCTCCACAGGGATATGGTAGGAATGCACAAAGGAAGAGATTGCTGACACCATTTAACGCTCCCACAAAATGCCAAGTCACCTTAAAACAGCCAGGTTTTGTCAAACTAGTATTTTAAGATAAGGTTCTGAACTCCGATTACATTTGCAACGCTGATGAGATTGTTCTCCCTGCAAGGAGTCTTGTCCTGCTTTGACCAGAAAAATATTCATCCTCACTGTCACTAGCAAAATTTACATAACAACTAGACCCTGATCTTGGCTCGTATCTTCTTTCATTCTTATTTTAAAAAATACATTATATTTAAAAACAGCTACTTTCTCTTTGAGACACAGTCTGATAATGAAAGCATCATTAATCTGTAGTATGGAGGCAGCTAGATCTTTGACAAAACACCTTGTAAAAGGCTCTAACAGAGTAATATTGACTCATTGTCAATACTTAGTAAGGAATTTGTTGCAATATCACAGAATCATTGAACAGTCTGTGCTGGAAGGGACCTCTCAGATGTCACTTGATCAGCCTCTTGCTCAAAACAAGTCCAGCTATATGGGACTGCTCAGGACCACCTCTAACCAAGCTCTGATGATCTCCAAGGTTGGACTTTGTCTAATTCCCTATTCCAGTACTTAAGCAATACCACTGTGAATTTATTTTTATCTAATAAAAAATTTCCATGTCATGACTTGCATTATCTCCTCCTATCATATCACTGTATGGCTCCAAGAAAAGTGTCTCTTCTCTACAGCCCTGATCAGCCTCTAATCATTACAAACAGCAATAAGACTCCTCTAACTTCCTTCCTCAAGGCTGAATAAACCTTCCCCCAGTCTCTCTTCATATATCAGATGCTCTAGAGGCCACCTTGGATATCTCTGCTGGACTTCCTTCAGTATGTCAATATCCTTTTTGTGCCAGAAAGCCACAAACTGGAGATAATACCCTAGATGCCCTTGCTATCACTTCATGGTATGCTGTTGGCTTTGTTTGCCACAAAAAAAAAGTCTCCTTTACTGCTTCCTGCCTACCAAGAACTTCAGGTCTTCTGCATCTCTGCTTTCTATGCAGGGATATACAGCTGTAGGCTTGGACTGAGTTATTTGGTCCCACAGTTGCAGGACTCTGTACTTGTCTTCACTGAAACCATTAAATCCCTGTCAGCCCACTTTGTCAGCCTATCAAACTCCCTCAAAAGTAGTATTCCTGCCAACCAGTATATCCCACCTCTCCCCACAGTTTAGTACTGGGCAAAAACTTGCAGTACATGCCTTTCAACTTGCTGTTTGAGCTGTTTAAACAGAGATGTTAAAGCTGTAAGCATATGTCCAGTATGCTTAACTGGTCCCTTAATTTATCCTTGCTGTGGGAAGAGCTTTATTCCCACAGATCCCTTCACTAGCAACTTGTGAGAATGGAGGGAAGATCCTACTAGTAAAAACAAAGGCAAGAAAGGCATTGAGTACCCTGGCATTTTTTATGCTCCTCATCACTGTGCTCCGTGGTCCACTAAACACTGGTCCGTATTATCCTTAGACTGCCTTTTGCTGCCAATGTATTCATAGAAATCTTTTCTGCTTCCCTTCGTGTCCCTTTTTAGATTTGGCTCCTGCTGAGCTTTACTCCTCTTCTATCTCAGCACAGTGGAGTAGTGTCTCTATACTCCCCCTGGGCAGCCTGTATCTGCTCCCATCCTCACATACCTCCACCTTTCTGAGCTCAGTCAGGAATTCCCTGCTGACTGAGCTGCCCTTCCATGCTGCTGGCTAAACCTCCTGCAAAGCAGAACCACCATTTGCATGTTCTGAAGAGGCTGCCCTTTAACGTAAAATATTAATGTAAATTAAATATATATGTATGCATTTTGAATACTACTTAAGAACATACACTTTCCTGTATTGTATTTAAATAACCAGGAATTGGAGAGCACATCCTAAGGAAGGCTTGCTAGTGCTGTGTATTTTATCCATGTAGCTGATACCATGTACTGGTATCTCATGAAGGAAACAGAAAACTGGTCCAAACAAAAATCAATGCAAACTTGCCCCCTAAAAGCTCCTGATCTGCAGATTCATACAGCCTTGGGCAAAGGTAGCTTCTTTTGGGGGATGTTTCAACAATGTTGCAGGCTCTGACAGCCATCTGGTAACAAGAACAAGGGCACCAATGTTGAGCTACATAAATTGCAACAAGAACAAATCACAAGGAGAATGAACTGCAAATCCTGAGCTCTTCCCCCTCAGAAGAGGAACTACACAAATAATGTTAGTCAAATGACAGGCACTGTATAGCACCTCTAGATGCAGCTGGAAAGTACTTTTTCATATTTCTCTCACGTAAATAAACAAAGATTTTTTTCAGAGGCCTGATGTCTCACTTTCGTCAAGATCTCAATTACAAAGCAGGTAATGGATATGAACAGGAAGCTTATGCGGAATCAATCTTACACAAAAGTGTTACACAGAGACTCCTGTGATAGAAAAACATTTTTAGGAACTGATTCACAATTACTGTGAAAACATGGTTGAGTATTTTGGCTACTATTGGGTACCATGGCAGCACCTATTACTTTACTGTCATCATGTAATTTGATCATGTTATAGAGAATTACATTATTCCTGATTATGACCAATGTTACAGCCTGCTTCACAAATGCCTGTTTGAATATGGGCACCAACCACCCCCTGAAGGATGGACCCACTGTCAGCTCCCACGGCTCTGGGTGAGCACAGAGCACGGCACCAGAAGCCAACCTGCAGGCTGGGTTGGCAGCCAGCCCCCATCTGAGGGCTGGGCTCCCAAATTCATCTGCATCCATTCCATCTGCAGGCTGGGCTCCCAACAAAGTACGGGTGGCACTCTGGAGCACTCCTGTGCTGCGTGTATAAGCATGAAGCAGCACACTAGACTAGCTCCAACTAGCAGCAGCAGCACTCTTCTCTAGATTGGAACCACACTGCCACACAAACCATGGGAATTTTCAGGAATATCCAAGAGGGAGTTTTCCTGAGACAAACCAAAGGAGAGACCACATAACAGAGGGTGAAGTAAAATGATACTCCTCTTCTCTTCGCTACACAAAGAAAGGTTTACAAGGAGCTGAAGCTGTGATTACATGCAGAGGAAAATTCCAATAGTCTAGTAAATTATTAATTAATATTGATGCACTATCAATCAGCACAGAGCAGTGTACTCACTGTTAGAGAAAAGCTAATTAGTAGTCTGAAGGAAAGACTTTTTGAGAAAGCATGGCAGAAACTTTGGCCCAGATTTACAGTGGTATTTATCATTAGATTTTATGGACTGCATCAAATCTGTACATCAGTGGTTTCATAAAGTTAGTTATCAGATACTTAGTAAAGAAGAAAGTGTGACTAAGTATAACAAACTTTGAGATTAAGTGTAATACAAAAGCCTGCACTGGACAGGGAGGGGAGCTCCCTCAGACCAATTCATCACAGCAGATCCAGAACCACCCATGTAAGAAAACCTACAGTTAGATTATTTAGTTGAGTAAATGCTCAACTTCTGTTCACCTCAATAAAGCCTATTTCTATCTAGGCAATATAAAAATAGTCCTACTGCTGTAGAACAGTTAGAAATCATAATGATGATGGATATTATATGAACAAAGATCCGTATGCATAGCAATTTTCTCCTGATATAGTACCTAGTGCACAGCAACACAGATTAATTAAAATAGTTTCAAGAGTTTTTCTACATCATTTACAGTACTGAGACTTGTCATCCTGCTACAGCTTCAGAATATTTGGAATGGTAGTTACTAAACTTCAAAATTGTGTTTTTGGAGCTTGAAGACTCAGCCACGTGAAATTTTGCCTGTTATGAAAAATTCAAACAGTGAAGCAACCACTTGTTCCTGTTAAAACAATCCCTGATGACAGTCGCTGTTTAGAGGTAGTTTGACACATTTGGTTTTAAAATCTGTCATCAAAATTAACTTTTCATCTTTTCTTTAGCACCACTGTAAGGGTTAATGCAGGTTCATTCACATTTCTTACTCAATCTCACTGAAAAGTTAAAGAAAAGATTTGAAATTGTCATTCAGATTTCATCTTAAACTGCTTATCTCTATTCACCTTCTGATTAAACATATATTTTTTTTTTCTAAACCAAAATGTCACATTATCTTTATGACCATGCTCTCCATCAAAGCAGTAAAAGCTTGAAGGTTTACTGCAAAAAGGGTTCCCCTTACTGGTGACTCACAATACTGCAGCACTCAGATCCCCAGTACAGCTTCAAATCTCCAAGTGATTTAATGTAAAGCAGCTGCTGGTTGTACGTCTGGAGCTGAGGACCCCTCATACAGAGTTTCATCAAGGCACACACGTTTAGCAAACGCATTTAAATCATCCATAAATACTACTGGTCTCTGCATTTATAGCATCCTTACTGTATTTGGATGCTCACTGGGAGCGCGTATGTGCGTAAGCAAACATTACATGCTAAGACAGTAATCACAGTATTTACAGATATTACACACATATTACAGCTACACAGGTTGGTTGGAAGATTTTACTGGCATTTACACAGAGTGGCTACAAAAATGGGTAAGTAATAATTGTGTCAGTCATGCCAGAAGTACTGCTGAAGCCAGTTTTTTCTGCCAATATATACAGGGGATGCAGAAATCTCACGGCCTCAGAGAGAGGGTGTGTGCAAGAGGTGGTCACAGAGACTCCCACAGATGGAAATACTGTAAAGCCAATCCTTCCTGAGCATCTCTGCCCACTGCCTAGAATAGCTCTACCAAAAATAAGCTCAGATGCTTTTAAGTCCTGCTAGCGTGTTTCCCATAATCAGTTGTACTCCAGCCTGTCAGAATGAGGAAGAGGCCACCAGAACATGGGAAGAACCATTCCTCCATTTCCCATGCCACACACTTAGGTGCTCTGTATTGACATTTCTTCTGCATAGATACATCAACACCACATGGGGAACACCAGGCAGGAAGATCTGTAGTTGCACTTCCTCCCAATGAAGGTAAAGAAGGAAATCTCAGTCTGGAAGGCTGAATTCAATTCTCTAGCTACTTTCAGGTCAGGGACTCCTCCATGAGCAGTCCTTACCACGCAGGGGTAGGCTTAGCTGTAGCAGTGCTTGCTCCCAAGGCAACAAGCTGCCTGTATAGCACCTTCATGCAGGTCCCAACCCTTTGCATACCACCCAAGAGGCTGCAGCAGGGATGAGAACACTACTGACCAAATCACCAGCATCACACCTTAGCTTGCTTGCTAAGCAGTATCGCTGTTTCTAACCTCTTTACAGCCCACTCTCAGCCACGAGGCTTCCTGGAACTTAGGTAGCATCAGGCAATGCCAGGCAGATTTTGGCAACTTCCTGCTGCCAGAGAATTCCCTGATAACCCCTTCCATGGTTTTACTGAAACACTGCTCATTTTACGATGCTGCCTGCTGTGGTGGGATTCTCCCTTTTAAAAAAAGCCTGGAGGTGAGATTTAAGACTTACAACTGTGGCGGCTGGATGCACAGGCTACATACACATTTTTTAACCATTTCTAGTCTGAGTGGGGAAAAAAATCCACAATACGTTTGAAATATTTTGTATTTTCACGCATCAGAGGATTCAGCAAGTATGGCACCCCATTAACCACCAACCTTAAATTCAGAAAATACATGTACTTCTCAGCATCCTCAAATTACATTTTAATAGAAAGTTGCTAACCCATAGATCCCAGCCCATTTTTGAAGATTTCCTTGTAGGAGGTAGCAATGGCACTTGGAAGCTTGCACTGGATTTCTGACCAACTTTGAGGCTAAAAGCTTTGAATGCAAATCAGAATACTGGAATGCTGCTGCAAACTAAACCACAGCACAACAGACTGATATTTCCTATTCAGTAGTCATTACTGTCATCACTTCTTAGCCTGTGTTTCCATGCAAAAAGATTAAACTTCTGAAATTTAAGTATTTCACATGCCCCATTCCAAGCACTAAATCAGAGTGCTAAAAGGTGACATGGGAATCTCCACAAGAACAATCTAGATCCAGTGGCATAATTTTTAACCTATAGCTGCAGAGCCTTCAGTGATGGTTGGTAAAAAACTTTCAAGTGCAACTGTGCTCCAGTTTGCTTCAAAGGAAAGAGAATCCATCCTTCAAATGGACAAGCATCTGAAGCATCTGTCCGGCCAGGATGTATATGTTGTAACTAATTCAGGCATCTGCTTTTGATGATGCCTTTTTAGCCTGTTGTAGGAAGCAGCCAGCACTAATAGTCATGTATGCCACTTTTGGCAGCAGGCCTGTTTCCTTAATTAAAGTCACTTCATTCATACAATCAATAAACACACATTTCCTTTCTAAATATATCTTGGAAAAAAAAAAGTTAATTTAGATAAGGAGTAATACAGTACTTGGCCATGTTATAATAATATTAAATCAATATTTGAAGGAGATTAGGGAGCATCTTTGAGAATATCAATTCCTTCACTAATGGATTAATACTTTGTCACATACTTACTTAAGAAAAAAATAAGTCAATATCTTAGCCACGTCAGAACAACTAACAAGAAAATTCAAAGTCAAAGCTGCTTTTTCTTGTCTCAAACCTAACCCTTCCTTGTTCCCCTCATTAAATAAATAAAAACAGTGATAAAAATTAAGTTTACCCTAGTACTTAGAATTTCCTGACTTGAAGCCAACTCCTTAACATTGCAGCATGCACTAAACAGCTTTTTAGATGTAAATTACTTTCACACTTAACTAAGAAGTTTAATTGCAGACTTGAATACCACAACAGAATTCCTTTTGAGAAGAACTAAATTTCAGGTCAGACCCCAATTCTACTCCAAAGAGTACTTTGCTCTAAGCAGAGGCAAAGCAGTATTAGCTCACTCCTATTTATCTTTTGCTGGCAGTCCTGGCACTTTTCACCACGTGCTGAAGCAATGAAGGCCCCTGTGCGCAGGGCTGGGGGGTTCCCCAGAGCAATCAGAGCGCTGCAGAGTGACACTGCAGGTTATCACAAGGATGGGTTTACTCTTGGAGCTGAGCTCCAACAGGAGGATACATGACTGAAGGCAAGAAAAGCAGATCTGGTGTCCAAGGTGTGGACAAAGCAGAAGCTCACCATGCATCTGTTCCTTAACTCCATCATAACAGAGGCATAAAGGAAGAGCTCTTAGCAACAGTTTCCACGTGTTCCTGAAGTGAAATAGATGATAGGTTCCCGAAACATTATTGCTATATTAGGGAAGAGGAATGAAGCATGTTCCAAGTTAGAGAGTCCCAGCTACCTAATAATAGATGTCAATCACACAAAAAGTCACTTTTTTCATACTCCAATAGTTCTTTGTAAAACTAGTTCCCTAATATCACACTTATCCTGGGATTTACTGAAAACTAACAGCTGCAAGTACATTCCAGAGAACAGCATATTTTTTTCTTCATGGCCTAGAACACAGACCAAAAAAAAACCAAAAAACCCAAAACTACAATTGAGGCCAATTTTGTGTCCAGGTTTAGTAGGAACTTCTTTATGGTAGTTCCATCACCTAGTTTACTTAGGTACTTTGTTCAGTCTATCAACCAGCTGATTATTTGTGAGACTGCAGAAGCCTCTTTAAAACCACCACACAAAATAGTAGGAGCAACTGCCTATCAATGGGAGACAAAAAGCAAAATCCAGTCTTCGATAGATAGAAAAGTTCTTAGGCAAATAAATAAATATTTGGCCAAAGTCCTGCCTCTGCATTCATCATCCCCTTTTTCCACTGCACTAGGTAGGATCCCAAGTAGTTCATCTTCTTTTACTGTTTGCAGCAGTATTTTTGGCCTTGCTTTTTTAATTGTTAGAGGTGGATCTTAAGTAGAGGGATCAATTCAAGGAATGAGAATCAGGACATAGAGACTTAGCCCAACAGGAGTAGTTGGCCTCCTTTTGAGGGTCAGCCTCTAGAACTACCACAGCTAGACAAAGAGTCAGTGTGTGGCCAGGTTTAAGAAGCAAAGTTCTTGTGCTGTAGATTTATTGTGGCTTTGGCTGACTGTAGAAAACACCCTATTCTGTAGTGTTTATAGAAAGCGATCAGAATTTCTTGCTGCGGATATTTTAGATTTCTTTGAAAAATAACATTGTCCACAGTATATATAAATTTCACAGACTTATAGCTGGTAAATACATAGCACATGGTCTTGCAAAATACTGTAAAAGCCTCCCAGGGTTCACTTTTTCCCATCTAAAATCTGCACTGAATGAAGCATCTGGTTGCCATTTTTAATTTCCGGCAAAACGGCTCAGAAAAGACCCATTTCTTATTTCCAAAAAGACCACTTAATTCTATCTGTGTGGTACTGCAAAGTGAGCATAAATTACCTATTCTCTTTCTACTTATATTATGGTAAGTCAAATGACTTCAGTGCAACTTATCCTGATTTACATCAGCATAAACCAGGAGAGACGTAAGGGCTCTAAAATCCCCCAGTGTTTGTTTTCATACAATATTTTCTCCTTCTGATGGTTATCCATTAGCCTATAAATCTGAGTAGTCCTAAACTCATACAGTTCATTAATTTTTAAAGTGGTTTATCCTATTCTTTGCAGTATACTTGAGCCAACTCTGGCAGTCTGATCTCCCAATCCCATTTCCTGATCTCACTGAAGAGGCTAATCCGTGGAATTTGTCTCAGCTTTACAGCTACATAGGAACATCCTTGGACCGGTTCCTGTGTCTGATTGTATGGTTCAGGAGTGACCTAGGAAGAACCCAGGAGTATAATATTGTAATATTTATGTTCAGTAACTTTGCCATTAACAAGAAGTACCAATTCAACACCTCCTGTCACAGCATTTGCAAACATGGAACTCTAATGACATTAATGGGACCTACAAGTATCTTAAGGGAAAGGATGGACCCCATAGGTTTCTGAGGTACTAATCCCCCTTCTAACTGCTCTTCAGATAATATTTTGACATCTGCTAAGCAGAACGTACATCAGATTAAATCTGGAACAACTATGTTAATCAATTAAAATGTAAGTTAAGAAATTGTTCAATACACTACACACAGAAGTGTATTCAATGCTGTAGGAGTTTTCATCCGCACTGTACATCAGGAAATCACACTATATACTCATGAAACAAAAAAAGTGAATGATATCATCAGCATGATTCTTCTCTGCCTCATCATGCCTCTGAGCTATGACTTGTTCTAAGGGTTTTAGAAAGCTGATAACTCTCTCTTCAATCATTACAGGGCACTGTGCTAGCATGCGACAGCTTTCATGGAAGACTGACATCACTAGAGATGTAATGGCTTAAAAATATTGGACACCGCCATCAGTTAATGAGTACAACATCTCCGTTTGGTGTTCCCACACATATAAACCTCCCAACACTATTACTGCAAAGGAAATAAACTATTACATAGCAAAACATCAGCCTTAAATCTCCAGCAATTTGCATTTTTACATAGTTTACACTGCTTTTCCACCCGAGTGATTTCCAATAATTTTACAGTTAAAATAATAAATTCAGGCTTCCCAAATACTGAGGAACAATTCATAGAAAAAGGAATCCACTGTATGGTTCTTCCACTATCACTGGAACACCGCTAAATCAGATAACACGGTTTCCCATCTTACGGTGTAGCATAAGGATATATGACTTATCCCAAATTGTACACCAAGCAGTAGTGTGGTTAGGAGAAGATTCAGATTTCTTCACTTCCTACACACACACTTCTTATACAGCATAAGGACACGTGCTTTAGCAATGTAACCAAATAAAATGGCATGGAAAGAAAAGTTGTTTTTTTCCTTTGTGTAAATGGTGCTTTAGAATGGTCTGCTGCATTTCAGAGACAGTTGCATATCACCTGGTGGGACAGGAAATTAAGACCGTACTTATAAATTCAGAAGTGTTTGGAGCTTCTGTTGATCACAGGTACTCTGGAAGTGTAAAGTGTTTAACAATTGTAACTAAAAAGCTTAGCTTCAGAGTTTTAAGAAATTAGCATTTCCTCTTCCAGTTGCAGTCTTTTGGACTCTGCTATCTTTAATGTGAATTTGCAGCTGTCAAATTGAATAATGCATAGCATCAATTTAAACTCTGCCTTTTGATAAATTCGGTGTAATAGTTTCACTTTGTCTCGATTCTGTTGATTGCTCTTAAATTCAAGATTGTTTTAAATTCCTTGAGATTATCCTGGAAATATCAATTACAAACTGTAGGCATTTGAGACAGAGTGCTCTCATTTAGCTGGAAAGCATTTCTTCCTATTCTTTGCACCTAATACTTTAGAGGTCACAGAAATATAATTTGCTATTTTAAAGAGTAGAACGTTTAAAGAAGAAATATTGTAAGTGGTTGTAGAGACTAAAAAAGAAAGAAACTTCACAAGGAGCAAAGAGTCACACACAACATGTTCTTTGTCCATCTAAGTGATTCATGACTGGTGAAAGCCACTGCAAGAAGTGACTTGAAAATGCAAAGCTCATAAGTACCATGACTCTTCCCATTCGCACTGAAAACCTCCCTTGGACTTGGAGATGGAAAATGAAATCATCAGTTCTTGAGGTCAGAGTACTTCTAGAATAACATGGCTTACAACATACTCCCTAAGAAACTTGTTATTTCTGCATGACTATATGTTCTAGTAGATCAGAGCTATGTACGCTGCACAAGCCTCCCTCCCTCTTTTTTATTTTTCCCTTTCAACTATTACTTATCTTCCCAAGTGTTCACTGATATTCAGTTTTCTTTCAACAAACAAAATTCTGTTCACAGTCTGAGCTACTTGACAGTACTTCTTATATATAAAACACCTGGTTGCTTTGCAAAGAATAAAACACCCATATCACTGAAATCAATATTAGAAATGGACTGAGAAAAGGGAATAGACTAGGGTGGGTCTAGAGCGTGAAACAGAGTTAACATTCAGATGGGATGACTCTGAAATCTTGTTGGCTGTTCTTCTGAATTTTTGTCCGTGTGCATGAATGATCTCATAAGATCATCTGGAGCGTGTTTATGCTATGCTTGACAGATACATTCAGTTTCTAACATTTGTTACTTTCTATATTTTTTTGTCTACAAAACCAATATGTGAATTTTCATCTGATATGCACGCAAGCACTAAGAAACTATTAATCAAGCCAGATGAAGATATTTGGTCTCTTCTTTTAAACCTAAATCCTTGTTTGTAAGTCCTTCTTTGGCTTTCTCAACTTAAATCTAAACACTGCATTTCCTATAAATTTTTCTGACTGAAGTCATTACTGATGTCGATATTCTGATTACTAAGTCTTCTTGATTAAAGCTAAAATGGGAACTAAATTGCTACCAAATGTCTATTGGTTTCTATTTTAAAATAATTTTTTCTGTCAAGGATGTCAACAATTTCAACTAGAAATATTTGCTAACCGTTTTGTACTGCTCTTAGGAGTTTTGGGTTTCTGATTTCCCTCATTTGGAAGCCTATCATTTATTTCCGATGAATCAATAAGACAAAGAGAGTACATCCTTGGCTCCTGGCCAGCTTTACCTCACCTGGATCCTAGCATTGCAGGTGAAATTCCATTATAAGCAGATAAGATATTCGTACTTGCAGTTACACGTGTAAATTATCAGGTAGAATCACTGACATAATCTTTGGCATGGTTGCAAACCTAGCATGAATAAGAAATTTTACAGCCATCCTTAATATGGTTATTAAAATGCATGTACTTTAACATTGATTCTTAATATGTGGTATTGTTTCAATCCACTCAAGGAATGAAAAAGGAAATTTGGGCTGTTTAGGCAAGTCAGTTAAAGTAAATGTATAAAATTGAGATTTAATTAAACTGGAAAAGATTATTACATTTACAGAGTCAAAGACAGAATGGATAACATGGATATAATATATGACCACAGCTATAAATAAAGACAGGAGAGGGATAGTGATAGAGAAGAACCTAAAAGAACAAGCTCGATTTTTTGTTTTTGCATAAAACATTATATGAACATATCTGCCCCAGTTCTAATCTTTGCTTCTTTGTTAACCATGGTTTCTTAATCATCTCTTCTATTGTTTTTTACTCCATCTCAATTTGCTATTTTCCCATTTTTCTGTTCTTACATTTTTAATCTACAACTTACCACATCTATAGCTGTTCCTATCATTTTCTAAATAATTTTTTCTGAAAGTCTTCTTTAAGCAGACTGAGATTTGGATTTTTTTTTTTTGCCTGAAAAAAATAAGCTGATCTGGTACAGGACCTCTGGAGAGGCCACTCTGTTATTAAACTGAACCAACTACCTTAGATGGAAGTGGCTAAATAAAAAGGATGATTCATAAGCAGCTTTGTATGCACACAGTTCAGATCTGGGGCTTCCTGCAGTGATGGTATTCACTGTTCTCAGATCTAGCCATTCATGCAAAGGGTGGCAAATGCAGGAAACTGGACTTCAGCCACTTCAGACCTAGTACATTTGTGATAGACACAAGCCTGTTTGGAGCCTTCCTGCTCAATGGTAAGAGGCAATTACCTTCACTTTTGCTTCTCATCCATGCACATCCCAGTGCAGCAAATAACCAAGACACTGCTGAGAAACTGCACTAGAACAGACAGAGCTTTCAGAACAGAGGGAAAAGGTAGAAGTTGGGGTTTCTATTTCCTTCACTAGCGAAGCATATCCCCAAACCATAGCAAAAGCTCACACTTTTCTAAGAGAAAAAGCCATCCGTGCTTCTCTTTACCACAGCTGTTCAGCCTCATCCCAACTATGCCATCTTCAAGACAAAGCCTGCTCCCATGCTGGAGTTCACCCAGGACTGGCAGCCTCCTCCCAGCTAGGAAGCAGACGCAACCCAAGCTGGGTTGCAGCAAATATAACATTAATGCTGCTTATATTCCCCCATGATGCTAATGGGGAAGATGAAAAAATGACATTAGGACCACGCAGCTATGGAAGAAGTGTTTCCTCAGTGTCCCCAGACCCAGATTTATGCTGCTAACAGAAGTGCAGTGAATGCCAGCATACTGCTGGAAAAGATCACAGTGCCTACAGAAGCTACTCCCCACAGGGCACAGGCACAACTGCAGAAGCAGAGCAGGAGCCTCTTTCCAGGCTCCCAGCATCTGTATCCCCCCGCCAGGCCAGATAGAGCTGTGTGCCACTGGGAACACTTTGCAGGTAACTGCTGGGTTTATCGCGGTGACAGGACACAAGCAGCACTGTTTTCCAGAGAAAAGACAGCAACTGGAAACTGAGCAGAGCAATACACAGAGCTGTAATGATTGTGCATGCTACATAACATTCATCATGGCTATTGAGGACTGACTGGGACCATAATATACATGACTATTTGATATATGTCCTCAGAAAGGTCATCCAGAAGCTTATCCTGGGAAGCACCTCCTGGCACAGAGTGCAAGACCAGCCAAATTGTTCTAACCCACCAGTATATTTTTAGAGTTCATTTAAAACATTTTGTCATGCATATTCTCTTTAAAAGAATGATACATGGCCACTGACAATCAGTGCATACTGTTTTCATAGCCTAGCTTTCATAAATATTATGAACAAATATCACAGTGGTATTGTTGTAACAAATTACAGTGATGTGTTTCTTGAGAGAGTGCCAATGACTGGTTTATATCCTTTGTGATGTTAGTGTCACAAGAAACGTAGCACAAATCTCTTCCCAAGGCTCAGCAGTATTTTTAGGCCAATAATGCTACTTTTTTTTTTTTTTTTTTTAAATAAAGTGTTTCCTCTGAACATTGATGCCCTTTGAAATTTTATTTTAATATGGTCAATGATCTAAAAACACTTAAATTTGAAGTTTCTTTATTGTAATCCAGAAATAATTTTCTTCTGACTCTCACCAACATAACATAAAGCCAAACATAATAAAATGTGCATAGGGCAAGTAAAGCTACACAGAGGCTCTCAGGACTATACAAGGTTCTCACAGAGCCACCCAGAACTAGAACAGTAGAATAGGAAGCACTCAGCCCTTCCCATTTACTGGCAGCTTATCTGGAATGGAAAAAAACATTCAGGAACGCTGCAGAGAATGCTTACCAAATTCCTGCCTGCACACAGATGAATTGGAAGCTGGGGATAAGCTTTGGGCTTTTTCTGGAGGTGTTCTGCTCCCTCCATCAGGCAGTGTTTGGCACTAGGACTGGTGCCAGCCCAGTACCCTACAGCCTTCCCAGATGGACTATTTCCTCGAGGAATGACATGCCAGCAGGCCCCCTTAAGAAAGGCACAGCTGGATGGACATGAAATCCATTTTTATAAGATGTGGGGGAGGGGGAAAAAAAAAAAGAAGTCATATGTTTGCCAGCTGCTCATCTTGAGATGGGCTTGTAGTTGTAGACATTAAAAAATAGCTTTTTTTAAACTTTTCTTTCTCATGGTTTTTAATCTAGCCTACTCTGTGAGAACAATAGTTCACTTAACTCCAGCTGTTTTCCACCACATTCATTTCGATAATGTTTGGTCTACTGAACATACAGAATTAAGTACCTGTGTGTTCTGAAGTGGCACAGATATTTTGTCTCAGACTCTCAGAAACAAACTTCCACACCATATACAAAGGGGAAATAATATGTCAGTGTATACCTGGTTATGGCTAAAATGCCAGCATTTGCTACATACATCCTGCATGGCATGGCAAGCATATTTCTATAAAGAACAAGAGAGAACAGAACAAACTATAATAGCAATTATCTTTGCAACTTTGTTACTCTACCCAAGACACTAAAAACTCTGCCTTAACAATAACCTGTCCTACAGAAATTCTAAATGCTCTGACTCTTCAGCACTGCCATGAGTTTTAGATTTCACAAAGCTCCTTTTGCTTCACACATGAAGATATTTCTATCAAAAAAAAAAAAACAAAACAAAACCAAAAAACTTTCCAGAATGATAAGGAGATCAAAAGTGCTGGGAGAAAACAAAAAGTCTTTGCCTAAAAGAAGGAAAAGCCCTGAGGGGCCTAGAGCTGCAGTTTCTTAATTTGACAGGCATTTAGAAGGATAATTGATGGGGCAGTTAACAAGGCTCTTGACCAAAACGGTTCATATGCAACAGCAACGTCACAATTTAAGATAGCAAAAATTCATGCTAATATATACACACCATGAAAACACTCTAGGAGAAAAAAGAACCCATGCATTAATAAAAACATGAAAAGTTTCAAGTCTTCAGTGTGATATAGTTCAGTTTATATAAATAAACACACAATGAAGGCATTTTCAAGAACTGTTTTTCTGCTGCATTAGGCTATACTAACTCTCCTACAAATACGATAAAGCAAATTGTCTACAATTCAGGTCTACAGTGGAAACCAATTGCTTCCCACAGTGGGGCAAGGGAAAACCAGGTCATTTATCAAAATTCACTAATGCCTAAAAGCCATGGGTCACTTTTCAACCCAAAGGATAATAGTTTTGTCTTTCAACCACAAATTCCAGTCTAGACATGCTATGATACCTTTTGGAATGCCTTTTTGCCTTAAGTGTGCTTCAGTGTCAGTTACCCTCAGCTGAGGCTTCTTCACATCAATCCAGAGCCACCTGTCTGTCATCAGCACTAGCAAAGCCTGAAATGGGCAGACAGAGGAGAGCTCCAATTCATGATTTTTTTGCAGGCTGTTTGCTGACAACTCCAGTGCTCACCTGTAAAATACATGTATATATGCTTGTAATTCAACTTTTTCCCCCCCCCATATGTATTCTGCTTCACACTTACATAGTGTAGTGAGTTCTAGACTAACGTATAGAAACAAGGTTGCAGCCACCAGGAACCTACAGGCTGGTTCTGTGATTGACATGCAGAAACTGAAGCGCCTCTTGTGACAGTCTTAACTGGTGGCTGTACATTGCACAAGAACGCTGGGCAGGCCATAATGAAAATTAATCTTAGTACACATGCAGCCCTTGGAGACAGCTTGCTAATTACAAAGCTGATATTTATTACAGGTGTATGGGTCACTGTTGACATTTCAGCTTTTAATGGCCCATCTTCAAATACCATCAGAGCACAGCATGACCTGTTTAGCACCATGCAAATCACACACCATCAGTAGAGTCAGCAATCAGCCAGCAGCAACAAACCCACTAGCTGCATTTCAATTTCCTAATGGATCTTAACAATTTCTACACAGGCAATCAACAGGAGCGGGTACTTGTCACCTACCAAATAACAGCAAAGGAGTAAAAATCATCTGGAAGTCAAGTAAGAAACCATTGCTTCACAGGAATGACAAAGGAATACAAGCTCTCTGGGAAGTCAGAGCCACCAAGTTTGAGTAACCTGAAAGCAGAGTGCTTCCCTCAATGTCATAGGGCAGAGCTGAGGTACCCAGGCAAGACAGACAGCAAGCTCTCTGCACTCCACTTTTCTCCCTTCTCCTTTAAGGACCATGATCTCCAGAAGCTGTCAGTTCTGCAATGCACATGAACATTAGCTTTACAGAAACATAGCAATTGTTGCTTGGAGCAGAGTCCCCAGGCTACAGCCCAGTTAAACTGAACACCTACTAAAAGAAAAAAAAATGCTCTCAGATACTAGCATGCGGTAACTGTAAATATTAATTTATGAATCACTAACTTGAAAAATATGAATAAAGATGAAAGGACCAAAAAGAGTGGCTGAAAATTTTATGACTCAACATGCTGAATTTGATTAGTTATGATTAATAGGGGGTCACATTTTGCTCCTTGTAAATAATTGTGTAATTGCTGTAAATCCATGAAGATATTCACAAAAAGTAAAAGGCTTTAGCAGAAACATCAGCCTGCACAGGAAACGTGTGGTGAATTATTGCACAGCCACTCAAAACCTAAACACTCAACCATTTGTGATATTAGTCAGCTTTCTCTAAGTTTCTGGAGTTACTGTCCATTTCTTCTACCCAAACATGGCCACACAGCATCCCTGAGACAACCACCCCAGCTGTGTAAAAGCCATTTAAAAAAATGCATGTCTAGTTAATTTTTTTTTTTTTTAATGTAATCATCATATTTGCTGATCTAATAACATCTCTAACATACCAGCTAGTTATTGGGATCAAAAAGAGGACATAACAAGAAGCATATCTTCAAAGTGGCCTTCAGTGCTCAAACAATGATACATGCACCAATGTTCAGTTTAGTTTGGTTAGAGAAAGAAGACAATTTGCAGATCCACTTCTGTCACAAAAAGTCTGGGCAGACCACCACCTATCTGGGCAGAAACCATGACCTATAAGCTTGTAGAGTGGGAAAATGGAAAGTCCATCCAACCATCCTTACAGTACGGAGCCCACTGCTTTGCTCCTGACACCCATCAAGCTGTCTGTGCTTGCCATTAGTCTGGAAAACTCTTTGCACCCGTGAAAAGGTTTCCTTTTTCAAAGCAGGTTTTTTTTCCCCCCCCCCTTATTTCCCATCTCTTGCCACCTTATCTGCTAGAGGCTCTTCAGACAGCCTTAACAGTTCAAGTATTTTAATTCTTCCTCCAGGAAAGAAACTGAACATTTCTCCTTTAGAGCCCTAATGGTGATTTAACATCCTCCCAGAAAGTCCACACTTGAGTTCTTTGAACTTAAACTGCAATGTGACAGCAGTTACAAAGCAAATGCAGAGTATTTATCAGTCATTTCCATATCATTTCTGTATCTGATGAATACTGCTGAGTTGTGCAAGCAACATTATGGAATTGGACCTACCTGAAGTTCAAAATATCAGCCAGATACGGACCCACAGGGAGCACCTTCAGCACTTTCCAGCTGCCAGACAAAACTCAACAGGGTTTACAAAAGCTCTGAAGGCAATTAGACTCAGAAAGCTTTTTGGTCTGCAAAGACTACTTCCCAATGAAAATCTGAAACATTTTCATTGCTTTCATATCTTGTTAAAGGTTTTGTATTTTCTGCTTTCAGTATTGAAAGTAAGTTTTCAACATAAATAAAAAATTCAATGCTAGCAATGGAAATACAGACTTATTTTTGTATCAGGTGAGTTTGTCTCCCTTTCCAACTCCAAAATCAATGTTACATTTTATCCCTTATGAATACTGCTTTCTTCACCTGCCTGAAACACACTTCCCAAACTTCTACCAAAAAAAGTTCCTCTCCATACTAGAAATGTGGGCAACCCATATTTTTCTTCCTCTTAATGAACTCTTCAGGTAGACTTTACTCCTTAGCATCCTTAGACAGAAGTAAATCTCTGCTTCCCTGCAGGGATTCTTTGAAAACATGTCAGCCAGCAGGCTGGGTTAATTGGAGGACACTGCCCAGGACTAGTGCTTGGCAGTATGGATATTAGCATCTCCTGTAAATGCAAATATAAGCTACTGTTATTACCTGGTGGTGTGGCAACATTAGCTGAACTGACGTGCTCGCATGAGACACTAATATTGTGATGCAAAAAGGTTACTGAAGCTAAATTCAGACTGCTGCAAAGCAGTGGGTAGGTTTTCCCCTCCTGCCCCCCAAATAAATAAATAAACCTGTCTCCAGAAACTTTAAGAGGGTTATTCAAAAGCCACTGAGACTGCACTAAGCCTGAAGGCTATTGAATACGCTGTCAGAAGCCCAGGTGACCTGAGTGGCACAGACCAAAATGGAGGGTGTAATAGGAAAGCAATAGCAGCTTTCATTGTCAGAAAAGCTGCAACACCTTGCTGAAATTAAGAGAGAGAAGCCCACAAAATAAAGCAGATCAAGTGTAAACACAAAATAAAGAATTCTAAAGAAGAATCTGGAGAGAGCCTTTAAAAGAATGCCCGAATACTAAAACATTCATTGAATACATGAAAAGCAGGAAGCTCTCCTGTGATCAGTGGGACCACTTGGTGACAATAGCGCCTAAAAAAGTAACCTCTCAGATGACAATGCAACAGCACAGATGCTCAGGAAATAAAGTTTTCACCTTTGCAGCTGCAGAAATTGGGTAGATTTTCTTGCACAACATACATGTGGCATGTCAGTGCAATTGTTAAAATGCTGTTACGAGCATTGAAACTTCATGCAAACATGATCAAACAATTAAAATCCTGAAATAATAGAGAATGTCAGAGAAGATGTTATGAAACTAAGAGGGTACTTATCAAATTGAAGTACTTCCTATGGCAAGTAGCAAAGCTCTGGAACTTGTTGCCATGGGAGGCTGCTGAGGCAGACAGCGTCAACAGGATCAAGTGGGATTGAAGCAAATTCATGGAAAACAGTTTCATAAACACCAGAAGGACTGTGCAGGCAAAAGGCCTCTAGAATCCTTAATACAACGAGTGTGATGCTAAGAGTGCACGAGGACTACAGACCAGGGAAATGGCCAAGCATGCAGACTCTCCTTAAAGAGTCTCTCCTACTGCCTCTGCCTGAAACAAGCTGGACACATTCATACCTCATCCAGTCAGCATTTTTAGGAACTTCCATATAGCTTCCGTATCTTCACAGTGTTGAACTGCGTATTGCATCCTTCACTCCATAGAGGGCTGTATCAGTCTTACCATTATCACTAGATGAGCCACTGCTCCTGGAACTCAAAAACGGTTGTTCTTCTGTGGCTGATGTATAACAGAAGTCCAAATGATACATGAGTGAATATCCAAGCCCCAATTGATGCATAATCCCATAGTAGCACTTGTACAAGAAAAATAAATCTTGGTAGATCTCTTCTAGATTTATTTCTTGATACCAAATACCTCCGTTTTTAATGAAGGGGCCAGAAACTGAAGTGGAAAATACGTTCTGAAAACTATGCTAGCATTGATCAGCCAGAACATTGCAGAAGTCAGTAGCCTAGCAAGACTTATTTTAAGAGCAATAAACAAAAACACGCAGGAAAAGCTGGCTAATAACATGGAAAAGGAGGAAGTTTACTCCTCTGCAGACTAATTTCTACATCTGAACTACAGTGGTGCAAAACAGAAGAGAGGAATACTGAAAAGACAGATACGCCCAGAAGGATTATAAATTACAACACATTAACAAAGTCACTTGGATTTGGTCATTGGTACAAGAAATAGTACAAGAAGCAACAGCACCCTCACTGTCCTTCACAGTCAGCGGAAATACAGATTCCTTAGTATACAAGCACCAGACTCACATCTGGAATACCCTGTATTTCCTTTCTCCTCATAGTTTGATGAAAGGTGATAACAGATTACTACAAATCACCAGCACAAGCTCATTTATTTGCACAATCCAAATTCTGAGCAAAAAAGATCTTGACAACAGCATCCCAACCATCTCTTTTTGTGATTTGTTGGTGCTGCAGAATCATCAGAGAGTTTTACAGCCATTGCAATAGTGTTTTCTATTTATAAGTAGAGGAATGTGAATTTACAGTCTGTGAAAAGCTTTAGAGTTCTGACTGACAGCTTGGGAGTCTTTTATTTCATAAACACCACATGATTTAGTAAGCAAGAAATCAGGAAGCTGATGCTAAGAAATGAACCTCAGAAAGTATTTTTCAATCTGAAGACAGCCATGCTAGTAAGTGTGAGGTTATCCTCATCACATTACTTCATACAGATGTGCATATGTTGCTGTACATAAACACAGCAAGCAGCAGGGTTCATACAAACTTGTAAGAGGGAGAAAAAGTTAGAACAGCATGCTGAGAGGACAGCTAAATCAGAAACCTACCAGAAGAAATAAGTGGCATTCCAAAGGATGCGTGATACATACTCAGTAAATACTAAGGACTTTGTACTAGAGACTAACACATTCATGCTCAGGGCAGCTTTGTAAAAACAAACAAGAAAACCCCCCATCACCACCACAACAACAAAAAAAACCCCAAAAAACAAAAAACACACAAAACTTGCAAGGTATATGGTTAAATACAATGATGAAATTACCAGTTTGGAATTTTTAAGAGATTCTGTACTAGCTTGGCTTCACATCCTTTGAGGATTGTTGTTTTTCTTGATATTTTAATGGGACAAGAACTGGAGCATGTGGAATAATCACAGAAGCTCTGCCATGGAGATACTCAGCTTCACTCTTCATAGGAGTATTAGTTACATTTTTATGTGGATATCTGGACAATCTGGGTAGATAGAGCCAGCTGAAAAAAATACTTTTATTAGCCCAACAGGTCTATGAGTGCAGTACTACTTTTAAATCTTTTGCTGAATTAACTTCATACAACCTACCACTAAATCCTTGTATCTTTCTAAATGCACAAGTTGTTAATAGAACTGTTGAACTTCAGAAGTTCTTAACGAACATTACAACAACGCTGGAACTCATACATGTACAGACTTTCCCCAATGCTTTACAACTACTAATAGTTTTAGTCTAAAACATCCCTTTGAAGTGGGCTATGTCCTTGCCCCTGCCCCACACTTTCAGATGACTGAGATGAGATGGAGGCCACATACAGTAGTAGCAGATCCCACCCATCTATTTCTGTTGTCATTCTGACAGACATAAAACATCACACAGTTCAAACAATAAAAGAACCTGCTAAACGCTTGTATGTATGTACCCACACATCTACATGTATTTCACATTTTATGTTACAGATCAACTACACAGCAAAACTCTAAATAATAAACAAGAAATAAAGCATAGTATAGTTGGTAACCTGAAATCTAGTCTGAGAGAGTGGCTGACTTTGTGCCATACTCCCAAAATCAAAGGAGAAGCTAGGGAATTGCTGGTGAGGAAAATACTGAGTAGTCCAGCTCCCCTCTGGAAGGCACCACTGTGTCTGAAAATTCACAGGCTCCAGGATGCTGAAAGCTTAGCAGCAAGCCAGACAAATAATCATTAAAGGCACTGAGTAGGGAAGAAAAGCAATCTCTCCTTGCTTTTCAAACAGCCTGGAAACTCAGGAAAAAAAAAAATGAGCATGAAATCATAGTAAGAACTTGGTCTCATTTTGACAAGGCAGACTAAGGCTTACTTAATTTAATCATCTAAAAGTTACCAAAGTCCCATTTGAGCTTGCTGTCCATCCTCCTTTTAGCATGAAGGAAGATATCAAGGCTCTACCAGGGTGCCCTGAATTTATCCATCTATTTCTGAACACATTCCCAGACAAACAAACTGCAAGCAGCTAAAGCTGATGATGTGAATCTTACACACCTTGAGATCACATGATGATTATTACTGCAATGTGGGGCAAGTTTTCAATAAATGGTAGTCCTTTGGCTAGCTCTACCCAGGCAGTAGAGTAATTCAACCCCCCAACCAAACTAAATCAGCATGCAGACCTGGCTGTGACTAACTGCAAATGTATTTTTGTTCCATCCGTACACAGTGATGTCCTAATCTGTGATTTGAGCTCACATACATCACTGCAATGGAGAATATAGTGCTAGGTCCTAGAAAGCACATATAAACCTAGGCTTAGAAACTGTTAAACATTAAAAGGTAGCATTATTATAACTAGATTTAACTGCTCAAGAAATAGCTGAAAAAGTTCAGTAATTAGTGCTGTCAGATGTAACTTGTCCTTGAATTTGCATAGACAAACCTCATTATTTCCTTAACATTTCTCACATAGTCCCTTAGAATATGAATGTCCACCACTATTCAAGCAAAGAGCTTGAATACTTACAGCGAGAGCAGGATTGGTCTCTTCTCACCGGCGACATGAGGGGAAACGGCCTCAAGTTGCGTCAGGGGAAGTTTAGGTTGGATATCAGGAAAAACTTCTTTACAGAAAGGGTTGTTAAGAACTGCTCCCCAGGGAAGTGGTTGAGTCACCATCCCTGGATGCGTTCAAAAACCATTTGGATGAGGTGCTCAAGGACACGATATAGCAGAGGGTTGTTAATTAGGATAGTATGGTAAGGTTGTGGTTGGATTCTATGATCTTTAAGGTCTTTTCCAAGTTGAGCAATTCTATGACTATTCATAATCAATGAAAAATATTACTGCTTCCTCGCCTCTAACATTTCACCTTTAATTGAAGGAGTTGGTAACTACAAGGAAAAAAATTCAAGAGCATCATACTTGTTTTCCCAAAGGACACTGCTATGACTGGGAAAGGAAAAACAACTTCAAGCATTTTCCGAAACAGCAAATAAAAATTACATCTGTCAGCAGTGGGAATAGATCTTACAGCTACTTCTTAAGCACAGCTTCCTTTTGACATTATTTAAATGGAAGGACTCATTTTCTCAGTAGCTGTTTAGAAACGTCTTCTAGAAGTTTCAGAAAGATAACCCCTAAAGGTATTACATCCCACACCTTAAATAGAAATGTTTTAAAAATCATCCCTGATCTACGCTTCCCCCTCTGGGCACACTACACACCAGACTAACATCTGCACATCTGTTCATACCTGAGTGTCTCAAATGAAAGAATACAGAAAATAAACTACTGTCTAAATCAACAAGATATTGTATTACACTCTGTGGTTCTCATTAACTCCTCAAAGCAATCACAAACCCTTGGAAATGAAATCCTATCATTAATTACAGGCATCTGTCTCTCTTACATAAAATTACAATTCAACTTCTCAATGTGACTGTTTGGTACCAAAACCTGAAAATGCACTCAGTCTGGTTTGCGCAAACCTGGTCTGGAAAAATGTGCAATTAAGTGATATTCAAAATGGATGCTGCTTTCCAGTCAGCATAAGCAATCCTTTCTGCTGCCCGGTCCATTTCTGAACTTCTCTTTGCTGTATGAACTTCCATCATCTACCAGGATCAACATGCAATGCATGCATTCTTCAGGTTGTTGCAATGTAGATATGTTCACCACCAAAATATAAAAAAAAGTAGAGGAGCAACAGCTCTAGAAAACAACTCAGAATAAATGAAATAATTAAATGGATAATAAACTCTGGAGTCTTCCATGCAGAACCTACCCTCGTTTATCTGTGGGCCATTATTCCTGCCTCTCTGTGAACAATATATTCTTCTCTTGCCTTGTAAGCATCACTTGAAATTGGAAGAATTGGTCTTTTAAGGTCTCTCAAAGCCCTGTCTGGAAGCAGAAGTTTGACGGAGTTTTGCATCTGGTACCTCTAGGGAAAGAGATGCAAGACAAATACTTTGTCTAACTAATACCATAAGAGGGTATATCATGCTAAAATGCTTAACTCCAAAAGCAAGTATCTCTGCCCAAACTCCTTACATACCCTAATACACTAAAAGGAATCAAAGAGCTGTCTGCATATTCCTGTGCAGTTCTAACTGCAAACCAATGGTTTTGTGCCTATCCTTACTACTGCTCAGATGGCATAAGCATGATGGGCTTCTGACAACTACCCAATAGGAACAAATAACAACAGTAAGAAAACCTATTAGGACGTACTGTGATAATTTTGGTTGGAAGTCAAAAGGACACAAAGAGAAGGTACCACAATTAAAAAATGAATTGTTCATCTGTTATCTCTGGAAAAACAGCACTGAAATATTTCAGTCTGAAAATTACCTGATTTCAGAGCACACACAGCGGTATTTTTTGAATTGAATCCTCAACAAGATAAAAGCTAACAATTAAACTAACACCATGAATTTTTGTTTGTCATAAATTCAGTTTCCAACTTCTCTCATCCCAGCTCCATAAACAGTTACAATATATAACCACACCAACACTGTGGCAAAAAGGATTTACATGAGATAACAATGGAACAGATACACGATGTATTTAAAATGTGAAATAGTTCTGAAAATATCACACAATACACACTCGGAGTTAATGCTGCCTTTCTCACCCATGCTAATTGGAATATTCTTTAACTCTGCTTTCACAGCTCAATTCCTATCATTTCTTGAGACCGTCCACCATGAAACAATTCTGCCGTGTATTTTTGATGTTGTCTAGTTCTAGAAATGGCTCATAAAGCCAAGCTCTTAACACATTACTTGAGATTAATTTTTTTTTCAGTCCCCATTACAGCAGTCACTACCATACAGATGCTTGTTCATACAGATTAAAGCAGTTTCTGACACACTCCTCCTTCCACAGACATGTTATATAATGTGGCATTGTTGCCCTGCACACATCCAGCATGCTCCTGGCAGCTGGAGATGAGCACTCCAGACAACCAGGAGCACTTCCTAGCACACCATGAATACTTCTGCACCTTGCTTGTGCTTCCTTCAGTAGTTTGAATACTGATCCAAGCCATGCGTCACCTGCAAATGGATGAATGGGGAAATGACACAAATTATCAATGTGACAACTAACAAATGGGAGAGGAAGCGTCCTCACCAGTTAACCAAATGTGTAAGTTTAACAGTCAACACTACATAAAGTGTCCAAAAAAAATATCACTTGAACTTCAACTTCCTTTCAGCACGCTTAATGATACTGTTTACAGTCTTTTAGCATGTTACCAGGTCTTAATACAACAAACGTGCTCAGCTACTGTCATAGCTGCCGCGCTCAGCGTCTAACCCTGGGACATGAGACTGCTGCCAGCTGAACGCAGCTCTGGGAGTTTAAATCTCAGCAATGAACACGCCTGAATGTTTCCCCTCTCAGTACTGCAAATGCTTGCAATAAATTACTTACAAAACACAGGCCTGATTCACCACTGCATTACTCCATTTGTACACAGCTACTTCAACAGAGTTGTACGAGAGCAGAAGAGAAGCAGGGAGGAGTGAAGCAAGCCCTGCGTGCAGATAATTAACCATCTTTTTCATTGAACCATAATATACTTTCTCCATAAACTGGCAACAGAACCAATCAGTGTGCACATTTCATTTCAAATACAAAGTAATTTTAGAAGCCAGCATTATTGTACCATTTGAAATATTCTCTGTTCTCATCAAATGATTCCCCTTGTAATTGATGTCATAAAGAATATCTGTGTTAAGCTGTCTTCATTTCCACAGTTTTCAATCCTTATGATGATCAATTATTTATATACAGACTAGATGAAAGGCAAGATTGTAATGACTCCAAGAGATTTAAGAGTGATATAATAAATCTTGAAAGCAGAACTCAAGTGGGTGATGGTAACAAAAGCCAGTACTGGACGATCATATTTTACTATTTTTAGAAATCCCTTCTCTCCCCTCCCACAAAAAGATCACCAAAGCAGTACTGCTCACTGCAATCCCTGCTCCAACAACAGACATTCCGCTTCCTTGCAACCTCCTCGCCACTTGCTCCTTCTACCTAGCTTTTCCTCACCAAGGAAAAACATGTTTAGGGCTATCCTCATTAGCCCAGTCCTTTTGGTTGCCAGGATAACTGAGGGGCCAAGGAAACACTTTTGGTCTCATGATTTAACAAGTCCTCCCCGGACAAAGCACATTAGCACACCTTTATTTCACTAATGTGACTCACAGCTTCAAAGTTTATTTGTATCTGAACTCTTCATAAACATCTGCTTGGCTCTGGATCAAGGCCAATAAGCCTAAGTACTGTCACCAGCCAGTATTCATGTCATATTTAATTCAAAAAGATGATATACATCTTCATATGACTTCCATCAGACTTTAAAAAGAAATCTGGCAAAAATACCAATGACTTATGTAAATGAAACATTTGAACTCACGCTTCCATCTGCCTTTTCTCCACAATTTTTTAAGTAGAAGCTTCAGCAGCTCAGAGTCACCAGCCTACTTCCTGGGATCACACTGAGCCACCAGATCAACCTCAGCACATCAATTCAAAAAGCTTGCTTCAACAAGTGGAGCTTCCAGCTATGTTTAGGGACATTCCCTCCACTCACTGCCCAAACTATACTAAGGGACAGCCTTCAGATTTCTCTCAGAGCAGAATAAAGACAGAATAAGACTCTTCACACATCTTTCAGTATAACAAAAACCTGTGAGACACAAGTTACGCTATTACTTTTTTCTTTTAGTTTTTAAAGGCTTTTTTTTTTTTTTTAAACACATGCACCATATATAAATATATATTACACAAATGTGTGTTGCAACACTAACTCATAATTTGGGCAACTACTTTCAGACAACTGTGAAGAACCTCATTCACTCTAAAGCAAATTTGAAAGTGAACCCAAGCTCATATGAAAGGTCTCCTCCTGAGACAATGAAAACAAAGGAACTCTAAATTATTTATCATTTTTCAGAATTAAAGCCAAAAATCTGTGGTTAAATAGAGGGCAAATTCCAAAGTCTGTAAGTAATACAAGAATTCTCACTAGTGTTTTATTTCAACAGGCCCTTCAGAATTTATTACTTATATTAGAAGATACACAGTGGGTACACCTTGTAACGTAGTCTTACATTTTCAGTGTGTACTAAAAAAAAAAAGTTTCCTCTAGTAGTAGGCAAATGACATGATTGAAATATGGCATGTTCTAAGACCAAGTTTAGCAGTAAAAGAAATAAATAAACAGCAGATTTCCTCAATTAAGACTCACAAAACGCTGTCCTAATTGATTTGTATAACAATAAATGTGGCCATGCTTACAATTAGCACCAAAGCATTTTGCCAATTTATTTCTCTTTCTCTTTTGGGATTTTTCCTTTTCATAATACACTAGCAAGAAACAGTAACTCTTGTAAATGTCTGCAAGGAGTTAATTCCAAATGATGAAGCAATCCAGCCCAGAAAGTAGCTAAGATCGAGCTTATGTCAACAGGTAGAATTTACAGTCTCACAAAAAGAAATGTTTAACAGTCAACTATTTAGTTGTAATAAATTAGACTTTCACTATGTTCTTCTTATCACAGAGATCTATAGATGAAAAGCAGTATATAGTAGCTAATTATTAATTTTATTTATTACCGCAGGCAGGATTTTCTAGTAGCATTCTGTTCCTTAATGTGAAACTAGGGATCAGAACTTTATGATGACCTGAAGCTGGTTTCTTAACAGTTTCGATTTCCTGCTCTTCACAGTCACCATAAATCTTGCTTTCCTCCTCAAAGCTTCAGATGTTTCTAACTTCTTATCTATCGGCCTCTAAAGTGCTTCCAGACTCCCACAAACGTTTTAGCTGACTCCAAAGTCTTGTCTGCCACTCTTGTGAGTGTCAGGCCATATATCTGTTTTGAGGGAGTTCCTCAGTGAAAAAGGCATGCTATGCAAAACACATACACAGGGAGGACCCAGAGGCACCCCAGTCTCACTTATATTTCAAGTCTGAACCCATGCTGTCATTCAAACTTGCCTAGCATGCAAACTGCCTGGACAAGCCTTTGCTTAAGCTCACCAAGCTGAAGGTAGCAGCTCTACAGTAATTCCTCCGTGATTGCAGTTCAGGGTGAGCAAGGCCACGGCCCACGTTCTATCCTATAAAGCTTTGTGGAGGCATTACATGACTGATCTCAACATGAATACATGAACCTCAGATCATGGACCACACCGGGATTCATCCAGCACTTTGACAGCAGACACCAGCAGCCAGGCATTGGTGAGTCCCCTGCCTTAATTTGAAACTGGCTCTCAAAGAAGGAAGAGGGTGGGGGCTGAGGGAGGAGAATGAACACTGGAGAGAGGTTGCAAGGAGGGAAAAGGAATCTGCAACACCACATCTCAACACAGCTTAAACATCATCACTTTAGGTTAGGATTATAATGAAACACTGCACTTGCTCTATCAATTTTCTTCACAAATCAGAGCCACCAGAGTAGGTCAGTAGAACAAACACTTGCCTATTCAATCTGACTTTGACTTTCAGTTGGCCCTTGGAAGCATTCTCAAGCACCAAAACCAAGGCTTTATCACAGCTCCACTATGACCCCACAGAAATTGTACGACTTTTGTAGAAAGCACAGGGCAAAGAGAGGAAGGGATTTACAATCCTTACACAGCTACTAGAACTGCTTCTGTAAAAAGAAATGCTAAGAGCAGTACAGCTCAGCAAAGCCATTCTTTTAACCAAAAATGATCTTTAAACAAAAACATACGTGTAACAAAGAATATTCAGGACTGAAAATTAAGAAGTATAACATAGGATGACAGAATAGGGTATTCTATATGACACACTGGATCCTCACATGAAAAAGTCTAAGATGTCTTTCATTATTTTGGTTTGCGTGCCTTAAAGAATACACAGTGAATATACAAAAGGCTTCACTCCTTAGAAGAGCATCATCCTTTCAGGTGTGGCAGTATGTTTGACTAAGTCCAGCAACACAAGGGACAAGGCGGCCCGTCCATACTGGATGAAATGTGAAATGACAAGGGACTCAATATATTTTGTGAAGGTGCCTTTATGTTCAATTATACTAGCTTTTAATCTGTTTGCATGTGAATGTATTTCTATGTTCAATGTTTGAGTCATGTGGCTTTGGTCACACGTGGCAGGGTTTATAGAACTTTATACATTCCTCTATAAATAGGTGCTGAGAATATCCTGCCCCATCTCAGCATCTGACTCCTACATGTAACATTCACAGATGGAATTCCCTTGAGTCAAACAGAGCTGAATGCTTACAGATGTGCTTGCCAGATCTAACTTTTGTGCTACAAAATCTTGCCAAATCATGATTCTTTTACTAAAATGAGGAAGAGTTCATAAAATGGGAATCCATGTTTGATGGGAAACATGTTGCTGAGGAATACCATCACATTGTGAAACAGGAAAAAAAGTAAAGAACAGTTCTTCTCTTATTTTGTAGAGGCAAGCTAATCAGCTGCAGCCATGGTTATTTAGCTTTCCCCATAACTAGGACCAGCAGGACACTTGACAAGGTGAGAAAAATAACTTATTGACTACTGAGTGCTTTTGTTTTTGGTTTTAAGTCCTTGCTCAATTCTCCCTAACCTCACTGCCTGAAGCTGAAAAGAGCTCCCTTCTCTTTTTCCCCCTGCTCAGTTTGCAACCCCCTGCAATGGGAGGCCGCTGAGAAGCACAAGAATCAAACAGCATTCTCTGGATGTCTTCTCCACCAAACACCCCACAGTCACTCTCTTTGCTGTTAATGAAATTTGTTGCAACGACAGTTATAAGATTATCCTTCTGATTGTTTTTCCAGACAAATGCTAAGTTGCCTTGTTATACTTGGACATATGTTGCTGCTTTTCCTAAAGGACATTTCTCAAGGGCAAGACCTGCCTAGGGTCAGCAAAGGGCAGGCAGTTTTGGATCAGCTCTCAGGACCCCTCAAACTGAGGAGGATTGCTGCTCACTCCTTCCCCCTCTCAGCTCTTTTGTGCCTCAACATTTTTGTCCATTTTGCCAAGTCCCTCAAACATCTGCTTCCTCCACCCCTACTCTAGTGTTCAGGAATGTCTCTGGCAAGAGCATGTGGCCAGAATGGCTTTCCCCACCTAAAACCTATTCTCCTCTCTTGGTCTTCTCCCAGCAGAAATAAGCTTATTGTCTGCAAACTTTAGTAATCACAACTCAGATCCTTCTGTCTCTATCCCCTTTTCACTGCACAAGACCATATCAGTCTCCCAGAAGAGCCTTGATAGAGTATGACTAGATCTTCCTCTTATCTGTTCACTACTTTACTTTCAGTGATTGTTCCCCAGATCTCTTCCATTTAGTATCCACAGAAGACCAGTTTTCCTCCAACCACTCCATGATCTCCTCCTATCTTCTCCTGAGATTTCCCCACAGGTCCCTGCACATTTTTTCCCTTAAGCTCTTTTCTAAAGAAAATACAGAGAAACCTTTGTCCTAAAAAGAAAACAAAAAATCCACTAAGAGACCATCCAACCAAGCAATCCCCACAGAACAAAATGGAGAAGAACCAACTCAGAAAAATACTAAGAACTCCATACATGGTATTAACACCACAGTGTAGTTTTTTGACACCACTTCCACTTAAAATCCTCTCCAATCTCCTCCCTCACATTCAATAAGGATGTTGTCATTAGCCCTCCAAATGATTGTTCCCTAGACATATCACACAGTCATTTCATTTTCATGCATTCTATGTATTATTCTTAAGCACTTCACAGCATATGCTCAAATACTTACTGTCTCATACTTTCATTAATGCTGCTTCAACTCATTTGCCTTATTTAACTGATCCTTTAGACAGACACTAGATTTTTTCCTCTAGTTTTCTGTGGGACACCTCCATACCATAACTAGATAACAGTGTCTGTAACTTATTTACCTAAAATAGCTTTCCCTTGTGGTAAGATGAAGTAAGTTACAAAGCCCCCTTTTCTAGCTTTGGATCAGAGGTTTCTCCCTATGTATGTCTCAAGTTGCTCCTCCTCTCTCATTGCGTCGTCTTTTCAGTTTTTCTGATAGAATGAACACATTACTCTCTTGGTTCCTAAAAGACTTCGAAATGTCAGGATTAAAACAGCCATGCGAAACCAGACCAAAATTATTCACTTCACTCCTTGCCCCCTACACACAGTGAAACTCAAATGAGAGGCAGGAAGGGGTAAACAGTCTGTGAGACCAAGGGAGCTGGTCTCATCAGACAACCGCACCCAGCTGTTTTATATATGGGACAGGAAAAGGAAATTAGAAGCTGGAGGACAGTTCTCCATTCAGAAGCTGAATGCAAAAAAGCTGTTGTATTAAAGGCTGCACCTTGTTTTTACTACATAAAGATTTGAATAAATAGGAAGCAATACTTCTGTTACAGGGAAGAAAATGGAAAAGTGTTTTTATTTATTTCCTATGTCTTTTACTTTGAATGTGTTGTACCAGAATATAAAAAATAGAAGTGATTCTGTTGGATTTACCTTTCTAGTTCTTTTGCTCAGTGCTTATCAGTTTTCCTTCAAGAAGTCAACTATTATAAAGTACAAGTTGCCTAAATAGACATCTCTTATAAGCCCTGTGCAAGCTTGAGTCTTGACTCAATGCCAATTTAAATAATTCTTCCAAACTGAACTTCACCCACAGGACAGTGTAGCTTGCCTTGCCTCCAAGAACACTTGCACTGAATACTGGAAGCCTATCACTTAACGAGCATGGACTATCAAACGACCATTAGAGCAAGTGGTGATTTCTCTTGGAGAAGTGTTTAGGGAAAATATTACAACTACACTCAACTTTTTAGCTCAGTTGATACCAGAAGAGGTAGTAAGAAAAACATATATCTCCACTCTTACTCTCTGTATGATGTATCCATTTCCCTATTACAGGAGTAACTTCTTTCTTCTAATACTTAAGCAAATGTACTGGTTTACAGTAAGAAGCTCTGCTCACAAAAGAATAGGAATACCAAGTCACTAGCTGCAAGGACAAAAGGTAGCTGATAAGTTGCCTTTAACCAGTTTCATCTCAAAAAAGACAGCAGTCACAATGGTAATAAAGAAGCAGTAGCTTACCTTTTCTGAGGATCAGAGCTCCCTGGAAACTCTCAAAACAGGTGATCTCCAGGGCTGCCAGCCCTTAAATGAGCTTAGGGAGGGGTGGACTCAGGGTTGCCCAGATGAATTGCTTGCACCTGTGCTCCCAGGGCTGGCCACACCCCTTCAGCAGGTGCTCAATCACTGGCTCAGGCTGTGAGCTAACGGCTCCCACACACCTGCCTTCCCACAGTTTTGGTTAGGCACAGTTTGTACTGCAAGCAATACACAACTTGGAACTGCCAATCTTGGCACAATTTTCAGCAGAACTGCTATGAAATGAAGCAACCTCATTTCTAAACCTCAGAACAGTCTATAACTTCATTCTTATTTTTCCTTTCATTAACAAAGAGATCTTGCTATGTTTTATATCAATCGATAATGACCAATGGAATCATACCTCACACCACTGAAATCAGAAGTCAAAAATGGATATGGAACTTAGTACAATCTATTTAGAAACTTACCATCACCACACTAAAAAAAACTACACCAATATACTAAAAAAGGAACATAATGACTGCAGACCTATTTCATGGACTCATGGTTTCCCTTTTTATCATAAAATGTAACAATGTAACTTTAAAAAATCTGCTAGAAAACTTTAATTTCTACATTTATTTACAGAACTTTTAGCAAAATGCGTCTACTGCATAACTACATTTAATTACAACAGCATTTGGCATGTATGAGAGATGGACATAAATATTTTTACTTCCTTCTCATAATCATTGCCTGTTCAATGGGTGTAAATTACTATATTTTTTCTTCCAATTTTGTCATACCTAAAGTTCAGAATGGTGTGAAATTTTTTATTATTCTTGATGCATCTCATTTTTCTTGCAGTGGATGTTATCCACTACATTTTTCATTTCACAACGTAATTGTAAGGGGTTTCCTTCATCTGCACATGCCATCTATAGTGAAGACGCTTCTTTCCAGGTTTGAAATAGCTAGTACAAGCAACAAAACAACTGGCTCTGTGTGATGTAGCTGTCTAGAGAAGTTCCTTGTTGCACATACCTCAGGGCAGTTTCACACCAGCTCAATTTTGATGGAGCTCCATATTCTACAGGAAGACTTTGGCACACAGAAGATTCCCAGATTTCATCTCCAGTAGTCTCAAAATAAAAGCATTGCGCGAGGAATGCAAATATTTAGTTATATTCCTGTCAGTGCTGTATATTGTCATTTTGTCTATTTTTAGCTATGGTGGCTTTTTCCCTTTTCCCTGCATCACCCCATGCCAATGAAACTCGTTATTTCCAAGTGTTTAGTGTCCCCAGAATATGAACAGAGTACGTGAGCTGCAAATGAGGATTTCTTCACATAGAAAGGGATTTGCATCTGAAAGCTGCCTTGCTACACTGTTAACTGTATACCTTCTTTAAGAAGGACTTCACGCATAGGATGAAAACACGAACCAACCTCCTTAAATATGTCTTTAAGGACCACCTAGTGGACAAACTTTATACAGCAGTTTTATGTAATAGCACCTCTGCCCTACACGCGCCCCTCTTCTGGAAAAAAAGAAAATAAAACAAACCCATGCTGTATCTGTGTGGGAACGTAAAGGAGAGGAGAAGAAATGCACTCAGATCCTTGCTATAGACTGTTAGATAATGTTCACTTTCTCTTGACAAATGTCAATAGAGAAATAAAATTTATTTGCCCAAATTAAAAAAACAAAGTATGCTGATTTTGTTGCTTTTTGTCTTACATGGAGGAAGACTGGAATTGATGGATGTTTAGACAAAAATGTCAAAAACTGCTTCTCTCAGATATGTGTAAAAATTCATGAAATATCTGCTTAGTTCTAGCAGGACTACATTCTATAGTGCTGTATCTTCAGTTTCCAATCCACAGTGAATTGTAAGACAGAAGCAAGGAGCATCTATATTAAAAACTAATGATGTAAAAAATATCTTCAGTAATAATAATCTAAAATGCTGGTAACCTCAGACATGCTGCCTTCCTCCATTATGGAAATTTAAAAACGTATTTTCTCAATTCAACAGTATCCACATAGTTAGCAATACACATTCACCCTATTACATAAAGCATAGCTGGCCATGTGAAATGCAAAGCTATTGCCTATGTTATAAAGATGCATTTGTTTGTGTTTATTGAAAGATTTCCTCAATTTATCTTCATTCAGATTTGTTAAATATTCATGTATTCACTGCAGAATCTTGCATTTTTCCTTATTCTGCACTCAGATAAAGTGTTAATAAGCGACCTCAACTACATTCTGCATTTTTCTGTCATTTGCTTGTTTCTAAATATACCACGAAGCTCTTGCATGCAGCCTGATACAAGTATTTTTTTCCTCTTGTCCTCTCTGCCACTGGCACAACGCAGAACATTTTGTAAAATAGTAAAAAAGAGTTTGATGCTTTGTGCCACTTATTCTGCTGTCTTGAAGATTCTAGAAACAGGGCATTACTGCGGGGCAGAAATGCAAATGATTTTTTACACAGCATTCCCTACCACACTTAAATGGTTACATTTGTCATTGTTTCTTTTTAAAGGATCCTTTCCTATAACAGGACTGCCTCTATACCACTCATATGGAACAGGGCTGACTAATTCAGTAAAAATGTTTGTGCACAGGAGTAATATGCTTTAATGGAAATTCACACACATCAAATATTTCCGTGGAATATTCCACTGCTGAAGAAGCAGATGACAGAAAAGCACCATCATGTTTGAAGCTGGAGCCTTTTGTAAGTGGAAAATACACGCTTCAGCAGCTACCTCTTTCTAGAAGCTGAACTGTACTAGTTTAGTATATAGATAGACAATTTAGAATTTGAACAGGTTTGCTAATGAAAGTAAAGGCTTTCAAAAAAACATCTCTGCCATAGATAGGCCAGAATCCCCTAAGGTCTGTCTTTCTTGGCCTGGAAGCTGTTTTCAGATTAGGGTTATGCTACATAACCAAGGTACCGCTGTTCTTCTACAGAGATACTGATTAATCTGAACCCCGAAAAATGGGAGGCAGGGAGTGGGGCAGTGAATCCCTGACTCCAACATTTCTGGGCTATTTAAAGATTCAGCTTCCAACCCAGTCCAGCCCAGTTGAACCCTACCTTGCAGCAGACTGATGGGATGTCAGGTGCCACTTGTAAACCTCTGCAAAGTTCATAGCCCCTTTACCCTGGTAAGGTGGCTCAGAGGGTAAGGGAGGTTGGCCAGCTGCATTCCAACAGAAATGAAAGGCTGGATTTTACCTGTGGGATTAAAAAAAGATATGCACGTTCTAAATTTTGGAAAAAAAAACTTCTCCAAAACAACATACAAACAACACTCCATTTACTTGAAACATGGAGCCAGCAGATGAGAACATGGAATAAAAAAATGACTATAAAAAGTCCAGAACAGTTGCACTGAATACAAACTGAATAAAGTGGGAAAACAAGCTCGTTTGAAGTCTACTTGATACTGAAAGGGTTTCTGTATGAATGAACTGCAATTGCTGCAGGAACATGGGTGCTGTTGAGATCTTTGCTATTTTTACATAAGATATATGAAATAATTGAGATTAAAAAATTCAGCGTAAGGTGCCTTAACAAAATTCCCCATTGTACACAGTCTGTTACTATGAAGCCTCTACTAAGTCTGCTACCTCACTTTAGTCATGCAGAGGCTAAACTAAACACTATAAGCCTCCCCACAGTCCTTCCTCTGAAGGGCCATGATGCTGCCTGCGCTCCACAGCATCTCCATCTAGAACACATGCTCCTCAGCACATGTACCCTGTACTGGACTTTAGAAGATATCTACAAAGCTTATTCCACATTCTCTACATCAAAGGAATCCTTTTACTGCAAAACTGAGACTTTTATGACTCTTTTCTGCTACATTAAAGGGCCTGAATTGAGGATCTTTAACATTTGTGCGAAGAACTTCCTTCTCTGCTTACTTTGGGTTAAACAAACAACTTATTTTTATACGGCCCTCAAAATCAGCTTGAAAGCACCAGAGACTCAGCTGCCACAAGCTATGTTCTGCTACTAAGAGCAAAGCAGATGAAGAATTTGACACCTGTGATCTTATTTAGAACAACTGTGACCAGGACAATGGCTACAACTGCAGGTTAACAAGTAACGGAATCTCATTTGCCTGTATAAATCTAATTCAGCAGCCTGAATGTATTATCATCTGATTGTCACCCATATAAAACAGACAGATATTATCTTGCTTAAAGCTTTCTGTCACCAGTACCGTTGTACTGGCTGGGTTAGCAGAAGTACAGGAGAGCCATTCTACCTGCCACAGTTTACTTTGATTCAGGATGGCTGCATCTCAGGTGAATGATCACATTGCTGCTGTTCATGTTTTATTTATTCAATGCATAAATTCACAAACGAAGATAGAATTAACTCCAAAGAAGAACAGTTCTCCATTGAATTCATATCTAATCTGCCAAGTAGAGAAATGGATACAGATTCTTGAAGGAGGGATTGGCTTCAGTAAGTCTCAACCTGTAGCAGCTGCAAATACACCTTTGCTCTTTATGTGTTTACCAGCGTTGGGCGACGACACAAAATGCACATAGCAATTTTTGAGACTCCAACACCTTTTCTACAGCAGGGTTTAGAACATCCATTGCTCATTCTTAAAACATGGAAATCACCAAAGCTGTTACATGTGGCAGTTTAAACAAAACATAAAAATGAAGGAAAAATAATGAATTCGCAGATTCCTTCTGGTACACATTTGATGTTTCCCCATAGCCTGTTACACCTGTCTGCCCACACCTCTTACATAAAGTTAGCAGGCCAGGGGCAAACAACTCCAGTTGAACCTGTTGGCTTGCTTGTTTTTAAAGATATTTTCAACTAGTGGGTATCCTAGCTAAATTCTATCAAATTTATACTTGTACTGACCATAAACACACAGGTGCAACCACCAGGGATGATTTAAGCCTATCTAGACAGGCTTGTCATTGCACACCTGTAAGCAATTTGTTGCCTGAGCAGCTCACTACTGAGAGTGCGTGCCGATGTATGGGGAGGACAAAATGCACCAGACTCCTAATCTGTTTCTGCTGCTGTTAGATGTCTTCTCAAAGATTCCCAGTGCTTCTTGTATCAGTGCTGCTGGTATTGACATCTGTAGATTTGTCAGCTGAACTACAAAATTTTAAAGCCGAATTTAACAGCAGTTTGCTATGATGAGTTCCATTTGCTCCCAAGGGGATTCCCAGCTCCCTTCAGATGTCTCATTTTATTAGGGAGATATAAGACTTTTCTCCCTGTAAGATGAAGGGCTGTAGTCAGCTATTTTGGAAAGTTCATAGACTGAATAGGCAAGGAAACAGGCAGAAATATGATGATTGCATCATATTTCATATTATCACACCACCACTATTTCCTGGTAAGGCATCACAGACACATGGCACCTGGCTGGTGATAGCTGTGGCTGGGCAAAGATCTTCCAGGGCACAAACCGGGGCTATACTCTATCCCCCTCCTCCTCAGTTTGTGGGAGGAGGAGGATGTAAATGAAAGGAGAGCTCCCATTTCTGGCCTCTAAGGGAGGTAGCATCTTAAGGAAAAATCCCACGCAAGAAAGTTAACAGCCTGCCTCCAAAAAGTTTAGTTTGAGCTAAACTACAGCCTTTTAGCATACAGTGATCAACCAAGATGATACTGCATTCTGTGGAATACAGAATTATGTCAGAAATATGCAAAAAATAAGTTTTTTTAAGGCATTTTCAAAGACGATCATTTCTAACAACATACTTCACTTGAAAAACGCTCCAGAATATGATCAATTCCTGAAGTGTTCATTTCTTATCAGTTCTGTCATTCTGAACATTTCAAAAAGAGCCTCATAAAAGCTAAGCAGCTTTCCTGTTAAAAACTTGATTCTGTACTGACTTTATACAGAGTCTACGTTTTAACATCAAAATATCCACATGGAAATTCACATCAAGCAGATTTGAGCTCTTTTCCCATCTAAGGTGTTGAGTATCTTTCACCTTTGCATGCAGCTGTCACGAGTTACTTCCATAAACTTCTCATCTCCTAATTTCCACTTCCATTTCTCTTCACTACTTTTTATAAAGCATTCACAGTACTCCTGCACATGTCAGTGGCTGCAAACAGCAGTGTCACAGGAACGTATCTAGCTGTGTGGTCCATTGCTAATCAGTAGCCCCAGCCAGCGCTGTCCCTTTCCCAGTAACAGACATTTTCACAAAGAGGGAATGCCAAACATAACATGGCACTGTGAACCTGAACCTGCTGTGCCTTGCCTCACGGTCCATAGGGCTGCTCTTGGGATGGGCAGCAGGCAATGCCATCACACCTGTTCACCAGAGGCACCTTCCACACCCAGCCTGGGGGCCAGCCTTGGGGTAACGTACAGCAAGGTTTGAGCCACGTGAAAGGACCACGACAGTGTGCTCATTTCCCCAGCGTGGACTCCTGGTCTCCAGGAAAGAAAACAAGGGCAACCGCTGGGTATTTGTGCCTTCCAGTACCTCCTCATCTCTTGATTTTGGTTTCCCGGCAGCTGGGAGCGCTCTGCCACTCCTACAGCTGCAAAATCAGTCTTCATCTGTGATTCCTAAGACAAGCCCTTGCTCAGCATTCTTATCACTTTTCTGTCCCTGATTTGATTTTCTCTGCGCCCCCAAATTCAATTTTCCAGCAAATTATATCAGCTGCTCGCAAAGCCTAAAGCACGCTCTGCACGCTGCATTCCTTTGCGGTATCAACGCTCTTCAAACCCGCGCAGCCCCGCTCGCCACTGCCGTCGCACGGCTCCTCCTCGCATGCAAACCCGTGGGCAAGGCTTTCGGTCAGCCCCCCACCCCGCCCGTGACGGCGCCGCCACACTGCCTCGCGCGCCGTTAAAGGACAAGACGCATTCTGACGGACGGCGGTCACCCAAGGGTTAAACCTCGCCTTAGGGCGGCAGCTTCCCCCGCCCAACACCGAGGGAGGCGGCGAGCCAAGATGGCGACGGCCGCAACAACGGCGCCGCTCCTTTTGTGCAGCGCCGCGCGCCCCGCCTCCGCGCCGCGGCCCCACCGTGGGCGACACCCAGCGGCGGCGCGGCGCAACGGCCGCCTGGCTGCGGGCATGGCGTCTGCAGAGGCGTTTTGCTTTTCGGTGAAAGCAAAACCTCCCTTCAGGCCGGAACGGCTTCTGTCCAATCTGCCTTCTGCTGAGCTGGCGACCGGGACTCCCGTGGCGTGAATTTCGGTACTCTGTGGCAGAGGCTATGAAACCCGTCCACCGTTACTATTTAGGGTATTTTCCTGTATCTGCTTAGATTTTGTATATTTGGTCTGACAAAAATGTGTTTACAGTTGGATATTCCATAAAATAAAGATACTTATGATCTAGACAACGTCACACTATTTTGTTAATCTTCCAGTGAACTGTTTATAACATGTAAAAGTCCCTCTGAAGTCACGCTTCAGAAAGAACGACCTGCTGTGTTTAAAGCAGCACTCTGAATGCGCAATCGCTCTTGTATTGCAGAGACAAGTTTTTGCATAAATGCAATACCTGACAGAGCCCTGAGGCGGTGTACGCTACAAGTTGGCATTACAGATGTGACTGACCTTATTTCCATAACATAAAATCCTTGCGTCTTTCACATGTGCCGAAGTGAAAAGAATGGACCGGGATGGGGATTACGAGCAGTATGTGCTGATGGTCTGCAGTGGGCATGGAGTGCGTGCTGCAGGAAGAACATGAACGGATTACTTACGCAGCAGTTACTCTTAGAATCACACATTTGTAACTGCCGGGAGGCTCAAAATCCCCGTGAAGTTTGGTATCAACTCTGACCCTTATTCTCAGAGGAAATGGATTTGAGAACAGTGAGTTTAACTGAGGAGTCTGCCTTGCTGTCTCACCCTCCATTTCTACAAGTCTCTGGTGTCTAATAATGCAGCTATTCTGAATTTCAGTTTTCCATAGGAAAAAACGTCCTCAGGTGACAGCTCCATGCATCACTGGTGCTGCTCTCAAACTTAGTTGTTCTAAATGTGGATCAGGCTCTGGCTCTGGCTTCTCTTCAATAAACTTTATTAATCTGGCACCGTTTCTTACTCACATATTAGGGTGGGAACTGTTCCATTGGCAAGATTATGTCTAAGTCTATACTTAACTGCAAACTACTTAAACTAAATAATGTTGCTGTCACTTACGGTTGTGTCAGCTGCATCCCAACTTATCCAATGCTTTTGACCCATACACTCATCCGTAATATCTTCTATTTAGGTTAGCTCAGCAAAGAAAGAAAAATAGCATAGGGTACGTGGTTTTGTTTTTCAAGCCTATGTAAAGCAAAGCCTGCTTTGCTTTTGAGGAACCTTTGTCTTCTGAAGTTTTGCTTGATTTAGTTTCATTCTGGCACCTGTGAAGAGTCTTAGATTTTCCCATGTCGCCTTCCATTTTCAGGCAATGCAGCATATCTTCATACCTTTCTAGAAGGTTTATGCATGCCTAGCTAACTATCTCACGTTCTTCTCAGTATTTTTATTCAACATGGCGTAAATCATCTTTCCATTCTTTTTAAACTATGTCCCATGTAATTTTTTCCTCTATACTGGCATCAGATGCAGGGAATATACAGCACCAGCCACTTTGTGCTAAAAGGCACACGTACTTTTCTACAGACTTTCATCCTAGGATAAGTGGAGAAAGATAAATATGTACCACTGATCCTACCCTACCAGAGATAAATATATAATAGCTAACAAACTGGAAAAGGTGCAATTTGTCACTATGCTATGGAAAATACTGAGATTTTTCTTAAGCTGTTTTTCTCCTTTGCTTCCCCAATGAAGACATTCTCCTGAGGAAGCTGTAGAACATAGTTATACCAAGTAATGGGCTTCTGTCTTCTTCTTTTGGCTTTTCTGTCATTGTGAATGACTTAAGATTCTTGTACTGCACTGGTTTGGGCATCACTGTCCAACATGAAGTAGCACGTACTCCTTTTTCTGTCAGGTAAACACTTGCCATCGGCTGCAGTGCTGTCTATCACTCGGCTGAAAAATTCATCTGAATGTTTTACTTTTTAGTGCATACCCTTCTGATAGCAGCATGCACATTTCGCATAGGCTGGCACTTCCACGCTGCGTGCTATAATACCTACAGCTCCACATGCCACATCTGTCCGAATAATCACTCCTGTAAAATTGCCTTTGATCTTAGTATTTTTTTTTTTCTATGACAAATTATTGTGATTCAAGATGATTAATTCTTGTGCTGTGTCAGTGAGGTTTTTTGTTCCCAGTCAGTCTTATCAGACTCCAAATAACTCTGCAGCAGTTCTTCGCAAACTTTTACAACAAATGTTTTGTCATTCTGCTCACATGGATACAGAGTCCAGAGGGAGCGGGTTTGCCCCTTCAGCCCGAGCTAGGACACTTATTATATGCAAGGAGCACCCAGCTGCCTCCAACCACACCCTGAGTTGAGGCACTAAAGATAAGCCATGATACTGCACTAACAAGTGAGCTTCCAGAGGTGCAGGATGAGGATGTAAGGCAGGGGTTAATGGGGGAACGTGGTAGAGATCCTTAATACACAGAGTGAATTCATCACTGTTTCTTCTTTCTTCTCATGCGGTCAGTGTGAAGAACTGTAGTCCATATCGCAGTCATTCTGTAGGATGTGTGTGCTTCATGGCTGTCTTCACCTAGAACATAAAGAATATGAAAATCTTCAGAGCCATAAATAAAAACAGCTTGTCTTCTTTTTTTTTCTTTTTTTTTTTTTTCCAGGTTTAAAAGAAGGAACTTCACTCTGTTTCAGTGAATTCTTAATCTGATGTCTACATTAATAGTTAAAGTCTTGTGCTGCCTACTTCATAAACTAGATGACTGGCATTAGCTTTTGAAAAACTATTTTAATATGATGGGTCTTGAGTGTCTAGATGCTACTGTGACTTGATAATGATAGAGAACAATGATACATGTAAATGTTTGAATTATAGATATTATTTCAGACCAGTAGGGCAGAAATGGCCATCTTCTCAGCCCTGCCAGCTTATTGAAATTGGTCATCTTTTCTTGCTTTTCTTGTTACACAATAAATGCTATTTACATCTAATTTATTATAAGCACATGTTGAGTAATAGCCCATAAAGCTTTTGGAGATTCTATTTTCAGTTACATTGTACTGCTGCTGAATAAGAAATGTGATTGCTGAAATTTGTTTTCAATGGTACGTTGATTAAAAGCTGCTTGAGTTTAAAATTCCAACCATCTAAAATGAAAACCCTTCACATGCTTCATATACCTGGCCAGCCAGAGTTTATTTTCCTACAGTGTATAAATAATGGATTTTACTGTTTATACAAATCCATCATCGAACGAGGTTGAATTCTCAATTGGCAGTGTGAATTGTCTTGCAGAGAAGCTAACTAGCTGGAACTAATTTTGAGATGGGTATAGTGCATAATTATGGTAACCTAGTGTACAGGTATGTCTGATGTATAACAATATGTATGAAAACAATGCTGAAAAACATAGCTGCCTGGTTATAAGCTAAATCTATTACAGTTTAGTGATTTAAATCCCCTTACTTGGCAGAAAGCAAGTGTCAAAGATGAATGTATTTCACACTACCTTTTCCCACGAAGACTATGCATAACCACTGCCAGCAGCTTACAGAGCTGCCTCCAGAGAGGTGAGGAAGGTGTCCACAGAAAAAAGCAAAAGCATTAAAATGAACTTTATTTTTTTAAACTTACTTTAAATCTTTCGGGTTTTTTAGTACCAGGGTGGCTTGGGAACCATCTGGTTAAATTGTTTACAGTCAGCCCGGTGACAGCTAGGTTTTCCAGAAGCTAGGTGCATTTTGAGCTAAGCACCTCACAGGCAGGTGACCAGCAGGATGTAGCAGGGATAATGAAAGCAGCAGTGTTGGCACCCATGATGGGAATGTCTGTGGTAGCAGGGAAGTTTCCAGCAGAAAGGTTCAGCAAAGATGTGCTGAGCAGGTGCAGTACTGTAAAGAAGCTGGTGAAAATCATGGAAGGAACTACAAAGAAGGGAGATAATTTAGGGGTATTAAATACAGAGAGACTTGACCATCATGCTGGAGTTTGAGGATGTCTGAACTAGAAAGGGACTGGGGGAAGGGATGGAGCCTTTGAACACAAAGAAATTTATGGACCTCTGAAAGCAGAGATAAAGATAAGGCCTTTCAGAGATGCCTGAAGATGAAAGACTCACAATTAATCTAACTTTGGGAGATAGATCTAGCTAAGGGAGCTGCAAGATTTAAACTTTTGTAGCTGCTGCATGACACGTGCCATGGTGTTATGCCTCCCCAGATAGTGCTCTGTAGCAGACTCCACACCTTGCCATGCTCATATCAGTTCTCTGGTGTTGGTAGCTGGCATGAGCTTTCTGATATAACCACAGTAGTCAGGCTTTTTTCACCTTTAAAGAAGAAAGTTGCACTGGCATCTAATATTTATCTTGAATATATCTCATCAACAAAGCCAACTGAGCCACTAAAAGCACTCTGTGCATATCAGGTGCTGATTTGTTATCTGCACACAGCGGTAGGACAGGTGCTGAGAATTTCACCACAGCCATCAAGTAATAAAAGTACTTCTGTAACAGCAGCTATTGTTTATTTCAGTTTGATGAATGCCAACATAGCAAACAGCACAGAGAGGAACACAAATAAGAATGCAGCATGTTTACAAATACAGTCATTTCTCCTATGCCAAATTCATCTCTGTGGAGAAAGCAGAGATGCAGGCTGCATCCTGCTCAGCTAAACTGGGAGGGATTAGAGAGGTCACTGGGTCCACACCTTTCCAGTTGTGGACAGTTAAACTGTAGCATGTGTTTCCTGAGGGATTATTCAGTTCTGCAGTTAAAAGCCACAGGTAAAAGCTCCTTGTTGCTCCACTGGAGAAATTATTCCACAGATAATACTAATTCACGTTCAGGAAGCATTTCTTGATACTTGATGCATGTTTTGGCTTTTCAGTCACATCTCCTGACTCTTAGCTGTTCCCTGTGAATCCCACTGAAAAATGCCTTTCCTTCACTGGTGGTCTTCTTCAAATATTTGTAGGCTGTTATCATGTCCTCCATTAATCATTTCTTAGCTGAGCAATTTATATATTTAACTCTTCTAATCTCTCCTCATAAATCAATCCTTCTAGTCTTTGGATCATGTTTGGTGCTCTTCTCTGAACTCTCTAATTTGTCAATATCCAGAAATGTGTATAATATTCCAGATGGAGCTATACTAATGCCCATACAGAATGTGGTTATTTTTTCCTTTTGCGGTGATTTGATACTGTTTTCTCTCTGCAGTACTGTAGTGGCCTTTTCACACCATATCATGTTGCCAATTCATGTCATTTAGCATGCACTATCTCACTTAGATCTCTTTCATCATTATTGCATCCCAGATTTCTCCTTCCTGTTATTCCCTCTCAGATGCGGTCCTAGCCTGTAGTTTTTCAAAGCTGAGTCTCATTTCGTTATTTTCTTTCCACGGTTCTATCTGCTCTAGGAAATTCTCTGTTATTTTCTTTGTACACTGATCTTTCGTTCTTTCATACTTGTATTTGTGAGTTCATCAAAGTGCTGTGCACTCCCTTTTCCAGCTCATTAATAAAGAAGTCAGACACAGAGACCGTTCCTAGCAGTCACCCACATGGTAGCCAGGAGACACTTCCCACCACTTTACTACATTGCAGCCTACTTCCTGTAATTTCATTACAGTTTCATTGAAAGCCGTATGGAAATGGCCAAGGCAGTGTGAATTACTTTTTCAGCTAAGATCCTGTGAGACACATCATCACAGCTTTATGAAAGCTGATACACAATGTGTTTGCTGTAGTTCTCTGTCCTTGCTACAGGCTCTACAGCCAAAGCTCACTGAAGTCAGCAGTGATTATTAGAAACTGCATTTACAAGAGAGTGTCTGGATGCAGTACCCTTGCTGTTGTAAAAGTTGGTAATATGTATCTTTCCCTCTGCTCTATCTTTTTTCAGTTCTTTGGCTTATGCAAGGTGAACATAAATTAGTTTAACTAACTCCTGTAAGCCCTAACAGATGCAAGCTGTCCAGGCTTTTTTTGTGTGTTTGTTCACATTTCCCTTACGTGTTCTCTTGTCTGTCATTTCTCAGTTGCAGGTTTTTTTTAAATTTATTATATATATATATATTTTTAAAGGATTCTCATCCCATCCTCCCTCAGTGCTCCAAGTGTTTCTTTGTTTTTCCCACTGAGGAAATATCTGAAAAGGAACTTGGTGTCAGAGCCATTTCATTTATTCCTTCTGTGTGTGAAAGGATCTGTTCTCACTAGCATTTCTTTTCTTCAAAGAATACTTCTGAAAGCCCTTAAAAGAGTCAAGGTCAATCTCCTTGAACTCTTTGGCTAACAAAGTTTTGCAGTATGTTTTTTTTTTTCAGTTGCTTTGGGGGCTTGGAGCTTTTGGGAAAAGATGTCTTTTGTTTTGGGAATTGCTTATATCTGTGTTTTCATTTCACTTGCAACTTTTGACTGGCCAAAGAGTCAGAATGATTTCTTTTAAATACAGTTCCATGGTATATGTAAGGAAAATGAAATATTTGTAAACAAACCTTTGCACCATAATTGGATGCGAGCCCTATTATTCTGAAATGCTGGTGAAATGATATTGTTTGAAATAAGCATATCTGACCTGGATTTTTTATGGTAAACCTTGAAAGTGGATGAGAGTATATCTAGTTATCCTTCATTTCATCATTTCCATGTATAATTATAGTTAGTGATCTCCAGAATAAGATGAAATTGAGTGATTTTACATTCTAAATTACACAACTAAAGAAATCATTAGAAACATAACCTTGGATGGCAGTAACTTCTTCAAGTAATTGATGAGAGAAGGAGCAGAACATGATAGCTATCAGAAATGAGTCTTGGCTCTCAACTCAAAATGGAAGCAAGAAATGCAATGAAAGACCAAATCATGTCTCATGTAGCCTCTGTGACACTTCTTTCAGTTTGAAAGATTTTGGTAAGTGATAAGTAATCAGCATAACTGTCTTGGAGAATAGAAAGATATTGCTATCTCTCTTATTAAAGATGGGCAAACAAAAGGCCAGGAGTCAAACTGACTGTATGGCATGAATCAGATCTATAGAGACAAATCTCTTCCTTGTTCTGTTTACAAGCTATTTTAACAGTGAGATTAATTATCTTTCAAAAAACAAGCATAAAAAAAGCATGAAGAAATAATTTTGGATTTTCAGGATCTGATGTGATAATTCTTTTACATTTCTGATACTTGCCATTCTGAGATATATAAATAGGCCATATTTCTCAGATGCTGGCAGGTTCTGTCAGCATCTAAGTTTTTATAATTACAGACATTTTTACAATTAATTTGATTGCAGATAGGGATTGCTCTTCTGGAAAAGAGATTCCTGTGGAATACATTACAATGGTTGCCTGTAGTCCCCTCAAATATGCTGGATGTGCACTGTAGACAAAGTAATTGGCAGAACAATTGTTTCAGCCCTCTGTATCTTGTCCTTTTTTTTTTCACATTGTGGCATGCAGTTGAAGTTCAATACAGTGTATGCAAAGTCTGCTATTGATTTTAATGTGCTGTGAATCCGTGGTGCATGTGCCAAATGGACTCAAAACAAAGCATGCTTGGCCTGAATGAGCCAATAATGTTCTGCTACAGTCTTGTGTTTTACGCATGCATCTTGAGAAAGAGATGGATAAATATTGCAAAAAAGTACCACAATAAGGTCAGGTCTTTGGCTTTCATTTAATTCTCTCCTTTTAAGCAGAGGAATGCAGTAAATATCAATGCTGAGGTAAAAACAGATCAGAAAAAAGATACGTATTCTTTTTTCACTTGAAAGAAAGGAAGAAGATTATGTCAATTAACAATATTGGCTTTTGAATGCCTACATGTAGTGAACGGCCAATTTCAAACATGTTATTGGAAAATAGATGACTTCCTTATAAAACTGTATCATAGTTGGCACTCCTTCTCTTATTGTAAAGAAACAAAAGACTGACCTGGCATGAAGCCTATACTACATTTTCCTTTGATGGAGACCTCTTCAGATCCATGTTTTAGGCTGGCTCATGAGTCAAACTGCAGTAAAGTTCCATCTTTATTGCTTGTTATGAATGTGAGTTTTATGGAAAACAGGACTGTCAAGCTAACAGCTTTGTGTGCTTATTAAAATTTAACCCCTTTAAAAAAAAACAACTTGTGACTAGCTTACTAGTCTCCGCACAGTGTACATGCTCAAAAGTGAAATCACCTGAAAAACTGCAAACACATGTGGTCTGAAGATGGAGCACCTGACATTTAAGTGTTGGCTGGTTAGCTGGCTGCCTTCACTCCAAATAGGTGTTGGTCAGGGCTTCTTCCCTCGTGCAGCTACTCAGGAGAGGTGGTTAGTCTAAATGCAGTCATAAACCTTTAATTCCTCCTGGTTGTGGGCTGCTTAAAACACCTTTGGGTGGGATGGGTGGGCCTTGCGGATGTACAGTGGGCCTCAAGCCCAGCAGTGCAGCTCGCCAATGCAGAGGTGTTGCAACACTGCTGTAGACCAGTGCACTGTTCTGGGTTTGCTGTGTCTCTCCTCTTTGCTTCTGTACAGCAGAACCTGAGTTATCTGAATTCACTGTTAGAAAATATCCCTCTGTTACTTGGAACATGCTTGTCATGTTTTCTGATGTTTATTTATTACACTGGGGAGAACCGCGGTTATATTAACATCTGATTATCTCTCATGCTTAGCCTTCACTGTTGCATTTCTCATGCGCGATGTTTCCCTTTTTTGGACTGAAACACTCATTCCAGGTTGTGCGAGCCTGGTCCCTTGCTGTGTCCACTGTATCCCCTGGCAACGGCCGGCTGCTCAGCACCAGTGTGGCTGGGTGCTCCCTGCCATGACGCACATCCCTGGGGCCACCAGGCTGCGGCCACCACCACGGGGCTGCCAGCCAGCGCCCTGCACCCGGCTGCGCTTTGTTTGTTAGCTGCAATGCCACTAATGAAGTTGCTGTGAACTTCTCTGTGCTTTACAAAATGTGAGATCTTTGGAATCGTCCAACAATGGATTTATTTTGTTTCAATGGATGTCGGTGACATCAATAGAGACAGAATGAGGCCAGCTCTGAAAATCTGTCTTTTCAGGGGTTTGTTTCTCCCTGGTACATCAGTAAATAAATAAATCTAATTCTCCACAGTAATTCAGCTTCTTCAGGAACTTCAGCTCAGTGGTGGTCTCTGACTTCCAAAGCAAACCTGTTTTTGCCTGGCCATGCAGCTAGGCCAGCAGAGAAGCAGAAAAGTCAGGTCCTCTGTTCTCTGTTCCACAGCCTCATAGGAGAAGGATGGGTCCAGGCTGGATCCTGACACATCCTGGATCTGCAAATTCACTTCAGCTAGAAGTGCTAATTTGTATTTTCTCTCATTGTGTTTTTGCATTGCAAATGCACCTAATAGCGACATGAGTTTCAAATGATACTTTGAGGAAAAAAACCATGGTGATCCTAAGGAAAGATGGACAGCTATTTCTGTTCATATCTGTGTCTGTGTAGAGACAACTCGCATTAATGGAAACCCCTGGGAGTGTTTGAACGCAAAAGCAGTCCCACTGAGTATTTTGCCATCTGCTTTCTTTTGGAAGAAATATTCCAGAGAAAGTTGGGGAAAAGTCATGAGTGCTTTAAAGTTTGCATTGTGATATTATTTCCTGAAGATTTATTGCCTTTTGATGGCAGTCTTTCAGCAGAAACTCATGAGTAGTTATGTTGTGAAGGAATTAGGAACTTTTGTGGTTTGTCTTTAATTTACAAATCAGCAAGAGTATATCTCTCCGAGGTGACATGCAGTCTTGCATAATTTACGTTCTATGACACGGCAGCTTTCTCCTGTGTGCAAATTGCCCTCCAGGAATGTGACAAAATGGCCACCACTCACATAGGAGCGCTTTCTTACACCATAGCGTTTAGATCCAAATCCAAAGGTTTGTTGTGTTGCAGGTGTCCCCATTAGGAAAGAAGGGATCCAAAAGCTGAATTAAAATAAAATGTGACTGTCTTCTGAGTGTAGGATTTCAGTTGGCTCGTCTTTCACTACAGCTTCAATTTTGATTTGCTGTTTTGTGTTCAGAATTTCTTTGCTCAGAAACATTCTTTTGCTTGTTTAGACCCTTCCATATGTCAGTGCACTTTTAATTTTTATGACATTGTTAATCTTGTTTTGTTTTTGTTCAGGATCTGGACAGTGAATTAAATGTGCATATTTATTTTGGTACTCTTCAACATTATTGCCTACAAAGTTCTTAATTAGGAGAATATTTTCCTATTCACAGCAGGGAATAGCAGATTTCTGAAACTATTCTGTAGGTCTAGACTTACTGTGAGGTTTTATTTTGGAAGAGATTATTCTCTTGATGAAAGTACAACCATCATATCAATTTTAATATTTGATCTAACTCCCTGAATCCTATGTTTATGGCAAAGGATCAAGTCAATAAGGCCTTATGACTTTGTCACAGTAGAGTCCTTTCCTCACTCAAGGAATAAATCCCAGGCCACACAGAAACCCATTATGCATTCTTGATATGTAAACCATTCCAGAATAAAATTTAATAACAGTAATGAAACTAAATCAACATGACAAATTTCAAATAATCCACTGGAACAATTTTTTTTTTTTTTTTTTATCATCCAGCTGTTAAGACTAAGTGAAATGGCAGAATCATGATGTGCAAAGTCCTACAGAATAATGCTATGGATTTTGCTGCAGCAGCAGCAAGAAACAACCTTTATCAAAAAAACATCTGCTGAGTTCCCTTTGCAATCACTGGCAGCTGAGACCAGTGCACAGTAAATTACTCTCCCCATTCTATCAGCCCTCTCCTTTATTCCTCTGATGCAGCATACCAATTTGTACTCCTGTACACTGGTTGTTAGAGTATTTGTGCTGCATTTATGCTTGCTCTTACATTAATAAATAAAGGAATAAAAAGCAGGAATAGTCCATATACATCGGGTTTCCATCCAGGGCTCCTGCACTTTACATATGTTTAAATGGAGATGAAAACTAGATTTAAGAGGCCACAATCTCAATCTAAGAAGTAACCTGCCTCACAGTGCAGTTTCTATGGCAGAGTACATCACCTGGGTAATGAACAGGATCAGCCAAGTTTTTGATGGGTTCAAATCAGTGCACATATTGCACCTGGCCTAGTTTTTGCCTTTCTTGTCTATTGCTGGAAATTTCCTGAAGGCTGCAGGCCTCCATCAATGTGTGCTACTGGAAAGCCAGCTAACAAAGGCTGTGTTAACTAACAAATCATGTCCCCAGAGCAGTGCTGGTTGCTGACATGATGGATGGTGCTGCAACATCAGGTAGGGCCATACTTAGAAGAAAATACACACAGCCTTTAGGGGCTCGTGAGACTTCAGAAGGCTTTCTGTATTGGTTGCATGTCAGGACTTCCTGTGGAGAGGGAAAGTCAATCCCAGTCCACGAGGCCCACAAAAAAAGCAAAATAAAATCACAGCTTTCCAGCATACAGTCAGATAGCTGCTCGCATCAAGCATGCATACAGTCATTCCTCATTTTCTCTCTCTCACAAACCGCAGTCCTACATCTGTTACTCTTCTGTCAGTGAAGCAACAGCAGTTATCTGTGCCCTAAATAATTCAGGATGGATAGGTCTGCGAAATGATCTGCATGAAGTAGAAAAATCTGCTCTTTTTTGTTAATGTCTTGATGCAAGAAGAAGCTTTCTGACTAAAAATTTAGTTGTGTTATGGGTGAAAACTTGGATCACAAGACTGTCGGAAACGGCTACCATGTGTGGGTGTGTTTGCACTACCAGGTGGACCTGCCTCAAGGGGTTGTACATGGAACAAGCTGTTCCCCCCGTACCTTCACTCTTCCTGTTTGTGCTTTACTCCCATCAGTATCGGAGTTAAAAACAACTCAGATCCTGATAGTATACTTAATATATATGTTCTGCAACTGCAAAGGGCTATTCCCTATTTATATCATAGAGTGTTTTTTAATTACTTGATGTGCTTTCGCCTCAGTGGAGCCTTCAGCTTGTTATGCTTGCAGAGCTATTTATATTCTGCCTTGCCTTGGGACTACTTTCAGAACCATTGGTATTCAACCTCTCCTAAGAAAAGTCTTTAAGCTCTGGAAGCAGGCAATAAAAATTAGACTGCACACAGCACAACAAATAATAGTAGTTGTACCAAATCCTATTAATTATTCTTAAATGTCCTTCAGCTCAATTACAGAGGAAACTATTGGCCTCTTGGCTTAGAATGAAAACGCAGAGGCTGTGTGGTCAGCTGTGGTCGTGAGCATTCCCCTGAGCTCTGATGGGATGGAGAACAGGCTTATGAGTTCTGCCCTTGCTCTGTGCGGAAGGTCAGCGGATCAGAAAACAGCCAGTCGAGCAGCTAGTTTCAAGAGCTTTCATGCACTCGTTATGAATCTTATTTTATTGTTAATGTTCCTTTTAAGTTTGACATTACTCTCCCTACTGCGTTATGTACACAATGCTATGAGTTATTTTTTGATATATAAAGATTAAAAGTACTCCCAAACTATCTAACCACTTCACGAAAGCAGTGGATCCAATGGGTGACAAGACAGCAGTCCTCTCTCTTGGATGTCACAAGGGATTGAAGAGCCACATGTACACTAGTCCAGAGCTCTGCATCAGAAAACGACAGAGTGTGTTCTCATGACAATCGTGAGCCATTGGAACCAAAAAGATTTCAAGGAGGGCTCCATCTCAAAACTCTTTTGATTCAGAAAGTACGGGGAAATGTTTCTGATTTTTAAAGTGTATCAATGGTTTCTTAAAAAATTGCTCAAAGAAATCTTTTCCTTTGAACCTCAGGCTAATGATACAACAACCTAAATGGTGTAAAGGGAAATATCTTGAATAGTTTAAAGTTGATAAGGATGTGTTTAATTAATCTTCACCCATTTTATTTTTACTTTTATGAATTTTAATTTCTCATACTCTTCTAACACAAGAAAGCCTTTCTCTACTTTGTTGTCCTTCGTTGCATAGAATCTGAGACAAATTTATTTGGAGCATACAAAAATCTTATTAACCTCACTGTATTTTGAAAAAGGTCTCCCATGACTGACCACAGTGGAGCAGACATTTGTTACTCAAAGTGCTCTCCTGTTTTGTGGGCTGGTTCTGAGGTAGCCCACAGTTCATTCATGCATGTTACCCATCCCAGAAAGACTATGTCATCTTGGGAAATAATTGTTTAAAAGTGGGTCCTTTGGAGGAGTTCAGAACTCCCAGGACTTGTTACATCTGCATCTTGGTTAGGAGAAGCTGAGAAGATGCTGCTTTGCATACCTGCTTTCATTAGATAAGTATCTATTTTGTGGGATAAAATAGGCAATAGCTGGTGTAATCTCTATACTTGGTTGTATTAGTGTAGGGTTGCTTTTAACTGTCTTGAAATACATTATTTTATTTTAAAGTATGTATTAAATGAGAAAAAGTTGCACTTTATAGATATCAGCCTAATTCTTTACTTTTTAAATTTGACTTCCCAGCTTGCTGGTTATAGTTTCACTTCTACTCTTATTGTAGTGACAATAAAGCAAAAAATAAATGTATGGGTACAGTGTCTTAGGTGGTGGCTGACATTCTGCCTAAATGCTCTTTAGCTGGGCAGTGTCAAATGTCACTGCACATTCTGCAATCCCCCTTAGAGCTCATTGCTTTGTTTTCACTGATTTTACTATGATGTCCATGCTGCAAATACCCAGGGAGGCAGGGCCTTGTGAGAAGCTGCCGGGGAGCGTTCCCATGCACCCCTCACCCAGATACCAGCGCTGCGGGCCGGCTCAGCAGCTCAGCTGCATGCAGAGACAAGCATGAAACTTGCCCAAGGTCCCCAAGATAGCTGAAACCACAGGACATTTTATTTGAGTTTGGACAGCCTTTGTTGGAATGTGGGTTTCAACAGAAGGAAGAAAGGAAAGGTGGGGTGAAGGGAAGGGTGTCAGGGGGTGGAGGGTTGAGCTCTCACTCTTGTCACATCCCTGCCCAGAGGGGATGCTCCATTCTGAGAAAATGTCCAAAAATATATATATGCACAGGTCTTCACCTCAGTGTGGACTGTGAGAACAGTTCAGCCAGACCTGGCCTCATTCACCCCTTTGGAGAAGAATGTCAAACTTTGACTTAAAATTACCTAAAATTAACTTTCTCTGCAAGTGCTCTGCTTGGAGCTTCCCAGCTACTGAATAGCAAGAGGTGTTCTATACTTTGTAATAGAAGTGGTGACAGTCAGAATCTTCATTTATTTCCTTTCTAAATAAAATGATGCCATATCCATCATAAAGGTTAAAAACAGACAAACCATCATTATCTGAATTATTTGTTCAAATTCTATCAATTTCACTATGAGCACCAGGTTAAGAGCTACCCTCTCGTGCCAGCAGTGAATGAGAGGATGGGGTTCCTGCAACATGCGAGCTCCTTCTCAGGTATCACAGCAAAGAGGAGCAGTTTAGCAGACCTCTGCAATATTTTGCCTCTCATTTACTGACCTTCCCCAGAGAGAATCAGGATTTGTGACTAAATGTTCTCATGTTTGAAAAATCTGGGCGAATAGAGTTCTTAGTTACAAAGATCCCCAAACATTGTTGCTCATGTTAAAATATTCATTAAAGAATGGCTTGAGGTTTTTTTCTTAATTATATTGTTATTAATCTTTGAACTCATTTTAATGGATATGGCTTTATTGTTCTCTAACCAGCTGAGCTTATAATTCTATTGCTGTATTTGTGGTTGGCCAGGCACAGCACTTCTCACCACACTGACTTTCACATTATTCTTTTGTTGTTCCATTATGAACAGTGTAACGCTGGACTTGAAGGAAGAGGGAACCCTGGCAAGCTGCTGGAGCGAACTCCAGCAACCTGCTGGAGCTGGTCCTCCAGTCGTGGCGTGGGGCTGTAGTTCGTGCCAAAAGAGGGCTGTGAAATTAGGAAGCAAAATGAGCATTCTTCACTGACAGCCTTCCGAAACAAACAGTGAAATCGTCGTTAAAGCGCAACGAACGACTTTGTGTTTGGCTTTTGAATACAGCCATCTAAAAGACTTAGCAGACACAGCTGAATGCAATGACGTGCATTGCGGCGGTACGCACAGCAAGGCGGGCTGAAGGTGCGAACCCCTCCCTTGCCACGTTCTCTGCCCCGCAGGAACAGCCGCACACCTGCAGCGCAGCACCGCTTCGCAGCCGCACAGGACCCCCTAGAGGCAGCCTGATCAACTACCGCGGCCGGCGGGAGGTGCTGAAAAAATCAGCGCTTCCCAATTGTCCTAACAGTTCGACATCCTGTTTTTGTCTTTCTGCCACCTCGGCTCTCTCAGTAGTTCCGAAGCCGCATTCCTACGTGTTTTTGACAGGATGCGACAGCCATTTCCTTATTTTGTAGGGCTATTTTTATTGGATTACAATTACTTTACATTATGATCGATCGAGGGCTAAAACTCGGCTATTCATTTGATGTTCATATAGCCGAAATATTTCTTTGAAGTCTGAGCCCTTTTCTTAAAACAAGACTTTCCTCCATTAGTGTCTGAATTGCTCAATTCCCGAGCGGCTGCTCCAGCACGGAGCACACACTGCCTGTACTGTGGGCCTGCACAGCCTCCTCTGCTTTTTAGGAGCTTTGCTCCTGTTAGGAAGGGATGAAACGAGCTGAAAGTGGGCACAAATTTTTGTTTGGTGAAAAGGACATAACTCGCTGTAAAGAGCACACAATGCACTGTGGGCACACCTCAGTCATTACTCCCTGCTTTTCTGCCGCTCTAAAACTGCTGCCCAAAAAGATCATGCTAGCAAAAATGTTCACAGTTTCTGAGTAAAGCTAAGTGAAATGAAATATAAAGTCGGTGATACGTTAAATCACTAATATAAATATATTTTTACAGCCAGCTGTTAACTCTGAATGTGCACGTTTACCCAATGTGCTGATTAGCAATTTGAGTTCTGAAAACCCTGATTACATTTAAGATGCAAGAGATTACAATGTCTCAACAGGTAATGTTCACAGTTCGTCTTCATTGGTGTCTTCATATGTTTAAAATCGCAAAAGTTACACCCAAACTTTTGGCGTGGCAAACTCACCAGAAATAGTGTGGCTGAAACATATCTCACGGCAAGTTGTGATCCCTTACAGCCAGCGTTTGAAAGAGAGCTCCTTGCTGGGAACGTGTGTCTGTGCTGCCTTTATGGTATTTACACACACGCATCGGATTTAAGCTACAGAACTACATAATAGATGGTTGTACTAAAAATGCTCCAAAGAGAAATGAATGGTATCTTAACTACTAATAGAACTCTAAGTTCTGTGAAAGTTCGTATTTGTTGCCAATAATTCGTTTTTTAGCCACTGTTCTTTTCTATGAATAAAATTAACTAAAAAAAGGTGTGTGTTTACATTTCATCTAAAATCCAGCTCTGTGGTACACCTCAGTTCTTCCATTCTTGTTTCATATTTCTTATATATCTGAACATGCAAACACGGAGGTGAAAACATTACAAGCCTTTTTTATATGCTGGCAATCGGTGGTTCAAAAGTTCACACAATACCATATGTCCCAATAATATTTATCTAAATCTAAAATAATATGGATCTGTCAAATAGGATCCCGTGTGGTAACAAATGATGGAATGCAGGGGAACTCTTAGATTTAGCCTTCTCTTTTTTGTCCAACAAGCTAATGCAATAAGACCAACAATAAAAGGTTGTGTAGTAGGCCAAAAGTCTGTGACAGATAAAAAAGAAATGTTGGAAACCGATGAAGCTTTTGCACAATTAGATTTTTTGAGGCAGTGCTGTAAGGATTGTCCGGGGCCTGTTCAGTTCTGATTGATGGTAAAATCATAACTACATCATATTAGCTGTAGAGTTCACTGACAGGTTACTGCAGATTAATATTGCTACTGCTGTTCGCTTACCATCAAACCGGTGGAAATATGAGTTGAGCTGCTGCTATAACAAACCCTGCATATTAAGAGGTAGGGTGCTTTACTGAACAATTTCCATTCTGTCATTAGGGCAGGAGATGCAAACAACATTTATCTCCGAGGTATGCAGATATATAGTAACACACTCATTAGTTTTTCCAGGGGATCTTGATGGTGCTGACCAGGTAGCTATCAGGCATGCTTTGCATTGCTTTGAGGTTTCGGTTGTGATTAAAATGATACTTGCAAATAATAATGAACAATATTTTTCTCTGATTTAAATATCCAGTCCCATGCAAATGGCATCAGTGTGTGCGGGTACATGCTTGTTTGGGGAGATGAAATGAGGGCTGTTTTGGGACAGAAGCTAAGGGAGGTACTGGCTGGAGGCACAGGGATAGAATGTGCTGCAGCCGCAGCTGGCATGTGTGGTGTCTGGTGTTCGGACAGCTGGGGAAGCATCACCGGTCCCAAAAAGAGGCAACACTGTGTCTATGTGAAGTCACAGAGAGCCCTGCGGGATTTCTTCTCTGCTTTATTGATGCTGGGACTCTGTTCTGCTAGAGTCTCCTCTCAGCAGCACCTCCAGCACCCTCCCAACTTTGGCCCTCTGCTCCACAAGCCCTGAGCAGTGAGCTCCTGCTCTCCCACAGGAACACACAGCCTGGCCATTCCCTGCATGCTTTGTAGCCCTCTGTTTCCTTCCCACTGTCAGTGACTGTGATAATTTCTGCTGCTCGTCATGCCCAGCTGTGACAAAAGCATACTGACATGAAAAGTGCTCCACATATTTCATCAAAATCTGCCTAAACCTTTCTGCTTCTTTCCATACAAAACCACAAGCCCTTTGGCTAGGGAAAAAATGTGTATTTCCATAGGGAGGAGGCAGAATGGTGCAAAAGCCTAAAAATGCTATTTGATCAAAAAGGAGCAGCAGTGGAGAGGTGCTGCTGCTGGGTGATTGCAAGGGCAGAAGGGTCCTGCTGCTGGGGTTGACAGCCATGGAAAATGGGAGTGAAGCCTCACTCCTCCTCTGGTCAGCCCAGTGAGCCCCTCTGCCTCAGTGTCGTCATCTGTAAAATGAGAATGGTCCTTCAGGAGCGTGGCAAGAAGTAATTTGTTAGTGTTTTGTGGAACTTGGAACAGGAAACGTACTACTGGACTCCACAGATTTACAAAACAAAACCCCAAGCGTAACATAATAGCGTTTGTGATTTTAAAAATGTGGGCATGAATCTTTACTGTAAATCTCAGCTGAGTAAAATGTATTTTTTTTTTGTCAAGGAGACGTTGCTTTTTTTTTTTTATGATAGCTACTCTGTGATTCATGAGTCAACATTCTGTACAAATACCAGAAGGCATAAGTGAGTTATAGACATTTCTCCAGAGTGGCACAGCAGTTCTCCATTACCCAATTCTGTTAAAATATCCTATTTATCATGTATTTTTTTTTTAATGGATGAAGGCTGCAGTTTTTAGTTAAGTGAAAAATCCATGTGAGGGAACATGCTCTTTGGCTGAAATGAGTTTGGATAAGAATTACAACTTAAGTTATAAAAACAATTTAAGAAAATGATATATAATAGTCTCACTGTAAATTACACAACCTCAGTGGCATTTAACAGCCTTTCATTTCTATCAGTTACTCATTTATTTTACAAGACACAGAGATCCTTATGTCTACCTTTGGATGCTATTGCTCCTTGATACAAGCAACACTTAGAGTTTATCATCCTTTTAGAAAAGTTTTGAACATGTTTGGGGATGTAGGTGTTCAGCAAATTTGCAGCAATACTGTTCATTGAAAAATGCCTATCTGACAATCTGAAAAATATTTGGTGGACATGTAAAACATTTAATGAGAAAAGTCAGCTTCAAAAAAAAAAAAAAAAAAAAAAAGCAAGTATGAGGCCAGATTTGGTAGGCTTACCTGAGATGTGGAAGACTCAGGTTCAAGTCCCTGCAGGCATTTGAACCTGGGCTGTCCCCATTCAGGTAAGCGCTCCAGTATGGGTCATGTTTAGAACACACCTCTATGTTTTTGCTTTTTTTTTCTAGGGTAAGGTGAGAATTCTTTGGGGACTTCTCCAATTTTCCAGCACAGATGAAACCATTTCTCTGACACCACTGCTCTGCAGCACATGTTTTTGGGAATTTGTAGGGGACTGGATACGCTGTGAGTCATTCAGAAGTTAAATGGATCTCAGGGACAAATACAGCCCTGCCATCAGTTTGATGACTTCCAAGTTGCTCTTGTTACCAGCAGAGTTGAATTTGGCCGGCAGACAGTATTTATGTAAAAAAGCAACATATTTAGTGAGGAGAGGCTCAAATGATCACAGGGGGCAGAGGGGGCGGAGGACATATGGGGGGGAGCTGGAGAGAAGAGAGGGGAAGACAGAAAGGAAAAGGTCATAGCGTGAAAGGGTGCTGTGAATTCCAAAAGTGTCTAATTAGGTTTCTGGCTGTGGAATTTGCCTTTGCCCCAAGCCAAGAAGCCCAGCTGTTTTACAACAGGGCTTTTGCCTCCTAGCAATGACTGCAGACAATGTGTGACCTAAACTGCAAGTGTATTTATAAGGACAACTTCCTCCACTCTTCTCAACAGATTCCATAAAATATCTTCAAATGTAATTTAGAAGGTCACATAACTGCTTCAACATTTTTTATGTACATTTCTTGCTTTTGCTGGGTGTCTAAAAACAGTTTTGAGAAGTCCTAAGAAGAGGGGGATGAATTTCGTTAGAGGAATTCCCCTGAACTTGTATGCCATGGGACTATTTTTAAAAAGTGCCAGGCTTCAATATGAAATGCTTGATGGAATATTAAATTTGATGAATCATTGCCAGTTTCCATGTTTGTTAGCTTTTATATACCACATTAAAGCATTCATTAATAAAGTGTCACACAACACTGCTTTGATTGAGTCCTAAAAGGTTAATGACTTGATACAGGCTGGTATTCTGAGCTTTACTGTTTGCAGGCAGTTTGTGGTGAATGTGAAGTGCTTTGAAATTGTAACAAAAAGAAATCTTTTATTTTTCCTCTATTTCAAGTCCAGATAGCATTCTCAACCGATCTGGATGTGCAAGACAAACTAGACTTATCACAATTAAACTGCAATAATTAAACAATAGGAGGAGTGAGATTTTGGTTTTTTTCCTTACAGGACTTACATTTAATAGTAAAAAGCTTCATGTCCATGTGACACCTCAGAGGAGGGGGGAATAGGATACATCCAAATTCCCTGCTATCCACCTATTCTTATTTGTAGCTTTAAGCTGCCTTGCCAATCTATTTTTGTGACTGCAGCTGTATTTCCTCCATTTTGAAAGTAATTAGCCAGTCCAGAATCATTCCCTATTTTTAGATACGCCAAATTTTTCAAATTGCCAGAAGCTTGCACAAAGTGTGACTACTGCTGACTTATCCATGAGATATGTCTTTGAACTAGCCAGAATGCAGTCTGGAGGCACCACCACGATTTTGTCCAGAGCCATCTTGGTAATGGCCAAGCTGGGTACACCCAGTCAAGTCCAGACATTTCGATAAGCTTAGCAAGCCTTTATGTCCATGGCTGAATTGGGTATGGACAGCAAAAATAAAGGAAATAACATTTCCAAAGTCTGTCCTCTTAACTACGCAGTGTCCAGGTCTTATGAAATTTGAACTCTCTTGAGACAGAAATAAGGTTCTTGACAAAGTCATGTGTGAAGTTAATTTTTTTTAAGATACTGTTGAGGTTCTGCTCTGAGGGGAGTTGTTAGTAAAACAAATGACTCTAACTGTTTTTGTATGGAAGACAAATCAAAGCATTTCCACGAAGTACCAGGAGTGACCTGCAGCAACTTAACCATTTCCTGAGCAAATACAAGCTGTCCTATTGGATGGGGGATAGCTCCCATGTTAGCCATTGTACAGAGAAAAATAAAAGTTCATATAAAAGAGCCCACCAAGGGTTATATGGCTGCAATTGTTTCCAAACTGAAACAACTTAGTATCTGTTTATGATTGTCAGTATTATGTTATATTGTTCTTGTAGAATCCATAAAAGCTAAAAGTCTTAGTATTGCCACTAAACTTCCAGCGGCGGCAGCCGGGAGATTTCAGAGCAAACACACTTAAGCAGAGTAGAGGTAAAAGCAAAAGGTAATAAAAAGTTGACCTTGATTTAGTTTACCATCTTCATCTAAATTTGACGAGGTGCTTCGTTTGACAGTAATAAGACAAAGAGCCAAACCCAAGCTGATGCCATGAAGGTATTTGGTGTCTGTGTCCCATAAACGCTTCCTTCTTTTATTCAAGGATTGGAGTTGAGGAGGAAAAAGTAGTACATCTGAACTGCAACTTTCTCACCATGGCTCAACGGTTCCACAGTTCAGATTGTTATCCATTAATTTTCGGAGCCATTCAGACATACAGCATGCTATCATATTAACACTACTCAGACAAGGATATTCATTTGCATTTTCATAGTCACTTCCTTTGCATTGTGTATAACAAGTGAAGCAGAAAATGAATGGGCAAAGACATGGTTCTCCACTAAGCAAGGCTATCCCTTGGAAGAAGCTACAAAACAATTCAGTGTCTCAGAATGTTGTCACCAAATGCAAATATAAACTATTCTCATTTTCCAACAATGCTGAAGCACTCTTGTTAATGAAATCATGTTCCAAGAGCTAATGATTAAAAAACAGTGCACACTTGGACTTGAGAGAAAGCTGATGAAAAGACAGAACAATCATTTGTTGGTAAATCAGATGTATTGTCAAGTACTTGTACAAGCTAATTGCAGTGCTTTTTTACTATCTGATTTCAGCAGTTTCAGATTTCTCTCTGCATGGCAGAAATGCCCATTATTTAGCACTTCCAACATTAACACATTCAGAGTAAGATACAGACATTCTGCTCACAGGGTTCACATACATCCCATAGGTATCTGTGAGCCACAAACCTTTTCATAGGAGCATACTGCTGCTGATACCAACAGCAACAACAAGAGAGAAAAGGGGAAAGAGAAAAAAAAAGAGCACGTCATCTGGTTAATCCTATCTCAAATATACTTCAAAGTAAATTATGCAGAGTAGCTCTTATCATCTGCAGCTGGTTAGTAGGAATGTCATGTGAGCAACGCAGTTTGTAAGATAATGGATTTATGTCTAGCAGGAACTCAAATGCGTGATGACTTCATGCAGATTCTGTTAGGAATCATGTTGCTAATATTTTTTCCTGTCCCAACAATGTCATATGAAAACAGTGGAAATTGTATATTTGAAGCTCCTATCAGATGAGACAGGGAATGCAGAAGAGACAGAGCTTTATTTCAAGGACAGATTGCATTAGGAATGATTCCTTTTAGAGTTGCCCTTGCCAGAAGCAAAGCTCTTAGCTTCCCTGATTTGGAAATAAGGGGCACATGCTCGCATGGGGTAACTGTCATTGTTCCCTTAAAGCCAACACAGAGATGGCAATTTATGATTTGCCCCATGTACTGATGAGTCTGATAGATGAGTTTATATTGCTTGCTCGTAAACAAACCCATTTTTTCCACTTCTCAAATTAGTATTGTATATTTGCAGGCACATAGAAAACAAAAGAGAAAAATAATCACACTTGCTGAACTTGAAAAACTCAGCACTTCCGCTTTTAAACCAGTTGTAATAACTTTCATAATAATAATTTCATATTTTATTATCCTTGCCCACAGTGGTCTTTTACCACGTCTACACAGACCCCATTTCTAATGGTCCCAAAGGACATGGTTGGTATTTCCAGAACAAAACAAATTTAAAACATTCACCCAGAAGCCACACACACGCACACACAGTGCTGGAGCACTGCACGCTGTGTGTGATTTGCAGCCCAGTGATGTCGTGTGGGGGATCCCGGCTGGGATGGCGGACAGTGTGACTGCCCAACAGTGGCAGAGCCTGCGGCCTGGCTGCAGCCAGCGCTCTGTGGGGTACTTTGGGCACAGGTTTGGCCTCTGCAGAGATAGCAGCACTTGTGCCATGCCAACACGGCCTCATCTGGCTGCCATCACGCCCACAGGGGGAAGGAATGCTGCTGAGCCCAACAGTGGGCTTTGGAGAGAAGACTGAAATAGGCTTGTGTGGGGACAAAAGCCTTAGGTATTTTCTTAACTAATTGCTTGTTTTTGTAAGCTTACGGAAGAAGGAGAAGCAATTCAACAATGTAAATTGCAAAACATGTGAAATGGCCAATGAGCTTAAGGGCTTGACAGCGGGAACTCTGAGTTGTGACTGAATGCTATTTATGCTGTGGCTGCACTCAGAGCCCTGACCTGAGCTTGTGCTCCCATTCCTTTACCAGCAATAGGCAGGCACAGATTGCTCACTCCGCAGAGCTCCCAAATTTAATTAGGCCATCATATTTCAGTGAGAAGATGGCATACACATACACACAGCATGCAGACATGTGGAACATGGACATGCACACACAGATCCAACACACACGCCATCCAGCACACACACACACACACAGTACACGCACCCACCTCTCACATGCCATGTCCATGTCTCTTGGCACACAGATAACAAATCAGCAGGTAGATCACTGTGCGTTTTCATTTCCTCATAGATACCTTGAGCCATATGATATGCAGTGCACAAGCTTGGGTCACAGAAGTGTTAGAACATAGCTACTGGATCCCAAGGGACAGATGGAGCAAAGCCAGCACTAACTTTTTGCATCCAGCTCTTTACTGTTGCTCTCTGATCATGAAAAACCCAGTGTGCTTGGAACAGACTCTTTAATCCAGCAGCTGTTTGCATATCAGAAGTAAAAACTCAACATAAAATCTGAGAGAATGATTTTTCACACTGGCTCAAAGCAGCTGGGAATGGGAGAACTTTTTCTGCCTGGGCAGCAGCCCCAAAAGAGCAGCTCCAGCTTTCTAGCAGGCTGCTGGAGACGCTGTGCTACAGAGCTCCCACAGTGCCTGAATTGTCTTCTTCCTGCCTTGTCTCCTGTATATGTCCAGCTCCTAGCACAAAGAAAGTCCCATCAGAGCAGAGCACTACAGGTATATAAATTATACCGCTATTACTATAAATAGTGGCAAATATCTTCATATATTCCTGCCCCTCCCCGTGGGAGTTCTGGCCATAAACGTAGGCAGTTTGAGCTCAGGAGTGCAGCCATGGAATTGCACCCTGTGCATGTGCTCTTTTTGACGTGAGAGCTGTAATCTCTCCCATAGGCTGGTGCCTTCCTTTTTTCTCTGTAGGAAACTCACAGTGCTTCTGTTTTACAGATCTCTTTCAGGCATGATTAAATTGGCCTCAAAGGAATGGGATTTAACTGAAAGAAGACCAACTGGTATTTTTTAACCATGCTCAAGAATCTGTGCTTCATAAATAACAACTGGTGAGCCCGTCACCATGTCAGCCAAAACTTCACCAGACGAACTTCAAGAAAAAGCATGTCTATCTTACACTGTGTTTAAAGGACAGAAGACATATATTTGGAAAAATCACCTTTTCCCGGTCTGCACCTTTTCCATAATTTGCTCTTGTAAGAAGCTGTGTGAGCTTTGGTGACAAAGGCATGAGAATCAGTCACTTTGCTCTATAACACTCCACTAGTCTTCACTGATTTTTCCACATAGCTGGTATTTTTCCTGTGATACATTTTAAGGACTTCCACCTCAATCCTCAGTAACTCAGGGTGCAAACCTCAACCAGGACATATGCATCAGATGCAGATTCTGTTAGAGAGGGAGAACCTCTTTTGGAGAGATGTGGCCTTGATGTAAAGACTTCAGATGATCCACCCCATCCTGCGGTAGATTAATGATTAATGGCCCATGCTGGAGAAAGTACTGAGCTTTCTGCCACTGGATCTTCCTCTGCCTTTTTCTGTTCAACTAGGCAGCTATTTGTTATCAGAAATCTTTTCCTTACGTAGATACTTGCAGACTTTGATTAAAGCATTTTTTTTTAACTCTTTCTTGGATAACCCTAACAGATTAAAGCATCTTTTCTTGACTTTTTTTCTTTGAATATATTTTTATAATCTTTTTCTAGCTTCATAATATACTTCAAGAACTGATCCAATATTCCCACTAGCACATTCCCTAACACAAAATGCTCAGAAGCTGCACTTCAGCTCATCCTTTTGCTTTTGGTCTTCCCAAGCTACATTTTAGGTACACCTGTGTCAGTCTTCTACCATGCTGATGCTGAACTAGACTTTCTCACAGAAGTTCCCTGCTCGACCTTGATGCTATGGAGTTTTCTGGGCCCTGTGGGTTCTTGGGCCTGTGGCAAGTGCTGTCTGTGTGCCTGCTCTGCTCTGCTGGAGTGCAGATCCCTGTCCTGGCCTCAAGGCCACCCTCAGCTACAGAACAGGAGAAGGATGAGGGCAGTGTCTATGGAACCTCAACAAGGGATTCTGGCTGGTTCTCAACTACTTAGCATTATCTGTTTGCTGAGTTTAGTCCATTTAGCATGAAAACGTTGCTTTATTATCAATAGAAATTCCCTTTCCAACCAAAAAAATTGAAGATCAGACTTGTTTGATAAGACTTGCTTCCCTGGAAGCATAGAGGGAAGAATGTTCTTCTGCTGTCCTTTTGTTATTTACTGATTGCCTCTAATATCACTTGCAGCCCAGAAGGCCAACTATACAAATGGGAGGAGGAACGGCTCTTTACGAGGGTGGATAAGTGATGAGACAACGGGGAACGGTTTTAAACTGAGACAGGGGAGATTTAGGTTAGTTTTTAGGAGGAAGTTTTTCACCCAGAGGGTGGTGACACACTGGAACAGGTTGCCCGAGGAGGTTGTGGATGCCCCATCCTTGAATGCATTCATGGTCAGGGTAGATGTGGCTCTAGGCAGCCTGGTCTTGTAGTTGGCAACCCTGCACATAGCAGGGGGTTGAAACTAGATGATTTTTGAGGTCCTTACCAGACCATTCTATGATTCTATGAATACGAAGCTTCCAAGGCATGGACCCTCGCTCTCTTCAGATTAATAGGCTGGCTGTCCATTAGTCATCACATTTACCATTTAAAAACATTTGCATGACCTTAGCCTCTTTTACAGTCCCCTCAGACTCTTCCAGCTTTTCAAAAAGCCAGTGTGTAGATCAGAGTGTTCCCTGGCAAGCTGCTTTCATCCTCCTCAGTCAAATTTGGCTGGGGTGGTCTGTTCGCTGCTGGGTAATATTTCTCTGTTGGTTGATGGGACGTGAAGAAGTTCCACAGCCGCTGTAGATCTATGAATGCTCACACACCCAGCAGCGCTAAAGGAAAAAGGACTTAAAAAGGAATTAAAATATTTGCTGGAAGATTAAAAGATCAGGTTTTTCATTATTCTGCTCTGCAACTAGGACAAAAGCGTAGCCCTGGCTCGAAACCCTCCCTGTATTATGTATATTAAACACCGCCAGCCTTGAACTTGTCTAATTTATGCCTCGTTTCATCATTCCGGCCCAAAGCTCATCCAGAATTACCAACCAGGCTGTTTTCCTCAACTGCCTTTGCTGAGAAATCTGCAGTTGTGTCTGGAGCTGCTCTCCCGGAGAAAGCACAGTAAAACTGGCCCCAGAGTGAGCGATTCCTGGTAAAAGAGCAAATATGTCCTGAACTACAAGACTTAGGAAGTAGTCAAAATAATCCAGATGAGTCTAAAAAAAGAGTAAGGCTGAAAAACTATTGAAGTCACCAGTAGTCATACATGGGCAAAATATTTTACATTTTTTTTCTCTTACTTTGTTTTGCTTGGGAAGACTTTCTGGAAGGATATATGGAGAATTTTCGTAATATTTTAGATGAAACTATTCCAGTGAGCCATCTGCTATTACTAAATTACATTATTACAAGCTAAGGGGACCATTTTTAGCATGTAAACAAAATTTCAAATCCCTGTAAAATTCTTCTTAAGCTTCACTCATCATTTTCCCCACTTGGAATTTGGTATTTGCGTTAGCCTACTGGACTGTGCCAGTGGGAAAACTAAAGGTGAAGGGAAACAAAGTAACATTCCTAATTACTCCCATTTTAGAACAAGATCTTAGCAGCCTGCTGCAGTAAAGACACTCACATGGCAGGGCTTTGTGTTTCTGCTGGAATACAGCTCTTGCTGTGTGTGGTTAAACCAGGGCCCCATTGAAGTCAATGGGAGTTTTGTGCTAAAATGTGTCTTGTGCTGTCACTTGGGCAAATGTCCACCTCGGGCTACAGCAGAAACAAAATCACCACAATTGTTTCCACTTCTGACCTGCTGAAAGTAGAATTATATTACTTGTGTATTTCATTCTGATTTTCCCCCTCTATTTAAACAAAGATACCACTGTGTTATAATCTGATCCCAAACACTGTGTGAGAGCTGGGGAAGTCAATTATAACTGGAATTGCAGACTTCGTGTACCGTTACCTTGCCTTTAACTCAATGTTTCTCTTCATAGGCAATCAAGACACAGTTTCATGCCTTCAGCTTGTACTTCTGTGTCTCACGACTCCAGCAGCATCACTGCTGGCTGTAAGTTCCCAGGTTCTCCTCACGCTGTGCCACTTCCTTCATGTTATTTTTGTCCTGCACACATACATTGCATGGGGAAAAACGCGCTCAATTTCTAACAGGCTGTCAAGTGGCCGTAGCAGAACTTAGCCGTACCCAGACCTTGCCAAGCCAACTTTGCAAAATGTTTTTATTATTATTTTGCTGAGATAATCCAAATGCCCAGAGCACTCTTCCAGTGACTGACTAAATCTGATTTTTGTTCGTGACCAGCACGAATGCTGACCTTTGCCTTCTTGGCTGATCTTTGCATCTCTCAGAAAGTTCACGGAGAGGTCAGAGCAGGACTGACTTCCTCTGTGCAGGCGTGCAGGGACACCTTTCTGCCACTGAGCCAGGAAGGGGCTGGCCTTGCCCACTGATAGCTCCAGGTTCATTTTTTTTTGGAATTCTGGACCCACCACCACCACCGAGCACCTGGCAAGTGAAAGGGCACATCCTTTTTTATTTACCCAGCACCTCTGCTGCCCATACATTTCACTGGCAATCGCTCCCTATTAGCACAAAGTTGTGTTTCAGCTCTGATATGCCCTCAGTTTAAGGGACTGGTGCTGCACACAGTGATGAATTTTGTACGACTGTGACTATATACTACTACAAAAGAAACACCTAGACTGAAATTCCCTTAAATAGGCTCATATTAAAGAGAATGAATTCTTCCCTTAGGTTGCCCTGGCATAGGTGCATGAGAAAAATAAAAATGATTTCGGGTGCATTCTTCAGCTGATGCCTTTCACAGATAAGCTCAGTGCTGCTTGTCACTGCAAAAGAGGGCGATGAATCTCACGAGAGCTGCTGACACCACCGCAGTGCAGGCACCCATTTCCCCGTCAGAGTGCAGAAAGCAGAGCCCTGAGAGGGCTTTAAATCTCTGCTCAGAAACGGCGACTATTTACAAACAGCAAGAATAGCCCTGAAATGGTGAAAAATGCACTCAAGTCATATTTAGAATGATTGGATGTGGGGGATATAACAATACTTTTCAAGACTGTAAGCACTGCGTATATTCATATCTCATGCTATTTATCTTGCAGATATACAGTGCTGGAAGTTGCTGGCTGCAAGCTGGTGAGCTTGTAGCAGTGAGAAGGAAAGATCTCTCCGTTTGTCACTGGCCGTATATCACCGCAGCTGTGCCCTTTGATTACACAGAGGGCTCCTCCAGCCATTAATAATAGGAAACACTTTTTGTCTGGCGAATGCATCTCAGCGCCGTCCTTTAACACCTAGGCTTTTGTGAGGTAGGAAAGGTAAACTGAAGATGGAGCTTGTTCATTACACATTTGCACTAACTTTATGCGTAAAGAAGGATAACCTTTGTTTTCCTCAGAAAGGAAAATATGCCATTCTTTTTCCTACGATCGCCACGACTGCTTCTCGCAGAAACAATCTAGCACTGCCAATTACAGCTTGCTGAGGAAGTGACACTAATGAATCATAATAATGCTGCCCCAGCATCACGGAGAGCGCCGTGACGCCAGCCTTGCAGATTAATTGCATCACATATAATAGCGCAGCCACATCTGCTGGCCAGGTGGATCAGTGGAAAAGATTTCCCCAGAAAAGGAAAGCTTAGAGGAAATCGATGTATAGGCTGAATGCTGCATTGCCAAAATTAGATCACTATCTGGAATTGACATAAGTAATTGATATTAAGACTGGAAAAGCCTAAACTGGTGTAAATTGTTCAGTGCTAGAGAGAACTACAAAAGGCATTTCATGCTTGATCTGCAAAATGAATCAAAATTAATGCAGTGTGTGTGTGGCATGCAGTTGCTCCTACCTCTTGCAGTACAGTGTGCCTGGGCTGCTCCAGAGACGTGTCTGCAGCCAGTTCGCTGGGGCTAGCCTACAGCAATCCTCTCCCACAGCATTTCTGAGACAACAGGAAGAAGCCAAAGTCCTTTTGTCCTAAGGCTGCTTATAGCCATTTGCCAGAACCTTGCTTTAACCTTCTGAAATCTAAGTAGATTGCTCCTAAAGTAATGCCTCCTATTTATTTCCATGGAAACTACAACCAATACAAAGAGCGCAATAACACTGTTTGATAGAGCAAATTCTCAGCTACCAAACACTATTTTTCAGCACAGTCACCATCATTAGCTGTGCATTTTTGCCAGCAATGAACAAGAGCTTGTGTGCCACGGTTGTAAAAATCTGTACCAGCAGAGGTGACCTGCTGCCTGTCTCCACTGCTGAAACGCACCACCCACAGCCTCACTGTGCTCACATCCACTGTTTGGTCTCCATAAACATTCCGCAAGTGACAATGACTGTCAATGGATGCCATTGTTTCCACATGGAGGAATTCAATGACACGCCTTCGCTTCACACGCACTTCCATGTCAGACCTCATTTAGTCAGACTGCACCTCTGCTGCCATCTGCCACGCAGCAACAAAATGGCTTGGAATACTGGTGGGAAGGTTCAACTTCTACTGCCATATCACCAACATCTGCCTCTGACATTGCGGGCCAACATAATAAAATAGGAGGCAGTACTTTTGGAGCAGCACTTGTCTAAAATGTAATTATGGGGAGCTTGGGGTAGCAAAAAAAAAAAAAAAAAAAACAAAAAAAAAAAAAGAGAGAGAGAGAGAGAGAGAAAGAAAGAAAGAGACAAAAAAGAGAAACCCAGTGCTTTTCTGAAATTAGTCTGGCCTTGCTGTATACTGCTTCAAGTCCTCTGCTGTCCTGTTGCCAGACGCAGCCATCTCTTCAGCAAGGTCACCACTAGATTTGCACTGGATGAAGGGATTCTGGTAAATGAGTTGTTTTGGAGGAATTCCAAACATCACACAAAAAAAGTATCATTCCTGTCCTACATCTGTCCCAAAGCAGTACCCTTTATTTATGTTTTGGAAGAACCCACAGTTGCTTCATTGATGGTCTTGTGACTACGACATGTTCCTCTTAAATCTGCGCTGACAACTTATTTAGGTCTTGGAGTCAGAGTTTAATTTCCTCAAGTTGGATTTATTCCCTCAAGCTGTAAAGATGTGAAGAAGTGCATGCTTGTTGCTGACTCAAATACAGAGCTGAAAACCTCTGAGGTGGAGGCTACGGTTAGCATAGTGCTCCTCTTTTTGCAACCTCTGCTCCTCAATTCCCCAGTTGTGGACTTGGAAGTGGAGCTGATGGTGGCACAGAGCTGTGTGAGCCCACTGCCTGGCGTCCTGCTGCTGGTGGTGCATTGCCCAAAGCTGCAGCACAACCTGGACAGGGTACATCCTGACTTATGGGAAGGATGTAACGTGTCATAAAGGGTTTTATTTTTGTGTAGTGCTGCTCTCCCACAGATACATAACTTAGCTGAAAAATGTCATCTATTTGTATGAATACCCACAGGAGAATTATTAACTAGATGCGATTGACTGAATTTCACCAAGAGAACATATCAGTCTGTACAAAGTATTTTTCTAAAACAGAAAAGTATACAAACTTACTTTTTGCTATTTTTACAATCTTCCTGCCCTAAATACAGTTATTATATTGGTCACTGAATTTAAATGATGAATTTTTTCTGCTTTTAAAGCCAAGAGAAAAAGATCACTAAATTTCTTATCAGGAGATAGTGATAGACTTCTCAAAAATGCACAGCATCTTGGAACTTTGGTTTCATATCACCATTTATATTCCTGAGAAATAGACACGTCTCACATTCTGTAGCAGTGTTTTGTGACATTTGGATTTACAATGTTCAAGTTTAAGTCTCCAGCCCTTTGCAGTCTGTCAAAAACAGCTTCTCTGTCCATTTATTTTCGTCTTCTGTGCTCAGTCTGAATATCTTTTGTAAATTTATACTTGACAACCCTCGTATTTCAGCAGCTGGCTTTGTTTCACAATCTACCTTGCTTGCTCTGTTGCATTAGCTGAAACAACAAATTTAATCCATGATGTCAATAGTAAATTATAGCAGAGAAGTAATATATGCCTGACATCACTAAGGTCAAGGCCACAGCGAAAATATTGCAAATAATAGATCCAAAGGGTCTTCTCATAGAGGTAGTTGCTTGCTGCTCATTTAATGTTATGAGAAACAGATTAGTGCTGCATACTGCGTTACATTGGCCTTTTACTTACAGCCAGCATAAACCTCCAGCTACTGTAAAAGTGTTCCCACAGCATGAAAAGAGGTTCCAAAGAAGTTGGCTATGTCATTATATTTCATATTTTCTAACTGATAAATAATTAAAACAAGAATTACTTTACAGAAAGATTCATTTACAGAACACATTTTCCATTACTCTAACTGTTTGGAGGGGTTGGGGGAAACATTTATTGCATACCTTATCCAAACTACCTTGCCATTAAAGTATCTAAATTACCTCAGTGAATTCTAAGCACAGAAGTGGTTGATGAATTGCTTTTTGCATAAATGCACTTTCCCTTTGCTAGAACCTAATTTTGTGTATAAATACACACACACACAGAGAATGAAGCAGCTACTGAACTCTCTCAAGAAGAAAAATTGAAGCCTGGAATTTTCTCTGTGTAATGAAGTTTTTCTAAACGCTGTTTATAAGTATAAGATGTATTATAAGCATCCTTGGACTCTCTGAGGACAAGCCAAAAATGGGTTCTTCTACAATGGCAAAAGAGCAGTTAATGAATCATTTTCTCCTCTGTAGAAGAGCTCACTCCTGTTAATTTGTCCATTTTACAGACAGAGTTTTTTTAATATTAAAATTTTTTTTCAGTTTGAAAGCCCATTTAGTGCCAAAGAGGAAAAAAAACCTCATGCCAAGTGAACCATACGTAAGTTCAATGTATGGAAGAATATGGAGATTTCCATACCTTCAAGCTCTGTTATTTATTTTATATGGCATAAAGAGCATCAACAACTAAGGACTTTCAATCTGCAGTTCATCCCTTTAGCCTGGCTCTACTTTCAAACCTTTACAAGGTGGGCAGAGTGTACCGGAGTATGGCTAGAGCACCTGGCTTGCCACATGCCCTGTCTGTTGGTATGCCATTCGATAGCTTCTCTGCTCATAAGAGTGGGTTAGCTTCCATTCCTGGTGTTGCTAGCAATGAGTGACAGACCAGATGATAATCCTTTCTTGAGGTTGTTTGGCAAGCTTGAGTGAGGCTTGTTGACAGCAGGGAACTGCTGGAACTTGTGCTTTTAACCTCTAAGCTGGACTTTTTGGGAGGGCAGTTTTCATTGCTGGTAATCTGGTGATCAACTGCCAGGAAGGTATTGCTTTAAGGATGTAAATATTAAGAAGAGCCCCAAACACCAAAGTTCCTGTGATATTCTCTTACATGCAAACAAAAACTAGAAAAAGGAATCAGTTGCTTTTGGAACCAATCAGCAGTCTCAGTAAAGGCTGCTTTGATGACTATTTAATCTCGCCCATAAAAGTAGTTTAAATAATGTTGTTATGTGCCAGTGCTCTTAGCACTTGCTTTGGTGTATGATGTATGGCCAGTGTCTGCTCCAGGAATCAACAAATGTGCATTATTCCATTAGCAATTTTCTGTTTTCTACAAAGCTTTACAATTTATTAGTGTTATTTATGTTAATGTACTACTGCCTTATTTTACATATTTATATCTTCTTTCCTCTGCCATGAAAAGCAATGAAAAGTTTAAGTACTGCATCTCAGTTCAGCTCACATGACATTTACAAATGCTTTTTCTAAAAACAATGTCATAAGAGTCCTTTCCAAGCCTAGAACTGCTGTTTTAACTTCTGCAAAACTCTTACTGACATCAAAACAAGACTGAGGATTTTCGAGTCCTCAGCACCTTCTTCCCTGCTGTTATTCAGAGAGGATGAGATGCTCCAGCTGCATGAGTGGGGATGACCTTTTTATCCCAGTAAAATCTGGGAAAAGCGTAGGAAGAGAAAAGATTTCTCTCCTTGAAGATGTGGATAAGAAGGTTTCAGTAGGAGGGAGAACTCATAGGGAGCAATGTGATAGTCCTGGAGTCTTTCTAAGTACTCTAAGAAGTTTATTCAACAAAGAGGAAGCTGAGGTCACTGGTTGTCCAGCAATTCACCCATGTTATGGAACAAGGGATACAACAATTTAGACAAAAACTGTTTACTTCTGGCAGACTGCTTTGCCTTGAGTTCCCTGGTATGTGATCTTCAAGGCCTGTAACAATCCTGTACATTGTCAACATCATGGCTGCATGATAGACTTCCTAAAAATGTCTTTTCAAGGCAGCTCCATTACATGCACCATCTTAGCTCTGCCTGTGTATGTAACAAGTTTACCCCGGTGATGTCACTCTGGGCTGATGCAAATAAAGGCACCATGTCAGTGAGACTTTTTCATATTTAGGTGCTGCCTGCATTGGGTCAATACTAGTTTAATCTCCACCCAGCTCAAACTATTAGTACGTGATGAGTGTTATGTTTCTAGATATTTTATTGCTGAATTTTCAGACATTTTCAGTTGCACACCTGATCTTGTAGGTGGACATGTCCCTGAAAACAGTGACAGAGTAAGAAGGAATATATTTTATTAAAAATGTAAACATACTCAAACATAAATCTGCTTTATCTATAGAAGAGTTTCAAATGCCTTTGATTAGCCATAAACCACATCTGATTTTCCCTTTTCTGTCCCCAAAACGCAACTCAGCTTAAGCCACTATGGTTCCTAAATCACCATGTAAAACAGTGAAAAAGCATGCCATGCACTTGATAGCCCATTTTTAACTGGGAAACTGCATCAGCACTGGCAGCTTGAATTGCACAAGTCATGTAACAGATATGAGAAAGTAATGAGTTTCAAGATGAGTAATGAAGGACACCTCCAGAGATAGTGACTCAACCACCTCAGTGGGCAGTCTGTTCCAATGCCTGGCCGCTCATTCTGAGAAGAAATTCTTCCTAATATCCAACCTTCTTTACTCTGCTTGACATTTCTGAAAATATTCCTCAGATAGAGAGAAATCTTCATTTCCAAGATCATTTTCAAGGCACTAGACTATATAGGACTCAGTTGATACTTAATATTATTTATAGAAGGGTAAATTTCTATCAATCAAAACATTTAGTAGGACTAGTGTGCAAATAATGTGTAAGTTTTAGTTAACATCATTTGTCAGTTTTCCTTTTATTTTTACCGAATGCTTTGAAAGGAGGAACTTCACCCCCAAAATAACAGCTCAATATCATTGCAACGTCATCCGGTGCCTGATTTAATTGTTGGCTACCCTGCCTACAGCAAAGCGTTGGAACTAGATGATCTCTGAGGTCCCTTCCAACCTAAGGCATTCCATGATTCTATGACCATAGGATCTTATGCTATCTAACAGCGAAAAAATTACCTGAAGCTGAACTAGCTGTGTTCAGCTTCATCCCCTCCTTTTCCCTTCCTGGTGCAACCCTTCCATCTCTGTTTCTCCAGAGGTGCCTCAGGAGCTTCGCTTGCCTGACTTGAGAAGTGAGTCTTCCTACCACAAGTCACTCTCCCAAGTAATGAGGACCACAGAGCTGAATTCTTTCCTCATGTCACTGTCCTAGCCAGAGGATTTACTCCAAAGATACATGGCAGTGAGAGAAGGCACAGGAGCAGTGGATGAATTTTTGACTGGGAAAGCAGTGTGCCCAAGTATAAGACTTTCCAGAAGAGATTGTATTGGGATCCAGAATGTCAATGGCTTCTCTATTCACAAGCAAGCTAGTTACTATACTTATGATTCTTGTCACAGTGCTAGAATATACACAACTGCCCCAATCACACACACTGCAACCTTGCTCCTAGAACTTCCAGTCTCTAAACGGCAATATTTCTGTATTAAAAACATAAATACATCCTTCTATAAAAGGGAAAGAAAATACAAGTGTTGTTTTCTGCAGAAAACCCAGATGATTTGAAAATAAATATAGGGAGAATATATATCAACCAAGAGCAAACTCTGTTTCTCTTCAAACCTGTAAAACTCCAAAAAACAAATAGTCTCAAAATGTGCTCTCTGTCTCTGGTCTTCCAGCAACAAGCTCACTCAGAGCTCAGAGCACTCGCAGAAATGAATTACAAGTCAGTTCAGGGGAAAAAGTAAAAAATTGGGTCATTTTTGTCTTGTTTGCAGAACTATATATCTTGCTAAGGCTTGAAAAACACTGCTTTGGATTTCCCATTTAAATTGTTCGCATAGCAGGTAACTTCTTTGGGGACATTAAGAAACAAATTAAAATGCTGTTTATGACCATTGGAAGACTGTGAAAGCATATATTAATTCTCACAAACGTTATTCTTAGAGATGTAACCAGCTGTTGCTGTCACAAATTACCATTTGCACTGAAGCAGCCCTAGGTCTGTATCTCTGGAGGAGGAGACTGAGGAGAGCCTGCTGTGCCCAGTCCTCCTTCAGGTGAGCACCAGATGTGCTTGGGTTCCCCCACCTTCTCCTTTGCCCTCACATTCTCTCAGAGGGGAAGCTGAGGGGAACAGATCTGACGGAGTCCTGGGTACCCCAAAGCTGCATTAATGCTTTACTGTTTTATTTACTGTTTCAGAGATGACTAGATATCTTCCCACCACAGTGTGCAAGAGTACAGGACAAGGAATAGACATAATGAACTTCAGAAAAAAGTCTGTTCTTTCAGGGAACTCAATGTATTTTTTGAACTACCTTAGAACTTCAGAAGCTAGCAAAGCCAGATGAAGATTCAGACACTTTCCTAGGCACCTTTATTTATGTAACAGATAGATAACACACCGTGTTCTGACAATGATACTATTTGGTAGCATTTACCTAGGCAAAGTGAAGTTTAAATTGTAACATGCATACACAAATGTTGAAAGGTTTGCTCTCACTCAGGTTTAAAAAGGCAGGTTCTGATGGCTGGGAACTTTCTGATTAGATGTTTAGTTCATGCTTCTTTGTCACAATGAGACATTTTCAAGGGAAAGTTTCAACCACTCCTTTGTGCTGAAAGGCTTCTTAACTCCATTTTGTTAAACCTAAAGATAAAAGGGGACAGGCAGACAGCACAGCCCTGCAGAAGGGTCTCACATTTGAACCAAGTGAGACCTGAATGGATGCTTCGGCTGTCCTCCAGCCACTTAGAGGGGTCACAGCATGACCTTCAGAATTCCAATCAGATCTTGATCCATACATTCACTGGTTTGTTCCCTTTGCTCTTTTTGCTACGGCTTCTCTCCCTTTTTCACTCACACTTTACAAAGGTTTATCCTTTTTATTTCTCTCTTTTTTTTTTTTCCTTTTTTTGTTTTTCCTTCTGTTGCTGACTTGGCCTTATTCCAGCATAGAAGAGCCAACTGTTACAAACTTTGTAAAGTCTGTTGGCCCAAAGCGAGGTTTCTTGCTCAGCTCCAGGAGCTGTTCCCTTCATCTCTGCAGTGGGATCTTCCGATCGGGCTTCCAGACTGCAGGAATAAGCTCCTACATGTTCCAGCCTGCACTGCCGAGATGACCATCAGCTTCCTTCACCCGAACTCCCAAAAACAAAGCAACCTCCCAAGCTCATTTAAACTTGCAATGTATCTTTGCAACTGCTAGAAGCATGTCTGTGCCCTGCTGTCCCTGCCCAAGGTCGGGGCATTTAGAGCTGTTTATGATCCACTTGCAGAACACTACAAAAATTCAAGTTTGTACTTACAGTGTGTACAGGATTTTCTGCAAAAAGCCTGTAAAGAGATCTTACATTTTGTTCAGCTTGGCATTTGTGTCTGCTCTGCTGGCAGAGAGCTCTAATTGTCAGGGACACAATAGGCTGTGCTCTTATCTGTGATTAATAGACATGATCTTTCCAGAATGATAAATGCAGGAAAGGAAAGTGTCTGTGACTATATCTATGCTACATCACAGATTATCAAAAACTCTACAATGTGGACATGATAATAAGCATCTATGATGTCTTATAAGTGCTGGCTAAGAGTTCCTAATGCCTGGAGTTTGATTTTTATGAGGCTTTGTGTGGGAACATCATCCACAACAATGAAATTCAGTATTTCAGTTTCTTAGCTGTTGCTCAGCTCTCCAATCTGGTAATTTCTCCTACATTCCTCTTAGAGACTGCCTTCAAGCAAAAAGAAGAACCCATCCCGTGCACAGCAGGACAGCCAGGAGCTGTGGGAATTGGGGTAAGTGTGCCCTGTCCCTACTGTGGCCCCTTCTGGAGTGACGCATTTGGAACAACGTATATCTATTTCTTTTTCAGACAGCAACGATTCAGGTGGCTGAGGTCCTCTGAAAGTTGCTGCAGCAATGGATGAACTGCCAACATTAATATCTTGTGCCACCCAATCACGAAGGGAGAAGTGGTGGTCGCAACTGACAACCAGCATGATTAAAAACACCCATTAAAGAGATTAAGAATCTGCAAATGCCACGGTACGTAAGATGCAGAGCACCACACTACTATGCAGATGGCAACATCTGCAGAGATGTGACATTCAGAAATGTGCAACAAGTTTCTCAGATGCTCCTGCAGCCTGAGACACAGGCCACACATTGAGAGCAGATGGCTCCACTATGCTTCATCATACACAGAAATATTGATTTGCTGTCATGCCATGGTGTAGATTTTTGTGGATAGCAGGTTAATGGCACTTGGCAGTAACCACTGCACAGCCTTTTTTCTGTTTTTTGGTGACATGGATAATTTCTCCTTAGAGATACACAGTGTGGTACTGAGACTCCCTCCTTGGTACATCCTCATACCATCTTGGTAGGTTGGGAGCTTTGTGAGTGGAGGAAGGGAGCAGCTCAGCCCTTCTCTACTTGCGTGGGAGCCAAGGACCAGGCAGGAGGTTTTGGCTGACACACAGCTGTCTGAGGCAAGCTTTGTGAGGAGGAAGTTGTCAACACTTGAATGCTAGAAGCATAATTTTCAGCATATACATTCCATACCACTCAGAATAAGAATGAAGCATGGTAGAAAAACAACCAAAATCAACATGAGAATCATACCTGCTTTCTTTTTAATTTTGAGTTTGAGCTAAACTTAGAGACAGAGCAGTAATGGCCAGAAGAGCCTTCCAGTAAAGGCAGGCCTGAGTCCTACACCTCTTTGTCTTAGGGAACTCTATTCCTAAAACTACAATTTGGATTGGATATATGTTTTTTATTTACTTTTTTTTTTTTCTTCACAATGAAGGCAGTGAGGCATTGGAACAGGTTGCCCAGAGAGGTGGTGGATGTCCTCTCCATGGTGACATTCAAGGTCAGGCTGGACAGGGCTCTGAGCAACCTGATGGAGCTGTAGGTGGCCCTGTTCATTTTAGGGGAGTTGGACTGGATGGCCTCTAAGAATCCCTTCCAATTCAAACAAGTCTACAATTCTATGATTCTAAAAAGGTGTGCTAAGGGTTCTCTGAAAAAAATGTTTGAGTCCATGACTGGCTATATCCACTTAATAAGTCATGTCTCTTAATTAAGACCTTTTATTACACCGGGATTTATAATCCATCTAATGGCTAGATCTTCCCCAAGATTAATTAGTTGCTACAGATATCTACTCCTATTTCTGTACATAAAAAATCTTAATCTTGTAATGGATACCAACAAAATACTGGGAAAACCATCTTCTAAGTACTGGTGGTAATGACCAAGATGGTAATAACAAAAAACATCCAATAAACACATTTATTCCTATAAAGTGGATCAGTTATAGAATCTTGAGTACAAATTTAAGATGTACAAACAATTTTATTAAAGTAAATAAAGTGTCCTTTTATAAAAAAATAGAAGATATAAGGAAAAGATGAATTATCAGCAAATTGAGAATTTGGCAGGCAGAAGTACTGTCAAAGAATCAACAGGAGAGAGTAGTCAAAAGTATGAAAGAAACTGTAAGACAGCTGCAAAAACTGCCCACTCTGCAGCCATGTGGGCATTACCAAATGACATACACATGGAACACAAAAATAATTACTTTTTTTTACTCTTTTATCAGCTTAAGGACATTTTAATAAGTCTGACTACTGCTGAAGATGTTTCCGAAGATGCTTTAGACCAGTCACCTAAGTACACAAAGTTAAGCACGTATTTAAGGGACTTGCTGCCTTGGGATTTTAATTATTACGGACAATTTCCATGTGCGTGCTTGTTTTAACATTGTCTCCTGCTGGAGAACAGCTGTCTGCAAATGGGTTGGCAAGGTAAACAGAAACAGGCCTGCGATGCTTAGTGACTCAGACAAGTCTTACAATCAGCACAAATTTGTTGCCAACCTGACAAGCATAAAATGTCTTGGAAGGAGCCACATTTCATCACAGTTATGTCTTGCAGACTGTTACAGGCCAGCAGCAAGATATTCAGGGCACAGTACTACAATTGCTGTTGCATGTCAAGGAAAGAATTGGGTCCTTACCAAATAATCCTTCTTTTGAAGTCTGTTGGTGAATTTGGTATTTGTGAATTACCCAATGTTGTGTTAATCTGCAGTGCAATGCTGGCAGAATTGGCTGGTGTTGTTTCAGTAAACCTTGACAGCTTATTATTTTTGAGTTAATTGCAATTTGCCCAAGTCCAAAAGTGATCCAAGTGATTAGCAGGCTGCTATTGAAAGACAAAAAAAACCCCAAAACAACTCAAACTTGCCGTAAATAACAGGACAGAGAGAAGAAGAGGTACAGAAGGGGATAAAAAATAGATGTACTATAGAAAAGTCATCTGTAATACTGAGCAAGAGACTACAAACTGGCAAAGGAAAGCAAATACCTAACGACGGTGCCAAGGTTTTGAGCCTGATAGATAAGAGAGTTGAAATGACTCAGAAGACAGACAGGATGCGATGGAGAAAATTAAGAAGCAAAATAAAATACTTTTGTTTGGAGAAAGACAGCCTAATGCAGCCGTCTAGAACAGACAGCAGAAAAGGTGGTAGAAGTGCTGCAGAAGACAGAGGCGAAGAGTAGGCTCTGGGGAAAAAAAGAAAAAATGTAAAATGGGTCTCCAAGAACTTCAAATTCCCCATACCTGCCTGCTCATGAAACAGTACATGAGCAAGCAGCTTCTTCCTCTGTAAGTATGAGCTAAGTATGAGCAATGGAAACTTGGCTGCAAATTGCCTATGTCAGATCCTTCAGCAGAAGAAAATGAAATAAAAATCAAAATTAAAATACCAGCCTTTGAGCAGCAGCCCAGGCATAACTGTGCTACACATGGAGGCACAGCCCACATCAGATAACCAATCTGTCTGAGATACTGATGGCACGTCAGGGATTGCTGCAGTTTGTGAAGTGGCAAAGCAAGATCAAGAGAACTTATTAACAATGGCACGGGCTGCCTGGTGGTTGTACCTGGGAGGCACTGTCCTCACAGCCTCCCTTTCACAAACAGCTCAACACCTCCATCTAATTCCGGTTTCAGGAATCATAAACTTGCAATGAACTGAGCTACGTGGCTGGCAGGGTTGGAATATGACACAGAAAATTCTCAGATTGTATTCAAAGAGCAGAAATAGTGTTTTGGGCCACCAGGGTTCACAGTAACTATATAAAACATAATTATGCTTTTTGCTCCTACAATCCAGAGACTTAATAATTCTTAGCACATTGCTGGACTAATCAATAAATAACCAATATTTTTCTTACTTTGTTAGTTTTCAGATTCATTAATTTGTCCCAGATTGCCTATATTTTTCACCAGCAAACACCAGATAAAAAGTTTGGTATTTAATCAGCATGAAGAAAGTGCCATTTCTGGAAGCTGCCATACCTGACTGCAGTGGACTTACAGAGAAGAAAATCTGAGTTTCACTGCTGACTGCCATGTAAAGGCAAGGTCATACTCTGTCTCAGTTTATCATTCTGCAGACTGGTTTCTCATAGCACGTTCATGGAGATCTTAAAGTCAATAGGCTAAAAAGGATGATGAAAGTATTAATTTACTTCCCTTCACCCCCCCTTTTATATTTTTGGAGCAGTGCATGACTTTGCAGGCATCCTAGCATGACTGTGCACTTGCAGACCTGTCGATGACCAAAGGAGCATGCTGTGCCACTACCAATTATGTTGCTACAGCTCCTGAATGGTACCATTTTGTTGTTAGAGTGAACAAAGGATGCCTACAAGAGAGTGAAATGTAAGGTGCTGAGAGAGGAAAATTTTCTGCAGCATGCTGGGGCAGTGTGGGCAGGGAGGTTAACATGACAGATCGTGATGAATGATGTTACATGTAGAGAGGCTGGGCCAGATGTGTGCATGCAGTGAACTGCTGTCCTCAATGAGCTGGGCAACTTAATGGGAATGAGTAAAGAAGAGCTCCTTTCTGTGATGGGATTTCATCCCCCTCTCTGAATTGTCAGGACCTCTCATTTCAAAATGTTACTCCTGGAGCAGGGTGGCCATGGGCTACAGTGCATTAACCCAATTTGATGGGATAGTGCAACAGAGGAACAACTTCATCACAGGACCGGAGTGATGCAGACTCACTACAAATGGAACACTCAGAGGAAATAATCTCTACCTCAATTCTCAGAAACTAGCACAAGCAAATCTGACTCCAGCTACACACTGCAAACACTGAAATCAATACTAGATATTCAGAGATGCTGCACAATTAGAAATGTATCGACCCATTAGGATGAAATGTAAAGGCAAAAAAAGAGAACAAGAAGAGCAGAATATTTAGGAAAGGTGTTTACAGAAAAAAAAAACCACAATGTTTCATTTCATTTCGGGAATTAAAAGATACATATTTGTTTATGTAAATTTCTGGATAAATAGAATACTTGGTGGAAACATTTTGCCCAACTCTGGTAGCAATGCTGTATCACTGAAGTCTTTCATAAAGAGGTAAAATTTAGTTCCAGAACACAGCTAACATCATACACTGCTGAATATTTGGATATATATTATTTACAGATATGTAAAGAGGATTTAGGTTAAAGTGGTAATCAGGTAGAATTTCCCCATGATCACACTATTTCTAACAACAGTCATCCAGAAAAGAACTTAAGGAAACTACTGAAGTTTCCTCCTGGTCCTTTCCATTGCAGTATCCCCTCTTTGCTAATGAAATGCAGATAATCATCAATAGTAAGGTCTGTTTTCTATGGCTTTGCACCAAAATCTCCCATGTCAGTATTCTACTATGGCTGACAAAATTTTCAACAAATTACCAATAAAATCAATTAATATAATGTCACTTCATGTGACGTTCCATTGGTCACCAGAGACAATTAGAACCCACCTAAACCTATTCTTTATTTCAACATATTACAGGGAGATGTCCTTTCAGTGGGTATTTGATGAGGAGAGTGATGTTTTCTGAGGCCTTTTTAAGACAGTCAAAAGTTAACTGGTCCCACTTTACTGACCTGTATCAGGTAATCTATCTAAACACTGTAATGTAGTCATATATAAAATGGCAATTCCTTCACTGCTCAAACAATCACAGAATCACAGAATTGTAGGGGTTGAAAGGGACCTCTAGAGATCATCGAGACCAACCCCCCTGCCAAAGCAGGCAATTATGTAGCAATTACCTTTATTTGCAATTATTTCAACATGCCAGAGATGTCAGTCAGATGATCAGTGCTTAAAACTGTATCACAATTCCCTTTTCCAGGTAATTGTATTCCAGAAAGCTTTAATTTTGTTGTACCTAGGTGTAATCATAAAAGGAAATATCTCTTTAACAGTGAATGAAAATGGTTTGGATGTATTAAAGTCATACAAAAGAACAAAAGTAAAATGCAAACTATTATCAGGAGGGGATTTTAACACAAAATATTCATAAGCAGCTTTCTGTTCTAATATTTTTATGTGGGCATACAAGTGTCAGCAATTCTATTTTCTTTCTCTTCTCTGGGTCATTGGGCAGAATAGCAGATGAGATTTGTAGCTCTTACTCGTCTACTATACAGTTTCTTGCAGATTTGCCTTTGATTTCCAATCTATTGTCTCATACAATACGTTAGAATCCATACAAGAAATGGGAAAAGTGGGCCAACAGTAGAATAAAGAGTCAAAGTAGTTTCAGTGCTAAACTAAAACTTACTATTTAACCTACAACACATGCCAAGGCATGTACTGATATCTACATCAGCCCTTTGAAGGAAACTAGCAGCCACACACAGCCTCTCTGTGCTCACTGGAGCTTGTAGAACTAAGTGCAGGACCAGGGCTTCATCATCTCCTGGGTCTGCTCACACTTCACAATATCATTCCTACAGCAACCAATTGAAGAACCTGCTTAATGTCAAGAAAGCAGAACATGGCCTTTGGCAGATAATCTTGCCCTTTTCCAGGCCGTAAGTTGTGATCTAAAACGCACACTGAAACACAGTAAATTGTAGTTATGGAGTCAATATCATTTACAGGGTCTGATCACAGTACGTTGGAGAATGCAGTACTGGGTATACACAGACTGCGCCAACTGCAGGGTCTATCTTGTGCCAGCATCTATTGGTATTTTCAGGGGAAACTTGTGTGAGTGCTCAGAACAAGCAGCTCAGAAGGGCATCTGCAGTTCTGGGGCTTGATGCTCACAGCTGAGAAAGTTGAAACTCAATCAAAATGGTGTTTTCTTATGCTAGATGGCAAAACTAGCCATGCAGATCACCAAAGGCTGTACTGGCTTTCCTCAAAGAGGTTAGAAAATTGCAGTTCCCAGCTTACTAGCAAGGTCTGAGGAATCAATTCACTGAAGCTGAGGAAACAGACCTTCTATTCCTGTACTGTATGGGGGAAACAGCCACATGATAGCAATGGGAATAAATTAAAATAAACAAGATTCTGTTAGATTTCAAAATCATAGAATCATAGAATATCTCGAGTTGGAAGCGACCTGCAAGGATCATCAGTTCTAACTCCTAGCTCCACGCAGGACCACTCAAAATTCAAACCACATCTCTGAGACTGTTGTCCAAATGCTTCTTGAACTCCAGAGGCTTAGGGCCATGATGATGTTGCTGATGTATGGATAATGATGAAAAGTTATGGTAGTACTTCAGAAGCTCTCAGAGAACCATGTGACATCCAGTATCACCATCCGTAGTAATACAGAACTATATAAAAATAAAATTTTTAAACACCTAACTATGTTGGCCTCTTGGCCTTTGATAAATATTGTGTAAGTGGTTTTGATCCCAAAAGTAAGCAATGAATGTTTTATTACCATCAAGAAGATTCTGTTTTCCCCTATTGGCTTAAGTAATCATAAGAAGAAAAGAAATGACCTACACAACCATTGTCCAATTAAATATGTGGACTGATGCTTTTAACTGATATATATATGTTTTTTTCTGCCTTCCTTTCTGCATTTGGAAATCATAGAAAAGAAAGAGCGGCTATACAACTTCAAAGCACTTTCTAGCACTGGATGTCATTAGAGAAATTTCAGCTGTTCTTTCTAATCTAACAGCTCTGGCTTTCACATGGTGGATATGCTAAAGAATGGCAAGTGGAGAATGGATGACACTTTGCTCACACAGTTAAACTTTAGTGTAAGTACCTACCTGAAGGGACATACCTTCCAGTCCGGGTTCAGAATTCTGCCAGCTCTGCTCACACTGCAGTGATGAGAGCTTTGAGGCAAACAGATGGTATCCCTCATTAATGGACTGAAGGTGTCCATTTAGCAGGGAAGGAATGTGTGCTGGTGGTGCTGCTGAAGAGCCCCAGGTGGGGAGAAGTACAGGATGGCAGAGAGGCTCCAGTTCCCATGTTTCAGGAGGAGATAAAGAGCCTCATCTGCTGTAGGCATAGTGATACAAGAAGAGGAGACTTTGCTGTCCAGAAAGACCAGGATTTTGTATTTTCAACTTCTTTTCTGCCTTAGATTGTCAGGAACTCTGATGTGACTGGCAGTATGGTCTATATAAGAAAACTCACTTCTCAGACAAAACTCTCTGCTGGCAAAATATTGCAGTTACTACTAGCATAAAACAAACAAACAATAACAAAAGAAACTAATGCTCTTGCTCCAAACAGATCTGTGCTTTTGAGGGCAGAAGACCAATCTGTGCTGTGGCCTCACCATTGCGCATACTAGAACCAGGACAAGGCAGGTTTCTGTCCCGCAGAATCTCATTCACACAAACCTACAGGTGGCCCAATTCTTTTGCTACTGGTTGTCAGACATCTTCCCATAGCATTCCATATCATCCTCTGTTGCTTTATTGTAATGTGGGCATACACAGGCTATGCAGTTAAATACAAGCAGTAGATTCATCCACGTTCCTTGTGCTTATGGTTTACCCTATAAACTCCGGGGGTACTACAAAGATGTTCTGATTCAGCTCTGCACACTGCAGCTCCAGGGAACAGAGGGACAGGAATGAGATGCCTTGGCACTAAACCATGATGTTCCCTTTCCAATGGCAAGGAGTAAGACTTGAGAAGTTTGCATTTCCTCTACAGTGGACTGGCTCCACCAGCAGGACAAGCAGTTTGGCCAGTTATTTGTACTGGCATGGCCTGCCATTTAAGAGTTAACACTTCCTCGAACTGAATGCATTGTTATCAGGCCTCTAAGGTACACATCTGATGGGCACAGTTCACACTTCTCAGAACAATTATTTTGAGCTTCCTGCAAGCTCCTTAGTTTACTCAGGCTTCGTATTTGCAGGGTTATTTTTGCGCCTACAAAGGCTGCAAGCTCAAGGCCAAGCTCTGACCAGGAAGAGCTGGTGCAGGGCCATGGTACTCAGTGCGACTGTGGTGGGGCTAGGGAGAAAACCTTGCTGCCCATCGGGGCCTCAGCCAGCCTCTGCTGCGACCAGGAGCTGCCCAGCGCACTAACGCCTTGCTCTTTCAGGCCAGTAGTGAAGCACTTCTGCCAGTTTGAAAGACATATTTTTACTCATGCAGCTCTTCATTATGAAAATCTCCAACTCCTTTTCTCCTTCCATAGTCAGGGCTCCTTTTTTCATAGCATTGGGCTCCTTTTCCACTTTGGCTCCATGACCCAGGCATTAATATACCATCAAAACAACGCCTTGGGTGTCTGCAGGCAGGGATTGCAAACAAGAGTCACACTGCAGCTGATAACATTTTATTGCGTTTGGGCAAACACAAGGCACAAAGTATGGTGAAGCACAGGCTGAAGGGAAGGCGGGAAGCTGTACTTCAAAGCCAGGAAATAAGGACATTCTTTCCCAACAGCAGGTTATGAGGATGGAAAATTACCTACAACCAGGAAAATGTGAAGCTAGCATTTTCAGGATTATGTTTGTTCCTGCTCAATGGGCTGTATCTGGTAAATATTAAAACAGTCCTAAGCAATGCTTCTGTAGTTAAAGATAGGTCAGATTTTTTTCATTGTAAACACAAATTTCAAAGCGTATAATTCAGTTGTATAAATCCACACCAGTCTAAAGCTTGCGATCAAACTGCCGTGTCGGCTGCAGTTTCTCCTCCCCTGCACAGGTCTGTACAAAGCAGCCAACTTGGTTTTAGTTAAAGAACCAGGAGTAAAAAGAAACATATTTGGTCTTGGTTAAAATGTTGCCTTCCCTTTGAAGAGGAAGAGAAGGATTTGAAACAAAGATGGGAATTTCAGGACAAGTTCTTTCTCTAAGGATATCTACTATTTGCTGTGGACATAGATCAACTCACTTTCATAACTGTTTCCAGTGAGGAGTTCTGACAGCATCTGGCACTGTCAGTGGGATATTACTGGAATACTCACAGTGAAGGATTTACTCCAGTGAGCGTACTAAATCCCAGAGATGCTAGTGTGGCTTTCCACTTTAAGATAGGCACAGTGCTGAACGGTAGCAACAGATCTTGTCTACACATGGAATTATTCTTTCAAAATCATGTCTGGATCCTCCCTATTCCAGAGAAAAAGTGTGTTTGATGCTATGCTTAAGTCATTTTCACTGTAAATTAAAATAACTGAAAGGAAGAAGGTTTATTCTAGTGTAAGCGAGCCCATATACAGAGTTCTTCAATTATCTTTCACATTATAAAGTCACCTCCCACCACAATCTAAATCTGAACTGCAGATAATGCTGTATTTATAAAGAACATGTTCTCAGGGGATGAGAAATATTGCTCAAAACACCGTCCAAATGTTGAAAATGTAATATTTACACTGGACAGATGCCATTCTTGTCTGGCAGGCTAACAGATCAGAAAAAAACTATCTGTGAAATGATGACTGTGGGAGTGTCTGGGAGACCAGCAGTTTCTCCCCTCCGTTTTTTAGGAGGATGTTACATCCTGGTGTTATGGTTTAAATCAGATTTTAAGAAACCCATTATGATGCAACTGTTTAAAATATCAAGGAGAAGCCCAACCAATACCGTTAAATGTACAAGGGTGAGGGCTGCAAATTATTACTGCCTCTCCTGCTTAACTAACTGCCTCTTATATTAATGCATCCTGGACATATAATTGCACATCTCCATGGTCCTAAAAAGTGTCATGATATGTAAACAGCCACTTTTGCGTTTGAATGTCTTGCCATGCTCTCACACGGTCCAGATCAGATCTGGTGGTCTTACATACAGCAATGCAAATTTGTTGATTTGGAGTTAAGATTTCAGTCGAACTATAGTGTAGTTGAGAGGGAATCAAAACGCTCTAAAGCTATTAGTCTATTTTATACTCAGCATTGCCATTTATATTACCTGGAGAAATAAACAGATAACAACCCATGCAAATCATTTGTAGAGGAGCTAATTCTATTTCTTCTAAAAGCCAATACTAAATCTCTCCCATATGGTTAATACCAAATATTACTATGCAGTCAATGAAAACGTGACTCCAGTGAAAGCAATGAGTTTTCTGACCATCTTCGGGAGAGCCAAGATTTCTCCCATTATCTATTTCTGTAGCACAGGGCCCAGCTGTATTACAGTAAAAATAATAAAAATAAAAAAATCTGACAACAAAAGCCTGAAGCCATTAATCAACTCAGAGAGATCTGGTTAATGTATTGCAAGATGGGCCCCTGTCGGGCGGTGCGTGCCTTTAAATTCTGCAAGCACTTAAAGTACCCCGCAGAAGTGACACATGTGCAGCCCCGGTTGCTGAGCCCAGCCAGCACCCAGCCGGCCTGCTGTAAGCACTGCTGGAGCTGCAATTTCCTCCTCACCGTGGGGCCCTCCTGGCTGGCAGTGGCACTTTGCTCGTGGGGCTGCTGGGTGAGCTGGGGGTGCAGCTCCCACTGCGGGACATTGAAAGGAGCGCAGCATCGGGCACTTGGCCATCGAGCCCATTTAAACACAACACAGAGCTGCCTGTCTTGTTTTTCTGTTGGAGTGTTACGTTGTGTGAAGCTAATAGAAAAATTCAGCTGCCAAAGTAATGTCACGCAGAGCGCAGAGCCACCATACAGTAGAAGACCCAATTTAGAAATACAGATGCTTTTCTTGCCCAGATCCTGCACAAACAAGCATGTAATCTGACTCATGTCTGTGATGCTACAAAACAAGTGGGCTCAGACACAGGGATACTGCACATGTACACGGTCAGTAGGGGAGCAGCACAAATAGGAGGGCTGGGTGCTTACAGAGCGGATCTAAGCATAAGCTGGTGTGGCTCTGCACACCACAGCATAAAGAGGGAGTTCTTAGGAGTGTTCCCAAAAGCCAAAATCCTGAGGAGCCATTCGGCAACGCAAAGTGCCTCCCCACCCCTCCGTTTCATTTAAAACCTTCAAAGTGATGCAGGCATTCACACCCCTCAGCCACATGTACGTGGGACTGCAATGCTTTGGCGGCTTTTAAATTCAGAGAAGTTCAAAGCTTTGATCACATTGCTGCTACACTCTCTGCTTGCATTTCTGCAGTCTTTACATTATATCTGGTGACAGAAGACTGAAAATTTCATTATTTAGGTCTCGTTGTAAACTTGTGCATTTTCAGAGACGGTTTAGGGCTCAGATTTTTCAAAACGCACTAACAATGGGATGCAGTACTTTTCTGCAGCTAAAAAAGTGCTATTTTCTCTGATCTTTACTGGTTGGAGCCACTACTGTGAGATTATTGAAGCCTTATAGAAAAATCTGAGATGGAAGGAAGGCAAAGTGTTTTTTCTTGCTATTTATTCAAATGTATTTTATTTCTATTATTTGTCAGTAATGATTTTATATGAATTACACAATAATATCCTCATTTTTTAAATCAGAGCTGGTGAACGCAAGCGCATGTAAACCACTACAACTTTTGAATCTGCGGGATAACTATATGTTCTATGGCTGTATGGTCTGCATATGCACACAGGTCCAGCCAAGTCTGTACACGAACAGAATCACCTATTTTTAGAAACCGCACTTAATTTAAGACACTTGAACTAAAGCAAGCCCTGCTTAGTGCTATACATTCAACTTCCCATTCGTTCACGTGACTCAAAATAGAGCACAACGCTGCTGATGCTTTCTGTTTTTTAACCCTAGCTTACTATGCAGTGTGTAGATCCAAAAATATTTTAAATGCCATTTACCTATGGAATTCTAGATTTTCAACTAAAAATAACCTCATTTTAATTTTCTTTCCTCCCAATGAGAAGTGCACTTTTTGTCACTGCTTGTGCTACGGATCTTTCAGCCAGTTTGTGCCCCAAACCTGCTCCTCGTTTCCAGCATGCCCCAGCCCGGGCTCACAGACAAGCCGGGCACAGACACTACTTCTCCTGCGGGGGGGGGTGGGGGGTGGCCTTGAACATCAACCTTGCCACATGAGAATGAGTTCTCCTCTTTCTCAGAATAAAACGAAACTTCACAGATTTTCTACCCGCAAATACGAAGTCAATTCCCCTGGCTTATTACTCTCCCTTTATCCTCCCCGCCCCCCCCGGCTAAGTTGCGGGCGGCTTTGCGAGAGGCTGCACGCCCTGGGACCTCGGGCTGCCCTGCGGGACGAAGGGAGCCCGGTAGGCGCGCAGTCTCGCACCGCCCGGCCGAGAGGGTGCCGCCCCGCTTCTCGCACACGGCCGCTACCGGCTCCGTGCCCGGCCCGGGGGCGGGAGGGGGAACCGTGCGAGTCCGGGATGCCTGCCCCGCCGAGCGGCCGTGAGCGGCTCTGTCCCTGTCCCTATCCACCGGCCGCACCTTCTCCTTCAGTAGCATCTGTAGCAAAGGAAAGCGTGAACTTACGTGGCTCCCGCGCCGGCATTCAGGGCTGCGGCAGGCCGTGCCCCCCGCCCTGTCCCTGTCCCTGCCGTTCCCGCGCGGAACGGGCGGCCAGCAGCTCCCGGAGCCGCTCCGCCGCTGCCTGCCCCGCCGGGCTCCCTGCAGCCCAGATCTCTCCCCGCATTGTTTTGCTCTCTACATCTCTTTTTCTTTTTTTTTTTTTCCCCTCTCTCTCCCTCTCTCTCTCTCTCTTTTTTTTTTTTTTTTTTTGCCTTGATTTGCAAGAAAACGCGAAAGCCCCGTAAATAGCAGCTTTGGGGTGGGGGAGCGACCCGCGGGGCTGCGGGGTCGGATGCGGTGCGGGGCCGCCGCATTCCCGCTCCCACAGCGCCGCCTGGCGCCCGGCCCGCGCCCCGCCCGCGGGGATCCCCGTCAGCCGGCGCCGGGACCCGGGTTTAGCTCGAGTGCAATCCTTTTTTTTTTTTTTTTTTTTTTTTTCCCCCCATCTTTTTTTTTTTTTTTCTTTTTCCTTCCCCTTCCTGGATCCTCTTTTAAACCCACTCCACTCTGCTTCACTGTCTATTACATGCTAATTTAATTTTACTATGGACGATATTTTCAGCATTTGCTGAGGACAGTAAATTTTGTAGTTTATGTTATTTCACTTTTTATGACTTTTTAACACTTAATAAAATTTTATTAGAGCACTTTTGTGTTTACAAGGCCACAAAACTCTTGGCAGGTTGTCAGAAGTCCTTTTTATTATGATCCTACTGATATACTGCGAGTAATGAAATAATCATGTCCAGAAATGTATCAAAGGCCAGAGGGATTATCCAATTTAATAGCTCTACAGATGCGCTGCGAGGGATACGGACAGGCAGCGCGTCGACAGGCTGCGAGCTGGCGCGGGGCGGAGGCAGACCTGCTTAATTTCGTTCCCATTTCAGGCAGTTCTGCGCTGCCCCGAGCGCTGCGTGCACCGTCATGTGACTGCGGGCTGCTTCAGAGCAAAGGCTTGATTCTGTTGCAAAAAGCTCTATTCTTTTTATTCTCCTTAGGTACGCACTTAGTGCCAATGTGCTCGCTCTGGTGTTTCCGCTGCTTGCAACGTTCATTAAAATACAATTTACTGGAAAAAATCCAATGTCACAGTGCCATTGTGCAGTAAACAGCAGCTTCAGGCATTAAGATTTGGTTCCCCCTTCCCCCTCCTCCCCCCCCAGCAAAAAAAAAAAAAAAAGAAAAAAAAAAAGAAGAAAAAAAAGGAAGAAACAGCAAGGATAACAAACATAAATAAAAAAGGCTGGTGAAATCAAATACCAGCAAGACATCTTGCAGTCTTTTCTCTTTGTCTTTGGAAGGGCACATTGCAGGAGCACGCTCGATGGTGCGTGTGCCCTCGTTCCACTGTTCCACTGCTGTTTTTCTGCACTGCTGTCTGCGCTACAGCCTGAGATACTGCAGCTGTTTTTAAGGTCATTTCCTTTTATTTTAAATAATTGTTCATTTAACATATGTTGTTAAAGTCATTCTTGCGTCAAAAGGAGGCGATTATACTTCCTGACCCTGAAAGCAAGGTGGGTGGCTTTGTCTTATAATTAAATTTGCTGTGTTCAATTTCATATTTTTCTTTCTCTGCTGTTTCCTAGGGAGCATGCCAAAAAAAGATAAAAGGGAGCAATGATACCAGGAACACTTCAGTGCCAGTCTGCTCCCTGTCACACATATTGCTCCAAACTATCAGGCTTTGCAGGGACACCAGAAAGGCATTCTTTCATCATTCCACATGAACTGGTTAATGCCCCGTGATTCAAACCCGCCCCGCAGAAGCTGCCGCCAGAATGTATTCCCACATTTCCAAGATAGCACGAGGACCTTTTTCTTCCAGCACAAACAGATGTTGCATATTTGGAGGTAACTCGTGGTACTGCCAATTGGGAATTTTAAAAAGAACACAGGTAGTATCTGTGTATTTTTACAATGTACTTGAGGAATTCACTGGGACTTTACAGACAGACCTGAAGACAAAGCGATTAGAGAATTTACCTTCACAATCATCACAATATGAAGGTCAACCACATTCTGATGTATTCACTCATATTGTGATTCTACCTCACTCTTGAAAAAAGAAAAGAATGGAAAAAGTGCCTCCAAAAGCAATGGGGGAGGAATTAAAATAGTGTACAGTGTCAGCAAATACACTGGGACCTGACCTGGGAGAAATAATGTAAATCTTTTGATGCAGCGTTGCTTCAAGACGGAAGTTCTGCTTTTCCAGAACAATATCATCTACTGTAAATCATATGTTTGCAGGTCAAGGTCGATTTAAACTTTCTAAACCTTTAAGGGCCATCAAATCAGAAAGCTGCAGGATGAAATGATGTGGTGAAAGAGGCGACAGGCTGGAAGTTGTTAACCTTGGAAGAGCAGCATTAGCAATTGTTCTTTGGAGAGAAGGAGAAAACTGAGAAACTCCTTGAATACAAATACGTAAACATGGTGCAGATTGTTTAATCAATGAAGCCGCTAACTAATTTAACCCCTTCCCAGGTGGCTGAGTTTTCCTCTTAACCAGCCTGAGAAAGCAAGCACACTGCTCCCACCATTGTGGAGAGCAGGATTCAGCAGCCAGGCCTGGGTGGGCAGGTAGGTGAGGTGAGCAGGGCAGGCAGGACCATCCTGGCTGAAAGCAGACAGCCTGGGTGGAATAACCAAAGGGAGCAGCATGACTGGGGACGGTGTGATCCCCCATGATGATGATGAAGCCACAAAGTCAAGTAGGCTCCCTTCTGAAATCTACTAAATGAACTTCAATCAGGACTTCAATTTTCTTTCTGAAAACTGGCAAAACAAGTGGCATTTATTTTTTCGGGGCTGCTAGCTATTTTTATTTTTTGTTTGGTAATATATTTGTTGAAAACTGCTTTTTTGCAAGTCAGTTGGAAGTGACAAAAAATATTGGGTCCCTCAAAGCAATGAAAATATTTTCAGGGCCTTGATTACTATAACCTGCAAAGGAAGCCCGGTACATATAGATTAGATATCATTATTCTCCCCTGATATTCAAGGGACCATAAACCAAACCCTCGTCTGTAGGTTCAGACTAGAGCTTACATCTGCCACCTCCCAAGTGAGTGTCCATTGCCCAGTGCCTGGGCAATGCGGTCTCGCAAGACTCTCTCCCATTGAGGTAAAAGAGGAAATGATAGCAAAGTTTAAATAATCTGTCCCATCCTTTATCAAAATGCCTGAATTCTGAGTGCTACGTTGCTGGGGAGTGAAGCTGGATTTGCTGGTCATCAAATTACAAAAAATGCACCCTTCTATCTAACTCTAAGCTTTCCTATGTAGTTGCCTGCTAGAGAGATTAGTATACTGCAGATGTATAGGAGGACAAAGGTACATGAAGATAATGATATGAACTTAAAGTATATAAAAATAAGACAGTCGAAATGCTAACTGCATTGTAGTTTTATTACAGTTTAATGGGCATACGCCAATGAACATTGTGCCTCTGTGTCCAAACTGATAGATGTACCCCATAAAAGCCTTCCTGAGAAGAAAGTCAGATAAGTGAAACTCAGTAGAAAAATAGCAGTAGTTTCTGCAGCTATAGATTATTCAATCAATGTAACTCCTATCTAACTCAGTACTACCCATGTCCTTGGCTTTTCTTTCTGAATCTGAAGCATGAGCTGGCTCCCAAATTCCTCTGATGAGTGAGGTAATTTTGAATGTCCAGAACCCCTTGCCAGGGACTAAGCAGTAGTTCCAGACTACAGCTTTTATGGCCGAGACCAGAAAGGGATAGCATTTATGGTTCTCAGGATTGAGGTTTTCTTCCTTGCTTAGGAGCATAGTTATCATTTATAATGCAATGTAGTTTAAGTTCTTAAGCTGAGAAGTTGTTATGCAGCCATTTCATTTTTTATTATTTTGGCTTAGTCCCATTTGTCTTTTTCCTTTACTTGTGCTGCATGCTATGTATATATACATCATCACCAGTATTCAAGAAAACATTAACATTTCTTTCGTGCGTGTTTCCTGGTAACTTATGGAGACAACTTTATAAACAGTGACCATAGTAATACAGAAACAGTCTAACACGATGGCTTTGAAACATCCAACTCAGCATAACTACAGAGGCACAGTTCTCAGCCATAGGAATTACAAGCAGTTAACCCAACTGGAGAACCTCCCACCTTATATGGGTAACCCTTACTAGATTGCTGTATTCAACCTGATGAGCATTTACGGATTAGGGACTGTTCTGATGTGTATTACCCTGCTCCTCTCCTGTGCTTTTGCTGCATGAGGCACAGCCTTCCCTTTGGCTCTTTGCTGGAGAAACAGCTCTGCGATTCCCTGGGTAGTTGGGAACAGGAGCAATGTCAAGCAATGTTATTGACCAAGATTTTGCCTTCAGGGAAGCATGACGATGACTGCTGGCAGCCCACCCTGGTCTCAGACCACACTGCATCTCCCTCTTTCCTGTTTCCACTCCCAGCCCTGCTATTGGGATGGTAGGCAGGGCAGAGAGAGGCCTGCTATCGCTTGCAGGCTTTCTTCTCCCCCTTGACCTCCGGTGTGCCCTGCTTTCCTGGCACACTCAGAGGCAAGTGTGAGGAGATATTTATATCTCCCATATCGATGAGAACTACCAGGATCTTAAAATGCCATTTAGAAGTACTGTAGCAAGGAATATGTTACACTGCAATAGCTGTTTAAAAGTTTCTCATGTATACAAAAGGCTGCTCCCAAGAAGAGTCCCATACATTATATTATGCAGTAATCATTAGCTTTAAAAACTATTACAAACAAAATTCACCACATCAAAATGGATTTGGGCTATGTGACCATTCAAAGCTTATTAAAATGACAAACTTGAAGAAGCAGCAGGAATGCTTAAAACTCAGCACGTGTTTGTGTGCTAGTTTGATTTAAAAAAGACTCCAGAGGCTTTCTTGAGCCACTCATGAATTACTCCCCGGATACCAATGCCGGCCAAAGCATGGCCATCACTTGGCCCCAGTTCCCTCCCACAGTGTGATCTGTCTTTTTACAGAAGATTCAAACTTGACAGTCTTTCTCTTCACATCATACTCTCAGCAACTTCTTTTTCCTGGAGGAAATCTAGGGCTTTTATCTTCATTCACACTTCAAAAATTTTTGGTTTGCAGTGCTTTCTCGCTATTAATGCAGCCTGATGCTGCTGTGCAGCACGAGCTGAGGCCTTTTCTCTTAGCATGAAGGTCTGCTAGGGCATGTTTGCACCACAGCCTGCAGCATGCTGCAGCAGCACCCAAACTAGCAGCACACAGCATGGCTTTGCTACAGAGGCTCTTTCTCAGTGAAAACTGTTTTGCTGAATGAATATAGTCAAGGTGTATCTCCACCTTTTACAGAAACTTCAGCAAAACCTGTTGTCAGCTGCACTGTTTGTTCACACCTTAGCCCAAATCTCTCACACCATAACAGTAAGTATAATATTTCTGAAAAGTTCACAGCTATACGTGTTGTGTGGGTCAAGTGCATTAGACTCCCGCATGGTGATGACAAAACAGGCAGCGCCTGCTGTAGGAATGGGGGTCGAGCAGGACGAGTTAAAAGCTAGTGATAGAATGAAGGCGACAAAGGTTCACAGTCAACCTTCATCTCTTCACAAAGTAGGGTTGGCTCAAGCAATGGGCAAGGATTTGGTCAGTTTTAGATGAGTTGAATCAGCTGCAAAAAAAAAAAAAGTTTTGGCCATTCATTCGGTGGACTGCTTTGCACATCAGCTTGCTGTGTTTAAAGTGACACCCTTTTTATCACAGTGACATCGAGCCAACATGAAAAAAGTTTCTAGAAACAAAATCCTTCAAGCCTGATATTTGGAATGGGGTTCTCTTTCAAAATTGGAACTTTCCTATCGCTGATGACGTATATTATAGAGTCCCCTTATCTTTCATTTTAATGAGATTGCACAGACCTGTCTTTGTGACATGCTGAAGACCTGTGATGAAGTGATGCAGTGAATTTTCTCACTAGGACTTAAGAAAAAGATGTCTCCTAGACATCCTCTTTTGTTTTTGTTGGTTGGAGTTTTGTTTCTTTGCTTGTTTTGTTTTAAATTCAACAAAATCCGGTCACAGAATGCAAAGTAATTCAAAGCAGATAAAATTGTTACCAGTAAGATGTTTTAAAAGACAGTATCATAGGAAAAATAGGTGGTAGAAAGGCAAATCAAATACAATGCTTAGTTTAAAAGTCTTTGAAAAATTAGCTTATATTTTGTTCACATTTTTTGCATGTCTCCACTGTTTCAAATCGTTACTGACCAAACACTTTAGCCATTTCCCTGTAGGCTAACACTGATCCTTTTAAAAATGTCACAGGAGTCAGATAGGGCCTGATCTACTGCCAACAGAAAACCAATAAAACTTTCTAGCTCCTTCTAAAGCCTTTGAGCTGGTTGGTCTCATAGTGAATATTAGTAAAGGATATGAGGATGAGTGGTTTTCTGCTGATTTCCCAAAAGCTTGGTATATTTTTCAGAGTATTCCCAATTAAGTCTGTGCTCAGTAAGCCAGTAGGTGTGTGTACTCGTAAGATACGATGCTTTGCGAAGAGAGAGAAATCTATAGAAATTGCTCATCATTCAGTCAGAAACATATTTTTACATGAGAGCAATGCCTCATATGTACAGTGATCGAATCAAACCATGGAGAAAAAAAGGTCCATTTTTATTGTTAGTCCATTTCTAAATGCTTTTGGTAGGTGATACACCTGGGGGAACACCCTGTACTACAGGATTCGCTAAAAATATTTCAGACATTTCATTTAATCAAAATATCAATATCTTTCACTGCTGCCCAGTTAACCTTTGTAAACTAAACAAAGTCCATGCAAGATGGACTTCTGGCAGTGGATATATAAACAGACTTTTCCACTAACGTGCTTTGTTTGTGGCCAGTAAAAGAATCAGAGATGGGAGGGTGGAAGGGTCAGCTGCTGCTCGACATTTAAAATCTTTATCAGTACCAGCAACCCCTTGGTTGGTGTCAGTGATTTGTGGTACGGTTGTTTATCTGTGTATCACTCACTTGGCCGCACTGTTTAGATCCAAAGGTCTCAGGACCATTTGCAATCTCTTCTCGGCTTGCTGTACCAGACAGGGCAGACATCTGGCTGTCAGTTATAATTGCATCCTGCACCAGAAGTTGTTGTTAAATACTCTTGATCCCCTTTGAACGCAGAACTGTGATGCACAACAGTTTCAAGCCATTACTGCAAGAGGCAAAGTCTATCCGTGGCTTTAGCCCAGTTTGAAACAAGATTTACGAGAGATGGAGGGGAGGGGGGCAATTTTACAAAAGGGTGGCTGTTTGAGCCTGCTTGGGTTTTAATGATACAGCAGTTTCCTTTCCAGCCTGTACAACTTATTCTTTGAATGCTGACAGAAATAGTGCATCGGAAAAGTATTTTTGTGGTGTTGCCATGTTTACTGTTTCCTGTTGTCTTTCTTTGGAAGTATTTTAGCAGAAATTAGGATTTCACATAAAAAGCCTACAGGCTCTGGGATGAAAGGATTTACTATTAGGTTTCCTTCTCACTCAAACATGGTGGACTGTGATTTAAACCCTACAGACTTATGACAGGATATGATGCCAATTAAAAGCACAAAACCTAATTTTTTGACAGAATAATCACATAATCCCCTTTCTATTATCTGACTAAAGGGTTATTGACAGCACCTTTATTTCTCAGCCCAAATCTTGGATTTATTAGGCTAACAAACTGCTCTTGTTTAAGTTATATGGGCCAATGAATATTGTTGAATGTCCAGGCGCAGGACTGCATTCAATATTGTAAAGGGATGTTTTTCCCCTGGTAATTGTCACACTGGGTCAAGAATGCACAGAAATGCAAGTAGACAGATGGTTTTGGTTGAAAGCTGAACTCTGATTTGCTGCTTAAAAACAAATCATTTATAAAGTAATTTAATAACAAATCTTATAAAGGGAAACACTGCAGAGGAAAATTCAGCTGAAGTCTCTTCTGAATTTTGAACGTAGATTGTGTGGAGTACATATTAAGCTTGGTAAAAAAACACTGCTGCATTAGAGACAAAAAAGATGATCTATTCTGCCTCTTGGAGCTGCCAGTCTGACTGCCTGAGCCCAGTATGTGATCTGCATTATTTTGTCAGGGCAAGAATTTTGCTAAGATGCTTATGCTCCCAAGGCAAAATCTCTGTCTCCCTTGTGACACCCGATATGACACCAGCTCAGACCCAGAGCCCAGTATGCACCATTTCAGCTCAGCCCCTGCTGGACTGCATTCTCTATTACATACAAGTTATCCAGAAATGTTTCGTTTACCCACATTTTGTGCAGCAGTGTCGCAAATGGGGGGGGAAACATGTTCTGTCTCTGCCACGTGCACGCTCACACAAACCAGAGCTGGCAATTTCCCTAATCACTAAAATCCTTTCTCCCCACATGTAAGTTGTTAACCTTCATTACATCCCCAAGGGGACATATACCAAGCAAAGGCCTGTTAAAATGAAAATAACCATCCCTTCAAATTGCCAAATCATCGTATTATAAGCCCCCTTCTTATAAAGCAAGGCTCATCATTTGCATTGGCAGCCTAATTCCTGCTCCAAGTTGGATGCAATTATTTCTGCTATATGTTTTTATTTTAAAAAATACTTCATTGGCTTCCACAGCACCACCGTGGCACATTTTGTGTTAAATTTCAAAATCACAAGGTTAAGATGGAAGTACAGCTTACGGTGATTACAGAATTCAAATGGAGACTGCTTTCACATGCATATATGTGTTGTTTGCTTAGAGCGTCAAGGTTAATTTTTACCCTGTGTGTTTGCCAGATGCACACAGGATTTTCCTCTCATTTCCTGTCTCGTTCCTAATCTAAAATCTATTGCCACTTCATAATAATTAGAAAAAGAGCTAGGCTGCTGAGAAGCACTGGTGCTGAGGCGGGTGTGTGCCCGTCTGATCCACCATTTTATCGCTGGTGCGACTGCAAAATGGTGGTTCCTGAGCTGCGAGGAGAAGGGATCTGCAATATGCTCCTCATGTGGACATAAGGAATGCCCTTACCCCAGCTCGAAGAAGGCCTGCTCCTCTCGTTGCACTCGCCTTTGTGCCTGTCTCTTGTGCTTTCCCAGCCCTTGTTCTCCTCGGGACTGCCCATAATTCCTCTGTGGGATCAGCAAAGCCACTGAATGATGATTTCTAATTTAGAGTTCCTCAGGAGTAGCCATGGTGCTGCATGCATGATGTACAGCCCCAAATGGTGAGAGGACAAAATCACGGTAATTTTGTGTCTTCTGTGTTTATTAATAAAGGACCAAATGTCATGGAGGTAGCAGTCCCAGGACCAGTTTGCACCGAGAACAAATGTTTTGCTGGTGAATAAATGGTCCCTCCAGATCAAGGTTGAGGTCATTGGCAAGATCTAGGCGTTAGCTCACTCTCAAGCTATGTGCACATACGAATAAAGGAGTCAATACTTGGACTGTCAGTATCTTTCTTTCATAAGAAATGCATTCAGCCTCGTTTTTTTTGGTAATAGTTTGATACAAACAGTTCATCCCATGCTTCGGTGTAAAAACACTGCTGGCAAAACAGCAGCTCAGGCAGGCAGTGACCTTGGGCTACCGCTAGCATGATATCAAAGAGCGCTGCAAAGGATGGTTGGGGAAATGCTAACTAAATGGAAATTGCTGTGATTACCCACAGCAGGATGAGCATCCTCTTTTGCCTGTAAGGAAATTATTTCCTTTCACTCAGGTACACGGCTACTGTGCTATGTCAGTGACAGCAGCTTCACAGTGTGCCGGTAAACATGGATGATACAAAAATGTGCCTCTGGTTGAGAATCTATGTGTAGTTTCTCCCGGTATGAAATAGATCCGCAAAAACAGTATTTATGGTCTGCACAACAATACTATTTTCTTTCTTTGGTTTGCAGGGGTTGTAAATAGAAAAAAAAAAAAAAAAAAAAAAGAAAGGGCTGAGCTATTAAATCTAGGAATAACAAGGCTCTTAAAGCTGAGTTTATTGTACTGGGAAGGCAAAAGCTTTACATTTTTGATCTGCGGGTGTTAAATATCCCGTCTGAGCCAGGACTGCAGCTCGGATGTTATTTATCTCCAAATCTTGGGGAAGGAAGGGAGCGGACAGATGTCCTCAAACTGCGGGCACCACCTGCCGGCTGGCGCGGTGCAGGGATGGCTGCGGGGCCGGGCAGCCCCACGGAGAGACCCCCAGCAGTCCCTGCGCACGGAGATGGATTTGTATTTGGACAAAAATGAAATGAAATGCTCCCCAGTGTTTTGGTTTTACTGACTTTTAAGCGCTCAAGCCAAGTGTTATCCAATTTTTCCCACACAATCTGTTTGGAGAGCTAGTAGTGCATTTCAAAATGGCTTATTTTGATGACACGGTCATAATTCTAGATAATTTGATTTCCAAAAATATACATCATATTATGGCCTTGCTAGAAAATCACTCCATTGAAAGCCTTCCATCTTAAGATTTAGACTAAATAAAGGAGAAGTGATTGCATGATCTAAACACCTTTCTGGGGGGAGCACTGGGGGGTGTGCTGCTCTTCGCTGGGAAATAAGATAAACAAAGAAAGCATTTTCCAAAACCAAAAGCTTCTTTCTGGGGGTCATGAACCGGAGACATTGCGGGTACTGTCAAAAATCTAAAAGAGGAAATGAAAAATAGCACTTGCTCCTTTTGAATGCATGCGTGTGTTTTCCTTTCTTGATGGCTGGAGGAAAGGAGGCTGTATTTAACAGGGGTATTCAGAGCACTAGAAAATGCAGAAACATATCATAATTCCCTGCTTCCTTCAGACTGAAAAATCACAGGTATTTTAACATACAGGTACTCTGTGTGTGTATGTAGCTTGTATCTGCAAAGAACTTCCATTATAGATGTATGTATGGTGGAATTTAAATCTTCAGCCTCCAATAAAATCGTATTCTGTAATAAAACTGCTGCACCTTGACTCCAGACTACACTGAATTCCAAATTAAACACCCCATTTACTCTACTGTAACAAGCAGAAAGGTTTGTTACAGTGAATACTATTACAGACAGGGAAGCATATTATCATTCTCTTTACCTTCTGTACGTACGACAGCAACACCTAAACAGCCCCTGTGAGTCATATTTTTCTCTAGTTCCTGGCTCCTCTTACAAGAAAGAAATGACGAAGGGAGAAGGTGGATTGAAATGTGATATTTAATTTCACGTTGCTCCCTTAATTATTTAGCTAGCTGGACAGACAGCTCCAGCAGTTTAAAGGCAAGCAGGTAGCATATTTTACTACAAAATGTCTTCCTGGATTTCATGAATAACTCAGTGTCATAAACAGAAACAGCTGGCATGCTGAAGGCTGCGTAGATTTCTTTATGCATTATATATAATGTAGATGCTTTCCACATAATGCGCATGAACTATCCAATTCATATCAATGTTTGTAGCTCACAATACCACTAAATAATAGACCAGGGGTATAAAATTAGGGGACTTCAACTTGTTAATGCAGGTTATATATTAGAATTCCATTGTTTAGTGGTGATTTGTCTATTGTTTAAAGGTCTGGCAATTTCAGATGCAAACTGTTATCGGGTGCTAATTTCCCAGTCTCTCTCTAGGAGAGCCGTTATAGAATTTTGACGTTTTTGCTGTGGTTATTAAATTAGAAATGAGAGCTCACAGCTCACGGAGGGTAACAGGAGAAGAGAAAGCCCGTTAACGCCGCTTTGTCACGTCAAGGGCAGCGCTGGGGCTGGGCTGGGCTGAAGGGCTGCAGCTGTCATCTGGTGGCAGCTTCCCTCTAGTGGACTGATGAGGAATTTTATTCCCCTTTTCATGCCCCATCCTGGAATTCATTTATTAAATACAAGGTACCTTTTCGAAGTGTATTCTTGGCTATTAACCTTCGTGCATTAGATGGGAGCTGAATGTTAATAAAGAAAGTATTTCTAATCAATTGTGATTATGTGAGGCATGGCCAAGTCACACTGGTAAGCCAAGAATGTGGATCCCCAGGCTTCTCACAGCTGAGGTTAATCTGAAAGAAGTTACAAGTTTGAAGTTGTTTCAGATCAGATGTCTAAGACGAAGAAGAAGGGCTCCATTCCCAGACATCTGATCTAAACCCTTTGAGCCTTGAGAATTTTAACTCCAGATGCAGGTTCCAGCTCTGCAGATGATCCTTATCTTTAATGGGACCCTCTCAAACAGCCACACATAGATTTGTTGCCATTGCAAGAGACCCAAAGAAATAAATTGGCTTTCAGCCTATAGCTCTGGGGGAGCTGAATTTGGTTCAAACAGCCCGAATTTGGTTCATCTCTGTTTAAAAGTGGAATCACCCAAGAAAAAGAAATGAGTCAGAGAGTGGAAAGTTGAAGAATAAAGGCTGTGGCTAAATCAGAAGATTTCCTGCGCCTATGGAGGGCGTTGTGCAGCACTGCTGGGCTAAAGAATCTATTTGCATCTACTGTAAGTTTTGTTCCAAGGGATCGGATTTCTGGAGCCTGAGACCACTTACAATACATCAGAGGAAGCCTCGTAATAGGAAGCTTTATTGCCTTCTGCTAAGTGAGCCAAAAGTCAGGGGCTTTCCCTTATAAGCATAAAGCTGGGAGGGGAGGCGGGAGGGTGGGATGTTTTTTTTTTCCTTTTTGCCTGATGTGTTTCATCCTTCCCCACCTCCAACATCAAAGTGTTTGCTAGGGCAAGTCCGCCCTGTGATGCTGGAGCTGTGTATTTCCCCTCTCCCAGTAGTTTCCATGCCCATTTCCTATGCCCCAGCTGCCAGAGCACTAACCCTCGCTGCTTTAATCACTCCATTAATCAAGGCTCTGCAGTGATCAGCACACTCGCTCTTGCTGCCACAAGCAAGCCTGTTACTTCTTCAGGACACATAATCTCCCACCAGCTCTCCTAGGGGTTTTAGTCAACCGAGCCGTATTGCTCCACCAACTAAAAAGGGTATTTCACTCCATGTGAATGAGGTGTGTTTTTAACATAATGTAGCTCACGTAAGGCACGACTCAAGCATGGCTCTTATATTTTAGGCACTGTGGTGGTGAAAAGACGTATTTAGCCATTTCCTATCTAAGCTTCACAGGCACTGTGATTTCATTTAAGAGATGAACACTGTCATCAAATTAAAGATCAGGAGATAAAAACAAGTCGGCTCTGTTGGCTCCTGCAGTGCTGTGACTGCATCCCCATGGGCACTGGGGGCTGTCGTATACCAAGGCATGAGCACAGACAGACTCCAGTCCAGTCAGAGCAGTTTATTAGCCACTGTTTTGTGCTGGGTAGTGACAAAAGATGGCAGATCCCATTACCCTAGGAGACTCTGAAACATTAAATGTAGACACATACACAGAGAAAAAAAAAAAAAAGAAAAAAAAAGATCACTGTAAAGCCAAAGACAGTGCAAAAATAAATGAAAGGAAAGCACAGTAACCTTCAGTGGCTTCTCACATGTCTGACTCTTGCAAGGGGAATAGTACTGCACTTGAAGGTTATTTTGCTATGTCTTTTGCAGAGTCAAGACTTGGCCCTCTGCTGACAGGCAGGATGGGAATGTCATTTCCGAAGGTTAAGAGGAAGCAGGGAGAGCCCTGATTGCTGTGGGATGCTGCAGCTCCTGCCTGAGCAAGAGGGGTGAGCCTCACCCCCCGGCAGCTCTGCAGCCCCGCTAGGAAACCTCTCTTCCCATGCATCTGTCCCCCTGCATGCCCTGCCTTTTCCTGAGCCACCCATTTCTGAAGCCAGGAAAATTACAGAGAGGAAAGAGAAAAAAAAAAGCCAGAGCTGCACGAGAAAGCGTCCGCATCAGTGCTGCCATCAATCCAGCAATATGTGAGCAAAGGCACAAGGGCGGGATGTGAAAACAGTGTTAGAGAGGAAATGAGCTCGGAGTTTGAGAGTCCCAGCCTGCTGGGAAGGACAAAATTGGTTGAAGGAATGGAGTCTGAAAGAAGTGGAAATGAGACCAGTCTGCTTATTGACACCAATGTGGGGCACAGAAAGCAAGCATATTCCTATTTACCAGCTTTAGGCCTTTAAGCATAAGCAACCCCTGACATGTTTAATGTCCCGTTTCTGTAGTTGGTCATTCCCTTCTCAGATCTAAATCCGAATTCTGCAGCACGGGCAGTCTGTGACTGCTATGAGCAAAATACTTCTTACAATAACACACTCATGCACATCCACATTCTTGTGGTGGGCACCTGCAAAAACAGCAGCAGCAAACGTAAATGATAACACCCAGAACAGTCCAGAATCATTTCACAGGCGTGTTTGCTTTTCTACCTGCTACGACTACACATTGAAGCTCTTCTTCCTGTATATTAACATTTGTTTTCCATTTAATTTCTTCAGGTCTGGCTTCGTAAAAGCACATCAAATCCAAATGACATGTTTGCATGCGTATACTCATGAACAACACAAATTACTTATCCCTCGGGATGAAGGACTTGAGAATACAGATGGCCTTGATACAGTCTGATAGGAATGTAAACAGGAAAATATCTTTGTTGACTTATTTCTCGGTAATCAGTAATAATTAGTTATTGTCTAGAGATGAATTATGTTATTTCATAAGCTTTACAACAAACAATAACTAAATGAAATCAACTTTGAGTTTTTTTCTTGGGCTTACTATAGAATAAGTGCACATCAGGTAATAACTTCCTTAGCAAAGTAACAAAAGCCCATTCTGCATGTTCCACTTTTTTTTTTTAGTCTACATCAAATTTAAAGGCAAGAAGCAAGATCATATCATACGTTCCAGAGTTTTACTTTGCCATTCTTTTCTGTGGTTTTACAACTGGGTTGTTTATTTATTCACTCAGAGTTTGCTTTTGCATCCTTGAAATTGCCACTCTCTTCAGATGTCAATTTTATATTTGTTGGATGGCTTTAGTTCTGAAATCATTTTTCATTCTCACAAGATCAGCCAATTACTTCCAAGAGCTACATTTTGTTTCTTTTCTTCAGGAAACTATGTTCTGCTTCCCCATTTCTGCTGAGCAAAGACAAAAAAATCATTTTACCTGTTTGGGGCTTTTCCATAGGCTGACTACATTTCAGTCAATCACATGTGTCTCCTGTAATGACTTAGCAATTTTTCAAGCAAATTTCAATTAGTGGATTAATGTTGGCAAGAAACTAATAGCTGAGCTGCATTTGGCATTAGTAATACTACGTCCAAAGATGCTAATTCTTATCCTGACTTCTAGTGTGAGGGAATCATTAAGTTGATATAAAGGTTTGCACACACAGTTTTCTTCAGGCCAGGGCAAATCAACTCTAGAAAAAAGATTGGGGACAAAATGCAAAAGGGTGTGAGAATGGCTGAATTAATAAAAAGCCCAATGAAAGCCCATTTTTTGGCTTTTTTGCAGAGTTGTGGATATTTGCTGCCTCTGCCATTACTCCTCCTGGTCCTATCAGCCCTCTCTCCTGTCTTTGCCTAAATCAGTCCTCAGGCATGTTCAGTGTCTTGTTTTTCTCGTTTCGTACATTGGTAGTTCATGTTAAGCAAGAATGGCTAAATCAATTGGTCAAGTGAATTATGGCTGTCTATCTTAAAGAATGCAATTAACAAATTCAAGGGTTATTTTGTATCATTTCATAAATATATGTTCTTTTCAATTTTCTAAGATGTAAGTGAATTAGACCTTAGGGTATATTTCCTAGTTCACCCATTATTAGGCATTAAAGTGATACAGAAGGCAAGTCTGCTTCTGCATAGTCAACTACTGAGTGCAGACTTGTCATGGTGGGATGTTACAAGAGTGCTATGTGTTTGAATAGCCACCTGTTGCAGAGCTCCTCCTGAACCTGTGAGAATTCACACATTTCCTCTGCAGTGAGGTGCTCTGTTCTATAAATAGTCTTGGCCAATCAGCTAACAAAGACATTTGTTAATAACGATCTGTGATGGGCAGAGCTATCTGACCATCTGTGTTGGTGACCAGCAATGGACACTTAGTGGAGATGAGGCTCACAGAGGCTGGTATGCAAGGTTGATTTGAACAAAGGCATTTTCTGATGCACATAAGTTGTCTGATGGTGACTTGGACATCATTATGGAGATGCCTCTACAGCTTAACTAACAATGGCCAGGAACTGCAGAATTTGCATTACAGAATCACACAATCACAGAATGGCCCGGGTTGGAAGGGACCTCAAGGATCATGAATCTCCAATCTCCCCACCACAGGCAGGGCCACCAACCTCCCCATTTAATACTAGACCAGGCTGCTCAGGGCCCCATCCAACCTGGCCTTGAACACCTCCAGGGACGGGGCATCCACAACCTTGCTGGGCAGCCTGTTCCAGTATCTCACCACTCTCATAGTAAAGAGCTTCTCCCTGCCATCCAACCTAAATCTTCCCTCCTTCAACTTAAAATCATTTCCTCTTGTTCTGCTATTGTCTATCCTTTTGAAGAGTTGACTCCCCTCCTGCTTATAGGCTCCCTTTAGGTACTCAAAAGCTGCAATGAGGTCACCCAGCAGCCTTCTTTTCTACAGCTTTGCTTAATACAAAATAGAATAATCTCTGCATCTGCCCTCTTTAAAGCGAGAATAATCAAACTAGCACCCTACTGGAATAATACCAAAATACAGCAGGTGAAATTAACTTAAACAAAAACTATTACATGCTGACATGTATTGGTACCAACAGATAAAACCGTAACGCTCATCTCCAAACGCTGCTCATCTTGCAGAGCTGTGTTTTGTACCTTAGTAGTGTCTGAATTCTTGATAGGTAGACTCAGAATGACCACATAGATTGGTAGCTTAGAGGGCTAGCCTTGGCCTCATTCACTGACAGCAGTTTGGAAACAACTGTGAGACTGCCCTTGTCTGACAGCTTTCAAGCAAAACCGACCACATTCTGAGGAGGAATTGTAAGACAAAGCAGCCCCTGTTGGACTTTCCAGCCAATAGGCTTCCACCAAGCTGCCTGCCTTCTAGCTGGTTCTGCTGACAGAATAGGGCTCAGGAGTACCAGTTCACTCAGGGCAAAATTAAATTCACTTGCAAACTGCCTGGTAATTAAGTCTACTACCAGCCTGGGCTGTAGTTCATCACTGACCAACCAGCAGCTGTGAGGTCAGCACCTTGGGAAAAACTACTAGGGCTTTATCCTGTAGTATCTACAAAACCAAAAGATTGTTTGAATGAATTAGGCACAGATTTATTCTCCTTTTCTATAAAAGTCACTGAAAAAAATCTCATGCTAAGAAAAGCAGGATAGCATACCCATAGATAGGTATCTCTTAATCTTCACAGTATTTTTTCAGAATTCAGATATGGGAATGAGAAGACAAATCACAGATCTGGAAAAACAGGAATTTAAATTTCAAGCCATCTGCCATGGATTCTGTCCAACATACTTGTCTGTCCTAGTTACTTAGCTTTTTAAGTGAGAGTAATATTAATTCACCTTTCTAAAGTGATATGAATTCTTTAGATAGAAAAGTGCTGTGTATGTTGAACCCTGAACTCAGTTTTGGTAAGTAAGTGAAGAAATTGATTTTGAGTCTGTATTTATTTGCAGTTTTAAATTGCACTAACTTCCTTAGACTTACTCCAAATGTACAAATGTGCAATTGACAGCAAAATTCATACCGTACCTTCTTACAGACCACTGTTCTAACCACTACATCAGGGTAGCAGACAGCAGAATCTAGTTTCTTTTGTATCAAGCTGTTTTATAAAACCAATAAAATCAACTTCATTTTTATAGATTTTTTTTAAACGATCAAAATCTAGTGGTTTTTTAATATTCAGTGCAAAAATTTAACTGTGCCAAACAGAATGCAGTAAGGGTCAAATTCTATTCTCCATTATTTGAGTAGCCAGATAATACAAATCCATTGGTATAAAAAAATACATCTTTAGATTCATCTTTTTGATCTGTTGCAGTGCAGGTGTGAAATGTATTTATTTCATTTTCTAATAGCTGACTTTTCTTGTAATGGTTGCTACAAGAAATATTGACTTTTTATCTTTTAATAAGTAATACTTATAGATCTAGAAAAAATCATTAGTTATGAATTACAGCTACTGTAATGATTATAAATACATTAGCAACAAATGGTCATGCAAAATAAGAAAAGGTCTATTAAAAATTAAATAAAAAGATCTATTGAGTAAACAGATGTCTCTTTACAGCAGACATATCCCCACAGTTATTGACTGAAGCACTTCTAAGTATTAGGAAATGACCAACCATGACAAAACATTGCTAAAATAATGCTCCATAAAATACAACTTGCAATGTTTCCTTGACCAGGGATGATCAGGAGGCTAATTGGTGTACAATATTCTCAGAAATCCAATTGCTTCTAAGGAGGATCTAAATGATGTGCTTAGAAATAATTCAAGAGTTCAGACAGTAATTTTTTTGAAGAACAGCTATCATCTAGGATGACTGCACTTTAAAGGTGATCATCTGGATGTTAAATTCCTTATTTTATTTTATTATTTTTTTTGTTTTAACATACTGCAGATAGAAGGTTCAAGAGAAGAGTAGAGAAGAAAATTGCAGTAAATGGTCTCTGAAGCTTAGCAAGGCAAAGCACTCAATTCCTGTTTGAATCATCTCAAAGAGAGCAGGGAATGTGTAGGATTAGGCCCCCAGTCGTTGTTAGCATGTTTTAATTACTTATTGAGGAAGTAAGTATATAATATAGGAGGATAATCCTATACAGTCAATAGGGATGTTCAAAAAGTAAATAAATGATGTTATACTTCAATTACTATGCTATTTCACTTTTAAAGAGGGCTAAATTTGATGCTTGAGATTTAAAAGCAGTGCTAACTTCCAGGCTAAAACAAAGCTAGTTTAAGGAATTGAAATGGCTCCAGTTCTTGATTTAAAACAGGTTTTTTACTCTGAGTAATCTCTGGCAATAAACACACATATTTTTCTTTTCAAGATGGTTTATGATCAGTGATTTCAGTCCACTGCACATTACCCTACCACATGTCCTGAACTGCTTGGGACAATCCCAGATTAGGAAACACATTCACGGGTCTTGCACAAAGACTACTTTGTACAGAAATAACAAAATGTCCTAACATCTGTTCAAGGCCCATTTAGTAATAAACACATAAACCTTGACACTTTCAAGGAAGGCCTTCTACCTAGAAGGTACCACTATCTCTGGGAGATGAGGGAACCAACTGGCTTTGCACACACACGCTTTGTTTTAAACTAAATCTTAATTTCATGTGCTATTACAGAAGCCATTAAATTTTGTCCTTGCTTTTGAGGGAGAAGACCTTAGCTTAAGTTGAATGATTCAGTTGTGTGGTAGATTTAAAATACACAGGTGAAGTGTGAATACTCGCTGTCACCCACAAAATTACAGTTACAAAGATTGTCATATGCTGTGGGGAGACTGTTAACAAGGAAAAGGAAAAACAGTGAAGCCACCTCTACACCATGGTGTCTGTAGCAATAGTCTCGTAAGAGAACATGAGTTTCCCAAGAAAGAAGCACAGTGGCGATAGTATGGGTTATTGCTCTTTGACATTTACAGCTTTGATTTTAGACTAGAAGGAGAGTTTATGCACTTAAAAGGCTGAGAGTCTTTTTTTCCTTCTCATGCTGGCATCACCCTAATAAAATATTACTTCTCTCTTATAAACTTGCAGCTCTGATTGTCACGTACCTGTAGCAGCTAATCCTAGCCAGAGAGATGTCACTTGGTCAGATGACCACCATTCAGGATTTGGGCCTCTCTGAACGGCAAAAAACAGTTCTGTAATCTCTGCCCTTGCTTTTTTAAATATGAAAATGATACAATTTCAGTTTTAGTGGCTGTTTCGAGTTGCCTTGATTTAATGTGAGACAGTTGATTTATTATGAGGCACAATGTGAATACTTGTCTGGGCTTCCCTCCTCTCTCCACCCACAATTCCCATGTTTTCTGGTTGAAAAGTTCTGTAGTTATAAGGAACGTCATCATCTACACATGCATTGCTCAGCCCTCTTTGTAAGGTTACTTTTACAGTGAGTGCTGAAGCCTACAAAATCTGTAGTCCAAGAAAACTGAATTCTTCATACTAATGCTATTTTGGGATATGTGTGTGGCCTACAGCCATATTTTTCATCACAGTAGAAATACATTGTTATAAACAAGAGACACAAAAATCCAATAGTGCCTGGATTTTTTAACACTCAGAATAGTTTCTAATTTCTTTAAGGCAACTGCTTGAGGAAAGATAGAAGATACTGCAAGTAAAAGTAATAAAAGCTTCTCACAAAATCATTCATTAAAGCAACAATTGAAATGTACGCCTTGAATGACTTGGTTGACATGCATGTGGGTAATTTAAATCTATTAGCATTCTGGGGGGAAAACGTTTTGTGCTGCTGCTTGGTCTGATGCAGATCAGGATAAACAGCGCCGTGTCACAATGCTGCATGGTAACTCTAGAGCTAGAGTTAAATAAGAAATAATATCAGGAGAGGGAAATTGCAGGGTATAACACACGGGAGAAGAGAGATGTTTTCAGCAGAGATTTGAAATCAGATTGAGAGTCAATGAGGTAGAGAGAGAAAGAAAGGCTGTTCCAGATGGTGGGAGCTGCAGAGCAGAAGGCTGTCTTACCACCAATTAATTTAATGAAACCCACCCACCAGTTTCCCATCCTGACTTCTTTCCTGAACCATGTTAGGCTCAAACCTCTTGGTGTGAAACCACAAGAACCCAATGTGAAAAACTCCCTGGTCTCAGCATGCTGTGGTGAGAAACTCCCAAGCACAGACCCCTCTGCAGGAAGGCCCTGTGTTCAGACAAAGGCCTTTTTCTCACAAATGTCACTGTTAAGTCAAACAGATGATTCTTGTGGAGCTCATGCCTTAAGGTGATGAGCATCTCCTTTCCCACATTGTTCTGCACATCTGGGCAGTAGTTGCTCATCATGGGGAGCAGTCTGGTACCACTGGATGAGTGCTGCTCCTTTAGCTTACAAGGAAAGGCTTACATGGGTGTACTGTAAGGTCTTCCAGCTGACATGGCATATCATAGCTAGGCTTGTTTGGCCTTCTGCACAAGCAGACATCCTATTGAGCAGAGGGCAAATACCACTGTAAAGCAGCCCAGTTCTTTGGCTGAGCCTAAAGGGAATTCCTTTACACATCACATCATACTAAAATTACTCCTTCAGGAGACTCTTACACATCTGAAGTTTAATGGGACATAAACCAACCACTGTGACAATTACTTTTGCACAGTGGAATTCACTGAAATGAATGTAAATCTTAATCATATGATCTAGATCATAACAAGCCTGCATCAAGTAATATTTGTAAGTACAGCTTGTCAAAGTAAGATAATTCATGACAACAACTAAGCTAGCAGTTCATCTACATCAACAGCTCACTCTGAAGAAAAGAGTTTTGCTTATCCCCGTGAAGCTCATCAGAACTGAGCACTTGCAGACAAGATACAGAGGTGACTGTTTGGAAGCCGCTCAGCTCAGCCTGTGGCCTCTTCTCCTCTATATAGGTGACCTTTTGCTGGTCTTACTGGCACAAAAGTGGGAGGTGCAGGCTTTCACAGATCACAGATCACAGAATTGTAATCTGTAATTGTGCAGGCTTTCAGGTGTATTGGTCTCAGGAGGCTTCCTAGGTTAAAAACAAAGCCCTCTGTTTCACACATAAACTTATAGATATGCCTAATGATTCCACGGTCAGTTTGCAGGAGGAAGCCTCCCTGAACCATCAGGATATTGTGCTCTCCTTCACCTTCAGTTTCTGGATGATTTCCCCTCCCTATCAGGAAGATTCGATTTTGCATTATTTAATCTTAAAGAAAGTCTAATGAAGTAGTCTGCATTTGTGGAAGCAATCACTTCATGTTAGATAAACCATAATAAAACCAAATAAAACCACAAAATCATTAAAGTTGGAAAGACCATTAAGACAATCTAGGTGAACCATCAACCCATGCCTATGACTGCTCTAGACCACGACTCTCAGTGCCACATCTATGTTCTTCTTGAACGCTTTCAGGGATGTTGACTCAACCACTTTTCCAGCACCTCACCACTCTTGGAGATTGTTCCTAATATCCAATCCGAACATTCCATGGTGCAGCTTAAGGCCATTACCTCTCATCCTATCGCTAGTTAGCTGGGAAGTTACTTAGTTTTAGTTACGTCTGCTCCCTCATTTAATAGCAGTTAAAAGTTCTGGGATATTTTTCCACCAAACAGCACAGATGTGTTATCTACACATAGATATGTGTAATCCACAACCTCCAAGTCATTTGAGGTAGACATGGTTTAATATATGAGTAAGCCACCTCCCAAGCACTGTAAATGTGGATTCAAAATATTATTTGATTTTATTCCTTTGCATAACTCTACTTATCACAACTCTAAAAAAAATGAGATAGAAACTATTAAAGAAGTGATGACAAAAATGCCATGTTAGATTTCCATTTATTTTATCATTAAAAAGATTTACAGCCTGTACTGATATCAGATTATAAAAATTAGGGCCCTCCATAAATTAAAAGGGCTTGCTCTTGCTGAGCTATAATAAGGGAGCTAATAAGTCAGATTTGAAAGGTTCAAGAAGCAGAAAAACAAGCAGCAATGAAAACATTGCTTAAAAGCATGTTGAGATTTTTAAACTAGGTTCTTGTAGAATGCAATAAATTTTAGTAGAAAAAGGTAACTTGCCAAAATAACTCTGCTAATCTTTCTCTTATAATAGTCTTCATGGCAGAATTAGTGATACTCTTCATTAAACAGGCTCTGCTATAATGACATTGAATCCCATGCAAATATTCTGCTTCTTTAGGAATAATTTATTGTAGTTTTACTGGAAAATTTTAGCTGGATCTTAAAAGGTTTTATGGCCTCAATTATAGCACTTTTACTCCTAATAATCAATATTGATTTTGCCCTATCATCCTTTTTAAAGTTTCTCTTGGTTTACATAGAATTCAAATCTTGACGGTTTATAAAGTGATAATATTTTCATTCTAAAATCATGTTCTTTTAGATAATTACTCCAGTTCCTCAATAGCTACATCTGTTACACCACTAAAAAGATTAAACAGATCTTACTTTGTTAGTTTGAAGTGAGCATAGTGAAAAGCAGTGGGAGAAAGACAGTGACTAGCAGGAGTGTACAGTGACCCACAGTTGTGCTCATCCCTTCTCCCGTTCTCATGGTACTCCAGAGCTCCATTCACTGGATCACTAAGTCTGTGTCTCATCTGCACTTGCAGCCTACTCTGCTGCTCTAATGCCTGAGAAACAAACACCAGGAAACTCAATGCACTGACCCCTCCAAGCAGCTTTTACTGTATATTCCTCCTAGAAAACTGGACCTTCTCAGTCAGTTCTGTGCATCACAGGCAGATATGAAGGATCTGTCTGTCCCACCTGCGCCATCTGGCTTTTCAGCCTCTTCTGTTCTTTCAGGAGCTGAAACACCACCACAAGCCAACATACACACAGTCATTTTCTCAAGTAGATGCTATGCCACTTTTCTTTGTGTTAACACTGCTGCATGTGAAGAAGCTGAGCCACAGAGTGCCCATGCCCAGGCTCCTGCTGCTGACAGACAGCAATGGGGTGCAGCCACGTGTGGTCCTCAGCACTTCCCAGAGTTGGGGCTCATGGAGAAGGCGGTGGTTCAGGGAGCCAGCTGCCTCCTTCCAACCCCACAGAGGGCATACCTCCCTTGTTCTCTCCAGTGAGCAAGATGGTGAGCAATATGTGCACTTTGACTGGTTAGCCATGTGCATTATTCAGTTTTAAACAGAGAAATTGGAATCACTTGCCCTGGATGAGGACAGTGGTTCAGTGACATCCTAGCAGGCTGTGCATATAATGCAATATTCATTACTTTTTCCTCCTTTTACCAAAGTACGTCTGTCTCATTATTTTACTCTTGCATTTCCTAACATAATTAAATGGTGACATATGTATATATATATATAACCTAAATATTTACTTGATTTTTCAACAAGGAAGAATAAAGAAGAAATGTATGACAATGATTATGTGAAAAGAACAGTATGTGGAAATTTTCTGCGACTGTTCCCACTAACTTGTATACACCTGCTTTGTAGGCTTTTTTACTCTGTCATTCTGCTCCCTTACACCAGGTTTATTTCAACATCTTAGGAAATGAAAAGATCCCCTTTTGCTTCAGAATTAGTATTTGACTGATGAAAAGAATGAACCCCAGGGGCTGTCTTTTCCAATCAGGCACTGTACAAGCACTTGAGCTGACTATGTTCTGCAGAACACTGGAAACATGGCATGCCCAGGAAATGTTTGCCATCACATTAGAGATGCTGTAATGGGCATCACAAATCACCTGGACATTAATAGAATGAAATCACTTACTGCCTCTGAAAGCAGCTTTATTCTCAGTTGGTGTCCTGAAGGCACCATGTGTGCAGTCTAGATTTTCTCCCACAAAGGAGAAATTTTCAGGTATCATAAAAGTCTTGTTTTTCTTGCTGCTTCTAGAGTTTGTTTATATTGCCACTGATTATCCCTGATGGCAATCCTTTAAAAACAACTAATATCGGAAAAAAATGATGTCAAAAAACAAGTAGAAGTCTTTTGAACTTCATGTGATATTTGATTTCTCTAAAAGCCATAGCAGGACAGGTTACAAGTCTTCTAATGACTGCTCTTGCTCTCACTTAGCTGCAATAACGCATCAAACGCGTTTCTTTATCCTGTTATTGCTGGTTTGTAATTTGATCATTTTGAATTCTCCCCAAGCTGTTGCAATGTGTCTGTAACAGAATCAGAGGTACCTCTGTGCACTTCTCATTTTGCTCAGAAAACAGAACAGCTTCAATGATCACAGCCCATGTGAAGCAGACAGCAGCGGTTAAATTAATTGTTGTGATCAAAGAAATGGGCTGTTAAAAATACCTGATTTCCTATTAGAGAAGACTTTTTAATTGTGCTTCTGGTGCCTAGAACACGTTGAATTTTTTATGAGATAATTCAGGTAACAGTCCATTAGAAATGGTATTCAATTTAGCCTGAGGAAGCTGAGGAAAAGCGAGAGCACTCCAGTGTGCACAGAGGCTGTCCTTTAGCCCCGACCCCTGCCAGGGCTGCAGCGAGCTCTGTGTGCCCTCCTCAGCCCCACTGTGCCCAGCCAGCCACATGGATGCATGCCCGAATCAGCTGCAGGCTGCACTCACACACCTAGGGGGGAGATAAAGTGACTCGTGCCCACTCTGCTTCCCATGCTGCAGGAGAAGCATCCTCTGCAGTTAAATTGAAGAGATCTCATGAGCCAAATCTTTTACTGTCCATAAAATGAAATGTCTGGCATCTCAGGCTTATCTTTCTACTTTTAACTTATTTTCACTTTGTATTAATAGAATGTTTGTTATACCATGTTCAAGAAAGCATCTAGTTTCTCCAGTGCTACTCTAGCAATCAAACTGATAGCTGTAAAGCAGATAAATAGGAGCTGTACACCACCATTGCTGCTGGCCCATTTTTCATTTTTTGAAATAAACCCCCTAGAGTCTTTTTTTCAGAATAAATTGAAGATAAAAAAGTTATCTTCTGATGCGGATAGTTTGAACATGTCAGATTTGTGAAGCATGGTCTTTGGCTAGCTTAGCACTCTGCCTTTTGAAAGACATATAAGGCAGAGCACAGCTGTCAGATTTTTTTTACAAAAAAAGGTTGGATAAGGCAAAATTAAGTAGCTCTATTAAAAAACAGAGGATCTGTAAAGTCAGATTCCACTCTTCTTGTTAATGCCAAGTAGTGTTTAAGTGCACAACTCTTCCTCACTGAAATCAATGTAATTACTCAGGAAGGGAAACATGCTTAATCTGTCCTTAACTAGTCTGATTTTGGCAGTGAAAATGCCCTTACTGCCCACAGTCTGACAAATGCCCCCTAGTCTGTGCCCCATGTTCCAAGCAGAAGAGAAGACTTAAGCAATTCTGCCAAGATGAGCAGCAGGCTCACTGATTATCAAGGACCCATTTATTTTCAGCAGTTCTTACATATCTTTAAATTACACTGGGGAAGCTTCCTTTCTCATCCCTAGCTCTTCTACAAGTCTATAGGTTGCATATATCTTTTCAGTATATTTATAAGCAAAATATCAATTTTAAGCATTGCAGAAAGGAGTACAGAGTTCTGCTTCCTGGTGAGTTATAGAAATGTAATTTCTTTCAGCCCTCAGAAGGCTAGTTATATCTGGATCAGAAATAATAGATCTGAGATTAGTAAATGTAACAATTCTCAGTATATTGCTTCTTGATTTTCATTTTTCCACATAGATCTTCAGTAGTCAATGCAATTCACAGCTCAGATAAAATGTAGCAAAGATGTTTTTATACTGCACTGACTTCATTAAATGTTCTTGAAATGCACTTTGCACTTTTGCACACCTACAAGCACATACTGTTGTAGTTCTATTCTGCTCATTCTTCTAGACTATCTAGAATGTCAATGCAGTCTTTTATTTAGAAGTCACTACAGGGACCTACTTGCCATCTCATACAGCTGCATCACCTCATCACCATTCTCACCTGCAAAGCCACTAATCCATGGCCAACTTTGGGTAAAATAGCATTCACCCAAATTTGCTGTGCAAATAGTTGCATTGATTTTACACAGGGAGGTAAGAAATTTAGTGCAGATGTAGTTGTCTGCTTCACTGAATATTTTGATATTATGCTGCTTGTGAACCACGCCACCATGCCAACAGTGCACTAACAAGCACCAAGCTTCTTGACTAGAACATTTATAAGCCCTGAGATAATAACACAAACAGTAAACACGATCAGTTCTGCTCTGACAATTCTATTCAAAGAATATTCTGATATTTTTTGCCAAGGACATGCTGCTAACAACTTCTGATGTTTGTCTCCATGTGCACTGACTTGGAGATTCTCACATTATTCCAGTAAAGAAGGAAGAGACGTCTGTGTGAGAGAAACTTTCTCTGCTAATAGTCTGTTAATACTATACAGTGTCACACCATACAGTTAAAAAAGATGTGTAGTTGATTAATGAATAGTCTGTAATTGATGCTTATCTGTAGGAACATCCTCATCATCATTTTCATAGTGCAGAACACTTCAGATAAGACCTAGAATAAAGAGTAGAGTTGGGAAAAATATGAATTTTCATATCCAAAATTCATGCAGTCTGTAGAAGGCTGAGATGGCAATGGAAGATAGATGGCTTGGTTGGAACAGAAGGTCCAAAAGAAGAAGGGAAAGAAGTCTGGATAATATCTACAGTGGAAAAGGCTTTAGCCTTGATCTATGTCTTTCTATACAAACACATTTGCACAAAAATAAGTGGAACTGCTCATGTGATGGAAATCGCCCCACTACTTACAGAATCTGGCCTTAAAAAGGCTCCTATCACAAATACTGAAAGACATCACTTTCAGCTTCATTTTCCCTCCGAAGTCCAGATTGAGCATTTGGTAAGGCAATGTCCCATGAATGGAATTTCCCTTCATTTAAAAAACAACTAAAACAACTAAAATATCTCCTGACAAATATATTGAGTGAACCCAGTAATGACTCTCGTTTGCTGATGTTCACCCAGTAAAGAAAGGAAGCAGCACCTTTCCTCTCAACGGAAATGAAGAACACTGTTCTCAGTATGGGGGTATATATGGGGAAAACTAATTACTTTTTCCATGCCAGGAGAGAAATGACATGAGACTACAAAGAAAGGTGAATTCTGGTGACCCTGTGACCTCTGCAAAAACGTGACCTTGGCCTATAATGAACTGCACTTCATGGTGGGCACAGCACTGGGGCCATGCACTCAAAGACAAAGAAAAAGGAGTACAGCTCAGGAGCCAAAGAGAAACAACCTAGAGGAAGGTCATCATGACATTAAGCAGTCAGTGTTTCAGTATGAGAATGCTTCCTCAAGCCAGATATTCACTAATCTGGCCTGAAATTATGTTCATTCTTGGGAAGTTTGCTTGTGGTTTAAGTGTTGCAAAACACGCATTTCCAGAACGGCACAAAGAGAAACTTACAGAATAAAGAAGTAAACAAATCTTTTAAACACTGTTTGAAAACTTGCTATTTCCCTACCACTGGAAAGTGTCATTTAAAAATTGTTTTATCCCCTACTGCTTTGGCTTGTCATTTCTTCTTCAGTCCTCTGCAACTGGCCTTACTGGTAGGTTTGTCCCAGTCTACTTCTGCCAAACCTGGACCACAGCTCTCAACATCCCACTCTCCACCCCGGGCTCTCAGAGCAATGCTTCATCCTGAATGTGCCCTGCTGCATGGTTGGTGGGCTGGTTCCCTGCTGGAACTGGAGTGCAGCTTTCTGTCAGCAGAAGTAGCTGGGGCTGCCAACTGGAAATCAACAGTAGGACATGTTTCTTCATTAGCTCTTGGGGACTACTGCTCTTTTTCCCTTAGATATTTTCCAAAACACTTTAATAGCAGTAATAGCAAGGATATTTTTACAGTTAGAACCTCTTCCACCCTCATGGTAAGGGCATACCATCCTTATCCTCTGCAGAAGGTCAGAAAGTGAATAGCTGTGAAATGAATCAGTACACACAAAAAGAATTTAACTTCATCATTTTTCTGCTCCAGTGAAAATAGAATTAAATCTTCAATAACTATTTCATTTCATCTAGTCCTCATTGCAAAAATATTTGACTTTGTTACATAAGAGGAAGAAAAAAAAGTCATTTTTTTCCTAAAATATGCTTTTTCAGAGTTTTAGACATAAAACTCTGTGCTTGTCTCCTTTACAAAGGGAATTAACAGTGAAGTTACTTGCTGGTGCTGCTGTATCAAGGGATACAGAAGACTCACTCCTCAGGTGAATATCCCCAGAGACAGAATCCAAGTTTGTAATGAATAGCTCTGAAAAGTTTCAAGTCACATATGGCCACGACTAGCTAAACTGAGGTCTGAAAATAACACATTCCACTAACAAAACCTGGAAGAAAGAGGAAATATTTGTTTGATTCTGTGTTATAATACAGTTATTTTAACTTTTTTTTGCTCGTTTTAAGAAGTGAGAGAATAAAAAATGTTCACAACAAATCAGAGGAAAAAATCAAAAAACAGAAATGCAATTGCTAGACATGTTTGGAGGTGGTCATTCAATGATCCGAACCTGTGGGACTGAGATAAATTACTTGTGGTAACATTTTCCTCTTGGAAAATCACAGATGAGACTAAATGAGACGTTTTATATATATAGTAGCAAACAGTCATAGGTACATTTCATTTTGAAAGTCCCATCTGTCTTACAGCCCAAACAGTTTTTGACACCACAGAATGATTGCTGCACTTCACTTTATATGAAAAGGCAGTAAGAGTTATACACCAGGGCTCTAAACATCAGAGTTCTATTTTACTATATTGAGCATTTATTCTAAGGAACTGGGTTAAAAAATAAAGAAAAAAGAAAAGGAGGAAGATAGATTAATAGTTTGTATTTATTGCCCTAAAAGCGTGATCAAGCTTTGATTTCAAGACTCAGATTTAACTAATCCCTAGAAGGATCATTCATAAATTCAAGCTGTTGCAATTTTTCCTAGAAAAGCAAACAGAATGCACAAATGTGATTCATCATTTGATCACACTTTAATTGACATTAAAGCTGCAAATATTAAGGAACTCAGCCTGTGTACTTCTTGGAGCCTGATTCAGCATGCATCTTAAAGCTAACTGTGTGTGGCAAGCCACAGTCAGTAAGGTTTAAATTAATAACACAGAATTAAATACTGCCATCAAAGCAAAGAGTTAATTGGTTTCCTATTTGTAGTATGACAATGAAATGCCACAAGAGCTCAATGGCTGTTATCATCACTAGAAAATAAGTGTAGAGTTTATCCAAGATTGAAGAGGAATTAGCGTGCTGTCTTATTGCTTAATAAAGAGCCATCGCCAGTGTGCTCAGTCACAGCTACAATCATCATCCTTATCAAGGCACTAGCAATTATTTTATCTACAGTATAATGAAACACTTATTTCTGAGACTTAGGCTATGCCTCTGAGCAGACGCTAGTTGGACTCTATGCGTTACAAAATCGCCCGCAACAGACAAATGCATCCTATTTGCAGTCCCCCAGAAGGATCTTACATGACTCTGAAAAGCAAACAGAAAAGAGATTTCTCCTTTAAATGTCTTATAAAATCCCACTATAGATTATTTTAATCCATTTATACATTCAGGAAAAAAATTGTCTACTAGATAGGGAAGATGATTTTGGATCATACAAAACAGAACCACATATTTTCTCTGTGACAATGGGTACCTTTGGAATGCTTGCATGACTACGAAAGAATCCAAGATGCAAGCTGGGGAGTAATTTCTGGCCCTGGTCAGCTTGCTGCGAGAATAAAGTCAAGGCCTTCCCCTGATTCTCCCCCCAGTGCAGCTTTATAGACTTGAATCTGCCCTTGCCAGTATTATGGGGGATAAAGACTAAGTGAGAATTGTTTGCTCCTTTTGGTCCTCAAGTTGTCATATTGGACAACTAATCAAAAGCAATTTGGACTGGAACGAGAGAGTGATTGGCCAGGTCTTTCCCAGTTTCTGAAAGATTGTGTCTGACAGTTGATGGAACAAGAATTTTCCTTCAAATTATTTTCCATGTACATGTAAAGAAGGATGGTAATTATGGAAAACCAACAAAACAAGTTTGCCTCCTTAGCATTCTGGCTTTGCAACAACGCTGCAGAAGATCTTACATGTCCATAGAAGAACAGAATAGATAGAGATTAATTTTTAGCATTTGATATAATCCAAACCAATGTACTATGCTACAGCTCAGTGTGTTCTGCTAGACTGTAACAGAGCAAGTTATAAAGGAAGGCAGATACATCAGTTTTTCACATTCTTAATGAACAGTGTGAATTCATTGCTTTCAGAATAACAGATGATTTAATTGAATCTGTATAATCTAATGCAATCTATCTCATTTAACTAAATGTCACACAGCCCTTTTCACCAAGAGGCAGTTTATGTACACACACCAAGGAGCAGCACCAGTTTCTGATTCCTAACTAGATCAGTTTTCATGAGTCGCCCACAAAAAACAGCACACTTCTGTTTTGTTTCTGACTTAACTGTTAAATGCACAAGATGTGTTTGAAAGCCTATGGCCTAACACCAGAGAAACAGAAAATTAGAAGCAAAAAACCATGCTGTATTTATTTATATATTCAGCTTGAGACATAAGCAAAGCAAAAGGTAGGAGTGAGTAAACTTTTCAGCCTTCTTTCAATGGTATATTTCTAAATTCTCCATTAAATATCTCAGACACCATGGGACAGTCTAACTGCTGTTATCAATATGGTCGTCCTGATTCTCAAAGAAGTGGTCTCTCTCTCTCTCTGTACACATATGGCTCAAGAGTAGAGTAAAATATTTACATGTTTTTGCAGCTAAATTCACTTTTCCTTAAACATATGAAATGTACACTCACATACCCCCAAATGCAGTAAAGCGTAAATGTATTTTCTCAAAAAAGATGCAGGAACCTAAATCTCATAACAGGAGAGTGACACTTTTGAAAATAAAATACAAGATTCTTAAATCATTTTGGCATTTTGAAAATAAATCTGAAATCATTAGTGACCTCAGTGGCCTTAAGTCTCAATCTAGAGAATGACACCACTACAGTTGCAATCTACCATTCTCCCTAATTAGCTGTCATTTTGCGTCAGTTCGCAAGGAAGAACAAAACTCACAAAAGACATCATTTCTGGCCTCCTCCTTACTTAAAAGTTCTTCATTTTCACGTAGCTTTTGAAATCTGACTGGCACAGAAACCAAGAAAGTAGGGGAATAAGTGATCAAAAGATGCTGATTTATGGTTTAAAGCATTTGAACATTTTTAAGACCTTCAAGAGGACAATTTAACGCGTCCCCAGGTTACTTTAGTTTACACAGCCAGCCCTCACGACAGAGATAATCTAGGCAGACGTTGTCTTTGGCAACATTACAGGACTACATTTCACAAAACTGGCCTGTTTGTTAACTGGTTTTCACTGTTTCAGACAGCCACTCATGCATTATTTATGGCATCAGGCATTGCTATATCTTTTCTTTCACCTCCTATTTTATTACAGAAGCATAATTGTGGCTAGCATAAAAGCAATGAAAATACAGCAAATACAGATTTAGCTATCAGTTATATGTCTTGTCTTTTCAGAGTGCATAGGATTATTTGATGTGGGAATTTGTTTGATTTTCTTTCTGGGTAGATTCACTATTAAAAGTATAATTGTACAAAATTTGAACCACTGAAAGACCTTCTAAGCCCTTCTGAACAGTGACTGACTAAAGAGGATCTTGACATGTAGAATGGGCAAATCCAGGATGCTCACCCTATAAGCACCCCCTTATTCACAGCTGACAGTTTAGGTTACCTTCACAAGATTTAGGCAATCTACTTATTTTCTTGAAGCCATTTGCACACCCCTCCCCAATATACCAAGAATATAAATGAATAAAGGGCCTGGCATTAATCTACAAAACACCTAGGCACTATCAGCACATAGGGAAGGAACACTTTTGCAGGCTATCAGCCGAATGACTTATCCATTTTTATCTACTTATGCAGTTTGTCGAGAACAAATTACACTGTAGGGGTGGGGTGAAAACTGAGTAAATTTGGGTTGATTCATCACCTGTCCTACTTTGCAGATCAATCAGTTAATAATTTCATTGACCTGGAGGATCACTCAGAACAATATATTTAATTCAGTCATGCATTTACTTTAATTAAGGTTTGAAGATACAGTGCTCTGCTGGCAAAGAGATATTAAATCTGTTTTCTTTCTGCTTTCCACTCACCATGTGAAATTTCCTACTGGTTATCATTCATAAAAGATCTTTTATTTTAATTTAGCTAAATTGCCCACTTCTGTGAAATAATGTGCCATTCTTTGGAATAAGAATCAGGTGAAAGTCTTTTACACTTTCAATAGCAAAAATATATTTGAAAGAAAAAGACGTGTCATGAGACCCTGGAATACATTGTGTTTCACCATGACTGCCCCCGAGATGCAGGTATCTGGGGCAGAGACCTTCCCTCACTCAGAGTGTACATATGTGCAGTGCCACTGCTTCACATTTCGTAACCCCCCCGTCAGTTCTCTCTAGATGCCATTCTGACCTCATCTCACTGCAAGTTTGTTCTTATTAGGGGCCTGATCCATCAAAGCACTTAAGCACATGGTTGTAGGTTGTAAACCCACCAGGACTTTTTATAACCCTGTGAAGTATGTAGAGTGTGTACCTATGGCACTATAAAAGATAGGCTAAAGTGATGCTTACGATAAGAGCTAGCCTTTTCTTTTCAGCAGTTTTCCTCTAACACACAGTTTCTGCAGTTTGTGTTGCACATATTTCAAACTAGGCTGGTTTTGACAAATCGACTGTTTATTTTTTAGTTTTTGTCTTTTTTTTTTTTTTTTTGCACCTGTCTAGAAGAGCATCTACACCTAATAAATTTTCAAGATATTCTTCCTTATCTGCATTCCTCAAAAAAACACTTAGATTCTGTTAGACACTCTTGAGGAATACTTAATAGTTAAAATTTTTCAATTCTGCTTCCTAAAAAAATTAAATAAGAAAACAGGACCATCATGGTCCCTGCAGATGCCACGGAGAGTAAATTTTAAGGATTGTTCTGAGAGCAGAATTTCATCCAGTGCAGAATTTTAATTTTTGTAAGCACTGAAAATAAAAAGTAATTAAACCTCTGCATATTCCTCATGTACTATAAATACATTAATAAAATAGGCAAAGAAAACCAACTCCTAAATTCTTAGCAGCAGTAAAATTCTGAATATTGAAATAGTTTAATTTATTCATTTATAATTTTTATCAGGCTTAAATAGGCCTCTAGGAGCAATTTAACCATTACAATAACACAATTGTTCAGTACACTCAGTAGTTAGATACACAGACACTTCTGCAGAAAATCCAAATAGCAAACTACTGGCAAAATCCCATGTTCCAATGTAAAGCGATGATGAATTTACACAAAGACAGCAGATGATTCTCTCCTGCCTCCTTTATGAATGAGTAACTTCTGTATTTCAGTGTAAAAACTATTAGGCAGCGAATCAGTGTCTCAGTTTCAGCTGGGACGGAGTTGTTTTCTTTAGAGTGTCTAGTGTGATGCTGTGTTTTGGTTGTAGGAGAAAAACAATACTGATAACACACCAATATTTATAATTGCTGCTAAGCAGTGTTGTACAGAGCAGTAATCATTCTTTCAGACAAGTATTAAAAGGTATTGAGATGAATCAATACCTCCTGTTACTCTCAGAATTCTACCAGTAAAAGACATCTTGTATCAAAGTAGGAAAAAAGTGAGTAGATCAGAAACTCTTCATCTCTATGGAGACTACTCAGTCTCTTCGTAAAGCTGTACCTTAATAACTTGCTTATATCCAAATTTGGGAAGGCTTCCTCCAGAAATATAGTATCATAGTTAAAGGTTGAAAGGGATCTAAGGTTGAAAGGGATCTCAGGAGGTCTCTAGTCCAACTCTCTTCTCAAAACAGGATCAATTCTGATGTCAGACCAAGTTACTTAAGTAACTCTTAGATTATTCTGGTCAGATCTTGAAACCTCCATGCCTGGAGAATGCACAGCCTTTGGCCAACTCATTCCACTGCTTGAGTGTCCTGCTGCCGTGAGTCCAGAGCCACTACAGGAGTACCAATGAGAAAATCTGATTTCACAAACTACCTCCAAATCACCCTGAGAAAAGACCATTTAAGCATACTCTGAAGCTTGCACTTTATTTACTTTTTCTTTAAAGGAGAGGTAAAATCTGCTCACTTTGTGAATGCAGTTATTAACTACTACTTTTGGTAGAGGCTCCCTCAGCACACAAGCAAACAATATATACTTTGTCACATTTTGAACGTTTCTTAACCAAGAGAGCTAGAAAGAGTTTTCTAATTCATGTAAATACTTAAGTCACCATCTGAATGCGAAGCACAAAGTTACTGACTTAGGCCTTCATCTGATCTAATCTTAGATGCATCTGTCCCCACTGAAAAGCTTTGCATTGCCTGGAAATTAGATGGCTGCTGCAGAATCTGCTGCTATGTTTACCCCATTGCATGGATGGAATAAGTCCCCCAGACATACATATCTCCATTGCATATCTCCTTAGGGAGATGTTTATAATATTCATGATATGAATATGATGAAGATTCACATTCTTTCTTCTGAACAGTTCTTTAAATATTTTAGTATTCTTTTTAAAAACATGTTTTTAATTCAAATTTTAAGATATTTTTGTCTTATACAGTTTATCAGTCAGGCATCTCTACCACAGGTTTCTTACTGAGGACTCAAAAAAACCTGAATGCTAGGAATTTGCTGACAGTAAAGGAGGTATTAAACTTGCTTCGAGATCCCCCTCAAATTCTCAAAAAATATGCTGCATCCTTGTAGAGCCTAAACCACTAAGTAGACTTCTAATATTTCGTAAGATGCCAAGAAATCATTTACCATCAAGGGAAACTTGCTTTTGTGTAGGAATTGCATATTTTATTTTGTAAAAAGGAATATAATAAAATCTAACAGAGAAGGGAAATCAAGATATCTGTGGAAGTCTTTTTCACTGTTGCCATAGTAACCCCCTTAATAAGCTGGTAACCTTGGTTAGGGACAACCCCACAGGCAAATCTACTGTAAAAATTTCTGTCAAAATGAATACACTCTAAATGTTTGGCTTTTTGCATTGTTTTTGCAAATATCTTATACTGTTTTTCTTTTCCTTGCTGTCTTTAAGAAGCAGAGAATCTGTTCAGCCATTGCTTTCAGTGTTGAGAAAGGTATGTTTCAGGTACCACACACTTAATTAGTATTTAACGACATTGCAAGAAAAAAAACAACAAATTGGCTTGAATGTTCATTCAGAAACTGTCAAAAGCCTTTTCAAGAATATTAAAACTGCAAACTTAGAAATGATTGCAGAATCACTTGAATGCTGTCTGCTCCTAGCAGATCCAGCTTTCGGTTTGTGCAAAGGCTGCAATTGGGAGCAAGTTAAGAAGAGAGAGAAAGATTTTGGATTTACATAATCAGAAAGAAGGCTGGGGTGAAAAATTACAATCTAATTCAAAATTCTCCAGGTTCAAATAGTAATTGTCAAGGTTGGGTTCAAACTATGTGTGCTAATTTTTTGTACTTAGGGGAGAAAGTCCCTTGCAGCAGGGACTGGTGGGGGGTCCTGGGCCCTAAGTAGGTAGGAGAATGACTGGGGATCAGGCAGGCTGGGGGTTTGGAGTAAATAGTTTGGAACCATTTACCTAAGGGGAAAAATACCCTGTCTCTATACTATTTTAACACATCTCAAACAAAACAGCATAAAAAAATAAGGCTTTGTAGTAGCTGATGAACAAACACAGGACGACATAACGTCCTGGCTAGAGCTAAAGCTCTAAATTAGCTCTAAATTCTGCATAAATGCACATGTTCAAATTTAGCATCTCAAAGCTGTGGCTAAATGCCATCAACTATATAACTTTCTTTCTTTTTTTAACCTTTTTCTCTTGTGAGGAGTACATGAATGGATAATGTACAAATGTCACTCAGCTGGAGACAAGATAGCTACCAACTCACAACAGTTGCAATACTCTCAAAGTTAATTATAACTATTTTTATTATGCCTTATTGACTACTAATAATCTCTGGGGTGATTAATGCGTAAGAAAGTATGTATGTGTTGATGATAGAAAGCAGAATGAATTGTACTGATTTATTGCAACTCTTCATTAAGTTTAAAAGCATTCCACTGTGATGAAGACATCAACCATAGACTGTGGTATTTTCACACTGCAAAGGAATAGTTAAGGGCAGGAAGACAAAAAAAGAAAGCAATGTTTTAACTTGAATTCAAGCCAGATTTCACAAAAACAAGACCCTATTCAAATCCAATGAAGTAAAACATGTGAAAAGTATCTGCCACTTTTCCCTGTTAAAGGCACAGATGAAACGTATCTACTTATGCACGCCCAAAAAATGTTGCTAGGTAAGCTTTACTATATTGAATAAATATAGTAAACTGTAAATTTTCAAATCTTGATTCTTATTCTTTATTACCTACAACTGAATTTAAACCACCAATTTAAGTCATAGAACAAGAAGGACATTTTCATATCTTCTTCTTTGTGAAGTTCTGATTGCTATTTTTTAATTAAAAAGAACAGCCCAAACCCCCAAAATCAGATCAAGTACCAAGGTGACATTTTAGGTTATTTAACAACTTTGATAGTTATGGAACATATTTTTAAGGAGTTGGTAGAAAGGAATTATGTAATACAGCTACAGGTTTTGGATAGAGGAAGCACAAAAGAAGCAAAATAGAAGTATTGCAAACTTCTAATTCAAAAGGAAAATTCCTTTTAACTCCAGTGGGATTAAGATTCTGTCTTGTGTTCTTAATTATTTCCTGGTGAGTTTTACACAAGTGAATATTACCAGCAAAATTCAGGTCATTAACACAACTGCCTCAACACTGAGAAAGACTGAATGCATGCTTGTTTCCCAAATGACATGTGGCCCTGCAGTCTGTGCACATATGCATCCCCATGTAATAGAGCTGAAATTCTTCGTAAGCATTATCATCAGTCATTTTTCTCAGAGGAAAACGAGCACAGTATGTCATTATGCTTTAGGACTGTATCACAGTTTGGCTACTAATAGGCACTGGGCCAAACTCCAGAAAAAAATCAGATAATATTTATTTTGGAAGCCTCTTAAAACAGGAACACTCTCTTTTGTGGTACTTAGCACACTGTCAGCATTTGCAAATATAAATAAATAATTCAAAATCTGATATTCAGTTTTGGCAAAATGTTCTGAATACCTGTCTGAAGAGGATTAATTAGGCAGCTGCATCTCTCCTGACTTCAAGCCTGGATGGCTCCTGCCCCCAGCATTTGATAGCAGGACATCTGGGGCTTCTCACACCAGAATCCCCCTCTACAAAGTGTAACGTATCCTCTGACCAGCGAGGCAGCAACACTACCCTGCTTTCTCACAGATCCACATTGTCTCATAATTGCCTTAATGATCTCCTACTCCTATTTACAATTAAAAAGAAGAACCTTATTTCTGCCTTATCTAATGGTATCTCTGATTCCATCTCACATACAACAGTGTATATGGCGTTTTTTCTTTAAAAAATATTTTTTCTATCTTTTGAAATTGCTAAAGCATTTCTAATATCTTTAATAAACCTTTTTCAATAGCACAGAAAATCCCTCCTCAATTCTTCTTCAGTCTGATTAAATTATCACAGACCCTTAATGCCTATCTTAAACAGCACTCACTGAAGTAAACAACTGCTGGTATTTTCCTTAGTCTTTTGAGGTGATTACCAGCCACCCACTGCCATTTGCAGAATATACATAGATGTTGTCTTTTGCCCATCCAGGACTTCTAGCTGGAAAAATGCTGTACATTAACTGGAATCATCAAGTCACCATCATTCTCTGTGATGTTCAGAGAGGAAGTTTTAGATATATTTCAATTCTCTAGACTCATCCACATAGGTATGCTACTCCTAATCATCCCAAGATTTTTCTCCATGTCCAGTCAGACTCCATTCACAGAGGGAACACTGCACCTTTCCTGCAGCTGCCCACCATTAAACTTTCAGGGTAATCTCAGTATGTCTATGGTGCAGAGCAGAACTTAATGTTTGGATGCACAGTGTACTATTAAAGTCATTATATTGCTCTGTTCTCCAGTAACCTTAACTGGTTTGAGGCTATTTATGCAATGAAGAACAGCTTTCATATTTTCTTCTCAGCTGCTTATGATACAACTTAAACATCACTGCCCAAATCTGCATTTTCACTTCCTTTAAGCCTTTGACACAGCATGGATTCAAAACATATTTTTACTTCTATGTTCTGATTATTTGCTATCAGGATGAACAGCCCTTTTTATTTTTTGTATATGACTTCAGAAGAGGGATTTTGTGGACTCAAATCATCCTGAGGTAAGCAATCACTAGTAGAGTTACTGTGTTCTTCATACATACAGGCATAAACTGAGAAAGGCTTTAAGAATGTAATAAATAATAATAAGGTACTTTTAATGTAGCAGTACAGTCCCAGATTTTATCTACAGACTTTGCATCAAAATAGATAAGAAATTAATCCCTCTGTCTAATAACATTTCCTTGGAAAATACTAGATCATAATAAGTATTCCCAGTAGAAAGATCTCTGTTGTAGATGCTATCTCAGTCGTTCTGATGCTTCTGCTTAACAAGGCATAAAGCCTGTCATTATAAGTGCATATATCTTTACTGTCAAAATTTCGTTTTAATTATAGTTCCCAGAATAGGAAAAGCTACCATATGAGAAGTGACTACAGAAGGTTACAGTAGTTCCTTTCATCTCGTCTATGCTGTTCAGAGGCTTCAGAGGAATGAGTTATCACAGTTCCAGGCTAGATCTCTTTATCCAGGCTTACTACCTTGGATTCATTTTTATATACATTTATTTTAAGTACACTTAATGGAAACAACTTGGTTTGGATCTTCAGTACTAGGTTCCATCCCACCTTTTTGATCCATTTTCTCATAATTTTCGCTCAATTCTTCTTCCAAAAAACTAACATTTAAAAATTGATTGTATCTTGAAGTGATTATAAAATCTACAGACTGAGACTTCTCAACTCTTGGAAGACTTTAAGAACAGGTGAAAAATGGCATGCATACTCCTGCTTTGGAGGACAGTGAACTCACATACCCTACATTTCTGTTTTAAGTACTTTACGCAGGTCTCAGCACCAATAACCAGTTTTCTACCTTTCTGCAGAATTTTCCAGCAAGAAACACATTACTTCAAGAGGAGACGGTGAGACCATACAGTCCGTAACAGAACTCATAAAATGTCAAGGCTAGTATTACACCCTGCCCAATCACCTCAATGTAACAGCTCAGACTTTGAGTACCATGTAATGAATACTTACAGGAAATTCTTCAAAGTAAACTCAGAAATTAAAAAAAAAAATAATCCTGAATACTTTTAAGTAATAACTAAAATTTAAGAAAGTCTTATTATTTGTGATTGTGAGCAGAATCATGCATAGATGAGATGTATGAATAGCCAGGTAGTCTTGCATTTCTTAGGTTACATATTTCTTTTTTTCTTTCTCTCTCTCTTAATTCAGAGCTATACAACTCTAAATGTTCTGAGATTATCTGTTTATTGGTTTTGATCAGTCATCACTCTTAAGGAACTAGAAAGATGAGAATATAAAGAAACTCAAGAAATCAAAAGTATACAGTATTCAAGAAAAGCATCTCACAGATTGGACAAAATAGAGAAAATGAGATCATAATTCCACCACTGTTACACAGACACACTAAAATATCATATTTGATAATTAGCTCATATTAGAAAGATCTACGCCAAATCTAACATGGTTACTTTGAAAAAATTGGTAGCATACTTTCAGATATATGTGCAAACTTTTTGGTGTTGTGATTTAACTTTAACTTGGCAGTTGAGGATTCCTTTAACTTAAATTTCACATATTTTGAAAATGGAAAATTCTAAAACTTTCGTTAATACTATATTTTAAGGCACCGATACTGTGGATATTCTGCAAATAGAAATAAATTCATTTACTATTTGCATGAATTATTTCCCTCTACTAAGTGTACAATGAAACCAATAAAGCAAAATAAACATGAGTCATACAATACAACTGCAACTGTTTGTCAGATATTATATCAGAGTACAAGGGGACATGCATTAAATATTAACTCCAGCTAATGATACTAGAGAGTCTCTTACACAGATTATGACTGAATGATTTTGCTTTAAAACATGGTGTTCTAGACAAGAAAAATGGCAACTATTCATTCCTACCCTAACCTGGAAGATAGCCCATTAGCTTTACATTAAATAAATATCAGCAATAATATTAAACAAAGCTTAACTGTTGTCACAAAACGTCAATTATCATTTACTTTATGAGTGCTACTTAAAATAATGGTTATTGTAATTATTATGTCAGTCTCTCTGACTTCTAATTTTCTGCATTGGTAAGAAACTTATGTTTATGCTAGGAAACAAGTTGTCATTCCGGAACAAGAACCCTTAGCTGGTGTTGGGACCTAGTGATCTCCTAGACTTCTGCCAAAGTTATTTTAATTAGTCTTCTCCTAACAGCATTTAAACAAATCCGCTCCTACCAGGAAAGGAAGAAATGACTTCTCAAAGACTTCTCAGTCAGATGGTTTACTTAGTTCTTTTTCTCCATTGCCATAAATCTTGGTGTGGAGATTATTAGTGACTTAACACTACTTTCCTCCCCCCACAAACACAATGAACTGCGACCATGTTACTCACTGGAATGCTCACATATCATTCAAGTACAAATGTCCTGTTTCTGCATGGTTTATTTTCACACCATTGTTGGGTGCTAAAATGCTTTTACACCATTTGTAAGGCATGGGCATTTTAACTAATCTATCCAGTCTATTACAGGTATGTCAAAGTAGAAAAATTTTTAGGTAACTGTGCATTTGTGTAATGCTGTAGGTACATATACTGGAGCCAGACGTGTTTGGGTGATCCTTAACACATTATTTGAATGTCAGATTAGCTGGTAGTGATGTTCTATGAATTTCACGATGCATAGAGAAGTTGAGACTATACCTTAATCTGAATATGTGAAATGATCCTAAAACACGACTCCCAAGAGAAACTGACTTACAGACTTTTGGGACAACAAAAGTCCATTATTTTTGTCCACATTTAGTGAAAACATTTAGAATTTACCTCCCTATAGTCTACAAAGATCTTGCACAATGTTTGGCTCTGGACCTCACATACTTTCTTTACAAAGGAATCACTGTCTGTTTCCTGAGTGGGAATGCTAACTTTTGCAAGCTCACAATGTGCGTGCGTGCGTGTTGCCCCAGAATTTTGAGCTGTGCAGCCCAGCGCTCCATGCTGTTAAATAAACACAGCATGGCTGCTGGGGCACACAGCCAAGGCTGAGGCCAGGAGGAGGGGATGAGGCTGGGAGGAAATAAGAGCAAATTCCTCTGAAATGATCTGACAGGAAATGACAGAGTGTCAGCCTTATATAACCACACTGAGAGAGAGAGAGGGTGGGAGAAGTTCTTCCTAAACACAGAGCAGTGCCAGATCTCAGTAGGTGAGGATGATGAAATAATAAAGCATTTCCCGTGTGTGTTTTTCATTAGTCCTGTTTTGTTTTTCTTCCAAGTGCTGTGGAAACAGAACAGAAGCCCATGTTTCAGCCAGGATTGCAATGGCCTCCTCCCATGGGAATAGCAGCTGCATAAATAGGAGGGAAGCCCTCAGTGGAATTGCTTCCAACACCTTTCTAATGGAAATAATGATTTGCAAAGTCCAGTTTATACCTTTGCCACGTAATTAGTAGCCAAGATTAAAAACATTGTTCCAACTCCCAGCATCGTTGAAATCTGGCAAAACCTTAAATATTCCACTGTGTTCCAAGAAGGTAGCCCATAAGTGATCATTGTAAGGACAGTCTTAGCCAGTTCAGTCAAGCCCTTGAATCAGTCAACACTTATTATATGGAAATTAACCAGTTTGATGTCAATTAGTGGAAATTTGTTAGCAGACATAACCTATGAGATGTTTTATTTTGAATTCCTTGCTCTCCCCACTGAAGCTAGCTAAGATGGGGCTAACGACCTAGCTGCATGTTTCTGAAGGCCTAGGGTAGAATTAATAAAAAAAGAAGTGGAGTGAAGCTGTAGTCAAATGCACAAAAACTCTGTCTATAAGGCACAAGAAGAAAAAGAAACTGGATATCTGATTTTTTTTTCCTGCAAGGAATCAATTTCTAGTCACAGATTTGGGTTCATAACAGTCTATTCTGTATGTGTCAATACTAAGTATAGGTAGATTAAAAAAAAGTGTATCTAGTCTGATGGCAATTTGTACCCTCATTTTGTGCTACTTTAAAAGTCCTTTTCTACCATGCTCTTATACATTACATTCTCATATTAAAAAAGTAATAGTTTCTAAATTAAAAATGTCTGACTTGATCATTAATTTTCCTCCTAAAATAACCTAAAAAAGTAAAAAAAGTAAAAAAAAAAAAAAAAAGTCTGTCTACTCAAGCCAGAAAAGGTGATGAAATATTTCCTCAAGTCTTAAGAACATTACCTGTCTGGCACATGAGGTGGATTTGACTTTACTGTGAATTCCAACTTTTGTTTAAAATTAATACAGCACCCTCACGTACCCTTCTACCTGCGTCTATCAGCAGTCAGTATGACAACATGGTGCTATACAATTCAAATTAAATATTAGGACTGTGGGTTCAATCTCAAAGTTTTACAGCAATACTGAAACACTCACAGTTAAGAAGGAAACACAGAATCAGAGTCTTGCTATAATATGGAAAACTCCTGACAGTCTTGAAGCCAGGTTTTCCACTCAGCTTACGGAAACTCCACTGTAACTACCATTAACTGACCATGACGTATACAGCCTAGTATCCTCCCATACAAATGAGTGTTTAAGAGAAATGCTGTATGTTGCCTTCTATTCTAGACCACAAGCTCGCCACTTGGTTATCTACAATACTTTCAGCCAATGTCACTGTGGTACCCAGAGTTCAAACTTATACCTAATCTGTAGTATCTCTTAAAACTATGCTATAAAAAAATTCCCAAGCATTTTAAATTGCCAGAATTATTTTTTTATGCTTGTTTAATTTATAAACAGTTATTAAATGAGCCATCAAATGCAGTGCAGTACAATACTTCCAGAAATTGACAATGTAGACACCACTGTCAAAATATAATGTCTTTCCTTTGATACTGATGGGAGTTCGGTAACCTACATGATCAATGCAATTTATCACCAGATTCAAGCAGTGACAGCACCTGCTCAAGAAAAACCTGATAAAGTTGCAATTATTTCTTGATACTATTGGCCATCCAAGCTTCTACAATTTCACTAGTAAGAACTGTTCTAAGGCCAGGAGCCTCTTTTGGAGAGGTCATATTTATGCATGATCACATAGCTACGTTGTTGAAAAAGAATATGCTCACATAAATTAGTTTGTTTCTCCACCCTTGTTTAAAGGAATTTAAATGTTAACAAAAAATACTGTTCATTTACACATTTAGTAAATTAACCATGTTGTTTTATATTATGAGTGGACCTTGTTCTTCTCAAAATTAGAGACAGTAATGCAATAAATGTTAAAACATTGGAAATGTACAAAGGGTCATTAATTTATTACAGGATACCTAGAGATTGTCATTTACTAACGCATCTGTACATGGGTGTTGAAATATGCATAAATGATGGTGAAGTACGTTCCATTTATGAAAAAACGTATTTCATGATCAATATGTTTTGCACAAGAATTTTCAGTATATGGAAAGGTAGTATGGATCTCACCCTGGAGTATTTTTCATAGAGACTATAGCTAAACTCCTATTCAGATAAAATACCTGGATAAATCCTTGAATCTGGAGTGGCTTATAGGAATTTTGCTATCCATGCTAACGGATGCAAGATTTTCATTCTGGAATTTTATTTCTGGAGTTACAAAAGATGTACAATCTACCTTAGTAGTCTAAGGGCATATACCTCAATCAACACACAACTACGACAAGAGGAAGTCCGGTACGTTTACTGGGGAACTAGCAAGATATTTCTTATAAACGTAGACTGTTAGTTTCCAGAAACTGTAGACTTTGTCTTGCAATTCTGTTGAAACCCTGTCAGAGGACTCAAGTAATGCGTGCTGCTATGTCTTCTTAATTCATGTGGTAAAACGGATGGTTGTGGAAACATCACAAAAATGCTATGAAAGTAAGGATTCAGTTTTCAACAAAGCACATTATTTCTGCTAAAACAATTACCACGATCAGGTCATTGATGTCAAAGTCCACCAGTGGCTTTAAGAGTCGCATTTATGCATGATTACATAGTTACACTGTAATATCACTGGGAAAAAAAAAGATGCTAACTTTAAAATAGCTAAACATTTAAAGTAGGTTTTCTGCCCTTCTTTATGTCAATTTCATTCTTAGCAATAAATACTGTTCAAAAAATTCTTTGATTAGTCTTTCTAGAGTAGGCTGTTTATTCCTGAGGTTATGAAAATGGCCAGCCTGTAAATAGTGGACCAAATTCTAGCAATATGATTATACATACAAGATGTAAGACTGACAGATGAAACTATTACATTATCACTTTTTCTCTTCCATTTGTCACACTAGCCAAGTACATTAAGTGACAAAACCTTCAAGGCCAGACTACAGAACTTAGGATCCCAGAGACATTAGTAACAGCTAGTAATGACCCTTTTCTTTCTCCTGTCATGAAACAGAGAGGTACTGCAAATAATTTTCAAAATTCATATATTGAAAGAACAGAGCTTCCTGTATCCTTCAGTGCCCTTGTTAACTACTTCTTGAAGACATAATATTCAATTTTTGAGATAACATATTATTTCCTCTGGCACTTAAAGCAAATTTCTACTTATATGAACTAAGATAACTTGATGCTGTGGAACTCAATGTTTCTAATGATTTTATATTGTACAATTTGCAGGTTTCTATAATTTGCAGCTCAAATTACCGTGTAAATCCTACACTAAAGGACAACTAAAAAACTACTCTGCTGGTCCTTGTGTGTAGAAACTTGTTATTGATGTAGAGAAGTACAGAGCAAGTGTGTTACTACAGCTACTTGCCATACATTTGTAATATCTCAGCATCAGCTAAATAACAATATGCAACACTAAAAACTTGAATCACTTCAGGTTAAATTGTATTAAAATGAGAATATCATAGGATATAATCTATTTAACTAATGTATTAAGTTGGAAATCTTAGACAAATTGCCTTCTTTTACTTTAACACCCGCTCAGCATTTCACTGGTGATAAGGCTAAATGCTTTGTCAAAGTTAAGAAAGACTAGAAAAATGGATGTCTCTAGGAAAATAATTCAGAGCTCTTGCATGTATACACCTAACCAAAGTGTTTAGCTACACAACAGCATGCTATTTTGTCACAAATTCCACAACATTTTCTCAGGTTTCAGAATAGTACTTGAAATGCAAGAATTACAGTGCCTACTAAGATGCTCTTTAATCATAGTGTTTTTCTTATTTTCTTATCAGTGTAGCACTTAATCTGTGTGAAGCACTAGTCTCCTTACTGTGTCTTTGAAGTAAATATAGGCACAATCACTTCTATTTCACAGCTGTTGACTTAAGTTAGATTGGTACTAAAATTAGAAGTTTCCATTGCATTTGCACGTCCATTTTAGATGGTTAATTTTGGAAATAGTGAGGAGTGATTAACAGTACGTAAGACTTCATACATTTAAAATTCAGCTGCAGGTGACTTCTGCCATGAGAAATCTTTGGTGCTGAAAGCTACAGCACACAGGATTGAGTTAGAACTTAGAAAAAGGGGAACACGGAGTTATTGACCCCATGTCAGTCAGAGGTGAGCCAGTGAGGTACTGGCACAGGCTGCCTAGAGAAGTTGTGGATACCCCATCCCTGAAGGCATTCAAGGCCAGGTTGGATGGAGTTCTGGATGATCTGGTCAGTGGCAATCCTGCCCACGGCAGAGGGGATGGAACTAGATCATCTTTAATATACATTCCAATCCAAGCCATTCTATGATTCTCAGACTGATTCTATGATTTAATGATTCAATAATTTGATGTCGATTTGCTGCGGAGTGAGATATGCAGCACCATTAAGACACCATGTGTCAGAGATGAACCCAGGAAGATCTAAAGAGAGTTTTAATTTAGTTAATTATTTTATTTTAATTCCTATTTTTCTGAACGTTAATTTCAGAGATGGTTTGTTTCTGCCACTGCTCTGGTCAGGAGCAGGCTCAGCAGAATGCTGAAGGGTGAAGTATCAGCTGTGGCTCGTTTGCTCCAAACAGATGAGGTGACAAAGGATGGAATATCAGAGATATTCTCTTCATCTGAACTGATTGGATATGAAATAAATAAGTTTCACAGGGACACTCTCTAAACACTTGCAAGAACCTGTGCCTGAGGGCAGGGACACAGCAATCACCATTTTCACTCATAGCTCAATTCACTGCATTTTGATAAGGTGAGACAGTGTCCCTTGCATTGTTTCAGATTCCCAGCGCATCTGGGAGATGGTTTGTAATTCATTCAGCAAATTATTAACTAGACAGCAAGAAAATGCCAGGGATCTCTCTATGGAGGTCTGGAACTCAGCTCAGTTAGCAGGAAGAAGGAGACAAAAACAGCCATAAAAGGGTGCCTTGGTGCATGCTATCTTTGGTGAATTGAATGTTCCATTAGATTAAAAGGCATTCAAGTGCCCACATCCTTAAAAAACATTACAGTAGTCAGGAATTTGTGTATTAATCTCATTAACCTGAGCATGCTCTGTTGCACAAGAACAGTTTTAGTTCTATGTCTCTTTAGGGTTTCACCTATGCTCTGGGAACACAGTGCTGGCCAAGTCCTTTGACTGTGACTCATCTGCCAGATTCTGTGGAGAGGAGGAGGCAGAAGAAATACTGCAACCCCTTTAGGGTGAAGCATCATTGCAGGACAAGACATGCTGAGCTTTCTTGTGTCATAAACAAGCTGCTGGGAGGATATACAAATTTTCAGTGTTGGCAGCTTTGCACTCACAGTAGAACATTATCCTTCTGCACCAAAATACAAGTGTGCATTGGCCAAACAACAGAAAATTTACAGCTTCTTCAATTTGTTTTTAAATACAGCTTGACAAATTTAATCAAAGACCACATACTAACAAAATAATTTATGGAAAAATCCTTTAAATGCCCTGGATTTACTAAGTCTATGAGTGACATAAATCAAATATGGCAAAAAAGAGGCATTGTGTTTGAGTGCAAGGTTTTGCACCATGTTTTACCAGATAGCTAAAATGGTGTTAGCTATTGTACCATCTGATATTAATTATTATATAATGATTTTTAGATACACAACTCAATCTCCAGCATTTTAGTTCATAGCTACCATTGTTAGACAGATACTATTGCTCTTACCTTCACAAAAAGCTCAAATATATAGTATGATAATACACTGGTATAACTACCCATCACACTGATCTACATGCTGAAATGAGGACTCCACAAAATGCTAGATACTGTGCCTGGACACTGTAAAGTATTACACTTCTTTGTTTTCTTTTTTCTTGAAAATGTAGCAGAGAATTTTTGAAGTGGAAATTACACACTCTAAGCAAACATCTAATATAAAAAGAATTGATGAGCATACAGTGGTAAGAACACAGTGAAAGAGAACAAAAACAAGTAGGAAATGTCACAGCAACTTGATCTTAACTTTGGTGGATTGGAGAGGAGGATGCCATCTATTTGGCTCTATGCATAGTTGGCTTTGCCCCTGCAATACAGTCCAATTGTTTTCAAACAGACCCTGATAATCAAACAGCTGAGCCTTTTCAGCCTTGTAAGCCATTCTTGCAGTCATATAGCACCAAAATGCTGCATCAACTCAGAGCTCTCTCTTTTATTGCCAGAAACGTGGTGAAGATATGAACAGGATACAGAACAGCCTCTATGTACGCTTTTGAGTACGCCAATCCAGAGAAGCTCCCAAGTTGGTAGTTAAAAGAGATCCTCACCTGAAGTACTTTTTCAGATAGTGCAATACCTGCTGAGTGAAAATCAGATTTCACCCCAAACACAAGTCTTCTGCCAATTGCACAATTCCTCTTTCCTGCTTAATTTCCTCTGGAAATACAAGTTCTGAGATCCTCCAGAAGCAACCCTGTGTCCCTGTAAGTTGTCCTTTGGTGCTTTCTAAATTAGGCAGCAAATACACATCCTAATTTGCACATAAAGGATCTGTGGCAAAAAATCATATTTCTTCCATGTAATTGGTTTTCTTTTAATCCTGACCTTAATGTATATCATCCTTGATGAACTGCTTCAAATAGGCTTTGAACTTGGATTTTTTTAAAACGTTAAATAATGAAAAAATGCCATCTTATTTTACTGCTTACATCAAGATTCAGAGAGATGAAGAACAGTGACAGCATAGCTGTTCACCCATAACCCTGGGACAGCAGGTAAACTGACAGTGTGTAATTACTAAGAGGTGATATTAAGTTAAAACATATAGCTAAAGTAATGCTATTGCATATGCATCCCTTGGTTTTCAAGGCAGTGTTTAAAATAAAAAACCTTCACTGAGACAGAAAAACTGCTATAGTTATATCATAGCACACTGAGTTGCAAACCTTTTAATGAAAGACATAATTCTTCTGCTGTCTGCATCATACTATATTCTCATGCAAAACACTTTAATGCATCGTGTAAATTATCTAAGACTTTCTTAGTATGTATTACATTTCTTAATCATAGATATTGGGTGTAAAAAAAAAGAGAATTATGTGACATGCTGCAAAACAAATTGCTTGGTGTTAGCATATACTAGCTGGGTCTATATCTGAAAAATGCACGCATAGAAGGGTTGGAATTTTTTAAACGTGCAGTATTTGCTTCTGGGTGTATATGTTATCTACAAAGCAAGATGACTAATCTGAAGTGATGGCAGTCTGATTTTCAGCCAATATCATCAGTTTAAAACCAGATCTAGATTAAGAGTTTGGATGATGTATTTATTCTGAATTTTAGAATAAGCTCCATATCTGGAAGAGGATGTATATAAATAAACCAAATGATTTCATCTACTTTTTCCATTCAAATACATTTAGTTTAGCCATAAAGTGGTTTTAAAAGCAAATCTCATTTTCAGCAATGAAACACTTTTGTTGCCAAGTTAGTAGACAGGTTTGTGTTGCTAGTTTCTCAGCAGCTAAACACTATCAGAGCTTAAATGGTGGACAGTATCACCACCTTGTCACCTGTGAGTAGTTCATTGACTTCCCTTTTTTTTTTTTGAAAGTAATATCTGATAAGACACACTATTTAATTTACTGCCAATATTCACTGACATATTGGAAGTAATGCCTATTTATATTACGTTCATATTGAGTAACATGGAGTGCTACCCAGTGGGTGAAAGTTAGCATGTCCTATATTATTTATTTCATAAAATTCTATTCCAACAGATATGTATGGGACACCTATTCTGAATGCAGTAATTTATTCCTGTGAGAAGCATATGTCCAGGACTGTCAAACAGAACAGAATTTGTGAAGGCTAAACTCATATGGCCTTTGGAAAAACATAAATACATATTCCAGTTGAGAGCACAGAAGAATAGAACCCCTCGAGACTGGTAGCATTTGACATGGACCTCTGGGAATAAGACATAGATGAATGCAGACGCACTAGGGTAACTATAGTCCAACATTTAAAGATTGATCGATTGCAATCATCATATTTAACCATTGCAGATATGTTGTCCTGTGTTTAAGCTCTCAGCTCTCTGAAGACCAACTTTAATGTTGGTTTTATATGCATTCTTTGCAGCTAACATACAAATACTGGTGCAGATTCTGAGAGGTGATGAATACCTGAAGCTTTTAACACATCCATAATATTATTTCAGAGATGTTCTTCAAATCTTACTGGTTTTTGAATTACGTATATTCACAATTTGGGGCAGAGGTGGGGAAATGACAATGACAGTTATACCAAACTATACCCGATTTCTTTCAGTAGGCAAAACCATAATAGCAGAGTGAATAATAATATCAAATACACGGCATTACCAATCATAGGCAAGCATGAAAATATTTATATGCAATGAATTAACAAAAAAAATCCACGAGTGCCGAAATGCACATTTATATAAAAAATAAACCCCTCTATTTTAATTAACATAGATCTTAAAAATTATTCACGTTCTCAGTGAAATATAAATAGAAGTAATGTAAAATAAACAATATCAAAAGAGCATCAAATTTTTAACAGAATACAAAAGGTCTAACAGGAATTGCTTGCATATCTTTTGTTGGTTTTTTTATTCATACTCTGGATGAATCACAGGCTGATGTTTGTGGCGGTTATTCATGACATGTCTGGTGATGTTATGACCTTCCCTCTTTTATTGGTTTATTTGATGTTTGTGGTATTTTATATAATTGATTTATGCCTGGTGATATGTTTGGGTGCTTTCTAGTAATATACAATAGTGATTGTATGTCTGTAAGTGATGTTACATATTGCTGTTTGTGAGCTTCCTTGGCCAGGCCACCACTGTAAATAAAACTTGTTCTCAATAGATTTTTATGTGGTTAAAGATTTTGACTGCTTGAGCGACTGATTGACTGACCAGAAAACACTTGCTAGCAGGACAGTGGGGTATCATGGAAAAATGTGTCGTTTATATTTCTAAAGCAGAATAAATACAATTATCAATCTTCTAAAATAAAATAAGGTATCAAAGCGGTAAAGAGTTGGCTTACCTTTCTCCTTAGTAGTCCTGATGTGTGTAGGTGCCCACTCCTTTTCATAGCCTCCTTCCTCTGACTTACAGTACTGTTGCAGCATATGGCTTATTAGTCTTTTATTGGAAATCCTTTCAGAATGTATACTAGAATTATCTTTTTCCAAGTTTCTTTTCTTTTCTTTTCTTTTCCTTTCTTTTTCTTTTCTTTTTTCCTTTCTTTTCTTTTCTTTTTTCCTTTCTTTTCTTTTCTTTTTTCCTTTCTTTTCTTTTCTTTTTTCCTTTCTTTTCTTTTTTCCTTTCTTTTCTTTTTTCCTTTCTTTTCTTTTTTCCTTTCTTTTCCTTTCCTTTCTTTTCCTTTCTTTTCCTTTCTTTTCTTTTCACTCTTATCCCATTGTTTTCTTTTCTGTTCTTCCCATTTTTTTTCTGATGTTTTTTCCTATATTCTTTCCTATGTTCCCTTCTTTTCCTTTTTCCTTTTTCCTTCCTTTTCCTTTCTTTTCCTTCTTTCCTTTTTCTTTCTTATGTGTTCTGTCGTGTTTCTAAGACAGAAAAAATTCATAGGAATGAATAATCCAGCTCCTACAGTGATGGTTTTTCAAAGACAAAATTCAAATTCCTTCTGTCATATGCTGACTGCAAAATGTGCTCAAATTGATTTAAGAAAAAAAAATATGGCCCATGCTTTGAACTTCTTTAGAACAACCTCTAGAAATTATAATAATTATACAGCACACGCACAAACTATTTTGCACCGTCCGGAAAAAGACTGCCAGTTTTTGGTTCATTATGTTCCACGAACTTGTGTTAATGAACACATGCAATTTCTATCCAGATGTACAAGAGTTCACAGAGGATGACAAATAGCACAGATCTCTCTTGGTTACACACCAACCTGTTACAGTATCTCTGTTATAAACTCTCATTTCATTAGCATTTCCTGAGTCTGATTAACAGATGTTTGCAGGTCTTGGACCAGATACTATTTGATTCTATTTAAAGTCAAGACACTGTTTCAATTTCTCAACAAAAAAGAAATGCTTGCCATAGTGCATTCTTTGGCTCTCTGACTAAACAGAAGCTCAGCACAGGCTACAGGTAAAGATTAGCACAAGCTTCAGCTTTTCAAGGAGAAAAAAAAAAAAAAAAAAAAAAAAAAGGAAGTGAGGGATCTTTTGTCTGACCCAAGACAGAAACCCAATGAGACCAAAGCACAGTATGTTAAAGTAAAGCCATTTAACAGCAACTGCTTTTCTCTATTCCAGGCATGTTGGGTCATGTTGAACACCACAGCAAAATGATGAAATATACTATTAGCAAAACAGACTGTTGTTCACCCTCTCATTTCAGTTGACAAAATGAATAAAACCATCCATTTTTTTCTTGCCAAATTGGTTCTCATTATGTTGAATGGGTTTGGTATGGTCATAGCACCAGAAAGGGATCATGGCTTCCCTCTTCTGTAGCAGCACACACTTGGACAAGATCTGCCACAACATGTGGCTGTGAATTTTGTGTACACAGACTGGTCACCAAGGATCCCTATATAATGCAGGAGAGAAGAAAAGAAGTTCAAAACTCAGAGACTTTCCAAAACTCAATTTCAACATATATGGACAGAGGATAGTGATGGAGGTATGAAATATACACGGAGTAGAGTTGAGCACAGTCATTTGACAAGAACCTGGGAAACCAGCATGGCTTCCACTTTATCTAGCAGAAATGGCAAGTGGCTTCAGCTTAGGGTCTCACAGATCCCAAGAGATGTGACTGGATTTTACTTCAGTTATGAAACAGCAAAAGAAACAAAAGAGTGAAAACTAGTGGGTTTCTTGTTTAAGAATCAGAAGGAGAAAACACACATAACTGAATTCATAAGGAATCTTAGAGTACATGTGACGTTAGAAGATTATAACCAGTTAAGAATGTAACAAGAAAATTGACAAAGAATTAATCTTCAGAAACTTTGCATCTCACAGAATCTATCTGCAAATACCACAGGAGATTGTCCCTGCAAAGGCAGGAGCTGGGCTAAGCTCACTGGCCTTCCTTTGTGTTTATCTTCCCTTTTTCTCTACAAATAACAACATAATAAGTAAGAAAGTCCCTGAAAGCAGCATTCCAGCCCTTACAGGAAATTATGGTAGTGGGAAGGAGAACAGGCAAGAGGGACTGAATAATGCACTATGAACGACTCAACATTCAATGACCTGAATTAGCAAACAGAGCATCCTTAAGAGAAATGCCCTGCAAAAAGTATTTCTGTATACTGTACATCCTTAAAGGTAGACACAGCAGTGGACAATTCTAACTAGCTAATATAACACCATAAGCTCTAGAAGGACCACTTTCTGTAAGGATTCACATAATGTAAACTTCTGGCACTCTTATAAGCAGAAAGCAAAATAAAACCCCCAAAATGTCCCATCTTTGATCTGGAGAATATATATTTTAAGAGCTGAGAAGTGAACATAGAGTTACCATGCCAGATTGGATCAATTATCCTTCAAGCTGAGCATTCTGCCTTCACCAGTGGCCAAGGTTAGGTGCTTCAAAGAAAACAGCTGGCTAATTACAATGTCCTACATGGCAAAAAGGGATGAGAGGACTGTTTCTTATCCCTGTGATCAGCTAACACCCTGCAGTATGAATTTGATGGCCCCACCTAGTACATAAAATTAGAAATGATATTATTGGTCATAAAATTAAGAAGTCCTTTAAGAAATCCCATTACAGTATTTAACTCTTTGACCTCTATAGGTTAACTACTATTCATGCTTTGAAATGAACTACTGAATGTTTATTTTTAAAATTATACAGTAAATTTCTTAAAGTCATTAAGGCTGATAATGGAAACACATAGTCTGTGACACCAAAAATTATACTTTGAGTTTCTGAACCCAGAATTCTGAGAAAATATTTGGCTTTGTTTAAAAAAAATACAACAACAAAAAAAACAAACAGCTTTTCGTGAGAAGTTACTTAAGTAAAGAAGCTACTTAGGTAAGTAAATATGAAAACAGAGCTGTAATTAATTTCACGGGTAAATGATGAATTGATAGGCTTTGATCTAACTAATGTTCGCTTACCTTGAAAGGGTGCTTATTCCCACATAAACAAAACTTCTTTCTCTTGTTGCCCTTCCTTTATTTTTAGCGAGTATATTTCAGGCATTGAAGGCACTCAGATAAGAGACCTCTGAGAGGGCTGGAGGGAAGGCACAGGACACCTTGTGCAGCTTCTGCTGGGCTGCTGCGCCCACTGCCACCCTGCCCTGCAGTACCCAGGGAAGCTTATTCCCAGGTCTTTCTGGTTCAGACAATTATGCAACATCAGCATTGATTTTGGAATACAAACAAATGTCCATTGAGAGAAACTACCAGTGACTGCAGGGTTTTTGCTGAAGATCTAAATCTGAATCAGAGCTATCCTGAATATTTTTTAATAAGCTTTTTTTTTTTTTTTTTTTTTTTTAACCAGAAAAGAAAACATGAGGAGAGAAGGAATAACACATCTTTAATTAGAAAAATTCAAATCAGCTCTTAATTTAATTCACCATACCAGCAGCCATGATTAGATCTGCATCATGATATATCTCCAATACTATCAATTTTCATAAATGCAAACTTTCCTGAATATGGTTCTGATGTATCCTGACATTTTAAAATATGTCCTATTGTCCTTTTCTGTGCAGCAGACCAAGCACAGAGTGTTCAGTCCTATATCACTGTCACAGTGGTATTAGACCAGATGGCTGCTTCCTCGCAGAATCAGGAATTAGAGATAATTTATGCTGTTTGCTGTTATTAGAATGTAAAAATATAAAGAGTTTGCAGCACGCATACATGAAAAGCTGCTCAGATCCATCAGTGACACCCTGGTGAAAAGGCATTCACAGTGTTACTGCACTCTTAAAGGTAAAGTCTTATTTGGTGAAGCTGTGAACCCCTGCAAAGCCAATTGAGTTCTCTGCAGAGCATACAGCACAGGGGACTCTCTGACCTAGGTTACAGTGCTGCTTTGGTAGGAGAAAAATGCACTGCTTTAAAAAAAAAGGATAAGAACTGCTTTCTTTTTCTTTAATTTTAAAATAAATTTACTACCTGATCATTCTCATTAATATTTGCGACGCTTACTTCTGTGCCATTAATAATAAAGTTAAAAATGGATTTTTTTTCCCATCCAGTCTGTTAATCAGTACAGGAGAACACTTCTCAACAAGCCTTCTACTAAAGGACTCAGTAGGTGCATCTTATTAGAATAAGAGTTAGAGGAATTTGCTCCTGTGCCAGTGAGGTCAGTGAGCTTAGCGTATCAGGGCATCACTGCATGCAGCAAATGTACTTAATCTACCTGTACGTAAGGGCTGCAGTGTGTATCAGAATGCTGAAGAGAAAGATTGCCAGCCAACTCCTTTATTGAGCCTAAGCTCATTACAACTAAGAATCTTATATTTGTCTTTCAAACATCTGAATCATTCAATAAAATAAACATTATTAAAGCAACTAGTTCATTCAGAGGGGCTTCTCAACCAATACTAACAATTCCCAAAACGAGGGAGAGAAACAAAAGGGAATAGAACCTGCTTGGCTTGTCCATCGTGCTGCAATAAATTACATAAGAACATAAGTAAAAGGGAAGTAAGAACAACAAAATATCAACCATTGCATGCAGGTAGCAACACTTTGTTGCTTTATCTTTTCAGTTATGAAGTTGAGCACAGTAGTCTCTATGCATGATGTCAAATTTGCAGTCTAACGACAAAAACTCTCTCATCAGTATTTATGAATATTACAACAGGAGAAAATTTACCGGCATTCACTGACATGACACACCTACTGTACGTGATCTTGGAAACAGTACATCACTGGGAGGATGATTTGGTTTACTTTAAATTAATTTAAAAATTATACTAAGAAACACTGCAAGAGACAGATTTGCTTCCAGCTCTCTGTGAGCGTGTAAGTTATATTTACAGCATCCAATGAAAGCATTGTGACTTTGAATGACTGACTAGCACCTCATGAAAGTCATTAGTTTTGTATCAAGAAAAATATTTGTAATATAACGTGTTCTTAAACTGATCAGGACAGCAGGAAGCAGCTAAGCAGATCACTTATCCTTGTGTTTGCAATTCAACCTATGTTGTGACAGGGTACAAAAAAATCAGATAATCTGTAGTTTTCTATCAGTGTTGCATACTTTGAGGTAATCCTGTAACTACTTGGTGTAACTGAAAAGTGAGAAGATTGGGCTGCCAAATAAAGTAGAAAAAGAAGGATTACTTGAGTGCATAACAAATTACTAGCTGAATGGTAGGACCAGATCACAAAGATTGATCAGATTTTTGTTTCCTGACCAGTCTTGTTGACTGAATTTTTCTTGATTCCCTCAGAATCACAGTACTAGTTTTATTAAAAGAAAGTCTTTCAGAATGGAAGATAGTTGTTATTCAGGAGCAGTAACTCGCATAATATGAGATGGCATTTCTTTCCAGCTCTTGCTGCTCCACTGGTTCTAATAGCAACCTGGAGCTCAATTTCCTCCTCAAGAACATTGCATTTCAAGTGGAATGTCAATTATTAAAATGCAGTGTCCCGTGTCTTACTTTTCACTAGATGAATTCATTTGCAAATTTGTTAATTTATGTAAACGATCCTTAACCTGTAACTCCCTGGCACGTATTTCTCAGTGCCACTTTTCAGTTCAGAAATATATCCAGAGAATATGGATCCAACAGCACGAATGTCATTTACTTCATGTCACTATTAAAAACAAAACAAAACAGAGCACCAAGATTTAATTTCAGTACAACCCAGAAGGAGTTTCTGATTCATACATTTTTTCACTGTTGAACTTTCAATAACAGCAAGCCTCTCAAAACAGGTAAATGATCTTCAAAAGATCACCTAAAACACCTCTTTTTATCAGTAAGCACAGTTTTATCGGGAAACACAGTATTAGCAGAAGACTTTTGTAGAAGACAATCTGAAAATTCCATGATTTAATTATCTGGTGTTTAGCATCCAGTTCTTCACAAGGTCATGGTACATCTAAAGGGCCAAATCACAGCTTCCCCAATATTTGATCATTTCTAAAATTCAGACTTGGCATCTGAGACTCTCCTCTGCACGCCAGAAATCAATGAAGACAGGCAAAACAAACTGCACAGCTTTTTGGTTCACAGGGAATCGCCTTCAGGTGATTAGTGGTCCAGCCACAACTCATTCTTTTCCTGATGATTTGAGCATGGATGTCACTCAGTTTCTGGTTTTATCGTGCATATGCACACTGTGCACCTCTAAGTGCTCATTCCAATCCAAGTGATCTCAGGAAATTCAGACTCCTCCTTTCTTAAAAAATGAAGGAGCAGCTAGAAAAACTGAGCTCATCTCCCTGCTGCCCACCCAAATCTCCCCAATGGCCTCAGACACTAGTATGGCTTCAAACCTTCCAGTGAACCTGGTCCAAATTGGGGTTTTTAACCAAAGCTGGAAAAAGGCACTTTCTGTGTTATTGTTACTGTTCAGTAACTTCTCACAGTTCAAATAAAATGATCCAAATTCCCTGTGGTGTAATTGCAGGCACAACTCCATTGATTTCAGTGAACTGTGAATGGCAAAAAGGACTGATGCCCAAGTCTCCTCCTGACAAACTAGCTATGGCTTGTTTTCTCTTGATTATTATCTGATTTACATGTCCTTATTTAGCTGCCCCTACAAGGGATAGGTGAACAAGTCTCCATTTCACAGCCAGAGATCAGTCCTAGCCAGCATGGAGGTGCCACGATTAGTACTCAACTCTGAGTCTGGACCACAGAGCACACACCCTTTGTGGTGTCCTGCCTGCTGTCAGAACTGGGATGCCTGCAGGGGGCCTTCAACATACCCCCAGGTTTTCCTTCCCTGGGGTGTAAGGGTGTGTGAGAGGGATGAGGTGCAGCAGCTGGCAAGCTAACTTGTGTCAGGTCAGCTCCAGTGTGTTCTGCTGGAGCTGCAGCAGTCTCACGTCTCAATGTTTAGATTGGCTTTAGAAGCTGCAAAGCAAAGAAACGTTTGGCTGCTTTATCCCTGTTTCAGTATTCAGATTGCAAAGAGAAAATCTCAAATGGTTGCTTGCTGTGTTCTACACACATTTCAGCGCAAAACCTGCACCTCCAGTATCACTCGCTCATGCTGCTCTGAGGTCTCAGGTACTTGATTTCATTTCCGCAAGGATAGCAGCAGGGAAGATTAAATAAAGTAGTTGGGATTTTTGAATTAAAAAGTCTATTGCTGTAATTTGTTGCAGCAGTTACCTGCAAAAATCCCAGTACCTGCAATTCAAAGTAACCTTTATGCTACTGCTTCGTCTTCTCCACAAAGGAAACACTACACAGGGCAATGTCTCTTTAAATCTACCCTGAAGATATTCCTTCTGGCCCAGAAGATGCCAGAATGACTTGATGATTTATTTATGTGGAGCTTGGCAGACCATAGTCCAGATTGTGGCTGAGGCTGAATTTTATGAGCATTCCCCCTAGTGAGTATATTTAAAAATTAAAAAAAAATTAAAAAAAAAAAAAAAAAGAAGGTCTTTATAGGGCTTGGCATGAAATTCAAGCAAACATTATCAGGAAGAAGAATGACTGAGAAAAGAGTTTTAGGAGAGAATATAAATATTAATTTATTACTAATATTTTTTTTTTAGAGAATCGGAATTTTGTCTTGATCTTTAAAATATTTGAAAAGTGAAGGAGGCATTTCTCATCCCAGCAGAGGCTAATATTTATTCTGGATTTTTCAGCAATATATAACTGCATTTTGTACTGAGAATGGGCATTTTCATCCACAGAAAGATGGATTTCTCATTGTCATTCCTGACCATACAAGAGGCATGTTGGTGCAATGATGTAAGAAAGCAATTTTCTCCCCTATTTTATTGATTTATAGTATTTTAGTAAAGTGATAAAAACTTAATGCTAGGGATAAAAAGGAGACCCATCTGATGTAGAGGCAGCAGAAAAGTATAGAGAATGAGGAAGATCCAGCATTAATACTTGTCTGCCATGTTTTCTCAGGTCTCTCCTGCACCATTACTAAGTTATGGAACTGTATCTAAACTCTTTGGCTAAGGTACTGTTCAGTGCTTGACTCCCTCATCCAAAGCACAACTTGATGCAGAACTTTGGCTTTTTGAAGCATGTGCACAAACAGGCATAGGCAAATCCTAACAGCCAGAGCAAGGGCAAACATCAGCAGCCCTGACTCCCTCAGCCTGGGAGGCTCTGTGCTGGGCAGACAGGTTCAGAGGGAACTTGTGCCTACTGGGCATTAGCAAGCAGCAAGCAAGAATGTAACACCACAGCATTTCAGCTGCTTTACACTAATTCCTCCTCCTGTGGCCTCTCAGTGGAGCATTACAGAGCTCTGTGCTAAGTTCAAATTCTTGCCTCCTGCTGCAGGGAAGTTTCTGAAGTAGATGCACCCAGAGGCAGAAACTGATGTCCTTTGGGGAATCTTTAGTTGGGATACTTCCCATGCTTTTAGCTCAGCATAGAGGCTCTGGCCAGACTCTTGAAAGGGGATAGTTTTCATGCCCAACCTCCTTTCCCGACATTAAAAAGCAAGATCTTTCAAGTTCAGATTAAAAAAAAGAAGGAAGTTTGGTACTGATTTATAGGAAGGCCAAAACACAGTGGAAATAAATTTAGCTGAATTATGCACTGCTCCTGAGTGTTGCATACAAATAAATAGGTGCGATGTCAGGAAGTGAAAGCTGGAGCATACTAGGAAGTTGTGCTCTCTTTCATCCACAGTGACACTACACACCTTTATCCAGGCTAAATAAGGAATGTTCCTAAAGGCCTAAGTGAAACAAAAGGTATCCAGGACATTCACAGCGTTATTAATGACTCAAGAACAACAGGAAAAATAATCTCAGTAGCTACATCCATACTTCATTTTTTTGTCTTTGTTTGTTTTGCTACATTTGAGAATATCTCACATTACAAATACAGCATCAAAGCTACCAAGGAGAAGGGCATTTTACAGGCAAGTACCAAACTAACCTTAAGTTGAACTGATCAAGGGAAGTACTTGTTTGCCCTAGGAAGGATCTAACAGATATCAACTAAGCTGTATACAGCACAGATACCTTCTGGACTGGGACTCCCATGGGAAACAACAGTATTGAAGCTCCTAGAAGGAAAATGCGTATTAGATCTTATCCCTGCTAATGCAACAAAAGCACAGCTGTATTTCTAACAGAAGTTATTTCTAAAGTATATGCTTAAAGTGGAGGGAGCCTGTCTATTGCTGAAATAATTTCAGTGGACTGAAAATTACTTCGAAACTTATGATTAAAAAGGCACTGCATGGAATACACATAGGTGGTAATGCTGCTAGTGAAGCAGATACAAAACCAAAGGAAGTGGAAATAGCCTCTTCCACTCTGTAGACTAAACTGCCCAGACCCTTACCTTTGGAGAACCGCACACAGCCACAGAAACAAGGTGAGGAACAATGAGAACAGAAACAGCATTAATGTAACTTCAGCTTCACTATTTTACCTCATTCTGATATAAATAGAAAATAGTCCTCGCACTTGATTCAATTTTGTGTTTTTAACGACACGTCAAAAGCTCAGTCAGAGCTTATTGTATTTATATTTTTAATTAGTTTAGTAAGAAGCTGGGCTGCTTATATTTGATTTTTTTTAATTAACTGTGAAAATTTCTGCATGGGATGACATTGTTCACATTGATATGTGTGCCTATTACGTTGGGTTTGCAGTGTGATATATTGGAGATAGAAAAAGTGCCACAGGGAAAGCATTCTAATAGTACCGCACAGATTTCTGAAGCACTGATGGAAGCTGGTTATGTATTATGTAATTAATTCTTTATATTTTAAGAGGCAATTTAGGCAATATTAAAGAAAATAAGATCAAGTCATGTCCCTACATTTTTATTTTTGTGTTACACTGTTAATTTGTAAACTTGGCTGGTTATGCAAAAAAGTCACATTCAGTCATCTCAGCTGACTTGCAGTCTCTGCCCATAAAATCTCCACAACACTGACTGCTCCTGGCTGTCTTCTGATTGCTACACTACATCTCAGCCTTCTTGAAATTCTTTCACATCTTACACCGTGTATACTGTAGCAACCAAACTTGTGGCTTTCTTGCTCAATATTCAAAACTGATAAGAGTGGGAGTGAAATGAGCATGCTCAATTCATTTCCTAAGACCCTAAAAAGCAACTGGGTGGGAAGGAATTCCATTCACTCCAACGTTAACCTAGATTGAAGTGAGAGTTAAAAAATAGAATCACATTTGTTCACATAGGCAAATTTAACTTCTCTTTCTGTATTCAGTTTTCTGCTGGTAACATCAAAAATAGGAGTTGCTTATAGAAAGCATTACGTTGCTTTGCCAGGTCCCTTTCCATGCACCCTGTTGAGATACCATCAGTGCTCTAACTCACTTGCAATTGTTACAAGATGGCAGAAGGGAAAAAATATCAAGCAATTTTGATTTGCACAGGTGACCTGGGCTAATTACACAGTTACCAAACAACAGCACAGGAGGATTAACACAGCTTACTCTCTAATTACCATTGCTTCCAGTGAAGTTACCATGTGGTTAACCATGTAATAACATGCATTATTTCACAGTAACTATGCAAGGCTTCATGTCAACAGACTATGCTGCACAAGCAGAGTAAATCATTGGCAAGCTGGAGAAGTCTGAGTGCTTCAAGGAGTGACATGAGTTTTACTAGATGGATGATTTTCAGGCTTTTATTAATAACCTCCGAGGTTTGGAGCAGAGCCATAACACTGCTGGAGGAGCTAAGAAAAAAGCTCTCAGGTCTTCCCAAGGAGCTCCCAAGTGCACAGACATTGCCTCTCATGGGTATATTTGTATCTCTTAAACAAGTCCCACTGCACAGGGCAGTGCAGAAAGCAGATCATTCTTGAGTTCCCTCAAAGCAAGCATTATACTCCGTCTGGCCTGCAAACAGTCAGAATATGTAGGAAGGTTTTTTTTGTCCTCATCTTGTGCAGCTAGTAGGACCAGCTTTAGCCTATTTAAATAACCCATCCTACAAAATACAGACCTTGTACTCTGCCTAAAAATCCAGTGCCTTGTGCTGCAGACAACAAGGACATGAATACAAAGTGCCAAAGAGAATGAGAGAGATTACTCAGCCAATCAAGGATGGACTGCAGAGGACTTGTAGTCCAGCACACTGAAGCTGCATTTTTACACATACTTGGACAAAGAAACCATTAAGAAATACGAAATAAGGAGATATCGCTCTACAGTTAATGTAACGAAGAACAATGTTTTGATTAATGCCTTCCCATTAGTGTATGGACAAGCTAGATTGTGTTACAGGATTATGGGCTGAGTTGGCAACACAAAAGAAAAAATATGCTCAAACCTGCAGGAGCAACAATTACGGCTCATAGGTGACACCACTACAGACAGCTGAGAGAACATATTATGAACTGGAGCTGGCTAAATAATTGTTAATATTCAAATATTTGTAAATATTTATATTTGTAAATCAGCCTCCCTTCATGTACTTGTTTGTGCACTGAGTAATGGTATGCCTGCTTGCTAAAAAACTGCAGGAATAACACACATTAACAAACTGAATCTTGAGTTTCAGATATTGAATGTCCTGCACCATCTGCTCACAGTCTGTGGGGAGGGAAGTTCCCTAAGTAATCTGACAAAATTGCAAACAACAATGAAATTTGTGAAAATCTCAACACAGTTGACAGCAATCTGCAAACTACAAAATATGACAGTGGAACAAAAGAAGATTACAGATAAGATTATTGGGGATGTTTGACTGCCACAGCAAAGGACCCAACTTAATGACCCAAGAGGTCCCTAAGTATCAGATATCCCCATCATCCTGAATTATGGCTCGGCTCTGTATGCAGCAGCACACAATGCTGCATTATAAAATGCTTCTCTTAATCTTCCACAACGAAGCATCTGCCAGAGCATCTAAAACAAATGGTTCTAAATCTCACCTGATTAGACTTAAATGCACCTACAACCTTCCTCCCCCTGTTTCCCTATTGCTGTTTAAGTCTGTGTACACTGCTGTCATTGCTGGATAGATACGGTAATGCTTCATGATGCTCTCTTTCCCTTCCGATGCTGCCTGGCAGGAGCTTTCTTAGGCCTCAGCTCTTACCTACATCTGTGCTTACTGAAGTGAGACTTTAATTTGCTACACCACGCCAAGGTATTAATAGACAATTATTTATTGCAAATCTGAACCATTTATACTGTTTACTGGCTGACACAATGTAAAATTTTGATCCAAATGTTAATGTGTCCATGACATTGCATAATTCTGTTTCACGCCAAGATTTTTTCTTTTCTAAATGAATTGAACTTGCAGTATGAGGAAAGAGCTTTCAATGGATGAATGATTTACAGTCTCCAGTTTATAAGACTGCTTACCGGTACAAATAAGTGACAACAGACTGATTAAAACACCACAGAAAATTAGAAAAATTTAGGATTTTACTGGGGAGAAAATTAGAGGCAGAAAAATAGAATTAACTTGCCAAGTACTGAAAGGGTAACTGAATAAAGTTCATCATTTTAGGGCAATTATGTATTTTAGTGGGTATCTTTGAGGCCAAACAGTTTTATAAACATTCAGCTGAGTAAAGCAAAGATAAAAATTACCTATTCATAAAGAACTGTAAGAGCAGAAAAGTAATTCTAAGCCTCCAAATATCTGGTGAAATTACCTTTACAAATGTTTTGTGAAGTGGGGGGGGGGGGAGAAGAAGAGCTTCATGCATAAGTAATTTTAATTGCACGGAACACTTAATTTCAAGTGTTTACCTCCTCCAGTGTAAAAATTATGCCTATAATGCAATTTATATATGAATTATTTTTTAATTGATATCTGTAGGAATCTTCAAAATACATATTTTTGAGTTCAAATAAAATTTTTCCAGAGCATATTCTTCTTGGCTTTCTCTACTGAACTGTTCTATTAAGTTAATCTTTTTCCATCTTTACAAGCAGAGAGATTGTTACGATAAAGTTATAAGGCATTTCTAATTACATCTCACATAACTACATTCGAGTAGTAATATCCAGAACCTGTGGTCAACTCAACCTACAAAAGACATTTAAAGCCTCTGTAATATTTCAGCTTATATGTGCATAACTACACAGGAAGCCTCTCTAGCAGGTAGATTAAACATAACTTAGTACTAGAATATATTTGACAAAGAACAAAAAACACTACAACTTCATCCAGTCTAGAAAAGTATCCTTATTAAAATGTTCATCAGGAGTACAGGAAAGCGGTGCTATTTTTTCCCCTTTGTTTTTATATATTTCAGATTTGGCAAGCACACAAAATGTCCCAGATATTTTGGCATACCAGAAACACCAGTAATAGCACTAGATGAGCACTGGCTTTATTTGTAACACATCACAGCTTTATGGCTGTGACTCCACAGAAGCAAGGGCAGCACATAGAGGTAGGAGGATGCATTTCCATACACTTGGAGCAAAACAAAAGTGGCTAGTATGACTTTGTACACAACATACAGGAAAACTGACACAGTACAGTTCCAATATCCATGAAATCAGTGGCAACAGGAGCACACCTCTAAGTCACAGACCAGTGCTGGAGTTTTTGGATATGGATTTTTTCTGGGACATTGATAAGGATTTTTTTTTTTCCACCTGCAGTGTAAAGATCAGGCTGACAGCTGGCATTCTAGACAAAACACTGCAGTGAGACTGTTCAAACACGCGTTACCTCTTTGGAATTATTTATAGAAAACAATTATTCTGCAGCCTGTTAGAGAACTCTGTAAAATATGATGGCGATACTCAGAATCACAGAATCAGGAATGCAGGAACTAGCACGCAGCCAACTACTCCAGTGACAAAGGTAATGCCTTATTATTTTGAAGCTAAAAGATATGAACAACAAGCAGGATTTTGATTACACTTCATCTCTCCCAGTTCAACCAAAAGATCTGTCCCAAACAGTCCATGTTACAACTATGATTTAAACATTTTCATTTTGTTTAACATGTATTCATATTGAGATGCCTTTCTGGGGTATCAAAATAGATGCTGTCGATTTGTGTTAATGACAGGATGCAATTTTTATTATTATTGTTCCGTAATGATGTTAAGCCATTTTTTGTTTATTACTCATAATACACAATGATAGAAGTCACCAAAATGGCTCTTTTGGAGATTTCCCATGCCAGGCTGCAAATGTGTATTAACAATAGTATAGATTTCTGTGTTATAGTTTCATAAAATGCATTTGCATAATATAAAATCATAATCCCCAAAGTGCGATAAAAAGCCTATGAAAAAATAGTTACTTCTCATCTACTACACAATGGTTAATTTTAATCTTCAGTCTCTCAGATGTAGGGATTGGTTATTTAGGACTTTTCTATACTGTGAAAGAGGCCTAACCCTTCCCACAGAATTAAGTCCTGTAAGATGAACCAATCAAACAAGGATCTTCTGTAAAATGGAGACTGTTTGCTACTAATTTGCATGCACACTTCATTTAATATACTTCCAGGCAGAGATGTTACTTCCAATATCATAACAGAAACTGAAATAAACAGGAAATGCTGGCAGGTCTGACTGCACAGCACTCGAGGGACCTATGCATGCAAAAACATGCAATAGCAGTAGAACAGAAATGAGCTCAGAGTAGGAGTCAGGAGCAGTAGGAAGCCATCATTTGGGCTCAAACGGAACCTTTGTAAGAACGTGATGCTTTCAAAATCCACTGTCCAATGAATCCCGAGAGTTTTCTCCCAGTTTGACTGCAGAGATGGGTAAGTCTGTTTTAGTACAGCTTCCACTGAATTGCAAGCACTCACAGTAAAATATTGACTGGCTAGTCATAACTCTTTGGTGCCATGACAGAGGCCTTCTGCAGTTGTGCACAGCTACAACTTCTGTAAGAGGAAACGATTTCTACACCTTTTCCTTATGGAGAAGCCTCAGTTCTCACCTTGATGGTTACTGGGATATTCATGTAGACAATTTGTGTTTTGAGCTGCTTTCGTTACATACACATCTCTAAATGATTAATGGTTAATTAGCATTCTTCTAATGGAAAATAAATGTAATAAAAAAATGAGTGTGTGCCATTACTTCTTCCCTTTTTAGTTCCAGTTATCACATTTGCATTTTCATTAGTAAAAATCTATGGATTTTCTTTTTGCTATGTCAAGTGAACAGTCTTAATTATATTTAAGTGTCCAGTCTTTAAGCAGACATTGTCTGGTACCCTGCTGCACATACACCTGTCTGATGTACCTTGCCAGCCCTGAAATTCTCTTCCCTTTGTCAAAGCTTAATTTCTTAGTATGTGGAAAATCTTTGCACTGTTATCTACTAGAATTTCAAAGCTCTTTCTCCTCCAAGGCCTTGGTGGTTTAGTTCAGACATTCAGCTCCTTGCAGATAGATTTATACAGAAACACTGGGATGTTCTGTTCGATGAGGTGATGGGAAGAAGAAGCCTTTATACTATGATTATCATTGATGTTTTTACACAATGAGATAGCCTGAAAGCTAAAGTAGGTGGAAATTTCCAGGAAAATAAATATGAATCTTTTCCTTCACTGGGCACTACCAGTGATTTATAAGAACAACAGATAAATGCACTCTGTATGGTACAGTTAGTAAGAATCACATCTTGTCATGTTACAATCCAGTAATCTTGATTTTAGCAGAGTCTGAACACAGTAAAATAAACTTTTCCTACAACAAAGAATGACAGTTATTCTTTCAGCTCACCCATCCTTTGGATCAAAACAGACAGCTAATCCAGGTGAATCTACCTACATTTGTCATTGGCAGTGCATATAAAACATACAGAATTCTCACAAAGGAGTATAATTCTATGTTTACATTATATTTCATTATGTGATAACTCATTTTACTTGGAAGGTGGCATTTTCACACACAGCTGTTAACGCCACACTACGGCTATTAGCAGTCAATGAATAAGAAAGTCAGAAAAAAGGGGAAATTCATTCCATCCAAACAGCGATAGGTATTCTGATAAGTTTGTGCAGGTCACCAGAATTGTACCGCGCCATTTTCTGAGAAGGTCTGCTATCATCTTCTTATCATATACAGCAGGTTATGGAAACAGAGTTATTTTCAGAACTGGAAATGTCAGGAGGATTTATTTACTTAGCTAAAATCAATGGCTACACTTCTGGGGCCCCAAAGTTACTACCACCAATTGCCTTGTTTGGGGACAGATTAAGACACACTGGCCCAGCACTTGGGAGCACTCAGGTACATTTACTTCCACCCAGATCTTTACAGCTGAGAAGTGGGACACTTGAACTGAGCAGCAACAGGAAAATTGCATCAAGCCAGTTTACACAGATTCTTAATGATACTTGAAAGAAGTGGGGCATTTCACTCTTTCAGTAGAAGAGAACCTGTGCTACTACTGCCCAGGGTGAAAAAGAACAGCACAAGACATCACACGTGCCACCTCTAGCTGTGATTTATGAGAAAATCTCCACTGCCTTAGCTCTGTCTGGAAGCACTGCCTGATGTAACTACTGCTCCCAGACAACACTTGCATGTATTTCTTAAAAGGATGGTATCCTATTCAATAACCACTCCAAAGGTGAGACAGAGCTACAGAAGGGAAGAAGGAGGGCAGGTGTTATCCTGCATCTAGATAACTTTAATTTGGTTTTGAAATTGCCAATAGAGAAAGCACTGAAAGAAGGGCATGCAATGAAAATGTGATTTAGTTTAAACAAAATCCTGAGAGAGAAAAGTAGTTCTTTTCTTTTTCTTTCATGCTGCCCCTGACATTAGGAATGGAATCTATTTTCCTTAAAGCTACCAGCCTGTTCCTATATCCTTGAATGGTCAGAAATCCCTTTGTATCTGTGAGAACTTCAGGGTTGGTTCAGAAGAAGCATAAGATCGAACTGGGATAGAAAAGCACTATATTTTTATGGAGCATATCACTCATTTAGGGAACATGGAAATTTGTGTATTTTGTTATAGGGCATCTGAGTTGGAGCCAAATCTGCTTCACATGATGTTTCTACCACTATTTTTTTTTCTCTCCAACAGTGGTAAATCTGCTGTAATGTGGACAATTCTGATCTGCTTTATCAGCATTTAACTACTCTGAATTCAGCCAAGTTTAAGTTAAGTAGAATTTAGCTCAGCAGCAGATAGGATCTTGCACTTTCACATTTGATGTGCTTCAGGCCTATTGCCAGCAAAATCAGGGTTTGAAAATTCACGTGCAAAGGATGGAGCCTGGAAACTGTGGGAACAACTGATGATATTTCAAGTCCTACCTCCTTGCTTCGTAGGCACAGTCAGGTATAGTTATGCAGGTAAGTGGCAATAACCATGAGCAAAAAATTGCTGGCACTAAAGAGATTAAAAATAATAATAACAATAAAGCCAGGAATATATATGACAAAGTCACAAAAGGAGGGAGATGATTAAAATGGCAGACAATGAAGAAGAATCTAGAAATAGGTGCAGTTTCTGCAAACTCAACTTCATTTTTGACTGCATTAATGTTCAAGATTGAGCAACAGAGTAACAGCAGGAACGTGAGATACAGAAGTAAATTTGGGCTTATAACAGCAAATGAACTTCGTAGTGAAGTACAGTTGAAAGGTATATTGCTACTTTTAAATATTAAACTATTTCTGTAAGGTGCCTTTTTTAGATATGATACAATAATTTTTTACTCATTTTAATAGAAATAATGAAAATGAGGTACTAAAAGGATATAATTACTCAGAGGAGTAAGAAGAATTTAGAACTTTTACTCTACAAGCTAACAGAAGATCACACCACCCAATCCTGCTGCAGCACCAGAATACCAGCATGTTACTGCACAGGTATTTATTTTTAACCATGTGGGGTGAAAAGCAGTGACCTGCTTTTCAGCTGTGACTGATATACATGTGAGCTCTGCATGCGTATAGTTAAAAAGTACTTTATTCCTGGCAAAAATAAATAGCTGGCAGTAACCAAACTCTCTCTCCATTGAAAGAATACTAGAGGGCTGGATACAGCCCCTGCAGTAGTGCAATAAAATGAGATGAGCTTAACACTACCAGATGGTACCCTGTACAGTGTCTGAAATAAAATGGAGAATTAGGGTGCCCTAAGGTGTGCACAGGGAAGGCAATTACATGAAATAAATGGGCCTCAGGCCTAGATGATGCTCAAGTATGCTACACAGGAGACAGATAGTACATCTGGTGAACAGATTTTATCACACACTGGAAAGCTATAAAGCATGCCGTTGAATTTCAGATCTGGGTTTCACAATGACATTTTACCTGTGTTGGTATTCAGTGCTGTTTATTTTTAAAGGTGCTGTAATCTCAATGATGTGTTTTAAAAGCCTTCTTAACATTGTTTTCTGATGTGCCCCATTTTTTGGACAGATTGATGTAATGCAATGCTTTTTCATGGTCAAAATACAAACTACTCTGGCTGTAGACAATCATGTTTTTATTTAATATATCACATTGCTGATGTGATTTTAGTAATATGGTTATACTTGTCAGCACTCACTGCTTGGGAGAAAGCCAGTATCTTTGTAAAGTTAACTCCCACTTCTCCATTTCATTGCAAGGTCTCACTGTCTATAAACCAGCTCAAGTTCTCCCATGTTTAAAGCAGATACAGTAGATTATGTGAGCAAATCTGCTAAAGTGAATCAGAGGATTTTTTTTTTTTTTTTTTTTAAATCTCAGAAGAATGTATTTGTTTTTGCAGAATTCCTGCTCAATTTGACATTAAGATTTTTTAATGTTTATACTTAGGAGAGCAGCATTCAAACTGTTAAAGGAGCCGATGAGAGCAGCATTCAGTCTTTGATGCTGTGACTTATTTTTCTTTAGTGAGGAAATTATTTAGAACTTTCCTTGGCCTTTGCTAGTTTTGGTATCTCCCTGGTAAAAAGACAAAAATTTGAGACACTCCAGGGTGAATATTCCTGACAGAAAGATCTATGGGCTGTGAAATAGTGTCTCTATGGAAATGATGAAATCTCCATTCCCTTAAGACATTTAAAATTAGAAAAACCAAAGCACCAATACACTCTGACAAGGTAATCCTGTTCTGTCCCCTTGTGGATGGGCAAAATACTTCCATTAGCCAAAATTCTGTATATGATCGGTCATACTACAAATCTGCAATTTCAGAATGTTAGGAGTTTGTCTTCAGAATTACATAAAAAAATTACTGGTATCACTATATTGACTTATCACTGTAGCTGTATCAGTATGTCTCAGTGCCATCCCTCTTATGAGTGCTGTATTTGTATTACTGTACTTGTGTGGCTCTTAGAAGTATCGTACCAGTAACACCAACAAATTTTCTATACAGACAGGTGCCTAAACTCATCTTCCCAGCTCTGGACAGCTTGGAACCTTGTCATCATTCAGTTCTAGTAGGAGGAGAAATACATAAATGCAGGCATGGCACATAGAGTTCCAATGAAAGTTAGCTGTCAGCTGTAGCTACTATAGGAGGTGGATAATAATGGTAAAAGCAAAGCGTAACTTCTGCAAGTAACCTCACCTGCAGAATGAGAGGCAATAAGTTTATCTTCGTTCAAGAGATGGACAAACTCTTCTCTGAGTTACCTGCTTATGTCTAAACAGACTCAAAAGAGAGCCATTTACAAACTTCTCCTCAACACTTCTGAATTCTCTTGCTATAAATATTGCAAATTAGTATGAAAGCACAGGAAAATGATGGGAAAGTTCTATGGGATTTTCTCTGAAGTAGACTTGTTACTTCATCATAGTCCTTCCCCTGAGAATATATCTGCTATATGAAATTGTGCAAGACTTCTGGACCACAATTTGAAACAATATGCAGCAGCATTTTGAGAAGGCCACTTGGGAGTTCTCTTAATTGTGGGGAATTTACCACAGTCACTATTTAGAGAAAGCAGGGGGCTGGAATATTTTCATACTTCAATTAAAATTGTGGCACCAACTTCAAGTTCTGGGTATCAGCCTAAGCAAATTTTCAATGCTAACAAAGGGTTATAAAATATATACAATGACAAGCAATTAAATAGAGCAATGCAGTTGGGCAATGCCCTGTGTGCAATTATCGCTGCCAAATAGTGCCTTTCAACCATCAGTTATTCAAAAGCCCTGCTTGTCCTACTATGTCTGCAGTTCTGTATTTCACCAAGTGCCAGTTCTGAATGGCTTTTGGCTGCTGAATAGGAACAGCTCTTTAACTAAGCAAGAAAGGAACAGAAGCAGAAAATAAATGTGGAGAGGAGAAAAATAAAAAGAAGGGAAGAGAAAGCATGCCTGTATAGATAGTCTTGGACAGCTGCATATGTTTGTAAATCCCTTCTCTCCCCCACACAGCCCTCAGACAAAATTTCTATTGTGTAGCTTCAGTCTGAAAGAAAATAACTTCTTTCCTAAGCGGCAATGACCTCTATTCTACATCAGCACAGCAACAGAGATTAGGGAAGAACAAGAGTAAGGGCTCCCAAAGAGACAACAGGCATGAATTTGGCTCCTCCGTGACAGGCTGCCTCTACTACCTGCTGTTTGCTGACTTGGCTACAGAAGACTACATCTAACAACAGAGGGCCAGAGCCGCTTCTAATGCAAACAATCTGAGCTTCAGTAAATTCAGTGGTACCATGACAATTCACAACTATTAGGGGGTTAGTGCTCAGGCTTTTCCTACAGAAATTAGGTTACAGCTCACAGAAGATTAGAAGTGAAGTTCAGGTGGATACAGGATTCAGTTGCCATTGTGTGCCCACCTGCACATAATATCCCAGCCATCAAAATCCCAAGGCACTTAAACTTTCAGGCATGCTTGTGCCCAAGGTTCTGGCCATACTCAGAGGACTATAGTGTTGGCTGCTCTCAGCACATCAATACCAAATGACAAAGCCTCTCAGGGCTTGCAGTGCCAGGAATCCCCCCCAGTTTGCAGCTTTATTCAACAAGTGATGTTACGCTGTATGTGGTAGACAATGTGCAAGCAGGAGTACCAGGTGATAGGAATATTTCTATTTTATCTACCCAGTGCCTAGCTTTCATATCCAGCATAGAGTCTTGTGTCTGCCTGACAGCATTCCACCAATGGCATGCATAAGTTTCTTGTCTGAAGTTAATGTTTCTATCTATCTATGTTTCAGGTAACACAAACTGCCTAGTTGTGATCAGTTGATCAGAGATCCTCTTACACTTTCTTTGTTTCTTGAACAGACAGCCCCAGCCACTGTTCTTACCAGTGCCAAGCTGAGCCTAGAGGGCATGGCTCATAGTACATGAGAGTAAGAGCCTGTGAGGTTCAGCAGGTCAGTGGCTGTTGACGACTGAGCACAGAAGATTAAAGATAACTGCAATTAACTCCTGCAGAAATTAATGCAAATACTCAAAGAATTTAAATCATTTTTCATTTACGTTATCTTAGATATTAATGCAATGCTCTGCTGTTAATGCTTTCCTTTTTCCTTTAGGTGATTCATGTTAGTATGATTTAAACACATCACAGTTCATTCAATGGAAAGATTGGTGTTCTGAAAATGTTCTTTGCCAAAATAATAAGCTCTAAAGTAAATGTAGTGCTAGATAAACAATTCAAGTTGCCATAAGCAGAATATTAACAAACTTACAGATTAGCTGCATTTTACAGGAGGTGGGTGTAAACAAACAAAACATTAATACCCATCATTTATATGCATTCAGAGAGCGCTAATGCTTCATACAAAGAACAAGCTAACTTTCGGTAAGGCTGTAGAAAATTAGAACCAGTCTACTGTTAGTGCTATTTGAAAATCATCCTTAAAGGAGCTGTCGCTCCGTCAGTTTGACACCCACAGCCAGCAGGTAGCAGAAACGCCTAGAAGCAAAGGGCAGGTAACACTGAATTGCCCTGAGCTCACAGAAAGGGAGCAGAACAAGCTGTTTACTTGGCCGCACAGTGCATGCCAGGAAAGTACTGCTTTGGAAATATGTTTACATATTACTTACAAATCATGATTAACCTACAGAAATACAATGTGACAATATAGCAAAAAGAAATAAATGTGTATTGGTTGCTTTCTGCATGATTAATGCTTCTTTCAATCAGACACATACATTTCATTTTATTAAAGATCACAATTCTGATTGCAAGAACTTGATCATAAATAAAGCATGCAAGTGGAAGTTGGAGATCTTCTAATATTAATGACAAGAAAAATGGATTTATTGAATAGCCACCTGCAGTTCATACATATATAAGCACATAAAATGATAACTCAAAAGAAAGTATCATCTCAAACTTGGAACAGATTCTGGTTTTTAAGTAGCTTAATAATAATAGCAGTGTACATTGAGAAAATTATTTCTGTCTATCATGACATAAAAATTAAGCACAACAACAAGCATTTATCAGCTACTGTATACCTTTTCCCTCTATCTAGAAATTATGAAGTCTATTATAAAGTTTAGAAACTGGAAAAAAAAAAAGTGGCTGATGAATAAAGAAAGACCAAGAGCTAATCAAATGGCGTGCTTTGTCCAAAGAACTGATAGAAAATCCAGTGTATTATTGAAAATACACATACTTCTAGGAAAAATAAGTAACACAACAATAAACAAACATAACTGAAATGAAACTAATGGACTTCACATAACATAGTGCAGTGCTGCAGAAACCGCTTAGGTAGGTAGCGTAAACAAGATGAAAGAAACCAGCAGAACTACTGAGGGAATTTCTGAAGCGGTAGGGCTGTTTAAGATAGGAAAAACTAGACAATTCCCCCACTAAGGCCCAAGGGCAGCAGAAACAATGCAGTTGCACTGTGGAAAGCATCTGTGAGGAGAGCTTATTTTGGGAAGCCACCAATAGCTTTCATGTGATCTGTATGAGGCTGCCTGCCTGCTTATCTCACATGGAAAGGAACCTCCAAGGACAAAAAATCTGCAGCTCCACCCTGCACAGCACGCGAGGGTTGGCTCTCGTACCCTGAAGCAGCTGTTCCCTCACCAGTGATTTTCCCCATCAAAGCCGCTTCCCATCACCAAGCTCTTCCAGCCTGTCACAGTTCCCACCAGCTCAGCAGTTCTCAGAGTATTCCCTCACTTGTTCTGTACCAGAAAGAACCATGTTGCTGGGGTTACCCAGTGCTCCTGGCACATTTTGACTAAGTATAGGACTGTAAAGGCATTGCTGGGAGATTCAAAGGGACCAACAGATGGGAGAGGAAAGCTGAGCAAGCCCCGGGGTCCCACCATTTTGGAGTGAGAGAGCAGCCAGAGGGGTGTGCTGCTTGCACATCATGATCATGGGAACATCTTTGCAGGATGTAGACAATTCCATGACTTGTTAAACAAATTAATTGTAAAATAAATACAGTACCTGAATGAGTGAAAGATCTGAATTCTGTTTCCTGCTAGTCAGGTAACCTCATGCAAAAATTTGCAGACAAACTACTATCACTAAAAAAGCCCCCTCCAGACAACGTGACAACAGCACTCACACTTGCAGCTGAGGGAACAGATATAAGAGCAGCTACCAAAAAAAAAATCCCAAATATTTTTTGTGCTCTAACAAAAATAACTAATTGGAACATGATACATGCTTCAGAACAACAGCAAATGAAGTGAAAAGCTCCTTGAAAACCAGCTAAATCAAATTCTCACTTTTGAGACTTTGAGACTTTTGAGAAAGAAAGAGAGCACTAAATAATTACACAGAACTAAAACAAAGCAACAAAAAAACTAAATTGCAAATTACAAAAACTCAACAAGCCATTCACTGAAAAAATCATATCAGGTTGTCAAATGAACCCACAAATTATGATTACAATCTAAGTATTTCCAGTTCTGAAGTTATATGGGAAATCTAGAGTGTGATCTTTGAGTTTCTGAATGACTACTAGCATTATATGGACTAGAATAGGAAGAGGAGTTAGGCATTACACTCCTGCTTAAAAATAGTATCTCAAAAAATTATGCAGATAGAACTGAAGCTGACACAAGTTGTCACATCTGCATTTCCCCAAATCAATATATTTTTTCTCAGTTTAATTACTCAGCTACACATCTTAAATCAAAACCACAACCAAGTCCTTCTTTGCAACAGCCTCTTTCCCTTTCTTGCTGCTGACAGGACGAGACTCAGCAGCATCTTCCATGCTAAGCAGCTACCTCCAGCCCCTGCTTCCAGGCCATGCTGCTTAGTTCCCATGCCAAGCACCAGAAACGGGAGGGGAAAAGGAGGCTTGCACAGATGTCTGCTTGCATGCGTGGGTTCTCGCACCCAGACACCAGATAATATACATTAAGAATGAAACATTTAATCTTTTATGTTGTGCCAAAAAGTGGGGAGCAGGTGCATGCATTGATGTGAGCTGTTTGTATCTTCTTATGCTTTTAGTGAATTAAATCTAGAATCTCTTTTTTTTTTTTTTTTTTTTTTAAATCTTTTTAAACTAGTTTTCTCTACACAAGTGTTTTTTTTTCCTGCTTCAGATGGCTATACAGCTATAATCTCAAATGATTTTCAGGATTACAGCTAAAATCTCAAATGAATTCCTGTGGAAGGAGTTCTCTCTTCTGCACACAACCCTCATTCCTGCCTTATCCATCCTTTCAGTTGTGCTGACACAATTGTTGGTAGGGACACATAGCAATTGGATCAAGGACCTGGGCTGGAAGAAGCAGCAGACAAGAGCAGAGTAACACTTTGAACAATTGGAAGGGCTGGTGCAACCAGGAAACACCAGCTGAGGACAGAAACTCTTTAAGTATTGCTGCAGAGAAAGAAAACTGTTTAACTATGCCGTTTCACTGTGCCAGGTATTTATTTAGCTAGTTAAAGAAGAAATAATATAGAGCTTGGAAGGTAAGGCTAAAGTCCAGTTTGTCATTAACTACAAAGCAAGACAGAGAGTTCAAGTCAATCTTAAGAGTGTGCTACCAATGTTCAAACAATTTCTATTTTCAACATTACTTCCCTGCAGAATCCTGCATGCTTATGGTTCATTTATTTGCTTTCAGAACTGCAAGTTATTATCTTACCCCATAGTTTTATTAAGTGCATGTTCTTGAAACATTATAAAAGCATAATTTTGTGTGTTTTTTTTTTTGTCTGAAGGCTAATTTTCTGTCCAACCTTATTGTTGCTTGACAGAATTACAACCTGCATCTACCTAATACCATTTTCTTACAGAAAATTTGAATAACATTGTACATTAAGATGAGAACACAATCTACTCTTTAAGGAAGGATGAGAAAAGTTATATGGGAAAATCTTGCAGAAAAGAAAGGTTCCTAGATAACTCTGGCCTACAAATATTTCCTGCTGCTTCCTCAATTTTCCCTTACTTTGCAAGATTAATTATCATTATGAAAACGCATTTCAGATGCTGATGCCCTTTATACCACAGTAAATTCATGAGTTACTCAAATCATATTCCCAGAGTTTGGCTGAACAAATGCAATATATTCAGCATTTCTATATAATGCCATTCATCAACAATTACTTGTCTATTTAAGCCTCATTTATCGAAGTTTCCACCTATATTTCCCCATATTTTTAAATATCTAGCTTTCTTGTAGAGAACTCCATAGGAGTGTTTGAATCCAAGAGGGCAAGAAAAATTGTACATGTATTTGTTGAATATTTTAATTACTTCAGAAAATGGGGAAAATATCTTTAAACCACAGAAAACAACTTTTTATCAATTCCCGCATCAACTTCTTTTACTAGGAACAAAAATCATTACATTCTAGTGAACTTTTTGAACAAGTGGTGTTCAAACACACAGTGTGGCTGAAATTTCCACCATGACCAGAATGGTAGCTAAAACTGCCTGACATTTAGGAATATATAGAATTGCTACTGCCAAAGGGAAAACTGATAATATTCAGACAGTCAGATATTATAGGATAATATTTCAGACAGCCACTCTTATATCAAATGAGCAAGGAAAGAGGCAAAATCTACAGTAGTTTTTTTTTTTTTTTTTTTTTTTTTTTTGCCACTGTTGCTCAGAGTTGGAAAGCTTATGTTCCACCATTTGTTCCAATCTGGCTCAGCCTAAAAGCTTAATCTAATATCCCAAGTTATGTTGTAAATATTACTTTATTAATAGTTGTTATTTTTGGAGTCTGTATGATGACAGCATTGATTTTCATTCCAGATTACATCCAAAATAAGAAGAAGGAAGAAAGACTTCCTAACAAGCAATGCCTGTTTACCATCAGTTGCCAAGAAACTGCGCAGTAGCTTAGAGAACTGAAAAGCTTTGTTCACTGGTTTGGGAGCCTGCAGCACTGTGGTAACTTTACAAAATGTGGGTATCCATAGATTTTGTAAATCTTCTGTCTTGGAAATAAAAAATATATTTTAATCTATTTAATACTAAGGCTAACACAAAATTTTTTTTTTAATTAAAAAGAAGAATTAAAATAATAATATAATCAGAAATTATGTATTTCCAACATTCCATCTCCATTTACTCAGCTGACAGCAATGAGGTTGTTTTTGCCTGTATATATATTGAAGCATACAAGTAAGAGACAAAGAAACAATCCTCCTAGTACTATTGTGTATACTACTAACTAATCAAAAATTGGAGTCATTACTGCTGCTTATGTATATAAAAATTGAGCAACATCTACAAAAGTATCATTTCTATAGGAGTTGTGTAAATATAAGCCCTAATTAGCTATGATCACTAATTAACTCAGAGCAATAATTTACTCAACTAAACTTTTCATCACAAAAATGAGCAAGGTGGAAGAGCAAGGATCTGAATATAAGATCAGCAGCTATCCTGGCTATCCTATTAGCTTTAGTACTTTAATTCTGAAGAAACTAAGAGGAAGTATACAGAGTCAAGAACTTTTCTTTACATTGGCAGTGCAGTCAGATTTACATCTCAGTCAGCAGCAGAATGAATCAGAGAAGAAAGTTTCATTACAAGTATTCACTGCAATTTTGCCATGAAATCTCGAGTTAACATTCACAATATATTAAAAAAAAAAAAAAAAAAGGCCTTCCACTGGAAAGTTACGCACCAGCAGATACAGTATCTAAAAATGTTTGAATGTTTGTATTTAAGAGCTTTCTGAAACTGTACTTTGATACTTGATGAATAAATAACAGTTATTTCTCCAGTGAAAAAAACAACTGAGTCTAGCGTACTCAGAAAGAAAAATGTGACAACACAAAACATCCATGCTCCTGGATTTATGTGTTCGAGAAACAAAACCAGATGATTATCGGTGCTTACGCAATGCCTCCTTGAACAAGTGGATCATGTGATTAGATATAAATTAAAAATAAAAGAGAAACCGTCACTTGCCACCTCCGTTATCTTGAGGATATTTGTATCTCTCACCTAAACAAAGTGCTCACATACCTGGCATTTAAGTCAAGATTCAGAGTTGCTCCTATTCACTCAGTCAGCTCCCCCTTTATTTTTCCAATGTAGCTATCATTAACATCAATGAAAAGTGCTATTAGCTTTGCACTGAGAACAAACTACCACCCTGAAATGTTCTTATGCTGAGCCTCAGCTTCATTAGTTCGAAAGAATTCAGAGAGGCAAATTCCAAGTCCTGCAATTAAGGCAAAGTTCTGCAAGTCAGCAGTCAATATTTGGAACTTGTTCATTTTTGCTAGTAATATCTTGAATTCTTTTCTGAAATGAAATTTTGTCTTACTGTATTTACCATTTGTAAAACAGAATAGCAGCCTGTGCTCCAGGATTCATTGGAAACATTCCAGTGAGTTTTTTTTGGAGCTGATTCACAATAGTAAACCTACAAATCTTCACACACAACTAATGGAACTGAGGAGCTGGTATCAAGGCTTTCATACCTCATTCAAAAATACAGAGCAACTCACTCCTGCATTCCTCTCAGCATATGAATTCCCCCTGCACTTGAGGTACTGTTGAAGCAGTGAACAAAACAGAACAATCAAGGACAGTGTTCTGAAGGCTGGGTGAAAATCAATAGGAATGATTTCTTTAAAGAGACCAGAAACAAGGAAAACTTTGCTCCAGTAATCTAATAATTATTTATATGCACCAGTCTGAAATATACACACACACTTTAATGTATGCCTACTATCCAATCTAGTTAGTCTAACAACAGAGACTGCATGGGGTCTAAAGGAGAAGATTTAGACAACAAAAAATCAGAGCTTATGCAAGTACAAGTTGAACATCAGCCTGTATATAAACTTTCTGTAGTCTTAGGATGAGGTAGACTATGAAGAAAAAAAAAAAAAAAAAAAAAAAGAACTCAACTTTAGCAAGGAGGCCCCCTCTTAGGGAGGGATTCTTTCAGATTAGGCATGATTAGACCTACTACTGAATGAAACAAAGGATAAGTGAAATGTAAAATATCTCAAAGCAACATCTTTTCTGTGTACCAAAAACAGTCTTCTGACAATGACAGATGCCATAAACACGATGTTCCCATACTGCTCCTTCTGTTGCCAAGAACCTAGTGAGATACAATGTAAATGTCAGAACTCTCGATGCAGTTAATGTAAATAGCATCACTATGAAGCAAGCATTGCATTATCTGACTAAGATTCTGGGATCCAAATTTTCAGCTTGAAATTGTATTCTAATACAAGAAAATTGCATTAGAATTCTTGGAATACTTGCTAATTCCTGGAAAAAAACAAACAAGCAAGCATAACTAAATACATGTCCATAGGTGAGGCAGAAATATCTGGAAGAAAAATGCCTGTGAATGGGTAATTAGAAGCAGTTCTAGTAGGTATAATAATGGCCTGATGAAGTAATCTCAGCTAACGCTCAAACTAAACTCTCCACGTTCAATTTCTAGCAGATCAGGATGTCTCCTGATTTGCCTTTCTGGAGGCCTCTTGAGACAGAAAATTACTATCCAACTTGTTTAATAATAACAGAAAGCAGCTAAGGAACAGGTATCATGCAACTGGTAAATGGGTCACTTAGAGAAGATCAACCGTCTCAACAAACTTAGAAGAGAAATCCAAACGGCTCACATTCAAACATGTTATCTGCAATTATGATTTCAAGATGGCATAAATCTTTGGCTACTCAAACTCTTCTATGCTGAAGACTTGTTTTTTGTCCTTTTTTAAATTATGTATCTATCAACCTTCATCTCCTTCACTTTCATTTATTAGGAGACATCCTCTCTGCTTCTGTATTCACTACCAAACATCTCAAAGTGTTTTTTTCTCTTTATGTTTTTGTAGATCAGTTGCTGCAATGGAAATGAAACCTGACCAGTATATTTTTTAACAGTTATAAAGTCCTTCACTTAGGCAATATTGTTGAAGTGCCTGCCGTGAACTCCAAAGCAGCTGGGATTTTAATTGATTCCTAGAAGTGCAATGAAAGTAGAACAGATAAAAAAATGACAGAGTTGTTGCTGATGCAAATGAAAATGTTACAGCAAAGCAGCTGGGGAGAATACTTTACATGTTTACATTTTCCTAACGTGCTTTCATTGTTTCTTCCACATTTTCCAGGCAAAGCTCACCTGGTTTTGCTCAAGGCCTGGAATGTAGTGAATTGTGTACAGCACCTAATATTTATTCATGCCATTGTCAAGAACATCCTTGCAGCTCATGCCAAAGTCTGTCATTGAATGTGTTTGTTCAGCTGCATGGCAAAAACATAATACACAGTCATCATTTTTACTTCGTCACCTACTCAATATTTTTCTTTTCTAATTAAATTAACTCATAAATACTGGGCTTTTCATGCCAGAAAAATTTTACATCCAACCAACCAACCAACATACATTCGTACGTCTTAACGTTCTTGAAAATTTTAGGTACTTTAATAACAAGTTCTGAAACGATAAGAAAAACCAAGTGCTCTAATTTACCTGGGACTCTGGAAACTCTAATCACAATTCAAAAGTATTATGTATTCAGGCAAGACTTTCTGCCAAGATAAATTTTTATCATTACTCACTATCAGCTACAAAAGGCTGAGTACAAACAAATGAGGAAAATACAAGGATAGTAAAGAACCTGGTAAAAAAAGAAAAGTTTACAACTCATCTGCATTTCAGAGGTGTGTGAATGCCACAGAAATCAGACTGCAGCACAGGTGACAAAGACTAATGTTAGTTTATCATGACTAAAAACAAAGCAAGTCAGTGATTCTGGCTGGAAACTTCAGCTTCTATACCAATATAATTTCAACTCAGTGGCTGCCACTACCCATGGAAGGTAAAGCACGGATACTCTCTTGTGCTATAAATATGTCTCCTACCCTGTATGGCACAGCAACAACAGCTTACATGCATCTGACTTTGTCTTCCTGAGAATTAATGGAAAATAAGACACCCCTGGGAGGTCTTTCCCTCCTCTCTGGCCAGGTTTAACTTATGACAGATGTTCCTCTTAAATCCATTCTTAAACACTTCCAGTAACAAAGGCTCAGCAACCCTATCAATAAATAAATAAATAAACAATAAATAAATAAATAAAAAGCAGTGTTTTCCTACCCTTAGAGTTAGAAAGCTTTTTCCCTAACGCCTGATCTGAATTTACCAGAGCAAGTTTGTTCTACCCACCAGAAGGAATAAATAATTCCTGTAAAAGGCTGTTGTAAATAAAATCACATGCTGCTCTCATAGTCAATCCGTCTTTATTCTAAAGAAAGAAATACAATACACTTCTAACTTTTCAGATACATCATACTGCTGTGACCTGTTTTTCCCCTTCAGAGTCTCTAATTTGCTTGTGTCTTTCTACGTCCCAAAACCTGACACAGTATGCCAGTTCAGGCTTGTTGATTTCACAACACAGTTCAGCTGTATTGAGAAAACTGTTCAAAACTGTGTCATGCAAACAAAGTGTCAGACAGATAGAATATTTATTACCTAGGACTTCTCTTTATTAGTGCCAGTTACTCTGTTTAAGAGGAACTGAAATACATTTGACATGATAAGCTCCTGAAAAAATTCTATTTGCCAAGTGGATTAATTTCACAAATTCATATTGACTGCTACTTTTTTCTCATCTGGTTCTTAGAAATTCATTATGAATTGTGGAAAAAATCTTTGGATAAAAATGCACATCGCTGACCAGAACTCCCTTGCTCCCCTTCTCCCATTCTGAAGGAACTAGGATTAGATTTGATGTTTTACAGTTTTTCTCATTGACGTTTCCTGTTTCCTCCAAAACAATTACTGGCAAATCTGAGGTGGCTATGATGAACTTCATTCTGGGACAATAAAGAAGTGTGTAAAAAAAATAAGTGTGCCCTTATTTTATTCTAAGCTGAGCTTTTTCCCTTCTTTTAGCTGGTGTTAATTACACTAGCCAACTGTCACAGTTGATGCATTTAGTAGAGTCCAGTCCAATAAAAGGTCCAAATATTACAGCTGGCACAGCACCCTATTCCTTTTTCTATGCAGCTTACTTTGCAATTGCCTAAATTCAGAAGAGTTTTTCTCCTTAAAGAGTATTCTGCTTTTGCTCCCTTACCTTCCTCTCTTCATCTGCCTTGTGACTTCTATCACAATCATATCACTCAAGAGAAGTTGCCCCTGTTGTTCTGCAACGGGATCCTGTCATTTGCTCAGGTTCTTCCAATGTCCACAAAAGTCAGGAAAAAAAACATTACTTGACTGAGAGGAACAGAACATTACAGACACCCAACATCAACTGCCTGCCAACAAAGTCCATCCTTTGTCTCCCCGAGCCATTGCACCTTTCATGATTATAAAAAGTCACGGTACAGTCACACTGTGCGTCCAGTATCACAAAGCACAGCGTTCATTAAGGCAGCTTCCAATTATCAGCAGAAAAATAAAGTTATGTGGAATAGAGTACAACCAGTCAATTAAGAAAGATGAGTTGTGACTCATCTAGTCTTGGCGAAGAGGTTTAGTTCAGTCACGGGTCTGACACGATAATTTCTCTGATGAAGGTAAAAGGTAAGAGAAGTCTGGCCCTCAACTCAAAGCCCAAACCGAAGAATCTCTACAGTTACACTGAATTCAGATTGAAATGAGTTTGACCTTTATTGAGAATAGTCCCTGTATTTTCATTATTCAGTACAACAGTGCTGGAGAAGGTGAATTCCCTGCTAACTTTGCTGTTCTTTCTTTGAACAAAGCACAGATATTATCAGATCACGGAGGAAGAGGAAAAAGGGCACTCATTTGGAACATTGATTCACTTTCACTTTAACTAGTATCAACAAAAAACTTTGCTGACCAATGTTCCACAGTATTGCTTTCTCAACAGATGGGTAGCTGAACTCCATAGAGTACAGGGCCTTAGAAGATTCTACTACACAGAAGAAACATTCTTTACTTTATCTTCCAGGTTTAAAGCTTTGTAGCAGACCCTAACTGGGAGATTGCCCATGTCTGTTTCTTCTTTATCATCATGCATATGTTTTGAGTTCCATTGTAGACAACAGAACACATAGCATACATACTTCCTTGCTTTTACCCTGCTTGTCCTTCCTAAACAATTTGTATCCCTTACATTAATATTCCAGCTATATGAATTCCTACCCATCAAGTCTCTGTTATGCTAATTCTGTTATAATCACGATCAATTGTTAACATTTTCAGGTTTTCACTTTTAGTCTTTATATCGTTTCTATTAGTATGAATGTTAATGTACTAATGAATGACCTACTGTGTTTCATTGCAAACTATGAATAAACAGCTTGGCCATTACTTGCAGCTTTTTTTATTCTTGTGCAAGCTGATAGTGTTTACTTTTGTGTATGGGGTTTTGCCAGCTCACTTCCTAACTCTTAGGCTAAAGCTACTCTATACAGGTCAGCAAATGACTATTCAAAGATGTTTTTCTTCTTTTTCTTTAGGCCCAGTGTTTGCCCAGCAACTCAGAATATCACTAATAGTCATGTTAAACTAATATCCTATTAGTATCAAAGTTATAGCAACACATTCATCTTCAGACTCTAGGCTTAACTGTCAAATGGGAGGCTTCACAATAGTCCCACTTGAGTTTCTAATCTCTATATTTGCACCCCCCATCTGCACACATTTTGATCTGCTCAGCATTATTTCCAGCAGCATCTTTGTGAGGAAAGAGGATGATGCAATAGAGATCAGTGAGGCAGATGACTTGCAGAAATACCTCAGTAACACATTGACCCAGATTTCTGGGAAGCAGTATGTCTTTAGGGACTGCCAGGAGAAGTTAACTCTGCATTGAAAATGATTAGAATTCACTTGCAAGCAGCTTTTTTCCTCTTTGGGGAAAAAGGCTGCCTGTCCATGAACCTCACAGGTCTTAACATTTTTTTGTCTTTTCCTCCTTTATCACTGAGTGTCTTACTTTCACAATGGTCTGTACAAGTAAACTCTTAATGTTAGCAGGTGGCTAGCATGGGCTCAGACAGCGTTTGCCTGTTAAAAAGTACTGGACTAGACATTTCCTCCTTTACTGCTGGACAATACCTATGCTAGTTTACCTTGTCTATTTTCTTCAGTGGTTACTGCATGTATCCTGTCTTACTATAACAGATGTATCTCTGCCTGACCACTTGCAGCTCTCTTCCCTCCTTCATAAGAGATTTTACTAGCAACCACAATCCAAACCAGATGTCCCTTCCTACCCAGCCTTCTTTGGAAGAGAATGTAGGTCACACTCCCTACAAATCTAATGCAGGACTGGAGCCAAGGCATACAGGATCAGGTCCCCATCTGGGCACAGCATTCAGTTTCCTAATTGCTAGCACAAACCAGGATGTTATATGTATAAAGAATTACATTATTTGCTACACTTCATGAAAGCATAGTAGAAAACCTGTAGTTTCAGGGTGGAAGGGAAAAGGGGGAGGAAGAGCAAGACAGAGGCAGATTTAAACCATACATGTGCCTCCAGGGGATGCTTCAAGAGTCCAAGTAACTAAGTTATGGTGCACCTTGAGGTGTTAATGGGCTGCCCCAAAGCCAACAGCAACTGAAAATCCACATAATTAGGCAATGGAAACACTCCCTCTAGTCTCAATGTAGCCCTATGCCAGTAAGAAGCGTTTTCCTCAGTCAGTGAGCTGAAGGAATGTTGCGCTGCCTAGACCTATTAAACAGCTCCTCAGGCTTCTATGGCTGGGGTACAGGAAGCATAGCTCTGGTTAGAATAAGCTGTTTTTTCCCCACAGAAGACTGACGCTCTCTTTGTCAAAGATCACATAGCCTTTTCTATCACACAGCCATCATGTTGCCATCACTTGGTCAAAACACTGGCTGGTGACGTCCCCACCACCTGAGCAGTGCTCATGGCATGCAGCAGCCATGCTTTTGGCCACCTAATGGGACAAGTCAAGATAGGTATCTTCCTCACCACCTGGAAGCTTGAGGTGACTACTCAGCTGCCAGAGATAGGGCAGAAAACCAGCGGGGGAGAAACATGTCCCCTGTACCTTGCACTTTGAAGTTGTTTGCAGCACAGCCTCCTTCTGAACATTCTGCAGGCTGCACTGAGAGCACTGTACATCAGCAGGACTCTATCTCTGAAGAATGCTAACACGTGGGCCTGGAAAAATCTCAGTACACCAGAGCACTCTAGTATCTGCTAAATAACCCAAGGTTAACTTCTGCTAAGCCTTGTGCATACTGGGAAAGGTTTTTTTTTTTTTTTTTTTTTTAAAGGTTTGACAGCTACTGCTTGCCTTGGATCTTGTTTGCTTTTAAGCAGAGGAAAGTAAAATGAATATAACAACTAAGTTTCAGATTGTTACAAGTTAAGTTGATAGTTTTTGTGCAGCAATTCTCATGCTTTTACATTATAGCACCCATTTCAATTACCAGAGTCCAGAGTTACCCAATTACCCAGTCCCAATTACCATTAGTCCAGAGTGGTGGAAAACCTGGTAAATACATATGGAACCCTTAACTTTCCTCTGCAACTATTTCAAGCATTTAGGAATCCATCAACCAGGAAAGAGCAGCATATTGCAAATACCATCTGGGCATTAAACATGAACTCGTCAAAAGAAGAAAGAAGAAGAAAGGATAAACTTTTTTTTTTTTTTTTTTTTTTTTTTTTTTTTTACATACTTCATGATTAGTATTTTTTTTTTTCTTTCAGTATGTGAATTGTTTCTAACCTTGCTTTATTTTTAAATAATCATTATAAGCCCAGGAAAGATTCAGGTTAGTAGAAAACCTCAGTAATGACTACCTAAGCTGCTTTCTTGTTGTGTGAAAACACACTGAGGAAATGTATAAACGCAGTGAATTGTTCCCCGCTCTTTCATTCACTTTTCAGCATGTTAGTTCCTTCCCTTGGCATTGATATCATTGGGCATTTGTCAAAGACAGACTGTCACTTCAGAGCTTCTATTATGTGCAAGATTTGGCAACACATTTTACCTTTGGGATTTGCTTATATCCTTTGCATGTTATTGTACTGCTTTGGCATTCAGTAAATTCAGTACACCCATTTCTTTGATGTTCATTCCAGCCCCTAAATGTGGAAACAATGACTGAAATTTTGGATCAAAGCATCCCATAGATGGACAGCAACATAACTTTGTGATCATTTACATGAACAGAAAGAAATCCAAAGGCTAGAATTTAGGCCTCTTCTACAATTTATTTACTCTTACGTTCAAGAAACAGGGGGAAAAAAAAGGGAGATTAAGAACACAGAGGTCCACCTTGATTCCTATCCATGTGCCATTTCTTAATACAATTAAAAGAAAACTTGTTTATTGTATCAAATGCACATTCTCATAGGAGCATAAGAATACAGGTATTAAGGACTGAATGAGGAAAGAAAAATGTATGTCTCAAAAGTTTTCTGGAACTGAGACCACCTTCCTGCTTTCTATTTTTTCTTCAAATACAATACCCAACAATAAAATAAAATAACCAAGCAAGTTTAATGGAAAATGTTATAAATTATTTAAGGAAAAATCTTTAGAAGAGCCAATTATTTTCCAAATTAGCAGCCCCCCTTTTTTTTTTTATTCGTGGAGAAAATAAAATTGGTTTGGTCTGGTTGATTCTAAACTAGGCTATTCTAACAGTGAGTCAATCCAAACCTCACTTCCTCACACTACATGTGTACAAATAAGGGGATGGAGAGGAACTAAAATACTCATTCTCATTATTACAATTTCACTTAAAATAGTTATATCAAATAAAAAAGCTGTTTTTTTTTTTTTTTTTTTTGTCCTGAGGGAACATACAAGTGGTAAGACAGCAGCTGGGAGGCAGTACAGTATTAGAGTCACATGCTAACATGCAGCTTTTGATTTCTCCCGTCCAGTGCTGTATGTGCAGCATCACAGTGCTGCTGGCATATTTGGTACTCCCATACAGACAGGTATGCTAACGTGCCCCAAACCTCATTTTCAAAGTGAGGGCTCTAAGAGGTACGACTTTTACTGCCAGATACGTGCAACAGTGCCATCCAGTGTCAGCTCAGCCTACTCACACAAATGTGTCCCCGGGGAATACAACAAAATTACCGTTTACAATAAAATAAATACATGCACTCTCCCAAAAATATAGCAAGCTGCATTCAGATTAAATGTTAGCTACAGAGCAACAGTTAAATGCATCTCGAGTTGTTACATAATTTTCTCACTGTAACAAAGCCCCAGCCTGCTCTTGTCTGTGCTGGGGCAGACGCACAGGCGCTGGAACAGAAACACATGGAGCTTTTACCAGATTCTCCTTTAGCTGCAAAATGAAGACTTGCTCCTCTGAAGCAGGACTTCCTGAGATTCAGCTTGGGATCAACTGCAATTTAGGACTGTCAGCTTAAGACCCTAAAATCCCAACCCTCTTCACCCTGCATTGGCACTTTCTTTCAAGTGATAGCAACAGCTGTATTGTGTGCTAAGATAACTGTCACATTTAAAACTCTATATATTGCTTATGCGCAGACGTATAGTCTCCTAACCAGTACATGGAACCTGCTCCGAAAGTAATGCCTCCTATTTTATTATGTTGATCCACAATATTAGTGGCAGATGTTTGTGGTACAGCAGTAGAGGTTGAACCTTCCTACCCATATTCTGTTCCATTTTGTTGCTGTGTGACAGATGGCAGCAAAGGGGCAGACTGACAGAACAGAGTCTGACACAGAAATACAGATGAAGAGAAGATGTGTCATTGAATTCCTCCATGTGGAAGAAATTGCACCCATTGACACACTGACATTCCTCAACACTTGCTGAATGTTTCTGGAGACCAAGCAGTGTACATGCAAACAGTGAGGTGGTGGGTTGTGCATGTCGGCAGTGGTGAGAGTGATATGAAAGACAAGCTGTGTCACCACCACGAGCTGGAGTGATGACATGCAAATTCCCCATTGAAGAAAAAGTTCAAGATACAGCCCTCAGTGGGTGAAGTGATGTGCACTGACGAGAGGAAAGAGGTGATCCAGGTGGATTTCCTGGAATGCAGATGAGTCATCATTGTGCTTACTCAGCTGAAGGCTCAGGCTCCCAGAGTCAGGCCAGAGAAGAAGACAACATTATCCTTACAATACATCAGGCTCCATTCCAGTTTGAAAACAGTGGAGCACACTGCCAGTCTTGGCCAGACTGTCCTACCACACCCATCGTGTAGTCCAGATTTAGTGTCTTCTGCTGTACAGACCAATGAAAGATGGATTTTACTAGCAATGATGACATCATAGCAGCTGTGAAATAGCAGGTCACCTCCACCAGTGCACATTTTATTCATTTACTTTTACCATGCAGGTTCATGTTTATAATTGGCGAAAATGCATAGCAAATAGTGTTTCGCAGCTAAGAATGTGCTTTATCAGATAGAGTTATTATGCTCTTTGTATTGGTTCTAGTTTTCACGGAAGGCATTACTTTAGGAGCAAACTACTTAGATGCATGTATTTTGTACAGGACCATGTAGGAAAAAGAACTGATTTACCTCAGTAAATCATTTGTAAAGAGTATTAATTATTTTTCATTGCATTACAAAAGGCATGATGATTCACAACAGAATTGGTTCATTTGCCAGTTATCAGTCTTTCAAATTTCCTTGTTTTGCCACCACTTGCCAAAAGCCTTTGACTACTTAAGCACCACGTAACTGTGGGCAGATGTACTTCAATCACTCTGAAAGTGAATAGACTGTGAATAGACTAAAATACAGAGATTTAAAATGACTTGCCCAACATAATGATGCTAAGCACTGATACAGCCAAGGAACAGGCCATGCTGGTCTGACCTCTAGACTTTACCCAAGCTACCAGCCCATGACAGAGAAAGACAGGTGGCTTTTTTTTTTTTTTTTAATTTCAAAACAAGAAAAAGAAGCTTATTTTAGGCATAATAGAAATCAGAATGTGTTGTAGGGAAAACAAATAACAAAAATACCAAAGGCTGATGGATCATCAGCTCAGGGAAATAATTACATTAAACTCTTGCCTGAAATATCTGTCAAGAACAACAAAAACTTATTTCCAAAAACCAGATGCTTCATACAGCTTGAGCTGATGACCAGCACAGAAAGCTTGCTCATTTAGACTCTAGTCCAGCAGATCTTATTGTGGGCATGCTGGGTTAGGCCTACAGGCACTACTTTGGAGGTAAATAAATAATTATGCCTATGTAATGTTGTATAATCAAAGAATATTAGGATATTATAATCACAAAATAAGCACAAGAGTTAGGCAAAGCAGACTATGATAACAAAAGAGAATAAATAGAAGGCTTACCCCTATCCTGGGCTCACTCACAAAACACCAGAAGGAGGGATCTCCAGACAAGATCCTTTCCCACTGGCAGCCAGCTCTTAAATAGGTCTAGGAGGGGTGCAGCCAGGCTCCACCCCTTCCGGCAGCTCAGCTGAATTGCCTTCACCTGTGCTCCTCTGGCTGACTCATGGCTCACCTCAGGTGGTCAATCAGAGCTTCAGGCCGTGACTCAGCAGTTCCCATACAAATATTATAACCATATTCAACCATTCTTTTGAAGATGAGCCTAATGATAGATGAAAATGAGTATTTTAGCACCTTCTCAAGAGCAAACAGGCTATTCCAGAAACCAGGATCTGGTGATGCGCTCGTTGACATCCCAGAAGTCCACACAGCATCACATTTCAGCCTCTTCCCCTACACAGCATAGGAAGGTCCACCATCTCTCTGCCACCATGAAGGACTTTTGACACTCTGCTTTCTGCATCTCAGCCTCTTTTCTCTTGCCCGAGTTCAGGCACTCCATGTGCCATTGCTGGAGCTGGTTGGGGCCTCATCTACTATCAGCCTGAGGTGATGGTTTTTGAGGGACAGGTTTCCCTCCCAGAGGTCTTCCCCAGTGCTACTGGACCCAGCCACCATAAGAAGCAAGAGACTGGCACTAGGAATCAATACGCTCATTCTCCTCGCAGTATTTCAAGGGCCAGGCATGTTTCATGAGCTTTTGGTAGGATTTTCAGCATGGTGAATAAGAAGCCCATAGCCCATGTATATATTTAGTATATATGTATATAGTCCATGTATATATTTGCTAATAACCTTCAGATAACCATGTATTTTATTATATTGCATAATCTAACATGGTATTAGATTTCTTAAATATACCTTACACTTACAAGTAATCATTTGATGGGATCACACAATAAAACTCCTTGACCAAATCAGATTTTAGAATACAGCAGAAAAATTTGTTTCACAAACGTTGTCTCATTTTTACATGGTCAACTAGTCATCTCTTCTGTATCTCAGAACATATCTGAATGTCCATAAGAAAAATACAAGTTCTATGACATTGTAGCAAGGTTTCTGATTTACTGGCAGTTGCTGGTTTGAGTTTTCACAAAAATATTTAGCTATAGGACAGTGTATTAGGCGTATTCTTAAAGGTAAATAACTGCAGCCAATAAAAGTTCAGCCTATAAAGGGTCCCATCTTCTAGGAGTTTTCTGCACAGAGAATTACTACCAGCATAATCATGGCTCCCTGCACACTAATATTTCCTCTGATACAGTATGATCAATGTTGTGGAAAAACATTTATTATATTTCTTCTAGCTACTTAAAGGCATTACTGAATTATGAGCATCGCAAAACGAATCCACTGTGCATTTTTTCTTTATGTGACGTTTTTACAATCTTCATTTTCTGCTTTGCAGCCACTGAGCTATAGTGATCACACTATGTACCCTCTTACAACTGACACAGGGGCCAGGAACTCCTTTCTGCTTTATTACATTTGAAATGCACTTCATATGACAACATTCATTCTCATTCTGCCTTGGACCCTTATTTAAAGAGAGAAGCTTTTTTTTTTTTTTTTTTTTTTTTTTCCTTTTACTGGACTTGTACTTACTGGAAGAAATTATGAAAAAAACTAAAATGGGAAAATAGTTTAAACAGCTGTTTCAAATATGCCTACTTAACAAACGCAATGAAGTTTTGACTCAAATGTAAGAAAGACAGGCCAAGAGATATCGGTTTCCTAGATTGGCTCTGAAAATGCTAATAACTGCAGAGATACCAGTTAAGTTTGTTATACATTACACAGTTCCACTTCAATGGAATAAGGAATAAATGAGTAAGGAAGAAACACACAAAAGCTGAGTCAGAAGTTTCAGCTGCACCAGTACAAACTTACAGTGGGCAGTCCACCCGAAGGCTACCACTCACAGACTCATCACAACCTTGCAGTAAAAAGTCAGCCAAAATAAGATGCAAAGTTTAACAGGCTCATTGGAATTGCCTTTTCCTTTGGTAGAAGAAACCAGAATGTAACTCTTCAGAAAATAATCCTAATAAGTCATGTGCAAATGCATTCTTCTCTATAGGGATGAAAGAATTTGTCACTCTCTCTGCCTCTTCGAGCAGTGAAAGTTTTCATCCCAAACAAGGTATTAATAGAAAGAGTGTGAGGTAAGAGAGAAATGAATAATCATTTTTAGCACTAGCATCAGTGATTTATGACCTAGAGCTACAGCCAACTTTGTTATAAAAATGACTTCACCTATTATAACCCTACCCAGGGCTCTCTGGAGATGCTATGGGGTTGACCAGCATTAGAATATAGAGACTTTCACAAACAGTTCCAGCCCCACTCTAGCTTCCATTTGCCCTCTCAGTGTTGGTGCACATACATCAGCATCTTGTTCCTTGATATGTAGGAAGATCATGGCACACTCTCTCTTCCTGTGGAAACCAGCCTGCCATTTGTCATGAGCTCTGACTGAAAGGTTCTTCTCACATTTGCCTATCCTCTCCCCTGAAGGACAGCCCAATTCAGTGACCCCTTCAGTAACCCTCAAAACTTGCTATCGATCACTGGCTCTGCTCTACAAGTGATTCTGTTGAACATTTGACTACCATCTTCAAAGGGCCACACAACAAATGAACCAGCCTTTCATTTTGTGAAATTGTTGCATCAGCAACTATTTAAATACAAATCCATACATGTTTTATGGCAATTACAAACCTATGTGTATGTGTACCCAGATTTTCATTTTTAATCTGTCTAGTGATAATCTTGCATGAGGTAAAGTATGACACTAAAAAGTGACCTTCGCTTCACAAATGCAACCAAAATACAATAGCCTGCAAGAGATAGTTAGTCAGGACAGAATTAAATTATGGCCTATTAGACTGGAAGCTTCAGGTCATCAACAGAACTGAAATTCCTGATTGGACGCACAGAGATGTTTCAAATATTGTTCTAAAGGTCTTTCTTGTCAATCATGAATGAAAGTAACACAGCATGAATGAAAGTAACACAGAATGCCCCGCTAGCATTTTGGGGTGATCAGTATTACAGTTTAGGACATGGCCTCTTCTAATATCACAGGTTGATTCTGTCCAAAATAACAGATTTGGAGCATTGTACAAGAGATACAAGACTAGCTATCAGTCAGATTTCAAATCAGCTATGATCTCATTTATGTACAATCTTTACAGGCGACAATAATACGTATGAGTGACTGCTTTATTTAGTAATGACAGGATGGGCATTATTAATAGCTTAATTGACATTAATGCAATTACCCTGTTCTTATTACAGTTTGTAGAATTACATGGAAAGCAGTGGCTGTGGCCTTATTTTCCCTAGAGCTACCGAAGGATAAGACATTTTCTACCATGCCAAATCTAGTCTTTGACATTAGATACTTAGCTACAGAATCATTTCAGTAAATCATTATAAATGCATAGTAATAAAGATGTTATGAGCTATTGGATATTAACCCTCAGCCCCTGAAGACAGATAAATACACTGTTTGCAAGATTTCTGCTTTCATTCTGGAATGGAAAAAGGGGATCGCTTAGAACAAAAGAATTATAAAGTGTTATACTAATAAGTTAAAAACAGATTTCACCCTCTCTGGATGGATTAAAGCTAAACAGACTCCAACATAAAATACACACTCATAGAATATTAAGAACCAAGTTCTCAGTCCATCCCAATCAAGCTTCTCATTCCATTTACATTACAGCTGGAGATTTGTCTGAGTGCTATTTGGGACATAACTATTGTAATTGCATATGCAGATGTTTCCACTTAAGCATCTAGTTGCTGTTTCTCACTCTTGGTCTCTCTTCCACATAGAAGTACAAGGTCTTCTACTGCTTTCTGATAAAGCAGTACATCAACTATAAGTTTCAAGTCCAGGAAGCCAAAATAAACATAATATTAGGCAGTCCTGAGCCTGAAGCTTAAGTTTTCATCAACTTAACAGGAGCCATGGATAATGCAGTTTCTAGTACAATTTATAACAGCTCGGAGAACTAAAAACTTCATGACCATACATTAATTAAACCAAAGTAAAATACTGGAGTAATTAGAACCATTGTGCTAAATAATGTACAAAGAAACAGTCCATTGTTTCCTTCCCAAAGAAGCTACATTACAACATGGGTGAAGCAAACAAAGCTGAAACGAGTTCAGGTCTTCTCTGCTTCATTAAACTCAGTTAATCAGGACTTATTTTTCTCCTGGTAAAATCTAAAATTCACTGTATAACTAAATAAGTAATTTGTTATGTTTATAAATAGAATTCTTATATCTGTATTAGCATGCGTACACGTTGGCATGCACATGTGCACAGGAAAGTTATGTTGTTTCCCCTTCTCTTATTTCCTCCTTTGAGTAAACTGCAGGCACATAGATTATAAACTTTTAAAAGTCACATATCACTGTGGGTCATTCCATTTTTAGCTTGTCTTCCTTGGAGGTGACTGGGAATAAATTCAGCTTGAACTAGTGCCTAAAAGAGATCTGTCTCCAGTATTAGTGACTGCTCAGCTATACTAGTTTGTCACTTTTCAGGGTAGAGTGCATTTGCCTTATCTGTCCTGGCTCTGCTCCTGATCACAGCTCAGAATCCCAGTGACAGTAACTCCCATCATAAAGAGCAAATCAAAAACAAAACCTTTAGCACCCACCAGGCACTTCTTACCTTGTGAAATCTTAAGTCAGGTACTCCATTATACTCAGCTCTTCTGAAACAAATACACATCTGGCATCTGATGGAAATACTTCCTGGGAGGATTACTCTATTCTATAGGGAAACTTTAGAGGCAAAGCTGCAGGACATAGTTTTAATACAGCTCTCTCTGAGTTTGCAATAGGCACTGCATATTCTTTAGGATAATGCTTAACTGCTTGCCAAATCACAGTGTTATTTCTTTCCCCCCCCCCGTAAAGCATTTATTTTTGACCAGATAGTGAACTGTTGAGACTTATCAGCTATAGGGACAAAATAATCAGGACAATGCTGGATGTCCTGCCTTCTATTTCTCCAAAGCAAAGCAGAAGGCCTATCAAAAAGATCCTCTGGTCCAATAAGAGGTGTAAGGCAATGCCAGGAGAACTGAAATTCCATGTCCTATAGAAATAAACAGATGATCTAATGGCCCTTCTGAGGCTCAAGATCTGTTTACATAAATAACACATGTAGCAGGTTTTAGAAAAGAGCAGATTTAAAATCTGTGTTATTTTCTTCATTATTTCACAATAAAGAGCAAAGAAAGCAAGACAAAAGTACTATCCTAGTTAACCGAGTCACATCATGAACCTTCATTCTTTGGTCAGACAGAACAACAGGCGCTTCTTCAGCATGAAGAGAGAGCAATAATAGTTTTGGAGCAGGCCGCGCGCCCCTACACTGACCAGTTTGTAAGCTGGATGACACAACTTTAAATTCCGTCTCAACACATTTAATTCAAGTCTGGCCTTGGAAGATGGTTCTGGTATTAAGAAGGTGTAATGTGGCTCAGAACACACTGATACATTTCCTGGCCCTGCTTCAGATTTCCTGTGCAGTGGATAGCGTTTGGCACTTTCTTCTATAAGCAGCTTGCCTGAAGAGACAGGTTTCTTCAGTCTTTGCCCAGATGACCTGTTGGCTTGGCTTCACAGCTCCTTCTGGAATAAGCTGCAGCAGCTAAAGAAATTACTACTCAGTAGAAACTATTGAAACTTCAACCCACCCACTCCCCAAAGAACATGTGGAGCCCATAACAGAGGCACGGAGGGGTGGTGTGTAAACTTCCCAGTTGCTGTAATTTCTGGTCTCACCTATTAATACAAATACTTTTCTAAAAACTTAATTTAAGTGAATATACTAGGCTGTGAACAATGGCAAATGAAGGCTTTGATTCACGGCACTGCTTGGACTTGGCTGCAGCAGTGGAAGAAGTTACTGCCCCTCTCTGGCAGCTACTCAGTCCCTGCAGGCAGAGCCACGAGAGGTGGCCAACCTAGAATCCACTGCTGGTTTTCAGGCTATAATCTAATGCTGACTTTCAGCCAACAATAGAGCTATCATTACCAAACATCTACACAGTGATTAACCAAATGTTCTGGATAAATGCAAAACTTGACAGAAGTAAAAAGAGAAAGAAAGACTGCAAAATTGGAATAATTTAATATAAACTTGATGGCACATTTTCCTGGACAGAGAAAGAAGATAAATAGTTGCCATCTCACCTGAGCATCAGCTGCCAATAGACATACAAGCAAGTCACAGAATAAACATCCAGTGGACTTCTGACAACAACTGTATGGACACAGTAAAGTAGATTCACAAGTCTGGGCCAACAGCTAAAAAAGTTATTGGACACAACCTCCAGATTTAACCAAAATTTTGCCTATGAAAGCCAAGCTTTGCTGTTGTGGAAATGATTCCATTAGGCTCACCTCTGAAAACACATGCCTGGGAAGGGGCAGAGGAAATTCCTTTTCTGCTATGCTACTATTAGGAAAAAAAATAATGAACACCCTTCTCCAGCTCCTATGATGCAGGTCAACTCCCTACGCATTATGTTAAGAAACATTCAAAATTGTGAGCTATGTTTGTGCTCTCTTCATCCTCCTATCCTGGGAATTCCTTGGTAGGAGGCTCTATTTTAACACTTGAATTAGCTAATATTGTGTAGTCTGTCCTGACTGAGACTTCTCAGTCTTCAGCATTAAAAACACTGGCATAATTTACTGCCTTGTATACTGCAGAATAAAGTTTACTACACATTTTCCATAGCATTGAAAACTTTGTACAAATTAGAATTATTGTCATAATTCACTGAACCAAAAATGATTTTTTTTTTTTTGTTAAATACAATAAATGAGAAGTGGTACAGAGAGAATAGGGATAGTTTTAGCCACTGCTTTCTGTTGATTACATCAACAGTTTTACCACTGTTCCCTGTGGGTTTTTTTTGCACGTGAAGACATCACTCACACCTAAACCCTTATCAAATGACTCCCTGATTTACAGCAGACTTTTCTGGCAAACAAAGTGACTTTCATGCAAGCTCTCTTCCAACTTCAAAAGTAAAACATTTTCTGTAGTTATTAATGGTCTATTCTTGTGACTATCCATGAGTGAAGGGCATTTGCCTCACTCACATTTTTAATAGCAAATAATTAATGAGGTGTTGGAAATTAACAACAATTAACAATGCCTGGGAACAACAGCAGAAGGTGTCTGATCCTCTCTAGACAAAGTCGATAAAATTTGTTTCTCAGGCAAGTGCTTGTGCCTGCAAAGGAGGGACAGAGAGGATTTCTAATGGGATCCTCCTTTTACTTTACCTTGCTGAAAGTCATTGAAGTGACCTGTCGAATTGAAAAGCAAACAGGAGGACTTGAGCCCCTGTGATACAGGTTCATCAATTCTAACTTCCTCAGGGATTCTGAACCTTCAGTTCAGAGCCCTGAAATCAGAACTAAGCAGGAATCACAATTTAGAATTTTTTTTTTTTTCCCCCCAGAAAGCCTAGCCCTTCTACAGTAGTTAAGTCATTTCTTAGTAAAACCAGAATGTTCAAATCGTACACGAAATGATTTCTGTTGATCTCATTGTTGCAGAATGTCTGCACATATTCAGAAAGAATCAGTTACACTCATGGAAGACATCAACCTATCCTGCAAGAAATTCTAGGAGGTATCACTGAATGCTTGATTTGTCTTTCTGGCATTCCTCAGGAGCAGACAAGATACTGGACAAAATAAAGCTTTGATCTAATGTAGTACAGACATTCTTCTCTACTTACAATATAGATTATACAATATGGACACAAACTACACTAATAAACACGCAAAATAGTCATAAGCACAAGCACACATAAGGAAGAACAGGACTGCTCCTTCCTAAAGGAATTTATCTCCCACCTTCCACAGAAAAGAAAAACTGTGGAAGAACCCAACTAAAATGAGCAAAGTTTCTTCAGCTTCCTAGCTTGGAATAATTTAAAACATACTCCACAAACAAAAAGTAAAGTGCTACCAAGGATCAAGAACTACCTACAACATTGAATCACAGAATCATAGAATGGCTTTGGCTGGAAGGAACATTAAAGGCTACTCAATTCCACTATCCAGGTCATTGATAAAGATGTTGAACCAAAGTGGACCCAAGATGGAACCCTAAGGGACACCACTCATTACCAGCCTCCATCTGGACATACAGCTATTGATCAGAATGCTGTGGCTCTGACCATCCAATCAATTCTTTATTCACTGAATATTCCACCCTCCAAATAAATAACTTTCCAATTTAGAGATAAGAATATGATGTGGGACCAAGTCATCGTCCTTGCAAAAGCCCAGGTAGATGACATCAGTTGCTCTTCCTTTGTCCAGTCAAGCTATCAGTTCATCATAGAAGTTTACCAGATTGGTCAAGCACAGTCTGCCCTTGCTGAAGCCATGCTGGCTGACAAGGATCATTTCCTCATCTTGCATGCACTTCAGCGTAGCTTTCAGGAGGATCTGTTATATGCTCTTCCCAGGCACAGACACGAGGCTCACTGTCCTGTTTTTTTACCAGATCTTCCTTTCTATCTTTCTTAGAATGGAAGTGAATAAAAATGACAGAACAAAAATTCTCTTGAATAAATGTAAGAAAGGCACTGACATCAATTTAATTGTGAAATTGAGAATGCCCTATTTCTAAGAATGCAATTACACAGTAGAACTTAAGGACGACAGCACATCACACTTCTCCCCTCACTTTGGCCCAGGTGAACAAAAAATACTTGGGTAAATACTTCTAGATGTAAAACATCAATGTTCTCCTAGCATGTATTCAGTAAATGGTCCCAGTTTATAAAAGAATCATCTGTATTGTCTATGAATGTCCACAGCCTTAAAACATATAGTTTCAATACTTTTCTATATACAAGGGGGAGCTTTAGAAAGCACAAGTAGAAATCTCTTCTAGTAAATACTCAAGTCTACAAGGTTAAGACTGGTGCCATAAGTTTTTTTTTTTTTTTTTTTTTTTTTTCTTATTCACCTCCTGTTCACTATAATGCCACCACCTGCTAATCTTACATGCAAGAAAGTCATTAGAATTTATATTATCATTTTTTGGCCTTTGAATTCACACCTTGGAAATGGTTGTACCTCTGTGTGGATTTCAGGACCAGTAAAAGTTACAGTGCATACATATAACTTCTAAGTATTTTTCTTACAACTTGGTATTTAAATCAGGCACTACCAAGTAGGACAGTTTAATACCTGTATTACTCTGATTTGTGATGGGAAAACCTTAAAGAATTGTAACAGTGTAAATACTGTAGTGTGATAAAAATGTAAACACAGAACACATCCTAAAATATATTGTTTTTCATTCATTTTTAAAAAAGGAGAGTGCGTTAGACTTGAGAAAAGAGCAGCACAAACCCAAGAACAGTTACTTCATCCCTTTCATCCAGAGCCACATCATGGGAAAAAACCCACAGAACTAAGAAAAGGAAAAGTGTAATGGAATATAAAATTTTGCAGAGAATTCATCTGTAACCATGTTGTCCAAGGAGCTTTGTCTATAAGGAATAAGATGAGGAAAGACTGGAGAATGTTTACAGAGATAAAGCAGATGCATGGAACTTCAGAGGCTTCCATGTAAGGTTAAGCCTCCACTTTTCAGGTCAGCTGCTGTAGACAAATTTGTCAATCAGCAAATTGCGACTAAGTGATGGGAGCTCTATTTCATTTATATGTACAAGTAGAGGTCAAACGCCATCCGCCTAAACTGATAGCGGAGAGCTTCATCTGAGAGAAACAGGTAGAGAAGGAATGCATTTTAACTGTTTTTAACATCCCATTGGCTTTATTTGTACTTCTAGGCATGACAGCATGCATGGTATTTATGGCTGTAAAGAATTTCCGTTCGTAAGTTTACCGTGCTGTAAAAAGCAGTAAGAAAACAACTTAAATATACCAAATCCAGCTTACAACAAAGGACACAGATTTTATTCGCACTTTGCACACCAGAAAACCTATTAGCATGCTGCTATTTAAAGATTTAATTATTAGAGCTCCAGTGTGTTTCAAAACAATCATACTGCTTCACTTCAGTAGGTCCAGCTAGTATTTCACTGTCTCCAGGGCAGATGCCTATGGAATAAGAAGAAGACAAGACAGTTCCCCCTTATATTCTCCTGCTTCTTGCTATTTTCAGCTTGGAGACATTCTGAAGCAGAGGTGGTTCTTACGCACTTACTAGCCATTAATACATCTCTCCTCCATGAACCTCCACACCCTCTTTGTTAGCCACAGTAAACTGTAAATACACAACATGTTCTAGCAACTATTTCCAGAGATCTGACATTCACTGCATATAGGACCTCTGTCCTTTTGTTTGCCTCAACTTTGGTTCCTACTAGCCTAATTTGACGCTACCTTATGTTCTATTGGAAGACTTAGGGCATCTTCAGCAAAATATCTAACTGGAGCCCATGAAATCAAAGTACTGGCAAAAAGCATGAGAAGTCTGCTTAGCACAATATTTCAATCACAGGTTGTTGCACAAAATAGACTTGACAGAAATCACATAAGAAGGTTTATGTTTTAAGAACTACTTCAACATTTTATACAATAGCATACTATTATTGCTTCAAAATCCTACTAATTTCATGGTTTTCTCATACAAAATCTGACTGTACAATCCTTCCTACAGGATTTTCACTGACTCCAGTGAATGTATTGCATGATCAGTGTTGTTTACCCAAAATATATTACCAAAATAGTATACTTTTTTGATAACTTTTTTTCTGTCAGAGCATCAAGCCATATGAATCCATCAGCATAACCTATATTATTGAGCTGAACTGAATGCTCAGAAAGTACTCCCAGTATAAGCTGAGCCTGTGCAATCAACAGATTGCTAGGCTTTAGTTTTTAAACAGAACACTAAAAAAAAAAAGTGATAGATCTGGATATATAACAAAAAATTGTACATATGGACATGCAAATACTGTGACACTGTTGAAGTAAATACAAAGAATATGGACTGTATATTTATAGAGCCTCCTCTTTCTACAGTCATCCAAAGCATCTTCTTCCAGAGCAACAATCCACGGCAACCTCTGGAAGAACAACTAGGCAGAAATGCACTTCAGCATACATTGTGGCCTTGAATGTCAGTGTTGGGTAGACTTTAAGTGTTGATTCTTCACATGGAGTGCTCAGGAGCTACTTGCACCGCGAGAACACACAGGTAGCAGGATGTTACTTATGTATCAAAATCACCTATAATTTTGAAGTTAAAAACAACTTGGATAATAGAATAGAAAATTGAACAGAAAACAAACTATCTTCCACCACCTTAGTTGTGCAGAATGGAAACAAGGGAAGTCATTGTAAAAATACAAATAATAGCACACTACTAGTGACAGTAACAATGATAAATTTATAAACCATTATTAATTACTTTGCAGAGTCACTAGCAGGAGGATGAGCCAAGCAGCAATGAGTTAATAGGTCTAGGAATCAGCTTTTTAAGGTGATTAAAACTATAACCCTACGCCTATACTAAGTGCCTAAGTGGTGTTATTTTCAGATCTCCAGTTCAAACAATAAACACCGCTAGGCACATGCTGCAATTCTTCTTTAAACAATTTTCTCAGATATTTATTTGGCAAGAGAAGCTGCTGCTATCTACATCATCTACTTTCTTCAGGGGGTTCAGCTACCTTTGAGCTCTCCCTAATCAGCCAAGGAATAAGCTAAGGAAGAACAGTAAAATAGCTCGGGTCTCAATGCCATTGGTTACATGACTTACTGCTGGCCTAAATATCAGGCACATCTTTACACGAAGTGCAAATCAAGTAAAAAGAAAAACTGCTGGGGACTAGATCTGAACATGGTCAAAAATTATAGATTCACAATTGTTTGAGTTAGAAGGGATCTTTAAAGGCCATCTAGTCCAAGTCCACTGCAATGAACAGGGACACTGTAGCTAACTCAGGTTGCCTAGGGCCTTATCCAGCCTTGCCTTGAAAGTCTGCAGGCATTGGGCATCCACACATCTCTAGGCAATGTGTTCCAGTGCCTCACCACCCTCACTGTAAGAGGCTTTTTCCTTATATCCAATCTAAATCTAACCTCTTTGAGATTGAGACCATTTCCCCTGGTTCAGGCAACACAAACCCTGCTAAAGAGTTCGTCCCCTTCATTCTTGTAGCTCCCCTTTAGATACTGGAAGACTGCTATCAGGTCAAACAGAAGCTCCCAGTGGTACTACATACAATTCTTACATACACAACATATCAGTCATCTCTTCTCTATACAGCTCCTCAAGTTTCTGTTAAAATGCTGGTATTTTCTCCCGAGGAAGCATCAACGTGTATTTGTCTTAATTTCATTAAATTTTACAAGGAAATGCAGTCAGTCACCTGAGTACTAAAACAATCTTGTTCCATTAACTCCAGGCATTTTCTTTCTTAAAGTGTATGCCATTATATTTAGCAGCATGCCAATAAGTGATTGCAAATGTATCAGTTTAGTTTTCGCATGTCAACAAATACATCCCCCATTTCATACACTGAAATATCTACAGATCATAGTAGGCAAAGTAATGCAATATTGTCAAATAGAATTCACATTTCTGATTTAGGAATTCTTTACAATTCCCACAACTCAAAGAATACCTTCCCTTTAAACATTCTACATTCAATTCCCAGACTGGGTTTCTACCTCCTTTATGCCACAGAGCTTCATCATCCTCTTTTTCATCATCCTTAGCTCCACCAATACCTTAGCAAATCTGCATGCACTGAAGTCATATTGCCTTTATCTGCTTCACCAGTAGAGGCCTAGACAGATTTACAAGGCAGAAAATACTTAGAAGGATTTCAGTTCACTTATTAGGATCAAGTAGTGCATCATGCAGTAGCATGACTTTTCTGTTTCAGTTGGAGCTGTGTCTATTGCCTGAATAGGGACATTATTTCCTTTCTAGGAAATTGAGCAAGTAAGAGAAAAACAAATGAACAAGTAAATTCAAAATTAATTCACTCTCTTCATTAACTAGTCGGTAAAATGGCATCCAAGTTTCATTTATTGTGGCTACACAGGAACCCCATATAAATATATCATTGCATAAGTTCCTCAAAGTAAAATACTTATCTGCTTTCTCAACTGTATAACATGCTATTCTGGGTACCATACTATAAATGGTACAATGCTACCTGCTAATGAACTGTTCTTCCATCTGATAGCACTGATATCATTCACATCAAAAAAGAAAGGAGAGGATTGTCAATAAAGCCATAAAATGAAGTGACTCTCCCATATCACAGAGTGAGACCATACTCATTTCCTGCTTGACCCCACATTCCACCCTGTTTACTTAAACTCACTTGCAGGTATTTCAGATTGCCTTCCCTCCTCCAATGGCTTTCCTGTTCCTACTCCATTCTGCAACATCCCTCTTCATTCCAGACTCAAGGGATAGTGTAATGCCAGGACTTGAGGAACCCAGTTGCAACATTCTTTTTTCCTCAACCAGCCCAGTGCAGTCACAGATCAGAAAATTTATCTGGGAACGCACAGGACAAAAGCATCACATTCATACTGTTGTGTAACCATGGTCAGTTGGCATCTCCACAGATGATGTTTCATATATAACTCCAGACAGAAATCTCTGAAAACATACAGCCTGCAAGTTCAATCAAGATGTAGAACGGGATTTATTTTAATTTTTTTTTAAAACCCCAGAGAGATGTTATCTGATGAAAACCTTACACTAAATGAGATTTTATCTTTGGCATAGTTAAACAGCCAATGATATGTTTCTGGGCTTCCTAATACAGCTGCTTTTCTTTCTACTACAAGATGGAAGATTCTGAAGTAAAAAGAGGAGTGAAAAGTACTTCATTGGCAAAAAAAAAAAAAAAAAAAAAAAAAGCACACCTTCTGTTTTTGATGAAAAGCTACAGTAGTTTTTAAATCACAACACAGAAATTAACTCCTTAAGGGCACATCAGGCTAAATTAAAGCTCCAGGAGATTCGAGTCCCTACTTTTTGACCAAAAACGAAGGAAAACAACTTGTGTTGATGTAAGCCCTTGGTGTATCATCTTCCCAACCATTCAATTCAACAGAAGGGCCCTGAATAACGGTTTACTTTCTGAATGCAATTTTACATCATAAATCTTGCCTGAATCTCCCCAAAGGGAAGCCATTTCACTACTTTGTATCAGAATGAAACAGTGCAGATTTGTATCATGGAAAGAGTTTCTAAGTAGTAACTCCAAGTTCTACTTCGCAAAGACAAAGGCAAACATTGTTTCAATCACTCTATCAGCTTTATCCACAAATTCAAGTTCAAAAAACACACAAATCTGAAGTCAAAGTTGTTACTGCAATTTTTTTTTTTTTTTTTCCCCTAAAAAGGTCAGCCCAAGAGGATCAAACAAACAAACAAAAAAATCAGCAGTAACACTAATTTACACTGGAATCCAGCAAAAAAAAAAAAAAAAACAACAACAACAACAAAAAAAAAACCATAAACAGCTGTTATGTGGTGAGGTACACAAACACCATGTATAGTTTTTATAGTTCTCTGCTATATAATACTGTATTAGGTATTAAAGAATTGTGCAAATACTAGGCTTAAGATAGCCTAGCAATGCATTCAGAGGCACACCAGGTTCTCAAGCTGAGACAGTTATTACTGCTACTACCAATTTCTTCCAGTATTAAGCAAGGAATTGTAGCAGAAAAGACACTGTACACATCACAAGATTAATATTTAAACTCATGGTCATGGTTCCTGTACTAGATCAGTATCGTCACTAAATACTACCAGATTCATGAACTGGATCAGATTTTCACTGAAGCTAGTAACATCTTCTGCTAAACACTAAACAGGGGCTTGCATTCTGAGTAAGTCTAAAGAGCATTAGTCAATTTTGCTCTTTAAAAAGGTGTGACAGTAAGGGCTCTGGATGCCACGACCCATACAGCATTTTTGCTGGGGTGTTGAATTCTCTTAAATACTCTAGAAAACACACAGGATGCTTTCAAGGGAGTGAGAGCTCCTGTCTATTTTCTATTAATGGGAGTTCTCCATGACTAAGGGATTGATTAAACAACAAACAGAAATAGCATTCTTGCACTTATCAGTCAGATTTTACCAACACTGTGTGGCCTAGCTGTCTCCCATTACCCACAAGTAAATCTAATTTTTGCAACTGTAACGTTGTCTCCCCTCCAAGCTATCTGCATTGCATCCCACATTATGCAATCTGAAAAAAAAAAAAAAAAAAACAACCAAAAAACCAAACACCAAGTAGGCAACTGAATCTACATTGTAAAAAAATAGCTGAGGGAAATGGCATTTTCTAATCCTCTCTAATGACAAAAGTCTGCAAAAGGAAGAGAAACAAGTTTCTCTCTTTAGTGCAATATAAAATATTTTCTTTTCACTAATATCAATTATGAATGCTTATTCTAATTTATGGACACTTGCTTGACATCAACAGAACTGACACACCCCTCCAATTACTTTTCACATATGATGGCATATTTATTTCACTCTGATGAGACGAGGCTTTTCTAATTTCCTGTGTAACCACCCCCAACTCTCTGAATATCTGCCATTAAATTGTGAACAGGCTTCACACATTTTCAGATGCTTGAAAATGGCAGGCAGAGCTTTTTGATGTTCAGTCCCAGTGTCTCAATATTGTTTTCTTGCTAACCCTCCAAGCTTATGTTGTCCATATGAATGGACTTCAGGCTTTTGAAAAAGTTTACCACATCATTGACATCTGCCTGAAGTGCTGTAGTCAGAAGTCTTTTATTCTAATGTCAATGCCGCTTTGAGAACAAGGTTGTAGGATTCCTCCTAGTCCTGGAACATACTTAGAAGTCAATGTCTTATTTTCTACGATTAGCCCATAACAATGTCAAGCATGAAATTTAAATTAATGAGCACTTCACTTATTGAAATTACTTCAGCACTTTTGCTACTTTCATTGATTTCTATTTACTTCAGCAACCACAAATATGAAGGACACTTCTAGATGCAGCTAAATAGGTTAATAATATGCTAGCATTATAATAATATGCTAGTATAAGTACACACAGAGACTGAACTTTAAAATTAACCCTAATTTTATTTAGAAACATCAACAGTAGAAATATACTATTTATAAAGTATTGTTTCCTGCATTTCAGACAACGTTGCCTTTATTTTCTTCCTCACTCTCTCCACTCTAGTGATTGGCCTACACGACTGAAACACAGCAGTAAATACACTATCAACATCGCCCCTACATAGAATCAATTTAAACTAATGTTCATCATTCAGTAAATACCATCTCAGCAGCAGACAGTGCTGTAGCTAACCTTCAGAGCATTTCACCCTCCTTACAGAGACCAATTTGAAGAAATAAGCCATATTTGATTCGTAGGAGCTAGAGAAATTTGTGAAAAATCCTTCTTTCCCCTCTGCCCTTCTTCACACATTAAACAGTCATTTGAGTTATTTGTTATAAGCTTACAAAACTTGCATTTCTTGCTGTTACCTAACAGAGTACTAATCAGCAAAATAAGAGAAAGAGGAACTGCCTTAGAAGAGTAAGCCAAGACCACGATTTTCCATCCATAGGTTACAGAGAGAGATTGATTTGAGAGAGAAGTGGAGAAACAAGTTTTCCCAAAGGCTTCTCGATACATTTGTAGCACAGAAGGCTGCTTGGAGGGCACGGCGCTTGCTGGAACTCTTCATACCCTCCTAGACTTAGCCTCATCCTTCTCAGAATTGGATGTGCATGCAGACAGTATAGCACAGCCAATTCCACAGCTATTAAAGCCACATTCTAATGTCAGGGGAAAAAAAAGTAACTAAGGATGGAATCTGACCTCCAAATAATAGAATAATAGCTAAAACAAATCCTCACTCCATAAAGTGGTTGCTCTTTGCAAACATGGATCAAAAAAGGTTAAATATAATAAAGTAATATCAGGAGGGTTGAACCTTTTCCCTTTCATAGTTTAAAGCCAGATTGTGCAGACCACTAAATTTTCCATAGCAGCTGCAACTACACAGATCCTTGCAAAATCAGCTACAGTGTCAGAAGTTCTGCCTACTAATAGAGGAGCATGGATCATGACCAGTGTCTGTAAACTTGAAGACACTTGATCCTGTACAGCTGCACATGCATATAACTTGAAGATGAGAACTGCAGCATCACACGTAGCCTAGAAACTTCAACATGGTAGCCTGCTGACACATGGTATTTGCAAGTTCTTTCACATATGGAAGACTGTATTAGTATGGTGCCACTTAAAGTTTGAACATTAACTGATTTATTTTACTTTGGTTTTCCAGCAAAACCTATAGGGTGTGACAAGATAATTTTTTGCATCTATCGCCATGCAGGAAATAGAGTCATGAAACTATGATGCTAACCCATGTACCCGCGCTGCCTCTTTATCTAAAGAGATCCCTGTTATTTAGAGAAAGCTCACTTATTTTAGGCAGCACTCCTAAACAGTAGAATCACTATAAAACACTGTGAAGCACTGAAAAGGAGACTTCATTTGATGGCACCAACAAAACAAGCTAGAGATTGCAGAACATTTTCATAGGAAACTAAGATGGGGATCAGAAAAGCACCAAAGTAAGGATCAAAATGAAAGAGTGAAGAACAAGCCCACAAGCAAGAACAAGGAGCAGATACTGTGACTAAGGAGGGAAGATGCATCCTCAGGGATATTCGTGATGCTAGCTTAAACTCGAGAACATTTGAAAGTGCTGAAAGAGCACCTGTATCAAATAACATCAAGTTATGAAGTTGAATCAGTACCTTTTCCTGTTTCTAAAGAATGTTTATTTATCACCAGTTGTACAAAATCTAAGTTTCTAACTATCGTGTGGCCCTGAGGATGAAAACTTGTGAAAGCTGAAAGATTTTGTATTTAAGCTCCCAAAAAGCACTTAACATAAGAACCTGCAATTCCCTGAAATACAGAGAAAGCAGATACTACAACTGCACAACGCACAAAGGATGATTTGGTACCAGTCCACCATTATTTTTACTTCTTTCATTGTGCTACTTACTTCAAAATACACACGTTGATTGCTGTCATTAAATAATTGTTTTGCCCCACACAATGCACTGTTTTGCATATTTGCTGATGTTTCCCCAAAAGCACTGGGGGAATGAATCATTACTGAAACAATTTACTTTCAGTTAGTGCATGAATGCCTTCCCATGATGCTTTGATGCTTTGTTTGTCCTCCTATAAAAATTATTTATGACCCAAGTGTGATCTTTTAAATCAGAATACTTACTCAGAAATCAAAGCTCCCGCATGTTAATGCAAGTAGAAGCCCTGACTAATTTTTCAAAGCCACGTTGAATATTCAAAAGCTAGAACTGAAGGAAAGGAGTTAACATTAATTAATATTTGAAGCAGTAAAATAAAAGCAACAGTGAAGCTAATTTTGCAGGACAATTAATCATGAGTCTTGCTAATTACACATGGGATTTTGCAAATGATTTTTTTCTCAGGTAGCAGAGTAAAAATGATAATCCTCTACCCATCAAAATCATTGGCTCCTCACCAATGTCCCCAGCAAGAGCAATTAGTGGGAACAGCAGAGCCCTAGTAATTGCATGTCAAGAGAGGAGAATGTTAGAATTTTAATTGCTCCAAATAAATACCACTTGCTCATCCATACACCTGACTGTCCAAAACTCATCTGCAAGCCAGAGCAAGTATGTAACCACTTCCAGGTGTCTGCACAGAAATAACGCTCTGGGAGAAGCGCTCTCTGAGCAACACATGCAGTTTCTGGAAGAAAATATCAATATGCACTCATTCTGAACTGCAGTGTCATCACTTGATGATAAGAAGTGGGAAAAAAAAAAAAATACATCGCCCACTTGGGAAAAGTGTGCATATTCTTTATATTTGCCAAATATTTATTGCTGACATTTTTTGAAGAACTTTAACTATCTTCAGGGTGCCAAGGGCTTCAAATTTACTGAATTTTAGGATCCCCAATAAAATGTTTTTAACAAGACATCTCAAGAGGGCATAAAATAAAAAATTACCATATTCATGAGAGCAAGCCTGTAAGATTGCAATGCTATAAACCGCATGTCTATAATGTGCTTGTGGCTTTCTTAATTAAAAAAAAACTCTAGTAATTAGAGACCTCAGTTCCATTTTTGCACTTTATCCCAATCACTGACATGCTACCATTACTTTTTTGTTTAATATACCTACACATGGATGCACACAATTGCAAATAATCAATAATATTTAAGTATGTGTCCAAGATCTAAACGATGATGGATATATTTAAATATTGCTTTTCAGGAAATTACTACTTTACTGGTCATGTAGTAACTTTAAAAATGCATGGTTTAAAAGACACCATGTTTTTTCCTCTCATCTCTTCAAGATATTTACCATTTACTGTCATTTTTAAACCAAACGAATGCATTGCCTTCTGCTCCTATTGTCTTTTGTTCTTCCACCTCAGTGTGTGCCATACTGAGGTGCTAAACCTCATACTTCCTCCTGTTAGATTTGTTAAGCATTAAACTAAGAGCAGTAGCCTTAACTTGTCTAAATATATTCTTTGCATGTTCAAAAATCACTGTACATTGTTTATTGCAGTGTGATTGCTCGAGAGGAAAAAAAAAAAAAAAAAAAAAAAAAAAAAAAAAAAAAAAAAGCAGGTCATGCAGAGTGCTGCTTCCTTTCCTGAATTACCAGCAGATCACAGGTGTTTATCAGACTCCCAGAGGTGATTCAGGTAATAAACACCAGGATGGCAGTTTAAGTGGTTAGGAGCTTTTCCATCAAATACAGTCCTTGCAGTCCTATCGTTTTGCATATATTGCTCACAAATGGCAAATTATTTATGCAGCCTCCTTAAGTGGTTCCTTATGGTTTTTACTTTATTTTTCCAAAGCAGGAACCTTTTGAAGATGTGTGTTCTCATGACAAAGCAAACTATCATTCCATCTGTAAGCCTGACTCATTTCTTAGAGCTTCCTTTAGAGACATAATGCTCATGACCTTGCTTTGCCCTTCTCTTTAGCTCAAATATCTTTTCTACAAGAGCACCAGTTTCATAGCAGGTTACTATCCAGCTCTTATACAAAGAGACCAAGAAAAGTGTGCTTTTAAATAGAAAAAGTAGTTCAAGAGTTTTTCTCATGAAAACATAGTAACAATAGGCATTAACTAGTGGCTGCTACTTGAAATGCAGCTTTTCAAAAGATTTAATGCAAACTACACTTTGATAAAAATAAAATTGAGTTCATTTTTGTCTAAATTGAGTATTGCCAGTGATGAAGTTATAAGTTTACACTACTATTGAAAGTCACTGACCTAGGAACACCTCTGCAATTGCCCATTGCCTATAAATAACTGGAATTTGTTTGATGGTGCTGAATAACCGAGCCCATATTTAATGCCAGGGTTGTCATATGAACCCGCTTACTACTACACGCATTACCTGCTGCTTCCTTTCTTGACAAACAGCTCTGCAATAATCATTTATAAATTCCTTACATGCAAAACAGACTTCAGGAAAGGATTTATGGATGTTCAACATAATTTAACACCAGGAAGAAAAGAGGAAGAGTCAGCACAATCTGAAGTTTCTAAGAATCACCAGATCATAATTACTGCACCAGTGGTGACATTTCTGTGGATCTCCATAGAAATTTTATCAATTCTGTCTTCAACTTGTGAAATAACAATTTATTTCCACAGAAGTGATATGGAATTGAAAATGTTAGGGAATACTCTGAATCTCCAAGATAAGCCTCTGTTATTCTTCAGTTTTTGACAGTAAAACATCAAGCCACGGATAAGATTATAGCTGTATTATACTTCCAAGGTAAGTAACGCAATCATTGCAAGTAAAAACAAAGAGAAAACAAGTATTCTTTCTGCTTTTCTACAGTATTAGAACTAGCTACACAGAGAATAAGCAACTTGCCCAAGCACACATAATAAGCCCACAGCAGAACTAAAATCCAAGTCTCCTAGAGTTGTATAAACCTCCAAACACCTTACCTTTGTGATTGAATCTTGCAAGTAAACATTCTATTTTATGATCAGTAACCTTCAATAAATGAAAAATAAAATAGAAGATCTAGTTGGGAATGCTAAGTACTCCATTCTCTAAAAAATAATTCAGGTTGAACCTCATTTCTTCCCTGTTATCTTTTAGAGGACAGGTTTTGAGGCACAGTGTGTATTTTCACACCATTCCAGACTACCACTGTAATAAATTCATTCTTAGCTCTCAGACTGTGAAAAACCATATAGGAGCCTGCAATACTATAACGTGAGGGAGAAGTACAGCAAAAAGACAGGGGAGCCAAGCCTCAGGTTGTAGCAAATGCAAAGGGCAAACGCAGCAATCACAAATGCAGAAACAAAAGAAGAAAATTTGCTTACCTTTGAAAGGCCACAGATACACAGGGATCTCCACCAAGATACCCTTACTTCTACTGCCAACTCTTAAACGAGGTCTGAGAAAGGTTGCACCCTGGCTGCACTCTTCTAGTCACTCAGGGGCACTGCATGCACCTGTGCTACCCTGGGTTGGCCCTGCCTTCCCACCAGGTGCTCAATTACTGGTTCAAGCCATGACTCAGCATTTCTGCTACAGACCCTTTCCAATGAGAATGAATAACCAAAAATGCCAGTAGGTTGAAACTAGGCAAGAAAGAATTTTGACTTTGGTTCCAGAATTCCAGACACTGCAGAGGACAATAATTTTTGGAATAAGGAAAAGTGATTTTACATGCCAACTCTGTTTCAAAGGAAGAGAAACAATTTCAAAATGAATTTATGTCACAGGAATGTCCTGTGTGCATTAACGAAGGAAAATTCCAAAACACTGGCCTGCCCAGGGAACTTGTCTTTTCTTATTATCTCAAAAGAAAAGCAAGAAGAGCCCGTTTCACTTCAATAAGCCACAAACTAATCAAAACCAATAAAGAAATAAGCTAAGAGGTGAAACATTTTAAGGCCAGAAATGTAATTTGGCTCATTGAAACTAGAAATAAATAAAAATTCTCAAGGAAAAAAAATCCAACGCTTACATAATTTCAGGCTTTAAGAAATTTATGCCAATCATAATAGAAGATTTTATCTGTTACAGCAACCTTCCATCTCAGATAAAACTGTATATCCCAAAACACTTTAAGGAAAGAAACTTAGGCAAGTGGTAATGCAGATGCGTTAAGTAATATACATACTGTGCAGCTTTTATGTGGCTAACAGGTGATAGATTTTGGATTTGCTGACTAGCCAAATTTTTTATGACTTTTCAATGAGAGGTTAAATGGGGACCTGGAGAGCCTTCCATTCATGCTTGTCTAGCTATTTTGGTTTTGTTTGTTTGCTAAAAAGTTTCAAAAGAACATAACGTATGAGGATATCACAACACCCTTCCCCAGAATTACTCTGAATAGAAAACTGGCAGTTTATTAGCCAGAAACTAATCTGTTTACAGACTGAAGAAAAATATAGCAGGTGATGTGGAAGAGGTAGTTTCAAATACTTCAGAATGAAGCATCGAGACATGTAAAGTGTAGCACATCAGAGAAAATACTTCAAATTTCTGGCCAGGAGTCTGGTCCCAAATATTCAAATACAAAAGATATTTTAGCATCAAAGACATGAGATTCTTTATCTCAGGTTTAGGGGAATAACAATACATTGCAGTTCCTGCCTCTGCCCACAGGCTTCTCTTGTTCTAATAATTCTAACCTATAAACTCTCCAGCATTTTATGGAGCTGTATTTTTGAAGCACATCAGGCTGTGAAGGTATGGGGGCTTTCTGCCTGCAGAACAAAATGATTATACATACCCACGTGATTACTGTGTGAAGCATGCTTCCTCCCTCCACACAAGTAAGATAATTGGGTGCCCTGTTATACTATAAACTACACACATACACATTACTATTTTTAGCTACAAAACACAAATGTAAGACTTATGGAAAAATTAAAGATACATTAATATAAACTAAAAATCAATGTTTGGTTTGAATGCCCAGCAGTAAGGAACAATCTGAAATAAAAAGCTGCCAGGAAATACAGAGTTCAGCTATGACCTTCTTCAGGGGATGCGGAGTGTAAAAGTAAGTCCTATCAAAACCAACAGCCAGAAAAGGCTATCACAGTAGCAATCTAAACTGAATTAAACACCTGAACCGATATTACAGAGCAGGATCATTAGCTAAATGATTAGACAAAGCTCTTGGGTATCCTACTTATCTTCTCCGTTATAAAGAATGGTAAAATTATTGCCCTACTGAACAGAAAGCAAGAAGACAACACTGTGTTTTAGAACAGGAGAAAGGTTCTGAAAAGAAAAGAAACTTGTCTACGGTTAATACAATTGTCCAGTTTCATGTGCTTCACATTCACTCTCCAATATATCACCACACAATTTTAGAAAATTCCATCATGTAAACAAAGTAATCCTATCTAGTCATTAATTATTCCATCAGTCACCTGTCTTAAATACACCGTAGCAGAAAATAAACTGCAAAATGCATTTTATTTTCCTAAGGCCTTTCTACCTTGGCTCTTCATCTGTTTTAAGTTTCCACCCACGTTCCTCCTCTCCTACAGTCTTTGACCTATTTAACCTGCTATTTGGCATTCTTTCAAAAACAGAAATCTAAAAAATGTACAGTGATGGAGAGAGAAGAAAGGGAAATAGTCCCTACTCCCAGAATCAACAGGATGTTGAGACAAGAAATCCAGAAGTTCCTTTCCACCAGACAGATCAATGAACAAGTATCTGTAAAGCACAGGACTAGGCAGCAGGCTCAACACTGCACAGAATTATTTACTTCTCCTGCAATTAAAAAAAAAATTCTCCTTGTCCTTCACTGTGTAATACATGAATGGGAAAGCTGAAAATTCATTAGATGAACGAGGAAAGAGCTAATCCAGCAAGATTGCAGTAACACTACTAAGCTGGAAAAGAAACACTCTCTTGTAGACAGAGCACCCGATATGACTATAGCCAAAGTGCTCTTTATCACAGCAAATTTTGGAAAAGAAGGAATCATCAGAAGTTCCCTTTTGCTGAGGGTCAAATACTGCTCATGTTTTGCATTTATCCTGTGTGACTGTCTGAAGAGGTCAGTTTGTACTCATAGTGCAAGACGCCCACTCACAACATATGGATGATTCAGAATTCAACTCTAGCGCCTATCCCAGAAAATGTGTGATGTAATTGTACCACTGTGTCCTCATGCTCTACAGAGCACAGTGTCCAGCCTCCACTGCCATTTCAAAGGCATTACAGCTGAGACAATACAGATGGTCATATTAGCATAGAGGCCTCTATAAGTTGCTTGCAGTGTACCAGCAGCTGGAAGTCTATCTTCAGAGTTGCCATCTGAGGGGTGAAAAAATGATACTTCCATTTAGCAACTAATACATGGATTCATGCTTTCAAAAAACTGTCACGCAGCCACAAATGCTAAGATCTGCTCTACCCAGGTGTCTCATCGAGTTGCAGGCAGGACCAGAATTACAACTAGATGATAGTTAAAGTGTAGAAGGAGGCCTACATCAGTGAATCCAAAGACTTGGGTGAGAAGGATAATAACTGCAGGACCTTGCAGGGAAGCAAGAGGAGATATGACCTTCCAGAGCAATTATTTCAAGGAGACTGTTAGGGAGCCCACCTGAGAGAAAGCCAGCTTCCTTTGCCTGTCCTCCTGCCCAGATGGTAGTGCACATTTCTGTGCTTGTGCTAAAACACTGAGCACCTAAAGCAAGCAACAAAGCAGCACAGAAAAATGGCATCTGACAGACATTCATCTCCTGGCAGATCCTCAGCCTTCCTCTGCTGAGCTTGGAAAACAATGTACACAGATTTTTGTCTTGCATTTATCCTGTGTGACACAGTTTTTGATAGTTTACCTAATCCATGGACAGACAGCTCATAGTTGGTAACCAAAGTCTGAACTTCAAGAGCTGAGAGCCTCAGGTCTCTTAGTTTTTATATTATATTTACAGACACAGCTATTTCTACAAGGGCACTGCCTGCTTCCTACTTAATTGGCAGTGCCCAGATAGAATACCGCCTCTGTTCGTACTCCATGTCTTTGTGAGGGTAAGGTAGCCAAGACTCTTTTGACTAGAAATGAAAGATTTCCAGATGGCCTCAGCAAGAGACCTCTCTTCCAGCTTCATGTAAAAAATCTCTGACTCATCTCTATGATCAGTCATAAATAGCTTGTTCAGAAACACTCTGTGGAAGTCAACCTAACTGGACCTAACTAATTACACAGAAAGGCTGGGCCCCATCTATGAAGTCTCTCTATTTTTTTCCTCTGTGCATCAGGCGGTCACTTGGTGTTGTTGTTATACTGTTAGAGCAGTTGCCTTACCTCCTTCCATGATGACAGCAAGAGATTTTCTGATATTTGATATGTTCATATAAATGAAAACAATTTTAAAAGGGATTATATCAGTCACAAATGTCTTCCTTCTTGACTGTATTCACATTGTAAGATTCTTAGCTCTACAGCATCCCTTTGCTCTTTTCCCACACAGATTAATGTGTTGCAATCTGGGAGGTGTTCAGCAGTTATTTTCCCAAGAATTACACTTTTTTCTGCTCTGTAGATACTGTCAGTTCATACAAAACCATGAAACACGTCTCCACATCTGGAAACTGGCATCCCTTCTCATCCAGAGGACAAAGCAATCACTCTAATGGGCCACAGTGATGCAAGGCAGATTGGAGTGACACAACAGAGTTCAAAGGCACCAGCCTCCAAGACCTGTGCCATGCACTCAATGTGTTGTAAAGGATTCAACCTGAGCCTGGTACCAGTGCCAGTTGCACAAGTATAGCACCTGCTCTGAATGTCTCTGCCAGAACATTTGACCAGGAGCCAATACTTTTTTCCAGAAGAGGCGTTAACCCATGGGTTCATAGTCTAAATACCTCCCAGAAACAGAGAACAGATAGAGAAAAACTGTATGACTTTAAAACTAGATCTACCAAGTGGACTGTCTATCATAAATCCTGTCCTCCTTACATAATGTAGAAAGTCTCTGCCGAACTACTATGGTTCTGTGTGCATAACTCTGCTAGAAAGTGAGAGAATTTAGTCTTCATCTGTGTAAAGGTGACTGGAGATAATGGAGCAGGTTGTAATAAATTTCTTTAATTAATGCCTCTGAATCTCAGAAAGGGGAAGTCTGCTCTGTAATTAGATATGTGTTAAGCTTTTTCTACATCAGTCAAGCTCTCCACTGTAAAGAATCATATGTCATGGTAGTTTCAGAAAGAACATAGTTTAGTTTCATAGAAATATACCTGCATCTAATGAATATCATTTATTACTGAGCCTGTGATGCTGTCTTAAACATACTCCCTAGCACATAATTTTCTCAAAGCATCAGACACTAACCTAGTAATGTGGCTGTTCTAAAGCAGCTCATAGCATCAAAATAGACTGACAGTATTGTATTTTAACACCTGGAATGCATGGCTGTCCGATTTAGTCAGAAATTTGTAACTCTTCCCCTCAAAGCCAATGCATTTTTTTTAAGACCTTGAATGATTAAACAAATTTGTTTGAGTAACATCTTGAATTGGTGAAAGGGAGTAAATGTACTCAATGTACTCATTCAAGTAACTTAATGTACTGAAGATAAAAGACTATCATGTTCTCAGTAGGCTAGCTGAGCAATTGCTTCAACACAGTCTCAGAGCTTCCTTCACCTTGTTAGAAGATTTTTCTGATACTACTTCCTTACCACTCTCCTTAAGACAAGTTTGCTCATTCCACTACTAACTTAAGACTATAATTCTCTTAACTAGAGTCAGATACTTTTGAAGTAGTTCAAATCCAATTCTCTAAACTCAAAATACCTCCATAATAAACCACGGACAAGGAAACCTGATCTTAATACAGTCCAACTCAGCCTTCTAATGCAGATCCTTACATGTCTACTCTCATAAGTTCCTTTCAGACAGTGGCAGTAGCAAAGTATAATTTTTTTTCCTGTAACATCCATTGTGCCACTCTTTACATTCTCCAATTAGGTGACAAACATGAAACCTGTTCTATCCACAATGTTTTAGGCTTCTGGAGGTAATTTTTACACTATAGTAACAAGTCAGGCATTCTTGATAAGAAAATCAAGTTCAAAAGGTGATTGCACTCTGTAAATAAAAAGGCCTATCTCCACCTCTTGGTAATAAATTGCATTTGTAAGTGCTAAGTATCATTTGCTATTAATAATTTAAATTACTGTGTATTTAACAACAGCATAAGCTTGGCCAGGAAAGGAGGCAGCATGTCCCACCACCACCTTCTTAAGTGAACAAGTTCCTTCCTCTGCTAAGTATTCCGGCACAGAGGTACTTTATGTCAGATCAACTGTCCAGCCCATCTCTACTTTTTGCAAGGGAAGGAAGCTTCTAGCTAAAAGAGCAGTCTTAAATATGAGATACACAATGGTAAAGACCATAATGGCATCTGAAAGCATTTCCAGTAACACAGACTAATCTTTATTGCTTTCTGTATGATTATTAATTGCATTAATCATGATGAACTTTAATATTATTATCTACTGATAATCTTGCACTGATATCAATGTGGATGCAATGTATAATACTCTCAGAAAAGCATGCTTGGCTTCATGAAGAACAAATGGAGTGCATTTTGTTGTTGTTGTTGTTGTTATTTCTGCTTAATTTTTTTCCTGCAATCTGGGTAAAGTCAATCATATATTGCCATGAAAAGAAATCTGTAACATATGCTGTTCTGAGGTCAGCATTTCCTTTTTTGGGGGGAGAAAAGGAAAGCTCTTAAGCATAGTCTTAAGGTTTGTTATATTGCTCTGGCAAATGGGTAGCATAGTCTGAGATTTACATACTTAAAACAGAAAAGAATTACAAATATTAATAATGTTAACTGCATAGAAGGAATTTGAATATAAAGTTTAATATGTAATCCATTGCCAAACAAGTCATTAACTGGCCAGCATCGATAAAAATTCTTAATACAGCTTTATACAAAAGAATTTCTATTTAGCATTAGCAGAAAAGACTGAAAGCTACCCAAAACTAGAATGGCAAGGAAATCCATTGGGTAAAAAGCACTAGAGAAGAGAAATGGCATTGACAAAGACTTTCAAAAAGAGGAAAAACCAATTTTGTGATAAGGAACTCAGAAAACAAACAAACAAAAAACAGGCTACTTAAGGTGCTTAGCCACTGTCTTTCTGTCTGAGTTTAATATAGGCCAAATCTACATCAAAGCCCCAAAAACGACCATTCAATCAGCCAGCCAATATGAGGACCACTCATTCATCACAGCTATCAAATCTTTCTTCTATAAAAGACCTTGAATGAACATCCACACTCTCTGTTTCTGCCCAGGCAGTGCAACAGCAGGGCTCAAGAAATAGTACAGCGTGAGGGGCTCTCTAGGACATGGGTGCCAAGTAATGCCCAACAGCAGCAATGAGAAGCAGAGCGGACAACAATACTGCTCTGAGGCTGTGAAGCTTGAGACATTACCTCCACTCTGCGTGCACCTCTCCTTCTGGTGTCAGCATATCAGGGATGGATAATATACTCACTGCTTCCCTCATAAGAATGGGCGAGCACATCTAGAGATGTCAGCACTCATGACTTCACTTCTCTTTAAAGGCACAGACCATGCAGATGGCACCCAAGAATCCTGAAAAAACCTTACCTCAGCAATACCCAGGCCACAAAATTTGCTCTTCCACCAGTGTATGATCAGGATTAGATTGAACACAACTCTTCCAGAAGACTGCAGCCCTGAAACAGATGCTATAAAGTAGGGATGCAGGGAAAGATGTGCTGCAGCCTTGACTGCAGGGTCAGGATTTCAGCTGTGAAAGATTCAGTCATGGAAAAGTGTGCCAGATGCCTTAGCACACACCAAAAATTCTTAAGATGGTATTAAAACAGATTGCCGTGCTGAGAAGAGCTTTCTCAGACAGAATAAAAGCCCTCTGCTCCCTTTCATTCATTCCCTCAGTTCTCACATGCATACACATGTTGATGCCAATGATGGCTGTGGACTCCTATCCACCAGTGACAGCCAATCTTGCACACCACTGCAGATCTGCATTTCTTAGCATGTGTCTATTATACCTTCTAATCCCAAATTATTATTATTAATGGAAAAATTATTCTTAAGAGTGGCTTCTTTCTAATTCTGAAGAAATTTCTATCTTGGTCTTGAAACAAGAAACTCTGATTTATCAAGAGATTTCTACCACTAACCCATACAAAGAGCTGTCACACAGCTCTTCCAATAATTTACAGCACTATTTCCCTTCTGAAAAATTATTTTGCACTCTCATCCCTTTGTTTTCTTTCAAGTTTAGGGTACTGTCATAAGAGTAACTCTTTCACTTTTCAGTCTTATTATATTTCAACTGGAGTCCCAGGAAAGGGAATTTATCACATTACAAATGGAAGCAGGAAAGGTGGTTTCCTAGTGGTAGGATTACGCAGTATGACAACTCAGATGATCACAGCTGGGAGCGCAGCCTCAAGCAAAGCTCTGTGCAGTGAGGAAGGAAAAGGAGGACACAGAAACAAGTAGCTAGGAGATTTTGAGGTCACAGTCAACCACCGAAAAACTAATATAGCATCTAAACACAGTGAAGATCCTGGGCAAGTCAGACATAAACATGACAGGAAAAGATACATCTGCATCTATTTCTGCTTTCTTTGTTTATTTCTAGGGAAACACAAGTAGAACAAAACACTACTTGTTACTGACCAAAAAACCCTATCTCATAAAGGCAAAATGAACCATGTCAATTAACAGCTTTTTAGACAAATGCCTTACTGCTACCACAGTTTCATGATCTGGAGATCATGCCTATTCATACTGCTGAAGCTATTCAAGGAAAAGACTCTTGAATAAAACACTGCACCAAAGCTAATTATAGGTTGGATGTAATTCATTGTCTTTAGCCTTCTGAGGGATAAAAAACAGATTTAGTAAACATGAAAAATATATTGCAGAACTTTATCCAGATTTCTAAAAAACAGAGATGTTTTGGGCCACCTTTTGGCAGCATAGGCAAAACCTTCTGAAAAAAAAAGTCATGAGAATTAAGTAATCTGCACATTTCTGACCAACAATAGGAAAGAAATGCAGTGCTGGTTGCTTCTCCAGGATACAAGCTTTTATAGCAGATCCTTAAAAGGAGTTGATCTGTCTCTTCTAACCAGTCTTTTTTTTTCCCCTCCTTGGACAAAGCCTATAGTGGCTTGTGTCCTAACAAAGAATATAAATGTATCTGGCTGCATTTTGAACAAATGGATCCAAATTAAAATGTAACAGTAACACTGGGAAGGACAAGGTGCCAAAACTGGAAAATTCCATTAAGGACAATAGAGCTGATTCTGCATCTACTTAATAGCAAAGTCGATCAAGAGAATTGACGATGAATTCAGAGAACTTACACAAGGGAAGGAAAGAGAAAAGAGGAGAGGGAGCAGCAGCTTTTAAAATTCCAAACCTTAAAGGTATTGAGAGCCAAGAAACAATTTCTTACTGATTTCCTACTGAGTTCACATTTGAGAAGCATTTTTATTCCTTTCCATAAGACTTCTACATTGCTGAAGATTCTCAAAGACAAAATACTTTGTCTAGTGTGTTCCATCTGCAGTAGCGACAGAATAGCCAGTAAGAAACAGTTGCTGCAGTGAGATGCATGCACATGAAAGGCAATAACAAGGAAAGGAAGAACATATTTTTGTTTTGTTTTGCTTTCTTTGTCATTCTCCTGCTCCTTTTCCAGTATTTCTTCTTTCATGATAAGGAGCAGAACTGTTCCAAAATGGAGGTCTCTCTGCTGAACAAAGTTAGGTCTGAGTTCACTTTAACTGAGCTATGGGAAGTCATTACACAGACAGTAAGACCCAGCTCTGAGACTTTTGCTCTCCTCCTCTAAACCTCCATCTCCTGAGAATGCTACCCTCAGTTTCAACCTCTTCAGTGCTCTCGGCAAGCAAAGCTGTCTGTGGGTCATGGAAAGTTTATATAGAGTGCTGGCCAAAGGCTACTAGCAAACCTAAAACTTTCTTTTGAGCATTTCACACACACATTTGTAGAGCTCATCAGCTTCAAGAGCTGTCCCTTGGCTATACTGATCTCACAGTTCACAGTCCTGGCCTGCATTAGCACATCTAATGTATAAAATACTTCTTCCTGTCCCAAACCGTGTAGTTCAGCAAAGATGCTATCAGTATTGTGTCTGCATTTCTCTACCAGTGAATCATGAAGGGTAGAGGAGATCATCTGTAATGGCAGAGAGCAGAATTTCAATCCTTTTTACTAGTGGTGCTGCTGTTCCTATACACCACTTTGCCTACCGCTCAGCACCCCATGTTTATTACTTGTCCTCACCACTATGTTGCTCTGACTACACAAAGGGCTGACATTTCACAGTTACCAAAATAGTGACATTCTCATGAAGTATGCCTGTTATTTACAGAAACAGTTCTCTGAGTTCCTTTGTGTCTGATGCTAATACCACACTGTTTACAGTTCATGCTTTGACCTTGTTTTTCAGAGTTCTAATATTTACACAGAATTAGAAGGTCTAAATATGAGTTGTCTCAGTCTGCTCAATTTAAAATTTTTATTCAAGTTTGCTTCAAAGCAATTCAGAATTGACCCCAGGTGTTTGTTTCGGATAGAACTGTCTCATCAGGGTCAGCTAACACCAACACTTTCAGTGGGAGCAAAGCAGAACACTTTGCTCACCCCAAAACAAGAACTAGATCACAAGCAACAACTGACATGGCCACCCAGACAAAATGAGAACTGAGTCACAGACAAAACTTCATCTGCAAAAAAAAAAAAAGTCTGTTTTCATTTGGGTTCTAGTGGAGAACTTTTTAAATGTATCACCAGTACTATGTTCTTTTCCAGTCATCTGTGTGACAGTCTCACAAAAATGACATAACATTAAAGATTGCTTTCTTTGCTCCAGAACAGTTACGTGGCCTTTCTTAGGAAAAAAAATATATATATATAAGGAAGGGGAGGGAGGAAGGAAGCCTGTGTTTGAAACTGAAAGAAAAGAATGTGGCTTTCTCAGTTCTTCACTGTAAATTAATTTTATTGTACCTAAATCAAAATGTCAGCACATACTTTGTTTTCAGTTACTGTTATACACTGTATATTATACAGCTGTGATTTTATGTTGCATTTCAAAAATACATTCCCACAAAGCATATCTTTAAATAGCAGAAAATATCACCTGAAGACACAGGCAACACTCATGGTCCAGTAACTTTTCAAACCATTCTTGTATACAAGCTGCTGTACCAGTGCAGTAATTCCCCTGGACTTTGTCTGTGGCACTAAGTAGTAATAGACATTTCAGAAAAAGATACAAGAAGCCCTGAAAAGTTTCCAAGATAGAATAAAGGGAGTTTCTTCCTTCCTATCAGACAGGTATGTCCAAGAATATGAAAATAACCTTTTTCTAATATGTCCTAGCCATACTAACATTACTTTTAAAAACAACTCTGTTGCTGTCGTTCTTATAGAAAGGTCTTGAAGAACTCAATCTCCTGTGGCTATGAATTTCCATACGCCAACCACATATTATCATAAACAGGATCATAAACACATGCACATAACCTTTTGTGAAAGAAGAGAGAGCTGTGAGATGCTGTGAGATTTCACTGGCACTGTATTTTAAAAACCTGCATATTTCAATCATTTCTTCCCTACTTACATGAGGCTTTTAAGCCTACAGAAATATCGTATCATTAGAATAAGCAATCATATTAATTTTATGTTTTACCATATAAAACACGAGGACAGTGTATGTAGTTGCAAATATATGCATACGGATGCTAGTTATTTAAGTATGAAAATCAGTAGCTTGTACACCCACTACATTTTTATTATTGAGAGATCAGAGAATGTTAGTCTACGCGACTGAGAGACACGTCACTAAATTTATGTTACCTCCACAGAGCACAACAGGTTTGGGTAATTATGGTATCACATCAGATACTATTCTTTTAAAAAGTACAATACTACATATTTTCATGGCAAGGCTAGCAATTTGCATTTAGAGAGCTTTAGAGGGTTAGGTGTTACTGTGGTTTTCCTTTGAACAGCTCGGGTGCTGCTGGAAACCGTGGGTGCTTTAAAACCTGATCTCAGCCTTGTGTGGAACCATCAGGCACTGCAGGGCACAGGGATGTTCCATCGGCTCCTGCAGAATCATTCACAGAACAAAGGCAGATGCGATGCGGGAATTAATGTAGTGCCTACTCTAAACCTCCATACAGGAAAGGACATGATATCATAATGCATTTAACCACTTGAATGACTTTATTTTTTAAAAATACGTATAAATAATCCCCTGCTAAATTAAAAAATGTGCCTTACCAATTGAGACAAATCCTGAAACCAGTGCTGCCTGCAGATCAGCGCTACATCTGAAAGCAAAAAAAGGCTCTCCATCCTAAATTCACTCTCCTGAAAAGAATTTTTGGTAACATCTCAGTACAAAACAGGTAGCTTTTAAGTTCTGTGGCAAGTTTTGAAGATTTCTGCTTTTACCTATGCCAAAGGTAACAGTTCTGGAAGACAAAACTTGTGACAGAGAAACATTTAATGTCACGTTTATATTATGCAGCAGCTAGATAAAGTTGATTTTATTAGAACTACCTCTGATGCTCCAAAAGAATGCCACTGCATTATGTAGCTACCTTAATGTTCATCCTGTTATATTGCCAGTTGCTATGGCAATATCCTCGTAGGTATTTGTAAGGTCACAAAAAGAAGAGCTAACCCTCTTACTCCCAGAATAACTAATGCAGCTCTGTTACTGGCTTGATGTAAATAGTCTCAGGTGACAGCAAACTGTACATATAGTCAATTACAACTGCTCAAAGGAAATGATTTGTTGTAAGAGCCACTGTTCAACCTCGGTGACATCAATGTTTCTATGGCAACAGTTGCCTCTTGCACTGCTTAGAATTGAGTATTGATCAGACGAGGGCCAGCACTATTTCAGAGACTTGCTACTTTTCTGTGTGGCAATTTACAATAGGAACTCATAACATCACTGTATATTTCAAGCCCCAAGGAACCAATTTAGCAGACAGTTACAGTAGAATATTAGCAGAGGTCAATAATGGAAGTCTGATTATAGTCCTAGGACAATTATTCAATGCTTTTGTTGTCTGCCCTTTCAGCATTCCACCAGCTATTAAAATTTTCAAGTAATAATATTCATCCCTGAAGAAAGTGCTGAATTCATTCATCTTCTATTTCAAAGTTTATTTTTCATTGTTATGTTATCTATCAATAAAATTATTCAGCTATATTAGCCAAGCTCTGACCTCTCAGAAGTAAATAACTATTGATCAAGAAGTGGGGCTCTGATGGCATACTAGAGAGTTTCCATTAATGGTCTCATTGGTCCAGCAGATAAGGTGATTCCTATAGGAGAGAGTAGCCAGCAGAGAAAGAACAAACAGAACGGGGCGATTCCTTGCGATGAGCAATAAGGAGAGCAGCAGCTGAGGCTGCATGATGGACTCCTCACCCACTTCTGTCAGCAGTGAAACAGAGCTCTGTAAAGGGTGGATGTTCTGGAATGGCATCAAGGGCTGCTATAAAGCTTTTTAACACAAACCCTGCACCAGGGCCCTCTTATTTTAAGGAAGATCTAGGAGAATTTACCCTACCTTCCTTGCTGAAAGCAGATGAGGCACGAGTTTTGTGCGTTGTATTTTTGCAAGAGCTGCAAACTGAATAGACTAATTATAACTGTAAAGCCATCACATACAGTAGACCACAAATAATTTCCTTTTATCCTTGATATGGGCAAATAAAAGAATAAGTAAGAATTTTCTTCATTTGACTTATCTAATTGTATATTAGATAAATCAGTTATTATTTATTGGATGAATTATTTATTTGCAGGATGAGCAGTATCTTTTTGAAAAACTTGAGGTACTTCAAACTATTTGCAAAATGAGATCTTTGTGAGAAGCAAAGCTTGTCTCCTGATCTTTCATCTTATTTAGTAGATCAAACCAGAGATTCTCCATGTAAATTTTACCTCAGATGCACATACATTTTCATTCAAATCAATAGGAGTCAGGTATATCAGAGGAGGAAATTATCCCCTTATTGAGTCTTCTATTCCTGAGTAGATTTATATAACTCCTACTCAGAGATAATGCAGTTAATTACATTCATCTCCTAGTTCATCATTGGGAAAACAGGATCCAACCATCTGGAATGATCAGTAAAACAGACAAATTCACCAAGAGCAGAGAAAATTCTTTTCTCACTTCCAAAAAGAAAGGGTAAAACTTCCAAACTCAGTAAGAATTAAATGAAAAAAATCTAAGGGGTGTGAAGAGAAAATGAACAGATCATCTAGGTTGATAGTAAGGTGATCAGTTTTTCTCTAGTCTCATTTGATACCTTTTTCTCTCCAGAAGAGGCCAAAAAGATCAGTCTGGGATGTCATCAGGATACTCATGGCAGTCTCCCCATCTTTTTTTCATTAGATCCAGGCTATGTTGCTTCCTGTCTGTTTCGATGTCTAGCCAAGACTGAGGCCTGGATGACACTGGTTGGCTGACATACAGTCCAGAAAAGGAAAATACTGGACTGGAAAAAGCAAGCTGAAAGACAGCAGAACACATATAGCTAACTTGTCAGCAGAAGACCTGTTTTAGTAATCTAAAAGGTTTTAGGGAATCTTCTATTTTTGTTTATCGAAGAGAAGAAAAAAAGAAATTACAACTGCCTTTCTAGTCTTGACTTGTTCTAGGATAACGGGAACTTTCTGATGCAGCTGAAGTCATTCAAGTTCCCAGTTGGTGGAAAGCAGCCATATGAGTTGCATGAAAGTGTCTAAGAACATTTTAAAAAAACAGTTAATAAAACGCAGAAATTATTTGCTCATCATCATACTGCAGAAAGCAGAGTGCAATGACTGTTCTGCTGTTTTCTAAAGCAATACAAACCAAAACGTTGGGTTTGATTTTTAAAAATGGTAGCTCTCCTATTGTTTAGGATCTTTTTTTTTTTTTTTATGATAGACTATGGCAGCTAAAAACTTCTGCAGTGATCAAATACATTGGTGGAATACATGATGGAAACAAAACGCTTCAAGTAGAAGCAGAATGCTTCCTGGTTAATGCCAGTGTATCCAGGCTGTTTAGGTCATTGTTCCACTGAAGCACAGTCCTTTTGGCATCTTGAGTTGGACTTGAAGCAATCAAAGAAGAAACTGACTTCTGTGAATGCAGGGACAGATTTTTAAAGCAGTTCTCTGTGTATATGATTGATAAGTACATGGTTTATGTTCCTGACTACAGTGTCTTGATTTAGAGAGCTCTCTTGTAATCTAAGACATTGTATTCCTGATTGGGATGAGCTATGGTGAAACAACATGGAGACCATGGGGTCCCCTGGCTATCATTTTTCACCACAATCTGCAGGCAAACATGTAATACTTCATACTTTTTATCTTTCTGTATTTCACTGTACAATCAGCAATACTTTCACTTCACCAAAACTAGTTGATACAAATTGTAAAATGTGAAAAAATAGTAAATCTTCCATGTTGCAGAAATACAATTCACAACAAGATTTTAAGTAAGCCAATCATCCAAATGGAAGATACAAGCTGTCAGAAATGCTGACAGATTCCTTTTCAATGTTTTTGAATTTCACTGTGAGATGACATTACAAAATACCCACTGCCACCAGCACCAGAAACTACCCTGGGTGCACAAAGTGATACCACTCAAATATTACATGTACTGTAGCTTTATATTCTTGGCATTCAGCCTTGTTCGCCAACTAGAAACAAATGGTTATGCACTGAAAATGAATTCTGAATTCATATTAGAAAGAAGGAAACCCTACAAATTCACATTTCAGGAAAAGTACACTTTCCACCTGAACAGACAAGTAAGCAGATCAGCCAATTCTCTACTGTTTTACAGGAAAGAAGATATTTCAAACTAGTGTACCAGGGATGGAATATAGCCTCCCAGCCTAAGTGACACCATTTCTATTCTTCCCACCTCTGATCTGCAGCTTAGAGAAAAAGCGGTCAAAAGCCTGAGAAATAAACAAAGATGTAAATAACATTCTTTATAGTTTTGCTTGAATTAACAGAAAGGCAACACCCTCAAAACCATTAAGTCCTCCCTCACCAAAAGAATCAGAAGTTACCCTAGAAATACATTACTAAAATTCAGTTTAGAAGAAGCTAATGAGCAGAGTGTAATCGAGTTTACGCACACAACTATTAAGAAATATCATAGAATCATTTGAGTTGGAAGGGACTTTTAAAAGTCATCTAGTATAAACCCCTGCGATGAACAGGGACACCTACAGCTAGATTAGGTTGCTCAGAGCCCCATCCAGCCTAACCTTGAGTGTATCCAAGGATGGAACATCTACTACCCCTCTGGGCAACCTGAGCCAGTGCCTCACCTCCTTTATTGTAAAAGCTTCTTTCTTACATCCAATCTGTATGGATTATTACAACAGACTCTGCCACAGACTCTGTCCAATTCTTATAGCCCCACATTAGACATTGAAAGGACACTTTCAGGTTTCTCTGCAGCCTTCTCTTCTCCAGGCTGAACAGCCCCAACTGACTCACCTGAGGCCTTAGATGCCTAGTTGTCCGTGTTGGACTCCTTATACAATTGTATGTTGAATTTGTGCTGAAAGTTTAAAAGTGGCAAATTCCCTTGCAATGAAATGCTTATTACAATATAGGGGAATAAAAAAACTGATGTACTAGATATTTAAATGTACTTCAAAATGCCAGTGCATCAAAAATATAAATTAAAAAGCATGTTTTGCTATTGCACCTCTGGAAAAGGGGAGAATTATGTGGAAGCCTACCAAGTAAGCAGCCCAGGATAAGTTCTCTTATCCAAGTTCTCTTCACAAAAGTGATATAAAACTTCTCCTTTGGAATAATATTAGAGAATTGGTTTAATGGAAAAGAGAACTCAGTTTCTCCTTCTATAACTACAAAAAGTAATAAATTAAAGGTGGAAAATAATAGGGATATTCCCTGTGTTTAATTTCAAACATACTATTTTGTAACATTTTTTACAACAAGCCCCAAAAAAGTAAATACTACATCTAAGATCAAGCAGGTTCTATAATATAAGGAGTCCATAAAGGTTTGGCAGTATGAAGACTTTGAGAAAACACCAAGTCAGAAAAGGAAGTGAGAAAAACGTTCCCATTAAGCAGTTTGTTGCTTTTTTTTTTTCCTTATGACTGAATTGGGCAATTGAGTAAGTACTGTCAGTAGTTTTTTACCATTTCCAGACAACTTGTTTATTTTAAATGGGGCATTCGTTAAAATTAAAAACCTAACAGGCTTTAATATGCTAAAAAACCCCTCATATTCCTATATTCCTCACTCTGGCATTGCTAACTTAGGTTAACAGCCAACCCACATAATTCAAGGTCAGAAGTGACTACTGTGATCATCTAGTCTGAAATGCTGTAAAATACAGACCATAGAATTTCACCCAGCAATTTCAGTGTCTAGCCAAGTAATTTGTGGCTGAACTGGAGCATATCTTTCAAAAAGTTAGCCAGGAAGATCTTAAGCATTTGTGGAACTTCATTTGCCTCTGTACATTTGTTTAGCTCACTTGAATAGATGTGATTGTTTAGGTTTAGTGTTCAGGGTCAGAACTTCAGGCAAACAGATTTCAGCTGCCAAAACCCCAGATTTTTCCATTATTAGTGAGGGAATACATTGTTTTGATTCACAGAGCTCTGGCTTATACTTGTAACATATAAGTTCTCTTGAATTTGATTGGATCTGGAATACTCAGAGCTTTTAGGAATCTATTCCAGAAATGGCAAAAATCCTTTGGCTGACCTCACAGGCAAAGGCACACTCACAGATCATTATTTTCATAGATTTTGGAAAGAGTAAACACTTTCCAGCTCCTAAAAAGATAATCCTGAAAGTGAAAAAAAAAAGGAGGGGAAATTAAAAAAAAGAATACTCGACACATGTTTTATCTTTAGATACACACATAGAGCTTCCACACAAACGAAGGGAAATCTCATCTACCTGTTTAAATCATCATCCAAGCCATTTGCACAGACTGAAACTGACTTCATTTTATTCTGATTACCAAACAGTCTTAAACTCACTCTGAAGAGGCATGATCAGGCTACAAAATATGCTATATCAGTAACAAATACAATTTATAATTTGGGTACAGTCCCAACTAGGTCTTTGGTATAGGCTCAATTCTGAGAGAATGGGGCTTCATTTCACTAAGTCAGGCCCTTGTTTGTGTAGAAGAGTTTTTACAATAAACATGGCATCTTTTCCTCCAAGGCAAAACAAAGCCAATTTTCTAATGGAAAGAGAAGCAAAGGAAGTATCAGTAGAATAAGTAAGTATCACGATAAGTTGAAACACACAAATAGGTTCTATTTCCAAATCTGTTAGCAGTGTGGAAATTCTCTTCCTTTTCTCCATGTCCATTTCTAAAGTTTGTTCTGGAAATCTAATTAACGTAGGAAGCTTTCCAGAGCAAAGCCTATACTTGCTGTGATTATATTTGTCTGACATACTGGTAAGAGGTAGTGAAAGTATTTTAATTAAGTATATTTATTGTTGTTGCATGTTATGGAAGCAAGACAAGAACAAAAGTGAAAGGAAAGGTGATAAAACCTTTTGAACCAAGATAATTTGAAATACCTGAGCAAATAGAAAAAAAAAAGATGTTAAGAGTAATAGAAAAGGGGAGGAAAAGGGGAAAAATGGGATGACGTTGAAGTAGATGGGACAAATGCTGAGCAGAGATTAAAAATAAAAACGACAAAAATTGGCTTGAAGTCAAATGCCAGAACTGTATTTCCTGGCAGTGGTCATTTGCAGTGTGTTGCATCACTGTGCCACAGGAGTCAGATGGATATTAAGTTAGTCTTTGAAGATAATACTTGTCTTGCCAGTATGGAGCCTGCCTTCGCCTTTATTACTGAAGGAGGATGTTTTTATTTGCCTAGTGCAATGCATTACATACATAAATTCCACCCACTCAGCAAGTCAAATTAATGCTAACCCACAAAGTACATTAGGTATGGGCTTAAATCAGTCACTTTTTAAGATATAATGCAACCTAGATCCTATCCAGCTTTGCAATATATTCACCATTCAAAACACCCTGCAAACACTTTTCAACATGTTTTGTTTTGTTGAGGTGTCTCTCCTTTGCTAGCAACATAGAGATGTAAAGAATACAGGATCTAATTTGTGTTGCCCCATGATCACTGCCAATGAAAGTGAGAGCTACCAAAACCATTCACTGCCATGGGAGAATGCACCCAGCTAAAACTCATTACTTACTCACGTAACAGTAAAACCTAGCACTTTTAATCACAAGCAGTTTAGTTTGCATGGGGATTATGTGACCATCTTGTTTGACCTGAAATCTCTTCAAATGATAGCTAAAAGAGAATGCTGACAAATTGGGTGTGAATCTTTAACAATGTTCGGTAAAATTAAGGTCTGCTTAATGGAGACGTGCAAATTTTCTCTACTTATCAAACTGTCATATTTTACATAATATTAAGCATTTGTGTGCATAATCAATTATGAATTATAATGTGTACAATGTATCGGTTATAAAAAATAAAATCAAAGTCAACAAAGCAATTCCTGCAGTTGCAGGGCTACACCTAATAAAATAATTCGAGATGTGAAAGAGATGGCAAAGATAAAAAGAAAAAAAAAAAAAAAAAAGTAGAGAAAATTCAGAATACAGACACTTCCCTAGAGGGGAATGGAGGACATAGATACAATTCTACAGCATGTGCCACTCTTTTGTCAATATTTACCCAGCAAGTGGAATGGTAATGTGCAGTCATCATTAAACTCAGCCTTCTAATAGTTTCTGGCTCTTGATATGGTTGCTCTGTGTAAATTATGCCAGGGGTTATGTTTGGATTGTGCCACTGGCATAGTTATTTCAGATCTATGTCTTGTTTCCAGATGGTTCATCTGTTTGTTTCCTTAATATATTCAAGATTCATTGTGTTTGCCAGAAATTTACACATTTTTAATGTTGGTTAGCTAGATAAATCTGATCTTAGACAAAAGAGAAAGAACTAACATCTGTAGTTTTTCACGCTAATGCTAACTTAAAAATTTCCCTAAACAGTGAAAGCACAATAAAGTTTTTGAAAGGTTAGCCAAACATTAGAGATGTTTTTGTTCATCAAATGTCATGCAAAGTAAAACAGATCCGCTCAGCTTTATCAAATGATTTCCTTTAGAGTAGGAAGCCAAGACGTGCACGAAGCTAGTCATAGACCATGTTATTCCTGCCAAGTTTCAGACTCCGGTTCCTAGTCCAGAAACAAACAGTATCCCACACCACAGTAGATTCATATAGTGCTCCCTTTAAAATATTTTGTGGCATTTATTACTACTTTTCCTCAAAATCAGGCACTGCCTTTGATGACAGGGAAATAGGTTATCATACGTTCAAACTGTTTTTTCAAGCTTTCCTAGTGGAACTCAACAATGTGTCTTTATTTTCCCCTTCTGTTCTCCACACAGTTCTTGTGAGAATGTTTACAGCAGACGGAAAAGTATCCACTGTTTTTACATTTTCTTTACATTAATGTCATATAGTTCTGGATATGGGAGATTTTAAAGGCATCTACCATTGTATTGGCTACCGTATACACACAGCTTATATTCCCAAAGTTCATGGCTACTTAAGCAACTGGAGCAAATAATTGCCATAATCAATTTACAGGTAAGAAACTGGGCATAGGAGGGTGACTTGTACCAGTCAAAAAGACTGGGAGACACTCACATGGAGCTGAAGTCTTCTGAGTTACAGCCCAATGCAGCTTAATACTTTCCAGAATAGATTATACAAGCAAAGGAATGGGGAGAAGTGTGAAATGTTAACTGCTCTCTCTGATACATTGCAATATAATCAGGAAAAATTTTTTAAAGGATCAGACCTCTTGTCTTGAAGACTGTCACACATCATAGTCACTAACGTGGATTGTCACTGTTTCAAAATTACCTGATGAACTCACAAAAGCACTACGTCATGGGTTCTTGTATAACATACATTTTCCAAGTGTTATAAATGGAATTTCTGCAACTTAGTAGAGTTTTAATCCTGTAATTGATGTTCGGCCCTGTTAGAACTGCATTACAATATTGGCATGTTTAAAAAAACTGTCACTTTATCAAATTTTATAAACACGAAATTTGGTTTTGGAGTAGTAATTAAATGTATCTGAATTCAGCATACATACTAAAAGTGAGTTGTTTTAAGCAAAGGATTCAGAAATTCTTGGCCAGAAAACCCCAAAACTTTAAACTACTGCGGTAAATGTGCTGATTTTTTAACCTCGCAATGTTTGTACTTCTAGTATTTGCTCTACAGCAAAAAAACATATATCTAAACGCATCCGTATATCTAAATGCATAGATATAATAAATACAGAAGCAGCTGCAGAATCTAGAGATCTCAGAATTTCAGAAAAGCACCAAGTATTTTGAGCTGTCAACAACACATGAAAATGCAGGATGTGAACACATTGAAAAATATTAAATAAAAAAAGATCAAAAGCACCCTGTTGCAGTAGATTATATAGCCAAAGTTTTGGGTATATTGGACAGGAAGATTAATGCTTTTATAATGTTATTACTTGGTACAAAAGAAAAATTGATACAAGGCATAAGAAAGAATCATTTTTCCACTCGACAAAGCCTGTTGAACTAGCTTGTAGTTGACTAGTGTATCATAATTTTTCCCTTCTGAACCAGAGGCCAGCATGTAAGAACCAGGGGCTTCGTTTACCAATGAAGCTCTGCCTTCCTAGGCATCTGCAGGTACTAAATGATCTTTGACCAGGCTCACAGAAGCCTACACAGATATCTGTGAACGTTCATTTTCCAAGCAATTCTCTCTGTGCTGAAGCTTGTTGAAAATACAGTAAGCAAATTTTAAAAATCAATATATATGTTCTACATCAATAACATCCACCACAGATATTTGAATCTAAAGGTTCTTTAGTTCCTGAGAGTCAAAACAGATCTTTATTCCATAAAACCCTGCAATATTTTAAAGTTTTTTTATTGAAATTTTTTTGCCTCATAATGTGCTGAAAAAGAGTGGGAAGCCATAGTTTAATAAATAGCATGTTTCTAAAAGACATCAGATTGTCCTAATGGATTCTTACGGGGGAAAAATAACCCAGCTCTAACAACATTACAAAATATTTTTTTTAATAGGAAGCATATTTTTCAAAAATAAGTTATTGAGAGAAAACGTTCTGTCCAGCTCTTCCCAAAACACATTCCTACAGACATGGTTACTTAGAGAAGCATGGCATTAGCTCTTCACAGAGAATCTCCGTAACAACCTCTGCTTACCTCTTCACTGTCATGGTAAACTGTACAGTATGCTGTCTTTCAATGTGGCACATTATCATCCCAAATTTTGCAACTGGCCATTTAGCTACCACCCCTGTTAGTAGGTAATAGTCTGAGTCACAGCATTACAGTGCAAATGATGTTCAGAAGAAAGGGGAAAAATATGTAACATTCTCATTCCAAATATGCATAGCAAGTGCTTTAAACTTCCTTACATTTCTGCTGTGATCAGTGTTCAGCTGTCACTTGAATTGTTAACAGTGCTTATAAAAATAAGCGTTAATTTTGGTAATGTCTCTGCTTATGGTGTGCAAGATGTATTCAAAACTGGTCCAAAATTAAAAAAAGAAAAAAAGGAGCTGCTTACCTTGGGCTGCATGTATATGTCCCAGTACCTCAGGTTTTAACAATGCTGAAATCCTGAAAAGTTAAAAAATAAAAATGTAAAGAATATGGCTTGCATTTAAAATATGTCTCAGAGCTAAGTGTTATCTTCCCAACCCAAGGTGAATTTTGTTTGGTTTGATGTCATACAACAATGTACACATACTACAAAGCAGACAGATAAATTTTCACATATAGACAAGTCTAGTAACCCAAGAATATTGGAGTATTTGCTACACTATTGTATGCTGGGCAGAAATTGCTTATGCAGAAGTAACCTGTGGATGCAATACGTTTTGTATCATCTGCTCACACACTGGTCAGTGGAGATGCAGCCTCCTTTCCATCTAACTTATTTCCTACTACAGGAAGCCAAAGCATCATTCTTCACTTCAAGATGTCTTGGGTAGTTGTTTATTTAAGTGAAGCAGCACTTTAACTATTATAATTCACTTTCAGAGAATTTCCTTTGAACAGAAGAACCAATATCCGTTGAATGCTAAGCTTTATGTCTCACAAACAAATCCTGCTGTACTGCAGAAATTCAAGAAACAAATCTGCGTGGGATAGCTATCCAGAAAATGCTGAGCCATAACCTCTGATTGTCCAGCCCTGCTCATTTTGTCAGCAGTGTGTAATGGCATTTATCCCTGTGCTGTAGCATTCTCACATTTATTTCATCATTATCTAGAGCCAAATGGTGATGATGAAGCAGCGGAACCAAAGCTCAGTGTTCTGGCCCACCTATCAGAGAAAGAATTATACTGCAGCACAGGTCACACATTAAGAAAGATCATTTCAGAAAAAAGGTCCCCCTTTACTGCTGTGTTTTTCCCTTCAGTTCCAGTGTATCCATTGTTTATCAAAACAGTGGCTCCATATTTTAGCAATCTCCATGAAATATACATTACTTTATGGGACATCTGGTAGTTATTGAGTTCTACTACTCAGCTCCCTAGTAGCTCTGACTTCCAGTCAGCAGCTCTGATAACATATTTCCTTCTCTGTGCCCTATTACCCTCACACATCTCACATCTATCTGATAACATTATTCTCCCTGGAGGAATGCCTCTCAGCAAACTATTCTACTAGATATGCTTTCTCTCATAACTTCTCTAAACTTGTTACTAACTAAGTTCATGCCTAATCATCCAACCTCCTGTTTAAAAGCAATTGCTACTCCTCAGCAACACTCCATCACACCATACCTCAGCAGTAACTCCAAGGGGGAAAATTTAGGCTTTCCTTATTGCTGGTAGCATAGTTTGAATGTACATGTGTGCTTGGAAAGTCTGATCAGCTATTGGAGCAATCAAAGAGCATGGAAGATTGCTCAACTATTACCCAAGAGTTTATACTCAAGTTGCTAAATGATTGCAGTAAGAGTAACAAAAGTTACTAGTAAGATTCCTTTAGCAAACACTGGCTGGAAGATACCTGGTGCTCTTCTGGCTAGAAGTCACTGGTTTTAGAAGCGTATTTTGAATGTTATGAAAGATTATTGAGGAGGTGAGAATTGTTGGGTTTTGTGCTTATACCTAAAGTAGGACTTTTAAGGGAAGTTTTAGAACAGTGTAATCCTGAACGCCTTCCGGGTGAAGTGTTAAAGTGCCCATGACTGAACAGCAATCAGAATCCATGCAAAATTCAAATTCTACTATAAATCCAGAAGCAGAAACAGCTTGTTTCAGTTGATCAAGAACCTGTAGTTAAGTAACATATAAAGCCAGCTAGCTTTTTCTGCAGTTCTCCTACTTTTCCAAGTTACTAAATTTCAACACTTCTGTTGGAAACACCTTAGAAAATAACTGCTAGCTTCTTGGAACCTCTAACTCTCAAGTCATAAAAGTAGTAGCAAATGTTGGACAGGGCTGTTAAAACTTCTTTCATGCTCCTATAAAACCCCTAGGTTTAATTGGAAGAGCCATGTCTTTGATCTTTTAACATGGAGTGGTTCTGGAACTTCATAATCCTGACAGGTTTGTCAGAAGTAACAGTCAAAAGCCACACTCCAGCTGCTGGGGAGTGAACAGCTACACAACAAAAGATATGCTGTTTGTCAGTACATAAGTACTAGAAATATTGTTTTAAGCAAGGAAGCCATACACTCTGACTTCAGTTACCTAAAAGGCTTCAGTCACCCACACCGAAAAGAAAAAGATGTGCATTTGCAGAGTACTTGTGAGATATCTGCAAATATCAACTTTATTTTCCTGAGGCTCACTATCAGGCCTATTCTGGTAATAAAAAATATCTTCAGTCTTTTAGAACTGCTTTAAAACTGTTCGTACATGCATATTGTTGATGAGAGGTATGATTAAGGGTTGAATGTAAAGTTACACTTGCAATTATTTTTATCAAGTTCTTTTTTTTTAATGAATGGCAGGTTAAATCAAGCATTTAGTAAAATAATTCAAGTCACAGACAAATCTGTGGGCTCCAAACAATGAAAATGAAGCTCTCCCATTTCCCTGTCCTGGGCCTCAACTCCAGGAATCTTTGATCTGTACTCGACAGTCTTTTTTTTCTTTCTTTTTTTTTCCAAAGCTTGAAGGACAAGAATATTTCTTTTCTGCTACAGAAGCACGTTCACTCTTTCCCAAATGGTATGTTTGAAATTCCTCAGTTAACATTCTTTCACTAGATAATGAGCCATTAACATCATTCGCCTATGTGATGAAGATGATATTGCCATTTGCAATTTGAGTAAAGGAACAAAATTGATCGCCGAGGTTCGCTGCTTCGCGGCTGTCCCGGTCAAAACCGCAGCGACCGACGGCGAGGTACAGGAGGGTTTCTGTGGGTTCCCTCATCCAGGGAGCCCCGAGATAACGGAGCAGCTCAGCAGCTTTCACGAGAGCGGCTGACGTGCCGTTGGCGTTGCCTGGGCAACGGCTCTGCATCCACAGCCCCCTGCCTAGAAAATGCCTCCGGGAGGGCAACGGCGCGTCGCCTCCCAGCAGGACGGAGCGGAGGAGTCAGGGTGTGTGCATCATGTGGGCTGCTCAAACGTGCACAAACCGTAAGCCGTCCGTTCACGGGACTGCACAGTGAGGAGGGCTGTCATCACTGTGAAGAGAGTGATAAGGCGGGGGCACCCGCTAACGGGCTGGTAACGGGGGAGGGCGGTGGCAGCATTACCGGCAGCAGGGCAGGGCTGATCAGTCACACCCCATTAAGGCTACCCGAATAGTGCTGGTGAGTCTGCTGGTTTGCCATGGCTGCGCCCCGGCGGAAGGCTACTGCCAGGAAAAACGTGGAGACCCAGAGGTCCCATGTTCACATAAAAGGAAAACTGCGGCCAAGAAGAATGTGGAGACCCAGAGGTCCCGAAGGAAGATGCTAGTGTGCAGGTCTCTGGCTTAGTGAGTACCAGAGCCTGGCCTTTGCAGTGCTAGGTGAGGGAGATGGAACTTGTGTAAGATGCAACCAGCTAAATGACTTACTCAGCCTTGTGGTTGACCTGAAGCAGGAGATGGAAAGGCCGAGGAGCATAAAGGAATGTGACGGAGATTGGTGCCAAACCCCGTGGAGCCAGCTGAGGCTCCACATGGAGCACGTCACCCCCTGCTGCCTTACAAACAGGTGACAGAAGGGAACCAGCAGGCTGACAGTGTTACCCCATGTCCTCTCCTCCCCCTATCAACAACGGTGTAGAATTGGGAGGTGTGGGGCAGTGGCAAAAGACTCCTGCTCAGAGATGCAGGTGCATCCTCTCAGAGTTTCCCGTGCCTCCCCAGCTGCCCCTGCAGAACAGGTATAGTGCTCTGCAGGGACAACTGGACAATGCCAGTGATGGTGGTTCTCTCCAGTTGGTGGTGTTACCAAAGTCTAACCAGACCTCACTCAGCATAAAAACCTCATCGGCAAAGAAAAAACAATGGGTCATTGTCATTGGTGACTCTCTGCTGAAGGGAGCAGAAGGGCTAATATGTAGACCAGACCCTCTGTACAGGGAAGTCTGTTGCCTTCTTGGAGCCCAGGTTAGAGACATAACAAAGAAACTTCCTTCCCTAGTTCCACCCTCAAATTACTACCCCCTATTATTGTTTCAGGTAGGCAGCAATGAAATAGGAAGAACTTCCCTAAAAGCTACAAAAAAGGACTTCAGAGCCTTGGGGCAACAGGTAAAGAGTGTGGGAGCACAAGTTGTGTTCTCCTCTATCCCTCCAGGTACAGGGAATGATGAGGGACTAAATATGATGGGCCAACAGATTAATACCTAGCTCTGAGCCTGTGTGCCTGGCAGGGGTTTGGATTTTTTGACCTCTGCTCTGTTTGCACAAGACCAGGCCTGCTGACAATCGATAGGAGTAGCTTCTCCCACCAGTGGAAAGGGGTCTTAAGATGGGAGTTGGGAAGGTTCACTGATAGAGCTTTAAGTATGAAGGGGGTTGGGGGTGTAACCGGAGGTCACTAGAATGGAGGCTCTATGTAAAGTCCCAGTGCATGTAGGAGAGGAATGTGCTAGTAAGATCCCACAGCCTTGTGTCTTGGTGAAGGAGGAGGATGACTCACCCTTTTGTAGGAAGAACATGAGAGTTGGTGCAGGTTGGTTGGCTATGGAAACACTTGAGTATAGTCATGAGGGTATTAAGACTTCTGCCATTCAAAAGGAGGCACAGCTCACGTGCTTTTACATTAATGCATGCAGCATGGGTAATAAACAGGAGGAGCTGGAGGCCACTTTGAGGTCGGAAAGCTATGATATAGTCACCATCACGGAAATACGGTGAAATGAGTTGCACAGCTGGAGCGCTGTGATGGATGGATGGTTCAAAAGAGATAGGCAAGGCACGAAAGGCGGTGGTGTAGCCCTCAATGTTAAGAAAGAATATAAATGTATGGAAATGAATGACGGTGAAGATAGGGTTGACTGCTTATGGGTCAGAATAAAAGCGAAGGTCAATACGACTGATACTATCGTGGGAGTCTGCTACAGGCCATGAAGAGATGGCAAGACACTTTATAGACAGTTGGGTAAGCTCTCCAAGGTCTCTCCCCCTTGTTCTTGTGGAGGACTTCAACTTCCCAGACATCTGCTGGATTTATAAGACAGCAGGTAGGGAGCAGTCCCAGAGGTTCCTAGAGTGTGTGGGAAATAACTTCCTGACGCAGCCGGTGAAGGAGCCAACAAGGGGAAGCAAAATCCTGGACCTGCTGTTTGTTAACAGAGAAGGTCTTATGGGGGATGTAAAGGTTGGAGGCCATCTGGGGCACAGTGATCATGAGATGCTAGATTTCTTGATTATTTTTGAACCACAGAGGGGAGTCAGCAGAACTGCTACCTTGGACTTCCAGAGGTAGATTCAACTTCTTTAAGACCATGGTTGAGAAGGTCCCTTGGGAGGTAGCTTTGGAGATTGTGGGAGCCAAGGAAGGCTGGGAACACTTTAAGGAAGCAATTTTAAAGGTGGAGGAGCTGGCCATCCCCACGTCATGGAAGATGAGCCGATGGGCAAGGAGGTTGGACTGGCTGAAGAGAAACCTTTGGCTGGAACTCAAGATTGTGGCTGGACTTCATGATCTTTAGGGTCTTTTCCAACCTGAGTGATTCTATATGGGAGTCTACATATTGTTTTAAGTATCTATCAGCTCACAGTGGCTTGTCACAGCAAGAAGGCTGGACAGACACTCAAAAAAATGGTTGTTTAACAGGGAGAAATAGAGTAAAATTGTTTATGGGGCACTGTGTTCTTACAGGCAAAGTAAATGTCACTGAGAAGTCTGTTTGTAATTTTAAAACTTCATGTTGGATTCTTTAGCACTGTTCAAAAATTAATTTTGTATGGAATTTATGTGAGTGCTCCATTATTAATGAAGCAGCAGTAGGTACCATGGCTGCACTCTCAGAACAGCAGAACCTGAGAAGTAAGTGGATGCTGCCACACAAAATGCATTGCTTCAGAGCGCTCGGCTCTGCATTCTTTATACTGTGACTCTGCCTGGGACCATGTCCTTATTCCACTTGTAATCAAAAGGATGTCAAAGGCTGGGGTGGTGGTGAGTTATCAGTGTATCTCCTCAGGCCTTCACCTGGCTCAAGGTAATTTCACCTGCATGGGCACTGAGTTCATTCAAAAGTTTGTACAATTAAATTCAAATTGAATTTTTTGTACAAATCAATCAGAAATATGTTCAAGAATATTTTCTTAAAAAAAGAAAGAACTATTTTCTTCTGCTAATATAATGCAAAGCCTGCCACTTTCTAACTGAACAAGTCGCTTTTGTATCTAATGCATTCTGGCTGCAGCATCTTTCTGTAAGATTTACATACATGTCATTGCTTGGATTTCATGAGTAACAAACAGAACTGTGATTTCTTCATCCTAGTAATGTAATGTAATCCACATTTTGAATTACAATTTTGAATTTGTATTACAATTCCCACTATGCATTGGATCTTCAGTGTCTCCTGATGTGCTGAGATTACCATAGATCTTAGTCTAATGTAGGACATGCTGAAGTATGTGTTTGACCTCAAGTACTCTAAGGTGCTTATATAAAACTGGAATGAGACTTGGAATGAGGTTTTCTATGCAAATGTACAGGTGAAATGCACAGGTAGATACAAAACATTAAAGATTAAAGTGCTTCAGGAAAGTTAGCAGACAAATATTTAGGAGAGACGTTTTTGCTCTCAGAAAAACAACACTGTTCACTCACCTGAGGTTTTAGGTTGCTTCGACCTTTTAAAAACCCTCTTTCTTGCATTCAATAAATTTATCTCTGTAAAAGGAAATAACATTTCCATATTGACCCTGATGTTTACAAATTGATAATGACAATTTTCTATTAAACTGAATCCACATGCTGAAAACTCATAGCCCAACACTATTACATAGTGTATTAAATAATAGAAGACTGTGTACCTAACTAGCTAACAGACAAAATCTGAATAGTGCCTAATACAACAAAATCCACTGTTCGGAATTTATGAGACTCATCATAATTTAATTAACAATATAAATATTCAAAAATTTCTCATAAAATGTTATAATTGTAATAAGATAGTCTGCTATATGAATTATGGAGTATTAATTCACACCCAGTTGTGTTGAAACTGGGCATGAATGAATAGATCATAATTCATAACCTGTCACATCCTAGTGCTGAAAAATAAGAATGCAGAAAAAATAAAATAGAATGATGTCTTGCAGAGACAAATTAAAATCTCAAAAAAACTCAAAAATCTTAAAAAACATTATTAACATAATTTATTGTTCTGATTTTTTTCAATAACAAACTTCCCTCTACTAAGTGAGGCTCGATCTTTTAGCCCTTACACATGGAAAATGTCAGCTTCAGCAGACAGTGATGTGATGGTGCTGACTTCAGGGATCTTGCCAGAAACACTTGTAGAGATGCTCAGATCTGCAGCAGCCAAGAATTCGGCTGATTAACTTAAGGAGCAATTTCTCTAGTAAAAGGACACCAAAATGACAGCTCTCATCGAGTAATTAGGCTGTGTGGCATGTTTTCATAAATTCAAATCATAAACTGATTTGTCAAAACTACACTTTGATGAGAGTCTTACTTGAACCAGGCTGATACTTATCACAGAATCACAGAATTGTAGGGGTTGGAAGGGACCTCTAGAGATCATCGAGACCGACCCCCCTGCCAAAGCAGGTTCCCTACAGCAGGTTGCACAGGTAGGCATCCAGGCAAGACTTGAACATCTCCAGAGAAGGAGACTCCACAACCCCCGGCAGCCTGATCCAGTGCTCCGTCACCTCACTGTAAAGATGCTGCAGCTTATGTCCATTTACCCTTGCCCTGTCTCCATGCACCACTGAAAAGAGACGGGCCTCACCGCTATGGCCCCCACACCTCAGATATTTATAAACCTGGATTAGATCTCCTCTCAGTAGTCTTTTCTCAAGGCTAAATAGACCCAGTTCACTTAACCTTTCTTCATAGGGGAGATGCTCCAGGCCCTCCACCATCTTTGTGGCCCTCCGCAGAAAAGAAAAAGAACAGAAACCTCAAAAGATCTTTATATTTTCTAACTCAAAAATGTTGATTTTTTTATTTCAAGCTGACATTAATTTGTCAACACTTTTAAATGTGTGTATACATTCAATAAAATACTTTTATTTGTTCTGTGAACCAGAATGTCAATTATTGGCTAGCTCTGGAAAGAAAATACAGTGTTTGGTCACTTGTATTTAAAGCACTCAGTATGTGAAATGTTTCCAGAGAATCTAACAGCATGAATTTTCAAGATACTTGAATTTGAATCAGGGTCAGTCTTGAAAATCATCCATCCATGTCTGGAATAGTTAATATTAAGCTCATCTAACTCAAGAGTAAAAATAGTGATCCAGCCCGTTTCACTCAAGTTCCTCTGAAAGGACTTCCTTTGTCCTGTGGGCAAGACACATTGTTGTAATGTAACAGCAATGCAGTAATTAACAGCAATTTGAGCTCTATTCTGGTTCTCACTGAGTGCAACCAGATTACAATCATTGTATCTCTGCTCCATATCTGCCTGTTATAAACTCTCTACAAACAATAAGGGGGACAGAGAATAATTTTTCTGTTGGGCCAAATTCAGTCATGACCCAAAGACTGTGGCAAAACATACCACACACTTGGTTTCCCTGAGACATACTTGCTGGAAAGCTCCATACTGCCCTTCCTTTTCAGTGCACATTAGTTTTTTTTTACTTCTCAGTAATCTCCACCTCTACTCCAAAATATTTGTCACTACTAACATTTATAGACAACTATGTGGCTACTATAACTGTAAATCTGCATCCGTCTCACTCCAGGCAAAGTACTTAATGCAAGCTAGAAAACTCAAATATTGGATTACATTAATTCAGTGATAACCCAGTTGTTGCTCAAACTTATGTGAGGTACAGAAGGAGAGAACAAGAGGACAGGATGCTACTTTTATTTCTCAACACTACCTCTTTTATTATCAGTGAGACTGAACATCAAGGGTGAAATCTTGGCCCTTAGAAAATTAGTGGGAATTTTGCCATTGACATCAATAGAGTCAGGATTTTACCCTGAGTGAGCACAGCTCCCATATGTGCTCCCATAATGAATGCTAGGAATTACTGTCTGGTAGCATATGGAGTCCATTTATGCATTACGAATAAGGTTATTATTTAAAATAGAAGATAAATGTTAACTGCTATATTCATGCTTGCCTTTCACATATCAAAAACAAAAGATAGGAATGATATCATCCATTACATATATATATATTTTAATCTGTATTGGGTAAAAATTTAAACCATTGGGAAAGAACAAGGGAAAGGTAACCAGCAATCTATCAAATTCTATGCTGTTTTATAATGACATAAGCCAGGTTGACTGAGTTCTAGATTTTCTACTGCTTGTCAGTTTAAACGGCTCATTAGCATCAATATAACGCCAGTTTTCTGTTTGTGAATTAACATTACTATTTAAAGAAATATATTGGAAGGAATAAGAACGGAGAAAAAGCCAAAAAAGGGAATCTAATCCCTCATGGCTCTGTACTGCCTGACCTTTCCCACCAGAAAAATGATCCTGCCTCTTTGGAAATGTGGCTCAGTGCCACCCCCACTACAGACATGGTTTCAAACTGCCTTGGAGTTCTGCCACAGGGAACCTCTGGCTTATTATACAGGACAGATGCCAGACAAACTGGCTGAGATGTGGTTGGTTTTTATAGACTTCCAATTTGAAAGTTATGCTATACAAATGTGATTAGATCTGACTGGAATGTTATTTGTTATTTTTTTTTAGTGAAGTTTAATTGTTTCCTTATTCTACTGTCATCTCCCCATTTGACTAACACTTGTGCATCACTGGTAAGATGCAATCGTCAGCCCAGATTTGTCTTCATATAGCACTGCTCTGTGGATCATTTTTGTTCCTCAAAGAAATAGAGAGCTCTGGACCTTCTCCAAAAGCTCCACTTCTTTCCTGAGCTGCAGGCCCAAGATCGACATGCAGTACTCCAGACGGGGCCTGAAAAAGTCAGAGTAGTGAGGGACAAACAGCACCCTCTCCCTGCTATCCTCTTGACTCTCTTTGCCATATGTCTAGCCTAAGGTGGAGATGTGAGAAAGGAGATAGGTGGAGATGTTCAAGCAGAGAGAGCCAAAGTGCCGTAAGGAAAAAATAAGTAAAAAACAGATTCGATTGTTTCTTCATTCGATAGCTCTTTTCAAATGGATGGTGGAACGCAGTACCCCAAACACAAAGAGGCACCACTTATAGGAACCATGACAGTGATGTCAGATAGGGCGGAAAAAGGCGGTTGCCAAGCAACAAGAAAAGGCATCACAGAAACGAGGAATGCTGAAGTGCTAGCCAGAGATCACTCGCAGAAAAGTAAACTAGTGAGCAAGTCTGTGTTGGGGATGACATGGGAGGGCAGCACGACATGCAGCTACTTCCCTCTTTCTTTCCTTCCCTTGACCGTCAATGAAGACATAAAGATTCAGAAGAAAGACCCAGACAGAGAGAAACCTGGATGGCTGACGAGCAACCCAGTGAGCAGGGCCATGCAGGGGAGGGCAGGGGACAGCAGCAAAGGTTGCGGATGCTTCTTTGTTGCTTCTACTCTGTCTTACAGATAAACAACATGGAAATGCCAGAGCCAGACCCAGAAGATTATTCCTGAGCCATGAAAGAGAGGGCCACGCTCCTCAAAAAAGATAAGTCAAAATAGAGAACTTCCCCTTTGAGTCCTACAGGACTCTGGCAAACACCTAGCTTGCCCCAGCAACTCCTCAACTTTTCTACCTGATTTCACGTAACGTGGTCACACACCAGGTGCTGGCACCACACCTTTTCACTGCAGGGGCCACAGCAGCTGGGCTTGGGGACACTGGCAGCCAGAAACAGAGGGAAACCTGGCTGGCAGACGAGCAACCCAGTGAGCAGGGCCATGCAGGGGAGGGCAGGGGACAGCAGCAAAGGTTGCGGATGCTTCTTTGTTGCTTCTCCTCTGCCTTACAGATAAACAACATGGAAATGCCAGAGCCAGACCCAGAAGACTCTTCCTGAGCCATGAAAGAGAGGGCCAAGCTCTTCAAAAAAGATAAGTCAAAATAGAGAACTTCCCCTTTGAGTCCTACAGGACTCTGGCAGCCCCCTGGCTTGCCCCAGATCCACCCCAGATTTTCTACCTGATTTCACGTAACGTGGTCACACACCAGGTGTTGGCACCAGACCTTCTCACTGCAGGGGCCACAGCAGCTGGGCTTGGGGACACTGGCAGCCCCAGACAGAGAGAAACCTGGCTGGCTGACGAGCAACCCAGTGAGCAGGGCCATGCAGGAGAGGGCAGGGGACAGCAGCAAAGGTTGCGGATGCTTCTTTGTTGCTTCTCCTCGGCCTTACAGAAAAACAACATGGAAATGCCAGAGCCAGACCCAGAAGACTCTTCCTGAGCCATGAAAGAGAGGGCCACGCTCTTCAAAAAAGATAAGTGAGACTCAGACCACGCCTCCTTTGAGTCCTACAGGACTCTGGCAGCCCCCTAGCTTGCCCCAGCACCTCCCCAGCTTTTCTACCTGATTTCACGTAACGTGGTCACACACCAGGTGCTGGCACCAGACCTTCTCACTGCAGGGGCCGCAGCAGCTGGGCTTGGGGACACTGGCAGCCCCAGACAGAGAGAAACCTGGCTGGCTGACGAGCAACCCTGTGAGCAGGGCCATGCAGGGGAGGGCAGGGGACAGCAGCAAAGGTTGCGGATGCTTCTTTGTTGCTTCTCCTCTGTCTTACAGATAAACAACATGGAAATGCCAGAGCCAGACCCAGAAGACACTTCCTGAGCCATGAAAGAGAGGGCCAAGCTCTTCAAAAAAGATAAGTCAAAATAGAGAACTTCCCCTTTGAGTCCTACAGGACTCTAGCAGCTCCCCAGCTTGCCCCAGCTCCTCCCCAGCTTTTCTACCTGATTTCACGTAACGTGGTCACACACCAGGTGCTGGCACCACACCTTCTCACTGCAGGGGCCACAGCAGCTGGGCTTGGGGACACTGGCAGCCAGAAACAGAGAGAAACCTGGCTGGCTGACGAGCAACCCAGTGATCAGGGCCATGCAGGGGAGGGCAGGGGACAGCAGCAAAGGTTGCGGATGCTTCTTTGTTGCTTCTCCTCTGTCTTACAGATAAACAACATGGAAATGCCAGAGCCAGACCCAGAAGACTCTTCCTGAGCCATGAAAGAGAGGGCCACGCTCTTCAAAAAAGATAAGTCAAAATAGAGAACTTCCCCTTTGAGACCTGCAGGACTCTGGCAACCCCCTAGCTTACCCCAGCTCCACCCCAGCTTTTCTACCTGATTTCACGTAACGTGGTCACACACCAGGTGCTGGCACCACACCTTCTCACTGCAGGGGCCACAGCAGCTGGGCTTGGGGACACTGGCAGCCCCAGACAGAGAGAAACCTGGCTGGCATTCGTGCAACCCAGTGAGCAGGGCCATGCAGGGGAGGGCAGGGGACAGCAGCAAAGGTTGCGGATGCTTCTTTGTTGCTTCTCCTCTGCCTTACAGATAAACATCCCGGAAATGCCAGAACCAGACCCAGAAGACTCTTCCTGAGCCATGAAAGAGAGGGCCACGGTCCTCAAAAAAGATAAGTCAAAATAGAGAACTTCCCCTTTGAGTCCTACAGGACTCTGGCAGTCCCCCAGCTTCCCCCAGCTCCTCCCCAGCTTTTCTACCTGATTTCACGTAACGTGGTCACACACCAGGTGCTGGCACCAGACCTTCTCACTGCAGGGGCCACAGCAGCTGGGCTTGGGGACACTGGCAGCCCAAGACAGAGAGAAACCTGGCTGGCAGACGAGCAACCCTGTGAGCAGGGCCATGCAGGGGAGGGCAGGGGACAGCAGCAATGGTTGCGGATGCTTCTTTGTTGCTTCTCCTCTGTCTTACAGATAAACAACATGGAAATGCCAGAGCCAGACCCAGAAGACTCTTCCTGAGCCACGAAAGAGAGGGCCACGCTCTTCAAAAAAGATAAGTGAGACTCAGACCACTCCTCCTTTGAGTCCGATAGGACTCTGGCAGCCCCCCAGCTTGCCCCAGCACCTCCCCAGCTTTTCTACCTGATTTCACGTAACGTGGTCACACACCAGGTGCTGGCACCAGACCTTCTCACTGCAGGGGCCACAGCAGCTGGGCTTGGTGACGCTGCCAGCCCGAGACAGAGAGAAACCTGGCTGGCAGACGAGCAACCCAGTGAGCAGGGCCATGCAGGGGAGGGCAGGGGACAGCAGCAAAGGTTGCGGATGCTTCTTTGTTGCTTCTCCTCTGCCTTACAGATAAACATCCCGGAAATGCCAGAACCAGACCCAGAAGACTCTTCCTGAGCCATGAAAGAGAGGGCCACGGTCCTCAAAAAAGATAAGTCAAAATAGAGAACTTCCCCTTTGAGTCCTACAGGACTCTGGCAGTCCCCCAGCTTCCCCCAGCTCCTCCCCACGTTTTCTACCTGATTTCACGTAACGTGGTCACACACCAGGTGCTGGCACCAGACCTTCTCACTGCAGGGGCCACAGCAGCTGGGCTTGGGGACACTGGCAGCCCCAGACAGAGAGAAACCTAACTGGCAGACGAGCAACCCAGTGAGCAGGGCCATGCAGGGGAGGGCAGGGGACAGCAGCAAAGGTTGCGGGTGCTTCTTTGTTGCTTCTCCTCTGTCTTACAGATAAACAACATGGAAATGCCAGAACCAGAGCCAGAAGACTCTTCCTGAGCCATGAAAGAGAGGGCCACGCTCTTCAAAAAAGATAAGTCAAAATAGAGAACTTCCCCTTTGAGTCCTACAGGACTCTGGCAGCCCCCTAGCTTGCCCCAGCTCCTCCCCAGCTTTTCTACCTGATTTCATGTAACGTGGTCACACACCAGGTGCTGGCACCAGACCTTCTCACTGCAGTGGCCACAGCAGCTGGGCTTGGAGACAGTGGCAGCCAGAAACAGAGAGAAACCTGGCTGGCTGACGAGCAACCCAGTGAGCAGGGCCATGCAGGGGAGGGCAGCAAAGGTTGCGGATGCTTCTTTGTTGCTTCTCCTCTGTCTTACAGATAAACAACATGGAAATGCCAGAGCCAGACCCAGAAGACTCTTCCAGAGCCATGAAAGAGAGGGCCACGCTCTTCAAAAAAGATACGACAAAATAGGGAACTTCCCCTTTGAGTCCTACAGGACTCTGGCAGCCCCCTACCTTGCCCCAGCACCTCCTCAGCTTTTCTACCTGATTTCACGTATCGTGGTCACACACCAGGTGCTGGCACCAGACCTTCTCACTGCAGTGGCCACAGCAGCTGGGCTTGGGGACGCTGCCAGCCAGAAACAGAGGGAAACCTGGCTGGCTGACGAGCAACCCTGTGAGCAGGGCCATGCAGGGGAGGGCAGGGGACAGCAGCAAAGGTTGCGGATGCTTCTTTGTTGCTTCTCCTCTGTCTTACAGATAAACAACATGGAAATGCCAGAGCCAGACCCAGAAGACTCTTCCTGAGCCATGAAAGAGAGGGCCACGGTCCTCAAAAAAGATAAGTCAAAATAGAGAACTTCCCCTTTGAGTCCTACAGGACTCTGGCAGTCCCCCAGCTTCCCCCAGCTCCTCCCCACGTTTTCTACCTGATTTCACGTAACGTGGTCACACACCAGGTGCTGGCACCAGACCTTCTCACTGCAGGGGCCACAGCAGCTGGGCTTGGGGACACTGGCAGCCAGAAACAGAGGGAAACCTGGCTGCATGACGAGCAACCCTGTGAGCAGGGCCATGCAGGAGAGGGCAGGGGACAGCAGCAATGGTTGCGGATGCTTCTTTGTTGCTTCTCCTCTGTCTTACAGATAAACATCCCGGAAATGCCAGAGCCAGACCCAGAAGACTCTTCCTGAGCCAAGAAAGAGAGGGCCACGCTCCTAAAAAAAGTTAAGTCAAAATAGAGAACTTCCCCTTTGAGTCCTACAGGACTCTGGCAGACCCCTAGCATACCCCAGATCCACCCCAGATTTTCTACCTGATTTCACGTATCGTGGTCACACACCAGGTGCTGGCACCAGACCTTCTCACTGCAGGGGCCACAGCAGCTGGGCTTGGGGACACTGGCAGCCCCAGACAGAGAGAAACCTGGCTGGCAGACGAGCAACCCTGTGAGCAGGGCCATGCAGGAGAGGGCAGGGGACAGCAGCAAAGGTTGCGGATGCTTCTTTGTTGCTTCTCCTCTGTCTTACAGATAAACAACATGGAAATGCCAGAGCCAGACCCAGAAGACTCTTCCTGAGCCATGAAAGAGAGGGCCACGCTCTTCAAAAAAGATAAGTCAAAATAGAGAACTTCCCCTTTGAGACCTGCAGGACTCTGGCAGCCCCCTAGCTTACCCCAGCTCCACCCCAGCTTTTCTACCTGATTTCACGTAACGTGGTCACACACCAGGTGCTGGCACCAGACCTTCTCACTGCAGGGGCCACAGCAGCTGGGCTTGGGGACGCTGCCAGCCAGAAACAGAGGGAAACCTGGCTGGCTGACGAGCAACCCAGTGAGCAGGGCCATGCAGGGGAGGGCAGGGGACAGCAGCAAAGGTTGCGGATGCTTCTTTGTTGCTTCTCCTCTGTCTTACAGATAAACAACATGGAAATGCCAGAGCCAGACCCAGAAGACTCTTCCTGAGCCATGAAAGACAGGGCCACGCTCTTCAAAAAAGATAAGTGAGACTCAGACCACTCCTCCTTTGAGTCCTACAGGACTCTGGCAGCCCCCCAGCTTGCCCCAGCTCCTCCCCAGCTTTTCTACCTGATTTCACGTAACGTGGTCACACACCAGGTGCTGGCACCACACCTTCTCACTGCAGGGGCCACAGCAGCTGGGCTTGGGGACGCTGCCAGCCAGAAACAGAGGGAAACCTGGCTGGCTGACGAGCAACCGAGTGAGCAGGGCCATGCAGGGGAGGGCAGGGGACAGCAGCAAAGGTTGCGGATGCTTCTTTGTTGCTTCTCCTCTGTCTTACAGATAAACAACATGGAAATGCCAGAGCCAGACCCAGAAGACTCTTCCTGAGCCATGAAAGACAGGGCCACGCTCTTCAAAAAAGATAAGTGAGACTAAGACCACTCCTCCTTTGAGTCCTACAGGACTCTGGCAAACACCTAGCTTGCCCCAGCACCTCCTCAGCTTTCCTACGTGATTTCACGTAACGTGGTCACACACCAGGTGCTGGCACCAGACCTTCTCACTGCAGGGGCCACAGCAGCTGGGCTTGGGGACACTGGCAGCCCCAGACAGAGAGAAACGTGGCAGGCAGACGAGCAACCCTGTGAGCAGGGCCATGCAGGGGAGGGCAGGGGACAGCAGCAAAGGTTGCGGATGCTTCTTTGGTGCTTCTCCTCTGTCTTACAGATAAAGATCCCGGAAATGCCAGAACCAGACCCAGAAGACTCTTCCTGAGCCATGAAAGAGAGGGCCACGCTCTTCAAAAAAGATAAGTCAAAATAGAGAACTTCCCCTTTGAGTCCTACAGGACTCTGGCAAACACCTAGCTTGCCCCAGCACCTCCCCAGCTTTTCTACCAGATGTCACGAAACGTGGTCACACACCAGGTGCTGGCACCAGACCTTCTCACTGCAGTGGCCACAGCAGCTGGGCTTGTGGACGCTGCCAGCCAGAAAGAGAGAGAAACCTGGCTGGCTGACGAGCAACCCTGTGAGCAGGGCCATGCAGGGGAGGGCAGGGGACAGCAGCAAAGGTTGCGGATGCTTCTTTGTTGCTTCTCCTCTGCCTTACAGAAAAACATCCCGGAAATGCCAGAACCAGACCCAGAAGACTCTTCCTGAGCCATGAAAGAGAGGGCCACGCTCCTAAAAAAAGATAAGTCAAAATAGAGAACTTCCCCTTTGAGTCCTACAGGACTCTGGCAGCCCCCTAGCTTACCCCAGATCCACCCCAGCTTTTCTACCTGATTTCACATAACGTGGTCACACACCAGGTGCTGGCACCAGACCTTCTCACTGCAGTGGCCACAGCAGCTGGGCTTGTGGACGCTGCCAGCCAGAAAGAGAGAGAAACCTGGCTGGCTGACGAGCAACCCTGTGAGCAGGGCCATGCAGGGGAGGGCAGGGGACAGCAGCAAAGGTTGCGGATGCTTCTTTGTTGCTTCTCCTCTGCCTTACAGATAAACATCCCGGAAATGCCAGAACCAGAGCCAGAAGACTCTTCCAGAGCCATGAAAGAGAGGGCCACGGTCCTCAAAAAAGATAAGTCAAAATAGAGAACTTCCCCTTTGAGTCCTACAGGACTCTGGCAGTCCCCCAGCTTCCCCCAGCTCCTCCCCACGTTTTCTACCTGATTTCACGTAACGTGGTCACACACCAGGTGCTGGCACCAGACCTTCTCACTGCAGGGGCCACAGCAGCTGGTCTTGGGGACACTGGCAGCCAGAAACAGAGAGAAACCTGGCTGGCAGACGAGCAACCCAGTGAGCAGGGCCATGCAGGGGAGGGCAGGGGACAGCAGCAAAGGTTGCGGGTGCTTCTTTGTTGCTTCTCCTCTGTCTTACAGATAAACAACATGGAAATGCCAGAACCAGACCCAGAAGACTCTTCCTGAGCCATGAAAGAGAGGGCCACGCTCTTCCAAAAAGATAAGTCAAAATAGAGAACTTCCCCTTTGAGTCCTACAGGACTCTGGCAAACACCTAGCTTGCCCCAGCACCTCCTCAGCTTTCCTACGTGATTTCACGTAACGTGGTCACACACCAGGTGCTGGCACCAGACCTTCTCACTGCAGGGGCCACAGCAGCTGGGCTTGGGGACACTGGCAGCCCCAGACAGAGAGAAACCTGGCTGGCTGACGAGCAACCCAGTGAGCAGGGCCATGCAGGGGAGGGCAGAGGACAGCAGCAAAGGTTGCGGATGCTTCTTTGTTGCTTCTCCTCTGTCTTACAGAAAAACAACATGGAAATGCCATAGCCAGATCCAGAAGACTCTTCCTGAGCCATGAAAGAGAGGGCCACGCTCTTCAAAAAAGATAAGTGAGACTAAGACCACTCCTCCTTTGAGTCCTACAGGACTCTGGCAGCCCCCCAGCTCGCCCCAGCTCCTCCCAGCTTTTCTACCTGATTTCACGTAACGTGGTCACACACCAGGTGCTGGCACCAGACCCTTCTCACTGCAGGAGCCACAGCAGCTGGGCTTGGGGACACTGGCAGCCAGAAACAGAGAGAAACCTGGCTGGCAGACGAGCAACCCAGTGAGCAGGGCCATGCAGGAGAGGGGAGGGGATAGCAGCAAAGGTTGCGGATGCTTCTTTGTTGCTTCTCCTCTGTCTTACAGATAAACATCCCGGAAATGCCAGAACCAGACCCAGAAGACTCTTCCTGAGCCATGAAAGACAGGGCCACGCTCTTCAAAAAAGATAAGTCAAAATAGAGAACTTCCCCTTTGAGTCCTACAGGACTCTGGCAAACACCTAGCTTGCCCCAGCTCCTCCCCAGATTTTCTACCTGATTTCACGTATCGTGGTCACACACCAGGTGCTGGCACCAGACCTTCTCACAGCAGGGGCCACAGCAGCTGGGCTTGGGGACGCTGCCAGCCAGAAACAGAGGGAAACCTGGCTGGCTGACGAGCAACACAGTGAGCAGGGCCATGCAGGAGAGGGCAGGGGACAGCAGCAAAGGTTGCGGATGCTTCTTTGTTGCTTCTCCTCTGCCTTACAGATAAACATCCCGGAAATGCCAGAACCAGACCCAGAAGACTCTTCCTGAGCCATGAAAGACAGGGCCAAGCTCTTCAAAAAAGATAAGTCAAAATAGAGAACTTCTCCTTTGAGTCCTACAGGACTCTGGCAGCCCCCTAGCTTGCCCCAGCACCTCCTCAGCTTTTCTACCTGATTTCACGTAACGTGGTCACACACCAGGTGCTGGCACCAGACCTTCTCACTGCAGGGGCCACAGCAGCTGGGCTTGGGGACACTGGCAGCCCCAGACAGAGAGAAACCTGGCTGGCTGACGAGCAACCCAGTGAGCAGGGCCATGCAGGGGAGGGCAGGGGACAGCAGCAAAGGTTGCGGATGCTTCTTTGTTGCTTCTCCTCTGTCTTACAGATAAACAACATGGAAATGCCAGAACCAGACCCAGAAGACTCTTCCTGAGCCATGAAAGAGAGGGCCACGCTCTTCAAAAAAGATAAGTGAGACTCAGACCACTCCTCCTTTGAGTCCTATAGGACTCTGGCAGCCCCCCAGCTTGCCCCAGCTCCTCCCCAGCTTTTCTACCTGATTTCACGTAACGTGGTCACACACCAGGTGCTGGCACCAGACCTTCTCACTGCAGGGGCCACAGCAGCTGGGCTTGGGGACGCTGCCAGCCAGAAACAGAGGGAAACCTGGCTGGCAGACGAGCAACCCTGTGAGCAGGGCCATGCAGGGGAGGGCAGGGGACAGCAGCAAAGGTTGCGGATGCTTCTTTGTTGCTTCTCCTCTGTCTTACAGATAAACAACATGGAAATGCCAGAACCAGACCCAGAAGACTCTTCCTGAGCCACGAAAGAGAGGGCCACGCTCTTCAAAAAAGATAAGTCAAAATAGAGAACTTCCCCTTTGAGTCCTACAGGACTCTGGCAGCCCCCTAGCTTGCCCCAGCTCCTCCCCAGCTTTTCTACCTGATTTCAGGAAACGTGGTCACACACCAGGTGCTGGCACCAGACCTTCTCACTGCAGTGGCCACAGCAGCTGGGCTTGGAGACAGTGGCAGCCAGAAACAGAGAGAAACCTTGCTGGCTGACGAGCAACCCAGTGAGCAGGGCCATGCAGGGGAGGGCAGCAAACGTTGCGGATGCTTCTTTGTTGCTTCTCCTCTGTCTTACAGATAAACAACATGGAAATGCCAGAACCAGACCCAGAAGACTCTTCCAGAGCCATGAAAGAGAGGGCCACGCTCTTCTAAAAAGATAAGTCAAAATAGAGAACTTCCCCTTTGAGTCCTGCAGGACTCTGGCAACCCCCTAGCTTACCCCAGCTCCTCCCCAGCTTTTCTACCTGATTTCACGTAACGTGGTCACACACCAGGTGCTGGCACCAGACCTTCTCACTGCAGGGGCCACAGCAGCTGGGCTTGGGGACACTGGCAGCCCCAGACAGAGAGAAACCTGGCTGGCTGACGAGCAACCCTGTGAGCAGGGCCATGCAGGGGAGGGCAGGGGACAGCAGCAAAGGTTGCGGATGCTTCTTTGCTGCTTCTCCTCTGTCTTACAGATAAACAACATGGAAATGCCAGAGCCAGACCCAGTAGACTCTTCCTGAGCCATGAAAGAGAGGGCCACGCTCTTCAAAAAAGATAAGTGAGACTCAGACCACTCCTCCTTTGAGTCCTACGGGACTCTGGCAGCCCCCTAGCTTGCCCCAGCACCTCCCCAGCTTTTCTACCTGATTTCACGTAACGTGGTCACACACCAGGTGCTGGCACCAGACCTTCTCACTGCAGGGGCCGCAGCAGCTGGGCTTGGGGACACTGGCAGCCCCAGACAGAGAGAAACCTGGCTGGCTGACGAGCAACCCTGTGAGCAGGGCCATGCAGGGGAGGGCAGGGGACAGCAGCAAAGGTTGCGGATGCTTCTTTGTTGCTTCTCCTCTGTCTTACAGATAAACAACATGGAAATGCCAGAGCCAGACCCAGAAGACACTTCCTGAGCCATGAAAGAGAGGGCCAAGCTCTTCAAAAAAGATAAGTCAAAATAGAGAACTTCCCCTTTGAGTCCTACAGGACTCTGGCAGACCCCTAGCATACCCCAGATCCACCCCAGATTTTCTACCTGATTTCACGTATCGTGGTCACACACCAGGTGCTGGCACCAGACCTTCTCACTGCAGGGGCCACAGCAGCTGGGCTTGGGGACACTGGCAGCCCCAGACAGAGAGAAACCTGGCTGGCAGACGAGCAACCCAGTGAGCAGGGCCATGCAGGAGAGGGCAGGGGACAGCAGCAAAGGTTGCGGATGCTTCTTTGTTGCTTCTCCTCTGTCTTACAGATAAACAACATGGAAATGCCAGAGCCAGACCCAGAAGACTCTTCCTGAGCCATGAAAGAGAGGGCCACGCTCTTCAAAAAAGATAAGTCAAAATAGAGAACTTCCCCTTTGAGACCTGCAGGACTCTGGCAGCCCCCTAGCTTACCCCAGCTCCACCCCAGCTTTTCTACCTGATTTCACATAACGTGGTCACACACCAGGTGCTGGCACCACACCTTCTCACTGCAGGGGCCACAGCAGCTGGGCTTGGGGACACTGGCAGCCCCAGACAGAGAGAAACCTGGCTGGCATTCGTGCAACCCAGTGAGCAGGGCCATGCAGGGGAGGGCAGGGGACAGCAGCAAAGGTTGCGGATGCTTCTTTGTTGCTTCTCCTCTGTCTTACAGATAAACAACATGGAAATGCCAGAGCCAGACCGAGAAGACTCTTCCTGAGCCATGAAAGAGAGGGCCAAGCTCTTCAAAAAAGATAAGTCAAAATACAGAACTTCCCATTTGAGTCCTACAGGACTCTGGCAGCCCCCCAGCTTGCCCCAGCTCCTCCCCACCTTTTCTACCTGATTTCACGTAACGTGGTCACACACCAGGTGCTGGCACCAGACCTTCTCACTGCAGGGGCCACAGCAGCTGGGCTTGGGGACGCTGCCAGCCAGAAACAGAGGGAAACCTGGCTGGCTGACGAGCAACCCAGTGAGCAGGGCCATGCAGGGGAGGGCAGGGGACAGCAGCAAAGGTTGCGGATGCTTCTTTGTTGCTTCTCCTCTGTCTTACAGATAAACAACATGGAAATGCCAGAGCCAGACCCAGAAGACTCTTCCTGAGCCATGAAAGACAGGGCCACGCTCTTCAAAAAAGATAAGTGAGACTCAGACCACTCCTCCTTTGAGTCCTACAGGACTCTGGCAGCCCCCCAGCTTGCCCCAGCTCCTCCCCAGCTTTTCTACCTGATTTCACGTAACGTGGTCACACACCAGGTGCTGGCACCAGACCTTCTCACTGCAGGGGCCACAGCAGCTGGGCTTGGGGACACTGGCAGCCCCAGACAGAGAGAAACGTGGCAGGCAGACGAGCAACCCAGTGAGCAGGGCCATGCAGGGGAGGGCAGGGGACAGCAGCAAAGGTTGCGGATGCTTTTTGGTGCTTCTCCTCTGTCTTACAGATAAAGATCCCGGAAATGCCAGAACCAGACCCAGAAGACTCTTCCTGAGCCATGAAAGAGAGGGCCACGCTCTTCAAAAAAGATAAGTCAAAATAGAGAACTTCCCCTTTGAGTCCTACAGGACTCTGGCAAACACCTAGCTTGCCCCAGCACCTCCCCAGCTTTTCTACCAGATGTCACGAAACGTGGTCACACACCAGGTGCTGGCACCAGACCTTCTCACTGCAGGGGCCGCAGCAGCTGGGCTTGGGGACACTGGCAGCCCCAGACAGAGAGAAACCTAACTGGCAGACGAGCAACCCAGTGAGCAGGGCCATGCAGGGGAGGGCAGGGGACAGCAGCAAAGGTTGCGGATGCTTCTTTGTTGCTTCTCCTCTGCCTTACAGAAAAACATCCCGGAAATGCCAGAACCAGACCCAGAAGACTCTTCCTGAGCCATGAAAGAGAGGGCCACGCTCCTAAAAAAAGATAAGTCAAAATAGAGAACTTCCCCTTTGAGTCCTACAGGACTCTGGCAGCCCCCTAGCTTACCCCAGATCCACCCCAGCTTTTCTACCTGATTTCACATAACGTGGTCACACACCAGGTGCTGGCACCAGACCTTCTCACTGCAGTGGCCACAGCAGCTGGGCTTGTGGACGCTGCCAGCCAGAAAGAGAGAGAAACCTGGCTGGCTGACGAGCAACCCTGTGAGCAGGGCCATGCAGGGGAGGGCAGGGGACAGCAGCAAAGGTTGCGGATGCTTCTTTGTTGCTTCTCCTCTGCCTTACAGATAAACATCCCGGAAATGCCAGAACCAGACCCAGAAGACTCTTCCTGAGCCATGAAAGAGAGGGCCACGGTCCTCAAAAAAGATAAGTCAAAATAGAGAACTTCCCCTTTGAGTCCTACAGGACTCTGGCAGTCCCCCAGCTTCCCCCAGCTCCTCCCCACGTTTTCTACCTGATTTCACGTAACGTGGTCACACACCAGGTGCTGGCACCAGACCTTCTCACTGCAGGGGCCACAGCAGCTGGTCTTGGGGACACTGGCAGCCAGAAACAGAGAGAAACCTGGCTGGCAGACGAGCAACCCAGTGAGCAGGGCCATGCAGGGGAGGGCAGGGGACAGCAGCAAAGGTTGCGGGTGCTTCTTTGTTGCTTCTCCTCTGTCTTACAGATAAACAACATGGAAATGCCAGAACCAGACCCAGAAGACTCTTCCTGAGCCATGAAAGAGAGGGCCACGCTCTTCCAAAAAGATAAGTCAAAATAGAGAACTTCCCCTTTGAGTCCTACAGGACTCTGGCAAACACCTAGCTTGCCCCAGCACCTCCTCAGCTTTCCTACGTGATTTCACGTAACGTGGTCACACACCAGGTGCTGGCACCAGACCTTCTCACTGCAGGGGCCACAGCAGCTGGGCTTGGGGACACTGGCAGCCCCAGACAGAGAGAAACCTGGCTGGCTGACGAGCAAGCCAGTGAGCAGGGCCATGCAGGAGAGGGCAGGGGACAGCAGCAAAGGTTGCGGATGCTTCTTTGTTGCTTCTCCTCTGTCTTACAGAAAAACAACATGGAAATGCCATAGCCAGATCCAGAAGACTCTTCCTGAGCCATGAAAGAGAGGGCCACGCTCTTCAAAAAAGATAAGTGAGACTAAGACCACTCCTCCTTTGAGTCCTACAGGACTCTGGCAGCCCCCCAGCTCGCCCCAGCTCCTCCCCAGCTTTTCTACCTGATTTCACGTAACGTGGTCACACACCAGGTGCTGGCACCAGACCTTCTCACTGCAGTGGCCACAGCAGCTGGGCTTGGGGACACTGGCAGCCAGAAACAGAGAGAAACCTGGCTGGCAGACGAGCAACCCAGTGAGCAGGGCCATGCAGGAGAGGGGAGGGGATAGCAGCAAAGGTTGCGGATGCTTCTTTGTTGCTTCTCCTCTGTCTTACAGATAAACATCCCGGAAATGCCAGAACCAGACCCAGAAGACTCTTCCTGAGCCATGAAAGACAGGGCCACGCTCTTCAAAAAAGATAAGTCAAAATAGAGAACTTCCCCTTTGAGTCCTACAGGACTCTGTCAAACACCTAGCTTGCCCCAGCTCCTCCCCAGATTTTCTACCTGATTTCACGTATCGTGGTCACACACCAGGTGCTGGCACCAGACCTTCTCACTGCAGGGGCCACAGCAGCTGGGCTTGGGGACGCTGCCAGCCAGAAACAGAGGGAAACCTGGCTGGCTGACGAGCAACACAGTGAGCAGGGCCATGCAGGAGAGGGCAGGGGACAGCAGAAAAGGTTGCGGATGCTTCTTTGTTGCTTCTCCTCTGCCTTACAGATAAACAACATGGAAATGCCAGAACCAGACCCAGAAGACTCTTCCTGAGCCATGAAAGACAGGGCCAAGCTCTTCAAAAAAGATAAGTCAAAATAGAGAACTTCTCCTTTGAGTCCTACAGGACTCTGGCAGCCCCCTAGCTTGCCCCAGCACCTCCTCAGCTTTTCTACCTGATTTCACGTAACGTGGTCACACACCAGGTGCTGGCACCAGACCTTCTCACTGCAGTGGCCACAGCAGCTGGGCTTGGAGACAGTGGCAGCCAGAAACAGAGAGAAACCTTGCTGGCTGACGAGCAACCCAGTGAGCAGGGCCATGCAGGGGAGGGCAGCAAAGGTTGCGGATGCTTCTTTGTTGCTTCTCCTCTGTCTTACAGATAAACAACATGGAAATGCCAGAACCAGACCCAGAAGACTCTTCCAGAGCCATGAAAGAGAGGGCCACGCTCTTCTAAAAAGATAAGTCAAAATAGAGAACTTCCCCTTTGAGTCCTGCAGGACTCTGGCAACCCCCTAGCTTACCCCAGCTCCTCCCCAGCTTTTCTACCTGATTTCACGTAACGTGGTCACACACCAGGTGCTGGCACCAGACCTTCTCACTGCAGGGGCCGCAGCAGCTGGGCTTGGGGACACTGGCAGCCCCATACAGAGAGAAACCTGGCTGGCTGACGAGCAACCCTGTGAGCAGGGCCATGCAGGGGAGGGCAGGGGACAGCAGCAAAGGTTGCGGATGCTTCTTTGCTGCTTCTCCTCTGTCTTACAGATAAACAACATGGAAATGCCAGAGCCAGACCCAGTAGACTCTTCCTGAGCCATGAAAGAGAGGGCCACGCTCTTCAAAAAAGATAAGTGAGACTCAGACCACTCCTCCTTTGAGTCCTATGGGACTCTGGCAGCCCCCTAGCTTGCCCCAGCACCTCCCCAGCTTTTCTACCTGATTTCACGTAACGTGGTCACACACCAGGTGCTGGCACCAGACCTTCTCACTGCAGGGGCCGCAGCAGCTGGTCTTGGGGACACTGGCAGCCCCAGACAGAGAGAAACCTGGCTGGCAGACGAGCAACCGAGTGAGCAGGGCCATGCAGGGGAGGGCAGGGGACAGCAGCAAAGGTTGCGGATGCTTTTTGGTGCTTCTCCTCTGTCTTACAGATAAAGATCCCGGAAATGCCAGAACCAGACCCAGAAGACTCTTCCTGAGCCATGAAAGAGAGGGCCACGCTCTTCAAAAAAGATAAGTCAAAATAGAGAACTTCCCCTTTGAGTCCTACAGGACTCTGGCATTCCCCCTGCTTGCCCCAGATCCTCCCCACCTTTTCTACCTAATTTCACGTAACGTGGTCACACACCAGGTGCTGGCACCAGACCTTCTCACTGCAGGGGCCGCAGCAGCTGGGCTTGGGGACACTGGCAGCCCCAGACAGAGAGAAACGTGGCAGGCAGACGAGCAACCCAGTGAGCAGGGCCATGCAGGGGAGGGCAGGGGACAGCAGCAAAGGTTGCGGATGCTTCTTTGTTGCTTCTCCTCTGTCTTACAGATAAACAACATGGAAATGCCAGAGCCAGACCCAGAAGACTCTTCCTGAGCCACGAAAGAGAGGGCCACGCTCTTCAAAAAAGATAAGTGAGACTCAGACCACTCCTCCTTTGAGTCCTATAGGACTCTGGCAGCCCCCCAGCTTGCCCCAGCACCTCCCCAGCTTTTCTACCTGATTTCACGTAACGTGGTCACACACCAGGTGCTGGCACCAGACCTTCTCACTGCAGGGGCCACAGCAGCTGGGCTTGGTGACGCTGCCAGCCCGAGACAGAGAGAAACCTGGCTGGCAGACGAGCAACCCAGTGAGCAGGGCCATGCAGGGGAGGGCAGGGGACAGCAGCAAAGGTTGCGGATGCTTCTTTGTTGCTTCTCCTCTGCCTTACAGATAAACATCCCGGAAATGCCAGAACCAGACCCAGAAGACTCTTCCTGAGCCATGAAAGAGAGGGCCACGGTCCTCAAAAAAGATAAGTCAAAATAGAGAACTTCCCCTTTGAGTCCTACAGGACTCTGGCAGTCCCCCAGCTTCCCCCAGCTCCTCCCCACGTTTTCTACCTGATTTCACGTAACGTGGTCACACACCAGGTGCTGGCACCAGACCTTCTCACTGCAGGGGCCACAGCAGCTGGGCTTGGGGACACTGGCAGCCCCAGACAGAGAGAAACCTAACTGGCAGACGAGCAACCCAGTGAGCAGGGCCATGCAGGGGAGGGCAGGGGACAGCAGCAAAGGTTGCGGGTGCTTCTTTGTTGCTTCTCCTCTGTCTTACAGATAAACAACATGGAAATGCCAGAACAAGAGCCAGAAGACTCTTCCTGAGCCATGAAAGACAGGGCCACGCTCTTCAAAAAAGATAAGTCAAAATAGAGAACTTCCCCTTTGAGTCCTACAGGACTCTGTCAAACACCTAGCTTGCCCCAGCTCCTCCCCAGCTTTTCTACCTGATTTCATGTAACGTGGTCACACACCAGGTGCTGGCACCAGACCTTCTCACTGCAGTGGCCACAGCAGCTGGGCTTGGAGACAGTGGCAGCCAGAAACAGAGAGAAACCTGGCTGGCTGACGAGCAACCCAGTGAGCAGGGCCATGCAGGGGAGGGCAGCAAAGGTTGCGGATGCTTCTTTGTTGCTTCTCCTCTGTCTTACAGATAAACAACATGGAAATGCCAGAGCCAGACCCAGAAGACTCTTCCAGAGCCATGAAAGAGAGGGCCACGCTCTTCAAAAAAGATACGACAAAATAGGGAACTTCCCCTTTGAGTCCTACAGGACTCTGGCAGCCCCCTACCTTGCCCCAGCACCTCCTCAGCTTTTCTACCTGATTTCACGTATCGTGGTCACACACCAGGTGCTGGCACCAGACCTTCTCACTGCAGGGGCCACAGCAGCTGGGCTTGGGGACACTGGCAGCCCCATACAGAGAGAAACCTGGCTGGCTGACGAGCAACCCTGTGAGCAGGGCCATGCAGGGGAGGGCAGGGGACAGCAGCAAAGGTTGCGGATGCTTCTTTGCTGCTTCTCCTCTGTCTTACAGATAAACAACATGGAAATGCCAGAGCCAGACCCAGTAGACTCTTCCTGAGCCATGAAAGAGAGGGCCACGCTCTTCAAAAAAGATAAGTGAGACTCAGACCACTCCTCCTTTGAGTCCTACGGGACTCTGGCAGCCCCCTAGCTTGCCCCAGCTCCTCCCCAGCTTTTCTACCTGATTTCACGTAACGTGGTCACACACCAGGTGCTGGCACCACACCTTCTCACTGCAGGGGCCACAGCAGCTGGGCTTGGGGACACTGGCAGCCAGAAACAGAGAGAAACCTGGCTGGCTGACGAGCAACCCAGTGATCAGGGCCATGCAGGGGAGGGCAGGGGACAGCAGCAAAGGTTGCGGATGCTTCTTTGTTGCTTCTCCTCTGTCTTACAGATAAACAACATGGAAATGCCAGAGCCAGACCCAGAAGACTCTTCCTGAGCCATGAAAGAGAGGGCCACGCTCTTCAAAAAAGATAAGTCAAAATAGAGAACTTCCCCTTTGAGACCTGCAGGACTCTGGCAACCCCCTAGCTTACCCCAGCTCCACCCCAGCTTTTCTACCTGATTTCACGTAACGTGGTCACACACCAGGTGCTGGCACCACACCTTCTCACTGCAGGGGCCACAGCAGCTGGGCTTGGGGACACTGGCAGCCCCAGACAGAGAGAAACCTGGCTGGCATTCGTGCAACCCAGTGAGCAGGGCCATGCAGGGGAGGGCAGGGGACAGCAGCAAAGGTTGCGGATGCTTCTTTGTTGCTTCTCCTCTGCCTTACAGATAAACATCCCGGAAATGCCAGAACCAGACCCAGAAGACTCTTCCTGAGCCATGAAAGAGAGGGCCACGGTCCTCAAAAAAGATAAGTCAAAATAGAGAACTTCCCCTTTGAGTCCTACAGGACTCTGGCAGTCCCCCAGCTTCCCCCAGCTCCTCCCCAGCTTTTCTACCTGATTTCACGTAACGTGGTCACACACCAGGTGCTGGCACCAGACCTTCTCACTGCAGGGGCCACAGCAGCTGGGCTTGGGGACACTGGCAGCCCCAGACAGAGAGAAACCTGGCTGGCAGACGAGCAACCCTGTGAGCAGGGCCATGCAGGGGAGGGCAGGGGACAGCAGCAATGGTTGCGGATGCTTCTTTGTTGCTTCTCCTCTGTCTTACAGATAAACAACATGGAAATGCCAGAGCCAGACCCAGAAGACTCTTCCTGAGCCAAGAAAGAGAGGGCCACGCTCCTAAAAAAAGTTAAGTCAAAATAGAGAACTTCCCCTTTGAGTCCTACAGGACTCTGGCAGACCCCTAGCATACCCCAGATCCACCCCAGATTTTCTACCTGATTTCACGTATCGTGGTCACACACCAGGTGCTGGCACCAGACCTTCTCACTGCAGGGGCCACAGCAGCTGGGCTTGGGGACACTGGCAGCCCCAGACAGAGAGAAACCTGGCTGGCAGACGAGCAACCCAGTGAGCAGGGCCATGCAGGAGAGGGCAGGGGACAGCAGCAAAGGTTGCGGATGCTTCTTTGTTGCTTCTCCTCTGTCTTACAGATAAACAACATGGAAATGCCAGAGCCAGACCCAGAAGACTCTTCCTGAGCCATGAAAGAGAGGGCCACGCTCTTCAAAAAAGATAAGTCAAAATAGAGAACTTCCCCTTTGAGACCTGCAGGACTCTGGCAGCCCCCTAGCTTACCCCAGCTCCACCCCAGCTTTTCTACCTGATTTCACGTAACGTGGTCACACACCAGGTGCTGGCACCACACCTTCTCACTGCAGGGGCCACAGCAGCTGGGCTTGGGGACACTGGCAGCCCCAGACAGAGAGAAACCTGGCTGGCATTCGTGCAACCCAGTGAGCAGGGCCATGCAGGGGAGGGCAGGGGACAGCAGCAAAGGTTGCGGATGCTTCTTTGTTGCTTCTCCTCTGTCTTACAGATAAACAACATGGAAATGCCAGAGCCAGACCCAGAAGACTCTTCCTGAGCCATGAAAGAGAGGGCCAAGCTCTTCAAAAAAGATAAGTCAAAATACAGAACTTCCCATTTGAGTCCTACAGGACTCTGGCAGCCCCCTACCTTGCCCCAGCTCCTCCCCACCTTTTCTACCTGATTTCACGTAACGTGGTCACACACCAGGTGCTGGCACCAGACCTTCTCACTGCAGGGGCCACAGCAGCTGGGCTTGGGGACGCTGCCAGCCAGAAACAGAGGGAAACCTGGCTGGCTGACGAGCAACCCAGTGAGCAGGGCCATGCAGGGGAGGGCAGGGGACAGCAGCAAAGGTTGCGGATGCTTCTTTGTTGCTTCTCCTCTGTCTTACAGATAAACAACATGGAAATGCCAGAGCCAGACCCAGAAGACTCTTCCTGAGCCATGAAAGACAGGGCCACGCTCTTCAAAAAAGATAAGTGAGACTCAGACCACTCCTCCTTTGAGTCCTACAGGACTCTGGCAGCCCCCCAGCTTGCCCCAGCTCCTCCCCAGCTTTTCTACCTGATTTCACGTAACGTGGTCACACACCAGGTGCTGGCACCAGACCTTCTCACTGCAGGGGCCACAGCAGCTGGGCTTGGGGACACTGGCAGCCCCAGACAGAGAGAAACGTGGCAGGCAGACGAGCAACCCAGTGAGCAGGGCCATGCAGGGGAGGGCAGGGGACAGCAGCAAAGGTTGCGGATGCTTTTTGGTGCTTCTCCTCTGTCTTACAGATAAAGATCCCGGAAATGCCAGAACCAGACCCAGAAGACTCTTCCTGAGCCATGAAAGAGAGGGCCACGCTCTTCAAAAAAGATAAGTCAAAATAGAGAACTTCCCCTTTGAGTCCTACAGGACTCTGGCAAACACCTAGCTTGCCCCAGCACCTCCCCAGCTTTTCTACCAGATGTCACGAAACGTGGTCACACACCAGGTGCTGGCACCAGACCTTCTCACTGCAGGGGCCGCAGCAGCTGGGCTTGGGGACACTGGCAGCCCCAGACAGAGAGAAACCTAACTGGCAGACGAGCAACCCAGTGAGCAGGGCCATGCAGGGGAGGGCAGGGGACAGCAGCAAAGGTTGCGGATGCTTCTTTGTTGCTTCTCCTCTGCCTTACAGAAAAACATCCCGGAAATGCCAGAACCAGACCCAGAAGACTCTTCCTGAGCCATGAAAGAGAGGGCCACGCTCCTAAAAAAAGATAAGTCAAAATAGAGAACTTCCCCTTTGAGTCCTACAGGACTCTGGCAGCCCCCTAGCTTACCCCAGATCCACCCCAGCTTTTCTACCTGATTTCACATAACGTGGTCACACACCAGGTGCTGGCACCAGACCTTCTCACTGCAGTGGCCACAGCAGCTGGGCTTGTGGACGCTGCCAGCCAGAAAGAGAGAGAAACCTGGCTGGCTGACGAGCAACCCTGTGAGCAGGGCCATGCAGGGGAGGGCAGGGGACAGCAGCAAAGGTTGCGGATGCTTCTTTGTTGCTTCTCCTCTGCCTTACAGATAAACATCCCGGAAATGCCAGAACCAGACCCAGAAGACTCTTCCTGAGCCATGAAAGAGAGGGCCACGGTCCTCAAAAAAGATAAGTCAAAATAGAGAACTTCCCCTTTGAGTCCTACAGGACTCTGGCAGTCCCCCAGCTTCCCCCAGCTCCTCCCCACGTTTTCTACCTGATTTCACGTAACGTGGTCACACACCAGGTGCTGGCACCAGACCTTCTCACTGCAGGGGCCACAGCAGCTGGTCTTGGGGACACTGGCAGCCAGAAACAGAGAGAAACCTGGCTGGCAGACGAGCAACCCAGTGAGCAGGGCCATGCAGGGGAGGGCAGGGGACAGCAGCAAAGGTTGCGGGTGCTTCTTTGTTGCTTCTCCTCTGTCTTACAGATAAACAACATGGAAATGCCAGAACCAGACCCAGAAGACTCTTCCTGAGCCATGAAAGAGAGGGCCACGCTCTTCCAAAAAGATAAGTCAAAATAGAGAACTTCCCCTTTGAGTCCTACAGGACTCTGGCAAACACCTAGCTTGCCCCAGCACCTCCTCAGCTTTCCTACGTGATTTCACGTAACGTGGTCACACACCAGGTGCTGGCACCACACCTTCTCACTGCAGGGGCCACAGCAGCTGGGCTTGGGGACACTGGCAGCCCCAGACAGAGAGAAACCTGGCTGGCTGACGAGCAAGCCAGTGAGCAGGGCCATGCAGGAGAGGGCAGGGGACAGCAGCAAAGGTTGCGGATGCTTCTTTGTTGCTTCTCCTCTGTCTTACAGAAAAACAACATGGAAATGCCATAGCCAGATCCAGAAGACTCTTCCTGAGCCATGAAAGAGAGGGCCACGCTCTTCAAAAAAGATAAGTGAGACTAAGACCACTCCTCCTTTGAGTCCTACAGGACTCTGGCAGCCCCCCAGCTCGCCCCAGCTCCTCCCCAGCTTTTCTACCTGATTTCACGTAACGTGGTCACACACCAGGTGCTGGCACCAGACCTTCTCACTGCAGTGGCCACAGCAGCTGGGCTTGGGGACACTGGCAGCCCCAGACAGAGAGAAACCTGGCTGGCTGACGAGCAACCCAGTGAGCAGGGCCATGCAGGGGAGGGCAGGGGACAGCAGCAAAGGTTGCGGATGCTTCTTTGTTGCTTCTCCTCTGTCTTACAGATAAACATCCCGGAAATGCCAGAACCAGACCCAGAAGACTCTTCCTGAGCCATGAAAGAGAGGGCCACGCTCTTCAAAAAAGATAAGTGAGACTCAGACCACTCCTCCTTTGAGTCCTATAGGACTCTGGCAGCCCCCCAGCTTGCCCCAGCTCCTCCCCAGCTTTTCTACCTAATTTAACGTAACGTGGTCACACACCAGGTGCTGGCACCAGACCTTCTCACTGCAGGGGCCACAGCAGCTGGGCTTGGGGACGCTGCCAGCCAGAAACATAGGGAAACCTGGCTGGCAGACGAGCAACCCTGTGAGCAGGGCCATGCAGGAGAGGGGAGGGGACAGCAGCAAAGGTTGCGGATGCTTCTTTGTTGCTTCTCCTCTGCCTTACAGATAAACATCCCGGAAATGCCAGAACCAGACCCAGAAGACTCTTCCTGAGCCATGAAAGAGAGGGCCACGCTCTTCAAAAAAGATAAGTCAAAATAGAGAACTTCCCCTTTGAGTCCTACAGGACTCTGGCAGCCCCACTGCTTGCCCCAGCTCCTCCCCACCTTTTCTACCTGATTTCACGTATCGTGGTCACACACCAGGTGCTGGCACCAGACCTTCTCACTGCAGGGGCCACAGCAGCTGGGCTTGGGGACACTGGCAGCCCCAGACAGAGAGAAACGTGGCAGGCAGACGAGCAACCCAGTGAGCAGGGCCATGCAGGGGAGGGCAGGGGACAGCAGCAAAGGTTGCGGATGCTTCTTTGTTGCTTCTCCTCTGTCTTACAGATAAACAACATGGAAATGCCAGAACCAGACCCAGAAGACTCTTCCTGAGCCATGAAAGAGAGGGCCACGCTCTTCAAAAAAGATAAGTGAGACTCAGACCACTCCTCCTTTGAGTCCTATAGGACTCTGGCAGCCCCCCAGCTTGCCCCAGCTCCTCCCCAGCTTTTCTACCTGATTTCAGGAAACGTGGTCACACACCAGGTGCTGGCACCAGACCTTCTCACTGCAGTGGCCACAGCAGCTGGGCTTGGAGACAGTGGCAGCCAGAAACAGAGAGAAACCTTGCTGGCTGACGAGCAACCCAGTGAGCAGGGCCATGCAGGGGAGGGCAGGGGACAGCAGCAAAGGTTGCGGATGCTTTTTGGTGCTTCTCCTCTGTCTTACAGATAAAGATCCCGGAAATGCCAGAACCAGACCCAGAAGACTCTTCCTGAGCCATGAAAGAGAGGGCCACGCTCTTCAAAAAAGATAAGTCAAAATAGAGAACTTCCCCTTTGAGTCCTACAGGACTCTGGCATTCCCCCTGCTTGCCCCAGATCCTCCCCACCTTTTCTACCTAATTTCACGTAACGTGGTCACACACCAGGTGCTGGCACCACACCTTCTCACTGCAGGGGCCACAGCAGCTGGGCTTGGGGACACTGGCAGCCAGAAACAGAGAGAAACCTGGCTGGCTGACGAGCAACCCAGTGATCAGGGCCATGCAGGGGAGGGCAGGGGACAGCAGCAAAGGTTGCGGATGCTTCTTTGTTGCTTCTCCTCTGTCTTACAGATAAACAACATGGAAATGCCAGAGCCAGACCCAGAAGACTCTTCCTGAGCCATGAAAGAGAGGGCCACGCTCTTCAAAAAAGATAAGTCAAAATAGAGAACTTCCCCTTTGAGACCTGCAGGACTCTGGCAACCCCCTAGCTTACCCCAGCTCCACCCCAGCTTTTCTACCTGATTTCACGTAACGTGGTCACACACCAGGTGCTGGCACCACACCTTCTCACTGCAGGGGCCACAGCAGCTGGGCTTGGGGACACTGGCAGCCCCAGACAGAGAGAAACCTGGCTGGCATTCGTGCAACCCAGTGAGCAGGGCCATGCAGGGGAGGGCAGGGGACAGCAGCAAAGGTTGCGGATGCTTCTTTGTTGCTTCTCCTCTGCCTTACAGATAAACATCCCGGAAATGCCAGAACCAGACCCAGAAGACTCTTCCTGAGCCATGAAAGAGAGGGCCACGGTCCTCAAAAAAGATAAGTCAAAATAGAGAACTTCCCCTTTGAGTCCTACAGGACTCTGGCAGTCCCCCAGCTTCCCCCAGCTCCTCCCCAGCTTTTCTACCTGATTTCACGTAACGTGGTCACACACCAGGTGCTGGCACCAGACCTTCTCACTGCAGGGGCCACAGCAGCTGGGCTTGGGGACACTGGCAGCCCAAGACAGAGAGAAACCTGGCTGGCAGACGAGCAACCCTGTGAGCAGGGCCATGCAGGGGAGGGCAGGGGACAGCAGCAATGGTTGCGGATGCTTCTTTGTTGCTTCTCCTCTGTCTTACAGATAAACAACATGGAAATGCCAGAGCCAGACCCAGAAGACTCTTCCTGAGCCACGAAAGAGAGGGCCACGCTCTTCAAAAAAGATAAGTGAGACTCAGACCACTCCTCCTTTGAGTCCGATAGGACTCTGGCAGCCCCCCAGCTTGCCCCAGCACCTCCCCAGCTTTTCTACCTGATTTCACGTAACGTGGTCACACACCAGGTGCTGGCACCAGACCTTCTCACTGCAGGGGCCACAGCAGCTGGGCTTGGTGACGCTGCCAGCCCGAGACAGAGAGAAACCTGGCTGGCAGACGAGCAACCCAGTGAGCAGGGCCATGCAGGGGAGGGCAGGGGACAGCAGCAAAGGTTGCGGATGCTTCTTTGTTGCTTCTCCTCTGCCTTACAGATAAACATCCCGGAAATGCCAGAACCAGACCCAGAAGACTCTTCCTGAGCCATGAAAGAGAGGGCCACGGTCCTCAAAAAAGATAAGTCAAAATAGAGAACTTCCCCTTTGAGTCCTACAGGACTCTGGCAGTCCCCCAGCTTCCCCCAGCTCCTCCCCACGTTTTCTACCTGATTTCACGTAACGTGGTCACACACCAGGTGCTGGCACCAGACCTTCTCACTGCAGGGGCCACAGCAGCTGGGCTTGGGGACACTGGCAGCCCCAGACAGAGAGAAACCTGGCTGGCAGACGAGCAACCCAGTGAGCAGGGCCATGCAGGGGAGGGCAGGGGACAGCAGCAAAGGTTGCGGGTGCTTCTTTGTTGCTTCTCCTCTGTCTTACAGATAAACAACATGGAAATGCCAGAACCAGAGCCAGAAGACTCTTCCTGAGCCATGAAAGAGAGGGCCACGCTCTTCAAAAAAGATAAGTCAAAATAGAGAACTTCCCCTTTGAGTCCTACAGGACTCTGGCAGCCCCCTAGCTTGCCCCAGCTCCTCCCCAGCTTTTCTACCTGATTTCATGTAACGTGGTCACACACCAGGTGCTGGCACCAGACCTTCTCACTGCAGTGGCCACAGCAGCTGGGCTTGGAGACAGTGGCAGCCAGAAACAGAGAGAAACCTGGCTGGCTGACGAGCAACCCAGTGAGCAGGGCCATGCAGGGGAGGGCAGCAAAGGTTGCGGATGCTTCTTTGTTGCTTCTCCTCTGTCTTACAGATAAACAACATGGAAATGCCAGAGCCAGACCCAGAAGACTCTTCCAGAGCCATGAAAGAGAGGGCCACGCTCTTCAAAAAAGATACGACAAAATAGGGAACTTCCCCTTTGAGTCCTACAGGACTCTGGCAGCCCCCTACCTTGCCCCAGCACCTCCTCAGCTTTTCTACCTGATTTCACGTATCGTGGTCACACACCAGGTGCTGGCACCAGACCTTCTCACTGCAGTGGCCACAGCAGCTGGGCTTGGGGACGCTGCCAGCCAGAAACAGAGGGAAACCTGGCTGGCTGACGAGCAACCCTGTGAGCAGGGCCATGCAGGGGAGGGCAGGGGACAGCAGCAAAGGTTGCGGATGCTTCTTTGTTGCTTCTCCTCTGTCTTACAGATAAACAACATGGAAATGCCAGAGCCAGACCCAGAAGACTCTTCCTGAGCCATGAAAGAGAGGGCCACGCTCCTCAAAAAAGATAAGTCAAAATAGAGAACTTCCCCTTTGAGTCCTACAGGACTCTGGCAGTCCCCCAGCTTGCCCCAGATCCTCCCCACCTTTTCTACCTGATTTCACGTAACGTGGTCACACACCAGGTGCTGGCACCAGACCTTCTCACTGCAGTGGCCACAGCAGCTGGTCTTGGGGACACTGGCAGCCCCAGACAGAGAGAAACCTGGCTGGCAGACGAGCAACCCAGTGAGCAGGGCCATGCAGGGGAGGGCAGGGGACAGCAGCAAAGGTTGCGGATGCTTCTTTGTTGCTTCACCTCTGTCTTACAGATAAACATCCCGGAAATGCCAGAGCCAGACCCAGAAGACTCTTCCTGAGCCATGAAAGAGAGGGCCACGCTCTTCAAAAAAGATAAGTCAAAATAGAGAACTTCCCCTTTGAGTCCTACAGGACTCTGGCAGCCCCCCAGCTTGCCCCAGCTCCTCCCCAGCTTTTCTACCTGATTTCACGTAACGTGGTCACACACCAGGTGCTGGCACCAGACCTTCTCACTGCAGTGGCCCCAGCAGCTGGGCTTGGGGACACTGGCAGCCCCAGACAGAGAGAAACCTGGCTGGCTGACGAGCAAGCCAGTGAGCAGGGCCATGCAGGAGAGGGCAGGGGACAGCAGCAAAGGTTGCGGATGCTTCTTTGTTGCTTCTCCTCTGTCTTACAGAAAAACAACATGGAAATGCCAGAACCAGACCCAGAAGACTCTTCCTGAGCCATGAAAGAGAGGGCCACGCTCTTCAAAAAAGATAAGTGAGACTAAGACCACTCCTCCTTTGAGTCCTACAGGACTCTGGCAGCCCCCCAGCTCGCCCCAGCTCCTCCCCAGCTTTTCTACCTGATTTCACGTAACGTGGTCACACACCAGGTGCTGGCACCAGACCTTCTCACTGCAGGAGCCACAGCAGCTGGGCTTGGGGACACTGGCAGCCAGAAACAGAGAGAAACCTGGCTGGCAGACGAGCAACCCAGTGAGCAGGGCCATGCAGGAGAGGGGAGGGGATAGCAGCAAAGGTTGCGGATGCTTCTTTGTTGCTTCTCCTCTGCCTTACAGATAAACATCCCGGAAATGCCAGAACCAGACCCAGAAGACTCTTCCTGAGCCATGAAAGAGAGGGCCACGCTCTTCAAAAAAGATAAGTGAGACTCAGACCACTCCTCCTTTGAGTCCTACAGGACTCTGGCAGCCCCCCAGCTCGCCCCAGCTCCTCCCCAGCTTTTCTACCTGATTTCACGTAACATGGCCACACACCAGGTGCTGGCACCAGACCTTCTCACTGCAGGGGCCCCAGCACCTGGGCTTGGGGACACTGGCGGCCAGAAACAGAGAGAAACCTGGCTGGCTGACGAGCAACCCAGTGAGCAGGGCCATGCAGGGGAGGGCAGGGGATAGCAGCAAAGGTTGCGGATGCTTCTTTGTTGCTTCTCCTCTGTCTTACAGAAAAACAACATGGAAATGCCTGAGCCAGACCCAGAAGACTCTTCCTGAGCCATGAAAGAGAGGGCCACGCTCTTCCAAAAAGATAAGTCAAAATAGAGAACTTCCCCTTTGAGACCTGCAGGACTCTGGCAACCCCCTAGCTTACCCCAGCTCCTCCCCAGCTTTTCTACCTGATTTCACGTAACGTGGTCACACACCAGGTGCTGGCACCAGACCTTCTCACTGCAGGGGCCGCAGCAGCTGGGCTTGGGGACACTGGCAGCCCCAGACAGAGAGAAACCTGGCTGGCATTCGAGCAACCCAGTGAGCAGGGCCATGCAGGGGAGGGCAGGGGACAGCAGCAAAGGTTGCGGATGCTTCTTTGTTGCTTCTCCTCTGCCTTACAGATAAACATCCCGGAAATGCCAGAACCAGACCCAGAAGATTCTTCCTGAGCCATGAAAGACAGGGCCAAGCTCTTCAAAAAAGATAAGTCAAAATAGAGAACTTCCCCTTTGAGTCCTACAGGACTCTGGCAGCCCCCCAGCTCGCCCCAGCTCCTCCCCAGCTTTTCTACCTGATTTCATGTAACGTGGTCACACACCAGGTGCTGGCACCAGACCTTCTCACTGCAGGGGCCGCAGCAGCTGGGCTTGGAGACAGTGGCAGCCAGAAACAGAGAGAAACCTGGCTGGCTGACGAGCAACCCAGTGAGCAGGGCCATGCAGGGGAGGGCAGCAAAGGTTGCGGATGCTTCTTTGTTGCTTCTCCTCTGTCTTACAGATAAACAACATGGAAATGCCAGAACCAGACCCAGAAGACTCTTCCAGAGCCATGAAAGAGAGGGCCACGCTCTTCAAAAAAGATAAGTCAAAATAGAGAACTTCCCCTTTGAGTCCTACAGGACTCTGGCAACCCCCTAGCTTGCCCCAGCACCTCCCCAGCTTTTCTACCTGATTTCACGTAACGTGGTCACACACCAGGTGCTGGCACCAGACCTTCTCACTGCAGGGGCCACAGCAGCTGGGCTTGGGGACACAGGCAGCCCCAGACAGAGAGAAACCTGGCTGGCAGACGAGCAACCCAGTGAGCAGGGCCATGCAGGGGAGGGCAGGGGACAGCAGCAAAGGTTGCGGATGCTTCTTTGTTGCTTCTCCTCTGTCTTACAGAAAAACAACATGGAAATGCCAGAGCCAGACCCAGAAGACTCTTCCTGAGCCATGAAAGAGAGGGCCACGCTCTTCAAAAAAGATAAGTGAGACTAAGACCACTCCTCCTTTGAGTCCTATAGGACTCTGGCAGTCCCCCAGCTTGCCCCAGCTCCTCCCCACCTTTTCTACCTGATTTCACGTAACGTGGTCACACACCAGGTGCTGGCACCAGACCTTCTCACTGCAGGGGTCACAGCAGCTGGGCTTGGGGACACTGGCAGCCCCAGACAGAGAGAAACCTGGCTGGCAGACGAGCAACCCAGTGAGCAGGGCCATGCAGGGGAGGGCAGGGGACAGCAGCAAAGGTTGCGGATGCTTCTTTGTTGCTTCTCCTCTGCCTTACAGATAAACATCCCGGAAATGCCAGAACCAGACCCAGAAGACTCTTCCTGAGCCATGAAAGAGAGGGCCACGCTCTTCAAAAAAGATAAGTCAAAATAGAGAACTTCCCCTTTGAGTCCTACAGGACTCTGGCAGCCCCCCAGCTTGCCCCAGCTCCTCCTCAGCTTTTCTACCTGATTTCACTTATCGTGGTCACACACCAGGTGCTGGCACCAGACCTTCTCACTGCAGGGGCCACAGCAGCTGGGCTTGGGGACGCTGGCAGCCCCAGACAGAGAGAAACGTGGCAGGCAGACGAGCAACCCAGTGAGCAGGGCCATGCAGGAGAGGGCAGGGGACAGCAGCAAAGGTTGCGGATGCTTCTTTGTTGCTTCTCCTCTGCCTTTCAGATAAACATCCAGGAAATGCCAGAACCAGACCCAGAAGACTCTTCCTGAGCCATGAAAGAGAGGGCCACGCTCTTCAAAAAAGATAAGTGAGACTCAGACCACTCCTCCTTTGAGTCCTATAGGACTCTGGCAGCCCCCCAGCTTGCCCCAGCACCTCCCCAGCTTTTCTACCTGATTTCACGTAACGTGGTCACACACCAGGTGCTGGCACCAGACCTTCTCACTGCAGGGGCCACAGCAGCTGGGCTTGGGGACACTGGCAGCCAGAAACAGAGAGAAACCTGGCTGGCTGACGAGCAACCTTGTGATCAGGGCCATGCAGGGGAGGGCAGGGGACAGCAGCAAAGTTTGCGGATGCTTCTTTGTTGCTTCTCCTCTGCCTTACAGAAAAACAACATGGAAATGCCAGAGCCAGACCCAGAAGACTCTTCCTGAGCCATGAAAGAGAGGGCCACGCTCTTCAAAAAAGATAAGTCAAAATAGAGAACTTCCCCTTTGAGTCCTACAGGACTCTGGCAGCCCCCTAGCTTGCCCCAGCTCCTCCCCACCTTTTCTACCTGATTTCACGAAACGTGGTCACACACCAGGTGCTGGCACCAGACCTTCCCACTGCAGGGGCCACAGCAGCTGGGCTTGGGGACACTGGCAGCCCCAGACAGAAAGAAACCTAGCTGGCTGACGAGCAACCCTGTGAGCAGGGCCATGCAGGGGAGGGCAGGGGACAGCAGCAAAGGTTGCGGATGCTTCTTTGTTGCTTCTCCTCTGTCTTACAGAAAAACAACATGGAAATGCCAGAGCCAGACCCAGAAGACTCTTCCTGAGCCATGAAAGAGAGGGCCACGCTCTTCAAAAAAGATAAGTGAGACTCAGACCACTCCTCCTTTGAGTCCTACAGGACTCTGGCAGCCCCCCAGCTCGCCCCAGCTCCTCCCCAGCTTTTCTACCTGATTTCACGTAACGTGGTCACACACCAGGTGCTGGCACCAGACCTTCTCACTGCAGGGGCCACAGCAGCTGGGCTTGGGGACACTGGCAGCCATAGACAGAGAGAAACGTGGCAGGCAGACGAGCAACCCAGTGAGCAGGGCCATGCAGGGGAGGGCAGGGGACAGCAGCAAAGGTTGCGGATGCTTCTTTGTTGCTTCTCCTCTGCCTTACAGAAAAACAACATGGAAATGCCAGAGCCAGACCCAGAAGACTCTTCCTGAGCCATGAAAGAGAGGGCCACGCTCTTCAAAAAAGATAAGTCAAAATAGAGAACTTCCCCTTTGAGTCCTACAGGACTCTGGCAACCCCCCAGCTTGCCCCAGCTCCTCCCCAGCTTTTCTACCTGATTTCACGTAACGTGGTCACACACCAGGTGCTGGCACCAGACCTTCTCACTGCAGGGGCCACAGCAGCTGGGCTTGGGGACACTGGCAGCCCCAGACAGAGAGAAACCTGGCTGGCTGACGAGCAACCCAGTGAGCAGGGCCATGCAGGGGAGGGCAGGAGACAGCAGCAAAGGTTGCGGATGCTTCTTTGTTGCTTCTCCTCTGCCTTACAGATAAACAACATGGAAATGCCAGAGCCAGACCCAGAAGACTCTTCCTGAGCCATGAAAGAGAGGGCCACGCTCTTCAAAAAAGATATGTCAGACTCAGACTACTCCTCCTTTGAGTCCTACAGGACTCTGGCAGCCCCCCAGCTTGCCCCAGCACCTCCCCAGCTTTTCTACCTGATTTCACGTAACGTGGTCACACACCAGGTGCTGGCACCAGACCTTCTCACTGCAGTGGCCACAGCAGCTGGGCTTGGGGACGCTGGCAGCCAGAAACAGAGGGAAACCTGGCTGGCTGACGAGCAACCCAGTAAGCAGGGCCATGCAGGGGAGGGCAGGGGACAGCAGCAAAGGTTGCGGGTGCTTCTTTGTTGCTTCTCCTCTGCCTTACAGATAAACAACATGGAAATGCCAGAACCAGACCCAGAAGACTCTTCCTGAGCCATGAAAGAGAGGGCCACGCTCTTCAAAAAAGATAAGTCAAAATAGAGAACTTCCCCTTTGAGTCCTACAGGACTCTGGCAGCCCCCTAGCTTGCCCCAGATCCACCCCAGCTTTTCTACCTGATTTCACGTAACGTGGTCACACACCAGGTGCTGGCACCAGACCTTCTCACTGCAGGGGCCACAGCAGCTGGGCTTGGGGACACTGACAGCCAGAAACAGAGAGAAACCTGGCTGGCAGATGAGCAACCCAGTGAGCAGGGCCATGCAGGAGAAGGCAGGGGACAGCAGCAAAGGTTGCGGATGCTTCTTTGTTGCTTCTCCTCTGTCTTACAGAAAAACAACATGGAAATGCCAGAGCCAGACCCAGAAGACTCTTCCTGAGCCATGAAAGAGAGGGCCACGCTCTTCAAAAAAGGTAAGTGAGACTCAGACTACTCCTACTTTGAGTCCTACAGGACTCTGGCAGCCCCCCAGCTTGCCCCAGCACCTCCCCAGCTTTTCTACCTGATTTCACGTAACGTGGTCACACACCAGGTGCTGGCACCAGACCTTCTCACTGCAGGGGCCGCAGCAGCTGGGCTTGGGGACACTGGCAGCCCCAGACAGAGAGAAACCTGGCTGGCAGACGAGCAACCCAGTGAGCAGGGCCATGCAGGGGAGGGCAGGGGACAGCAGCAAAGGTTGCGGATGCTTCTTTGTTGCTTCTCCTCTGTCTTACAGATAAACAACATGGAAATGCCAGAACCAGACCCAGAAGACTCTTCCTGAGCCATGAAAGAGAGGGCCACGCTCTTCAAAAAAGATAAGTGAGACTCAGACCACTCCTCCTTTGAGTCCTATAGGACTCTGGCAGCCCCCCAGCTTGCCCCAGCACCTCCCCAGCTTTTCTACCTGATTTCACGTAACGTGGTCACACACCAGGTGCTGGCACCAGACCTTCTCACTGCAGGGGCCACAGCAGCTGGGCTTGGGGACACTGACAGCCAGAAACAGAGAGAAACCTGGCTGGCAGACGAGCAACCCTGTGAGCAGGGCCATGCAGGGGAGGGCAGGGGACAGCAGCAATGGTTGCGGATGCTTCTTTGCTGCTTCTCCTCTGTCTTACAGATAAACAACATGGAAATGCCAGAGCCAGACCCAGAAGACTCTTCCTGAGCCATGAAAGAGAGGGCCAAGCTCTTCAAAAAAGATAAGTCAAAATAGAGAACTTCCCCTTTGAGTCCTACAGGACTCTGGCAGCCCCCTAGCTTGCCCCAGCACCTCCCCAGCTTTTCTACCTGATTTCACGTAACGTGGTCACACACCAGGTGCTGGCACCAGACCTTCTCACTGCAGGGGCCGCAGCAGCTGGGCTTGGGGACACTGGCAGCCCCAGACAGACAGAAACCTGGCTGGCAGACGAGCAACCCAGTGAGCAGGGCCATGCAGGGGAGGGCAGGGGACAGCAGCAAAGGTTGCGGATGCTTCTTTGTTGCTTCTCCTCTGCCTTACAGATAAACAACATGGAAATGCCACAACCAGACCCAGAAGACTCTTCCTGAGCCATGAAAGAGAGGGCCACGCTCTTCAAAAAAGATAAGTCAAAATAGAGAACTTCCCCTTTGAGTCCTACAGGACTCTGGCAGCCCCCTAGCTTGCCCCAGCTCCTCCCCACCTTTTCTACCTGATTTCACGAAACGTGGTCACACACCAGGTGCTGGCACCAGACCTTCCCACTGCAGGGGCCACAGCAGCTGGGCTTGGGGACACTGGCAGCCCCAGACAGAAAGAAACCTGGCTGGCTGACGAGCAACCCTGTGAGCAGGGCCATGCAGGGGAGGGCAGGGGACAGCAGCAAAGGTTGCGGATGCTTCTTTGTTGCTTCTCCTCTGCCTTACAGAAAAACAACATGGAAATGCCAGAGCCAGACCCAGAAGACTCTTCCTGAGCCATGAAAGAGAGGGCCACGCTCTTCAAAAAAGATAAGTGAGACTCAGACCACTCCTCCTTTGAGTCCTACAGGACTCTGGCAGCCCCCCAGCTTGCCCCAGCTCCTCCCCAGCTTTTCTACCTGATTTCACGTAACGTGGTCACACACCAGGTGCTGGCACCAGACCTTCTCACTGCAGGGGCCACAGCAGCTGGGCTTGGGGACACTGGCAGCCCCAGACAGAGAGAAACGTGGCAGGCAGACGAGCAACCCAGTGAGCAGGGCCATGCAGGGGAGGGCAGGGGACAGCAGCAAAGGTTGCGGATGCTTCTTTGTTGCTTCTCCTCTGCCTTACAGAAAAACATCCCGGAAATGCCGGAACCAGACCCAGAAGACTCTTCCTGAGCCATGAAAGAGAGGGCCACGCTCTTCAAAAAAGATAAGTCAAAATAGAGAACTTCCCCTTTGAGTCCTACAGGACTCTGGCAACCCCCCAGCTTGCCCCAGCTCCTCCCCAGCTTTTCTACCTGATTTCACGTAACGTGGTCACACACCAGGTGCTGGCACCAGACCTTCTCACTGCAGGGGCCACAGCAGCTGGGCTTGGGGACACTGACAGCCAGAAACAGAGAGAAACCTGGCTGGCAGACGAGCAACCCAGTGAGCAGGGCCATGCAGGAGAAGGCAGGGGACAGCAGCAAAGGTTGCGGATGCTTCTTTGTTGCTTCTCCTCTGTCTTACAGAAAAACAACATGGAAATGCCAGAGCCAGACCCAAAAGACTCTTCCTGAGCCATGAAAGAGAGGGCCACGCTCTTCAAAAAAGATAAGTGAGACTCAGACCACTCCTCCTTTGAGTCCTATAGGACCCTGGCAGCCACCAGCTTGCCCAAGCTCCTCCCCAGCTTTTCTACCTGATTTCACGTAACGTGGTCACACACCAGGTGCTGGCACCAGACCTTCTCACTGCAGGGGCCACAGCAGCTGGGCTTGGGGACACTGGCAGCCCCAGACAGAGAGAAACCTGGCTGGCTGACGAGCAACCCAGTGAGCAGGGCCATGCAGGGGAGGGCAGGAGACAGCAGCAAAGGTTGCGGATGCTTCTTTGTTGCTTCTCCTCTGCCTTACAGATAAACAACATGGAAATGCCAGAGCCAGACCCAGTAGACTCTTCCTGAGCCATGAAAGAGAGGGCCACGCTCTTCAAAAAAGATAAGTCAAAATAGAGAACTTCCCCTTTGAGTTCTACAGGACTCTGGCAGCCCCCCAGCTTGCCCCAGCTCCTCCCCAGCTTTTCTACCTGATTTCACGTAACGTGGTCACACACCAGGTGCTGGCACCAGACCTTCTCACTGCAGGGGCCACAGCAGCTGGGCTTGGGGACACTGGCAGCCCAAGACAGAGAGAAACGTGGCAGACAGACGAGCAACCCAGTGAGCAGGGCCATGCAGGGGAGGGCAGGGGACAGCAGCAAAGGTTGCGGATGCTTCTTTGTTGCTTCTCCTCTGCCTTACAGATAAACATCCCGGAAATGCCAGAGCCAGACCCAGAAGACTCTTCCTGAGCCATGAAAGAGAGGGCCACGCTCTTCAAAAAAGATATGTCAGACTCAGACTACTCCTCCTTTGAGTCCTACAGGACTCTGGCAGCCCCCCAGCTTGCCCCAGCACCTCCCCAGCTTTTCTACCTGATTTCATGTATCGTGGTCACACACCAGGTGCTGGCACCAGACCTTCTCACTGCAGTGGCCACAGCAGCTGGGCTTGGGGACGCTGGCAGCCAGAAACAGAGGGAAACCTGGCTGGCTGACGAGCAACCCAGTAAGCAGGGCCATGCAGGGGAGGGCAGGGGACAGCAGCAAAGGTTGCGGGTGCTTCTTTGTTGCTTCTCCTCTGCCTTACAGATAAACAACATGGAAATGCCAGAACCAGACCCAGAAGACTCTTCCTGAGCCATGAAAGAGAGGGCCACGCTCTTCAAAAAAGATAAGTCAAAATAGAGAACTTCCCCTTTGAGTCCTACAGGACTCTGGCAGCCCCCTAGCTTGCCCCAGATCCACCCCAGCTTTTCTACCTGATTTCACGTAACGTGGTCACACACCAGGTGCTGGCACCAGACCTTCTCACTGCAGGGGCCACAGCAGCTGGGCTTGGGGACACTGACAGCCAGAAACAGAGAGAAACCTGGCTGGCAGATGAGCAACCCAGTGAGCAGGGCCATGCAGGAGAAGGCAGGGGACAGCAGCAAAGGTTGCGGATGCTTCTTTGTTGCTTCTCCTCTGTCTTACAGAAAAACAACATGGAAATGCCAGAGCCAGACCCAGAAGACTCTTCCTGAGCCATGAAAGAGAGGGCCACGCTCTTCAAAAAAGGTAAGTGAGACTCAGACTACTCCTACTTTGAGTCCTACAGGACTCTGGCAGCCCCTAGCTTGCCCCAGCACCTCCCCAGCTTTTCTACCTGATTTCACGTAACGTGGTCACACACCAGGTGCTGGCACCAGACCTTCTCACTGCAGGGGCCGCAGCAGCTGGGCTTGGGGACACTGGCAGCCAGAAACAGAGAGAAACCTGGCTGGCAGACGAGCAACCCAGTGAGCAGGGCCATGCAGGGGAGGGCAGGGGACAGCAGCAAAGGTTGCGGATGCTTCTTTGTTGCTTCTCCTCTGTCTTACAGATAAACAACATGGAAATGCCAGAACCAGACCCAGAAGACTCTTTCTGAGCCATGAAAGAGAGGGCCACGCTCCTCAAAAAAGATAAGTCAAAATAGAGAACTTCCCCTTTGAGTCCTACAGGACTCTGGCAACCCCCCAGCTTGCCCCAGCTCCTCCCCAGCTTTTCTATCTGATTTCACGTAACTTGGTCACACACCAGGTGCTGGCACCACACCTTCTCACTGCAGGGGCCACAGCAGCTGGGCTTGGGGACACTGGCAGCCCCAGACAGAGAGAAACCTGGCTGGCTGACGAGGAAGCCAGTGAGCAGGGCCATGCAGGAGAGGGCAGGGGACAGCAGCAAAGGTTGCGGATGCTTCTTTGTTGCTTCTCCTCTGCCTTTCAGATAAACATCCAGGAAATGCCACAACCAGACCCAGAAGACTCTTCCTGAGCCATGAAAGAGAGGGCCACGCTCTTCAAAAAAGATAAGTCAAAATAGAGAACTTCCCCTTTGAGTCCTACAGGACTCTGGCAACCCCCTAGCTTACCCCAGCACCTCCCCAGCTTTTCTACCTGATTTCACGTAACGTGGTCACACACCAGGTGCTGGCACCAGACCTTCTCACTGCAGGGGCCACAGCAGCTGGGCTTGGGGACACTGGCAGCCAGAAACAAAGAGAAACCTGGCTGGCTGACGAGCAACCCAGTGATCAGGGCTATGCAGGGGAGGGCAGGGGACAGCAGCAAAGGTTGCGGATGCTTCTTTGTTGCTTCTCCTCAGCCTTACAGATAAACAACATGGAATTGCCAGAGCCAGACCCAGAAGACTCTTCCTGAGCCATGAAAGAGAGGGCCACGCTCCTCAAAAAAGATAAGTCAGACTCAGACCACTCCTCCTCTGAGTCCTACAGGACTCTGGCAGCCCCCTAGCTTGCCCCAGCTCCTCCCCAGCTTTTCTACCTGATTTCACGTAACGTGGTCACACACCATGTGCTGGCACCAGACTTTCTCACTTCAGTGGCCAAAACAGCTGGGCTTGGGGACACTGGAATCCAGAAACAGAGAGAAACTTGGCTGGCTGACAGGTAAGCCAGTGCCATGCAGGGGAGGGCAGGGAATGGTATCTTGGCACTTGTCTGGTTCTTTGTTTCTTCCCCTCTGATTCTGCGGTGTAGATGTTGGTATAGTTTTAAGTACACTACCACTGAGTCTACCATGGAATGGGTGTCCGAACATGTAGTAAAAGAGATCTTAGGTGAAAGAAATTACCCTTTTTGTTTCACTTCATTATCGTATTGTCCATCTTGGCATCCGTATGTCTTTGACAATTGCATATCCATTTCAACTACCAGCTCCATACCGTGATGTGGTTCTACATGGGGCTCAAGATTTCCATTGGGTAGGCATCTGCACACCATGTATTTTGTCTGCAATTTCAATTTTTCATTGAATTATAAATATCTTAACAAGTCTCAGAATGAATTTTCTGATTCACGAAACTTTTGTCTGTTTCTGCTCTCATGCCTATCTGGAGTGGGTATCAGTCTTTTAGTGTGTTTTAATTTTTGTCTTTTTTGTAATATGTATATATTATATATATTATATATATATTTATTTTATATATTTATTTATTATTATTTATTATTATTTATTATATTATATATATATGTAATACATATATATATACATATATATACATATATACATATATAAATACATATATAATATTTTATATATATATAAATATTATATTATATATATAAATATATATATTTCCTGTTTCCTTTTATTTTCCTTAAATGTATTTCCTAAGTATATTAACAGGGGACTAGGGAAAAAAAAAATTGATAACATAATAATGAACAAGAAGTCACTCCTTCAAAGCACTCCATTTTCATCTATTTGTTGTTATACGATGAAACAGAATGACAGGTTCCAAAAATATGGCATCTTAATTCCGGAGCACATTTTAAAAACACCATCTGCAGGCATTACAGTGGAGGTAAACAGATGTTGCAGGAGTACAAAGCCCAAGGAAAGGAAAATGGTTTCACTATTCTAAGGGTGATGTATCTGAAAATACGTAACATATGTTTCTCTGATTAACAGAGAGGCACAGAAATGTAACAATTGCTGATGTTTATAAATAGCTATTGAATAACTAACACACAGTTAATATTTGCTTTTTTTTTTCTTTTTTCTTTTTGCCCTCCCCTTCCCCCCCTTTTTTTTCTTTCAAGTTTCCTTTAGAACAGTAAAGAGATCAATTATAGAGGACTACAAGTTCAGCATCTTTCTGTTTAACATTAGGTGTTTATTTTTCTGGAGAAGTTCCCCATACTGTCTTTAATCTGCTTGTGTGGTTTTTCTTCCCCTTGTTCAAAAATTCCCCCTTGAAGTAAACACTTTTGTAACATGGAACACTGGCTAGCTTAGCCCCACTTACTAATGGTCCTGAATTGATTCTTCATTAGCCACAGTTTTGGATGGAATCCCGTTAAAACAGCTGAGTGCTTCAGTAGGAAGGAACTGGCAAGTGTTGTGCTGTGAGCTGGAGGGAACTTGCACCCATGATGGGAGCTATGCAAAATACAGCGAGATTCAAATCACGCTCTGTGCTCCCTGTGTGAACACAAACCTTCACGTGGTAGTTCATCCTCCATCTATATAATATGATGAAGAAAGGCATCACAGTGCTGTTAGAAAAACTGCATTCTTTCAATGCTCTTCTAGACTCTTCTAAAGGAAAAGATACTAATTCAGAAGGCAATGGAATCTTTTTAGTATATCACTGATTTATGTTTTTTTTTTTTTGTTGTTGTTGTTTTTTTTTTAATAATTTTGTTTGTTATATAATTTCTTGCCTTCTGTTTATATTCTAGAAAGCCTCTGGGAAGCTACAGATTACATTTCCATGCTTTTCTCTCCAAACAACTGAGTAGTTGCTATGATCTGAATTATATATTTGTTTGTGAAGGGAGTCAGAAGTCACTGTACAGGCATTGCTTTACAATTTGAGTTTAATTATAGAAAAGTGGGGTATCAAGGAAACAAGCTCTTCTGAAGAATTATCTGAAGCAAGTGTCCCTGTTGTTAGGGGACAGTGATGTCACGTGAACAGCTTTTGTATTCAGCAGCAATAATTCACTGCCTGCATGTTGGGATTGATCCCAGCTATGGTATCCCCAGAGGAGCCTCCACTAGGCATAGGCTCACATACTTTGATCTACAGATTAACATTAGCAGGATCGCAAGCCTTTGTCTCTTGCAAACATTTTGTGTGTCTAAATTTCTATCCAGCAAATGGCTGAGTCTTGTGTTTATTTGGGTAATGAATTGCAGTAATTAATGCATGCATTGATTCCTGTACTGACTCTCCCCTAAAGGCCATTTCCATTTTTAATTTATAGAAAACGCGTACAGTTCTTTAATCAGAGCATAGTCTAGATTCTAAAATAAATATAAGACAGAAAATGCTAAGTAGAAGCAATATTGCTTAGTGGAATTAAGGTAAGCAGAATATGTATTTAACAATGTGTTAGAAGATATCTAAAGAGCAATGAGTATAGGAATATGCTTCTGTGATTTTCAGGGCAGATCCAGCCCTATAATCAGAGAAGTACAAATCCTCTTATTTTAGTGAACAGACTTCCACTTTTTTCAGGGCTCAGTTTGGTCCCTAACACCTGAACAAATTTGTGTCACATATTTCTATTAAAAGGATGTTTAGATGCTTTATTCAGAATTTTAGGCATCTTTTTGCGTTAAGAGGAACACTACCATTTACTAACTGTTCTTGAGGAGATGATTCAAAGGGTCAGTGTGTGCTTCCTTTAATAGTTATGAATACTTTTTGACTGCTAAGTGCTAGAGCTGCAGTAAGCATTGCACAAGAGGAAAAATGCTAACAGCCTTTCCCTCAAAGCCCTCCATCCCTAAAGCAGTTTATGGCATTTCAGTCATTACCTGATCTTAAACTAAACAATTCACAAATGTGGCATCAGAACAAAGCAAAATTCAAGTGCAAATCAAACAGCACTTTTTAGAAATAAAAAGAAACAAATTATATCAGATTTTTAAAAATTCTTGCAGTGGTTTAAGGAACTAATAGTTTTTTCTTTTCTTGGAAAATGCATGCCTTATATCATACAATACTTGGTATAGATAAAATTTCTACATTCCTACATATATAGAAATGTGTGTAATATACGCCCAGGAAAGTATGAAAATACAGCATTGTAAATACACAGCAAGGCCCATGATGCTGTGCTGAGAAATGCAATCTAACATTTTTCTGAAATGTACAGGTAATATAAATTAGAAAATACCCCACGGTACGTATGCAGCATAAAGGACACAAAAAGAAAGAATGATTTGGAAGCGCACACAAACTAAAGGAATACCTGATTAACCTTTCACTGACTCCTGAGCCACGTGATGCAAAGCTTGCCTTCCTCCTAGAGTGATGGCTTTAGAAGAAGATGTTAAATTTAACCTCTGGCGCAATGATAAATTGACAATAAAAAATTCAATGGCTTGGTAATTACCAATCACTTTGGACATCGGCAACATTTTTCAGTTCTGTCAGTGCTCATTGGCACAAAAGCTTCAGCTGAAATTCTCTCGATCTACCTCTTTTTAACTTTGTTTTCATGATGCAGATTAAATCTGCCACCCTATTACTGATTCATTTTCCTAATTTTTCATGTCTGCACCATGCCCCAGCTGCACTAGGCTGATAATTGTGGAGCCCAGCCCTGATGATTAACATCAGAAGAATTAATTATGCCTGCCATTAAAATTCCAGGTTGCACATGGTGATCAAGAAAAATTAAGTTTCTCTAGGCCTCTAAATCATTTCACCTTTGCGGAGAATGATAGTGCCTCGACAGCTAAACTGCAGCCTGCGTTCCAGGGAAGGTCTAAACCACACACCCTTTGTGTAACTCTCTGAATGCCTTCGCAGCTATTCTCACTGGTTTATTCCACTTGCTAAAAGGATTTACTGCCCCGCAGATGAAGTGAACTAGAATATCTAGCTGATTACTTGATTCCAATATAAAACACCTTTTTTCCTTCCATTCAGAGACCCTCTGAGGGTATCTGTTATATTAATTTATAGATTAAAAGCATCATGCAGATCTGGGCATAGACACGGTTGCTCATAATTGGTAGAGAATTTACTTTTGTCCCAGTTATAAACCGAAGGGAAATTATGATTTTAGTGCTAGGCAAAGACAATGATATTTCCCAGAAATTAATAGTAAATGAAACAGATTCCTAACATCTTTAGGCAATGCAGTAATGAGAAGGAAAAGCCTGTTGATTGACTCATTTTGAAAATGGTTTTTGCACAGAAAACTCAAAATATACTCAAGTCTAGCCTACGGTACAGAATTTACTAGAGCTGTAAAGCGTAAGATGATAAACGTTTATCATTTTCTTTTTCTTTTTCTGCACTATGGTTTGTTTTCAAATTTTCATAATCAAGCACATTGCCGCTTGCTTTGAAGACTGCAAGGAGCCATATTTTGATAAATGGATGTAAATATATTTGTGTCAAATGGTAAATGTCACTCACAACTGTACAAAGTTTATGCATAAACTACACATCATATCTTCTTTGCTTGTTATGTTTAAGCAGGAAAGCTATTTAGACGTGACTATTCTTGCTACTTTTGATAGATGACCAATTTCTAGAATAAATTCAACGAAATCAGAACTGAGAGCAGTGCTGGAGCAGTTATCTTCCCTATAAAATATGTTATAAAATGGGAGGTCTCGGTGCATTTAGAGATTAACTTCTACGGGAAGTCATGCGTATGATGAAATAAGAGAAAAACCTCTCAGTTTAAAACTTAAATCCTTGAGTTTAACGTGAACATCACCACTATAGCTCAAGGATATTGTATTCTATATAAAATAGGCCATTTAGAACTGGTGAGGACTTTATTGCATTGTCTCACAAATGACAGCTAGCATAGTATTCATGATTAAATGAACATTTATTGTATTTGTAACAGTATTCCAGGAATGCCATAAAATGAAGCATGAAGTCACCTATTTCAACATTTTTAAAACATGTCTTGAGTGAAAGCATTGAAAGTATCTCATTACAAGACTTTCAGCTAAATCCAAAACCTTTCCCTTTCTCCCTCAGGGCACAAGTGATAACTCAAAGGTACCAAGATTTTCTGCAAATCACACACATCTCCTCTGGAGATTCAAGAGAACAGTCAAATATATTGTCAAAAGCCTACAAAATAAGGTGAGAGAAGTCTGAATATACTTAACTAGTCTTGTTTCAGATATCCATGTCGAGAGAGCAAATGAAGTCCAAAAAGAAGCACGCACAACAAGCAACACAAAGAAAGAGGATTGAAGCACTGGTCACACCTGACTGTAAGATTATCTCAAATGTTTTCAGAAATATATCCCCTATCCAAAATACAAATTCAATTTTCTGCGAGTGTGGCTACCAGTCAGTGTATTCAGCTGATAGGAGATTAATCACAGATTTAGTTTCCAAGACTTCAAAAAAAAAAAAAAAAATCTAACAGAAACATGATCAGAATGAATGATACTAATTTTGATACATTTAAAACTAGCTCCAAATAAATTTTCTAAGTAAATGCATAAATGCTGTATCAAATTCAAGATCAGCGCAGTATGAACTTTGAGAGAGAATTAGCTTTACTGCATCTGATCTTGGGAATGCCAAAAAAAAAGCCATTCATCTTCAAAGTAGCTTGAAAGGGATCAAGCTTTGGACTGGGGAAGAGGAGAATTATTGTATTCCATTTCCCCCAAAACAACCAACAGCTTTTGTTCAGTTTATTCCTACCAGCTCACAAATGAATCTTGTTACATTTGTGAACATTTTATCTACCCGTCAACCAGAATACAACAGATGTTAAAGCACACAATAGTACAACAGCACTAGTATTATCTCAAGTCACAGAGTTAATGCCCAGTTCAAATCCAGCCCTCTCATTTATGGGAACTTGAATATTCTATTTGATTAACTCAATAGCCAGAAAGAAAGCGTCAATCTGACTCACACAAACTATTTTGCCTGTAAGAGATTTCAGTTTTCAGTCTCTTAATTTTGGCTAATGCTGACTTTTGCTCAAAACTTCACATTAGCACAGGGAGAAGGAAAATACTGTATGTTAGGAAGAAAAGAGAAGGGGAATAGAGCAGAAAATCTACTTGCAGAAATATTTTTACATAAATATGGTAACATGACTTGTTTTAAACTGTTGGAGAGCAGCTACATGAAGTGACATTGCTGCTAGTCAAAACTGAGATTCACAGCCTAGCTTTGAAAAACACCCATAATAATTTGATTATTAGCTGTAAATAGCAGAATTAAGCCATATCCCATTTCTAGATAATCTTTGGAAAATTTAACTGGGATTTATTTATCAAACGTCAGTGGCTCTGTATGAAATATATTAGGTAAAGAAATCTATGAAATGTTAAAGAGATACAGTGCCAGTTTTCAGTCGCTCAGTCTTTTTTCTTTCTAAAAATTATTGTCCCATCGCTGTTAGGTTAACAGTGTTTTCCATTAAAAAAAAAAAAAAAAAAAAAAAAGAAAACACCACAAAACATTTTGCATTGTCATTGATAGTCATCTTCCACCATCCTTTAATCTGATTTATTTCACTGTTCATTCCAATTACATAATCAGTGAAATATGTTACTACATGACATCAGTAGATTTTGGCCTTTTATCCTTTGACAGTAATTCCTAGCACCACATAGATTGAAAGCATCTGCCATCCAAATTTTCAGTAATGTGGTTTTCTACAATATTGCACTATAGACTTGCATTAGGCATACAGCGTGCTCACCTTTGACGTGGAAGTATTACAGCAGCTATGTCAGAAGTACAATAAGGCCTTCAGCCTAATCGCTTCTGCGCTTTCTGTGATCTTTGTGGTATGACTACTATTCATTGACTGGAGTCTGCACTCTCTCTTTAACTTACAGGAATGTTAGCTATTATATATTCACATTAACTTGACTGTGAATTTGGACCACTGTACTAGGAGCGATAAAACATCGCCATTTCATTCAGTTCACTTTCAAAGATGAGATGATTGACACTGACAGACCAGCAGGGAAATACAAGCAAGCAGTAAGGCTGAATTTGTCAAAAAGCTAGGCTGGGTCATTAAGAAGTTTTTGCAGCCTTTATAGATACAAAAAAAAAAAAAAAAAAAAGAAACTTTTTACGAGAATGATATAAAGAATTAATTCCAAGTGGAAAGATAAGCATGTTTGTCTTTCCTTTGTTGTACACAGATTGAAAATAGTAAGAGATGCTTCTTGTACCAATGTCTCTTCTGTGATATTTCCTACAAATAAAGATTGAGAGAGTTGGGGTCGTTTAGGTTGGAGAAGGTTCAGAAAGATATTACTGCAGGAGAGCTTAAAAAAGATTGAGAAAGGCTTCTTCCAAGGTTTGTAGTGATAGGACAAGGTGCAACAATTTCAAACTGAAAGAGATTAGACTGAGATTGGAAATAACTAAGAAATATTTTAGTTAGAGAGTGGTAAGGCACCAGCACAAGTTGCTCAGAGAAGCTGTGGTTGCCCCATCCCTGTAGGTATTCAAGGCCAGGCTGGATGGGCCTCGGGCTGCCTGATCTGGTGGATGGCAATCGCACCCATGGCAGAAGGTTGTAACCAGATGATCATTAAGGTAACTTCTAACTCAAAACATTCTGTGATTCTGTAATGTATTCCTCCTGTGTAATTTGACTATTGCTCTGTCTCCCAAATCTTTATCTAATTATCTCCTGCTGTCCATGTGAGAATCGTATCATCATTCAGTCTTCAAAAACAGTGCAGTCAACAAACAAAGAACATAAACATCACAACAACCAGTTAGTTTTCAGTTGCATTCCCACGAAAAAGATCCTGAAGCTAGACACAGGCTGCGATGCTTCATTGCAACTGATACCATGCTTACTGGTTAGGTTATACTAGCTGAAGATGAAAGCATAACTCCCAATCATCATTGGCTTTGCACTGCAACCTGGACTGCTGTACAGACTGGAAGCAAACTCGTAATGCAAGATACCTCTGGAACAAACACAATACAGTTAATATGCTTTTATCCTCACACTATGTCAATCTGCTGTATCTCTTCTACACTAAAATGGAGGAGATTGGCATGTCTAACTTCAGCATTTTTCCTGTCAACTTGCCAAACTTTCAGAGCTATATCAATTCATTAAAGATGATCAGAGAGAATATTTCAGTGTCTTATGAGAAGCACAGAGGGGAAAAAAAAAAAGACATAATATACCCTTAGGTGTAACAGGCTTACAGTTATGTAGAAATGTTGCACTGCTGACGCAAGATATATTGTCATATATGAACTACAAATCATTCACTAAACACAAGCAAAGGGAGAAATTCCTTTTACCTTAATTGCTGTTGAATGATATATCGGTTTAAGATAACTTTACAATATTTTTATCAGTGTAGGATGTCATTGGTTACTTGCTTACACGAGTAACCAATGACTCCAAGAAGATAAGTTATGTTTCTAAGGGCAAGTTGCATGAGCGAGATTTGGAGAACTGGCATCCAAATTCACGATCAGATTAGAAACAATTACTTGTGCACAATGGGAGAGTCCAAAGGACTATTTTACAGCTTAATGTCACAAGTAATAAAATATTCTCATACTGTAAGTTTCCTGTGTTGCTGGACTGGGACATTACAATAGACAATTTTGGTTCCTTCTGTCTTTTGACTACTGGCAGAGGCACTGCTGGCCAGCCCTTATTCTGTCATCTGCTCATTGCTTATCACAGGCTGCAGTATCCCTGTCCCTAAGCTGTTACAGATGGCACTATGTGCGCTGTTTTCTCCTCATACCACTTCTTTCTGAGCAGCCAAGTGCTGGACTACTGCTCTGCAGCTGATGCACAAGCAGCAAAACAGCCAAATGCAGCATATGCAATTGCATTTATTCTGCTTAATGCTATTGCACAGCATTTTTATTTTTTTAAGAATCGTAACATTTAAACTATTATTACTGAAGTTAAATATATTTTCTTATGGAGACTCATTTAGCATAAGGGAACACGTAATATTTTATGCACACGAATTCTGGACTTATTTGCTCTCCTGATTCCAAGTCTACTGGTTTGACTAATTACAGACTTGCTTCCAGTTAACTCTTACGCAAAGAAAACAGGATCATTTATGTATATCTTTAGTTTTATGCTTATCAGGTTTGACCTCAATCTCCGTTGATCTCTATTGTTGTAATTTGACTTTGCCTAAAATATAATATAATGTATTTATCTAAAGAAGATGGCAGATGGTTTAGAAGGAGAATACCAAGAGGAACAGAGGAGAAAGCAGTGGGTGTACCCACTTACTGATTGGTAACAAAGTTCTCATCCTATGCGTTCCAGCTGTTAACCATCAAATACAAGTAGGCTCTCAAGACATCTCTTCCTAAATCTGTATTCACAGAAGAAAAATCTAGACTAGGAAACTACATTTTCTTTCATCACTCAAATCTCCATTGGAAAATTTATTAAACTCAACCCATTCTCATAGATTTCTTTGTCCTTAAAGAAAAAGAAGTTTAAGTTTTCCTGCTGCCAAGTCATTGTCTCTTTCCTCCACCTTTTACCTGGCACCTCCAGAACAACTCCTAACCTACTCAGACAGTAATCAAAGTGAGCTAATATCACTCCAATATTTGCAGAAGTCCAAACAAACTTAATTCTTTGAAAGACAGATGCCCATTTCTGCAAAGCAGGGTGATGTTCACTTCCCAGAGAAAGGTTTTTCCATATGGAGTTAATCTTATATTCCAGATAAACACAGGAGTTGCTAATCACATTTTGTACAATCATACTCAGTTCATGAAATTGCATATAATTGGGCAGGGGCTCGGTCCTGGTGCTGTAGAGTTGACAGTTACAAATTACATTTAAGAATATTATTTTTTTTCCAGCATTAAGTTTTACTAATTTACTGCTACCACCTGCATAGGGGGTTCATTTCAAATAGAAAATGTGAAGTTGTGCTTATTTAGGCACGTCCATTTTGTCAGCGAGATCTACTGGGATAATTCACACAAAGATTTTCCAAACAATCCTCATGACAGTTTTGGTGTCAGATATCTGGAGAAGATCTTGGAAATAGCAAAAATCAATGATTTTTGTTATTATTTTTTAGCAATAATCAAAATAAATATAACTAAATTGGGAAAGAATTAGCAATCTTTTTTTTTTTTTTTTTTTTTTTTTGCAGAACTATAGTTACTATATTACATTGTGCAATTAATGATATTGCTTAGAAAAACAAAAAAAAAATCAAAGAACACATAAAAAGTAGTGATTAATAACATTCTAATTTGTTACACTTTCATTTGACAAGGACCTAGCAGCTTGGTCAATACTTCATCCCTGGTGACTCCCTTTCACATGCTGCTAATCTATGCTCCAGGCTTGGAAAACAGGTCACTAGTTTTAAGCAGTTTCTACATTTCTTAGAATGAACTTTGTTTCATTTTAAAATATCCCAGTGTTGAGAAATCAGTAATTGCTCTCTGTGTGCTGCAAGATGACAAAACCAGTAAAATGATGCTAATGTAATAATTATCACTTTAACATAGTAGCTTTCAAAATACGGCAACTCAGTTTCCAAATATCTTTTTTTCTGTTGTGAAGACAATCTGCATGAACTCTGTAATATATCTCTAGCTGAAAAAAATACAAAGATAATACATTTTCCCTAAATAACATTTTTTTAATATTCTTTGAAGCAACAGTAATTTTTAAAAACACCATTTGGAATGAAAATAAACCTAGAAAATTACAAAATATCCTCACATTTTCTGCAGTAACCAGGCTCAATTTCTCAAAAGATTGAGGGAGAAGGACAACAACTTTCTCATGGCAGTATCCCCTCCTTATCCTATATCAAACATAACCAGTAGCAGTCAAAGGTCAGGGGACAAATGAGAGCCACTCTGCTAAGCAAGGTTCTGAAAGAGACAAAGATAAATTGATGTAGATGTGAGAATCTGGACTGAACAGAGAATTAAAAAGTCACTTGAACTGGTTTGGCACCTATATAGAGGACTGGAAACAACTCACTCTACTATCTATGAGTAAAGAAGTATGACATCTCTTGAAAACCATAATCAAGCATTTAGGTCTTTTCAAAGGTTTCACCCTGCCATCAGACATACAAGCTCCAGTTTGTAGGACATATTGAAAGGTAGGTCATTTAACTGAAATATTACTTCAGGTTCCCTTTCAAAGAAATGGATCTTTACACGTAGATATGTTTGTGCAGCCTTTCTGTGCTCAAATTCAGCTGAAGAACAAAGATGAAAATCTCATATAGTCCATCTTTTGATGAGATACCCAGCACTAAATGATTTTAATAAGGCCAAAAATTCCACAGTTCCTTTGAAAGACAAAGACCTACAGCCTTGCTTGGGAAACAAACAAACAAACAAACAAAAAAAAAAAAAAAAAAAAAAAAAAAAAAGGAAGAAAAGAAGGTTTGATTCTGCTTTGTTCTTCGCTATCTGATATCTTGCTGGAACACAATTGTTATGCTCCTTTGTAAGAATGGCTTCTTTCTATGAAGGAATTTGGCATTAGTAATATGGTGGACTCCAAATGATAAATAACCTGCATATTGAACAGAATGGTAGCATTTCATTCATACAGAGCAGGAAAATTTAGCCCCCGTGAGCTATGTTACTGGGAACTCCTTAAATCAAAATGTGGAAACTCAATATTGAGGTACATAAACCATAAGCTTTATTGATCACGTCTCTTGTGACTGGGCGTTCCTACCAAGCTAGAGACATAATTCTGCAAGGAGTTGATTTCCTTGAACTCTGGCTTAAGAGCAGAGTGCTTAGCAACTAAAAAAAAATACAATAAATAAATAAATCACAAAATCATGTTTCTATACGTTTGTATCTCAGAAGAAAACTCAGAGGGATTCTCGAGGGTATTCTGCAGGTTTTCTGAAACTTTGATTTCAGAACCATCTAAAAACTCTGAAGGAAATTAACGGATATTGTTTCCAGTGCAGGAGGTTGCTTAGTGAGAGTATGGAGTGCCTTGAAACAAAAGGCCAGTGTCATTTTGTTTGCTGATCCAGGCTAACGCTAGTAATCCATTCTTACTTATCTGCATAAGTATGAGCTTTATTTCAATCTGAGTGACTATTTGCTGTCACATACAGTGCAGTGCTAACTAAGTAGGTGCAGAAAAGGACAGCCGGTTAAGGAGGGTTAAGAAAGATGCCAAGGTTAAAAACCAGCGCTTGTATTTACAATCAAGCTTTACTTTCACGAGAAGCTTCTCCACCACAGACATAGAGCTAAGTAGAGATCATCAGAGCTCCCTACCAAGCAAAAGCCTTGCCAGCCCATTCCTGTAAATCCTCCTCAGTGGCATGTTTTATTGCCCTGGAGACACCACATGATGGCTATTTATTTAATTGCTCGGAAAGCCCAGCCAAAGAAGGGTGTCTCAAGTTTGGCATGTTAGTTTCCTGCTTACAGATTTACAATTTAGCACCATTTGAGTTCTCAGAGTCTCCTTGTTAAAAGTGTGAGGGGCCCGTTTCACCATATGAAGTACAACCGCTTTGTCTGCCTCCGAGCAGCTGAAATCCCCCAAAAGGCACAGAGCAGAAATGCAGGGCGCTTGAAAAGTGTGTGCCGCTCCTCCAACCACTGATTAATATTTGACATATTCTCCAAGCAGAGCTCTATATCAAGTTCAGTGTTTTCTCTGTCCTGTCCTTTCCTTTCCTCCTCCCGCCTAATTTTGTAGACAGACAGCCATAATACGCAATAGAAACATAACTCTTTAAACTGAAAATGTCATCACTTAAAAATACAAGAGAGTGGTATGTGTCATGTATGTCTGCAAAATGCAGTTGCTGTCTGTTACAGTCTGTAGCAACTTTTAAATCTGTCATCACAGCATGAATTTCATATTAAGCTCCTTCCCAGTGCTTTAGCCAGGAAGTAAAGGGGGGAACATACTGTATCATTTATGGGCATGCTGGTGCTGGGTCAACCATGACATCACTCTCCACTCCGCTGAGCTGTAATGAGGTGAAAAGGCAGCTTTAGAACAACATAGCACTTTATTTATTAGGAAAATTTAAGTGTGCATATATTTCAATTCATGATAAAACTGAAAACAAAGGTTATGGACTGTAGCTCTCTTACAACACAAAGTAAGGGGTGGGGGGGAGGAAGGCATTTTGTAGATGGTGAAAGATTTAATGCACATAAAGCACAGAAGATTGAAAGTTCTGGGCAGGCTAAAATCCTGTACTGACAGCCCCACCAATTAGAAATGGTGCACAGCACATTACGCTGCATTTGAATTGTACTATACACTTTGATCAGAGGGTGTCACTGAAACAAGAGACTAGTTGAAACTAGTTAAAATCTTCAAATTTCCATGAATGTAGGCATATAAATTGAGGACAGAAAAAAAATGGTGAGGGTTGGAAACTGTACGAGCCCTTGATTTCAGAAGGTTCCTTAGAAATCTGCAAAGCATTTTTAATAGGGTTGGTAAGCTGGGCACTTCATAGCATTTCTCCAAATTAATGCTTAAATATGAGATGAGTGCATTTTACAGCAAGGAAAATGCTTTTTCCTCAAAGCTGGAAAAGGGACAAAAGGAATACAAAAAACACAGTGCAGAAAGTGCTCTCATTCCTTTGCCCCCCCAACTATTTCTTCTAGTGCTCTTTTGTTTTTAAGCTTGGCATCGTTATTTTTCATTCTTAAGTGAAACAGCAAGGAACATGTTTTTATTGCAGGCATGGTACCAGCAGTTGGCTTTTTCTGGAAAGTATGCACAAATATTGCTGTTTACTCCCCTATTTTGAATCTTGCCTTTCTTCTAAAGTCCCCCTGCCAGCTGATCCCTAGCCTGGTAAAACTGTAGAGCCTGGTAATACTGTAGAGCCTGGCATACACAGGAAACACCACACCCACAATACTGAAAAATAGTTTTAAAACACCTCACATAAATAGGAGCCTTTTTGTCTGTGAGATTTGAATACAATAAGCATGATGATTTCAAAGTGCTACCTTCTAAGCACTACTTTCAGACAAATACTAAAATGATTTAAATAAGTACACTGCTACATACAGCTAAATGCACAGGTGTAAGAAATGTAACAGGGAAAACATTTCATCAGCCTTTACAAGATGCTCCTTTAACAGCTCTGGTCCCAAGAAACAGATAGTCAGAAGCTGGTGTGCAGCCAGAGATCTAGTGTTGTAACCTCCCCAGGTCTCACAGCCTCTAACACCTAGCAAGTGTCTGATGAGTATTTGGCAGAAGATAGCTCATAAAAAACAGCCACTGCCAGTCGCTGCAAAGGAGGTCTTTTTTTTTTCTCCCCCACATTAGTTGTAAGGCCACATCTCATTGTGGTGCAAATGTACAATATGTTGCTGGACCTGTAATTTTCCAGATGAAATGTAGGATTACAGTCCTCAGTGTTCATAGATGCAATAGATGTCATTAGATGTTTCTCAAAGGAACTGCATTATTTCTGTCCAAACTCTCACATGGGGAAATTAATTATGGGGAGTTCGTTTGTTCCAATATAGGAGAATTATTTCATAAACGTATCAGAAAAACATCTCAGGAATAATTTTAAGATAGTTTCAGAAGTTGATATCAAACTTCTAGAAGAAAAAAAGAGAGGAGAGGGTGGAGGGATGAGGGACAAAGTACACAAAAAATATATACACAAAATACACCGTCTTCTTCAGATTCTTGTTTCTTGTCTTGTGGACAGCACCAAGTATCTCTTAAGTTGCTGGTGCCACATTAACAATTATGATCCTCATAATTTCCTGATTTAGAGAAGTTACTTTCCTATATCATCTTTTTCTGCTTTTCTCCACTCTAATTGGGTTTGATTTATCTGTGGATCTCCTTGCTTAAGAAAGAAGGTCTAAGAAATGCCAAGAATGTAACTTCTCTTCGTCTACTAGCCACTTTTCAGGTAACTTTGACTGCCTTCTCAGTACATATCTGAAAAACAATTCCATTAAACCAAGAAACTCACTGAATTACAATATTTTCATTTAAATGTGACTTGCAGAAACTTGTTTTTTATTCCTCTTGTATGTGTCGCATGTTTTGAATACAGAATGAACCAACAATAAGCATGGTTTTCCATCTCTAGCTGTGATGGAAAGCACCTGGAAGACAAAAGATGATGGGTGGAATCAAAACCAAGATTATACAGCATGAAACAAATTAATCCTTCATATGTTTCCTCAACTGCTGACCTAAATTGAATTACACTGAGTCTGGCTCTCTATCTGCATTTGTTATTAAATTGCTTACTGTTAGCATCTGCCTTTTCATTATACCTTGTAGCCTTTTCTTTCCATTAATAACCTTACCATATGCTCCAAGTTCAGTACTTCCTTCACTGAATTTGTCATATATAAATTCTTTAAACAGTTTCCTTAATACACGAAATGTCTTAGAAGACAAGATGAAAAGCACCGTCTCTAAGTTATCCACTACCTTCATGATGTTCTTCTCAACAGGTAGTTCTCTATATCCTCCTGCGTTCTGTAGCCCTGCTTTTATCCCACCTAAGTCACACCAACAAGTATGAGACTCCCTATGAATCTACAGCCTTCAGAAGGGAATAAATGGGAAAAATGAAAAAACTCACATACACAGAAAACATCATTATATGAATGTGGGAAGAGTCACTCAAGTATGAATACAGTCTTGGATTCCCTAGCTAAAAGACTGTAGCACAATTTTTAAAAGGAAAGAAAAAAGCAGCAAAGGAAAACCAATGTGCATTTAAGAAAATGAAACCAGGATACTGCCAATGCTAAAAATGCAACCAGATTTTAAAAGATGTTTAATATATTCGTGAAAGGCAAATCCATCCAGGGCTACTAAACACAAAGACAGCATCTTCCGCTCCAGAAATCCTGGAGACATATATTGATGAAGGGTATAGGAACAGAGTGGAGAATATCACTGCACGTTTGGCTCAATCTCATGTCCTTCTGTAGGCACCTGTCAATAGCCATCAATGGAGGAAGGAGCCTGGACTTGCTAGTCTGACAAAGGAACTCTGGTAATGCTAGTTGGAAGTGTTTACAATTTTATCATCTCACACAGCTTAGCATCAGTGCAACAAAAGTTAGTAAGAAAGGCTGTGTATTCCTGGCTTTCCTGCTCCAGCTCACAACAAACTGAGCTTTGGAACATAATATGATGTAAAACAACTTTCTTCTTTGACAGCACTAACATTTAGTGGTGAGGACACAACAGATAGCTCCTTGACAAAGCCTTACACTGCTATAATAAGATTTGCAAATGCTCTTCCGATAATGTCTGCATCATCTGCAAGTCATTGCACAAAGCGTTTTGGCTCAAAGCGCGCTCACTAGCTGACACCACAGACCTTCTGTAAGTACTTCCTCACATTTTTCTCTGTGCACAAGTCACAGCATTCTTTTCCATTTCTATTCACTCGTGCTTCTCACAGTGCCTTACAATCTGTACACACAAAGCAGAAAGGGAAGAAACAGACAATGGCACACAATGCAGGAAGATGCCAAATCAGTCAGACCCCCCCCACTATCCACACACAATCAGCACCAGCTGTAGTCCAATTAAACTTAATCTAGTCACATGCTCATGTGTTCCTCGCAAATTAGAGGAAATCAATTCAAATGCTAATGAGAAAACCCATAATTTATTATCTGCTGAGGAATGCATGTTACATTAATTTTAACTGTAAACAATTATTTTTATTGCAAGATTAATTACACCATCTTACTCAACTTCCTTCTCTCATATTTGTTGATGGAACTAGTTTTCAGCTACCATTTTTTGATCTGTCACAGTATTTTAAGCCTGAAAAAGAATATAATTAACTTAGGAATACTAGAAACACAGTTTTATGTTCTTCTGTCAAAGGAAAGTGGGACAAATGCCCGGGGCAGCTTGTGGAAAGATCCAGCTGAAGCTCCTGGCCTAAACAAAAGGGCAAGAGCTGTGAAAACCACACACTCTAGAGCCAAAAAAGTAAAGAGAGAAAGGAGAGAAAGTTCAGGTAAAACTTTATTTTTTCTCCCCAATATGTGAAAACAAACAAACAAAAAAAAAAAAAAAAAAAAAAAAAAAAGAAAAGAAAAAAAAATAGAAGTGCAAGGTTACCCCAAATATCATTCAACTATTTCAGATTTCTTCTTTTCAGTTGTTCTGTTTTTATGTGATTTATTCTTTTCCTCTCTATATTGAATTTCAAACAAACAAACAAAAAAATCAACTTCATTACAATGCCAAGGAATTAAAATATTTTTATCAATAAAACACAAGGAAACAGTGTAAAATAAGAAGCATTTCAGGAAAGCTGTTTTGCTGTTTTTCTATAAAGCATTTGAACAGAATGAAACATCTGCATTATAGCTGAAGTTTACTGCAATGGTACAGAGGCAGAGAAGCAACATAAATAATCCAAACATCATTTTTTTTTCAGTTCACAGTCATTTTTTTGTTTGAAAAGCCTGTCCTAACCTTAGAGAATGTCAGTGAAAAGGTACCTTACCCTTAGCAGCCTGTTACTCTTTTGGGGTTTCATTTTTAACACCAGGAAAAATGTAGACAATGTTAACAGAACAAAAACTAAAACCAGAAATGCATTTGAAGAGTTAATTTAATGGCTAGACTTATAAGAGAGACCATCCAAAGTAGCATTTTCATTTTCCACTATTTACTAAGAGTTTGCTCACTACAAAACTAGCCATCAAGTATTTTTGTATAACCATGGAGCTCAGATTCGACAGCTACAACTAAGTAGGACAAGTGGTTTTCTTGACAAGCATATTAGCACTAGCCTCTATCATGTTGGGAAATGGGAAACACGAGAATGCAGTTCTCCTCCTCTTTGCAAATCCATCACAAAACTGATTTTCACTTTCACTAATTCACTAACTGTTCATTATGTCAAAAAATTTACTGCACTACTTTCTATTCTTGTCATATTTCTAGTAAATGCAATCATGTTTTTGTTTAATAAATAAGGAGCATTGTTTTCTGAGGGGCAAAAAGCATAATGGTGCAAATAACAATCCTGAAAAAATAACATAACTCTGCCCTGCACAAACAGCATTGTTCACGTGAATACAGCCAGATAAAATGATATTCAGCTTTTACCCTGTAGTGTTAGCAGAATACATCACAGTAGATATTAAAGAAAAGCATCAGAAAATAAGTTTCAGAAGTTTGGGCAAAATAAATGGCGTTTTTAATATTAAAACAGCCCAATTCGTTACAGAGAAACAGGGGACCGGTTTATAACTACTGGCCAATTTCACATCTTAAGGCAACAATTTAGAGAAGAATTATAGATTTCTTAGTGTGCCTTTCACTGTTTTTACCTGTCCTTACCTTCCTAATAAAAAGAGACACTACACTGCACACAACATTCACTCTTTCCCTTCACTTCAATGTTAAAAAAAACCAACATTTTTTTCAAGATCTGCCACAGGGGATTACTATTGCCTTACATGACATCTTGTTCGTAATGCAAGGCTGAAAGGAAACAGAGGGTAAAGAAACTACATAAGTCATTCATTGTTTACTATTGCTGGGCCCTACGCTTCAACAGACAGAACAACTAGACAGTTACCTGAATTACTCTTTCGCCTGCTCTAAAACAAACCTTTGGTTTTCTGAACAAAGCTGAATGCGACTACATAGGCTCATCGCTAACACCAATTAAGCTGTAAACCTCTTACAAAGTAAAAGGAGCATACTAGAACGTATCTCACTTTAAGAATCAGTGCTACATGAACCTCTCATTAAGCACTACACTCTTCATTCAGTCTTCAGGCTGCAAACCAATATATTTCGTATTCCTTCACAATAAAAGTGGAGGATGTGATGAAGCTACTCTGGACCACTCCACTTCACATACTGATGATGTACAGCGACCAAAGTCATTTTCCCTTGACACGCTGTGTTGCCTTAATGCGTGTGCAGCAGCACCCCTTCCTCCACGTTTGTTCAGATGCAGTCAGCAATTCAATCTGACAAGCAGTCATCTGTGTTTAGAAACACCTCTCACCACGTAAACAGAGCTGACAGTTTCCACGAGAAGAACTGAGGACTTTCAGAGAGCCATTTAGTCAGCTAACAACAACCACTAGAGATGTAAGAGCTCCTGAGTGAGAACCTAAAAATAAAATGGGAGCACAGCTCTAACACTCTTAAGGAGACAGCCCTAAATAACAGCCATTAAATGATAAATCTTAAAATTTTATGCTTCCAGTTGACCATACATTAATCAGAAAAAAAAAGTGAGAAATTGCAATACTTCTGTGTTTACAAACAGAGAAAATATAGGGATTGTATTGCACTGCTGGAGGTTTTCCATTATTCCATCCTTCAGGTTTGTAAACCTGAGTTTCTCCCTTCTTTAGTGGGTTAATAGCAGACACTGGCTTGCTTTCATTTCTCTCTGTGATCCTGTGACACAGCTCTGTATTGAGGCAGTGATTATGAAGAGTTTTCAATTCTTCAGGTCCTCAGCCAGGTAAAAAGGAATTTCCCCAGACAACCAGCTAAGTGTACAGACCCAAGGATTTTGTTTGTTCGCAGCTTTCTGTAGAGAAGGAGAGCCTGGTCATAACTAGATGTGGGCACAGATAATGTGCCAACGTGAAAAAGATAAACTACTTAAATGTGGTTGGTTTGTCCTGCTCACATTCTCAGACTAATTGCTAGATAGGAGAGAATACACCTGGGACCCAGACAGGGCAGTCCCTCAGTACTGTTTGCTGAATTTCATTTGTTGGGCATATCATCTCATCCTTTCCCTGCCGGTGTTGAAGTTTTGCTCTCCTCTGCTTTCTGCCTCAGCAAGTCATTATTTAAAACCCCAAATATTTTAACTTGAAAAGCTGGGAATTGATGTGGACTATCTGAATAAAACAAGAGGTTTTTTTCCTAATCAAAATATTTTGAGACAAAAGATATGAGAACACATCTGCCATTTGTAGAGTCAACTGTGCATTTATAAACTGGACAAATACACACTACTCTCCTGTTCCACTTCAGGAGAAGTTAAAGGAACAGGACATTCACACACTCAATTGCAATCTGTGCAGTCACTTAACATGACACACCAGCTACATTTCACAACCCAACTTGCTGCTGTATTTCACCAACTGCATGCTGTTGCACTGAATACATATTTCTTATAGATTAAGGCCCACTTGGAATTAAATCTGGTGAGGGAGGTCAAGGATGACAAAACAGGCTTCTTTAAGTATGTACACTGCAAAAGGAAAACTAGGGAAAATGGCCGTCTGCTGCTGAGTGAGGCGAGTGCCCTTGTAATGGAGGACACTAAGAAGGCAGAGTTACTGAACTCCTTTGCTTTAGCCTTTACTTCTAACACTGTCCCTCAGGAATCCCAGACACTGAAAATAAGAGTCTGGGGAAAGGAAGACTTCCCTTCGGTCAAAGAGATCTGGTCAGAGATCCTCTGGGCTAACTCAACACACACAGTGCACAGGCCCTGTTGGTATGCACCCACGAAGCAGAAGTAATTGCCAAGCCACCTTATATCACCTTTGAAAGGTCACAGAGAGCAGGAGAGGGAACTGAGGACTGGGGGAAAGCCAACGTCACTCCACTCTTCAGAAAGGGCAAGGAGAAAAAGCGAGAAAACTGCCAGCCATTCTACCTCACTCCAGCCATGGGAAGATGATAGAGCAGCTTATTCTGCATGTCATCTTCCAACCCTTACAATTCTGTGACTCTTCATGAAGCAACACTCTGTATATTACTCTGAATTTTTCCCCCGTTCCACTGTCAGCCCTTGGAAGCAATGAAATTGCTTCTGACAAGTTCTCTGCAATACCAGGCAAAGCATCAATAGGAATATCAATAATCACGGATAGCAAAAACTTGACTCACCTGAGTGGTGACAGGGTCATAGGGTCTCTACTTATAGAGCTCTCCTTCTCAGAACGTGACCTTCATCCAGGAGATATTCTCCTTTTGGAGGCTAGCCCTTAGATAAACCCAAGGAGTCCACCACTTCCAGTCATGTGGGAAGCATAGGTGAATTGCCTGCCCCTGTGCTTCCTGAGCCAGCCACCCCATTCACCAGGTGCTCAGTCATCACTTCAGGCCACAACGTAACTGTTTCCTTACATTTGCATTGCTCAAACCAATGATGGAAACGTGCAGAGCTAAATGGGACACCTGAGCAAGCTGCCATGTTATCGTGAAGCTCCCAACTAGAGATCTTCATCTTCCAACTTTGCAGAATCCTGAGTCAAATTTCCAATGCTGTATTTTTTGTATGTTACATCGATCAGTTTTCACAGTAAACTGATATATGCTTAATAAAACTTGACTTTTTGGGAGGCTACACTAACAACCCATGACATATTGTAAGGTTTATTCTTGTTCCTACTTTCCAGACATCTGAATTGCAAAAGTTCTGCCAAAAGCTGATGTGCCAAACTTACAAACTTAACTAGACAACATTCAAATACAGAAGTTACTTGTAAGCCTGAAGGCTGGTAGCAGATTACAACCAGAGACTATTGCTCTCTTTCCCTTAAAAGAATTCCCAATTTGAAATTTCATCTTTGGGGTAAACATGTGAATAGAAAGCCATGAGAATCATTTACTGCTTCTTAGAAGCCATGATGAATAGTTGAGAAGTTGCACGGCCGTCACTGTTCACTGTGACAGGTACCTGTGTACTGCTGTAGCTTCATCACAGATACTGTAAGTATTCCCAATGCAGACTCAAACATTATCCCATGAGGGCCGATATCAGACCATCTTTGTGAGTATAAACATTTGTGCAGATGAATTCCTGCTGCCTATCAAGTGATGAACGTAGAGATGAGTTTCCTCTTTGTAAAACAAATTCTTTCTTACTAATCAACCTTTGCATCTTGACATTTCAGTGGTATAGCATATACATCCTTTCAGCTCTGCCATCAGAATGCAATAAATCTTCCTGCTTGTGTCATAACACTTTTTTCAATATTTATAGTTACAAAAATTTAACTCTTGACTGCATGCTAAGAAACAGAGAAAGAATTGATTGTTAAAACAAAAATCAATCTGTGGCTTTTGATGTTTTAACAAGCCACGAAAGCTCATAAATGTATCACAAAAAGTTTGATTGATTCATAACTTTGTAATCCATACCTCCTCATCTGTTATCCTGTAATACTATATTAGCAATCATTAACATTAAAGATGAGATAGAACACTGACATCTTCCTGACACAGTATGACCATAACTGGAATCTTCTAATACATAAATGCTTTTACCTGGCTATTAATAGGGCCCTTCACTAAAGACTGACTGGTATTGCCAGCCGTATTGAACGACTGAAGTTTACTATCAATCCTGGAAGCGTCTGCTCCGGATGGTTGTACCTACCGGAACAGTGGTGGAGTGCCAGCCAGACTATCATAACACTGTTTTTACCAGTACTTTCATTAATCTCTGTTTGAAGACAATCATTTAAAATTAAATCCATAGTAGAAAGATAGAGGTGTGTATTTTTCAAGATCTTTCTCTCAGGATCTGACTCTCATCTCCATGAAAAAAACGTTTTCCTTCTTTCACAAGCATACAATTCTCCCACATGCATCAAATACCAAGATACCAAACCCAGGCAAAGACCTGAAGGGACGTCAAACAGTAATCAAAGAGGTTACTATTTAAGACTCTTTGTATCATCCTATGGCAGAACTTTTTTGCCTCCAAATAATTTCAAACAAGGTGAAGAGTGCAGTCTCTCCCAGAAGTGAATACCCAAGAAGGACTACCATTTATTTCACTTAAAACAAATTAAAAGAAAAACGAACTTTTTTGTCACTTGTATACACTACTATGTAGTGTAGTTCTATAGATTATGCCATAGATACCCACAGTTTAAGCGATGCAGTGGATAGCTTGCACCACTATAGGTTTTGTTTCTTCCTTCACTTGGCACATTTTGAACTAACTCTTGTGTTCTACCTTTTAAAATTCCAACCAGAAACAGGTGTTGTAAAAGCCAGCCTACACAGGGGAACTCATGGCCCTGCCAGATCGAATCCTCACAGTTTTCTTCTATCTCATATTACTCTACATTCTCACCTTATAAATGGATGCATTTTACTACTAAAGTGCTTATTCAGAGCCACTTTCTTTTCTCCTTTCCACTACTGTAAATCTAGCACAATTCCTTTAATGATAGTGGGGTCATTTTGCATTTATGCTTGAGTAAATCAAACCAAACTTTGTCATTTCTGTCTGCACTTATAACATACTGCCATTAACTTCAGTTACGTTCTAGCTGTGTAAGAAATCCATTAAGATGGCAATAGCATGTAATATGGTTGTGATAATTAGAAATATGTGGCATTATATAATGTGGCCCATTTCATAACACTGTACTTATTATTTTATACAAGTAATTCCTAAAGAAATTACTGTTGAAAGTCCAGTTGCGAATGATTCTATAGAAAATTACCAACTCCAAGATAGTTTCTTAAGTTTGCTTGTTCAGTTCCTTCTAAAGTTGCAGGATTGCAAATTGGACAGGAATGCTATGCAGGTGCCTACGACAATTTTTCAGAGACAGTGAGCCATTGCAGACTCAAGTATTTCTTAAATAGTTATCTTACACTTTCATATATGGACTTAGCACACATTTAGCACACTCTAACACATCTGAAATCTAACATTTAAATACTGGTAGTGAATTATATATATATATAATGTGGGATTATATTAATCCCAGTCATGAGACAATCTTTCTTCATCAGAGTGACTGCCCCTGAATTCTGCACGAGGTCACCTACCATCTTGCATATCATAGCCTTCACACACATAAGGCAAAAGTATAGATAACTTTGGGAACCCTAAAGTATACTGACTTCTCCCCTTGGTTCCAGTGGGCCAAGGAATTTTTATTGTGAAGTGAGTACTAGAAATGAATGATGGAAATTAAAAGTAGTCCTCTTTGTATCTATAGTATTTTTCTGAAGTTCTAAACAGCCTCATGCAAGATAGTGATTTTTCAGAACCTCCTTCATATCACTAATATTGTGAGGAAAGTTGGAACTGCAGAGATGGTAAAACGCATTTCATCGGAGCCACTCTGCCAAGCAGTAGAGGAGGAACATGGGGGCTATATTCCCACTGAAACAGGTTGCAGAACAACAACAGATCCCAGAGCCTAATTAAATGAGCATAAGAGAAGAAACCAGAAGTCAATTTGGGACCAGAAAGAAGAAAGAAACGCACAAGACTTCTTCGGATATTTGCCAGAACCTCCCACACCTGCCACCACAGGATAGGAAGGTCAGTAAAACAAGTAATACATATAAAATTGCATCAGTACATTGCCCTATATGGAAGAAGGTATGAATCTCCTCAGTGAGTCAACATGCTTCCAACAATGCCATCTTCAAATCCAGCATCTCCTATGTGTCTTTCACTCAGGTCCTCCTTATGCAGGTCTAGTAATGGAATTTTTCTGGATGTGCCCCAATCTTACTATTCATTTTTTTATTTCAGAGAAATGAAAGTCAGAAAGGCAAAATGACACAGGGCACACAGCAGTGCTGAGCATGAATTTCAAATCAAGAGTCACGTTCATACATGCAAGTTAGCACATACTGTCTATCAAGTGAATCTATAGAAGATATGAAAAGGATCTGAAGGACATCACTGGCTCTTTAATGTTATCACCAATGAATGCTTCATAAATTTCACCTTAGCTCTTTAGCAATCAAGCCAGTAGCTGAAAATTGCACGCAAATATTTATGAAAGGTCTTACTAGGTTGTTTCTATAGATGTGTTTTCCTTTCATTGTGCTTTCTTTCTCCCAGAGAGCAAAATGAAACGGACACTTATAAGAACACTTTTTAAACACAGAGCGGTTTGAACATTAAACTGTCACAAGCCTAAAATAAAATTGCATTAAATTAACACCATACTGAAGATCGGGATCCAAACTTGAAGACAAGCTAAGTGTATTAGTAGCATTACTGCATGATTAGTCACAGCAAATTCATAAGCATATGCATATATATATATATATAGATGTCCATAAGCATATACAGCAGCATTTCACCATCATCAGTGAACACTAATTAGTTAATGGTTCATATTTCACAGTAATATCTAGCCACCGATATCTCAAAAGTTATTCAAATTCTGTTCTTACTCATGTAAGCAGCTTTATTAACATCTGTAAATCCTATGAGTAAGACACAAATTGTGGATGTTTCCAAGATCAAAAGTTCAAGCATCCTCAGAAATTTCTGAGTGAAATTAGTTATATAACGAAGCAGGGAGCTGTCAGTATACTCACAGTTCTTTACTTTTCACTAGTGCGTGCAGAATCAGGCACCTTTATTTGTAATACTGGCACACATTTTTAGGTGCTCTTTTTACTAGAAATTCCTTGAAAATTTTATTTCTGAGAACATCAGCAAGTTTTAATTTACACAGTAGGTGAACTGTACTAATATTTTAGTACTCCACTTCCATCTTGCAAGTGATGTTTTTTGGTTAAAATCCCATTCGTATTATGATCTAAGATTGGAGATACATGCAGATCAGACATATTTTCAGTCTTTCTTATAGATGGCATTTAAGTGGTTATCTAACACACCAAGAATCACTCTCTGCTCCCAGATGGACTATTTTAGTGCAGCAGTTTCTCCCATCTGACAAGAAGCAGCACACGAGCACTTTTATTTAGCTGATGGAAGCACTGTATAGTTTGGAGAATCTTAAGTGCAAAGAGAGAACATTCCACTCATCGTATCCAGAAAGAAAAGATTTGTAAAATGTAAGTTTACTAAAAATATTTTCCACATAGTTGAAATAAAGTAAAATTGCAGTACCTTCTTACTATAGACACTACGGACCTGATCTTGTAATCACGCAAATGCCAGAAATTCTTTCCTTTTGACTTACAGAAACTATGTCTGTGTGAGTACGTTTTCTGGGTCTTGCACTAATCATCAGCCTGCTCTGCAAATATCAACTCACCAAAGACCTGTTATAACAATTTACCACCACTTATGAGTCATCATACAATAATTTACAAGGTTGGATTGCAATTTTATAGATGTAATTACCACAACGAGTACAGTAAAGCACTCTTCTGTGTTATTTCCCATCACACTGCAGAACTTTTCTTTCCTTAAGATCACACTACAACCGAGCAGATAAGTAAGATCAGAACCAACTGAAAATTCTACATACCTAAGAATATAAACCAGTATAAGCCATTTGTTTATCTATAAAATTTTCTCCTCTTCTGACCCTTCTGTGTGAATATTAGGTCAGCAGCTGCCTGGGAATGAAAAACTGCATTCCAAGTTTGATTCTTTCAGGGTCCCAAAGAAAGTCTTCAGAAGAACTCTCTCAGCTTGCTAACTACAAGCACACCAAAACTGTTTTCTGTTTTTCAAAGCGATTCTGTTTTTCAAAGTTGTATTCAGAAGTTACTTCTGTTTCAAAGGCTCTGAAGTAGCTCACACAGACCTATCTCAAGCATATTCACATGCTACTTCTATCATGTACTCATTTCCCCAATACCCTAGACCTAGAATACATAAGAAAAACAGCACAGACTCTAAGAAGGCTGTTACCAACAGTTACACTTCCCTAAACGAATGGAACTCAATCATACATGACCATGCCTGCACAACATAGATCCTTCTCAGAAACTTACCCGAACGAAAGCAGTAAACTTTCACAAAGAATAAGGACAACCACAGAGTCTGTCCTACTCCATTCCTAATGCAACATACATTTCTCTAATGCTGATACACCTAAAATAAGTACACAGCAACTCACAGATTTTAAAATAAGGACTCAAGCAAAACAAGACGTTCCACTGCATATGCTTCTGAGCTGGAGAAAGGATGAGACAATAACCAATACACAACAGATATTAGTCACATTTCTTCATGAGCTGCTAAGCCCAGAACTATGATGACAAACATCATTTAAAAACCTAAACATAAAAGAACCTTGAAATTAAATATCTCCTGAGAAACCCAGGACACTTCAGTAACACAGAGTCGTAATATGAAAACCATGGCATTCCATCTCTTATTCCCCATTACTACATCATGCCTAATACATATACAAACAAGCAATATTTAACATGTATTAGACTCTCTCACACACAGAATTACTGAATGCACTCCCCCAGTATCAGATTCCCTTGTGGTACACACCGAATAAGACCATTTTTCTGCATCACCCACCAAGTAAACCCAGGTCCCTGAACAGAAACAGTTCCATGGAGAGGTCTGCCTTTTCCAGAAGCTGGAAAAACCCAAAGTGCTTTTCCCAACATGCTCTTTACATGTACTCAGGGACCTTATCTCCCTCCACAGTACGTAGAGTGCTGGATTGGCAGGACTGTCATGATTGATAGACCCTCAAGAATTGATCAACCAGGTGGCTGAGTTCCACCACCCATTGCTTCCAACATGGTAATAAAACTCATAAGCTTTCTAACAAAGTTCTCTGATAAAATAGAGAGGTACACCTTTCCTGGCCAATGCACTAATGAATATCACAGTTCTGGCCTGGTTCCATGACTAATAGGGCAGAGAGACCCAGGAACCCACATTCCCGACATGGGCCTGAAAACAAAACAGTGGCAATCGGCTGAGGAAGAAAACTAATTTAGTAATTTGCTGAAGGCAAGACAGCTAGGGACCACACCACAGAGACCAGCAGAAAAAAAAAGGGGCAGTCTTGTGACTCCCAACAGTTTTATCTTTCCCTCTGACTGGAAAAACAGAAACAGAATAATAAAGTCTATTCTGGGTGTAGTTATTCTTCTTTTCTGAGAAAGGTACACCCGGAACTACTGAAAATCCATGGAACTGGACCATTAACTCCTTAACTCCCAATGATGTAATGTTGTGGAATACTGATAACAGAAATCATAAAACCATAACACCATTTCTCCAGAGCCATTTGTTTGATCAGGGATGACTACCCATGCTACCTCTGTTTGCATAAAAAAGACTGACATATTGAGGTCTCTTACATCTAGAAATTGCTGTCACTGGATTTACGCTACAACCAAATAAAATTCATTATTGTATTTAAAATAAATGTATTGAAGAATTCAAGTACGGCTTTCATTAGCTGACATGCTTCTAGCTGCCAGAGAACACTTTGTCCCTTTTATTTTCATGTTCTTACATGTATATTCAATGTTCTCCTTTTAATCATCTATATCTTAGAGTAGTCTCCCTACAAAGACAAGCTGCAGCTTGTGGTAGGCGTACCAGACAAGAAATATGCTTATGATAACCTTCACCACAGGATAGATATGTATGAAAACTTACTATAGGAATTTTTCTTTTTAAAACACAAATATATAAAACAGAAATATCACCTCAAATGGCAATTGTATGGCACCTAAGCAGTGGGCATGACTCCTTTAAAAAAAAAAAAAAGAAAAGAATTCTTTATCTGGGTAAAGTTTCAGCCTTCGGCCATTAAAATGAACCTTGCAATTGAAATTAAGTGAAATTTGCCTGAAGCCATTCTTGCCAAGAAGTTTCTTAACAAGAAGTTAAGAATAAGGTTGATGGCATCAGAGACATTCACATTCATGGCATCAGAAACATATTTATTAGACTAGCAATAACAAACAAAGTAGAATTAAAAACAGCGTTGGACCAGAATTAAACTTGTAGTTCCAAATGTCACTGAGCTTTGAAACATCAGTGAAGCCCAAATCTAGTTCTGTGGATAAGACTCTCTTCTGACCAAGCCAAAACACGAAGGAAATCCGTAACTGAATGTAACTCCACATACTGGGGAGGACAAGAAATGCGTGGCTTGCTACCATGCAACATATTTAAATACAAATTAAGACAAGCAACAAATGAACAGATGTCAACAATAATAGTAAGGATATGATTATACTAAAGTAACCAACCATTTCACAAATGAAAAAGGGTTCTTCAAAAATATTCCTCAGTTTTGCTGGAAAAAAGAAAAAAAATAGGCAAAGTTGAAACTAACTTTCTTGAGGGGTATTTCTAGGCTGAGAAAGAATCACAAGCATTTGGGAAAGATAAACACAAGAGCCAGCCAGAGGCTGCCTTAATATATGGTAGGGGGAAGGGAGGAAAAGAGGAGTTCTATCATTTTGTCATTTTGTGTTTTTAGTTATTTAACAAATGTCCAGATTACTGCAAAGAAATCAGCTGGATGTAATTATGTAATGAGACAATGCCAGCCACAGTAACATTAGAGCTCTAAGATAAGCCCAGAGCTCCCTCTCAGACAAAATAGTGCTATTACATGTTAAAAAGAAAATAAATAATGAATTTCGTGCAAACTCTATTCCTTATTATTCACGTTAACCTACCACTGAAATACCCAAAAAGTATTTGTCTAAAAATAAAATAAATCAAATCACATCTTCTGACCATAATGGGAAGATTTTAGACTTCTCCCCTTTGGCTGTTTCAACATACTTACTGCGTTGCTTTTAATAGAATAAAACAAAGACAAAGCGCATACAGAAAGCTAATGTTGACTTCAGAGTAAATAAAAATAGGGTTGATGAGAAACAGACAATGTTTTTAAAGGTTAGTCTTTTCCAAAAGGGATCATTTTCCTTTCTAAGAATGCTGTGTTTTACCACTGTCTCAGCTAATGAAAGAAAGACTACAATTTTCACAATCTTGACAGAGAAACAAGTGCAGTAATGGAGGAACTCATAACTGCCTTGTGTCAAACCACTTCCAATGCTGAATAGAATGTGCCTTCGATATAGAACAAATTTCAAAAGAATTCTGAAATTCTCAAGGAACAGACAAGTAGCAAAGAAAGAAAAACGAAGTACTTTTCCATAGAGTGCGTAATTAATCTGTTGAATTCATATATATTTTTGAGCTCTATGTTAATTAGATAAATTGAAGTTGGACAGTCACATTGCTGGCTAGTGAGCAGTTCTGTTTTTTTTTTTTTTTTTTTTTTAAAGGTTTTGGGTTTATTAGTTTCGACTTTGTATCAGCAACACTAAGGAGGAACAGAGCAAACAAAAATCAGGACTCAGCAGAAGGCCAGAAGATGGATAAGGAAGATGCTAGGATATGGAAACAGAATTCAACTGGCTTGGAAATGAGCTAAGAGCAGAAACGTTGTAGTACAAGTTGTGTAAAAACTTTGGCACATATACACAAAAAATACAGAATTTTGTAAAAGCTGCCCCTTTGCTGAATCACTCATATAAAGATACTTGTTGGAGAACAGAACAATGAATACAGAAAGTAAGGCACTTAGAGAACAGATTTTGAACATCAAGCTAAATGCAAGTCAGAACGGCTTTCGTACGGCATTTGTAAATTTTACTGCCCCCTTATTTCACATTTGCACTCAGCATTTTATCCAGTTTGTTTATTAAGGAAAAATTAAGAAAGAGGAACAATTGTTCAATTAATTGAACAATTAATGTGCCTTTCACATATGAAGGATCACAATCAAAACACAGAAAAATCTAAATTATAAAGCATTTATTATCATGCCTATCATCCATTCTAAAAATAAAGTGATTCTCTGAAGACTTTTAATCCAGTCAAGCAGTGCTTTACTTCTTCATGTAACTCAGCTGACACGTTCAGATTTAGATTACTCCCCCATTCTACAATTTCTAAAGAAGTGACTGGCTGTCTTGCAGCATACTGGGAAGCAGCTGATTGATGATATGGTATCATGGTACTGGTGTTCAAATTATGAATTAGCCTATATGTAGGTTATTTTACATCTTGTAAAAGCCCCCTCTTACTATGCCAGTTTAAACTATCTAAATACAATAATTTAAATGGAAATATAAAAACAATCATCACGATATTGTTTGTTGTTAAGACAAATGACAGTCACTTTTTTTTTTTTTCTGAAAGAGTAGGCATGTACCAAACTCATGACGCAGAGGAACAGGTGGCTGAACATCTCTCCAAGAAACTACTGAAAGCATATATTCCAAAACAAACCGACCAACAAGAGAAAACATATCCACTCATCCACTCGCTGCTACTAATCGTTCTGCACTCTGCAACTTTCCCTCCCCCTTACTGCGTACTCCAGAGCTCGTTATTCCTCTAAGGACATTTTGCTGGCTTGGGGTTAAGTCCAGCTGGACTTCCACTGAGAAATCAGCAAGTATTTGTGATGTGAAAGAACAGAATGGCCTCTAGAGCTCTTGCAACCAACAGCTGTACTTCATTTTTGCAATTTACTCTTGGTTTTTAATTACTGTGAAAAATACTATTTGCTTCCCTCCTTGCAAAGGCATACAATAATTGCTAGAGTTGAAAACCTGTGAGCTTCCCTAGGTATCTAAGAATAAGATACAGAGTAAGTAGCAGACAATGCAGTCCCTTAGCATGCCCAGTGGTTAGGCCTGCACAAAAAAGGTGTAAGAAAATAGATGTTAAGAATGCACATTTCCTCTGCTGCCATTGCTATCAATCAGTATGGGAAGGCAGAGGCAAACTGCAGTATTCATCACATTGCTGTGCTGCAGACCACAGCCTTCAGCCATCATGTTTTACAGAGATATGGCTGTTACAATCCCTCTGCTAGGCTGGTCAGCTTCCCTTTCTCCCCACCAGCTGAATTTTTGCTCAGTCTGTGTTTATGCCAAACATACTGTGGGCTCTGTAATACAACTCGCTTTCTCGCTTACAAGGCATCGCTGCTACTTCTGTGTAGGAGCCCTATGTTCCTACTGAAAATCATAAACAAAAAATTAGAAAGAATTATCTCCCTTCCAAAGCACAGTAGCTAGTAGCTGAAAATGAGATGTTAACATTAACAAAAAAAAACACTGAATCAGCAAATCCTTACAGCTGTGTTAAGGATTGTCATTTTCAGCTATGAAAAACACACCTGAAATTTACTACAATTTTAATTAATTCCAGAAATTTACAATCAGAACAAAAACATGTATATCCGTACAAAAAAAAAAAATCCATTCAAACAAAGAAATCGCTGGCAACCCTTTTTAAACTGTGTGTCAGCTGTTCATTTTCAATTTGCTGATGTTTCTCTTCTCTCTTTGGTTAACACTTTCCTAGTTACTCTCTGTATCTCATTTTCCAAGAAGGCCTCTATTTATGAAGAGTCACAGCCATTTTCTTCTGGATGGAAATGCTGCCCTCAAGCTGCCATTGTAACCTGAAACAAGGATGCTTCATTGCTTCAGAAAAGACCCTGGGGACTCTAATTCGTACACACATTTATCTTCTTCATGATGTACACACAGATTTTCACTGTGAAGAAAAGCTGTGTGATTCTAGACGATTGTGCCTTTCAGGAAATGAATGTCTGTTCAGAACTGAGATTAAACTGCAGCATTTGGGGAAAAAAGGAAGGAATCTTACCACAAAACCACTCCAGCTACCGTAAGGAACCAGACCAAATCACATCATGCTTTTTGCTGTATTTCTTCCTCCTCATTTCATCTCCTCTCAGATACCTGTCCATTTACAGTCCCCTGCCTCTGTCCCCGTCCCCTAAAATTGGATGCTTTTCAGCTTCATTCTTGACCCTCAGCCATAATTTTATTATTTTCCTGCACACTATCCAGAATGTTCATCTATATCCACCTTTTTAATAGCACTGTTAATGATTTGAGAGGAGTAAATCACCGTCGAGATAATAGCAGCAAAAAATTAATAGACATTATTTTTATGATATAATATACTAGTATACTAATTATTTGAACAGTTAATTGAAAAGCACTAAATATTTTATTATGCATTCACTATTCCTTTTCCTTTTACCTTTCAGGCTTCTCTGTTTTTCTTTATTTTTAGAAATTTCTAACCTACTGTTTTAGTTTATCTTCAAGAGAAGTTGCAACCTACTGACATCTAATCACAGAGCTTTAGAAATACTACAGAAACTGAAGATCCTGTTGGACACTGAAGCAGAGGCAATAGGGAATGCAGATTCCATTTCAGTAACTAGGAACCACTGAACAAAATCCTATTTTATCAATCATTTTTTGAAATTATTACATGAATTGTCGTGCCTCTGAAGCATGCAGACACACAGCGAGCAAGCAGAGACTCTTGGAGGAGCACTTGCTAGTCCCGTGAGCCTCTATCTTGACTCCAGCATTGGCCAGAATCACAGGTTCAGATCTCTATAATGGGATCTATCAGGTCAAGTTTATTTTTCCAGAAAGTTCATTTAAGTTAATGTGTTACATGAAAATGAATTTTATTTATTTCTATCAGAAGGGCTTGGGGTTTCTTGGAGATTCAGTATTAACTTCTCTCATAATCCTTGAAAAATGCACACCACATCCTTTACACAGCCAATAGCTAGCAAAGTAATATACCAAAAATGATTAATTATGTTGTTTGCTATTTGTAAACACAGCCAGGGGCTTTCTTTAGTAACAGACTTTATTTATTAAATGCACTGACTGAAACAAAATCAGTGTAAATTTTATTCAGTCTGGGTGAATTTTTAGTTTTTATATTTTGACTCAGTCTAGCACTTAAGAAAATACTTCCCACACAATTTAGAAGGCAAAAAAAGGCCTGCTGTTATATTTAGCATCTTTAAAATACCCCAACCCTGTAATATTTGTGCTTCTGCAGTCTTCCTGCAAGGGCAGTCTCACTAACACCGTGATGATCCTATGTTGTTTAATACAGTCATACGCAACTACATAAAGCTAATGCTAAGTGATCCAACCAGCCACTCAAAGCTCCGCATCATCTGTGACGCAGCTTTTAACGAGATGAGTGCATGCTGTACTTTTCCACAGATTTCTGCCTCGTTCCGCAAATGAATACTTATGCAAGTTTTTTCTTTATATCCCCCACAGAACATGCACCCCAAACAGATTTTTTTCAGTTGTATGTAGGCCTCTCTCAAGTGTTTGGCAGAATATGAATGCATTTTTCTTAAGAAGCAAGATAAGGCCGGTATCTATGAAATAAGGCACCGTTACTTCACACCGTACTATTCTTTCAATTTTCTGTAGGGAAAAAAGCAGGAATTAGCTCCCAGCTACCAAAAATATCACCAGTAACATCTGATGCCCATAAAAAGTTGCTATGACCTGACTGACTCTCAGGTCACTATCCATAGCACTTTGTAGCTTTTTGCATTTAAAGCGCTCTGTCCTCTGTCTTTCTGAAATCTCAGATACATCTGTGTCCGCAAACATAACTTTCAAGGAGAGCTCTGCAGATCACTGTCCAGTTACATAATAGAGTTCTCCCCATTACAAGCATCTGTCCCCAGGACATCAGCTGCAATTTTATATGGACGGCCTTCTCTCCTCCTCCATCCTGCTATACGCTCAGTATATTGCAAGTATCTTAAACTTATTTTAAGAAAATAAAGGAATTTTATTTTCACTTTGATATACAAAAAAGTTTATCTCAAGCATATATGTGAATTCATATTGAAAACATGATGGTATTTGCTTCTGCATTTTGTACGTCTATCCTGGAACACACGTACAGCCACACTTACAGTGGATCTCTGGCAAAAAAAAAAAAAAAAAAAAAAAACAACTGAGCTTCGACTTTTCAGATGTACAAAGCACTTGCAAATTCCTGGTGACATCAGCTGCTAGGATCTCAGTGCTTCTGAACTTCTGGCCTCAGCTTATAGACTGCCACACGCATAGCCATTCTTTAATGAGCAGCTAGCATTTAGATGCACTTTAATGAGATAAAAGTGGAAAGAAAAAAAAAAAAGAGGCAAAAAAAAAAAAAAAGGTGGAGAAAGTGAAACCAAGCTAACCAGAAAAAAAACCATCAATTCTGCTGCTGCCACACACCTTAGCAATCCTGCATTTGATTTTGCTCAGTTTATCTGATACATTTGAAAACAAACCCATCACTACCTCTTCCTTTCAGATAAAGCTTGTTTACCTCAGGGGAAGTACAGCTTTAAGAATGGGTCCTTATGTTCAGTGTCACAGCTCACTGTAAGGACAACTTAAAAGTACCCCTCCTAGGTAGCTGTGGGAGCTAAACATGGCCTGCAGCTCTGAGGACAAACATGCACCCCAAAGCAGCTGTGTAGCTGGCTCCACCAACGTGGCTACCATTCACTACATAGGAAGAAGCTGCTGGGCAGCAGGTAATGAAGAGAAATCCAGCCCTCTCTAGAAAAGACTCCTCTGCACTTAGCTGTACTACTTTCTCATCTTCTAACCTACCAGTTAAACCCTTCTTTTCTGATAGTGCAAAATGAGTATCTTATGACCTTGTAATCACACAAAATTACTTTCCATTTGCCCACGCAAAGCTATTGTATACATTCAAAACTAACCCCGCCATCCAGTCCTCACCTTTCACTCTCAGTAGCTCCCCTTGTATTTGTAGTCACTTGACTCTCACATAACAAGAAATATATGAAATTGAACAACGTCTTATAATATTGTTTTACTAACATACAGTAACAGAAAGCAATAGTCAATTGAAGTACACTCTGTATACTCTGCATGAAAAGCCTTCTGCTTTTCTAAGAGGTAAAGAACTTGTCACGTTCTCACTGCACGACTGCACTTCTGAGGTTGCTGTAGTTTTTCATCTCTAAGGCAAGAAATAGAATCTTAGAAGCTCCTCCAAAAAAACAGTATCAAAAGTGTCACTCAGGACTACTCTCAAGATGGATTTCACTCTAGTTCTAGAGACAAAACCATTTTAGAGGTATTCCTCAATTTGGAATTTTCAAGAACACTTAGAAGGACCAGGTACTACGTTTATTTATTTCTTGTGGCAGAGCAAGATTAGGGATAAGACAACAATTCCACTGTGGTGGAACAGATCAAAGCAAGCAGTAACAGAAAGAGCAAGGTACCTGTTTTTGTGCACTGAGTATTAAAAGCACTTGCATAGCGACTGTTTTGATTTGTATATGGTAAAGCAAAAATAACTTTGTTACGTTTGGTTTTGAATCTGTGGAAAAAATCATGTTGAGTTGTGTTGATTACATCATCTAACTGGTTTCATCAGTTACAACTGCTGAACTTATAAGGCAAAGAAGTTTCCTTTTCTTCTCCTGAACGAACCTTCCAAACACAGCCCTTTCTTCCAGCAGCTGGTGCAGACAGCACCAACAGACATAATGCAAGCCTTGGATTTAGCTTGCCGGTGTTATGCTTTAGAACACCTGAATATGACTTCACTAACAGTGGGTAAAAGGGTTGCTTTGCATACTTGGAAGCCACTGAGCTCTTACATGAAGAGCTCTGTCAGCACAAGAACTGGAAGCCTGTATGGGAGGACTGACAAGTCACACAGGGCTAATACATCGGTGCGTATCCTGACTTCAGATCTGCAGTGGGACAGAGTGTAATGCTGACACTTTAAACTTTCCTGTCCATGCATCTACAAGCTGGTATAATTTCACAGTCACCAATGTGAAGCTCAGCGTGAAAAATGATAAGTTAGTATTATACAACTGTTTCTGTTTGAAAGGCTTTTTAGATGCTATTTACACTTTTCTCAGATCATAACTGAAGATTCCCATCCAAATGTTTCTGTGTTTTTTTTTTTTTTCTTCCTTCAGATGTATTGCTGGTACATTCAAATCATCACTGTTTTGGCACAACGCTTACATTTGAGGAAATATACACAGATATGAATATGAAAATTAAGGAGTATAATGTTAATAAGTAAGAAGAGACTTTTCATACCTCTTACTTTAACTTCCAAGAATCTTAGTACTTAACTAACAAAAACTCAAACATAGCTTCTTAAGATACATACATAAGCAGGAGCAATAGTTGATGAATATCTTTAAATCACTAAAGGAGAAAACAAAAGAGAGAAGAGGAATGCCCATGAACACTGACTATCGTGATTCTTAGCTTTAACTACAAAGACTTATGTCCTTGATATTAGTACAAATATCAAAAAGACTAACAACTGTAAGAAGAATTGCTCTATGACAAAGGACTAGTCCTGTCAAAGTGACGATATTACAGCAGTATATCAACAGAAGAATAGCCATACTAACATCTATCTAATCTCCTATCCTATCTTCTGTTACAGCCAATAAGGCTGGCTTGGAAGGATTATAAGCGTATATCATACACTGATATTTCCCAGAATAGTCTTCCAGCTTCGGCAATCTGTAATTTAGAGATTTCTGAGCCAAAGCTGTATATTTGTAGTTAGCATTTTTTTTTTTTTTCTCACAGCAATTTATGATTTTTGGAATCGAAATAATTGTTTCACATCTCAAATACTAAACCTAAATACTGAGGTAAGGAATTCCATTGCTCACTTTGTTCTGTGTGAAAGAGGAGCCCTTGTGTGTTTTTCAATCTTAACAGCCTCTAGATTCCTTTGGATTCCCATTCTTACTACATAAAACTACTTTCATTCAACTGCGTATGTTCCCGGTACCTTAGAAAATATTAACATGGTGAGTGTTGTGATGCTTATTTATTTGTAGTAAAAGAAAATAAATCTATTTTGACTTTGACAAAAACATAACATTTCAAATAGATTTGGTGGATGGAGCTGAATGGACTCAGGATCTGGCGATTTCACAGTTGTAGTCATGAATTAATTGGCATTGTTATTCTACAAAGTCTCTGTCAATTTACCTGAGATCAGAGATTCCTGTCAAACCTGAAGTTTAGTTCTAAGCTCTTACAGCTTTTCTTAGTGGTTTCAGAGTGAACACTATGCTAATTCTTTACCTCATGCTGATTTTGATTTAGGATAAAAAAAATAGTAAAGCAAAACAAAAATAATCTAAAGTTCTTACAAAGCATGAAGTTGTTTACATACACTGTTCTTTCAATACTGAGAAGTATTACACTGGAATAGTGACTTCAATTCTTAGAACTGAGTAGTCTTAAATCAGAATGCCTTTTAGAGAAGTCTGCTGTGGCTTGAATGATTTTAATTCTCATCTGCAGAAGCCTAAAAGAGGTTTGACAGAGGCTAGCAAAATACGTTAAGTATCCGAACGCTTGAGGCCCTCTTGCTCAACACCCTGAGGCGACCCTTCCAGGCCTGTTCTTGCTGTGTTAACTGCAGTTATTCTGCAACAGGAAATAGTTTTTCCTTCAGAAGCAAGGATTATGAGAAGTTGGGCAGAAGGATCTTACAGCTTCAGAAAAGAGAAAAAAGCATTGTGTGCCTTTGCTGTAATACACAGTTCGTTATCAAAAAAAGTTTTTCTCTCCTCAAGTTATGGCAGATCTCTGAGAAAACAGTAACCTCTAAGAGTCACTTATATTTTCTTAATTCATTTAAGATAAAAAGATCTGTAGTAGAGTCACCACCTCACCAGAAATCCTTCTAGAGAAAATATGTGCAATGAAATTTTTGTTTCTATCACAGCACTTTTAAGAAACACCACAGTTAATCGAGTACCTGCAAAGCCTGTACATCATCGTATAATTGAACATTTTTCCAGTATTCATTTACACAATCAGTCTTTCATAAACTACACCTTAACACACTTGCTATAGAGGTTGCTCCTAAAGCAGTACCTTCTATTTATTTCCATGGAAACTAAAACAACTAAGGAAAGCACAATAACACTGTCTGACAGAGCAAATTCTCAGATACAAGATTTTTTTTTTTTTTTTTTTTTTTTTTTTTAAACACAATCACCACCATCAGCTGTGCTTTCTAAAAATAGAGCATGCATGCCATGCTCGGACAATCTGCACCACTGGAGGTGATGGGCAGTTTCCGTTGCCACTGCTGAAACACACCAGCCAATGCCTCACTGTGCCCACATCCACTGTTTGCTATCAGCAAGCACCAGTGAATGTCAGTGGGCGCAGTACTTTCTACATGGAAGAGCTCAGTGACACACCTTTGCTCCATATGCACTTCCATGTCCGACACCATTCTTTCAGACTGCCCCTCTGCTGCCATCTGTCACAGCACCAACATGGAATGGGATACTGGTGGGAAGGTTCAGCCTCTCCTGTCATACCACCCACATCTGCCTTAGACATCGTGGGCCAACATAATAAAATAGGAGGCATTACTTTCGGACCAGCCCTCATACATGGTGTTTTAGAAAAAAATCAGAATGTATATCTGTATTACAGTCAAGAAGTTGAACTACAACTCACATAAAGACATCTGAGCTTGCTTAGAACTATTTTATAAGAATACTGATAGCACCATACCCACAGCAACTTACAGGTAAGCTGCCACATCTTTACATACATCCTAGCTAGGTTTTGTAACCCAGACTGAACTTTTTGCTTTGTAACTGCTCAAAGATATTCTTCGTAGGAATGCTGCAGGGACTGAAACTGAAGCAACTATGTGCTACTGAAGATAATCAGATTAGAATATAAATGAAATTTCTTCAGGAAACTAACAATAGACACCCTCACTGATAACTTAGCAATCTCTAGAAGCCAGCAGTTTGTTTTCAAATAAAATATTCAATAACAATAATATTCTGGGAAAAAATAATAATAATAAACAAAGTTGTTTGATATACAACTGAAGGGTTCAGATTGCTTTCCACTTCCATCACTGCTCTTCATAGCGTGACATTTGCCTGTAAGACAGCACTTTAGTTTGCATTAGAATCTCTCTGTGCTACATGTCCCTGAAAGCATTTGTTTTTATAATATTTTCACGGTAGTTAATGTGGACAAATATTACGTTCTAATAAAAAGCATCCTTATCGTTTAGATGGAATTCATTGCGATTCTACCACAAGAAAGTTTCCAGAAAGTCACTCCATCAGCATCAGTACAAAATAAATGCCTTCATAGATACAGAAAATGTTTGGATTTTTTTTTAAAAAAGCTTTACTGCTTGAACGTGGTTTATAATGGAGCTCGGTGCAAAATTAAAGCCTGCTTCCTCGAGGACTCTTACATCTCCTTCAAAATGTTTTTAAAGCATTTTCCTCTTCAATAGATCACTACAATGCCATGTAAATAAAACTGATTAATAAGAATTCAGTGAGGAGAGAGAGACATTTACCATAAAACCAGGAATGCTTTGAGCTCTGTAGAGATTCCTTTCTACCACACACAGCTCGGCTGGAAACATTCCACCGGTCCCACAATGCACATGTTTTCAATTACAAACTACAGATTTTATCAGAGCTTAAGTTAATTATTTTATACCTCTGAGATGAAAGCAATTCATGTTTAAAAACAAATATACGTATCTTCCTATTTTAAAGCAAAAATATTTGTGCTTCTCAAGAATGGGCTGCGAACTGTTTAGAATGATTTTTTACTTTTAACATCACTGTGATAAGAAATCTATTCCTCTCCTGTGGAATACATCCCTTGTGTTATCAAGCCTTCACAGCATAATGAGATTAAAATTACATCTTGTGGCAGTTTATTATGCTCTTGTTATTTACAAGCTTTAAAGAAAAAAAAAAAAGAAAAGCCTCTGCACCAGCCTTTGTAAAAATGATCCAGTATGTGTTTTCTACCCACTGCTGTTTTCAATGTCCAAACCATATCAAAGTAAAACAACCCAAAGGAAATGAAGCAGTTTCTGTCAACATCCCCAATGTACCATATGAAGTTTACATCCAGTATACTCGAGATTTATATGTTAATAATATCAGCTTGTATTTAATAAGTAAATCATATATATTGTTTTATAAAAATTAAAAGAATCATCAGCTAACAGAGATAAATCTCTAAAATATATTACTGAACTTTAAGCCAAAACAAAAAGCGTGGACATGGATTTTACAAATTCAATTTTAATACATACAATACTCTGTCCAATAAATCAATGGTTTTTTGGTCAGTCTTTTCTGAGAGGAAAGTTCACAAGCTGTGATATCACAGTTTAAAACTAGTCAAGAGAAAATATGTTCAACTGCTTTTGGAAGCTGCACAAGTGTCAGAAAAGAAATAAGAATTAATGAGGACTCCACTTCCATCACCAGAAGGTTATTTTCTATAAGGCCATTTGGAAAATAAAATCTTCATGATTATAAAGTAGGAGGTACCAGTGGACTGCAAGACACGTGGGAGGAGGAAAAGGAGACAGAGGTCATTTTGCTCACTTGCCATGGAATTGCCACCCAGCTACAGAGAAATCCACGCTGTGCATCAACACCAGTTGGTTTATCCGTCTTGGAAATAGGAAGGACAATGTTTGCTAATCTAATTTCATAAAGCCCTACGAGATTTACATTAGAAAATGATACGTATAAATGTAAAAGGCATTGAATGACCTGGAGCAAAGGAATGACTCATCGGGACTGAGATAATCTGTGGCAAACACAATACATTAGCAACTCGTTACAGAAAAAAAGACCATAACAAACATTTTCTGGCCAAAATAGTAGTGCACACAAAGGTTCTCCGGGAAATCATTCCTGCCCTTCTAGTTTCATACTAATTATCATGTAAATTAAGAGATATAAAAACAGCAGCTGGGAAAATAAAAGGTTTCTTTTGTTTCTTGAATGACCCTCAGAGAAGCCTTTCCCACCTGACTAACTAACATTGTGTTTGTTTGTGGACAGTAACATGTAAAAAGTTTTCCTTTTCCTGTCAGCAAATGATGAATACATGTGGAACAGATTATTTAATACCACTAGACCACCAGGGAAGAAGATTTAGGTGAGCAGCAGCAGAGCTGTACCATTTATTTTTATTACCATGCATTAAAAATTACGTTTACAGATAATTGTTTTTCTCTCTCCAATAAACCACGATAAAAAAAAAAAAATCAAGGAGAATATTTAATAATATCAGACCACCAGGGAGGAATTTTAAAAGTTGATTTTTTTTTTATGGACAAATTAGCTTCTCCTTTTCTTTCTTTCTTTTCTTCTAAATTTCCAATTATTTTTAAGTGCAATTTGTGGAAAGAAAATTTGAAAACAGAATGACAGAATGAGCTTTCAGCTGGGGGAGTTTCACACAGATTAAGTTGTCCCCTTATAGGGGTAATTAGCTAATCAAATAGTCCCTCAACACCAGCAGTTTTACAACACCTGTGTAGCTGCCTACACATTGTATAATGTTTTGCAGATGTAGGTCCTCCTAGGTCCAGTCGTACAGTCCCATTTCTTTGTATTCTTTGCCACTCCTGCTCCCCTGAAGGCTGATACCGCTGCTATTTCTGTGTGTCACCGAGTATAAAGTTATTCAACTTCACCTCCAAAAAAACTGCTTTTTGTATGAACTTCTATTCTCAATTCCCAATTCCAATTTGAAATTGAACAATTGTAAGAAAGGTCACTCACTTCTGTGATGCTTCTTATGCTAGCAGCCACCCAAAATACTGGAAGCGAAGTAGTCAACTTGCCTATGCAAGAGCTCCAGATGACTTATCTATAGAATGAATTTGGGGCCAAATTCTCATGTCAATACTCATTAGCTAGACAAAGCTGATATGAGCTTCAAAGTCTGTCGTGATTTTGCTTAAGTAAAAACAGCAAGTCTATAAGGATCTGATAAGCATGTGGATGCCTCAGATTTACAAAAAGAAAAAGAAGTTAAGCCACAGAACATTCAGCTGTTTCTTACAGTAGGAAGGGATGCAGATGCTGGAAGAAGCGTCCACACTGTTAAGCAGTGCTGTTCGGGTTCACACCGTTTTAAATCTGAAGAAAACAAACAATTGTGCATGCACAGCAGGGCCAGAAAAAACATGCAGTGACACATAAATGTGCAGTGAACTTTTTCAGACGTGCACTGAGTTTCTGAAATATAAATACTGGCTACTCAGCAGCCATTCAGCTCCCATTGCCACTACTTGCATCTCTGAACATTCATAAAGTGACTATAGAGATTTTTCTTACATATTTTACTACATTTACTACATACGTTTTCAGCTCTACACTGATTCTTTTATCCTCAAAATACAAGTGACCAACCATTAGCTTAAATGACAACTACACTTCCCTTAAGAAGCACTTACAAACTTTTGTATGTTGTTCCCATGTGACCAGAATACTCAAGTAACAAAGCAGATAGCAATCTACACTGACATACTGCTTACCTTCTTTGCATCTAAGGAGACAGGGACCTAGGCTGGCGAGTCTGTGCTATCACAAACGTCTGCTCCTGCCACTGTCACCCATGCAAGTGTGTGACACAGTGATTATTGCTGCCTCTTCTTCTCAGTACCAGCAGATGAAAGCCCAGCTCTAACAAGAACAGTTCATTTCGCAGTTCTCACACCGCTCTTCCCCAGGCCTGGTTCTGGTCTTCACTTCCTACACAAAGGACACTATTCTGACCTTACTCCCTTCTCATCTTTCCCTCTCCAGAAGATTCAAAAGGTCAAATTGGAAGTTCTGCTTGGAAGGAAAAAAGTTCCCCAGAAACACAAGGCAAACAGAACCATGGAGGTGCTCACTCACCAACAAAGTTGGGTACCCAGAATCCTATTGAGTATATCTGATCTCTTTCTCCTACCTAAACTTCTTCTAGCTCATTCCTCTTACCTGACCAAGCTCTCCCCTAAAGCTTAACTTCACACTGTGGAGGCAGTTTCTTAGGGTTTCATAAACTGTACACTAAGGTTTCTCAGATCCCAAGTTCTCCAGGGCTCTACTGGCTCCATCCTCATGAGCAGCCATTTTGAATTCTCCCTGGCAGACCTACTGACCAGTACCCCTTTTCAGATCCACGTGTGAACTTCCACTTTCACTATCATCTCCTCAAATCCCAGCCTTCATTCTGTTCCTCCCTGTAAAGTCTGTACCAAAGTAGGATTGAATTCTGTCTACATTATTAGTCCAACTGAAGAGGCAATCCTAAGTTTACTAAAATTGTTTGAAACTCCTCCAGAATGTTTAGGAGGCTGTTTTTTTTTGTTGTTGTTTTGTTGTTTTAATTAAGACTTTAGCTTTGATTTTAAGCTTTTTGTGCTGGAGAAAAGCCAATGAGGTCCTACACTGTTCCCAAAAATCTAAAAGCTGAAATGAAACATGCTGGTAAAACAACTGAATCTTAGAATTTTTTTTTTTTTTTTTAAATAAGATCCATAAAATTTCACACATTTGCAGGCACACCAGAATATTAAATAAAGAAACCCTGAAAAGAAACCCTTTCTTGTTTCTTTTTCAGAGGTAGCCGAGAGGACAAAGCACTAAAAGCATGCATGTTCACAAGCCGTTCAATATTATTCTACGTGTTTGTAAATAAGTATGTTCAGTAACAAAGGAGAGAGAAAATATGTTTCAGGTGAGGTCTGAAATGAGAGGGAGAGCCCATGAAGTAGAGGAATGAGACTTGATATACTTAAATATAGCAAAAAAAAAAAACAAAAAAACAAAAAAAACCCCACAACTGTTAGAAACATACGAACAAGGGGAAAAAAAAAGGGCACTTCTCTTCCTTCCCTTGAACTTTGATCATAAGCAACATTCAAAAAATCTTTCAAGCTAGCAGCATCAATAGAATGATTTATAATGAGGCACTAAATGTAACAGCATAGATGCCCTTGCAAAATCAGGTCCTGCAACTACAACCACTGGAAGTAGTTCTGACCTGTAAAGTTAAAAATTAAATATCAGCCCAATCAAGAGGCTGTGCTCTTCTCAGACACGAAGAACACTGAGTCATAAGGCTTTCTGGTTCTTGAGATGTTGCAAGGGTTGTTTCACATTCCTAACAGAGCAATAGTCTCCTTCTTCTTGCTGTTCATAGCAATGAAGAAAACAAAAATCATTGTGAATCATTCTGGCCAAAAAACAAGCTAAAACTAGTAAAGGCAAGTAGCATAGCAGTTTCCCAAAGCAACATCTAGCTGACAAATTAAATAAAGTTGATAGACAACAAACTAATCCCTATTCCCAAGGTAAATTCTGGTTTGCTAAATTAGTAAGATATCAATATCATTATTGCATTTACCTCACACAGCAGCTGCACCATCCCTGCTGTTATATTTTGTTTTGGCCACTTTGGTTAGAAAATTTCACCATAGATACTTAAACTTGTAGGCAGTGATATTAAGGGAGAAAAGCAAACTGAGACATCATTAATGGGTCTACAGTACTATTTTATTCCAGCAGTTTTATGAAGTGGATAGGGAAAACATTTACAATGTTGACTCCTCTTCCTTTGCCCCTTGCCTTGAAATGCAGTGACTTTGTTGGCACAGGAACTGTGCCACTTGTATTTTAATTTTGCCTGTTGAGTGTGTGAAGATAAGAAGAAATTCTGGCAATGGAAATAATTTGTTTCTGAATTTTTAATGTTAATGAACACAGATTTATGTAATATTCATGATGCCTTTGCACTTAGCACTTAAAGTTCCTTAAAATGCAAGAGCACTTTACAAACAGACATAAAAATGGTCACATCATTTTCCTTAGAATATCTGCTTCCTGTATTGAACTACAGAAGACATCTCAAATACATTCAAAAATAACTTAAATATTGTTGTGTGAATTTGATACAGACATCTAGATGAAAGTATCTTTTCTGTTGTACATGGTCAAAGTCACGTGTTAAATAATCCCCAAAACAACAACACATGAGATAAAGTACCTCACTATAGCCTTGTTCCCAAGCCCCACAGTTCAATCCTAAGGAATGGTATTCATTGCTGACAACGTGCTTCACACCTTTCCTTCATTACTGTCCCATTTTGTTTTACCCCTTCGGCAATACTTGTTCCATAACAGGCCTAATTAACACACAAGCTCAAGACATCTTTTCATAATTTTGAACTTCATTAGATATAAGTAGACAAAGTTCAAAGCAACTTTCAATTGTATAACTAAGCAACATCTCTCTATGTCAGTTTTGGGCTACATTGCACCTGAAAATAAATGTATTTCTCTTCTTGTTAAGACCAAAAAATACAGCCTAAGTCCCAATTGCCAACGTTTTCTTTACCTGCTCCTGTATTCCATGAAATTTGGAAGCATTTATTGCATTGCTTTTTCTGGGAAGATGGTACTAAATTTCATCTGTCACACAGTGTGGCTCAAAGAGCTTGATTCACGCTTGCTGCATGAACAACTTTAGCTGCTCCAATGATTTGTTGCCACTGACACACTAAGGAAACCGTATTTGGTAAATTCAGTTTCTTCCCTGTTTCCCTGTTCTAACTTTATAATTGTCAGAAACAGCTGTGTACATCGCCCATCACCTTCCTAAAGACTAACAGGTCTCCAACTGACAAAACTTCTATTCTGCTGCTAAATTTGTTTTTAATTATATTACTAGTAAGAAAAAAAAATTGCCCCAGCTGTTAACACCGACTCAGAAAGGCCAAAAGGAGATGTAGAGCAGACATTAGGAAAACGTTCAAAAAATCTGGTTCATCATGATTTAAGAGTAGATATTTCTGGCTTTGAACGAACTCTGAAATATTCTTAGACGACAGATTAAACAATAGAGTTTGACTAACATTTTCAGATTACAATTCCTCAAATTCCACTTCAAAAACACAGCATTTTAACTCTGTGTTTGCAGGTAAGCACTAAACTATTTGTCATAACAACTTTACAGCTTTGTATTTCACCTTGTCTTGCCTTGATTGCTGAAAGTAATGGGGTCTGCTTTATGATGCCCATAAATTGAGTCAATTGACTTATTCTTATATCCTGTTTCCTGAACTTAATGAGAGATTCTGCATCATTAGGAAAACACATCATCCTACAACAGGATCAAAAGCAAAGGAAGCCTGATAATAAGTCGTTTTGATTTCAGAGTATGTTGACAGGCAAATTTTGGGTGTTTTGATCAGAGCTAGGACAAACAGCTGGCTCTGGAAGTTCCCTGATTTCTGTATTTAGTTGTAGATGGCTCAGAAAACATAAGCAAAGATGAGACTTGTTACAATTGTAAGCTCCATTTACCTAATTATAAACTCTAAGGACATTATCTGAAAATGTAACAAAACGCACAAGTCCAAACAACCAAAAGAAGTAACAAAGCAAAAAGAAACAATAAAACAATAAAAAAAAAAAATCAAAAGGAACAGCTAATATAGCTAGAGGTTTTTTTGTGGTTGTTTATTTTTGTAATGTTGATATGTATAATAAACAGTAAGTGATTATTATGTATAGTATTGCCATCGAGACATTTGAAAGTGAGGGGTCTCTTTGTGTAATCAAAATAAGAGGACAAATCTTCTGAATACTACCAGACTGATTTCACTGTGCAGCACGGTAAGCAAACAGGCCGCCTGTACTGAGAATAAAACCACATGCTCGTATCCAAGGATCCAAGGGCCCAGAGCAGGTCACGGGAGAATGTAGTCCCTCTATTTGAATCATCTTTGCTATGACACAAGGCTTGTAGCACAAAGGTTTTACCACCATCTGTACCCAGAACCACTCTGGTTTGTCTGTAGTTTAAATATAAAGCACTACACTGTCTTCATCATATTGTCCCCATTCAAAAAAAAAATTAAAAAAATTGAACTACAATGTTGTGCTCAGTGCTCAGACATCCTCAACGCACTGCAGTGAAAATGAAGGGCATTGAGAGTGAAAACAAACCATCTGGCTGCTAACTTTCCGCCCATTGCCATGATGCTTTTATTGACAAACTGATGAAGCCACAATTAAAAAATAAGAGCGAGGCACAGAAAGACTGCAAAGTGTGATAAATAGACAATGTTTTCATGAAAGCTAAAGAGCAAGCAGTATCACAGAAATAAAGGGGTTTTCGTGCCCTTTTTAAATTCATTTCTGGGCTTTTCTGGTGCTTTTGTTTGGATTTTTTTGGTTGGTTATTGTTTGTTTGGTTTGGTTTTTACTTTTGGAGCACAAAACTCACAACATTTCTAGTGCAGACATTAAACAAACTGCAGCCTTGTTTTTCCAGTATGGTTTGCACATTCATCTGCAGTCTCTTGAATTCCTGTACTTGGGAGTTCAAACGTTACTAATACGTATTTCTCATTTATTGTTACCTTTAAGGGATAAGGAGTAATTGCCAAACAAGATCACGTTCAATTTACGTATATCTTAATTAAATTAATAAATTGTCCATTAGTTTAAGCTTTTGACAGACCCACTGAACTAGGGCATTCAAAGATAATAATGAATGCCACTTTTCCAAAGCAGTGAAGAGTAACCGCAGCATAGCACTGTATGCCACGCAATGGCTGTCAAATATTTACACCTGTTAATGGTAAATTTTCCAACCAAATCCTGTCTTCACTCTGTGAATGTATTCTAACCCACCATTACAATCGTTCTTATACAGAAAGGTGGTTATTTCATAAAATACCTTATCTATTTTGCTTAAATTCAATTATGAAACCATTTTACAGTGTATTAAAAATAACGTATGTTGTTCTGAATTAATGTAAATTCATGGGCAGAAGGTATTCTGCAGTATTAAGCTTTACTGTGAAACGGAAGATTCAAGACAACACTCCTGCAACTCAGTGTTTCAAAATATTTTTCCAGCGAAAAGAACAACAGAAGGAAAAATGTACATCAGTATGTGGTAGCAGTACAGAATGTGGAGTTGGATATGCCATGGAACACTGCAGGACACTTCAACCTGTGGACTAATGACTTCTCTTCAGTATGACAGAATAAATCATGAAGCTCGATTATGTCAAGGCCTACTTATTGTCCCATTACCTCCCACAATCTTTACACTGAAATTCATTAAAACTCCTGTAGAGTTCTACAGTCTCTGAGCGGAGGGATGCCCCTCAAAGTTTCCCAGTTCTAGCGGTCTGGACACCGCATTTCCTTATTGCTACTGAACTGACCATGGCTACTAAGTATGAATCATACGTGAAAAATATTTAAAAGCATTCTTTCCTTACAAAATATAACAAAAGAAACTTCCTAAATAACATTTTAAGTCACAGTATGTATATTTCACTTTGCAAAAAACATTGGGATTATTGTATTCCAGAAAATACTGCAGAAATTGTTGCCCCACCCCCACCTCCCTTAAAAATCCAGAATTGGACCAGAGGTCCTTTATCAAAAAAGAAAAATATTAAAATATTGATGTACCAAAACAAACCAACCAACAAATACTTAAAATGTATTAAATTTAATTAATATTAAATATTAAATTTAATTAATACTTAAAATGTATACTTAAAAAGCCAGTATGAATGCAAATCATAGTTAAGGCCAAGTGATATATTTGGACATCATACTATTCCTACTTCTGAGCTATGCGTTCAAACTAAACATTAGTTTTCTAATTTTCTTCAGTTTCACTCACTTTGAATAGAATGGTCTAAAATGATATACAGACACCTGAACATCAGCCTATACCTCTTCATACAAATGAATAAAAGGACACGGAAGGACACCAAATCCTGTAATGCTCTCAAGTAAAATTAACCAAAGCCCCAAGCAAGGCTAAAAGTTAACTTGACGTCCTAAATTCAGAGGCATTCAACTGATGGCACAAGTGAGTGGCAAAATAATTTGGCAGGCACTTGCAATCCAGAATAGAAGTGAAAACAAGTGTTGCTTCAGTAATATAGGTGAAAACTAATAAAGATTTGGCAACGAGTCATGGTGAAAGACTGGATTCTTGGCATGCAGCAAAGGAAAGAATGACAGAGACCTTTGGGAGACAGACAACTACACAGCAGATCAGATTGCTAAAAATCAATCTAATGGGTTTATGTTTTAAATGCAGCCACGTGTGTATTATCATACAAATTTTTATACGTTTTCCCCCTTGCATCTATATCATGTACCCAGCAAGAATAATGTAGCTGTCACTCTTTCAGACATTATGTAAGTAAGCCAGAAGTTATAAGATGTAACAGTAAGTGTCTCCTTGGCCAACAAATACCCTACCCTCAGTAAAAGATAACAGCTCAGAGAGATGCAGATTCTAATTTAAAAAAATATATTAGTAAATAAACTGTGTGCTGAAATGTTGCATTCTCAGTTTTTGACCAGTTTAATGGTGCTGTGGTTAAGCTTAATGAGATGATTTTAGTCCATGCAGTGCATCCATCACACAAATGGCTTCATTCTCTATACAGTCTTCTAACAACAAAGAAAATGTCCACTTCTGGGAACTGCCTCAGAACCTGAGCGAATCCATGAAGACCATTTATAATGCAAAAGGTGAATAAATTGTTGAAGTTTTTGGTCTAAAATTAAATAAGCATGAATGCTAACAAACACATAGGAGTTGACCTTTCTTTGGAGTGGCTGAGAGCTTCGTATATACTTAGCTGGATTAATTAAACACTGAAGTTAATACTGAGAAATGTAGTTGTAAAACCCTACTGGAGTAGTTTACACACAGCAAAATCTGAGAGTTAGACTCTGAAATTCACTCATAGCCCTTGAGAATAAGTTCTACTCTCTGCTGATCGGTGGAAACAGCCTTTCACCTGGAACTTAGCAAAATGCAACGCCATACGTGCCTTGTCACTAATTAATTTCTCTAACTGCAAAATGGGGCAACTTCAGGTCTGGTCTCTTGCTGCTTCTGGGATCTATTAATAAGAAAAATATCCTGGTATTCTCTGGACAAATGGAATATGCTGCCTTTCCCTAGAGGTTGTTATTGTACCTTTTCTGTGCCTATGAATTTGCAGGCTGAACACAAGCCAGCTATTTCCATAGTCATTGCACTAGGAACTGTAAAGATAAATAAATGCGCTGACGTTTGTCATAATAGAACAAACTATGTTAGTCGCATAAGCCAATATCACCTGCCTTCATAAACTTCCTATACAACACAGAAGGAAACTGTCTGTGCAAGGTAAAAAAGGGGATTAAATTCTACGAATTGATAGCATGAATGCTGTGCAAAATGTTCATAAATCACACCTTCTTTATCAGAAATGCCAAACATACTGTACAATCTTTACACTTGCTTCTTTTCTTGGAAATACTTTAAGGATGTTTAAAGGGTGTGGAAAGGAAGAAACTCTTTTGCTGAAACACTAACATTGGCACACATTCAGACTGTTACATAAACCTACTGCAACCAGTTCTAAAATGCTCTTAGCAAATGTCATGTAGTATGCAATATGTGTCCCAAAGGGCTCAGAGGAAAAATTTTGAGGTAGAAAAACTAAATGACAGGTTTGACTTTCGTAGTTAACTCTGAAGTCATAAATCTAGGACAGTTTGCCCTCAACTAGAACGGTGTTCACCAAATCCGCATCACCAAATCCGCATCCAGATTTTCTGAAATTCTTTTTCACACTAACATATCTATAAGTCCTCCTGCAGTGCCTGACACTTAAGTGAGTTTTACAGATAGCCATGGACAAGGCTGTAGTGATGAAGGTACAGCTTTTTCACATTGTTATGGTCAGTTCTAGAGACAGCATGGATATGGAAACTGAGCTCTAAACTATAGGGAGACAAAATGTAGAATAACTGGATAAAGTGCAGGCAGTGCTATTAGCCAGAGCAACTGCAGTATTTTAATCAGACAAAGCTTTTTTCCGGATTTGTCTCTTCTCTGCTAGGTGTAGTCTGTGAAAGTATTTGCCCAATACCATAAAAATCGGATGGCTTACTAATGACTAATAAACCTCATGAATAATGGATATTTGCATAAAGATAAATATTAGTAGCTAAATTAGGAAGGATCAGTCAGCTGGGAAAACTTTCAGCGCAGAGACAAAAACCATCTTTGTTTGATAAAATCATAACATTTCTTCTCCTGAGGTGACTATTTCTAGAAGCAGGAACCATTTCTTTGTCTAACATCTGAAAATGATATCCTCTTCTCTCTCCCAATATTGTACATACAAAAGCATATCACTTGCAAATATTTCCTAGAATATAAAACTTACTGTAATCCTCACAGTTCACAGAGTTACTCAGAAGAAATACTCCTTGTTTTTCAGATCCAAAGCTTTCAGCAAAGCTGATCTAATTTTGGTTTTATAAATTGCTTCTAACCATTTTCACAGCTTTGTTGTCAACTCTTTCCAACTTAAATGATGCCAAATACCAGGTGCAGAGTTTTGAGTTACACCACACAAACTTCCACATTAATTATGAGGTACATAAGTGTTGTTTTGGCTTGACTTGTTTATTTTCTCCTAGCCAAAGAGACATTTTAAGTATCTGCAATGCTCTCTGGATACCTTCTTTTGGCCTGACTGCGTACAGGAAATAGCTCTTAAATACCAGGAGTGCACTGTAGTTCTCCAAGCTTCAAATACGGATATGAAATTCTTAACAAATTTTATCATCTTCTAACACGTGCCAAAGAGGAACATATTGAAGAGGTTGAAGTGTTGAAAAAGGAGGGAGAATGGGTATTAGTATCTGCTTTTGGTCCTGACGCTATGGGTGAGTATTGCCATGAATCACAGAATAGCCTAGGTTGGAAGGGACCTCAAAGATCATCTAGTTTCAACCCCCCGCCATGGACATAATAACAGAAAAACAGTCACTTCCGAAGGATAACTTGTTTAAATAAAGATTCCAAACAACTGCACAACCGACAGACTAGTTCTGAGGACTCAAATAGCTCTCTACGAAGTCAAAAAAAACTTACTTGTGTACACAAGCATCCAGGCACAGCCCTGCACCAGGGGCATGTACATTGACAGAAAAATGACTATCAAGGACAGGTACCTCAAAAGCAAACAGAAGCTTGGGCAAAATGCCTACTGCATGATTCAAAAACATTCTGAAACAGCACCTAATTTCAGTTTAGAAACTAAGTCATATCTCTAAGTAGTATTTGTTTGTGGCTCTACAGACACACAGGTTTTCATCTGGCTTTGGAATATTTTTGAAATTTTTTAAGCTGTCCCTTTGAATTGACAAACTATACACCAAGCAGGCAGTAAGTGAAAATTTGCTCCATTAGTTCTATTGTAGTATGCAAGGCCAGAGCCTCTGAAGACACTTCTTATTGATAATCCCCACCTTTCCTAAAAAGCTACATTTAAAAGAGTTCATTTCCAAATAGCTACACTTCTAGAATACTTTTTAAAATATTCAGGATATCAGTGTATGTCTACATTTTAGAGATATGTTTCATTAAAAATTCAATCTGATAGAGAACTAGTAGAAGGCAAAAGCAAGCTCTGTGGCTATGAGAAGAGTGACCAAAATAGGAGAAAACAACAGGTATAAGGTAAAGAATAGCATCTCTATCAGAAAGGAGATCAGTGGAAAAAAAACAGTAGAGAAAGCTCAAGAATAGAATTTTCTAAACAGTGCTATCATGTGGGCTTCATCACACTCTTAAATTAGAACTCTGCCTCTCCCTTCCAAACGTGGCAAGGAATTTTTTTTTTTTTTTTTAAATGTTGCTAGATTACATTCTAAGACATTTTAAAATAAATTCCATTATCTTAAATACCTCTTCTGCACTATTCCACTTGGCATTTCTTTTCAGCACAAATATTGATAAAATTTCTGATTAACAAAAGAGTCTTTTTCTTGAGATAATCTTTGTTCAGTGGGCATAATGCCACGTTACCTCTGAAGAGGCATCACCTTGCTTACGTGAGTCACTCCAGAAATTCCTGGGAGAAAGAGGCTTTAATAACAAGATAAAACATGGCAGCTAGCAAAAAAAAAAAAAAAAAAAAAAAAGATGCTCTGAATCCTTTTTTGTTTATTTTTAGGTTTTTAAGTTTGAATTTCAGTATTCCCTTAGAAAAATCTCCTGCTCATTAAAGACCAGTAGCCAGTCTTCAGATTTGTTTGTGAAAGCTGTTCACTGATTTAAATAATGATCATATTTAAATGTTATATAAACTAACACCAAAACACCACCAAAAAAAAAAAAAACAAAAACCCAACACTATCTTGTAAGAAAACCCAGGAAAAATCCAGAGAAGATAACTGAACAGAAAACCAGGAATGGTAACCTTACAGACCAATACAACAGCTCAACTAAGAACCAGCTAGGAGCAATTCCTGGAAAGCAAGCCAGCTGGGTTCTTGTTGGTTAGCCACCAGGGAGCCAGCTAGATAGACAACATGGCAGTCACATTAACCACATCTCAACAGTCAAGGAGATGAGGAACAAGGCAGTCTGAGGAAATGGAATGTGAGGAGCTGAACAGAAGAAGAGAAGAAAGCCTGTTAGCAAGACACTTAGAAACTCAGGCAAATCTTGGCTAATCTGGGATCCATACAAGCAGCCAGAGAAAAAGCTAACTACTCATCAAGTGATGATCTGGGATACTGAGCAGTTTGAAAACTTGCCAGGCTTGAGAAAAAGCCTAGAGAGTCTAGAAGAGAAGCCACACAGCTGTTGACAAGCTGTTTGATGGGTACAAAACCTGGCAAGAAAATAAAAGCTCACCTCCCTACCCATTTTCTGTTGATAGCTGTGACATAATGAACATTCCTGTGGAACATTTTTGTTCCATCAGAAAGGCACCATTCTTCTGGAAAAAAATCTGCAAACTCTATTGAAGGAACATTCTGTCTCTTCTAAAAATATCTACTAATCATAAGAGATGTTACCCTCCAGGATAACTAACCAACTTCAGCCACTTTATTCCCTATAATGGAAGAAATGCCTCAAACAAAATTAAGGCATTCTCACAAAACAAAAACAAACAATTCTGGATTCCAGCTCTATTAACCTCAAACTTTACAGATACACGAGAGCAGATAATAAAATGATGCATTACTGCTAGAAAAACAGTTAAGAACAAGTAGTAAGGAGCCAAGATGTAAAAGTTCCCTACAAATATATGGTTCCTACTGCTTGTATTTTCTCATTTATAGAATATCATCTGTAAAAAGCCTAGATTACATTTTGCTACAGAGCAACAGAGATCCAGTTAAAATAAAAAGCATTTTTCCACCAACACTTCAGCAAAAACAGCTGGAACATTTTCTGCCCAAAGTTTTCATACTTTCCTGACCCAAACAAGTATACAGTACTAGCAAGGGTGAGAAAGCTGCTATTATGTTGTTGAAGATGGCTTTTAAGGTCTCAGACAGTAGCTCAGTTAGGCAGTAACACTTCTAACACCATAGAAGCCCATAGCTGAAGTTCTTGTGGAACTCAACATCACAACATGTGATAGCTGAGAAATGGTTCTGGTTAATAAAGATTGCTGAATAGATCAACTGTTACAAAGACACTCCTGTGTTCTTAAGGTAGATAAATTTTCCACTTCTTTGGCCAAAAAAAATCAGTGGTGTAGGGGAGGTGAAAGAAAGAATTATGCTTATCCTTACACTGGCAAGAGAGGGTGAGCAATGTTCCAAGCTCGTATTTTTTATTCTCATTCTGACGATCACAAACACTTACTTAAGCTGAAATATTGGACCATAGCACAGATTTTTAAAATATGATTTTTGAATCTTGAACTCTCGACTCATATTTACATAAGAATTATGACATTCTATCCCTTAATGCTAAGGCTTGCCCATTCCTCCAATACTGTATTTATATTGCTCAACTGACCAATCCCAGCATAGAAAATCCCACCACACAATGTTAAATGAGTGATAAATTACTGATCTCTCAACACCATTATAAGCCTTAGCAACAAATAACAGATCTCAAGATCTCTAGTTCCATATTTTCATAAAATTGTATCAACCTTATATTTCTCAATCTGAATTTATTTTACAGTTCATCAGTTTAGTTTGTGTTTTGTCCATCAGTCACTGAGCCCAAATTCTACTTTTTTTTCCTCAGTGTCTTGCAGACTCGAGCCAAAAGTTTTAAGCTTTCTATCCAGAGCAACCATTGTAGCCTGGATTACTTCCAGTCTTTTACAAACATCTGTCTATTTCATATTTGTGGTTGCAATGGAGTGGAATAGAAAATAAAGATGGATGGCAACAGATTAACCCTAACACTTCCTTACTGCACTGCAGCCATTTTATAAGTCTGTAGCGTACTGAGTCTTGTACAAGTTTGCCTACATTATATTACCCTACCATTCTTTATGACGCTTTAACAAAAGAAAAAAATCATTATTTTAACTTAATGGAGTGTGTTAGATCGAAATTATCAGTGATACGGCCAAGATTCTTCAGTCAGAAACGCAATCTCTTGCCTATTCCACTTAAACGTACGATCTAGTTCAAACATGTTGGAGCTCAAAGAAGTACCTAAACAGAGTAGGAATAAAATCTAAAAGTTTTAATTTCAAGATTGCAAAATTCAACAGTGATAATTTTCACTTCTGAAAATAATTCCACCCCAAAATATCCCTTTCTTTTGTGAAAAAGAATTAATCTCTATGAGGCAATTGTTACATACGAGAACTAAGGAAGATGATAGAAACAATTCACACAAACCAAGCAGAAAGCAGTTCTGTGCCTTCGATATGCAAACGGAAACTATTTATTGCAACAGCTTGGTTTTTATTATTATTTTAATATCTACATCTACAGTTTTTCTAAAGGCAGTCTCCATGATCACAGAATTTAGTAGGAGTTTGTATGCATACCTTACACGTAAAAAGAAAGGATTCCTTCTTTGAGAGCACAGTGTAATTTTATTTTTTTTTTTTTCCAAAGGCATCAAAATGGGAATGTTTGAAAACTTGCAAATTTATTACCTGCTCTGAATCCCCAGTAGTCACTGGGCCTTGTAAGAGGAGAGCCCAACTTTGCCAAACTTTCAGAGGTAAAGCACATGAGATGGGTATGGAAATGAATTACAACTGAGCTGCTTACTGATACTGCAGGAAAATGAGTTTGGAATTAAGATTTTTAATTGATTATATTCCATTCTGAGCTTTAGAGTAAGAAGAATAACTACTTAGATCACCAAATATAACACGTAGTAGAAGAGCCCCAAGATGATTATTAAAAAGTACTTGATATTTTCAATTGTTGATCTTCTTCCAAGCTCGATATGGCACTCTATCCAATACTTCTAGTAAACGCTTACAGAAATACTTTTTGGCCTAATGGTCTTACTCAAGGTATGTAACATATATTATTTTACAAGCTCTCAAAGTTTTCTCATATAAATTCCTCGGAGACACAAAGAACTTGACCAGTCAACACATACACTAGATTTTCACCTAGAACCAGGTGACAGGAAGGCCAAATCCCTCCTTAAATTTGTTGCTATTCTTGAAACTTGTATGCACAAGGTATCTGAAATCTGCCAACATTCAGTGACAGAAGATACTAAAGAATTTCCTAATATCCTATTTTTTCTATCATTTGAAACGATTGGAATGAATTTTTCTATCATTTTTCAAATGATAGAAAAACTAAGATATCAGTCAAACACTACTAGAATAAGGAAATAAAAAGAACATAAAAGAATAAGAAAAAGCTGACTAGTTTCAATCAAATTAATTCGGACAGAATAGTTCTATATCTCTAGGTTAAAAGCCACCAACATAGTTAATAAATTCTGTTCTGAATTGGGCTGCAAGTAACTTCCTTCATTTCTTGTCAGGGAGTAACTGTCATGGATTTAAAAGTTGGTGTAAATAAGATTTAGATATTGCTGGTGTTAGTGGCTTTTTTTTTTTTTTTTTTTTTTTTTTTTTTTTTTTAAAGCATTAGTCCCCACGATAAATAACAAAAAGGGAGCAGATCTCTCAGTGAGGGCCATGCTGATGTCATGCATTTTTGAAAGCACCAGATAGGTAGATACATCAGTAGAATTCTCAGGACTGGGAGGAAGCTGCAGGTAGGAGTGAGCTATACAACTTTCTTAAGCCCGTTTATGGTCTGCACAGAAAAGACAACTACTTCCCTCGCCAGCCCAGGAAGTCATGAACAGATAAAAGAAGATTGTGGTCTTTCAGCTTATCCACAATACTCCGAAACAAGTGCCTCTCCCTCTGATGGCCCTCTACAGGAGTAAAAAGTGGAAAAACATTAGTCACTGGATAGGCCAGCCAATCACTGGTACCTGCACAGCTCCTACTGCCATCAATACCTGACAAATCTATTCTTTGGTTGAATTTTAGGAACAGCAAAAATGAGCAAGCAATGTTCCTGAAGAAAACAACGCACAAGAAATGGCAACATATCCTAAAAACAATTGTTTGGGTTTTTTTTCTTCCCTTATCATCATGTGAATATGCAGGTGGTCTGTTTATGCACACATGGGCTTGGCATGATATATCATTACTCCCAAATCTGTCTCTCCTGACACGCTTAAAAGAGTCTACTTCAAGTTACACAATCTGAAGTCCTGCTCAAGCTAAGCCTTTGTGAGTTCTGTGCAAGGCTGTGTTAAGAGAGCAAGAGGAATATCACTAGCTAATGCAGCAGCTGCTACACATGGAGAAACTTCAGCTGTGAGACGTAAAGAAACCTATATAGACTGCACTTCCCAGAAACATAAATAAATCAATTTTACCACACACATTAAGTCATCTGTCTCAGAGCAGAACAGATAGTTGTGTCCTTCACCAGCTATAGAAAGACCACTGTAAAAACACTAACTAGGGAGGCTTGTTGAGATCTTATTTTAAACATAGTAAGTTGCTCAAAGTTCTGATGCAGACAAAAAAGAAAAAAGCCCTTGCATCAACTTCATCATTTGTCTTTATGCCTTTCTTGTGCAGCTTTGAAGGGTAACAGATTCATTCATAGCCCTCGAGTTCAGTTTAATTACTGAATTATTCATTATAATGTTTACTTGCTTACACTATTATTTTAATAATATACATTTAAAAGTGTATTGAACTATATTAATATCTGAGATTTTCATCTAGACCCATAAATGCGAAATAAAAAGGTATATGAGAAGGACTTGCAGTAGTTATAAATTTGTAACTTTTTCCTAATATAAATGGCAGATTCTTGACTTAAAATCATGGAATCACCCCATCTATTTTTGTTTCCGTAAGTTGATGCCATCTTTCTATACGTTAATTCAATTCGAAAGTTACTCACATGATTTCTTGGAGCATAGCTAAGCCAGCTTTTTTATCCTAAATGCCAAAGGTAGTAGTCACACACACACAAAAAAAAAAAAAAGAAAAAGGAGAAAATTAGTAACATCTAACTACTACAGCTCATACATTTTTGCTTCTGCCACCACTCAGCAGTGTGGTACCACTTCTACAGAGGCATCTTGTCCTCAGAAGTATGACTTCCTCTAATGAAATGATAGAACTTCACTATTAAGCAAGACAATTTATTAAAAGGGATCTGTTAGCTGCCTTAATATCAGTGAGACAGCTAATAATAGGAAGCACCTACCTGTCTACATATTCCTTCTTCAAACTGCAGACTTGTTATTCTTTTGGTTATTCACTGCTTAGAAGAATATTTTATCTGCCTACTATAATCTATTTCATTTGCTATAATAGATTAATATGGTAATTATCAGTGGTTGTGCTTTGTTTGTAAATTGATGACATTATTCCGAATTTCGGAAAGCCAGATCTTCATAATTCTCTGCAAAGTATTTTTTTTTTTTTTTTTTTTTTTTTTTAAACAAAGTTGGGTTATTTCCAGGAACTCGGTTCTCCCTGCAGCATCTGGCCTCCAGGTTCTCTAAACCAAGAAACAGCCAGGCAGAATTAAACTAAGAAGGCTATTTATAAAGACCTCTGCAAGTCTAGCTTCTACCGTACATACAAAAGATTTCCTCCACCAGCTTCCAAAGATTACAGAAAGAAAAAGAACACAAAAAAGCTGGAAAAATTTTTCACTGTATTTCTTTTCTAACCAGAGCGGGTGTGGCTGGCTGTTTTCAAACAGTTCACACAGCGGCAGACAGAAGTTTGACCAGCATCATGAACCAGACCAAGGGTAAACACGGTTTTAGGCTGACATTATTTATAGCTTGTAGTAATGGAGATATTGCTAAGTAAATATTTATCTTGCTAAAATCACTTCCTGATGCTCTCAGTGCCAAACCCTCAACTGAGGGAGACTGCTGTAACACGGCTGAAATTCTGACAGCTGAGGTACAGTGTCTAGGTCTGTTGTCTTTTCTACTGCTACTAGGCAGTGTCAAGCCAGTTAAAAAAAAAAAAAAAAAAAAAAGAAGATGAATTAAGGGTAATGAGTATTTTGTACACATCCTTACTCTTCCCACTACTCTGTCAAAATATGTGGTGAAGCAACACAACAAACATTCATAGAAGCTGCAAACTTTTTTTTTTTTTTTTTTTTTGGCTCTCAGAGAGAGCATCGGTTTTGGTTTTGTTTATTTAGTCATTTTAACCGAATAATTTTAACTTGAATGGGTACTTCACAGAAGCACAGAATGATAGAGGTCAGAAGGAACCTCTGGAGGTCATCTTGTCCCTTCAGCACCCCCCTCAAACAGTGTTGCCTGGAACAGGTTGCCCAGATGGCTTTTGAGTGTCTCCAGGGACGGAGACTCCACAGCCTTTCTGGGCAGTCTATGCTAATGCTTGGCCAATCACACATTTGGACAAAATCTCCTGCACCTTGGGCCTCTGCCCGAGCCCACACCTCTTGCAAAGCAGGTGTTCGACAGTGACTGAATATCTGACAGGAAGATGTTCACATACATTACTGAAACACCCTTCTTCTCTATACTAAATAGTCCCAGTTCCCTCAGCCTTTACTCATATGACAGTTCTGCAGCCCTTTAATCATTCCAGAGGCCCATCACCAGGTTAGTTTAATAGCTCTTATACTGAGGACCCCAGAACTGGACACGGCACTCAGATGTGGATACACCAGTTCTGAGTAGAGAAGTGGGATCGTTATTAAACATGTCCAACATGGGCCACTATGGACCCCCGGTGTACACTGCTAGTTACTGGCCTCCAAGTGGACCAATGACCATTCTCTGAGCTCAGCCTTAAGTTTCTACTTATACATGAAATAGATCCTGTTACAAGACACAATGTAAATAGTATTGGAGAAAGGCAGGTCTTTCTTCTGCAGGATCACGCAAACAGAGAGCAACAGTAAAGCAAGAGTAAAACACCAACTCCTCCTCAAGGCAATCACTTTTTGATTACCCTCTGAGTAGTGCGCAAATCTGCAAATTGTTGGTGTGAGATATGATGATGAAGGCATAGAAAATAATGCATCACCATAGATGAATTTTAGTCTGAGAAAGTGATTTGTCTTTCTTGCATGAATTTTTAAATTTGCTACAGATCATTTCACTAAAACACAAATAGCGTTTTGGGAACAAATCTAGTAGACATCGTTTGAAGCAGTAGACGTCAGTTGAAATCTAGTTTCAGCCACATGTAAGGGAACTGGTAAGCTTTTGAAATTCAAACACTTAAAAACCATCTTAAAATCAAATAGCAGAGAGGCGAAGTAAAAATATAAACTTAATGGAGAGCAAAACCAATAGTTCACCTATTGTTTGTTACTTGGTCAAGACTTCAGAGAGTCCTTTTACAGCCAGACCCTGTTCCTTCCTTGGTCAGCCCCAGGGAAGGGATGATGTTGTAAGCTTTCTTCCCAAATCAGAATCAGATTGCTATGAATGTCAGCACCTGTCATGCTTCCTTCCAACTTCTGCCTCTTTGGATGGCCACAGAATCTGGGGAGTTAGAACTGTAAGGTGGTTCTTAAGCAAGAGTAAAACACCAACTCCTCCTCAAGGCAACAAAGAGAAATACTGTAGTGCTTTTCTGGAGAAAACAAACCAAGACCAAACCACCCTAGTATTTCAAGAGAAGTAGAACTCTGCAACAAACCAGACAAACTGTAATTCCAGTACCTTAGAGGTGGTTGCTGTGTATGTTCAAGTACTGTACAGTATCACAGGGGGCTGCCTACAAATTCTTCACCTCTCATTTTTAAAAGCAGAGATACCATCAGGATTTCAAATGCGATGCATGCCAATTATTAGCAAGAAACAGCCACACATAAACAGCCTATTAAAATTAATTTTAATTATTTTTATGTGTTATTTCAAATGGAAAATATTGGAATTACTAAATATGTTTATAATTAAAATTGAAGTCATCTCCGTTTAGTTTCTCAGGTCCTTCCCCAAATGCTACCTCTAGCTTCTCTGGACTCTCATGCTCAGTGAGAGTTTACTGCACAAACAACAGCTGGCAATCAGGTCTTCAGTACTGAAAGAATGAGTTAACATGCAGTGGTAATGTAACATGTAAAGTGCTTCACTTTGCAGCATAACTGAACTCAAACTGACCCAGTGGTGCTGAAATGAAAATTTACAACTTCCAATCAGAGTGGGATTAACACACTGCGTGCTAAGCCCTATTTCTCAGTTTACAGCTAAAACCTGAAACCTTCACAGTTTGGAGATTTACCTTTGGATTGAGTCGAATTTCACATATAACTCAGATGCCAATAAATATTTACGGGACGTGAGGTTAATTGGTTGCCTTGTCAGAAGAAATCAAATGACAGTCATTTTGAGCAGCCAAAAGACTGGATGTAAAAAATAAAAATTAAGCTATGTATATCTCTCCTTCCTTTTCATACGAGTGGAAATTGTGCCAGGACCCCTGTGTTTACATACTTGAAATTACCACAGAGGAAAACACAGTTTTGCAATTCTTCAAATAATAAATAAAAGAAGTTTCCAGCTCAGTACGTAACTACAGGGTTAAGATCAGTAGGCAATACAAGAAGCATTACTGAGGGAAGTTTCTCTTTTCACTGGCTGCAGTGGAGGGAAAATAAATTAATTCTATTGCATCACAACATTTATTGATCTCTTAGTGAAGCAGGAACTGCTAATTCACTTTTGAAGACGGAAGTAATGCTGTCTCTTCATATTCCGGGTTACAGTTTAACCAGTAATGGCCATTTTGTAAAGGACTTCTACTGAATTACTGTAACTGTTTTGTGCAGATGTATCATTCTGTGAACCCTTTACACACAAACACTTGGAAATATTTGAAATGTAAAAAAAGATTTGAAGCCACAATCCCAGTCTATCACACAGGCCTTAAGCCTCAGAAAGAAGAAAGTCAGTACACACGTGTAGCAGTAGGTCCTTCATCTTTAAGGAAAGTCATTACAGGACAACATGACTCTAACACATGCTGATGTTCCTCTCCTGACTTGAACAGAAGTGTAAGGATAAGCTGCTGATCTTTTAAGAGGCCAAAACCAGCACTAAAAATGAAACTAAAAAACAAGCCCAAAGCCATTTGCCACCATAGCTGCTTCCAAGTATCTCCGCAGTTCAAGGAACACCATTCATTCACGTCCCATATTAATGAGAAGTTACATAAGAAACTTATGGCACTAGATATTGCCAGTAGTACTGATGTCAGGCTGCCTTTCCTTCCCCTCCTCCTTCCCTCTCCCCCCTACCCCTCTCTCCTCTGGTTGATACACACGAAACAACGTGGGGAAAGGCCCACTGCAGTGAGCAGTGACTGAAGTGTAAAATTAAACGCAAGCTTTCCCTGCCCCTTCCTGGTATCATGGCAAAACAAAACGTTACTTCTCAGAGTAACTGAGCAATAACAGCTTTTCATGATTTTGACTCCTCCTTAAACTTAATCCTTGAAGAGATACTATTTAGGATAGCTGTTGTATCTTCTCCTTACTACAACAAGCATTTCAAAAATCTGAGCACTTTCTTACCAAATACCTGCTAGACAAATCCCATTTCCTGCATCTCTGATGGATCAGACTTGCACTAATCTCTAAGACTTCCTTGATATTCTTGGCAAAAACCACCAGAAGTGTAATATACTGCGTGGTTTCAAACACTGCTGGATAAATTGCTGCCACACAGTTATTAACAAGCAAGTACAGTTCACATTCAGCTGACATTCTTTGCTTTCTTTGCTAACTCTAAATGCCCAAAAGTGTCTATGTTACATCCTCCTTAATACAAGGCAAGTTGGTTTCTTTTTTCCCCATTTTATGCTATTTCAAGATAGATTTTCCCTTCAGGTAGTTCATCCACTTGTTCAAACCCATAAAAACTATTTGAATGCTAACTATATAACTTTAATCACAATGATATTTTGAGGAGAGACGCTGAGTGAGGCCAGAATCAACGTACATAAGGGATTTTGTTACTAATTTTGCCTGAGTGAATAACTTACTTTTCTGTGCTAAAAACTGCAATACCCATAAATGAATAAAACAATTAATTATGAAGTAAACCCTGAGCCTTCATATGTCTTCCAATATTCAGTAGAAGAAATAATGGAAATAATCAGGCATGTAAAAAACACGTAAGGTGCTTTAAGATTGTAATTGTTAGTGCTAAATGGGCAAATCATTCACATTCTGTTGCTACTACTTTCTATAAAATTTACTGTAGTTCAGCCACAAGTCAGAGTCAAAGAGGAATCCCCAGTGGAAATGGTCTATGGCCAAACTAGATAATCATAACCATCTCTTTCGGCATTAAAATTCCATGAATCCATTTTAAAGCTGTTATAAATCTGGAGAACCACTTAAAACCTCATGACTAATAAACACAAATACATCTATTTAATTCACTTATAATGCATTATACATTGCCATATATTTAAGAAAATCAGAACAAATACTAACTGAAATAAACAGAGCAACAAGTACAAAATGTAAATATTTCATTATATTTTCAAAGGAACTATTTCCTATGTAAAATGTATTCCAACAAGCAAAACAGTGCTTTTAAACTGTGCATGCATGATTTCTTCTGTTGTTAAAGCTTTCTGCTTTACTTTCATGTCCTAATCTTTTTAGAGAGCGGAATGAATAAGGTTCAACTACTGATTCCTATGGGGCATGACTTGTATTCAACTATGATTGAATGATAATTCTTTTCTGATTACTTTCTCTGCCTTTTTTTCCTATCCAAGTATTTATTCACTGCTTTTGTGTATTGGAACCTTAAGAGAGCTGTACAAATGTGTTTTTTTGGTTTTTTTTTTTTTTATGTGGGTACCTTGAATTTTTATTGCGTTTAACCAACACCTTGTCACGTGGAATTATATCAAACTCATCTTAGAAGAATCTAAATAAACAGCCCCTTGTTTTTTTTTTTTTTGCTGTTGTTTGTTTAGTCAAGCAACTCCATTCATCTAATAAGAAACATGCATCTGTGTTCATACTCTCTTCAACAGGTTATTCAATACATTTAGAGCTGGAAGCTACTCCCCTAAGTTTGAGCATTTGAATGAAAAATGGACAATTCAGCTACATCTCCCTTGGCAAAATGATCCATTTAATCAGTGCTATAGTTTGTATCTAGACAGAAGATTTTAAACGGACTATTTATCTACTAATTCTCAATCGGCAGAAGCAGCAGGAGAAGAGAAAGGAAACTCAAAGTACCATTGCTGAGTCAGTTTATTTCCTTTAGCTATCCATTATAGCTGCAGAAAAAGCAGGCAGATACACGTTTTACTTGAGAGGAGATTACTTCTTTTCCCCTGGAGATTCTAGTGTTGGATACAGATAACATCTGTACCACCACTCCAAAAAAGGTTCAGTACCTTCGTTTCTTTCTGTATAAACATTGAAATATTTTTGTCTATTGCATGGCTTATCCATTAAAGAGATATTATGGGCTTGATATTGTGATACTGTACTTATGGATTTCAGTAACAGGAAGAATGAATAAGTATGACAGCATGTCCTTGTCTTGTAACAGAGCTAGAGTAGGCATGTGAACGAGGACTTCCAGGTCTGGGGATTTCATCTGAGTGTCATTCTATTGTGCCCACCAGCTTTGATTCGCCACTGGACCAGAGCATGCCATCCAGTGACATCGCTATCAGAAAAGACACAGCTGCATACACATGCAATCATGAATCACATTATTATCTGATTTTCTGATACTGTAACCAGTTATGTTACACTGCTTTTGTTTGTTTTCTTTATTTGTTAAAGGAAACATAAAGGCAACTACCTTAAAATTAATTGCTCCATGAGTCCATGGAATAGAGCATGTCCCCTACAAGGACAGACTGAGAGAGCTAGGGATGTTCAGCCTGGAGAAGAGAAGGCTGTGAGGTGACCTGAGAGCAGCTTTTCAGTATCTAAAGGGGAGCTACAGGAAAAAAGGGGACAGACTCTTTAGCAGGGTCTGTGGCAATAGAACATGTGGAAATGGCTTCAAGCTCAGGGAGGGTGGATTTAAGTTAGATATAAGGAAAAAATCTTTTACAGAGAGGGTGCTGAGGCACTGGCACAGGTTGCCCAGTGATGTGGGGGATGCCCCATCCCTGAAGATTTTCAAGGTGAGGTTGGATCAAGGCCTGGGCAACCTGATGTAGCTGTGGTGTCCCTGTTCAGTGCAGGGGAGCTGGGCTAGATGGCCTTCAGAGGTCACTCCCTACTCTAAGGATTCTATGATTCTTTGAAGACAGCTTTAAGTATAAAGCTCAGTTTCATCCAGTAACAACCTCATGGAATTTTTTTTTCTCTTTACTGTACACTCTTCCAGCTCCCAGCATTGCAAGAGACACTCCTGAACTGTGAGTAATATCTGTGTTTAATAGTCCCTGATGGATTTCTGTTCAACATATTTACCTAATTGCTGTTTAAACCAGGATAGAATTTGAGCAACCACAACGTCCAAGGACGAAAATTTTCAAAGCCAAGTTAAACTGCACGAAAAGCTACAGTCTTAGTTCTGTCATCCTATACCTCAAGTCCTATGAATTTTCTCTGTGCCTCTCAAGATTTCAAAGGCACCTACTGTATTTCTCTCCATTAGCTATTTGCATAGCTGAACAATCCTAATTCAGTTATTCCTTTTATTATCATTCCAGTTTCGTTCTACAACTCTACTTCTACTGTATTGATCTTAAATGAACAGATCAGAAATGCAAATAGTATTGAAGGTGTAACTGCACGATGGCTCTAAAAGGTTGATTCTCTTCCTTTCCTAATAGTTTCTAACATTTCATTTCATTTGGTTATTATCTAGCATTCAACAGACGTCCTCTCAGAACTTGCTATCATGCATGATGCAGTTCTCCCTCTCCTGAATCAAGACAATCATCTCAAAAACCATCCCTGCATTCATGAAGCTGGAAATGTTTGCTTCTCATGTCCATTGCTTTACTTTCATCAGGGCTTAACTTATAGCCTACTCTTTCAATACCATGTTATTTTTTGCACAGAGCCTTCATTTTTAGTAACAAGAATAACAAACTATTATTTATATAACTTATAACTATTACTTATATAAACTATTACTTATAGATATGCAGGGGCATTACATGAAGAATTTACATGTTCTTAGAGATCATCAGGCATATGAAAATGAATTAAGTCTAACTTAGATATAGGTATCAAGCTCTGAGTGCACCAATTCAGGAACCTCAGATTAGCCTTAAAACAAGCAAAACAACACTCGATCACACTTCTCAGGATAAGCCCTTCTTTACAGTTCACTAATAGCCATGGAAACTGCTTTAGTCACTGACTGCTTTAGCTGATCAGCATATTATAATTCATGCCTTCGCATAACCTAATTGGTTTATATCAACAGAAACAGCATTTCCATGTTCCCTTTTTCTCACAGATGCATAAAACATTCAGTGGTAAAGTCTACAATTTTTAATATTTATAGCTGATTTCTAAACAAATTATCAAAACATTTAATCAGTCTTTGAGAATCTGCTACTCAATCCATGTCTCATCTGAGACTAGCCAAGCATTTTTTATAAATGGATACAGACATAAATTCCACATTTCTTCATTAATTTATTTTACATTTTCTAGAGAATATAACCTAAATGAGGCAAGAAAGAAATCCTGCTATTAACTTGTTTCAGGTACTTACTATTTTTCTCAGAAAAAGAAAAATATTCAATATTTTAGGGCAATATTTGGGAATTGCACATTTCAGATTCACAGTTATGTATCTGATACGAATACTCGCATCATAAATTTGACTTTATAGAAAAAAAACAGCAGAAGAAACTTCAGTAACATTTTCCTTCTTAGATTTCCTATAGAAAGACACATTATTTTTACTTCAGTTTCTAAATCAAAAGCCATTATTGTCAGATTTCCCCCAGCAAAAAGCTGTCGAGCCTATTGTTTTCAATATCCTATGACTGTTCTCTTTTCCCGTAAAATTAAAATGTGCAGGAAGTGGTCTCATGATTCAGCAAGTGGTTTCTTTCTCCTACAAATCAGTGTTGAAGCAATGTTTCAGCAATGCTAGGAAAGTGTTTGGCTGACAGCAATCTGCAATTTGAATGAGACAAGAGATGAAGTTTTTACTGACCTAAAGACCTCTATGATCAAAGAAAAGACACCAGTGATTTTAAGGGCTTCACATCAGGTTCAAAAATAGTTCCAACTGATGTAACATCTTATTGTCCACGTTGCATCAGAAATAACTTATTTTTCTCCATATTTCTGATTTTACTTCTGCTATGTGCCCATAGCCACTTACTCATGGTCACTAGGTTTATCTACAGACTTCTCTACCCTATCACCTAAAGATTTAAAAAGATGAATACAAATGCAAACTGTTTTCTACTTAAGATTTATTTATACTATCCAGAATTATTTAAATGGCTACAAACACGAAATGTGAATCCATGTTCTCTCCCAAAGGTCCTGCTTGTTTCTCAAACGCCTGAATCTACTGACACTATAAGAGCAGTTAATAAAAGCTTCTGATTGTTTCATTTTTTTTCTGATTCTCTGGGTTGTTGTTTCTTTCTCAGAAAAGCAACAGAAGTGTAAGATGAATGTTACCTCTTCACGTATGACCAAATTTATCATTTATGTTCCCAAAAGACAACAAAAAAGGAACAGTTTATTTTTTAGTAAATGTAAAAAAAGAGAGCAAGAGGGGGAAAGATTGCGAGGGCACTCATGTTTAAAGCATGCCATTAGGGCTTATGAATGCGTTTTGTAAGCATGTGCTACGGGCTTTCACTTAAAAACAAAAAAAACAATACAACAATCCAGGTGAATATTTTCTAGCATAACTGCCTCTGACCTTGTATTTTTCATTTGCTAAAGGTTAAGTTGGAGTGTAAAAAGCCACATTCATAATATGAAGTGTTTTTTCTTCTTTGCTTCACGAAAGAAATAAGCATACACAGCATTTACAGAAAAGATACCATTTAAAGTCACAGTACAAAAGGACTTTTACTGTACAGTAACAGTAGAATTGAACAGAAGGAAAAAGGTGAACCTTGCCATGGGATGATGTCAGTTGTTCAATAATTATATGGTTAATCTCTCAAGTTTGCTTTGATATCATCAGAATCAGATGATAGGGTCGAAGGGAAAACAATTAGCATCACAACTGATAAGGGTACAATGCTACGACAGTCAAAAGCTATGAAACTGTTGGATTCAAGCTGAAGTTTGTTTTACCATGGAAGTATAATGATCTCTAAAGACAACTCTTCAATTGAAATGATTTTCCTGTTCATAAATATACATCACTTGAGGTTGCTGGCTTTTTTTTTTTGTTGTTCAAAGTTATTATCTTTAGAAAATTATTTTGGCTCCCAGGAGCTATTGGACTTATTTAAGACAACAGCTTTCTCTTTAAATTGAAATCCAATCTCATTTGCAGTTATATAGTTTTGTTCTCTTTCTCCTTCAACAATTAAAAATGGAAACATAAGCATTTCATTAAAATGATTTAGAAGTTTAATCCTAGGGTACCAAGGCATCAATTTGCTAGGAAAACAAATCTCACTATGGGAAATTTGAGTGTTAACTGCCAGGAAATAACCAATTTTACATCACAGCTGTTGACAATTTTCTTTAAAAATACAGCAAAATAAAAACTATTATTACTTGTCTGCAAAGATGTTCTATGTTCTTTCATTAAAAATGGTGCAGTAATCATTTTTTTAAAATCCGGAATGCCATTGGACAGATTGCGATCCCAAATACTGAGTACTGACTGCATAGGCACACATTTAAACGTTACATAAGAGTAATATCTTCTCTCCTTGCTCAAACAAAAGCAACAATAGAAGAGAAGACTGAGAAAGGATTTCACCGTTTCTTATAAATATGACACTTTCCTGTGTAACCTTCTGTGGGGAACCTGCTTTAGCAGGGAGGTTGGACTAGATGATCTCCAGAGGTTTCTTCCAACAGCTATGATTCTGCGATTCAGTGATGTAGATAGAATGAAGAAGTGAGGCTTCACGTCCTCAGAAATGTGTGTACATAGAATTACATTTGCTACACCTACACTTTGTGCCTTACAAAAGTGTTCTCTTATATGTTACAATATGGTGTTGAAGTAGTATGATGTAGATCCCCAATGCGTATCAGCAGCAGGGCTGGTCCTAATCATCACTACACAGAAAACTCAGAAGTCCATCCTGCGTCACACTCCCAGGAAGGGAAACAAAGAAAAACAACCAAGCATTAGAAACCACACGGAACATTCAGTGTCTTGTAAAGAGCTTAAAGGAGCCTATTTCCACAAGCACTCAGAACCTTGTTTAAAAAAAAAAAAAAAAAGCGCATGTGCTGCATTCAGAGAATTTAATTGGTTATTATTAACACTTCATAGAACACCTACTGAAGAAATGCCCAATGGAACTACTGCTTTTGAATTTTAGTTTTTGATTATTTTTTTTCCCTCACAAGACTCTGTTTTCTTCATATTCACACCGCTAATAACCACAGTGAATCAAATTCAACACCAATTTACATCCTGCACTAATCTACTGAGTTGAATGGCCCTGTTCCAGACCTGCTATAACTGAATGTGGCCAGCAGAGTTCCATACATTTCCATTAGGACCGGATTCAGCCATTAGTCTATAAACCACTCCTGCAAGACACATTAATAGAACAGTTAGTCACTATAAATAGCCAGATAAAAATAACTGTTTGATCCAAGCGTCCTCTGTGAATTGAGTTATGGATAGAAACATTTCCTTCCATTCTGTTTGTGACTGCTTGAAATAAATTGATTTTTATAGATTTTGTATGCAGGCTAAGAACTAATTAAACAGAAGCCAAACTTCTGTTCAGCTTCTGCAAAATCTACAGGCTGTTCTAAACCACCACTAACATCAATTTTGTCAACCATGAACAGCTCTCATAAAAGCCTAGGGTGATAAAAGTTTGTACACAAGGCATAGCTGACTCATTCACTGAAAACTTTCATCCCACAACACTGAAACAAGACTTTGAACTTCTAACATGTCCATAAACATAACTAAAGCAAAAGACAACCCATGGTATAGAAGCATCCTTATGAGCAGAGAGAATCAGAACAGCAGGTGGGAATGAGAGCGGATGATAAGGATTGAAAGAAAAAGAATGTTGGATCACTTAGAGCCCCTGTCTGGCTGCACAGTTTGGAGTTGCTCTTTGCTAGCATCATTACAGAAGACATTCTAGATTCCATGGCTTCATTTGTTACAGAAGACAAAAGGGTGCAGGTGCATTCCCACTGCCGAGTGACAGTGAAAATTCAAGTGCAGTGCAGAGTTGGCACTTAGGAGTGCAGCTGCCATGATTGTCACTATACTTCATTTTAGCAACTTTGCTATGTGTGACAGAATTCAGCCAGCTATTTCCAGAAATAACTTTAAGGCCTTTTAAGCCTTCTTCAGATTCCCTACCTGATGTGCACGCATGAAGCACTTGCTTTAATAATTACTGGCTTCTTTTTTCATCTTTCTTGTAACGTTTTGCATCTCCTACTTCAGATTATTATTATTTTTTTTAACCTTCTTTGCCTCACCCACATATACTTGTTACATTACACGGGCTAAGCTAGGTTGTTAAAAGAACTGAAAGTTAGTAGAAACAGAATGGATGATGATGCCTTGTCTACAGCAGTTGAAACGTGCCCTAAGGAATTAGATGCTATCTCTGACCTACAAAGTTCTTATACAACAGCAAGCCACTCAAAGCAATTTTTGTTAGTGATCACTAAATGAGTGTTCTCTATGCATGACAGGAGTAATTGAAATCAACGGAAACTGCTTTTTGAATATGCTATTGTATAACGCAGCGGTTTTGATAACACTACACACTGAAGAAACAAGGCACAGCAGTGACAAAGTGTCCACAGAAATAGTCATTCTTTTAATTCGTATTTTCACATGCCTCAATTTTTGCACTTCTAAAACTGAGGCAATGGCAGTTTGTCTCCAAAAAGTTTGGTTAAAACAAATTAATTGTTTTGAAGAACGCTGGTGCGATAAGCAAAGACTGCTTCTGTAAAGCTCAAGAGGGAATCACGTTTCATACCACAAACTCTATGATTGTGCTGTAAAGAAGTCGCCTGCAAACAAGTTAAAATTGCTTACTAGCTGAGAAACAGAAATCTCGGTAAACGAGCTGTAACTTAGAGTAGGCTGTTAAAAGGCCAAGAAAGGAGCTGGCATGATAACACAAAACCACCCCTGAGAAGATAAAAGGACACACCTCAGGAATGTAAGGATCACAGATCGCAATCATTCTGCTTTTCTTTTCAAAGTCAGACAATAAAAAACCTGAGTGAAAACTAAATGAGACGCTAGAAGTAGAAGCATACACAAGCAGATTTTCCAAACAAGCAAACAGCATACAAGACCCTCTCTACTAAAAGGTGACTTTTTAGAGATGTAACTATTGCCTGAGCTTTCTTCAAGGTAGACTCTTTCCCATTTTCTACATGCATATTTCCATAAAGCACTGGCTACCGACCAAATCTGACACTTGGATAAGATTTCTACCTTTCCTTGAAAACTAGCCAGAAAAACTGAAGATGGGGGAAAATTTACTTCAGAACTGAATAGAGTCTCTCAGATTAGATGTTATACATAAGAAAATCTTTAGCTTCCTAACTCCCGTGGATTTAAGCACCCTTTGCATCAACTTGCTAAAATAATTAACTTCTATAACTTATGTGACAGTGAATTTAAGGTTTTATGAGAGAAACTAGAATCTTGTACTACATTTAGTACCAGAAAGGGAAACCATGTCTTCCCCCAGCTCTTTCATCTGAATGCACCACCGTCTAACCTAACAGCTCTGCTGCTTACTTGGTGCCTCAACAAGACTATTTGAACTCACTGTCAGCAACGCTCTGTTCCTGTCCAAAAACAATCCTTAATCTCAAACAGACAAGGATTGAGCATTGCGGCTGCCACAAAGCAAGCAGTAAAAAAAAGCAGGGAAAGCAGCAGCTGGTAAGGGGTGTAGGAGTACAACATCGCCATTTTGATGGTGGTGAACTGGTATGTTAAGTCCTGTGCCATCTCACTTTGTTTCCCTGGCATTAGCAGCCTCCCCAGGCTGTTTGGTGTGTGATCACTCTTTACTGTTTCGGCAGCACAGGTGAAGTGTGATAATATGGGTATACAAATATAACTGCTGATGTTAATTGTTAGCTGCTATGATAATTCAGATATATGAAAACAAAAGCTTCAAAACTAAGCCTCCACAGAAAAAAACATCACAGAAGAGCAGTTGGTTTTGTTGGCTTGTTGTGTTTGTTTGATTTTTTTTCCTCCTTCCAGGAAGGTCCATGGCAAAATGTCCTGTTTCTCAGAACGGGTAATGGCTTTGCACAGAAAGAAAGCGTTAGAATCTTTAGTAACAATCAGATAAAAATCCTTCCACAACTTTAGGACAATGCATTTCCTGCTCACGTGTAGCAGAGGACCCAGTGGGAAAGCAGGCACAAAAGTTCTTCAACATCAACATTGGTCCTATCATTCATTTCATCTAAAATTGTTCTCTTCAAGACATCACAACTCTGGGTTGCTTTTGTCATGCGTTTGAATTTCTAGAAATCATTCTATTTTGTATTGAGACTGCATCCAACTTTCATTAGCCTATACATCTTCCAGAAACTATTTAAATTGTTTATACGAGGGCTGCTCTGAAAGTAATGCCTCCTATTTTATTATGTTGGCCCACGATGTCTAAGGCAGATGTGGGTGGTATGACAGGAGAGGCTGAACCTTCCCACCAGTATCCCATTCCATGTTGGTGCTGTGACAGATGGCAGCAGAGGGGCAGTCTGACAGAATGGTGTCGGACATGGAAGTGCATATGGAGCAAAGGTGTGTCACTGAGCTCTTCCATGTAGAAAGTACTGCGCCCACTGACATTCACTGGTGACTTTTCTTTCATTGTTGGAAAAAGGCATAGCTAATGAAGTTGTCTCTGTTGAGAAATAGCGCTTTGTAGCTAGAATTTGCTCTATCAGAGTGTTATTGTGCTCCTTGTATTTGTTTTAGTTTCAACGGAAATAGGAGGCATTACTTTCAGAGTGAAACACATTTATATAGAGATGTTTGTATTGTAATTTATACATATTTTTATCTACACATTATACATGCATGTGGGCAAACATAACTCAAAAAACACTTAAAACTACTTCTAAAGCCTAGACATTAGTACAGGAAATAATGTGTAGCATCGCTTACAACGGCTTCTACAAACACAACAGTCAACAGTTTCATTAAATCTTGCCTCCAGTGACTAAACAGTCTGTAGACAATCCTAGCCATTTCATAGCTGTTGATTTTGGGGCTACGAGTAGAGCTTCCCAGGGTTGCAAAGCCACATGGTTTTCTTAACCAAGTACAGTGTGAAAATGGATGTTGCAAAACATCACTGCATGAATCAGCAAATTCCTGTATTGCAGTAACAGTGCTAGCATAGTAAAACAAACAGCATAAATACAAAATGTGTTGCTGTCTACATGACTGCTGGGATAAGACACAGCAAGATAGCTTACCAGAAGACCTTTGAAAAGTGTGAAAAGTTGTACATTGCAAACTACTAGCAGCCTTGAATTCTTAGGGTTTCCTCTCCACTTAAAGAACTCACGTAGCATTTAAGGGGGCAGGGAGAGGTAGCACGTTTGGGTAACTGACACACACTAACTAAACTGAAAATACACATAATGCAGATTAAACTCTTCAGTTTTCTATTAAGAAAACTTGGTAAGGACAGCAGAAGAAAAAACACCTGACTACTGAATATTCCTGCATTGTTTCCCTCACATTTCTCAGTCTCTCACACTTCCTTAACAGCAACAGACATAAGACAAAACTTAGTTTTCAATGAATAAATCTCAGCTGCTGAAACTCCTTAGTATGCGACTCAAAACCCAAAATGGAAACAGACACCAAATAACAGAAGAGCATACACTAAAAAACACTACCTGCACCTGAAGTACCGCACTACACAACTCAACTGCTGGGGAAAAGACTACTAGAAATTATCATGTCACAAACAAGAGTAAGCATACGAGAATGACTGGACTTGGACCATCATTGTGTCAGTGGGACTTCTGAATAACCTTCAGTTATGTTTTCCCATTGACATAAGCTGGTTACTCAGCACGATGTGTGAGTGAAGCCATAGAGCATGATGGCTGCACTTGTTGACGTGCAACATGCAACTAGTGATTTTGAAAGTCTATCCCCAAATTCTTCAAGGCAAAGACCTCTGTCTCAGTGCAAACTTTAGCATAATAGCATCTAGCGTAAGAACACAGCACTGGAGGCAGTTTTCAACAATTAAACAAAAAACTAAACAGAAATAGCTGAAATATGGTCAGATTTTTTTTTTTAAATGCTAGAAATGTTTTCTTCTAAAATGTAATTTTCCCCTCAAGGTTAGAAACCCAGTCGTATAAGAAAAAAACTGCCTTACAAAGTGATGATGATGAACAGGAGAGTGACACTGGACTAAGTGTGCTGCACAGAATCATAAGTAATGGATGCCTGTGGTCAAATGAGACACACACTGGTAAGTCTGTTGGTTTCAGAAGGACACAAGTTTTTGTTTTTTTGTTTTTTTTTTTTCAAAATGTTAAATTCTGCAGAAGAGATTTAGACTTCTATTTAAAACTCAAATAAGATTTTCTAAAATATTCTGATGATTTAAATATTCTTTAAAATAATCATTGTCAATTGCCTATTGCATTTAAGACATTGATTTAAATCTAATTATCTCCAACAATGACAGAAATAGCAAAATGACAGCCTGTGATCATCACTGTAAAACTTTTCCTTCACTGCTTGAGAGCTTCTAACCAACAGCATTCCTTCTTGGTATTTATTGCATGTATGATTGTTCTCTTCCTTTTGTAAGCTTTTTACTGCTTTATCAAATATTCCTCAACCACAAGAATTTTGAGGGCTCCTACTATTAAAATTATGAACTTTTTAAGAAAAGGCTTTTTTTAGAAGATCTAGTATTGGAAATATATGATCTTTTATGATGAATAAAATGAGTAAAAAAAGGTATATCCTCAAAGTATGAGAAGGCAAAACACTAAAAGCAGATATAACATTTTTATTCTCTCTTGATAACAGCATGTATTGAAATGCTACACACTAGCAGTTGTCAATGGTAACTTACTGGATCAATTCCATTAAATACTGTTAACTTCCCTTAACTGGAAATCTAATTCATTAAACCTGCTGTATTTCTTGCAATCTAACTGTCACTTATTAAAATATTACAAGATGTATGAATATCTCATTATTTACACATTATTTCTAAAATGAAAGATTGGTCTTTTCTTCAGAAGTACCAGAGTCACAATCACAACCCCAGCAGAAAGTCTATTAACAGCAAATAGGATATACTGACGACTGAAAATTCCATATTGATCATAGACATTTAGATAATCTTATTTATTAAAATGATGATGCCCTATCAAATGGGTTTCATGCTCAAGTATAAATTCCGAATTCTCACCACTGATAAGAAATCCTTGCAACTCTACACTGCCATCCAGATGAAGCATTCATTTTAATTAAATTTCACTGGAGCTCTCTGAGGCCAAGTCATCGTTAGCTCAGCTTTCGCTGTTGAGGTTGCAATTCTCTACAGTTCAATAGGACATCTAAAATTATTCATACATAAAAACTCTTGTAGTTGGAGTCTCTTTGCTGAATCAGAGTTGATTCAATATCAAAAGATGGGCAGTGATAAACACTTCCAAAAGGTTCAAAAACCTTGTTCTACAACACTGACATCGATGCAACCATTGGAGTACATGAGCAGCAAAAATCTCTCATTTATGCTCCAGATTAGGCTGGCTATTATGTGGGATATCCTAATGACCCATGCTTGTGACTTTAACAACAATTTGTTTAGACACGAATGTGATTTGACACATCTAATCTGCACGCAGATGAAAGCTAAGCGGGATGCAGATCTCCTGTGAAAGTACTGCAAATACAGACCCTCATTTGTTTTTGAGCTACTTCTCTGATTCTATTTTTACGCACTATTATTTACCACCAGTATCCTCTGGGTGATAGTTAAGGAAACAGATGCTGGGAATCGCTGTCCCTTCAGTTCCTGAGAGGAGGGCTCTGACTCACATTCGTGCCCAGTCTCTCCTTTGTACTCACGCATGCAAAGGGTGGTTGTGTGAAACTTAAATTACTGCTTGATTTCCAGTTTCCTCAAAGTTTCCACTTACGTATTTTACAGCCTTACCAGTTTCATTTGAATAGCATTTTATTACACGTTTCCCCTTCCAAAACTTGAACTTCATGTTCCCAGGATAAAGTTAAATTCTGTTATTTTGAAGTGCTCTATTTATTTGGGATTTTCCAATGAAACCGGGTAGAAAAGCGTACAAATTTGGGACAAAGTTGAAATTAACTTTTAACAGATGTTTTAGTCTGAGTTTTTTCTGACATTCTGAACAGATGCCCGTTTGGTAAGTGATAGTCAAATGGCTAAAGATGAAGAACTTAACAGATCATCATATCTATCCAAAGCAAAGAATTTACCTCCCTCGACAAAAGACAACTACAAACAGACAAATAGAGCTCACACCTATTTATCAGGCTATCATGGAACTTTCTATTGTCTGTAAGCAGATATGGGAAGGCTTGCTGGCTAACACTTTCAGATTTAAGGTAGGGGTAGGATAGCAGCAGTGTTTCTTCCTGAGTGAGATACAGTAATCATTTTGTCCTAAAATACAATCATTATTATTTTGAAAATAATGCCCAAAAGCCTGAGAGCAATGATGGAGTTCAGTTCATTTGGTTTCATTCATAGGAGATTCCTTTTAACTAAAGTTTAAAAAAAAAAAAGTCACAGTGCAGTTCAGAGTTGAGGCCTTCTGTTGTTTAGCAATGAGTTGCCCTGAGTTTCTAGGAGAAACAGTCATAATATAATTAATCTGGTGGAACAGCTGAATACACAGCCTGCAATTAATTTCACTCTGAATATTAGCAGTTCCACAGCAGTTGAAAAGAAATTATACCAGTCAATAGACCTCTGAATTAAGTAGGTTGTGGGCAATAAAATAAACTGTTGATACAACTTGTTTAAATCAACTGAATTATTACAGTAAACTTGTAAATGTAATAAATACATACTATTGCTCATTTATGTAGAAGAGGAGACTTTCATTCCAACTTCTAACTATAGAGAAAAGAGAAGTTTTAAACAAAATGCAGACCACTCACTAAACTGGACAAATGCGTATTGCTTACCGTTTCATTATTCAGTAACGTAATTGCATATCAGAATAAAGCATAACAAGTATCTGTAAGCTGGAAACTTGTTTCTTGATTATCCAGAGATACAGGCAATATCTCTTCAATAGTTACTTTCAGGAAATATTTCCCCAATAAGAGACAGAACTCTAAGCAGATGGTCACTGAACGAGAAACAGTGGAACAGTGGCACCCAGAGGTGAGCAGCATACTGTTCCTAAGGAGTTATTTCATTTGTTGTAATCCATTTCTCATCTTTTCCTTCTTCCATTCCCAACTTCCCCCCCCCAATGACAGATGCCAGAAAGAAAAAAAAGCTGCAATTTCAAAGAAGGTATTCAAGAGTCTAAAACAGAAAGCCCCTGGTTTGTAACAACTATTACAGTTTGGAATACGTTTTAGAAACACATTTTTCCTACATATTTTCACTAACAAAGAGCAGGATGAAAATAACCATGGAAAATAGAATATTTTCAGATGCATCTCTTGAGTTGGAATTCTGAAGCCACAAAACCTCATATCCTCCCTAGATTTGGTAGCTGAATTCATTGTGTAGGATTACAACAGGAGCTGAAAATCCAAATACAAAAGTTGGTGGATTTTTGGAAAGAGGCTTGGGATCACAATACAAACAAAATTATAATTGACACAAGCTGTCCATACAACATCAGATGCCTCAACTTCAGACACTGGTGAGAGTTTGTGTTGTTGTACTGAAGGCATCAGGCCGAGATCACCAATCTGTGATGACCTCCTATATATCTTTTACATATATATATACATACATAAATACATCTGGACATGACAGTTTTATTAAAAAAAAAAAAAAGTTTAATTAAATACAAAGAAATGGTGTGGCTACCCAGCATCAATTTCAGGAAGACCTAATAAAATGAGGCCCATTGATTTTTTATTAAAAAGGCCATATTTTTGCAAATACCAGTGGATGCCTGGACTGTGCAGTGAGACTCTGTAACTGGGCTGAGCTGAACCAAATGACATCTACGTTCCCTTAGGATTTTCTAAATGGCCTTCTACTCAAGAGGTTTGAAAAGGTTTCCTAAAAGCCCTTCATCTGCTCAAAATGCAAGAGAAAAAGAAATACGTGCTTGTTCAGCTTGAAATTTAAATACAGTGCTTATTTCTGTGGGTTACATGGATTAAGAGGGTAGTCCAGAACGTCTGACGCCTTTCACTAGCAGCAAAATTCTTTGCCTTCCACACTACTTAGTATTATCACTGTTATTATCATAATCGTTATTTATCTCCTAAAAAGCAGTGGTGATGACAGGAACAAAGATGGAGTTCACTTTTACATATCCACATCTCCAGCCCACGCATGAAAGTGTTTCCTCATGAACTCCACACGGATGCATGCATTCCCAAGCTCATCTCCATATCTGCTGTGTTCAGGATTGCATTTAAAACAGCACCCCAGCCGAAACTATCAGTTGGGCTATTACCAACAGAATGCATCTCTCCACACCTGCCTTTCATACAAGATCTTAAACAAATACGCAAAAGCAAGGAAGGAAACAAATTCCAGCTATATGCAAGCAACGTCTCCCTTCACGCACACCCCATCACCGCCTTTATTTTCTTATCTCCTTAGTAAGGCTGCGACTATTTGCAGATAATTTCTGTTGCAAAGGCAGTGACACACCGCAGAGATCCAATACATCCAATGTGTCGTTGCCAAACGAAGGCTGTAGGGCGCAGAACGAACGGACGGAGATACCGTTCTCAGTACAGCGATCCCATAATGACTGCCGACAAACGATCATCCGATAAGAATTGTGCCGAGTAACGCTAAGTTTATTGCATATTTTTATCTCGGCGGGAGCATTCCCGCATCAATCACGCTGCCAGCAGCGGCCCAGCACAGCGCCGGGGGCGGGATGGGGGCGCGGCGCCACCTGGCGGCTGCGGAGTGGCAGCGGCGCTGCGGCTGCCGGAGGCGGCTCCGCCCCCCAGCAGCGGCGGCCGGGGAACGGCGCTCTCCCGCCGGCGGTGCCCGCGAGGCTAATGGAGGCCGCCGGAGTGCGACTCGATGCGTAACGTGCTGCGTGCTCGAGAGCCTAAAGAAAGACACCTTCCGAATTTCTACTAAGTATTGGCAACGGAATAGGTCAGCTGTCTTTCAAACACCTCAGGCACGGTATTGTACTTGTGTCGTTACATCTATTTTGCCTCAGGTGTCCAGAAAGTGTTTTAATAATCCTAATTACGCTCACTTGTTTCTTGTGTTTAACTTGGACTAGTCGGTACAGGCAGGGGCTTGGCTACCTCTGTTTTGAAATTCAGGTTCTAGGTCCCAGAAAATGTCACCTTAATGGTGATCTATTCCCACTGAAACAGAAATCACCTGAACGCATGGCTGGAAACACCCAACTCAGCAACAATGCTTAGACCGCAGTTCCTCTTCCAGCACTGTGCTGTAAAGAACCAACCGCAAAAATATGTAATACTTATTGCCAAGTAGTAAATAAAAGCTACACCTTTTATTTCCATAATTCAATGGTGAAGGAAACGTTGCAGAGACGCAGAATGGAAAATCAGTGAGAATTTCCTTCCACAGAAAGCAGAAAATTCTCCGCACTCCATAGAAGTGCGTTGGGCGAGGGGCAGGAGCAGAGCAAAGGAAATCAAAGTATGAATTCTGTCCCTATCAATAAATGAGCCTTGGAGAAACGTCAAAGCAGAAATGAACGTCCTTGTTTCAATACACGCAGCATAATGAAGGGGGGGCAGTTCTACCCTTCCTCCATTAAATCCCTTTATTTACAGACATCCCTTTAAAACGGACTGCTTTTTAAAAGTCTCTCCAAGGGAAAAGCACTGCTTTAACCCTGCCTGATTTGCAGTGTGGGCTGCTGAGGCATTCTTACGCATTCTGCCCCGTGGTTCTCATAGTGTTAAAAAGAAAAGACCTCTCCATGCTGTAAGTGCTATGCCTCACAGCCCAAATATGCATTTTTCTGTTCTGCAAGCGCTGGAGCTTACTCAACTTGGCTGTAATGGTACGAGAAGAAAACAGATAGATAGCTTTGCGTTGGTGGTTCAACACTAAAAATTACTCGTGAGTTTTCCCTTCCGATCACATGTACTTCTTATACATGCAACTAGGAATAAAATGCTTTGAATACCTTCCACATACGCCCTACATGCAAGGCCAACAGCCGTAGCCAGGGAGCTAACGAGCAGCCCAAACTTTTACAACCACCAATGAGGGATGGAAAGCACTGACTGCATATCTCACCAATTCTGTTATGCTGTGAAGATTTGCAGCATTTCTGGCAAATTAGATAAGCGCCAAAAATGATGGTCTACTTAGCCAACCACATTTCTCCTTACTCTAGCAACACAGAGGAGCTTCCCTTGAAGTACGATTCCAGAGAGCTATCCAGCTTGACACTGCACTTGGCAAACTCCCCCATAGTACAACACATTATATCTCCATTTAAAACATCCTATCTAACATCACTGCAGATGTCACTATTCCTATTGTTGGCTAATATCTTGGTTAAAGCCCAATCCGGGAAGACATTTAGTGTTCAGTTAGGAATTACATGCTCTCCTGAGAAAACAGTGGATAAAATGAAACAGAAAGAGGGAACCAGCCCAGATAAAACACCACACATTGCACAGACCTGAACTGCCTGCACCCAACACATGTGAAGAGATCATTTCCATTTGTAACTTCTGTTAACAGATTACAGAATGCTCAAATGAAGTCATTTGCCATAATTAAATTCCACCATTACTGTATAAACAAATTAAATGGACATACATGAGTTCCACAGTAAATTAAGTAATAATACTTTTCTTCACAGATTTTGTAACTATTTAGAGATTATTCATAAAGCCTAAAATTCAAATCTGTATTGGTAGATCCTCAGCCTATGGACTACATACATGTATGTATTTATTTAGGGAAATGAAATGACAGAATATAGTCTGCTGACTATCTGATTTTAACTAACCAATACACTTATCAAAATGACAGTATTATTTTCATAGCTGCCTGAATGTAAAAATAAGTTCCATTTGATATATAATGTTTATATTAATCCTTTTAAACATTTGCTGCCTTTCACCCCATAGGTGATTCCCTGTAAAACGTGTTGAGTGATTTACAAAGGTCTGACCCAGCAAAGTGCAGAGAAGGCTCATATCCCACTGGCTTCAGGAGCAATTAAGGGCTTTTCCATGCACCTTCCAAGATCAAGTTTTGAGGATTTGGCTGGAATACACTTTTGTTCAGATTTTTGTATGCTGACTTTCTTTGTCATGCTTTCACTCTGCACTGAGGTCAAATAAAACTCTTACTAAGAAAAATATTCAGTTAAGCCAACATAAGTTTGAGCAAGAAAGGAATGCTGGTATGAATAAATGAGTGAATGGCATAGCTAGCTCTTTCCTAAGAATTTCATTTCACAAAAGAAGTTCACAGTCCCAAACAAAATATAGCTGTCATTGTTAATAAATAAAATACAGCAAAAACATTACCACAGTAATAAATAGTTTGAAGACCCAAAGCTAACAGTCAGCAACTCTACCTGCGTAGGAGTAAATCCACTACTCTATTTTTTCTCGTTTGTTGTTTGCCCGTACACCCCAGAATTTTATCTTTTTTCTTTGATATGTTAAGAACTATTTTTAGGCAGCTTGTTAAGTAACAGTGATCATGACACTCCACAAAATATTTGAAAGGATTAAATAATCCAAAGGGCTTATCTGTCTCTGACTGAACAGACTGCCTAGGAAAACAATCTCTTCCCTTTAAGCATACTGCTTTTCAGAACAGTGTGCAGGAGGAGCACTGAGCAATTTAACAGGTAGTCTGACTTGAACACCAGTAAAAAGACAGCCCAGCATTCTTAAATTCAAGGGGAAAAAAAAAAAAAATGATGTTCTTTCAGTTGTGTCTTTGCTAACAATTTGGAAGCACCCATTGTATTACTACCGCAGTGTTATTGAGCTAGTTTTATTAAGGCAAATTTATAGCAATGTTAGAAATTAATACCACTCTTATTTCCTCCACTGCCTGGCTTTATTGAATGCCATGGGGCATATTAATCAGTAAAGCCAAGTAGCGCATGAAATAAAAGTATAAATTAACCTGTAACATGAATGTAAAAAGGGGCTTAATAAAATAGAAATAAATAACACTTTAATGATAATCAACCCTGCCCAGCTTAACCAAGAACATTGTGTGATAATGCTAAATATAAAAAAAGTATTTAAGTTTAAATCACGACACAAACACCGTAATTTTCAAGATGAATGCATAATTCACTCTGTTGTTTAAACACACAAGTTTGTATAAAATAAGTAAATAAACAAAGAAAAACCACCTTTCTAGTCTGACATCTCTAGTAAAAGTGCTGTCAACTCTGGGAGCGGGTCCAAAACACAGTGACAGGGAATGAGAGAATGATTTCAGAGCTATTTTGCATTTTAAGAGTCAGCGTAGCCAAAAAAACAGGTTTTCACACAGTATACTTCGTATACATTGAAAATGTGCCTTCAAATACCAACTAAAACTGAAACTGTCTCTCCTAACTTACTTCACACAGGTGAACTCCACACAATGTGTACCATTACTGATGGAGGATTTGGCCTTGCAAGTACGCGTGGTCATTTTAACCTGTCCTTAAATTTATGAGGCTTTAAAGAAAATAATGTATTCTTGGCTATAATGCAAGAGGTTTTTTTGGAGGGAAGTCTCTCTCCTCCAGAATCAAAAAAAATTACTCATATTACACAGAGCAATGAATGTAAGACTTGGCAAAAATCAAAGTTAATTTTGTAATCGTAAAACAACAGCCAGCTCAGCTTTTCACCACAGTTGCTGCAATTCCATAGCACAAACATTTGATCGCATTGTCATAACTACATAAATGAAAACACACATCTCTGCAAAAATAGGAGAAAAATGCCCAAAATCTGTACCACAAAAGACTGTAGCGTATGCTCCCTCTGGTGGCCCTGCTACAAAGCTAAGCATGAAAAGCATTTGCTGTGAGTGCTCCACTTCTAAACACAGTGACTAAATTACTTGCAGGGAGCACCAAACAATATGAAAAAAGGTAAGATGAGAAGTGCCACACAAATGACTTCTACATCTAGCAACATAAAAGCAACACTGAATTGAAAGTTTTACAAATTACCATTAAAAATGCAGTGAATCCACTGTATCACGTTATTTGCATTATTGAGGCGTACTATTTTCAGATACTAACAACAGATACTAAACTATTTTCAGATATCTAACAAGATACTAAACTTTCAGATACGGTAAACTATTCTAGCACTGTAATGCAACAGAAAGCAGAGCAATAGCAGCAGGGTGGCAAAGTCCTAAGCTACAGAAAGCAAGGACAAGCACAAATGCAGTTACCATGAACACAGAAACAAAGAGAAAAAGGGAAAAAAAAAAAAAAAAAAAAAAAAAAAAATAACCTGCTTACCTTTAGAAGGCCTCACACACAGAGAGATCTCAAGCAAGATCCCCTCACCTCCACTGCCATCCATTAAATGAGGGCAGATCCTGGCTCCACCCCTTCCACTCACTCAGGGGCATTGCATGCACCTGAGCTCCTCGGGGTTGGCCCTGCCCTTCCTCCAGGTGCTCAATTACTGGTTCAAGCCACGACTCAGCCTTTCAGCTGTAACCACATATGAGACACCTGTTGCAACCAGCATTAATTTAAACTTGTTATATTTGTAAATTGTGTAAAACAAGGTTACAGACTGGTCACATTCCAAAGTGTATGGGTCCAATAGAAATAGTTCAGGACTTGACTTTTGGAGAAAAGTGAGGCACTGAACAGGAGGCATTCAACATTTAGCCCAAGTGAAGTCACTCTTTGCCGAGGTTCACAAGGAGCTCTGTCAGCTAAAGTAACAGTTCCCTGACAGATGCGGCCATCTCCCCTTTTGGGCGGCTGCACGTTCTGACAAACAGATGCATGCAGGCTCCAGTAACAGCACTCCTAGGAAAGGGCAGACAGCTCAGCCGATGGGTATTCAAATGTGGTGGCTTTTCATAAATGGGAAAGCATTTTTGCCACGAGGCCTTCTAAACACACGTCTTCTGTGATCAAAATTTCTACCAATCTTTTTTCCTGTTCATCAACTGTGGTAACAAATTCAGCCCCAACAGAACATGGGTAGACATCAAGAAACTAGCATATGTGAAGGAATTTCATTTGGACTTTTTTTTTTTTTTTTTTAAATCAAAATTTATGCTAAAAATCTGGATTCTTCTAAGTATACTGAGTTTAACCTACACCATTTTTCACATACACATTCATAAACTTCAGGGGTTTATGAGATGCAAAAGGCTGCATCATTTAGAATACTGTGGAAATATACTATCTTAGGGCTATTATAACAACAAAACATTCCACAGAAGCAAAGAAGAAGCTAAACTGGAAAATTTATTGTTAATCCAGTAAGTAAGCGTAAGGAAACAAACTTTAAGACTTTAAAAATGGTTCACATGGAACACTTCAAATGGACGCTTCAACATTACAAATATTGGTCCCTGTGTTCAGATCTCTGAACTCCACATTATTTTGTCTGGAGGTCAAATACCTCGAATAATTAACCTCAGTGCTGATGGAATTATCGTCATCGGACATGAAGAAATTAGTAAAAATATGAGTACGTTTCTGTTTTCAATGACAGTGGAATTAGCTTTAAGTAAAAGAAAGAAATTGCAACATAAATATGGCACTCTAATTACATAATAATACAACGTTTATGGATAATTATCTAATTCAAAGCACCAAAAGTTAAAAAAAAAAAAAAAAAAAAAAAAAAGCTGGAAAATGCCCCTTGTTGGTCTCTAAGTTACCAAGGCATCAAAGTGCACATCTACTACCCGAGAACTATCCCAACTGGACAACTCATGATAAGTTCTCTGAAGAACTAAAACCTTATGGAATCAACAGTTCTGTAGCTCCCAAGAGGCTGTGCCAACCTACAGAACGCCTGAAATCTAGGCATTACATTGAAGTAAAAAATTAGGTGCATGCATTAAGAAAAAGCGCACATCAGTTAGAAACATACTGTCTATGGAACGTGGGCCAAAAAGAAGTGTATGATGAAATTGTGATAGTACATTTCAGCTGGCTACATAGAAGTAAACAGACATTCACAGTGGCTCCCTGAGATCCTTTCACGTCTTTTATTTTAATAACAGAAGACTATTCCCTGCATTGGTTAATATTTCTGCGTACTTCAAATAAATTTCCTGCATGCTTACATCAGTTGATTAAATCTGCTACAAAAATCATTCTGTTTTCTTCAGATTCCTTGGTTGAATACAATGCTGTATTTTCACACCACTGTAGGGATACAACTTAGAGAGGAAGTGAGGCTGTGGCAGCTCTGCTTACTGCTTGCAGCTGTCACTAACGCTAGATCTGTCTTCACAAACATTATTACAAGTGCGTTCAGCTGTGTTCATCTGGGGTGTCCTTATTCACAACAGCTGACCTTCATGGCTATGTCTGACATTTAAAAAGAAAAGTTCTGCTTTACAACCTTCAGTGTGCCTTTGGTTATAAATTACTTGTAGAGTATTAGTAATAATAATTGATTTTAGCAGTAAGTAATAGTTATAAACAGCTCCCACTATTTAATGAAAGAAATGCTTCATCTTTGCGTTTTATTTATTAGCATTCAAGAACCTTCCACAACCTCACTTAATTAAACTAGGAAAGATGACCTGTCAATGATCTTTGTTCAAAAAAACATTAAAAATACATATATATTTTCAATTTCTCTACAAACGTTCTTAAGGCTTGCTTGTTTTCCTTTTGTGTTGTGAGCTCATTTGAATACAGAAAAATGAATTGCTTGAACTTTCTTTACATGTTAATAACATAGGACTTTCACCTTAATGAGCTGCATCAGTTACAAGTAAGTATAATCAATGAAGAGTTTTACCCTGTATGGTCACACTGGAGCTCTCCTTGGTGTTTTCAAGTGAATCAATTGCAGGGACTGCCTACGCATCTTTTTGCTGCTCACAGCTGGTCCCTTACTGCACGTATGTTTGTTTTCTAATCAGGAGTCTAGCAAGGTAAAGCAGCACCTGCAGGTCCATAACACATAAGAACTGATGCTCACAAATGAGAAATTATAGACTAAGAAACTTTACTGGCAAACGGTGTGATGAATGATGTAATTATTCCATCACTAATGGCAGGAAGGTTTCAAATAAACAATACCCAATTAAAATCAAACTAGAAAAGGATAGCAGCTGCTGATTTTATTTTGCCTTTTTTTTTTTTAGTCACAAAGTAGTGGTAACTGAGAAATAAAATTTAATGTCACATTATCATGATGCAGATAAAAATATACTGTACGCTTACAGAAATGTCAAGCTGGAGATTCTGTCATCTCTCACCACTAGCTGGCACCACAGCTTTAAAAATGTAGTGATGCATCCCGTTTATATCTTACTAATTAACAAGCCAACTACATAATTTTCAACAGAAAACAATTATTCAAAGCAAATGAGGAATATTTGGAGCTATAAACTAAAATGAGCCTGAAAGCGATATTCTAAGTGATGACTGGTAAGATATATCCTCTGCAAAGGAAAATGGATAATAGTTAACAGACTTGGGGCTTGCTTTTATTAAATAAAAATAAACAGTACTGTGCACAGATGGAAGAATCTGATATTTCTGTTCTTGGTAGGGAGGTCAGTGATGACACAGAGGTCAATATGTTGGATTATGAAGTGGATGGACCCCAATAAACTGCCTACCTCACTGGGATTTTTAATCCTAAATAAACTCAGAGGACGTCTCAGGTTTTTTTCCTAGAGAAACTGCTCAAGTGCACCAGCTAATTAATAGCATATAGTCTGTCTTTACCGGCTTCCTTCTCTCAGATCAGACTGCTGGCAGGACACAGATGCCCTAGGAAGCAAGTATGAGGTTTCCATTCCCCCACAGCTGTGGCCCTGACATTGCAACAGACTACACTGCTGCGTTCTACTCTGACTCTTCCAAGGTGGTCCCTACGGACTGATCCGACACACGCATGGCACACGCACCCCAAATCCAGAGGCACACAAAGTTCACAACACAGGAGTTAGCAAGTCATCTGCTGCTCAGCCTTAGGAGAGACTAAACTGTTTCCAACTGTCTATGAATTTTATATTTATTTATACACCGCAGAAATAAACCCATAAATGCTCACATAATACCAACAGCAAAGCACTGCTGATGTATAAATACATCATATTTGTGGCTGAGCTGTCAGCTGTGGTATGAACAGACACTGAAACACTTCTAGTGTGTAAGAAAATCCTCCATGAAAATAAAGTTTTCTCCTATCACAGGGCAGATTCTCTGCAGCTATTCAACTAAAGCCACAATGAAAGCTGGAACATAGAAACAAGATTTCTATGTCCGTAAAGGCAATTACCTCAGGAAAGCCCTGATGTTCTGGCACTGGCAACATTAAACAGCATAGCTCAGAAAGTTACACCTCTTTTTTTTTTTTTTAATCTTCCATACAACCAGAGACGTTATGAGGCACATTCTGAACAGTGGTGATACAAATACTGCTGCAGCTGATTCTCTAGATATCTAGCTGATAGCTCTCTACCCATTCCTGTTAGATAGTTTTCTTCTTTAACCACAAAACAAACAACAACAGAAAATCCACAGAATAAAAGCTACTCACAGTTATGTAGAAACAAAACAAAACAAAACAACTGATTTGTATTTTAAATCTCTTGGAGTAGTTTCATATTTGTTAGTGAATTTTATCCTTCACTGATAAAGCACTACTTCAATCCCATATTGGCCAGTGCGCATATGAAGGCTTCTTGGCTAATCTTACTTTAGAACAGAATGGAATAACTGACACCATACTCATCTCTCTTCTACTTCAGAAAATGCCATCTAAGGAACACAGCTTGGGATCACGTGGTTCTTTTTTAAGAGCAAAGTTTAGGTGACAATAGGCCTCTTTGCGGTATCTAGATCTATCAGATCCCTGCTGCGGGCAAGCGACATTTGCAAAGTTCCCTTCTCAACAAAAGGCTTGCAGTCTTTGCTTGGTGTGACAAAGACTATCAATAAACATCACATTAGTTGCCTCTTCTGTTTTCACACAGCCATGGGAGAGGACGCCTTTTTGCTGTGCGCTCCACAGAATAAATTGACATCGACAACGTCAACTAATTGTAACAATAAGAACACGGTGGACTTGCCCTGTTCCAAAGTTATTTTGAGGTCAGTTTGGTAGTCCTGCACATGGCCAACAAGGCAGCCCCTCGCAACTGAGGCAATTCTGCAAAATTCAGGACAGACGATGTGAGATGGAGGATCATAAATTGGAGAAAAACTAGTCTTAGTGAATGCAGCAAAGAAGCTTGTAATGGCTGCAGAATAATAAACTGTTAGAGTTAATCCACTGCTATCTGTCTTTATTTTGCTAACCCACTCAGGTGGACACCACAGCACTGAGACTGCATTAATCAAAATTTGGAACGACCTGCTTTTCATTGCAAACTGCAGTTATCTTTCTTTACTGATTGGCCTTGACCCGTCAGCTGCATTTGGCACCTCTGACCCTGGGGGTTCTTTTGAAGAGCCTGGAATACTATCAAAGCTTGTCTGACTCTGTTCCTGCTTGGCTTAATTCATATTCCACTCAACATACCCATTTTATTTCCAGTAGAAATTGCTCATTTAATTGCATTGTATGTTTTATGGGGTATGCCTCAGGCTGCGTTCTTTATGCCAAGCTTCTCAGTATTTATATGTGGAATGGTGAAGACAAAAAAAAAAAAAAAAAAAAAAAGTAATTCACAGCTCTAGACCAGGCTTCGTAATACCAGTAATTCTCACTGCTTTAAATTGTATACAAAGCTGTCTGGGAGTAAAACTAACGTGTATGTCACCATCCAAAGTTCATTTGACAAATGTGTTGCGTTTAACTTAAGCCAGGTTTGTCCCCATTTCAGGAATTTAGAAACCCTTTCTTCAGAGCCAGTATATTTATAAAGTCTAGTAATTGACCTATCTCACAACTTCACATCCAACCAGCTTCTAAGTTAGATGAGAGTTTTAGTACTACAAGTGCAAAAGTTTATACTCAAGATACTAACATTCTTTCAAATGCTGTCATGAAGTCAACAGTACTTAATTCTTCCCTTTACTTTGCAAAAGGCCTTGGGGCTTGATATTCCCAAACCTGACTCTTCCCAAAGAAATAGAGGAATTATGTAGCATAACATAGATCTAGCATACCTGTGGTGTTTGCCAAAACAAATAAGATCAATCTATTTAATTATTTAATCTAAGTATGAGGAAACGGCTTTAAATATTATACACCATACATAAATTGACAGACTAGGATTTACCATCATCCTTATTAGTAAAAGACAAACGGTGCTCTTAACAACTTGCAAGTCCATTAAGTCGCTGTTGAAATGAAGCGAAACATGATGGGATTTAGGAATGTAATGTAAAAAAAACCATGACATCAACTAATTTTTGTCACTTTTTGAATTAATAGACAATCTCAACAAATAGGACTGCATTTATGGCTGAGAATATTTAATTCTGCAATGGAATTGATACATTAAAATACTAGCATGATGATTATGGAATCGGAAATTTTAGCTTAGATCAACCAGTCAGTGGGAATGTGGATCTTAGTCGTCCAGTCCGTTTTGGAAAGGACTTCTCCTTTACCAAGAACTAATGGGAACAGAATGCTTTGCAAAGATCATAAATCTGCATGTAATTATTAAAGATCCAAGATTCGGAGTGCAGAGCAAAATACTGATGTGGTATTGCAAGTAAAACATATTCCTTATATTTACTAGTCTTCAACATCTAATTAAATTTACTCAGAGCTATGTTGACCATCTGAATTTAAAATCAAAAGTAGAAAATGAAGAAAAACACACGTAGTAAGTACAAAAATAAAACTATCATCAATTTAATACAATTTTTGAAAACATTAAAAAAAGCTAAGATAAAGAGCATAGTAATAAAAATTGAAGATACAATCAAAAATTGGAAATAAAGGGAAGCTATAAAAAGAACTGGGTTGCAGCTCATCCGTGAGTTAAAAGAAAAAAAAAAAAAAAGTAATAATAATAATAGAAAACATCCGTTGAGAGCTCCAAAAGAAAACTTGGAAATAAAACACCATCAGATGGTGGAAAAATGTTGCTCTGAAACTGGTGTATCAGATGTAAGCTTTGGTGGAAAAGTTGTTGAGTATTTAAATATAGGTGATATAGTGTATATGAACTCAGAGAGTTTATTCTGATGTTATTCTGATGTCATGTGCTCTAAATTGACTAATTTCACTTGAATTATTATGAGTTGTAAATACAATTGTAATAAAGTCTGGAGTCTGAAATTCATTAAGCACTCATATGGAAAGAAAACAGAGAAGTCTGTTTCTTTCTGTGATATCCCCCTATTAAATTCATCAAGCCCATTCTTTTTATATACATATATATATTTTTGTTAACAGATTTTCCTCTGCTATACACAATTATTAAGAAGAACAGCAAATCAAAAAAATAAATTGAAAAGAAAGGTAAGGTATTCGGAGACTGTTCAACCTGGAGAAGAGAAAACTGAGAGGGGATCATCATGCTTATAAATATCAAAATCACAGGAGCCAAGCGGATGGGACCAGGCTCTTCTCAGCAGCACCCAGCAACAGAATAAGGGGCATCGGACACAAATTGGAATGTAAAAAGGTCCATAGGAACATAAGAAAAACCTTCTTGACTTTGTGAGTTACAGAGCACTGGAACAGGCTGCCCAGAGGGGCAGTGGATCTCCTCTGGAGATATCCCAAACTCGCCCGGACGCCCTCCTCTTTCCTCACCATCCTACCTAAATTGTGACCTATACAGAACCTCAGCAGAAGCAGCAATATTCACAGAGCTCTTGGCAGAATGGTAGAATCTCGGGAAGGCCTGAACAAGGTCTGAGGAGACATCTGCACTGGTGGTGTACACATAGTGTTTAATAATGTATGCTGTTCTGGCATACTAATATAACATAGGTAAGGTAGACAAAAATGAAACATGATTCCTGATGTTACAAACTGAGCTTATGAGACAGTTATCAAACAGACAGTAGCACCTGGCAGCACCTGGTAGGGACATACTTACTCCAAGTGAAACTGAACTTAATACTAAATAGTCCTTTTCCTATTTACCCTTCACAGACAAGTAATTCAGCTCAATTCTGCTCCAGGCCTGACAAAGAAGTCCACTTGTCCACTGGAATGTAGTGTATAATTGCACGTCTACTTAAACTGTTGGAAGGGTGATAAGCTTAAGAAACAACCAACCAACCAACCAGAAAAGCCCTCTGTTTGGGCAGACGACTACAGAACAGAAGCAACTTTAATTATTCCTATGGCCAACTTCCAAACAGTGAGAGAATAAAAGCAACAGGCGTACTGGAGAGTTAGCACACGACTGCACAGGAAGCTCACCAAGTACTCAATTCTTAGATAAAATGGCAGCACCAGAATTGTTCTACAGAGAGAGCCAGCTGAACGTTATCCATAATTACACTACAAGCACATTTCTTGAGTTTAAAATAAAATATTATATATACTGAGAGACGCCAAAATTTACAACAAGGAACTTTCACCATTGGAATGTCATGGTACAACCACAGCTAGTGTCTGAAATGGTACAGCCTTCTTTGCTGAACAAACCTACTAACTCCTAAGTCACAGAGCCCATGGTAGTACTTCTTCAGCTTCATTCCAGAAGGGAAATAAATAGATCTATGTATCTACAGGGTTTGAGCACCCCCTCTGAAATGGGGCTCACATATGAAAACTGGTAATATCCACAAGTTACTTAGGACTGCTTAGGTTGTAAGCCTAAGCCTCAGCCAACATAAAGTCCACGGAACACACATCAGATAAGAATCTGATTTCATAACTCTAAACCCTTCACCCAGAATTTTTGCATACTTTGGAGACGTTGTTAGATGGTTTCTTTAAATCTCTTAAACACCACAAAATTAAACTACAACTTAACTACAGATGGTACAAGATACTGTAACCAAGTTCCGTGACATCTGGGTAATACAGACTTTTACCTGCTACCAACTGCAACATGGTTGCTGATGTTAGAAAGATGCTAAATGTGTATAGGACCTTTCCAGAGGAGTGATAGGTTTCAGAGGAAGTCAAATGACACTCTACAAATAACAAGTTGTCTGTCAGTCCTCCGGAAGCAAAATGTCAGCAATTAAAATTAATTCCAATTCCATTTAAAATGAAAGTGAATTGCTTTTGCTTACACATCATCACTTAAAGTTACAGCCTTAAAAATGAATAACTTTTTTTAATGTATTAGCTAGTCAACCTTACATTCAAATCTCTTGCATAACCTTCTTACATTATCATCCTCTTATTAACACATTTAAATAACTATGTAGACTTTAGAAATATTTTTTAAAATAGATAAGACTTGGAGTTCCAAATTCACACTGTTGCACGTGTGCTATTACGCCTTGGAATTTAAATGTATTTGGTCAGCTTTTGGAAGACCTAACATTATCCACGTATGTCTCATGCCATCTATATGCTGAGAACTGTACACATTCTTTCATTGCAGTAATCTAAAAATCTCAAATAAAAATAATTTTCTCTATAGGAACAGAAAATAACTGTCAAAAAAAGGAAAATCAATTCAACATCTCTTCAAATATCTGAATTCCTGGAGAACATAATAATTCAAAATGGAGTACAACATGTAGCCAGGCTGAAATATTGTATGCCCTGAGCAAGCACAGTCCCAGCACCTTAAGCATAGCTGAGAGAATTAGTGCAGGAAAGGAATCCTTTATGTAGCTGTTGTTAAAACAAACATACAAGCAGACCAAAAAAAATCTGTCAGCGACAGTCCTTGGCAAAACAGAAGTAAGGGTAGCTACTGCATATACCAAATAAACAGCTAACACTACATTTGATATATAAATCACAGTCCGAATAACGTGTACAAATTTGATTTAGAGCAAGAAGTTAGATGTTGTCACGTTCAGCAGGCACAGTAAGCCATTTTGAGGCACGCAGACCCACTGCCAGATGTAAGGCTAACTATTGGCTGCACGCTGACCATGTGCTTGAGCCATGCAGATCTGAAAACCCCTCCCAGAGCCAGATCTGCATTGCAGTCAAGGAAAGAACAAGATTTATTTTCCCTGCCTTACTCTCTTGCACAGCTACATAGGCAAGCAGGAAATTCACTTGCAGCTCCTCCCCTTAATAAAACATACCCAATAAAATCATTTAGCTAGTAGTACAGTTATTGATAACAAGTGTTTTTCAAATGTTAGTAACAAAGAATGAACACAAAGGTCAAGAATAATTACATGCTATTCTTAAGAATTTGCATCTCAAGAACAGCAGATATTACCTGCTGTGTCCTCCATTTTTCTCTCTCTTTATCTTCAGCTCTTTTCCTCCTGTAAAGACAATATGAACTCATTAAAATTCATTCTAGAAAGCTTGTCTTTCTTACACTTTTGCACGTGATGATGATTTTTCACATGTATCTTAGCACAGCATGAGGATACACCAGCATCTCAAACACAGCATATTAATTTTCATTTTACCTCAAGTTTTCAGCTGTGATTATTACAATAGGCTTAAAACTGTTGAGGAATGGTATTTTCCCCCTAGCAATACAAATGCATCTTTCTGTTTGATCTAAAGAAAATATGTTTGCTCACCAAAAAAAGAAGAAAAAAAATCTAGCAGAAACAAAGTACATTGCTTTTAAGATAGCCCTAAATTTACCCTAGAGCCTAATATAAATCAAGCAGCATAGACTATGTTAGGCATGCATTACTACAAGTAAGCTTCTTAAATGTGATTGTTGACACTTTAGCATGACACCCTTACACTGTGCCTTGGGCATAACTGTGCTAGAAATAGAATTACAAAGGTTCAGACAATAAATATAAACGTGTACAAAATTACAAAGCCAACCACGTTAAAATGGCACCTAAACAAGGCATCTTTCCTTCACTTTTAAGGTTTTGTTGTTTGGTTGGTCCTCGTAATCATTCCAAAGGTGCACACCTTGTTTAATTTTTGACAGAAGATGTAAAACAAATAAAATTTTAAGAAAAATAGAGACAAAAACAAATAGAGAAAGCAGTTTATGGAATAACAGAGAGTCTGAATACATTCAGATTAATTAGGACCCAGAGAAGGGCAAAACAACTGGGAAAAAAATGTTTAAGAAGCTGTATTAATTTCTAAATCAATCCAAAATGCAGGATTATTTTCCATATTACATATCTGACTCATATATGAAATATTCATAGGAATAAATATTTTATCGCAGAAAGCATTAATCTCATGGTCCCAAGTGAAAATATACAAAGAGAAAGTAGTTTGAAAGTATTTTTAATCAAGCTCCTTGCTAATTGTTTTGATCTCTCTCCTGGATCACAGCCCTGAGATGCAGCTCTTGAGGAATACAAGTCATGTGAAAATGTCCAAAGGTCTCTGACAGATGGTGTCTAACGGGTTTGGTTGCAGGAGTTTGGTGTTATTTGCCCAGGAGTTTGCTGGAGATTACGAAGGCTCAGTCAGGAGAGCAGACACGCATGTGTGCTTTAGCTCCAGGCAAACTAGGTCTCAGACCCACACGTTACTTCCAACTCACTTCTGTCATTTATTAACTACAGGAAACTAAATTCAAGCAACTTACATATCTACCTGCATTCTGTGACTTCCATGGGAAAAAACGTAAAGAGAAAGGTGAAAGACTATCTCAAATCACTGCTACTACACTGCCACTGAGTCCTCCAGGGACTGCCAGAGCTTTGGGGCGTTGGACATGTGAGTGGAAAAAGCCTTATAGAACAACTGCTGTTTCTGGAGTGTATATGGAGTATTATTAATGTATGTAAATAGACTACTTTTATATGCATTTAGAGAATTATTACCAATTTCTGAAATAAAGCAAATACCAGAGCATAATCAGACTACTAATTCTGATGTCAGTAATCAGGTTATTTGTTCTACGTATTTTTTAATTAATTAGGTAAAGAGTATTCATGTAGCCTGTGCTGCCTACGATTACAAGAACTGCCAAAATGCTATCAGAATTTACATTAACACATCATCTTGTCTTTTTCAGTCCAGCAATTTAAACCCAGTGCAGAGATGAGAACAACTGTTTTTAGTTGAAGGAGAGGAGGAGCTGCCCTGCTTGCAGAATAGCCAAGTGTTGATGTCACACCTAACCATGTTTAAATACCCCATATTTCTCCAATCCAGAAAAAAAAAGAACTGAATGTTAAATTTTTGTTCCAAAACTCACATGAATATTTTACTATGCAGCACTCAGGCCTTCTTATCAAAATAGCAGTTGTCTCCTTTTCAATGTAGAAAATTTAAATAAATTTAGACTGACTACATTTGCAGAACTACCACCACAATGCTATCATTTAATTTATAATAACCTCATTTGTTTCTGCTATTTAAGAGGCGTATGAAAAACATCACTGGTTTGGTGAATGAATTCCAGTAACATTACTATCCAGGAGATCAGAATTCACAGCCATTTTTGAAGTCACATTTCCAATCTCTGTGTAACAACATTAAAAAACAGATAAGTTTGGGGGTAAGATTTCTGTACTCAAAGATCCACTCCACAATCTAAAACCACATAAGAGCCAAGTGAAAATAAGCAAACAAATAAATGAAAATGACATGAGAAACCAGAATTTCAGCCACAGAAATAGATAACATTCAAAAATCTTTCCCACATATACTGAAGCAGGTGCAAACTACTGTTCCTTAGGCTTATAAAGAAAGTACGTTTGCAAAAACTGCTAGGAAAAAAAAAGCATGTTAATCATCTGCATGGATAATCAGTGCTGCTTCTAATATATAAGATAATGCTACATAATATGAAATTACTTACAATGATGCCACCACATCAATCAGAATAGTTACAAGTGTATTAAACGGTACATTTTCTCCTAAGGAATTAATGTGCAATCTGAAATGTGAAGCAATATTCTTCTGGGTAAAAACCAACCTCAAAATGCTTTGCCAGCATAAGACTGTTTGACTGAAATCAAAAGTACAGTTTTTCATCCAAGACCTCATACTTGTGGATAATTTTCATAAGGAACTGTGAATCTTTTTACAATGTGTAACCTCCCTCACAGCATCACAGAATCAGAATCCTTAGAGTTGGAAGTGACCTTTAAAGGCCATCTAGCCCAGCTCCCCTGCACTGAACAGGGACACCACAGCTACATCAGGTTGCCCAGGGCCTGATCAAGCCTTGCCTTGAAAGTCTGCTGGGACAGAGCATCCCCCACATCCCTGAGCATCCTGTGCCAGTGCCTCACCACCCTCACTGTAGAAGACTTTTTCCATATACCATTTCCCCTTATTCTATCACCACAGACCCTGATAAAGAGTCTGTAGCTCCCCTTTAGATAATGAAAGGCCACTATCAGGTCACCTCACAGCCTTCTCTTTTCCAGCCTGAGCAGCCCCAGCTCTCTCTAGGGGTGGAATACCTCACAGGTGTGGTATTCCACCCCTAAGCATCTCTTAGTTTGTCCTTTATGCCAGCATAGCAAGCACAGTAAATAAAATGACTACACTGCATACTAATTGATTATCTGTAGGGGAGGACAATCATGAATGCAGAATTCAGATGTGATCTACCTGTGGCTGCACAACCAGATCAGGCTGCAAAACAAACAGCTCCCTGTCTGACACAAAGTGGAAAACGAACAGCAATCAGACTAATGCAGGCATGCCTCAAACCGAGGCAGTTCCAGAATAACGCAACAAAAATCTTCGTAATTAACAAGTATTTTGTGCCACGTATTCAGCCAGCGCTGTTGTTTGTTTTATGGCATTCAAGGGCAAAAGAACAAGCAATGTAAACGACACCTATATTAAGATTTTCATTTGGGAAGAAAAAAAACCGTGCAACATGTTTGGGGAGAAGAAAGGAAGATAAGAAGCAAATGGGCTTAGCCACAGCACAAAGATGAGGCAGAGGCTACTGAGACACGCAGCAGGGTTACTTTGCAGGCAGTCGCCTCTCCTTACAGATTAAAATACAGCCCGTGCTCGGAACGCTTTTTTTCAACTTCGGTGCACAGCTGTGGTGAGAACATTTCCAAACCTATTGAACGTATCTCTCCACATTAAAGAAATTCATTTTAGTGGCATTATGACAGGCTGTGATACCTTACTTTTTTCCTTTTTTTTTTTTTTTTCCCCTCGAGGAAATATAGGCTAAAGGTTAAACCACTAAAGATGAGCGTCCCAAATCAGAGCCCGGTGCTGTGACAGAGCACGTGTGAGCACAGCTCATCAAGGGACATTTTTGCGCTTTTTTTCCCGCCTCTGCATCACTTTCAATGAGAACAAAACACGGAGCAGCTCACCGCTGCCCGCACGTGTTTTGGTACTCAACCTGAACCCACTCCCATTTGCCATGGGTGAGAACTCAACGGCTGCAGGACTTTCTCACAGCCCTTAGGCGTTACCTCTGGGATAAGAACGACGCGCGGAAATGCACCGCCTCGCTCGGAACGCCCAGAAGGCTTCATACCGCTTCGCGCACGCGCTGACAAAGAGCGCGAACCACCGCAACCCCTCCCGCCCGGCCGCCTACTGAGAAAGCCGACCCGCCCCGTGACGGCTCCCGCCACCCCTCCCCCACATAGCCCGCACCCCGCGCAGCCGGCAGGGGCGGGCCGCCGTGTGCCCTTACGTGAGAGGAAGAGGCGGCGCCTGCCCGACGCTGCCAGTAACGGCTGTGCGCCGCGTCTCCACCCCTCAGCGGGCGGCGGTGAGTGCGCCAGGCCAGCGCCGGCGTGGGACCGAGCGGGGCGGGAAGGCGCCGAGCTGAACGCTGGCACGGTTATATCTTTTCTTATCGCCTTCTCTTCCCTCTCCCCGCCTTCCTTCTTCGGCCGATCCGCGCTCCTCTCCCGCTGTCCCCCGTTCGGGCGGGAAAGGCCCGCACCGCGCGCGGCCCGAGGCTAGCAGCCTCGCGGGTGGGGGAAGGGCGGCGGGAAGAAAGCGCCGACGGCTGCCGCGCGCTCCTGCCGCGCGACGCTGCCGGCCCGCTTTCCCGCCACGTGACTTTTACCCCCCCTTTCTTCGGGCACCATGTTGGTGGGGCGAGGGCGGCGGGCGGGCTCACAAAATGGAGGTGATACCCGCCGCGCGGGGGGAGCGGGGCGGCCCGGCAGGATGGGGGCAGGGAACCGCCTCCATCTACTCCTCCCCGGAGCAGCGGAGGGACTCATAACACCGCCTGGGCGAGCGGGAACGCCGCGCTCGAGCACGGGGCGCGTAACGCTGCCTCTCGAGTTCCTTGCGGTCGCCTTTCCCCGCGTCGTGGCGCGGCGGCCGCAATGGCGGCGGGGGGCAGGAAGCGGGAGGCTGCGGGCGGGCCGCGCTTCCGCCCCTCGGCGCTCGGCCGCCATTTCGCTGCGCTGCAGAGCGCGGGGGGAGCGCAGCCTCCATTCTGTGCGCGATGAGTGCCGAGAGCTTAGAGCTGAACTGAGGCGAGGGTGACGAGAAGTGAAAGCCGTTGTTCTGCTCTCCCGCGTGGCTGAGACCCGCAGATGGGCGTTGCGGCGCTTTTCAATCGCTCTTCTTCTGGGCGGGAGCCTTTGGAAGCGGCGAGGCCGCTCGGTGTCCCGTCCTGCTCCTGGCTGAGGTGTAATGGTACACGGAGCTGCGCTTCTCCCTTGCCAGCCCTGCCATCCCGTGGATGTTTGTCACGTGCAGTGAGCGCTGTGGACAAGGGGCATAGTGCAGAGCAGCAGTGCAGGTCGCTGCCGTTGCCCTTTCTCCACGCCCCTGGCTGTAAACACACACGACATCCATGGCATCCCGCCATGATCCTGGTGGGCAGCACAAAGGAGTGGTTCTGCACAAACCGTGCTCCACACTTTCCCAACTTGCATTCAAGTAAAGATCAGATCCAGCCTAGGGCGATGATCAGCACCCCGACCAGACAACAGTGTACTGATGTCCTCTCTCGCTTTTCTTTCCCCTCTCCCCTCAGAACATATATTTTTAGCTCAAGCGTTTCAAAGTATGATGAGTAAAAAAGTGCAGCATTCTCTCTGGGCATTGTGCCCCCTTCCTGGCAAGCTGAAACCTTTGTAGGACTCAGAGCAGAGAAACCAGTAGCTCACACTAGTTTGTGTTACTGTGTTAAAAGCAGAAAAGAAACCTGATCCCTAAGCACAATGGCTAAAAATAACTGTTTTCCATGTAGGCAATTGTTTTATTCCCTTGAACAGTTGTCAAAAGGAGCTATAATGAGTTCAAAGCATGCTTCAGTAAAGTTTGCTAAAATCTTGTGCGTTTTTTTTCCCAGCAGATATGCCTGTTGGCATTGGGAAAACTACCAACACACTTAGAACTGAAAATCTCTTAATTTGCTGACTGAAGTCTTAGAGTTGGCAAGATATGTGGCATGCACACTAGGTCCAAATTTGTCTATACGCAAATAAATGCTAGTATATCTCTGTAGTGTTTTCTGAATAGAGAAGGAAATTTCCACCTTGAGAACGTCAGTTTCCCCTTGCTACAGTACTGCTTGCCTCTTCAATAACAGTTAAATTCAGTAGATAACAATGTTCTGAATATTTAAAAACTGTTGATATTTCATTTATATTAATTATAAAAATTACTATTCACAGCTTCTTAAACTTTCTGTAAATTGGCGGGATTGAGGCTGTGCTTCAGCTCATGGTATTCATCAGTAATGCAATAATTCTCTTCTGCCCATCATCACTGTGAGCTATATGTTGGTTAGTTGGAGCCTCACTGGAGAAAGCAGATGGCAAAATCAGAGAAATTTGATACTTTAGGTTACTTGAGAAAGTATCTAGGCTTTTCATGCATTTGGGATTTGAGAAGTTGAACAGCTCAGGAGACATTAGGGTACTAAGTATTTCTACTAAATTGACCAATTTGAAGGATTTCAAGACAGGTTTAACTGTAATTAATACGCATGCCTTGATTTTACTTCCTAGAACTTTAAAGTTGTTAAGACATTAAATCATGATACTCATGATTTCACAGTTGGGTTCAATATTAAGATCTTAACTTAAAGCTTAGTTTGAATTTAAATGTAGAATTATAGTCAGAATGAAAATTATTTAAGTGTAGTGTAACATTAATTAGGACCGACCTGCTTTTCCCTATGCAATATTTGCAGGAATAGCACTTTACAAACAGAGCAGATAAACCCAACATTTGAAAAGTTACAAACAATATACCTAATCTTGACGGCGTAGATTACTTGGAAGCAGCACAAGTGTGGTTTTACAGTAGCATATTATTTAGGTAACTACTGTAATGAGTTTCAAGTTACATCTGAAGTAGTAATAAATTGCTGCTAAAGATAGAAGCATAGTAAGAAAGCATGAGTAACTTAACGATCTTGGGGAAACTTGAAATTATAAAGGTTAAGGGGAATGTGATTAGTTTTTGTTTCTTCGAATGCTTATGTAGAGATGCACTCACTGAGTTTGTCTGCTGAAGTGCTTTTTGTGATGATGTATAACTTCATTAACATTCATTGATACACATTGGGCACGTAAGTGTAGAGTGCAGAGTCGTAATGAAATACCTCGTTTTCAAGGGAAGTAATGCAGATGACCAGTGCTGCAGATTCCTGAGGATCAGCTGTTGGAATTTCTGGTTATGCAAGAATAGAATCACTAAAGCATTCTTCCACTGGTGTTAGTGGAAAATATTTTTCAGCACAGAAACTATTTTGCATCCTTCAGTTTTTCAGTTTGTAGGACGCTAGATTACTGACAGAGTAGGTTATGCATTAGATAATTTTAGTAAGCATTATTTGCAGTATGTTTTTTACAATAACAAAGACAGATTTAAAATCTGGAGTTGCAGGGTTTGATTGTTTAAGAACAAGACCTGTTCATGATAGTTATGTAAGAGACAGCATTTGAAATGAGTGATTCTCTGCAGAGAATCACATATTTTTGCTTTATATTGCACCTATTGTTCCAACAGCTGTAAAACACCTTCATCTGGTAGCTGGTGTTCTTTTTGCAGCAACTCCCAGGTGACATAGACTGAGGGTTTTTGCCCTTTGAAATGATTGCATTTTTTCTACAATTACCCTTTTCCATTTCCTCTTCTGTAAAGACAAACCTGTGCAGTGCAGACAGAGAAGGCCCTGCTTCATCCGAGTTGGGGTGAGCACTGACTTATCCAACCTGTTTTCTAGATTTCCTAGATCTAAAAGAAAGGCCGAGTTAGAGTACCCTTCCAAAATGGCTGCTATTAAGGAGGAGAGAGAGGTGGAAGATTACAAGAGAAAAGGAAGACGATCATCACAGGTGAGAGCATTCACTTTTTTAATTATAATAAAGTAGCTTTAAGGGGGAGAGGTTTAAAATTAGAAAAAGTAGAACTTAACTGGTTCTATCTGAGCATGAATTCAAAACTTTTTCTACCTTCTTCATCCTCATAGTAGAATAATTGTAAAATGCTGTATGTTACTTTGAGCTTTAAGGGGTGGGATCTTAAGTATAGTGGGGAAGTTTTGCTTTTCTAGTTTTCTGTTATAACAAAGCTGATTAATGTATGCTTGCGGCTAAAGGTGTAATTTATTGTTTTTAAGAAACTCGTGCATCCTCAGAATATTGACAGGAGGAACTTGATTCTTTCCTATCTTCACAGTCTTGTTTTTAGTGGGAATGAAAACAGGTTCTTTTTTAAATAAAAATGGTTGCCTGTTAGTCACTGCAAATGAAAGTGAGGCTGTACTAAGTAAAAATAACTGTTTTCTTTTGCTTCTAGCAGAAATACCGTAGACTGAATAAGGTGCGTAGTATAGAGAAGATGGTGGGTCTGTTCTGGGAGGATGGGAGCTAGTTACGTTGGGGCAGGGTGTGGAAATGGGAGGGGGGTGACTCTCGATACCCTTCAGAACAATTTAAGATCAGCAAAGAGGGTGTTAAATAATGCTTGTATGGCTTATCACTGAGACATTTTTGGTTGTGTATTTTCATGTATTTGCCTTCTAACATTACTTTTCCAGGGTGCCTGAATAGTTTAGCTAGCTGAACCCATGTTTCTCTGGTGCTGATATGCCGCTGTCACGCTGAGAGGGAGGCAGTACATCTTTTTAAAAAAGAAAAAAAACCTTTTCGCAGTTACATTTATCCAGTAGCATGTGGTTACTTTGTATCGAAGAATAGCACTGAAGTCCTGCTGCAAAGAACCTCACAGCTGTCTGCTGTTTCTGGACTTGAGATAGAATGTATCGCAGGTCCTCAGCTGCCTACAATGAGGCAGGAATGCACCTACAGGCTACTAAGTTTCTAGAGAAAATGTTTTGCTGAGGAAGTTGTCCGCAGTCTTTCGGTCCAGAAGGCAGCCCAGGGTTGGGGACAGCCGCATTGTGCAGGTGTAGGTGCAGATGAGCTCATGTTAGCTCCCATGTAGAGGTGCAGTGCAGGGGAGGTTGCCATGTGAAAGAGAACTTGTAGAGCCACCGCAGCTACAGAGCACTGAGTGGGCAGAGACCTGCTGTGTGAAAGCTGGGATTCCTGTAAACTCGAGTCATGTATCTACAGTGCTATTGGTAAAAATACTGTGGGATGTTAGCAACACTTAGGATTTTTACAGGAATCGCAGAGTGCTGCTTCTTACCGTTCTTTCATCCAGGAAAGGTACAGGTAGACTGAGCCAAGTATTCGTGATTTCGTGTGAGGTGTAAGAGTGTGTAATTTGATTTTGATCATGAAAGAACTGCGCGGAGAAATCCAGATGCCTTCCCACCGCCCATCCCCCCTCAAGAAAAAAGCTGGCCTCTCACTGCTGTCTGCCTGCAGGGGCAGCCCAACCCCCACCCATCAGTCTGGGTGCTTGTGCCCGTGCTGCTGCAGTGCTGGGACGTGGCCGGGTGGTGTGACTGCGCCTGCGTGCTCCTGCTGTGCCTTGGCCCTGCCCCTCTGGCTCCATATTGAGTGGAGGAGACAGATCGCTCACAAAATGGAGGCGGCTTGCGCCGTGTAGGGCTTGTGCTTGGGGAGAAAGTAGGTCGTTACAGCAGGAAAGAGGGCTCCCCGCCTCCTCAGAACATATTAATTTCTTAGAGAAAGCCCTTACACTGCTTAGGTGGAGAAATGAAGTTTCTTTCCCGACTGCTAACTGCAGGCAGGCTCGGCTCTGCCACCCCCACCCCCTCCCTGAAGGAGCTGCAAAATGGCGTGCGGGTCTGCAGTGCTGAGTGGGAGGGAGCTGCGGGAGCAGCACGGTGTTGAGGGGGAGGGGTGTCACATTTCCTACCCGTAGAGACTGCTATTGTGGCTAGGTCATAGCAGAAGGATTGAGAAATAGCGTCATGCATGACAGAACAGAATGCTGCGAACCCGAGAGATACTTATCTCTGTGAGAACAAAATGCCTGGAAAATAGCTCATAGCTGTGAGGTACTGCCTTCTATTTCTGTAGAGAATTCCTCTGACACGGATATATTCTGAGGATAATAATCTCTGGTGGAAGAGAGAACTGCAAGTGGTTTTTTATTTCCATGTATAAGAGCGACTGTTCATTTTCATGGGATAAAAATAAACAAAAAAGGGCTTTGATTTTCCTTTCTGGAGTGATCTGGAATTCTGTGATCTTCTGAGGTAGAAAAGATCTGAGTTGCTATTTGGCAACTACATGGCTTTAAGTAGTCTTAGAGAATGATAAAAGTCTGGTTTTTGTGTTTCTGGATTTGGAGAAGTCTAAATTGATCAAAATAGTAAACTTAAGAGAACTTGTATTACGAGTGTTCAAAGCACATAAAAATCCCAGCTTTAAAATAACCAGCTAAAAATTAAGTAGGTACAAAGAAATGCAGTTAGGAACAGAAAACAGTATTTCACTTACCCTAAAGCACCTTCTGTATGCAGTATGTTAACCCTTCAAGATTTTAAGTTTTCCTGTAATTGAAAGGGAGGTTTTTTGAATCGTACTTTTGTAGGCTGGACCACTTAGTAGAAAAGAAGCTTTAACTTTAGCTAAGAGGCCATGGACTGCTGGCTATTTTATATAATATTCCGGTAGTAATGAAGTTGGTGCCTTAGACTAAAACTTGTTAATGAGAATGCTGGAGCCTGCTTTTGCTCTAAAGGATCTACGTCCCAGGTTGCTTCTCGTAATCGTAGACGCAGTTTCCTGCAGTACAGCCCAACACCTGGAAAACAATGGACCTTTAAAGCAGTGTATAATTTTGAAATTGTCTTTTGCCAAGTATTGCTTCTTAGTATGAATTGCTCTGTAGAGTGGTTGTGTAGCACTTAAAGGAGTATAGGTTTTTGTGACCAACTCTTGCACTACCACACAATACCACACTACAACTGGCAGAAGCTAAAGCAATTCACTTACAAGCTTGAAGCAAGGCTGCTTCAATATTACAAGTCTGTGGCTAGTTTTATGTAGTTCATCTCTGAGGATTGTGCTGCTTCTAGTCAGCTTAGACCACTGCAACAGAAACAGTGAAGCCCACTGTGCATTACTACTGCAGAATTGAAGTTGTGTGCTGGTGTAGCTTGCCAGCAGCATAGCCACCCAGCACCTTGCTGTGAAGTGTCCTGCACTTGTAAAGAGACCATATTGCAAAATAAGACTTCAATGTGATTACTTGTTAGTAGACTCCTTTGTCTTGGGATGAGAGAAAGTTGTAGATGATTTTTTACAAACTCCTTTCAGATGTGCAGAGCTATTTCCTGCATAACTAAAATACTGTGTAACACTGAAAGAAAGCAGAAACATGAAGGCACTTATTTACAAGCCCACTTTATTTTGTCTTTGGAAGACTGGGCTTGAAAATCAGCATGTATTAAAATGCGACTGATGGCATGTAGGTGATACCATCAAAAGCTTCAGTTTCTTTTGCTATGGTACAAGTCTTACTTGGCTTGTTTTCCCCATTCTTGGTTATTCATTATTCTTTTTTCTGTAAGACAAAAGAAAGCCACATACGTATTTCTACTTTTTTGCTGTCATGTGCTGAACTAATAGTTAACGAAGAACAAAATCTGAAATGTTAAGGAATTAAGAGTTGACAAATCTTCTTTCAAATGTGTGTGTTTTAAAAGGGTTTAAATACAAATGTTCCTGAAACGCTAGATGTTTAATTTGAACGATAACTTTTTTTTATCACATTTGTATACTGCGATTCTAATTTTTTGATAGCTGCTTGCAGTTGTGCTTCATGAAGTGTTAGAGCTTCCCTTTATCTAGCATTACTTCATTGCTAATCCCTATAGAACAACATGCAACTCCAGTACAGGACAGGCATAAAATGAATGCATTTCCATGGGGGAAGGAAAGAAGCAAGCAAGCTACTTACTGCATTGAGATCTTTTACTGTTGTTTGCGTTTGAGCATTCTTGAGCTGTTAGCTGCCGTTTTAATTAAAATCACACTTCGTTAAGTGTTGAACTTAACTGTGCTGCTGTCTAAAGTCATTAGAAGACATTATGTTAATGTGTTTGACCTATTTGTAGTTACATGCACAGATAAGTTTTAGTAATGCTGTGAAATTTTAATTCTGTTGCTTGTATTCAAAATATGTATTTTATTTTTTTTTATTTTTGTAGGGCCATGAGCCTAAGGAGCCAGAGCAGTTGAGAAAGCTGTTCATTGGAGGTCTGAGCTTTGAAACAACAGATGATAGCTTGAGAGAGCACTTTGAAAAATGGGGCACACTCACGGACTGTGTGGTAAAGTGTCCAAAATTAGTTTGTGCTTTTGAAAGGACATAGGTTCTTAATCTAGTACAGAAATGCAGAGCACTCCCCTATGTTTTTAGGTGATGAGAGACCCACAAACAAAACGTTCCAGAGGCTTTGGCTTTGTTACTTACTCTTGTGTGGAAGAGGTGGATGCGGCCATGAGTGCTCGACCACATAAGGTTGATGGACGTGTGGTTGAACCAAAGAGAGCAGTTTCAAGGGAGGTAAGTTAGGGTTTTTGTTGAACATATGTTGTACTCTCTACCTACTTAAGAGGCTCAATGTAATTTTTGGTGTTGCAGGATTCTGTAAAGCCTGGGGCGCATCTCACAGTAAAGAAAATATTTGTTGGTGGCATTAAAGAAGACACAGAAGAATATAATTTAAGGGAGTACTTTGAAAAATATGGCAAGATCGAAACGATAGAAGTCATGGAAGACAGGCAAAGTGGAAAGAAAAGAGGCTTCGCTTTTGTAACTTTTGATGATCATGATACAGTTGATAAAATTGTTGGTATGTAGTTCTTTAATGGGAAGTGACTTAGAGAATAGAAGTGCAGCTTAACCTCTCAAAAAAGCTGTTCATGGAGTATAACATTGGCATGATTAACTACTTGGACTGTAGTAAGAAGCAAGGTAGACTTAATATTCCTTTGAAAAGTGTGCTCGTGCCTTATAGTAGCTTACTGTGAGTTGTACTGCACACTGCTTTCAGTTATGTGGAATTACTCTAACTGTCCCATTTCATGTTTTTCTCTAGTTCAGAAATACCATACTATAAATGGTCATAACTGCGAAGTGAAAAAAGCACTCTCAAAACAAGAGATGCAGACTGCCAGCTCTCAGAGAGGTAAGTTTGGAGTTATGCAGGGTTATTGTACTTAACTGGTTTTCAATTAATGTAATTAAAGTAAAATACTTTGCAGGTCGTGGGGGTGGTTCCGGCAACTTCATGGGTCGTGGAAATTTTGGAGGTGGTGGAGGAAACTTTGGCCGAGGAGGCAACTTTGGTGGGAGAGGTAAATTATTGAGATGTTTCTAGAGCGTGATTTCTGGTGTGGTTGTGTCTGTTTTCCTGAACACGTGCTAAGTATTTAAGCCAACCACTTCATCTGTTTTGTGTTCCAGGAGGCTATGGGGGTGGTGGTGGCGGTGGTGGGAGCAGAGGAAGCTTTGGGGGTGGTGACGGATACAATGGATTTGGTGATGGTAAGTGTACTGCTGCATCTCCATGCCCTCCTCCCCCCCTTCCCCTTCCAAAATTGGGCTGCTGTAAGTCTTACTTCTGTCTGCCTTGGAAGTTAATTCTGCTTTGGTCATGTTTCGTACATTGTAGTGCTGTGAAAAGCTCAGATTTGTGTCCCCTCCAAGATAACGGATGGGAAAAAAAAATACTTTCATGTCATGAGGTCATGCAGTAGCTTGTAGTTCATGATCAGTCATGATTGTGAACAATAAAAAGAAGTTTCTGGTGTCACTTGAGATAACTAAAAGCAGTGACCATCAACTTTTTGGTCAACTGTAAGACTTGCTGATCACTGTCTTTTTCATGATGGATGAGCATCCAGAATACACCTGAAGAGAACTGTGCAAGTTTTCAAACAGCTGTGGTAATCTCATTTTTATGGGGGAGGAGGGAATGAGAGAAGTAGCACGTAGTTAATGGCATCTTGATTCCGCAAGCAGATATAATACTGACTTCTTTTGGACCAGTTTCACAGTTCACAATTAATTTCATTGGTATGACTGAGAACATTAAGTCTCTCATACTCTCTTGGTGACTTGAATTATTACTATCTTTTTAAAAGCATCTAGTAACTTTTAACACAAGTTTAAATAAAGCTATGTCTAGATGAAGCATGTCTGTGGCCTGCAGGCTGCACGTGACCAGGGACAGCTAGGAATTAGCCCTGCCCCTTGCTGCTGTGCCAGCATGGCAGTGGCTCTTTGCTGCTCAGTAGTTTGTCCTGGCCTTGGGCACACATCCATCACTCAGCAACAGCCAGAACATCAACCCTGAACAGTTACTCATCAGTCAGTGCAGCCCAGGCAAGCCAAGTGGTTGCACACCGATGATCTAGGTAAAATCTGTGAACTTTTGATGGCTCTTGTCTGCTGAGTAATCTCAGCTCAGAGGAATAAAGACTGGCAGCAGCGACGGCCGCTTCTGCAAAGAATGTGATGTGTGATAGTGGAAGTTAGCTGAATTTTAAAAAAGAAAATTAATGATTTTTTGTTTAGATTAAATAGTTTGGTTAAATGATTCAACAGTGATGATGAACACAGTGTGGCAGGAAACACTGTGGGAGATTTGTGTGTTTGTGTGACTTCAGCTTTCTTTAGCAGACTTAACAGGATTTTGCTTTGATGTGCTTAGGTTGTCTCTTCTTGTATTCAAAGGTGGCAACTATGGAGGTGGTCCTGGCTATGGCAGCAGAGGGGGTTATGGTGGTGGTGGAGGACCAGGATATGGAAACCCAGGTGGTGGATATGGAGGTGGAGGAGGAGGATACGATGGCTACAATGAAGGAGGAAATTTTGGAGGTGGTAAGATGCTAGCTCAAATTAGCTGACCCTTTTTTCATTCAGATCTGAGTAGCAGAGTGCAGAATTGCTGTGTTACACGATTAAAATTCTCTTCCTTCTGGATCCACTTGGATTAAATTATGCAACACTAATTTGCTTGGAACTTATTTTTCAAAAAGCAGCTGCTGTGAACGTGTGGTGGTGGAGTAGGAGAATTTCAGTTGTTATCCATTTGAAATACGCTGTTGCGTATCAGTCTGTACCACGTAGATCTTGTCCTCCTTTGTAGGGACTAAATGTCTTAAGTTCATGGAAGCTTTCTTTATTGTCTGGTTGTGAAATGAGGTTCCTGTTATTTTTATAAAAGCAGTTCTTTTACCTATTTTGTCTTTTGAAGTAACCAGGAACCACGTTATTACGTGGCTATTGTACATCATTAGCAAGTGTGAAACCCTGATGAGTACGTAATGGCATGGAAGGCAGTAAATACAAGTCTAGCTGTGTCCTGTTAAATCAGTTGAGCTATGTTCTTATTCTGTGTTCTCAGTGTTAATATCTTTGCAGGAGTTTCAAAACGATCTGGTTAACTTCTAAATTTATAATTACTTCTGTAGAGGCCTTTAAGGGTATGTTTCTTGCCAGGATATACCACAAACACTAAGACATACATGGTTCTTTACTAGAATTTGGGGGGGAAGAAGCAGAAAGTGCGTGCAAGGAGCTAGTGCGAGTTCAGGGGGTTAAGCTACAAAATCTACTGCACACTTATTAATACCTTCTGGTGTATATAGGTGCCCATTACAGTTTTATCACTTCTTACAGCAAATAAAAATTACTCTTGGCTTGTAGTTGATGTGATTGTCACGTACAGAGCACTGAACAGTGGAAGAATGATGGTGAAACCAGGTGTTTTTCTGAGTTGGGAGGCATTAACTTTGGCCTTCTGTGTTAATTTCAAATTGCTACTCAAATCTGTTTGAAGTTTATAAGATAGACTGTGCTATTTTTTATCTTCAGTGATGGAACAACTTCTAATCTTTGGAATGCTAGAGGTTTTGCTGTCATTTGTGCATTGCAGGTAGAAGTAGCATGCTCAATGCTTGCAAGTCTATTTTAAATTGTTTTAAATAGCTGTTGCAATTTATGCTGAACGTCACAGTTTCACAAACTTCATGAATTTATTTCAGGTAATTATGGTGGCAGTGGAAACTACAATGACTTTGGTAACTACAGTGGACAGCAGCAGTCCAATTACGGTCCCATGAAAGGTGGTGGCAGCTTTGGTGGTAGAAGTTCAGGCAGTCCCTATGGTGGTAAATATATTTCCGTACAAAAAACCCTTTGTTTAAGCTTGCTTGGTATTTCTTATGTTTCAGTATGGACTGGGTTTTGTTTTTTGTGCAGGTGGTTATGGATCTGGAAGTGGAAGTGGGGGCTATGGTGGTAGAAGATTCTAAAAATGCTACCAGAAAAAGGGTAGGTGTAATGCATATTTATAATGATGATGAATAATGTACAACTGTTCACTGAGAGTAATAATTTTCTTATCCTGTATTCAACAGGCTACAGTTCTTAGCAGGAGAGAGAGCGAGGAGTTGTCAGGAAAGCTGCAGGTTACTTTGAGACAGTCGTCCCAAATGCATTAGAGGAACTGTAAAATCTGCCACAGAAGGAACGATGATCCATAGTCAGAAAAGTTACTGCAGCTTAAACAGGAAACCCTTCTTGTTCAGGACTGTCATAGCCACAGTTTGCAAAAAGTGCAGCTATTGATTAATGCAATGTAGTGTCGATTAGATGTACATTCCTGAGGTCTTTATCTGTTGTAGCTTTGTCTTTCTTTTTTCTTTTTATTTTCCCATTACATCAGGTATATTGCCCTGTAAATTGTGGTAGTGGTACCAGGAATAAACAAATTAAGGAATTTTTAACTTTTCAATATTTGTGTAGTTCAGTTCTTCCACATTTGGTACAGAGAACTCTATAACAGAAATAAAATGTAGTTTAGGGTGTTTCCTTGTTAGTAGAGAAGATTAATGCATTTCTCAATTACTATTTTGTATTAATTTAAAGTTAACAATAGAAACACCTATTGATTTGCAGTCTTAAGGGGTCTAGTCTCAGTGTATATATGTAACTGTCATTGATAAGAGTTACATAGGCATACAGAGGGAGAACATCTGTATGTTGCATTATAGTTTGTTTAGATGTATAACTAGGATTGAGTTATTCAAATTAGTGTTTGTGAATTATAGAACTAAGCTTTACCTTCAAATGAAAATTTCAAATTACTTTTTGGTTTGTGCATATTTTTTTAATTTGTAGTTCTGTATTAGTAGTAGCGCTTCAAGAAAATAAGGCATGATAAATATTTTAACAAGACCAACTTTAGTCACATTCAAGCTGTCTCCAGTCTCATTTGAGATGTATAAGGGATAACTGCAGTTGCTGAAGTTCTGGGTGAAGAGAAAAAGAAACTTGCTTTTTACCTTTTTATTTATTGTAATTCCCGAGAAGTCAAGGTGGGGTGGGAATCAAGTGCCTGTTTCCTTGGGATATACAATGATTCTGTTTCAATAAAACTATACTTTGGGAGGGTGGCTTGGAATTTTCATCCCCTTCCTTTCTCCCCTTTCCCCGCTCCCTCACACCGGACTGTGCTGTTTCAATTAAATGAGGCATCATAGTGAGAGTAATAGGTATGTTCCTAAATAACTTAATGGCTATATACTTTCTTGCATGCACCCTAGGCAATTTTCTGGACACATTCATCTGACTGGGAGCCAAGGGTAGCACAGGTGTAATCACTGACAGTCCCAGGTAATGGCGTTCCAAAAGCCCATTCACGAGGGGCTATAAGTAGCATAGTTTTCAAGCTTTTTCCCTTATGAATATCTAAGCTCAGGTAAGAGCTTGAGGATGAACCAAAACACGACCTGGTTATATTTTACTGACCAGTAATGCTTCCCACAGCATAGAATGGTGCAGTTTTAAATTTCCAGAGGTAGAACGATAGTGTTTTATACAGTTGATTTGATGCACTGGAGTAGCAAAATCTTATCAGCACATCTGGCTAGAAATTGTACTCAATTCTCATTACTGAACTCCAAATTAAGGCACTACAATCTCTGCTTTTCTCAGCTGATGTCACTTCTCTCTCAACTATTGCCAGGACAGTGCTTTCTGACAATTGAGACTCAGAAGAGTAGGGATACAGTCAATAGAAGAAATGTTCAGACACTTGACAATATGTGATATTGGAAATTACACCTGTTTCACTTCTGGGTCAATGTGCAGTATAAGGTAAATGCAATTCCAGTGTAGGAATGAATCTGCAAAGATGTATGAAATGGCTCAAGGCATAATCAGTCATATTAATATAATTTTAAGAAGTTACTAGTAAAATGAGTGTGTTGCTTGGAAAAAAAAAATTAAACAATGTTATTTGAACACTGTTACTGAGTGTATTTAGACTGCAGTACACTAAAACAAGGAACCACTGTCAAGATGTTAGCCTCCAAACTGGATTTCAAAGTCTGCTTATTCTTTTCTGTGGAGTTTTAAACTAACTTAAAAGCGAGAATTGCTGATGCAGTGAACATTCTGTTGTTGTACGTAATTTGGGCTTGTGGGGAGGGCGGGTGGGGGAAGGTTGTATTTCAATAAAGGCATTTTTTTAAACAACCCACTTGGAGTTTGAAAACACATTAAAAACTAAAACATCTCACTAGGGAGTGAGCCACCCAACTGCTGACTTGCTTTGTACGTTGCTACACCTAGAAGATGTGTAGATTTGTAACTGGGGCCTGCATCTGGTTGCAGGGACAACTGGAGAATGGGTTGATGTCCCTTCTGAAAATGGATATGGTATTTCTAAAAGTTTTAGAATGTATTGACAGTGTTCTTTTTAACAGGCCCTCTTGTAGCTGTACTGTGACAACAATGTTAACTTTGAAAAATAGTGTCATAATAAACTTTATGAACAAGATCTGTATGCAACCTTTTAAGAGATGGAGTGTGTAAGTGACCGCTTTGTAGGTGGGTGGGGTAGCTTAGCTGTTGTTTGTGATGTGGAAAAGTGTGAGCTGTGAGGACAGTGATTAACCGGTTTTAAAGAACCTAGGATGTACTTCTTTGATCCATACTGTGTTAAGGAGACCCATAAGACAGGAAGGACTTCAGCAGCCTTTTGAGTATGGAGAAGTCAGCATAATTAAAGAATGACAAGGCAGCAGGAGCGACAGCTTCAACTTCCAGAAAAGTGAAGGCATAAGATACTGTGCTGATAGTGAGCAGCTTTCCAAAGTCTAGTTAAATCTGCTTGTCACAGCTGAAATATCGAAGAAAGTCTAGCAAGAGTTCTTCACCTTTTGGAACCTCCTTGAGTGATAGCTACTTGAGTTGACTCAAAATCAATAGGTCTAGCATTTAGACCTGAAAGGAAGGGCAATGAGCATAGGTAAGGTTTGCCTTTAACATTTTTCATGAATTAAAGAGTAGTTGGAGGTTTTGAAAACAAGGTAAGAGTAATTTCTTTAATTTTCAGGTTGAATGAGAAGCTGCTGCTTGACAAAATGGGGAATGTCTTGCACATCCTCTTCCATTGAAGGTTTCTGACTGGGTAAGATTGTAGTGCATAGTAAAATGTGTTTTTTGCTTATTTCCTTCTAGGCTTTCCCTGACCAGCCTTTTGATAGCAGGGAAAGCTTTAAGTATAAAGGAGCAAGTGTTCCAAAGAATGCCATCCACTGTTTCTTGTTATGGATTAGGGGTGTTGGCTGACATGATTGCTGTTCAAGAATCTTCCATTCCTGGCAGGTACAATAATGCTGTGTCAGAGATCAACAAAATAGCAATGATAAATGATTATAAATATGTGCTCTGATTACCGTTAGGAGTGCACTTCCTTTTTTTTTGAGAACATGTTCTTGAAACTCAGGTGACATAGAAGGGCTCGGATATGTAAGCTGTTCCTCACAGTCCAAAGTAGTTCTGTGCTATCCTGAAGCTCTAATTGATGTTAAGACATTCTGCGTTTATGTGATCAATGATTTTCCTTCCTAATAAATGCCTTGCCATACCAAGCAGGTTGTACTTACAGAGTTCCCTTTCAGATGTTTTGGTTCTTTCAGGGTAGGTTTGTGGAGGCTAATATTTTGAAGTGATACCCAGCTGAAAGCACCGCTCTATATGGATGAATAGCAATGAAATTAATTCATGGATTTTATTTATTTATGGTGGGTTTTTTTTTTTTTGCATGTGGGTTCTTAACTCTTGGAATGTGTATTTCCTATTCTGCTGTATCCCAGGACTATCCCGTACCTGTAAGAGTCTATAATTTAAAAAGTCCTTTGGATAGTAGTTAACTGTTTGAACTTCTCAATACCTCTTTGCATCTTTGCAGTATTTTTGAAAAGTCTCTTTCTGTTTTTGTGCTAAACTTACTCAGAACAAGACAAACGGAATACATGCAGTTCAGGACTTGGCCATATTGCAGACTGATTCCAGTAGCTGAACTTGCTAGCAGCTGTCTGAACAGCTAGAGAACAAACTTCATGTTGGAACACATACAATCAGAGGTTAACTTGAAGTATTTTTACAATGGTAATGTGCAAATTTCATATAATCAGGAGATACTTAGTGAATGGAAATCTCATAGTGAGTATATACTTAAATACAGTGTTGACAAATGTTTTTACTTAGGGGTGAGCCAGAATTAAACCTGCTGCAGTGAGATCACAGGCTCCTTAGTATAGCGCACTAGGTAGCTTGTTGTAGGTGACTTGCTTGCTATCTTACCTAGAGGTGAAAAGCACCTTAGTTTTCTCTCTGCTATGCAGTGTTGTCCTTGTGAGCTGATGCAGTCACTCAATGCCACGAGTCACCAGGGAAAGCATTCATGTGTTCAGTTTGTACAGAGGTATTTGTCCATTGGGGGAAGGTGGCAATTTTTTAGAAGGAAAGATCTTGGAAAAATGGGTAAGTTCCACTGAACAAAAATTTCTAGCTTGCATTGCAGTACTCAGTACAGCAGCCTAGTAAAGCCTTACCCCTCCATACTGTGGTCTTTAGGTTTTTTTGCACCAAGCATGTGCAAAGATATTCCTTGAGCTATTTTTGCAGTTGGTTTTGTAGCATTCCTATTAGGTTGATTGGCTTCAGTTACGCATACCTCATTGGTTGTTTTTTTGTTTGTTTTGTTTTTCTTTCGGAAATAAAACTTCTCAAAGATGATCAAATCCTTAAGGCATATTTGATCAAGCATTTTTTGCCCAAGAGACACACTTCCAAGAGTTAAGGACATTATTTTTCTCTAGCAGCTGTAAATGGAGATGTAAGGATGTGAAAATAAAGTTGCAAAGTATTGCAGTTCTGTAGAAACTGATTGAATACCTAAAACTGTGTGTTAACTCGAAAGCCATTTGTCCTTCCAGGTAGTAAACGTATTTGCCCAGAATGAGCCCAGGCTGATGCAGATGCGATAAATTGTTTGTTATTAGACAATACCGAAACACCATGGCATCTTAACTTTGATATCCTTTGAATATTTTACTATGGGAATGGGAATGCTCCTCCTCTTCCAAGTGTTGCTTGTGTGATGTACTGACGTACTGGTTTTGCTTCCTGTACTTAAGCGATTAACTTTTATTCACAGACTGTCTGCATTACAACGGAGCATTCACATATCAGTCTGTGATCTCTGACAAATATTTGTATCTTGTGTGAAGCATGAAAGATCTTGAGTATCACTAAAATGCAGATATCTGATGGATGGATTCTTTTTCTGCTGTGGGTGCTACAGGTTGACATCTCTGTCTAAGATTAGCTTTTTCCTCATCTAAAAATCCAACTACCTCCGTAGAAGAAAAATGACCTTCATGTAGAAGACAATATTGGAAGATTGGAAACAGAATAATATATTAAAATAACTGGCAAAGACTTCAAGAGCAATGGTGCTAGTATGGTGATATCTGATCCTTGTGGTTAAACAAGTTCAAAAAGTATGGAAGTGAAATATTTCAGTATAGTCCATAATGGATTGAAATGTTAAAATACTTCATTTTTGTATCAAAATAAAGTGTATGTTGTCAAATGACTCACAATCTTAAATGTGTTGCCATCACTTTCGTTTAGTGCTGAGAGGAGTACGAAGTAAACTTAATGTACTGCAATGCAGTGGTGGGATCGTTGTTCAAACCAGAGTCTGCAAGTCAGAAGTTAATTCACTTAGATTCAACTCAGCTCCTGAGCTTTAGTTATAATGGCTTTGCAATGGAATGATTTGATCAAGAAACAAAAGGTCTCCATGTGGAGGCTTGTCAGCATGTGAGGTCAGAATTGCGATGCATGAGAATTTACATGATGTGGCAGCGCCACTGGTCGTTCCCAGGTTTGGGAGCACATCCTGTACCTTGGTTATGATCATAAAATGAAAGACTTGCGACCTAATATTTTCATGTAGGCTTGAATGATCTAATGCAGAACATTTCTCCCTCAATGTTGTTAGTTGTAAGCGCAAATGCCATTGTGATCGTGATGGGGAAAGTTCGGCTTTGTACTGAATGCATGTTGTGGTCTGAGTTACTTCAGACTGACTTTCTGCCAGCGGAATTCAAACAAAGGTTTCTACATTAACTGTGTTCTTTTTATCGCACTTCATCATATTTTTTATCTTGGTAATGGAGTAAGCAAGCCTGTATCACAGCAGACCCTGCAGAGGCTGTAAGAATGTTTGTCTTAGACTTTTGCATTAGTGCTAAATAAGTACCAAATTAAAATGGAGGGCAGGGGTCTATCATGGACTGCTTTATACCCAAATTGTGATTAAAATACTAGTGTTTCATCGAGAGAGAATGTTTCCTTTTCAAGCCCTTGATAACCTAGATAATGGGAGGGGGGTAGGAGAGAGGGAGGCAAGCATCTTACTGTACTCTGCTGTACTGTACTGTTAGATGTACCTGTATTAGAGCTACTGTGTATCGCTGTTGAATGACAGTTCAGGGCCGTAGCTTAATATGATCTTTTTACTAGTGCTTATACTTTAAAATTGCCATTCTCAGTAATGCTTTAGATCACCTTGCTTTAAATGGTTCCAAAGTCTCACATTCCTCTAGTGTTTCAGACAGCTTCGATGACTCCTACGGCAGTTTTCCTTCCTTGGCAGTACTGCATTCAAATTCAGTACAGGCATACTGAACAGCAGTAGCAAGAAAAATAGCCTGTGCTCCTGTGATATCTTTGGTTTAGTTTACCTGGTGACTGACCGCTCTATCTAGAGCAAATAAACCTGCTTAATCTGTCAATCCTGGCTTTCAGGTTTTGAGCCATTGGTATTGACAATTTGCTCAACAAAGTGATGTCCTCTTGCCTTCAGAGTAAGTCAAGGACTCTGCAGGGGGATGGACTCATGTGCTATTAACATAAAATTTGGTAAACAAGGTAAGTGCAAGTCAAGTCACCTGGATTTCTATTCACCAACAAATACCCTCTGCAGAAACAAACATCTCTACTCAATGTGAAGGGCAGTATTCCTAGTGTTTCCAAGACTCTTGCAGATCTTGGGAGCAGCTGAGCTTAGAATGTCTTTCCTTTTTTTTCCCTCCTGTCTTCTTGTGTGAGCTGCAATTGTTGCAGTGCTTATGTGCAAGAATTGGCTGCTTTGTTGCACCAGTTTTCTGAAGAGGGAAAGACCCAAATCACTGTGTAACAAACCACAGTTCAGCGTGTGGTTGGGAACAAGCAGCCATGTGCAGACAGTGGAGAAGACAAAGAGGGAAACTTTTGACAGTCCTTCCACTTTTGGTAGCAGTGAGCTGACAAATCAGCCCAGGCTGTTTTAAGGATCTGCATCACTACAGGAAATGGCCACAAGAAATCTGTGGTTGGGCCACACCAAAGTGCAGCCAGGCCTCTCCAGATTTACCTTAGTATGAGGACGAATAGTGCAAATGAGAGCACCTTGCCAGCAGGATTCTCTTGGTACAGTTTCTCAAGGCTTAATAGCTTGTACTCTGTCAGAAGAAAAAAAGAGACATGCCTGTGGGGATAATCTCTGTTACTCTTCAGCTGTGTTAGATAAGATTGAAAGTTAGGATAGTATTTTTCCAGCATCAGATACTGACCTGCTCACAGCTGCTTTTGAGAACGCATTATTTATAGAAACGGGAAGAATAATTGTAAGAGTGGAAACTACCGTTCTTGCTCAAGGGCTACTCTTCCTATTGACTGCAGCTATGATGGTTCTGATTTTTACCAGCACAAGTGCAATCATTGTTTCCTAGCATAACGTTTAGACTTATTTAGCTATATGAAATGCATTTAACGTGGTCTAAAAGCAGAAACAGTTTTCACAGCATTAAGGTGAATATCCTGACTTAAAAAAAAAAAAAAACAATTGTAAGAAATAAGTTGAAATTGAAATTGTCTTGTACTTATTGGCCTGTACTTACTGACTCCTGCTGACTTCACTGTATCTGCTGCCTCAGATACAAACACCTGTAGGGCAGGACCAAACTTCGGAAAGTAAGTAACAAGCTTGAGAAGTTGTGTGAAACCATTACCTGTGCTCTAGTTCTTTATGGGTAGGCACCTGGAGTCTCTGTCAGCTGGAGACTGTCTCCTGGTACTGGTACTTGGCTGCACTCTTTCCAATAGGATATAATCAATAGGAGCAGGGTTCCTAGCATCATCCAGCCCTGGAATACAACTACCTTCTTGGTAAAGCTGTTGGAACAGAACTGCTTTCCTACTCCTGGCTCTTCTCTGGTTAGCTAACGTCACACTTCAGCTGAAGTGCAATAGAGACTGTGTGCATGTTGGCACCAGGTAGCAGAAAGGCCTCTGCTATGCAGAATCTGTAAATAAGATAACAGAGGGTGAATGACCGGCTCACAAAGCGTAGATACAAAATTCTGGGGAGTAATGAAAACAAAAGCTGATAACAAAGGATTACTCTGCTATTATTACTGTGACCAACTGGACAATAAAGCGCTTGTTAAATTTAGTGCATTCAGGGAAAAGCCAAACGGACAACTACACCACAGTTGGTCCTCAACTAGTTATTAATATTCAGGAAAGGGAGCTTACAGAGCCTCCGGAGCTGTGGGAGAACAGTGGAGAACAAGTGGAAAAAAGGAGAAGCTCCATAGCATCCCCTGATAGAGAAGCACTAATCGAAACCAGGGCTTTCTGTCCTAGCCCCCTACCCTTCCTCTTTTGGAACACGAGCCCTGCCCACTGCAGTTGCAGTTTCACAACACTTTCACGTGGGAAACAAGGCTGATTGCCAAAAGCTCTTCAACTTAAAAATTAGTTTCTTTTTAGAGAAATGTTCAATAGGTCTAGCAAAACTTGCAGAATGGCTCAATGCTTAGCGTACTAAACAAACGTATGCATGGTAACAAAATATACCTAAACTAATCCTGAAAAAGCCCCAGTGGCAGAAAAAAACATTTCAAACGTTCCTTTTAGAAGTTCCACAGGGAAGGTGATACAGCTTTTAACATTCATTTCAATGTCTATTTCAAATTATGCCTTTTCAGTATTTAGAAAGATCCACGATGATCAAGTACAAGGAGTCCAGTGGAGGAGTAAGTGAAACACTGTGGTTTATTTGCCCAATTTTTCATCTCTTGTAACTCATAACTTCAAACATCACAACATTTTTTCAACAAACTGAGCACAGGTTCCAAAGAGTGCATTGCTTGGCCCTTGGGATATCTTTTTCCACGACTTCAAACAGCACAGCAGTGACAAATGATGCCTGCTGATCAGTCAGAGATGCATAATGAATTTCTAGAAAAATTACTGAAAGGTATACAGAATTTATTAGTTGGAAAAATACATAATGCTGACACTTTTTAATTAACAGATTCTAATGCCTTTGAAGGAGATCTCATCATGAGCTTATAAATAGTGTTCTGAGAGCAAAACAAATTATATAAACTTAGCATAGGCTTGAAACAAATTTGTTACACAATCCTTCCACATGGTAGTTAAAGTTACGGTGAACATCAATAATGCTGACAGTGCTGTGCAATACATCTCTGCTTGTTAAGCGTATTTGTTGCATGAAGACTTATCTTGGAAAACCAGTGAGGATATCTGGATCGGCACTTAACCTACTGTAGGGAAATAAATGCCTATGGCATGAAAAATAATAACAACAACAATAATAAAAAGTTTAATGAAATGGTAAGATGAATCAAAATCAAACAATGAGTATCAACTTGACACTAAATTAAAACCATACATTAAATATAAAGCATTTATAAAAATTGGAAACAAACGCTACTGCATTTTTTTCTTTTACAAAAAAAGTAAGAAGCCATACTGTTTATCTTGCAAGAAATTAGATTTAGGAGGCTAGAATTATTCTTATATATCAAATCTATGAATATAACAGGAGATAAGAACAGTATATAAATACGGTATCTTTAAATATTTACATGTATGGAAACTAGTTAAAATGGTGCTAAAAGAAGGAAATGCCTGTTATAAAAGTGAGATTACAAATTTTGCATACGTACATCTGCATTACACAATTAGTTTTGAACTTGCACCTTTCATAAACTTAAATATTAATTTTCAAATCATCATTGCATAGAATTATTTGAAAAATATTACCTAATTCTGCATTCCACCTCACAGTAAAAGCTATTAACGATACAAAAATAGTAACTCGGGGAACACCAGCCATCCGTGCTGCTCTTCAAAGTTTAGTCTCTGCCTTTCTGCTTTTAGGAACAAGGAAGATATTGCCATCTCTAGTTTGCTGCAGTGAGTATTCACTAGGAGAGTAAGACTTTCCATCTTCATCACGTAGCATGCTGAAGACCTCAACATATAAGGTGGTTAATTGCTTTTTCATTTGACGAAGGCTTTTGTCATTCTCTCCTTTTTCTTTAAGCAATTTCTCTCTCTCATCTTTCAGGTGACTCAAATCGTGCTCCAGTTCCACTATATTTTCCAGTTTTCTCTTACGGCAGTTTTGAGCGGCCACTTTATTCTTGCCTCTCCTGCGTATATCTCGAATAAGTGCAAGCTGGGCTTCGCTGAACTGCTCCTTAGACATCATTTCATTGAAGTCATCAACAGGGAGATTGATGATTTTTTCTACCGGAAAAGGGATCTGCAGAGCTTTTGCTCTTTGCTCATCTCTCGTGAGATGAGCTTCAAGACGGCCCGAAGGTTTATCTTTTGTGAACGGAGCTTTAGGGTGGCCTGGGCCAGCAGGAGGGTCTTTCTTTGGTGTGTCCATATGTTGCAAGCTGCGTTTTTGAGCGCCTGGCTCCACAGAAGGAAGCATTTGATCAGGGAACTGCAGTGAGTACATGCTAGCATTGCTCTGTGGCACACTTCCAGGAGAACTGTCCACGTCTTCCATTTCAGAATCGCTACAACCAGAAGTCTTATCTCCACAGGCAGATGATTCAACAGAGTGTTCGGGTGATGCTACGCTAGAATTTGCATTCAGTGAAATACCAGAGTCAGAATCATTACACTCTGGCACAGTTCCTGAGTGGTCATCGTTAAAAGCTCTCCACAGTGGGAAATCAGAAAGATCAATAGGTTCACTTAAAATATCTGCAAGTGACTGACTGATAGCGTTTGTTGTTACTGTGTCACTGTCCCCCTTTGCACAAATAAAACTGGTATAGAAATCCTCACAGAAATCAGAGCTCGAAGTCAGTGTGTTATTTAAAGAGTTCACGTTCAGCTGGCTGCTGTTTTCTGGCTGCAAAATGCTGGAGAAAGGGCCCTCGATATTCTCCAGGAAATCTGGACCACAGTTAACATCTTTTTTCACGATGGGTAATGAATTGTAGTAATTATAGCCGTTGTGCATCTCCGCTGGCTTGGTTTCAGGGCTTGTGATTGTGCTTACTTCAGCCAGGTTGTCATTTTCAATGTTTAGACACTACATGGGAAGTGTAAGAGAGGAGTTGAACAACACAAGACTAATTGATCATGAAATATTTTTATAGAATCCACAACTATTAATTATTTTAGTCATTAACATGTACATGGATATTGTAACACTGCTGTAACCTAGATGACTACAACATAATTGCACCATGGGGAGACAATCTAGGAAGAATAGACACCTAAGCAAAATATGAAGCAACTTATCCTGGACAAAGCTATTTGGAAAAAGACTGTGGAGCCCCTCAAATTCATAACAAGGTGCTGAAGAAGAGATCCATCCCAACACACTGATACATGGAAACTGCACTCCTGCTCTGCCAAATTGCAGGTGGGGATTCTGGAGCTGTCAGGTCTGAAATTCTCACAGGCACTCACTGCTAGTAATGGCCTCACTTCAGTAAAATTAAGAACACTGAATGAGGCTTACTGAGCACTCATAGCAAACTATTTTTAGCCATCTTCAATTTTATGTGATGATTTCTTTTCCTTGAAAGACAAGATTGTTTCAGGGTTCACTGAATGAAGCAGTGAATTACAGAGAAATGTAATTCTCTGGAAAGTGAAAAAGAAAAACTGTGAGCCCTTATTAATGTTAACTCATCCCACATGCTTCTAGGAAAGCTGGCTAACATTAGTGTGAGTGTATAAGATGATTACATTGGTTTCATTGGCTACAAAACCAACTCTCTTTCCAACAGAGTGGCAGTTTCTTAACTGAAACTGAAGTAAGTGTCCCTGCTTTCCACAAAGAATTAGGCAACTACCATAGTGTTCCTGTTTCTCTTAAGGAGGGACCACACACTGACTGTTCAACCAAAGAGCATGCAAAACTTAAGCTAAGGCTTCAAATGTGAGAGCTCTTGAATTCCCTTTCAAACATAGTTCACAGATAGCAATAGCCTCAATTTAATTATCTCAATCAGAAGATTATTCAATTAATATACAGGATTAATAATTTTGGCTTGGTTTCTTAATATCTTTTCTGCTGCCTTTTCAAAGCTAGTCCTCCTTGTTACCTATGTGGGAGCTTTTAGGCATACCACAGTAGTAAAGACTAGGAAAAATTTGAAATATAGAGAAAGAACAAGAGAAAAAGTAGAATGGCAGGAAATAAAAGGTTCCCACTATTGTTGGTTTTTTTTTTCTTCTCCTTTTTTAATAGTCAAAACTAGATAAAGGAAGTAGAAGATTAAAAAAAAAACCTAACTAGATGCACTCTACAATATACAACTTAGTAATACATCAGTGATTTTTAGCTGTCTTTGTTCCCTTGAAATACTCAGTTCACGTACATTATATAAGTAGTTTCTAGCAACAAATACATATTTAAGTAGTTAAACAAGAGATAAGCAGAAGAGCCAAGTGCAGTTAGATATCTACCTTACATTCTATTATTATTTATACAAACCTCTTTCTTAGGTAAAATTTATGTAAATAATAATGATTACTTTTGCACTCGAAATGCTTAAATACTAGGAAAAAAAACTCGTTTGTAATAATGCTTGCAGAAACAATTTATGCTGTAGTTCCATAATTCAGAAGCATCTATTTCCAATCAGCTCATATTTCCATCATGATTTGTGCTGTAACAGGTTGCATACAGATGCAAACAATCATTTGTCAAACATGAAGAAGTTCTGATATGGAAGACAGATTGTTTTATTAAGGCACCCTGATAAAGAACTGTTTCCTTCCTGTTATACATTCTTCAATATATTACTTTTTAAAAAGTAAATATCATACTGAGTTACAGACCTATTATGTCTACATCGTAAAATGCAACAAGTTAGTCATAATTGCCATTGGTTGAGATGCTGTTGTACCCCATACCTGTCACACCATAGTCTGCTGGCATACCCTGCTATTCTTTTTTTTTTTTTTCCCCCCCAGATGATTATTATACAAAACTTTTACCTGTAACTCTGGAAGGGACAATAACTCTTCCCAAACTTGCTCTATGTTCTGCATATTCTCTGCATCAGTAAGTGGAACTATACCAGGTGAGTTGGGTGGCTGAGTTTGATTAGAAGAAATGAAGACTGGGTCACTATCAATCTGATCAGGAACCAGTGATTGAAATGCAGCTGGAGAAGCCTGGAGCGTTGAACAAACAAACATACACTAAGAATCTTCCAAAGCAAAAATCTCCTCTTGCTGTTTTACCTTTTCTGCAGAGTAAATAGGCATTTCTTAAAAAAGCATTTGCTGAACATAATGAAATAATATAAAAGTATTCCCCTGAAAGGAGTTTTCACATTAAGGACAGAAATAGGAAGAAGCACGAACTGAATGATGAAAGGCTTATTTCAAAGTAAAGCAGTCCAAATACACCAATTCCAGAGAGCTGAACTAAGCTCATTGCAACAAACTGTAACACTCTGCTATTTGCAGTAACACTGGCTGATGGCAGTCAGGCCAGCAAAATGTCCTGCAGGACTCAGTAAGCACAAGGAATACAAGAGCACCACGGCACACCACCTGCTCCTGATACAGCCCAAGTTCAGGCCCACAACATGGCTTTATTCCAGTTACAGATGGCTTGGGGACAGCACTCAACTCATATCACAAATGAATATTACAGTGCAGACAAATGCTGGTATGAGAAAATACGAAACTGATCCCCTGGCACACCACCCATGGAACTGCTGCACTGAGCGTTTACCTCATTGTCGTCTATGAATGGGAATGCTTCTGCCAAGAGCTGCATGCAGTCATCAAAGGACAAGGCCTCTTCTGGTTTTGAAGTATCTGTGCTCTAAATAGGAAAGTCATGAAAAAAATGTTATTGCATCTTTGAATTACTGAACAATCTTCCATTACAGCAACAAACGCAAATTCATTTTAGGCAACCACTAGCATTACACCTTCCTGTGGATGGAAAAAAGGTTTAAACACACAAACACAGAGTTTACCTGTGAAAAACTGATCGGTGGTTCAGCGTTTTCTGACTGAACGTGCTGAGCTGGCTGAGCTGGAACAAATTCACCTGTCTCCTCGTCTAACACCAGCTGAGCCAGCAAGGCTTTCTCCCGCTCTTTCTGGAGCTGCTCTTGTCTTTCCTTTTCAAGTTTCTTCTGTTTCTCGAGTTCATACTCCTTCTGTCGTTGACTAAAATCAAAAACTTCACGCCTTGCCCCAAGGTCTATATCTTGCCTCCAAAGGATGTCAATCAAGTTCATGTCCTGTAATAGAAATGCTGTTTTGAAGCAAGCCTCCTCCCCAGTAGAACTGGTTTAAAACAATAAGAAGGCTTTTAAATTCTGCATTAAACAGGTAGACTCATGTAAGTGAGATTCATTCTCTTAATCCTACAAAATTATCTAAATGAAATATATCTCCATATGAAGGCTTGGTTGCTACAGCCCACACATCAGGTCATGGAAACTAAGCAGTTGCAGTTGGTAAGGCAACACACAAACTAGACAGTTAGTATTCTTTCCTACATTATCTCATAGAATACATGAAGCAATAGAGTGAATTATAACACATAAGTAAAAAAAAAAAAAAAAAAAAAAAAAAAAAGACTATATAAAAGAGAAAGACAGAAAGTAATAAGTCTATTCATGTAATTCTTTTTTCAGTATGATCTTATGAAATTGTAAAAACTGGCTAAAAACATCACAAGGAGTTGTCTGAGTCACTACAATAACCACACTCAAAGTGTGTTTTCAAATGTTTATGGTCCATCCTGGTATCAAGCACGAATCATAATATCAGCAGAACAGTGCTACAAAGCTGGAGGATAACCTGGTTCCAAGTGCCCACATAACACAACATCACAGGAGTACTTTTTATTTTTTTTTTTAATTTAAAATTATTAAGACTATCACTAAAAATTTGTAATTCAAAGCTTAATTTCAGTTGACGTAAGTGTGACTGGTTTGGAGTTGAGTATAAGCCACGTATCAAGAAGTGTCAAACTCTGTTAATCAATTGGGCTCTGATTAACTTTTCATATTTTTATGCTGTTAAAACTGTTTCTCAGTGCTCAAGTTTGGACTGCTTTCTTCTGTAAGAAAAGTGCACCACATAGAAATCATCAATCAACAATTAACTCCGCTCCTGCCAAAGCCATGACAGCAGCCCATTCCAGTGCCTGACTGCCCTCTCCACGAATAAATTCTTCCTAATGCATGACCCAAACCTCCACTGGCACAACTTGCCAGAGCTGTTTTCTTGCATCCTATCACACTGGCTGAGAAAGGAGTCCAAAAGCTCACTGCAACTACAAGTATATAAACATCATATTTCACATGAACAGGACTTCACTGATTCAGTGAGCAGTTACACCCAAGGTACATTAAGTTTTCCACCATATCAAATTAAACATTTCCTTCCCTGTTAAGAGTATTTTCCAGCACAGAAACAAATTAACCTAAATGCCACGTCACACTGCCATTCAAAATGACTGCTTCCATACAACAGCAATGGCGTTAGTGGCAGTCCATATCAGAGCAGACCATAATCTCTTCATTAACAATTCAATACCATTCATGCTCATACACACACATCACATGATGTACTTCAACTGGTTGCTAAAAAAACTATTTCTACCATTGGGCAGTTACATGAAATACCCATGTAACACAACACAGGCATTCTGACATCTAAAGCATATTTAATATACCTTGCTGGGAGACACCAAACTCAGCTTTAATGGCCAGCAATGAAGAAGCTGAAATAATTGCAGCGGTTGCCCAAGACAATGTTTGGTCTCTCCAGATTGGAGGGTAAAATGAACTAATTAAGTCCTGCAGTAATTGGAGATGCTGCAGTATGATACAGCTTCATTAAGGGCCAGTAGTTTACCAGCTGCTCACTGTCTCCTTCTGCAGCAGATTCTAAACTGTTTCCTAGTCTCGGAGCATTTGCAATATGCTCTGGATAAAACTGCAGGATCTGGATTTTAGGGCTCACTTCTGAATTATTCATCTACCAGGCACTGTTACAAATGCTACTAAAAAGATTTGTGTGTGTGTATAATGCACAAGGTTGTGAATTAGCAGAGCTATTTCTCTCACTGAGTTGCAGCAGACTACTGCACAAAATAGCAGAACTGCTGCGTGGTTTCTGTTTAAATCACAAAGTACGAAAGCGATCCAAAAAGAGGTACGGAAGGCAGAACACATTTTTCTTAGCCAGAAAAACATGCTGCCTCGGGTGAAACCGCCTGAGGTACAGCCTGAGGAGCTTTGGGTGCTGTGCATAGCAGGCACCACTGCAGCTGCACCCTGCTCTGGCAGCACAGCTCTGCTTGTGGAACTGGAACAAACTGTAACACGCCTGATGCGTGGGCTGTTGCCTGAGGAATAGCACAGCATTGACTTAATGTCACTGCTTCTCGAGGGCCCACGTTAAGCCCTGTATCTTATCTCTGGCTTTGTTAAGCAGTGCTGCACCTCTGCTCAGGACAAAGATGCCTGTCAGGATTTTTATTTTTTTTTTAAATTTTAACTTCTAAATGTATTTATCTTGTGGCACTTTAAGCTAAAAAGATTTGTTTGTTTGCTTTTAATGATCACCACTTAACTGGGAAAGATTACTGCTATTTTCAGCTTGGAAAAATTCTATACAAACAGAGTAATATTATAGTCTTAAATACTAGTAAGTAATTACTCTTTATGAATGGGTTACATGGAGGAAGCGTTCTCCTGTTCAGTAAGCTAATATTTAAAATCATCAAACAGCATGTTGATTTAAATATAACCTGCCATTTAACATTTATCTACAATCTCAGCCAATGATTTCAGTGATACTGCCCTTGTCAAGAAAATAAGAAGTGCTGGGCATTAGGCCAAGGCCCCAGGTCAAACTTAATGGAGCCACCATTGACCAGTGACTCACAGGGGGGTGACTCACAGCCCCAGCATGAGGGACAGCAAAGGACTAAAAAAGAAATTGCAGTCTATTGAAATATGTTGCAATTTTGCTCTTTCAGCCTCCCACTTCCAATTACTTCACAGCCTTGTTGACACCAACACACACAAATGCATGCACCCACAGGTGAGTGCAGGCACTCTTTCTTAGGTCTATCACTGAAGCATTTTTACCTTTCACCATGAAAGCACCACACAGCGACCATAGACTTGGCAATCAATGTTTCCAAAGCCACTAAAAGGCATTTCAGTTTTTGCCTGTGAAACAGCCACCCTCTAATTTTTAAGGTGACTCAACACAAACTGCTGAGTGGAGAAGGCTGGTTAGGAGGGAGGCAGCAGCAGGGATCTGCACTCAGTGCATAGCGTGCAGCGGGAGCCTGGCGGTAGCTTGGCCAGCAACAGTCAGGCATTGCTTTGCACAGCTCGGTCCCCGCCTCCCACAGCACCAGGCCTGCTTACTGTAAGCACTCCAAGGGGCCCTCGTGACTGAGTCCACAAGCATCCGTTTGTTCCTTTCTCCCTTGTGTAATTTCTTGGATTGCATCAGAGGAAGTGGCCGCCTTGGCAGGAGCGAGAGAGGCCAGAGCAGCCAGACCTGCCCGGCACGAGGACACAGCTGCCATCAGGAGGCATTTCATGGGCAGCACTTCCCCCTGCTCTGGGCTTGGCTCTTCCCCTCTGAACCCCAGTGGCCATTTTGAGAGGAAATACACTAATACATTAAGGTACTTATTAGAAATATTGGACAGTAGTAATTACGACTTTGGGGAGACAACACGATTTTAGTATTTTTCCTCTGAAGATGAACAGCGGTTTTAATTCTCCCATTTTCTTCACAATTTTGTAAACAAAAGACAACCACAATCCCAGAATGGCTTCCAGGATGGAAGGAATCTTAGAGACCATTGCGCCTCAACCTCCTGCCATGGGCAGGGTTGCCAACCACTACACGAGGCTGCCCGGGTCCCCTCCAACTCAGCTTGAATGCCTCATCTCCAGGAACAGGGCATCCCTCAGCAGAGAAGGACAAGCTTTGCTTTCCCACTGTTCATATTAGCAAGAGGTGCCTTGCATTACCACTTGCTTTTCTGTTCATTTAGTGATATGCCCTCCCCACCATACCAACAGCCTAGTTTGGACATATAAAGGCAGTTTTGATAAGATACACATAAATGTTAAACAATTCACATTAAGCCACCATCTGGCCCCCAATGGAAATTTTCATGTTTTAAATTTACATATCAGCATTTGCCATCTGGGCAGAGTCTGTTATACATTTTATGAGAAAATCCCCCACTACATTGTAAAGTTTGACAATTAACTCTTATGGCTCCTAAGCAAACACACTTGCAGTTGGGTAAACAAAGGAAAGAGACCCTGGTTTTGTGTTATTTCACAGAATGAAATCTTTCCTAGTTTTCCTTTTCCTAGTTTTCACAAAATGCTCATCCTTCCACGTCATGCCTCTTTGGTTTCCCATGATCCATTAGAATTTAACTTAAAGAAGAGAGAATATTCCACACACCAGGGAGAATACATCCAGTGGAGAGGACAGAAGACAACCCCACAAGAGATAAGAAAGCATTCCTGACTGTAGCTTATTCACAGAAAGAACTTGGAAAAGTACCGCTCACTTTCCATTTGTGTCCCAGGAAGAGAAAGGAATGAACAAAAAGCACCTTACATTTCTGCTGTATTCAATATACCACACAGGAAGTGAAGACCAAAGTCTGGAAATACTCCTAGACTAGAATGAAAGGAAGGAGACTAAATAATAAAGCAAGACTAAGAGGAACTGGAAACATTCTTACCACTTAAGAAAAGCAGTGGGAACAACAGCTGAACATCCTTCCCTCACCATCCCCAAGAGGAAATGATTTTATTCAAGCATGATTTATAAACTATTTGATTTTTTCATATGATTTCTGAAATCTCTGTAACTAATGATTTGTTTTCTGTATTCCAGATCTTCCATACTGGCAATTCTCTATCGAAGTAAGCTACTTAGCTAATTGTTTTTGCCCTGTAATTGACTCGCAATCACAGACACCTAAGTCCTTTGCCTTAGTGAAAGCACAGAAAGCAGATAAAATTATCCCACCGCCACTACTTTTTACAAACATACAATGAGATTTGAAAGCTTGGCCACAATTTTCAGTGCCTTACAACTGGAAATACGAAGAACAGAATTTAATTTGAGAAGTGAACAAACAGAAGAGCAGCACTTAAGAACAGGGAAAAGAGAATGTCATATGCTATTTATGCTGGAAGGCAGAGAGGCTCAATTTCAATTTTAGATGTCTGGATTTAGGATTTGGAAATGTGATGGAACAGGCAGCTCCCAAACAAAGCCATAAGACAGCAACCTGTGATTCATGAATCCTCACAGTCAAGGCCCCGACCACCTGTGGAGCTGCCTGCTGTCTGAGTCTTCGCCAAGACCTTCCTCCAAGCAGTGCAGTGCAGGGACAAACATGAGATCAAAACAGCTTGGACGCTGTCTGCTTCAGCTTCATGATGCCTGTTTGCTCTTCCTGGCCCTAAATAATCTTTGGCTACCTGATATCTTGGTCAGCAGCCTCTTTTTAAGACCCAGAAGGCTAGCTTACCTGAAAAAAAAAAAAAAAAAAAAAAAAAACCTTCAAAAGATAAAACTTTACAGAACAAATGCTGTGAGAGAATTTCCACTCCTTGTCTATATAAATAAGCCAGCTAAAAAAACGCTGGCCATGTTTCTCAGGACATTCTTCTGCCCCAACAGAGACAAATGAAATAAGCTCAGTCCCCGAAACATAAATATTTGTAAGCAAATTTCATCTTCTTACTTAAGAAAGAAAGCTCTAGAATGTTTTGCCAGGACAGGAAGTGAAGTTCTGGTATTTCATTAGCTACAAGTGTTTAGCCTCTGTCTTCTTCTAACATACATCTCATATTTCAGACCGTAGCTCCCACTGTATTCCAGCAGGCACTCCTAATTCATGCCAAATTGTCAGAATTTACTCTTATAAATCAAATCAGTTGAAAAACTACTTGGCTGCATTGTCTAGCATTCTTAAGAAAGTTTCCGAGAATGTTGTGATTCTTCTAACAAGGAGTGGGACAAACAGTGGCTGGCTGCAATGACAGCCTTCCTCTGCAAGTGCAATCCAGGACACGGCCCATCACACTGCCCCTACCAGAACAAAGAAACTCCCCTGAGAAGCAATCAATTCATGTATTTCACCTGAACTGGCACTTTCCAGGAATGATATCAACAAAGGCTATGATTGTAAGATCTGTTTTTTCTCTAATGGTTTTCCCATGAGATAAATGCTATGGTAAGCAAGTTTTCCAAACCATTAGGAACAAGATACACCTCATATATTCTCCAGGAGTGAAAAAACAGCTTTCTTCAAGCCTGAAGAATATAAAATGAGCAAGAATGTAACTGCAGTAAAGAACAGATGTTTTAGGATGCTCGTGGTCATGCATGTGCAGGCCTACCTCCATTCCAACCCCTGAAGCTGCAAACTCCTAGTGCCAGCGCTATATCAAGACCACTGTGAGTGAAGAAAAAATAATCAATCACAGACAGCAAGGAGAAGGAAAAGAAGGTACATAAGTGGCAGATAACTGCTTTTCTTTGACAACAGCTTTCTCTTGTTCTGCAAAAATCAATCCTTCTCCACCTCCATGCCACTCACAGCACAGATTGTGCACAGAAGCCTCAGAGCAGTCCCTTCTAGCTCAGGGTGCAGCATCAGGAATGATGTCCTGCTGCTGGCTCAGCAGTCAGCAAGGCACACGTGCATCATGAAGTATCCATTTCTGATACAACAGGGGCAATTCTTCCTCAGTGCTGCAGCACCTTTGCAGAACACTCTTAGGCACTCTCTCACATGCTTCAGAAGCAGCTGTGTTCTTCTAATTTGTTTAATTGATTTTTGGAAAGCAGCTATACATTGAGTTTAATATATAGTACGTGGTTTCCAGGGGTGAAATTGTCCCTCAACATTTTAAAAAATTCAGTAAAAAAAAAAGCTCAAATGCAGTGTCTCATTTGCATGGCTTACAGTATGCAAACAGTTTTAAACCTGACATCACTACTTTGTCTTTGTATGGTATTTTAGTTTTCAATGTTATTCTCTGCACCCGTGGCCAAACGTGTCTTGTATTCTATCCCCTATTTCTGCCTTCGCCTAAATGAAAAGACAAAGTGAAGTCTAACACTGTAAGCCAATAACAGTGAGCTTTGCTTTACAAATCGAATGATGCCCACATTTATAAGCACTAACCTGGCTGCTATGCAAAAGCCAAAAACTTATTTGAACTTGATCCTAAATCTCTTGGAGTCCCAGACTGCTTACCAGAACATCACTGTCAAAAACAATGAATCTTAGATGTTTTCATTGCAGTGTTATTTTAGTTTGGTGGCTTCTATTCTTCCCTTTTCCCCTTTAGATCATAATTACATTATGTTAATCTCAACATCACTTTTCCACAGCATAGTTGGCTGGTGTACGAGTGTTGCAGTCCCCTCCGTTCAAATTCTGAATTCCTCTTTCAGTTTAATAGAGTCATTTACTTGCTATTTCTTTACTCTTTCATCAGCAGCATTACAAAACGATTAAGTCAATAAGAACACAAAGAGAGTATGTATACAAATTACAATCCATTGCACAAGTTGCACAATGAAATTGGAAGGCTGGCAAAAAAACACGGGATTGTTTTATAAAAGAGTGGGTTAGGCAGTGTATTTGTTTTTACATGTTTGATCCATCAACAAAACTCTGCCCTGCTGCCCCAGCAAGTAAACTGAGTGATTCTGTTGTGCCTTTATTTCTGGCTGCTGTCTAATCCCCATGTGTTGCACTGTGTTACTCCATTTTGAAAGGCATTCAAACAGCAGCCAGAAGTCTATTTCATTTCAGGAAATGCTGGTCTCAATAAGAGCTTTGCTCTTTTCCCCTCTCAATTTAAAATTTCATTGTAAAAAAATTAGCATTTGTTGAATTTTGTAATGTATACAACAGCAACAAAAAAATCCTTGACCTACAGTTAAATAACAATACAAAAGTTGTAATTTCTATCTGAAAATACTGCTGATCTCTCAGTCAGAGGAACACTGAAGCCTTTGTTTCTCAGTTCATTTTATATAGGGAACCTACAGTAGTTGGGAAACAGTTACCTGTTAAATGATGATCTTCAGGCTATCCTGCTGTACCCAGCCAGGCATGTACCATGTGTGGACACTGCCACAGACTACTCATTAGTTTATCTAGGAGAGGATTGTTTATAATAATGGCTCAGTCATCTGGGAAGCACGATCCAGACAAATTATAGCACACTCTTATGACCAATGAAACATATCAGGAAGAAAAGATGCATACAGAGTAAAGAACATAATAAAACTGTGAATAACATTTATTAGGTTGTGTTAACCTTGGGTTATAACCTATTAGCCACTATTTTGACTTCACTAGGATTACACTTTGCTAAAAAGTATTTTCAAGCCAAACATGAGAACAGAGTGCATCTGTTCTGGATCAAAATACACTCAATGATTATTTATACTCTTGAGCTGTAAGTTTTCACTCCAATGAGATGTTACTGGTAGGCCTCCATTCAGCTGTCATTTTGGTGACAGCTGGCCAAGCTATAGGGACAGGCACCAGATGGGTTACTACAGCTACATGACAGCCTGCATATAGAAACTGCACGCTCTGGTGTTACAAGAAGCATGTCTCATCAAGCTTCCATCCACTGATCTCACAAGCAGCTCTTTTGTTTTTCGTGGGCCAAACTACAAGAGCAAGCACTTGCAACGTCTGCGTGGGCTAGAAAAACACAGAGGTTCACTAACTGCAGTGCCAACACACATCTATCAGCCCTCCTTCACCAACACAAACAGCTACTCCATAAGGCTGCACCACAACACTTCCTGCGCGCTTACTAACGAAGCTGAGACAAAGAGCTAGGATGCTTTCAGACCCCGAGAACTCACCAAGCAGCTTATCGATTTAAAAGAATATAAGCCTGAGAATAAGAAAATCAGACTGTTTTAGTCTGTAATGTCAGAAATGAGGCACTGTATGCTCTTAAGAATTAAACAACAAAAACACTCAGCGAACAGAAAGAAAATCGTGCCATCTGACAAGACTTCAGTTCTCTGCTTCTGAGGCAGAAACGGATATCATCTGCCAAACAGTCTGCAGGAGCAGCCTGGACTCCAGGGGAGAACTGCCACTGCTCCACAGAGTACTTCTAACTCCCAGGTAAAAAGGCTTCCATGACCTCAGAAACAATTTGTACGATAGTGCTCCCCAACAGCACTGAAGTCATATCAGACCCACACTCTACACTGTCTCCCCAACTAAGTTTGACATTTTCCTTGTCCTCTTGCTGCTTCTTTCTTTTTATAATCAAGCTTCAATTCCAGAAAATGTGCCCATCAACACACAGTAGTGCACAGTCCACAACTACACAGTTACATTTTGGGGAATGCAAGCCTTGCTCTAGAGGTGGCCAGCTGTGCCATGTTGCGTGCTGCAGCTCACAACCAGCAGTTACACTGCCTACTTCCCACTGACCTCCATGGGGCACAGGTGTTAAATACCTTTGTGGACCAGAGTCTTGCAATTTACATGCACTTCTCACATACATAATTTATATAGATAACGAATGCTGGTTATTTAGCATCAGTCCATGCTGTGAGTGCACTGTTCAACATTAGAGTGTATTAGAGAAATTAGATGACAACCATGTACTTCCAATTACCCTTCAGCAAATTATGAAGAGAGAGAAAAGTCCACCATAGCTCATTTTCCTTCTGCCCCTTCTCCCCCCTTCTTTTTAAGTGTGTCTACAAGGGAATTAAAAAAAATCCACCACAACAGAAAAGGCCCAAACATACTGCTATCCAAGTGCTCATCAGTGGACACAATATCTTAACATATTCGAGGATGCATGCTTAGCATAGCACATTTTCCTTCCAAAGAAATAATTCATGGTTACATGGTTTATTTGACACAACGTACAACCTTCACTAATGACATACTAAAGAAAAAATTCAGTAAATAACAATACAGCTCAACTGTGCACTGATGACCAAAAATACACTCTCCATATTTACATGAAGCATCATAGAAATCATTGTTACCTTTCCATAAAGGGAGTTTGTACAGCTTTTCTCCTTCCTTTAGCCACACACAGATACATGATGGAAGCTGTTTTTCAGTAGTTTGAGGCAAAGATAGATTTTATTTGTTCATTTTCTGAAGTACTATAATTCACAAACTTATCAGCAAAAAGCAATCCTCTAAAAATCATTAATGCCCAAGAATGCTTCAGGAAACTCTTCAACTTGTCAGTCCTAAACAGTTAAGCAACTGAAACAAGAAGGGTCAAGAAGGGACAACATGTCAGGTGTCTGTGTGCCAATTTATCATTTATATGGACACAACAGCTTCCACTGAAAAAAGTAAATCCACCAAGGAACACCACCATATAAGAAAGTGAAGCCATGTGCATTGTGCAATCTACCACTCGCTTTTTGAAGTTATGTGTAGTACTCAAATTACGAACTCTGCGAGCAAAATGAGCCAATTCATCTCCCAAGACATGAACCAGAGTAGGTAAATGGCTTTACAACTCTTACCAAATCCTATAAACACAATAATTCTTTGTGCCCTTAAAAGAACACTACCATCTCCAAACTCCACTGATAATTCTGTCCTTCCACCCAGATCAACAGCTCTCTGGCTCACAGCCTGTACAGATGGTTATAATAGGGCTTGCCTCCTTCAGTCTCATGATGAAATGGACAAACGTACCTAAAGAACAAGGTACAGGCAATCACACATTTTTCCTTGTATACTCTATCAGCAGCCATGACCAAAACAAGATTGTTTGCCACAAATAATAAACTCATCGATACATCTCTTCTACCCATAAGCAAACAAGCATTAAATATTTGGGGGGAAGGAAGACACGGGACAAGGGTATTCAACTTGCAAGAAAACTACAGAAAACCAAGAAATTATAAATCCAAAAGCACTCATCACATTCTGTTAAACATTTATTTTTAGTTAATAACTGCATCTGTTATCTGAAGAAAAAAAAACCACAGAACTGATCTTTTGGACACTTATTATGTAAATATGTGGCTTTATAAACGTTAACTTAGTTAAAACCTTCAGCACACACTGGTTCAGTGCTCTGTAACAACCATTTGGAGGCCAGCAACAGAGCACTTCAGACATTTTCTAGAGCTGCAACATTTTATCTCCCATGACCACAAGGTGCAGCTCGATAAGGTACTCCACTGCAGCTTCTGAAAGGGAAATGTTGAACACTGATAAAGACAACAGGTTGCCAAGGGAATAAGGAAGAGAGCTAAACTTCCTTTTTCCTTCAAAAAAGTACTGCAAGTTTAATTATTCTACATCCAATGAAGTAGCATAGTAAGTTGCCTTTTACCATGCAGTAAAAGAAAATACCTGAAAACAAATTGTTCTCATACCCTCAGCTTAAAAGTCTTACTCCAAACTATGTGCCCTTTCCCTTGCACCTGTATAATCACAAACATTTTTTTTGAAGGACAGATTAAACACCCCCACAGGTCCTGCCATGCCTCCTGTAACGTGTGCCAAAGATATCTTTATACCTTTTCTCTGCTCTCTGTTCTTCTTCTCTGCCACCATGTTATTCCCAGTTCAGTGCAGAAGAGGTGGTGACGGGGCAAGGCAGAGCTCTTCCCAAGGTAGATTAACCTTGGGATTATTAGTAACCTTGGGATTATTGGGACCATTGATTAACCAATGACAATGTTCAAAATTCGTAATTCATTCCATTTGTTCCTTCTGTTTTGTTGGCTCTGCAAAAAGCACCTTCTTCCTCATACCTGGGGGTGCAAGGAGGTAGCTTACCCTTCGTCTCTTTCTGCACGCCGTTTGTACCTGGGAGAGAGACCGAGTTTGGGGAAGAACTACACTAACTGTCATTTAAGTAACAGGTGGGTTTTGTTGTAAAAGTCAGACTAACTGGCATAACAAATTGAAAGGGAAATTATTTGCAGTGTTCCCAATTTGAGGGCAGAAAGGGTTGAGAAGAAACAGACTTACCTTGCTGCCTCTGAAGAAAGCGTCTAATCTCTAAGGGCAGGGTGAAACATCCCAGCACACTGCAGGCTGTCTATCAGCAGCGGAAGGACAGTGCAGAACATAAGTGCAACTGCCCTGCATATCTGCTGCCAAATTAAAGTTTGTGTGCCAAATGCCCCAGTTAGGCAAAATAAGTTGTGGGGCTTTTCCCCCCCCCCCTTTTTTTTTTTTTTTTTTTTTTAAAAGTAGACTCTTATTAAAGCCAGCATTTGTAGGTGACTTTTTCCAGTACAAGACATTATAGAAAATGGAAATGCTTTCCAGATATAACCATAATTGTAATATTTTATAATTGCTTAACCGATTTGTTAAGCAAAAGTAAAAAAAATAAAATAAATTGCTGATCATTTGGGGGAAAAAAAAAAAATACGGAATGCAAAAGTAAGCTTCAGGTTTGGTCTTGAGTTGTTTTTGGTCTTTGCCCCAAACAGTTCCTCATGCCTCAGTAAATACTTGGATAGTTAGATTACAGCAAAATGCAAGTAAAAACTTCAAGACTACAATTTCTCTAGACTTCAATTAATTCAGACAATGAGACGCTGATATCTCATTAAGGTAAATCACTACTCACAGGGGTTTATTCTTCCATTACTACTCACGTTTTGTGAGGCCTTATTCATCATCCCTGCTACATACACGCACAATTCATCAAAACCTCCCATCCCAAGCTTAAGTTTGAAATCAAAATTATTATACTGCTCTGGCCTTAGTGGTAGAAAAACTCAATTTAAAATTTTCAGAGCTTAAAATATTTCTGCAATTTGTTACAAACCCATTAAAGTTTAATTATTTAAAAAGTTCCTGTTCTTCATTTTACCAGCAAAAAGAAACAGAGGGATTGTGTGATACCTAGAGATGCTCACAGCAGTTACTGCATGACAAGGATTTCCAAGCGGAACACGCTGACTACAAACTTAAAGTGAGAGACAACTAAGGATTACAAGTTTTGCTGGAGAATATTCCAAAGAGTTGCAAAAATCCATTGGGTCACAACTATTTATACTTGTTGATTAACTAGTAACTATCATATTCTAGTTCAACTGCCCAAAACAAATTACAAATTATAAAGCAGAGTATCAGAAGTTGCTGTGGTTCAGCATCCATAGGTATGAGACACCTGAACATGATGTGCACTTCCACAGACAAAGAGTTCAGTATAAACAATCTGGAAGACCAGCTGTCAGCAGTTGGTACATTATTTTGCTATTACCATTTTTATTACTGCATTTTACTTTCATCTTCAATTGTACTTACTTGAAAAGTCTCAAGTTTGACTTATTTTTTTAAGGATCAGGGGGACAACGTCCCAGAAATTCCTCAGCTGACACAGACCTGCTCAAGGCCCATCTACACTAGGAAAAGAAAGAATGTGCTGTACAACAGCTTTGAGAAAATACGTCCATGTACCTCACGTCAAATAAATCACAGAAGACTGCACCAGGATCTACAGCACGCTTGTTCCAAGGCCGCTTAATGACTACATCATCTGCACTGGCGCGTATCCATCACTGCTTCTGCAACACTGGTGAAGACAAGTGCTAGTACAATGAGCTGGGATGCAATGCTGCACCCAGATACCTTGACTGACCTCTACCATGAAAGTCTGCATTCTCTTCCCAGTAATGAAGCTCCTGAAAAGCTGCTACCCAGCTGAGCTGCTCCAGATTCTAAAGCTGCTTTACCCAGCCCCACCACCATCTTGCACCCACTTGCACCAGTCTTGCAACTGACTGCAAAGCATGCATCTGGTAGCACAGTGCAGGCAATCAAACTGGAAATACCCTGCTTTAGGACAGAGTTCAGCTTTCTTACCCAACATAACTTAACTTGAGGAAATAACTCCTGAAGACAGAAAGAAGTGACCAAGCACCCAGGTGACACGGAAGCAAACACTGGCTGTGGAGCAGACAAAGACCGGCCATTTCATCGGGACCAGCCAGCACAACCACCACCAGTCACGTGCTGCTGGTCAACTCCAGCAGGGACCTTCAGACAGCCAAAGCAATGCAGGAATTGCTCCACTCTTAACAATAAAGATGGGAGGTACCAATACTACTCCCAGGGTTCAAACAAGCAAAACTCCCCTCCTGGACCTTTGTCTTAGCTCCTTATGGCTAAACAGCCATGATGATCTGAGCAGGAAGCAAATCAAAGTCAGAGCAACTTTTCATAAAGCTCTGTTAAAGAAAAGTAGCTGCTTCAACATTTTGTGGGCACGAACTTCCAACATAGCAAACAGGCACACCCTTAATCGTAAAACAAACTTCTACTTAAAGGCAAACTATCGACCAAGCTTCTTCTGAGCCAATTTGCCAAACCTGCAAACTTTGTTTTGCAAGCAGCCTCTGGAAGTGGATTTTTTCATACTTACCAAAGACAGCATGTAATACCATTACAGCAAACAACAATAAAACTTGGATACTGCAAGGCAGAGGTGAGGGCAAGGGAGGAAAAATTGATATCTTGACGTTCCATAGCCATGCAGAAGATACTTCCTTAAAAGGTTTGAAAGTGACTGTCTCAAACTGATCTTACATAACTTGCTGCAGCAACACCAAACTTGAAACAAGTTTCTCCTCCTTTCTACACTTTGTTAATTTCACTGCTCATAATAATACCACAGAACTTAGATTAAAAGCCTTAATATTCCAAAAGACAAGTATAAGGGTGGGAGGTCTCAACTGTCTCAGTACTGCAACAGCATCAACAACGAAAACATAGTTCTTGAAATGATTTACTTTAACTGGGAAGATAGGAAACATTTATAGTCAGAGTGCTTTTATGATTACTTAGCTAAAAATAAACATTATTTTATATTCCTTCTTTTCAGTATCAAAGCTGCAGGTAATCAGGCCAAGATCAGAAATCCAAAATGAGCTAATGAAACAATTCAACCAGATCTGTAGTATATTTAAAAAACCACAAAACTTAAGTGGGTAAATTTTAAGTTAAACCCATCTTATTACAGTCTTGCCAAGCAGTACTTGCAGTGGGGATTACCAATATAGCTGACAAAAAAGCACTAACTTTACCATATACTATGAGTTATTAACACTGTTATTAACCCCTACAAGCTTTCCAACATCTCCATGATCAGCATATCAAAATACTTTGAAGTAACTCTTATAAAATGAACATTACAGTAGAAATTAGGAGTCAGACACAAAGCCCACATACAAATACATAGCATATCCGTGCAGAAGACAGCATCGGCCAGAGAGAACTGAGCAAGTATTTTATCAAAAAGGCTGAAGATGGGAAACAGAAGGGGCTCCACAAGATGAAGAGAAATCCTCTTTTCAAATAATCCTTTTCAAGGATTCAAATAATTAATTTTTTTTTATCCTTACTACATGTCTTACACATTCCTTGGATAAATTAAATATTAATTTGGTTAATGGTGCCAATTCTGATTCTGAGAGACTCTGCTTCTATTTGAAACAAGCACTGCAGAGCTATGTATACTATGGCAAAATTAAACTAATATTAAAATGGCATGCTTTGCTGCTTCTAATAATGGTTAAAAAAAGTATACTCAAAAGCCTCTAATGCAAAGAAACCTCAAGAACTGTCCCTGCTCTTCCTTCATTACTGGAAGTGCTGTAGAATAATAATACTGCCCTCACACTTAAGAGAACCTTGAGCACTATTAGCTGACTAGTACGTTTACTGCTCTTCATATACAGTCAACAGGAACCAGGCAGCAAAGTCAGAAGCACACAAAGCCTATCTTTACCGAATTACACACCCAGAGGAGCTGTGGATGCCCCATCCCTGGCAGTGCTCAAGTCCAAGAGGGCTGGAGCTTTGGGCTGCCTGGGCTGGTGGGAGGTGTCCCTGCCCATGGAAGGGGGCTGGAACTAGATGAACTGAAGTTCCCGTCTGACCCAAACCATTCCATGATCCTATGGTTCACCTGCATCTGTTTAAAATAAACCTTTCATGTTTTAGCACAAATATAATAGTGATAATTTTGCTGTCTTCATTTCTTATTGGATGCTTTAATAGTTTACATTAATAAACAAATGCACCATAAAGCTATTACTGTTGAGCAACCCTGAACTGAATTTCAGTTTACTGCTGTTTATCAGTCATCTTTGGACAAAACAGCCTTGAAGTCATGACTTTCAACTACTCCTACCAGACTTTTCATTGCTTTACATAAGACGACTTGCGTAATGGCAGATGAATTGTTTCTAAAACCAGTTAAGCTAGATTACTGCAGAAAAGAACTTAGCTGACCCTTGTGTTGTATTCTCTTCCTTTCACCTGAGATTGAATTCCATGGCACAAAGTCCTATTTGGATATAATGCCCCATGGCAGAAAACTGAACAGACTTGAAACTGCTTTAAGTTCACTAGGAATGTATTTTATTAGAATAATGGATTACTTAGGCTTGGAATGAGGTGGAAGCCAAAACAAACTTTAACTAGGTGATTAACCTGGGGACTCTAGAGGGCTTTTTGCCTGGCTGGAATTCAAACACAGTAGCAGAGGATTAATATTTAATTCATGCCAACAGGTTCCTGCCTGGACTTGTTCCGCATTAACCACAGCCAGCACAATTACTGCAAATACATCACACTTCCACAAATTGGCCTAATTTTCATGAACAGTTTAGTCATCTTAGAACTTGTCTTCATTAATTTCCAAGAAAAAAAGAAATAAGCAATGTTCTAGATAGAAAAAAATAAAAATCAGATTCCTTCTTTTCAATGAAGGACACACCTGGTGTTAAAAGCATGGGCTCAGCTGGTGTCCATCTACTCTTCTCATCTGGATTTTGTATAGAAAGTCTACAAAAGATAGAAAGTCTATATTCTGTCCTTCTGCCTCCTCCAAACAGACCTTGTCCTGGATGTGCAGTCAATTTTTTTCACCCTCCTTTAGAAAAACCCAACGCATCCTAGACATTTCTCAGAGACAAACTGTGGCAAGTTTTGCTGTTTTGGAGTTTGCTGTTTCTTCTGGAGGACCAAATCTACCAAAAATTGACAACTAGCAGAAGGAAAAATGACATGAAAGGCTTGACTGAGGAAATGAAAGAACGAACATCTTATTTAGCTCCTTCCACTTCCGGTGATCTCACAAACTCCAGAATATTGCACAGAGATATCAGTGGCTTTTCAACATTAAAGAAGGCTCAATGTGCCATTGCTACATTAATTTCAGTCAGGATCACAAGAGCAGCAGACAGGATTTTGCTCTGCAAATTCAAGACAAAGAGGAAAAAAAACCACAAGAACTCAAGAGCATTCAGGGGTAACAATAGCTAATAATAATCCGACAATTTTAACACTGCTTTGGCTGTCAGAATGATACATAACCTTCTGTATTCTTATTTAGGATAAATGTTATACTCTCTGCTTTTTTCAATTTAAAAAATAAAAAGAAAAAAGTAACGGACAGAGAGCCAAAATTTATTCTTGCCCATGAACGCTAGTGGGAAATGTACACAAAGCTTCCCAACCACCCACACACTCCTATAAAAATGTCTCAAGTTCTTTAAAGCACATGAGATCATCCAGCTGCTCTCTGCTTATACTTAATGTTCTTTTTCATTCCAGTTTGGTCTCTTTCACATGTTTTTCAATAAAACTCCCAAAGCCAAATTGTTTCCCTACTTTGGGTTCTAACCACAAGCTTCTTCAAGTCCCATTTTCAAATGCAACTAACTCCTTGTATTTCAACCAGTTTCCAATGCAGTGTAAATTCTCAGCACATTTTAAAGACAAAACATACAGAACAGTGTCCGTATGATAGACATGTACAGTAATAAGATATCCAATTAGATGTTCCATCAAAAGGATTCTCATGGTCATCTTTTATTATTCAACGTTCCTTTCAGTTCCAGGTACTGCACTGCATTGTATTCAACTGGTTTAACTGAAAGATATTCTGAAGTTTTGAATGAAGATTTTTCAGCACAGCATGGTATCAGGGTAAGCACACCAGAATTAAGAGAGTCTAACAAAATGCATTTCTACTTAAGACAGAACTTGTAATATTTTCATCTATTTCTTCCATGACAATTATCTGCCATTTTAGGAATGACAGAATCATTTAGATTGCAAAAGAGTTCTAAGACCAAATCCAACCATCCATCTAACATCGCATCACTAAACCACATCTACAGGTCTGTTAAATACCTCCAGCAACAGCAACTCTACCACCTCCCCAGACAGGCTGTTCCAATGCCTAACCACCCCTTCCATGGGGCTCCTGATACTCAACCTAAGCCTCCCCCAGTACCACTTGAGGCAGTTTCCTCGTATTCAATCTCTCATCACCCAAGAGAGGAAACCAGCATCCTTATTGCTGCAACCTCCTTTCAGGCAGTGGCATGGAGCTGTGAGACCTCCCCTCAGCCTCCTCAGACTGAACCACTCAGCTCCTTCAGCCTTCAGTTTCTTCCAAGATAACAGTGAAAAACGTAGATGTTTTCCTACACTGAAGAGCATCTGCATACGTAGATGGACAAATAGCTATTTATAAAGATAACTTAATCTATCAACAGACATTTCTGTTTAACAGAGTTACTGAGGAAAAAAAAGAATCAAAGGCCTGTTGCCAGGCCTGAGTGGTGTATTCATTTGTTACTTCCTGCATAATCAGTATCATGTGGAAAGGACAAACTATTAGGGAACAGAAAATCAACCCATTCACTAGACAACCTAACAGTGTCACAGAACCAGATGTGTAATACCTGCATAAAGCCCTACAGACCAAAGAGATGCTTCTAATGGAGCTAGAGACCCCTTTCTAGGTAAAAAAAAAAAAAAAACAAAAAAAAAACCAAAAAAAAAAAACAACCCTTAAATACATTGAAGCAGGTACTCAAGTACTTGGTTACACCAGTCTTCACATTTCGCATTAACTGCAAGTACAATATGCGGCCTCATTTTTTACACGAGAAGGTGAGCAGGATTACTTTCTGCTCACCTTCTTCCAAAGCTCAGCATTTAGTGAGAGTTGATAAGCTTGTCGTGCTGTCTTACAAGGCTAGAAGCACTAGGCTCAGTCATTTCAGTACCTTCAAGCTCACTGAAGAAGGAAACAACCATGAGAACATAACACTTTTATGAACTTGACTCTTGCTCCAGAGTGCTTTTATCAAGTATTTTGACACCTGTGTCATTAGTAATAGACAACATCCCGAACGAATCCCATCCAGCACACCATTTAACCAATAGAAGATAACCCATTAGCTATCCAGAAATACAGCACCTTTCCACAACAGTTCTGACAGAAACCGCGGCAGTGGGGCCGAAGCAGCAGCACACAGTCAGGCGGCTCCGCAATAGATGCCGCAAGAGCCGCCCGGCCCGCACAGAAGAGGGCGGCGCAGACACCAGAGAGGCGCGGGGCCCGTTCCTCCGCGGCCCCACCGCCCCTCACAGCACTGCCGCGGCCCTTCCCGCGCCCTTCTCACCCCACACCCCAGGGCCAACCCAAGACGGGAGACACGCGGTTGTGCAACTGCCCCTACTGAAGGCCGCGTGACGGCGGGAGGCCCGCAAGAAGGAACCGGACAAGCGGGCGGGGCGGGGCCGAGCTCACCCCTCGCCACGGACTGACCTGGCCCCGAACTGCGGAGCGAGCAGAGCAAGACCCCGGCCCGGGAGGGGGGCGGGGAGGAAAGTACCGGAGGGGCGGGGCCCGGCCCCCGCCGTGACTCAGCGCTGCCCCCGGGGCGGGGCGGCACCACGTGCTCCGCCGGCCGCGTGACCGCCCGGCCCGCCCCTCCCCAACCGCCGGGCCGCGAGGAAGGGAGGGGGAGGCGGGGGCGCGGGCGCCCCCTGTTCCCGCCCGCCCCGTGGCGGCTGCGCTCTCACCTGCGCGGCGGGGGGCAGCTCGATCTCCATGGCGCGGGAACGGCGGCGCGGACGCGGGAACGGCGGCGCGGAGCTGTCGCGGCTCTGCCGGCACCGCCTGAGCTCTCGTTCCGACGCTGTTTGGAGACGGGGACGGCCCGGGTCGGGCCGAGCCAGCGGCGACCGCCGCGCTCCGCCCCGCCTCGGTGCAGCCACTCAGCGGTGCCCGCGGAGGCGGCTCCTTTCCCGGCGGCGGCGGAGGTGCTGGGAACGCGGCCCTCCCCCGACGCCGGGCCCGGGCGGCGGGATTTTGTGTGAGGAGAGCGCGCGGCGCTCCGGCCAGCCCCGTCCGTGCCTCAGCCCGGGCGCAGCGGCGGTGCGTTCCCCAGGTGTGTGGTTTCCCCTTCTTTTCTTGTTCTGCCTAACGAGCCCGTCCCAAACCACGGCTGCGAGCCGTGGGCAGTCTGCTACGTTGACAGACACCTTTCCGGACTGTTTCTGATCGTGCCCTCCGCACGTGCTTTCCTAATACGTCATGGTCTCATCCCAAAGTACTGTAATTCCCTGGTATCTGTGGTTTCTTGTACTGTAATCCCCGCTCATACTACGGGTGTTGAAATACCGTTGGCGTGCATGGCTCAGCCGGCTGACTTACAGACCCCAGTCTCCCACGTGATGCTTTCTAGAGAGATGCGGTGGAAATGCCCATCCTATCGGATGTCAGCGTTCCTCCGTCAGATGTTCCACTGGCCCGGCACCGGGTTAGAAGAAAACTCGATCCCTAGGGGCTTTCCAGCACTTAAAGCGAACTCAAAAGCATGAGAGGGACCGACCTTTAACATGATCTGATAGCGATAAAAACAAGAGGGAATGTCTTTAAATTAGGAAAGAAGAGATTTCGGTTAGCTGTTAGGAGGAAATTTCTTTACTCAGAAGGCAGTGAGGCATTGGCACAGCTGCCCAGGGAGCTGTAGGTGCCCTCTCCCCTGGAGGCATTCACTGCCAGGTTGGATGGGGCCCTGGGCCCTGATCTGGTGGTTGGCAACCCAACCCATGGCAGGGGGTTGGAGCAGGGTGATTTGGAAGAAACTTTCCAACCTAAGGCATTATATGGCTGCATGATTCTCTTCAGTCTTACATTCCCTGGTTCTTGCCTGTGATTTAGCACAGCTGCCTATCTGAATATCATCCAGATGTATTTCATGCAGTGTTTGCTGGGTGTCATCTACATCTAGTCAAACAATGAATTCAGCCCTGACACAAAAAAAGATGGAAATCACAAGAAAACCGTGTGGAATCTGGACACAACATACTGTACAGACATTTAGTGGTGTGGAGATGTATCACAAATAGCAGGAAGGTGGAACAACACTGTCACAGCATTACAGACCTGTGTGTTTGTCAGCTTTCTTCTTCAGGACAGAGGAACACCATTGTATGGGAACTGCTGAACTCTGATTGATCACCTGAGGCGAGCCGTGAGTCAGCCAGAGGAGCACAGGTGAAGGCGATTCACCTGTGCTGCCGGAAGGGGTGGAGCCTGGCTGCACCCTTCCTACACCTATTTAAGAGCTGGCTACGAGTGGGGAAGGATCTTGTCTGGAGATCTTCTGGTTTTTTTTTTGTTGGTGATCCTAGCATAGGGGTAAGCCTTCCATTTATTCTCTCGTATTATCTTAGTCTACTTTGCCTAACTCTCTTGTTCTTTTTGTGATTATAACATCTTAATATCCATTGGTTATGCATCTTTAATATCCATTGATTGTACAAGTCATTACCTGAAACACTGATTGATCATCTGGGGAAAGGACCCAGTCAGCTCTGGGAGCACAGGTGAAGGCGATTCAGCTGTGTGACCAGAAGGTTGGAGCCTGGCTGCACCTCTCTGAGATCTCATTTAAGGGCTGACTGCTATTAGGGAAGGATGTTTTTCTGGAGATTTTTCCTTGGTGATGCTTTTCTTTGTAAACCTAGAATCTTCTGAAATGGGTGAGCAATCTTTTTCTTTATAGCTCCTTTCTATCGTGTTGATTCATCCATCAGTGTGCTTTTGTTGTAACACTTTCATATTGTATTGATCTGTTTCTTTATTGTAGCTGTGTAAGTGACCAATGTTTCAAAATAGGTGAGGAGCTTGATGCGCACAAATTGTTTTGGATATAGTTCTTTAGGCTTTGTCTGTTCAGTGATGTCTTGATAATACCCCTGCTAAATAAGTAATGACAAAGATTTGATTTTATAGCTGTTTAGTATGCGCTTAATAATATATTGTGTTCCTTAGGAGTAACAGCTAACACATAACACACTGAGAAGTTGGACAGTGCTTTCAGAGCTGATGGGCCAAAGGCCTATATTCCTGCTATGTCACAGTTATCAAATTATTGTAATGTCTTAATTCACTTATAGTTATTCAATAAATTACTTGTATCAGAAAGTAAACTGGGTTCCACTTGCAATTCAAGTAGCAGAAAAATATTTGATCACTTCAGTGTGCTGAATATAGGTCTGAAAAGATATTGCTGCTGTCATTCTGTCTATAAGCTGCCTGGCAGTGTGTTTCAGCCACAGAATGGTTGAAGTGGGAAGGACCTCTGGAGGTTATCTGAGCCAACCCCTTGCTCAGGTAGGGACATCCTGAGCCGATTGCCTAGGGGGTATTTTCTAAGGAAGCATTAACGTGGGAGTGATGTGATAAGTATTAGGAATTCTTCGTTCTAAAAGTGTTTTTTGGAATGAAGCATGTTCTTAATAAAGTTTCACACTTCAAAGTTTTGATTGATCCTTTGGTTACCCTTTGTGCCCGTTTTTAAAGCTCGTTTTTAAAGCTCCTTTGTAATATAACCAAGTAATGTGAGGTTAAGACACTTATTGTTTGAAGTTTTCCATTGTAGGCAATTGTTTAGCTCGTGTGGTTTGAGGCTGAGGTGTTGCTGTAGATTCTCTCCAGAGTGATGTAGTATGCCTGCATGGAGTGTTCACAGTGCTTGTGCTGTGCTAGTTCAACTTGCCAATGTACAGCAGTGGTTGTTTTGCTTTTCACAATTGCCTCACAAGGTGCAAGGCCATGACTGATTTATTTGCATCCACCTGTTGCAAGTGGGTGTCTACCCAAAAATGTAGAATGTGCTTGCTTTAGTTATGTGAAATCCATTTGAAGAAAGAACCTGTAATCTAAGTAGGCTTATAATATGCATGTTTAGTAACCCTATGAGGTATGGTGAAAGCACTTGCAGTGGAAGTTAAAATGCATCCATGGAGCCACTAAATATACTGAGGGCATCTAAGCAGAACACATACTGCATGTGTGAATGAACAAGCTGTTTTGAAGTAGCTCTCACAATACCATGTCTGCAGTTCAAGGGAGGGGTAACACAAGGTGATGATTAACAATCTCCAGTGGAAAACCAGAGTCAAAGCTGTATTTTGGTGTGCTTTGTAGTACTTCAGTTGTATCTTGCGGTCTCTGGAGGATCTGAGCTATACAGCAGAAATTGGTGTCACAGTTTAAAACTCTCTTGAGTAGAGCTGCTCCCAGCTCAAGACCCCATGCTAGTGATGTTTTTTTGATTTATTTTTTTCTTCAATACTATAAAAGAAATAGAAAGCGAAAGATAGAACACATTAGCACAAAATGAGTAATGCACAATGTCAGTCCCTGAAAAATTGCCCTGAAACTATGAAGGTGTATTTTCTTTATGTTTTATTTAATAGAAAGGAAAATAAAAGCACACGGGAATCTTAGGTATTGGTGTAGATTGTATCACAGAGCAGAAATTCTGTGTAAAGCTAACCAGCTTGATTAGAGCCTGGGGTGAAAAAAGAAAAAGGACACTTTCTGGCCAGGCTAGATAAAGAGTGTTGACTGTATATTTCATTTGTGTTCCTTACTTAATTTCTTTTCTCCTTATCTTCACACCTTGAGCTCAGGCAGACCAGTGTTTTTATGCTCCTTTTGAAATGATAGGGAAAAGGAGAGATTAGGCTATGTTTTTAGTTAATGGTCTATTAACATTTTGATGAAGTTATTTCTAATGTCTCTGCATAACATTTTATATTATCTTGCATTAGAATAATTATGAAGCCAGAAACTTCACAGTGCCACCTACTGCTGAAAATATGTATTTTAAGACCTGACTAATTGGAGCAACAAAGAAAAATAGTGTTGGCACGTAATGTTTCAAACATCTGAAAAATGTTGGAAATGCATCCTGATTTGCTGAGTGAATTTAAGTAACGCTGAACTTCTAAGTTTAGAATCAACTCATCTGTTTTTACTGAGGTTATAATGAGAAGTGACTCTCAGGATCTGGGGTTTTGTGCTATATAGAACTTTTGTTTGTGTTATGTTTTTTAACAAAGCCTTATTTTAAAATGAGTCCCTCTGATAATATTAGAAAACACTGATGAAAGATTCAATGAAACAGAATTCATTTTTAACTTAATAACAAGGAAATGTCCTCTGTTTTACAGAGAGGCCTTAAGGAGATATAAATGAAGAGCCCTGGAATCAGCATATGTGGCACACACTCCATTCCCTTCTTACTTTGTGAAGCTGTATGATGGACCACGGATTGCCGCTTGGTTGTTGGAGAAGTTGGTATGTCCTCAGCCATGGTGGCTGGAATTCATCTTCCCTAACTCTTACAATATAAATGTTAGATGAAGTTAATGTACAGCTTAAAGTGCTGTAGTTGGCTCTTTCTTCACTTCTTAAAGAAAATCCTATCTCAATAATACTGCTGGAATAGCATCCAAATACCTTTTACATTTTTCTGTGTCCCAATCTTTAAGTATTGATTACGATCTCATTCCCTGGAACTATGGTAATAAGAGAAGTGATAGGATTTTGTTCATAAATATGAATAACTAGGGTGTAGACCTTTATTTGTTCTTCCTGAGGAAAGCTCAACATTAAATTTGGCTCCAAGGAGTCAGAAATGTTTAACTTCTACTGGTACTTGTCTCAGCCTGTAGAATAAACTGATGCTTTGAATGCGTGATTGTCAGAGTTTGTCCTATTGTATAGCATGAACAATTAAACATTCTTAAATGTAGAAACTAATTTCCTTTCAAGTTGAGAAATTCTTGAAAACAATGTGTTTAAAACAGGTAAAAGAGCTTGTAAAGACAATTTAGCCACTTTGTGGTAGTATTTTGGAAGCCTTTAAGGGGAACTCTGTAGAACTCCTTTTTTCCTTTCACAGCAGAGATGGACTGCTTTTGTGATGGTATTAACCCACTGTGTAGGGTTATAGAATCATTAAGTTGTAGAAGACCACTAGTCCAAGTGTTGTACTTAGTTTTGCAGCAGTAGGCTGATCTAATCATCAGATAAAAATTCAGAATTTTTTGTAACACTGATGAACATGTAGTTCTGAGTGCCCACTTCACTGATGTTTGACAGTAACTAAGTTAGCTTGGTTTTTGTTGTTGTTGTTTTTTTTTGTTTTTTTTTGTTTTTTTTTAAGAAAAAGAACATTTTGTAGTTGTTGAACTTGTCATGCCTTTCATGCACTTAATACGCTGACTTTTTGGAAAGATCAATTAAACAATTTTTTTTCTAGTGTACTTTCTATGATAATTCTGTATTCCTTGTCAGGCTGAAAGTTGTTTAGTTGTCTGTGCTAACAACTGTCTTACATTGCAAAGTCCCCTGCAGACTGGGGAAAATTCAGAGCCACATGGCCTTCTTAATCTGGAACGGAACATTGTATTATTAAGGGAAGAAAAACAAAGTATTGATGATATCCTACAAGGTCCAGTGTGGCAGAGTGCATAGTCTGTGGCCCTTCTTTCTATAACCTTTCAAAACTGTGTCTTTCCAAAAGAAGTAACAAGCAGCAAACAGGGTCGTTCCTCTGAATGGAGTAGGGGAGCTCAATCATGATACTAAAGCTTTGTGTTGTCTTCCTCAAATTCCTGTTTTCTTGAAATGCTGTTGGTGCCCACTCCTCTTCCTTGGTCAATTATAATTCATCTGGTTCTTCTTGCTTGGTTCTCTCACTGTGGACTCTGAACTTCTAGTGTTTATTTGTGTCAGTCTAAATAATTAGAAGCAATAGGGTATCTCAGAAACTTGGAAAGGTTGAAAACGTTCTGCTTCTTTCCCGAAGAAAGGTATAGACTCAAATCATGGAGCAGTTGTTTTTTCTTTTAGCTTTTGTTTAATTTAAGTTGCGTATTTTTGTCTTGTTCAAAACATACCATTATGTACACAGTGTGCCCACCCATGAGCCTCATTCCTAATCTTGCCTGTTAGTGTGCCGTATGGTGAGTGTAACAAATGGATCTGGGTATGAATGAAGGATGTTTTGGTAACTAATACTGAGTAGTCAGTGTGGTCCTCAGCAGTTCGCGCGTGTGTGTGTGCATCCCTACCTTTTACTTAAGTATATGGTAGAGATAGGGAGGTTAACATTTAAAAGAGTTTCTGAGGAAATGAGAACCAAGCTTGACTCTTAGAATGTAAATGCAACTCTTACTTTAATGCGTTATTTTGGGATTTGTTACAAGGGTGATTTGGTGGCTGCAGAAGGATCTCTGGTAGCCTGTGACCTGCTGTTTTTTTTTTTTCCCACTTGCAATAAGTATTCTCTTCCAGAAGTTGTCCATTATGAGTGCCCCTTAATCACCCTTAAGGTTTGAACAAGTTAAATGTGTGTATTTCTGAATAAATGTGGCCCTCCAGCCACTGATTATTTTCCTGGATTTTTTCAGAACTTTCTCATTTATCTTTGTCTTTTTGATAGTGCTGTGGGTGGAAATGAATATTTAAGGCTGAAATCATAAAGCAAATGACTTAACCTCCTGCTGTTCCAGATTCTTGTACAGAACTCAAAATTACACTGTTCTTTTGCTTTGCCATATCCTGTGCAAACTCATTTCTAGTGGCTGGGGAGAGGTAGGAGAGTTTCCCATCACTTTATTTTCCAATTACTGCAGGCTGTCTCTCTCACTGAAAAGCTACTTGTATTACTCATGCAATCTTTATCAATTTGCTTGATTCTAGATCAAAACCACTACTTTTGGGGTGCTTCACTTTTTTATACATCTTTAATTCTCTCTTCACTGCTATTAGAAGGTTTTTGCAAAGTACAATTGTACATGTCAGGAGTATGCTGAAGTTTACTTATTTTCCCAATGAATACATTAAAAATGAGTCTGAACAACTATACCTATACCTGTCGTACCCTAAACATCTATCATATCCTCACAGTTCAATGTGTGACATGTCTTTGCAACACAGCATTGATATTCCCAATATATGACAATGTACAGTGAGCCATGTTCTGGAGAACCCTATAGGAGAACAGGAGCAGCAGTTTGGTAGTTGGCAGGATGAGGCAGCTGGCCTGTGAGCAGCCTGGGAGCTTCACAGGCAAATAGCTTGCTGCTGGCAGGATGTCATTAGCGGCAGCAGGATGACATAAGGAGGCAGGAGACGCAACAAAACTGCATATGTGACTGGCAGAAGAGTAGTGTCTAAGAGTCCCAAGGCCCACTTGATTCCATCATAATCCTCATTTGAGTTTCAGCTGCAGGGCTGGTGACTTTGACACTGTTAAGAGTTAATTGTGGTTAATTGCACTTAAGGGAGTTGCCCTACTTGTTCCCAGAAAGCCATAAAGCGGTCGCACTACTTTTGCAGCCCCTATGTGTTAAACGAGGACACCCTGCTAACAGAAGCCTGTGGAGTCTCATGTTTGGCACTGCTGGCTGAGAGAGGTGGCTGCCTGCATTCAGGGGACAGGTGGTCCATAAAGCAAGAGAAGTTATGGCTTGCTTATCAAAGCCAGTCTGAGTTTTTAGGTAAGATTTTCATGAAAAATGGAACATGTAAAAAGAAAATCTACTTCATGATTACATCTGCTGTTTCTCTTCAGCCATTCCTTTTCACAATTTGTCTGAACAGATCACTCAAGTTTGCACAGCATAAGCAGTCAAAATATTTGTTGCTTGTGGTCCTGAATCTTCCAGATGCTGAGTGGTTGCTATGCAAATCTCTAGTATTATTCACTCGGAACAGAAATCATACTTAAGAGAGATTGATGCCACAGATATGCTTTGTTTTTTCTTTTGAAAGCTGGCAAGGTGCTTTTTTAACAAATGTTCCTGAGTTCTGCGCATGTCATCACACATCTTGTGATGATAATTTGTGCTATAATTACAATAAGTGTATCAACATAATTCTTAAAAACTATGGCAGAATGCAACCATTACTCCTTGACCCTGCATTGATCGTAGATGATTTCTTGTATTCATTTATAGATATTCAATCCAACCATTTTCAGTCAAATGACTTGTTTTCAAGCTCGCAAAGGCTGTTTCTGAAAGAATATAGTGTGTGTGTTATATTAGTTTTCACACAGCTTATAAGTGCAACAAGAGAGCTGGAGAGGCATTGTCAGATGAAAACAAGTCAATAGGAACATGGATGATTTTCTTAGGTGAGCCAAATAAAGCAGAAAATTCAGGCATGCACTGGACTAAGTATTATAACTTGTGATGTTTAGGAGCTCTGCAAGTCTTTGTCACTTTGCAGATTTAACAAGAATAAGAGCTTTTCTGAAAGCGAGATTTTTACTGTTGCTCACGCACAGAACTTTTTCTCTTCTAATATAGCCAACTTACTGGCTATATGAGCTGGCTAGCATTTCAGCAAACTAAATTCCTGGTGCTCTGCCTGATTTCCTTGGAAAAACTGAAGCTGCTTTTAAGGAGGTTCTGTGAGAAAACACAGTGGAAGAATTAGTTTTGCTAACTTTAGCCTGCTTATATGGGGAAGACTTGCAGATGCCCTCAGGCATGAACTTGGTTACATAAAGAGTAAGAAATACAAAATAAATCATATTCTTTAATTCTAAATTGCATTATTTGATGTAATAAGAACTTCCAGACCAGATCAAATCTAAATTAGTTGCCTGACAGTGGTAATTCCCAGATGTCTCTGAGGAAATTGCCCTATTCTTCAACCTCCTTTCCCACCTCCACCAGTATAATGGATAATTATATAACAACCTGACTACAGGGGAAGTTATTTTTTACCCTCAGGCTGGTGGCTGATTTATGCCCTGAACTGAGAACATTTATATCCATTATGAATTTTTATTGGGTCCAATCTAATTCCCCACATAAATGTATGAATATGTATGTATAACCTTTTACTAAATCCTGCTAAGCGCTTGGCATCAATGATACCATTTGCAGCATATTTCATGTGCAGTGAACTTATGCCAATTTTAAATATATTGCTTTTTTACTCTTATTACTGCAGTCAGTGCTTGCTTGGGGAATGTTTGGATGCCAACAAGAGTGGCATCTCCTTCTGCACTTGTCCTGCTTTGAGAGCTGCAGAGAGCAGTGAGATCACACCTTGGCCTCCTCCAGACTGGACAACTCAAGTAACCTCAGCCTCTCCTTTTGCTAGCTTTGCTGCCCTCCTCTGGACACTTTCATGGACCTTAATATCCTTTCTATATTGTGGAGATTGGAACTGCGTGCAACTGTATGAACTGTATTCAAGCTGAGATCACCCCAAAATTAGATATAGAGGGAGACTCGCCTCTTTTGACTATGTCTGTGTCTAATGCATCCCAAAATGCCTTTTGCCTCTTGACTGCGAGGGCAGGCTGCTGGCTCATGTTGAGCCTGCTGTTACCAGCACACCCAGGTCACTTTCCGCAGAGATGTTCTCCTGACACTCATCTCTATCTCTGCCTGTATTAGGCATTGCTCTGTCCCCGGTGCAGCACTCAGCATTTTCCTTTTTTGAACCTCATGCTGTGGATGATTGCCCAATGCAATAATCACAGAAAGTAGACAGGTTTTGACTAGAAGTGAAGGAAGATGGGACAGTCTGTAGGGAAGACTGTTGTATATTCACAATACTGTAGATCGTAGGAAAGAAACAACATAAATTGCTTTACTTTATTCTAGCAAAAGTGAGTGTTACCAACAGTATCTACAATTATAGTAACCTGAAAGGTGAGGTTGACAATAGAAAGGTGTACCCTTGAAAATCAAACCTTGAATTAGTACCTGAAATGAAAAGGGGCCATGAGACAGGCTCAAGTAGTCAATGTATGAAAATCCTTAAGTTTGTGTGTCTTCATAACATCAAGTCAGTGATGAAATGGCATTAAGCTGAATGGGGATGTACTCAGAGCCAACAGACATTCAGAGTGATTGTGTCAGACGGCAGGATCTGAGAGGCAATACTAATGTAAAAGAACTTCTGTGAGTAGGATATCCGCGGATAAAGCCACAAAGTTAAAATCTGAATGTAAATGTTTTAGTTTGGGAGTGCTGAGAAATCGTCTTCTGTTGGTTCACTTAACTAATATAATGACCAGTTGTTACATTTTTATCCAGTTTAAAATTTCCCTGCAGCTCAAGGTAATTTAGATCTGAGATTTTGGCTCAACTCCATTCCTAGCCTGTACTCAGTATAAATTATTGCCCTGAAACCATGACATGTTCAATTTATCCTCCACTTTAAATGGCTGAAGAGTACATGCATAATTCTGTGCATGCCCCACTTTCTGTAATCTACTGTGACAAACAGACCAAGTGACTGAAACTACTAGGTAAGACACTTTATTTTAGTCATGAGCCCACACCCAGCTGAAGTTTAAATACCAAGTAAAAATGACTTTTGAATTATTTGACTTGAATTAATGCCAAATTCAATCTTATGCGGTCTCAGAGAGGGGAAAAAAAAAAAAATTGGAATAAAACCAGTGATTTATGTGTAGGAATATAAGCAGCAATTGAAATAACAGTTGTGGATCACAATGAAAAATATGACAGGTGTTTGGTTTTTTTTTTTTGTGCTATTGTGATTGTGGGATTGGGAACTTGGTGATGATTTGATACAGAGTTGAGGACCTTCATTCCCAGTTCCATCTATTATCAAAAATTCTGGCCAGGCTCTGTGTGCCATGCTCCACTACATTGTTCTCTATTGTCCAGTAAAATATAAGATGACAAATATTCTCATTCTGGAGAGAAAAGTCTGAAGTAATTATATCACACGTGTCTGAAAGAAATCATACATTTTCTAACTCAAAATAACTGTGCTAAGAAATGTATCCAGAAATGCTGCACTTTTGTGTTGAGTTTTGATCTTCTGGCTCAGTTTCAGTTTTGTCCATTAGTGCCATGAGTTCAGATGTAGGAAAGTTAACTTGGCAGAAATCTGGGCTGCCTAGAATTTAACCAGTGTTATTCATCCCACAGGGGTAACGTTTTCTAGGATGATTTTGTGTTCTGAAATACTACTCTTTTTCTTAGAGTTTTTGTTACTATGTAGCAAGCCCTGCTAATAAAGTCATGTTCGTTTGCCATTTGCTAGTTCAGAACATCAGCAAGACAGCTTTTTAGCTCTACCTACTCACTCCAACATTCAACTCAAGCTAGAAGAAGTGGCTCAGGAGTAGTTACTTAAAAAGCTTGGTTTTGTTGTTCTGTTTGGCTGCTTGTACCAAGGGAGATTTTGAATACTGAAGTCATAGACAGGTCTGACTCCTTGTATCTGTTTATGTAATTTTGTCCTCAGCCAGAGACCTATTCTCTAATTTGATATTTCTCAGTGGATTTTTTTTTCTGAATTACCATGCCAAATGGTTGTCCACTTTAGTTTTTTCATAGGAAGGCTCCTGTTCAATTTCAGATACTTTTCAGTCTGTTCCACTTCAGTGGTCTGCACTCCTCCTCAGAGAGCCTTGAGCCTTCTTCATATTTGAGGTTGCCAGCTCTCTCTTTTTTTCTTTTTCCAAACAGCCAATTTTGTTCTGAAGCTCTTATGACTGAGCCAACTTTCATTCCTTTCATAAAGGGATACTCTCTTGTTATTGCAATTGAGGAATTCTGTAAGAGGCTTTTCACGTCTCCAGGGAGTTATGTACATTAAAAGCTTGCATTAGGCTCTAACTAACATTTGTTCATGCAGTATTCATTTATTGGCAAATTGCATTTGTTTCCGCTATTGATATGTACTTGTAAGTTTATTTCTAATGCTGCAGTTACATGATAATACATGACTGAATAAGATATATGCTCTGTTTGAGTAACAGAAGCAGCTAGATGCCTGAATTCAGTGCAATGTACACTGCCATCTTGTGTTCTGAAGTTCTAGTGAATATAAAAATGTGCAGTGTACACTGTAGCCTTTCACAAAATAGGTACTGGCTATATTAGTGGAATATGCAAGATATTTGTTGTTGTCTTTCTAGTAAAATATAAATATCACTGATAACTCTGAACTTGTCAGTTTGAAGGATCCATTTCTTTTAATTAATGACTTATGGGCATCTTGGACAAAACAGAAAAAAAAAAAAAAAAAAAAAACAAACAAACAAACAAAAAACCCTGCAGTTGAAAATTTTGCTGCAGCCAAGCCATTCTGCATTCTCCTTTCCAGCAATGAGGTTCAACATGGGCTCCAAGGAATAGGTCTGTTGTAAGGCAACCTCTGAACTGGTGTAGTGTTCCCAGACTAGCTGTCTGCCAAATGCTTCTCTTCTGCAGAAGGGGTGTGTGATAGAAAAGAGGGTAGACTTGTATTCTTAGCTGGAATATCTGTTTCTCTTTGGAGCAGTTGTCTTCAGAATGTAACTGGATCATCCCTAAGGCAGTGCCAGTATGCACCAGAGTACTGGCTAATTAGCCTGAAGGAGGACCTACAGTGACACTTACTTAAAAAATGAAGAAAAAGAATCTTACATCTCTGCCCTGTAGTATTTATTCAAAACAGATTCAAAACAAAAAACAGTGACAGATCTTGGTGGATGAAATAAGTGCTGCTTGCTCTTCCAGTAAAAATAATTCTGTGCTAATCAGAGAAGTGGAGTTGTACGTGTGTACTTCCAATTGCTTTCACTGTAAACAAAAAAAAACCAAACACATATAATGTATATTTTGCTCTGCCTCATTTTTTTTATTAATTCCAGTTTCTTCATGTAGATGCTCATCAACAAAGGTTTTATAAAATCCAGATAATGTTGCCTGAAATGAACATAAGCAAAAAAAGTGGAGCTAAAAATCTTTAACTAAGCTTGGAGACTGGGGCAGTGCAAGGAATACTACAAGCATATCATAGCAGCAGATGTCATGGTAGAAAGGTAGAATGGCAGAAAACAGTGGCAGGAGGCCCAGCAGAGAACGACTCTTGGCCTTACTTGTGCATTAGTTCTGATTGGGTTTGCTGCTTTCCAGTTACCTTCTATTTCACCCATTTGGCATTCCTTAGCTCTTAGTTTATGCATACTTTTATTTAACATCCAATATGACTTTCCACTTCTGAAAGGCAAATGGTTATGGCACCTGATATGACTTGTGCATGCAGTTCTCTCTCTCCTAAGGTTTATTTTTATGGCTTAAATGTGTAATAACTGAATTTAAACAACTTCTGTCTCTTGTGAAAGGAGCAGTTAGAATGTTTCTAAAGAGCTTTTGCGCCTGTGACAATACTTTCATCATACTTTACTTCCTTTTGTGCTTGCCTTCAAAAGTTAGCATGTGGTTGTGATTGCATAATCCCATTTCAGTAAGTTTGGAGTTAAAGCTTTTTGTACACTGCAGTACCACCTCTGGGCTTTATCCAGAAACTATATTTCAGAGAAAACGTCTCCAGTGTAGACTTCCACGATCCCTTTTACGAACACCCTGTGACTTCAAGTCACAGTCATTGTACAGAACTGCAAATGCCAAATGCAGCTGTGACTATCCGAATTTTCAGTGCTCTGAAAATTTCAGAATGGTTAGAGAAAGAACGAGGTCAGAGAACAGTAGATGGAGTTTCACTAAGCAAAACTTCAGGCATTTATTTGTGTTTTTTCTCCTGTAATTAAGCTTAACGTTTCTAAGTTTTTCCAGTGGCACAAAGCCAATTTTACTATTGAGGAAAAAGTTGGAGAGATCTGTGACAGAGCACAACATAATTAGGCCTTGAATTTAAAGTTACCATTTTTTTTATTTACTGACAAAACTGCCTTTCCTTTAAAGTGTCCATCTGTAGGACTGTAAATGTCAGTGGAAAAGCCTCTGCTTAGCTTGTATTTTGTGTTACCAAGAGCAGCTGGCCATTTGCTGGGTGAAAGGAAAGTTGTGCTTTGTTGTATTTGGAAGCAAAGGTTAGGAATACCACACCCGAGTCCTTGTGAATGATACATTTGGGTTGTGTCTGCCCAAACAGTGTCTTGTTAACCCTCCTTGCTTGGTTTACCAGCTCTCCTCAGGTCAGAATCCAGTATTACGCAGTTTCAGATGTTGTTCATGTGGATATATTGTCTATTTTGCTGTCCCCAGTTGTGGTCAGAGATGAGATCTTGGGATCCAGCTTCAGGCTTGATGGCAGCACAGGAAACAAGGATGCCACGCTACCTGGAGTTCCCAGATCCTGGGCTGGGACTGCTCACAAAGCCTCCAGTAGATAGAAGCTTGCTGCTAGTGCATGTGGCTGCCAGCACATCAGCAGGCACTTCTGCAGATAAACCTCTGTCCTCAGAGAGTGCTCTGGTACTGGGTTTGAAGGCAGCAGAACCACTAAACCTGCTGCAGGGATTGATAGAGCTGTGGAGAGGGATGACAAGTTCACAGCAGAGGCATTGATTCAAACAAGCTCAGTGCTCCATAAATCTGGAGATGTTTGTGCTCAGGAAGGCTTAGGAATTGTGGGATATGTAGTATCACCAGGAAGAGAAATCTGAGGCTCATAATTTTCCTCTTTACATTTTTTTACAGTGTTAGAAACTGGTTAGAAGCTGTGATACAATATATTTACACAATATAACAGAAGTGTTTTAAAATTCTTTCTTAATAAACAAATGTGCACTTCAGCTAACTTAACTAACATATAATTGCTAGAAGTCTTTATGGAATATATGTGCTATGTCTCTGTGTTCTCTGTGACCAGAGAGCTCTTCATTGACAATGCAATGCTTGCAGCACTGATCCTTTTGTTAGAGAGTTTGAATGACATATTGAGCAGTACATAAGGAAATGTAAGCATCTCATTGGAGGAATAATGCAGAAATGGTCCCTTGCCTTTTAAAGAAAAAAAACAAGCACAAGAAAAATTCAGATTAGTGACTCAAAAATAGGCATATCAGCAGTGTCTTGATCTCCTGTGTATCAGAAGCATTACCCTCTACATGGCAGTAAAAATTTGGTATTTAAATAGGAGTAGGGCAGTCTTGGCCTGAGCTGCTTTGTACCATGATGTCCATGGCAAGTGCTACTGTTGTCACAGCAAGACAACATCTTGATAAATGTCTCAATTTTGTCTCTCCCTCTGCTAAATTTATTGTAGTGATTTATTCTTCCTTCAGTTACAAGGTTGTACTATTATCCTTAGCTGCCCTTCTCAGACTAATCCATACGTTGGCCAGGAGGGAGTGCTCTAGCAGGGCTGCCAACGCTATTATCCCTGAGTCTTAACCGGCCCTGTTCCAGCAAGCTTGGGAATGATTGCCCTGAGGTTTCTCATCAAGCTGCTTCCAGCTCACAAGAACACGAGAAGTCACTCAGTGATTTTTATGCCTAGTCATTTGGTATTTAGTCATTTACAGTATTACTTTCTTCCTCGAAGTTTGGCACTGCTTTCTTTTCCCCCACTTTCTGTTTGCAATTGTTTCCCTGCTCCTAAACTTCCCGTGCTGCAGTGCTGAGGAGCCATGCATACAAGGGCAGTTTGTTTTTTAACTTCTCAACATACAAAGCATGTTGTGTTAAAGAGAAAATAAATTCTGTTTTTCTCTCACACATTTGAAAATATCTACCTTCTTCAGTGATATCATTGCATGTAATGGAGCAGTAAGCTGGTCCCCTATCACACAAAGAAAGCTGTAGAGATTAATTATCTCACAAATATTTTGGAGAATCAAGCAGTTCACCCATTTGTGCTGCTCCATTTCCCATGTTTTCAGCTGAAAGAACATGCTGCTGTCTAAATTGATGGCATCCTTTTCAGCTGAGACCAGCTTAATCTATTTTCTGTTCTTCAGAAAAGGAGCTGCCTTTGTTATCCCTTGTATGCACCACATTTCTCTATTGAAACAAAGCACTGGTGAACAGCACTGGCTTGACAGTGCCTGAAACTGGAGTCCTCAGGTCTGGTGCAGCACAGCAGTAAGACCATTTAGGGTGCAAATTCAGCAGTATGAGCTTTAATTTTATATACTTAATTAAACTTCCACACTATGCAGAAGAATTCAAATCACATCATTGTAAGGAAGGAAGCAAAATTTTAAAAGGGTAAAACCCACAAATGACCAATAATTTCAAAAGTGAAAGGAAGGCAGCCTTACAGACTGCCTTAGCCACTCATGGTTTGTCTGCTTTAGCAGTGCTTGCTTACTTATATCTAATGATGCTTTTTAATAGCTCCTACCTATGGCTGTCCACCCTGCCCTTCTCCAAAAAGGCCTTGTTTAATAGTTTATTTATGGCCTCGAATATTCAGGGAAATTACCACTCATTCCTTTTCATTCCTTGTAATTTGCAAAATTCTGTAAATCACCCCCTTTCAGTAGCGTCTCTCATGTTAAAACTGTGTTTTAATAACTGTAACTTATCTGCATCTGAGCAGAAATGTTGCTGTCACTCATACAAATACTCAGTTCAGCTGCCCTTCGCTCTTGGCCTAATCTATAATTGAATCGATGTTTGTTTTGTTTCACAGAAGGAACTTATTTACTTCTTGATCTCATTAGTGCTGCTTTACATTGTCTCCTACTTCTTGTTCTTGTTTCTCAGAGCAAAGCTAAAGAGCTTAGACCCAAGTGTTGAAAAAGGAGGATGAACTAAGGTGTGGTAGTTGCATACTTCAGCCCAAAACAAAAGGCAAATGTTACAGTGATGTGCAGTGTAATTATAATGTACGCAGGCCTGGTGTAATGATAATGACGCTGATGGCAAACCAGGAAATCCCATCTCTGCTGTGGTTAGCCACGTGCATGCAGCACCATGTGGTGTGCTCCACTAACCAGACATGGCTCCCTGTTCATAGTTCCGTGCCTCTGCTTCCTTCTGATCCACTCTTGAGACAGCAGATCAAGAGAGAGCATTAGATGCTCAGTTCCCCCACCTGTTTCTGTCTACACACTTCTTGACTTGCTTAATCTATTCTCATCAACTTTCCATTAGTAATTACCTTTATAGGATAATTGTGCTACCGTGTGGGAGGTAATTATGGGGTAATATAAGAGCATATAAGAGAATGATATAGATATTATTGAGAAAACGTTGTCAGTTTTTTCTTATTCTAAGCTGCAGATGCTTAATTCTTCTTTGATATCTATTTCCATAAAGATAATGAAAAAAACTTGGGTTTTAAGCAAAGGGAAAAAATGCCAGTTGTCACAAATAAGAAGAGGAAAATGACAAAAGCAATGGAATTATGTGACAGAAGCCTCAATAAAATCCAACGCTTAATTCAAATACAGCTCACATTTAAAGTGTGGTTTTTGTTTTTTTTTTTTTCATTTTAAAGAATCACAGGATTACTCAATTTGAGAGCAGTTTTTGTATGGTATATTCAAACACTCCCCTTGTCCCAGATATGGTGTTTACACAATTGCTTAATTGTGTGTCTGATGTTGCATACCTTGGTATTCCCTAGAGCACACTCAGGTAATTGTCTTAAAATGTAATAGACACTAGGAGATAAAGTTCCTTCTCATTAAATGCTGAGTTTGGATTTGTTTGTTAAGCTGCCTTGCTATCTGATCCAGGAAGCTTTTTTTGTTGCTTTTGTTGTTGCTGTTTGTTTGAGTGGGTCTTTTTGTTGTTGTTTGTTTGTTTTCTTTTGAGCTAGCTACAATAATCAAGTGCTCTACCTTTAAGTGAAATGTTAAACTTGGTTATCTGGTAGATGTCCATTTTCCACATTAAAGAATTCTGTAATAAGATTCAGTTGAGAACTGCACAGATACACTAAGCTTTTCAATACCTTTTTCATATTTTAATTACACAAGTGAAAATCCAACAGACTTAAATTGCATTCCATCACCTTTAGTCCTCTCCATTCCATTGTATTTCTCCTCTTTCTGAGATGTTATTTCTCATCCTGACAATGCAGAGCTCTTGTCACTCCTACAGGCTTCTCAAGAAGATGCGAGAGATAGAACCATAGAATCCTTGGAGTTGGAAGTGACCTTTAAAGGCCATCTAGCTAAACTCCCCTGCAATACAACAGGGATATCTACAGCTCGATCAGGTTGCCTAGGGTCTGATCCAGCCTTGCCTTGGAAGTCCGGAGGGATGGGGCATTCACCACATCTCTGGGCAGTCTGTGCCAGTGCCTCACCACCCTCACTGTAAAAGACCTTTTCCTTATATCTACCCTCTTTAAGCTTGAAACAATTTCCCCTTGTTCTGTTGCCCCAGACCCTGCAAAGAGTTTGTCCTCTTCTCTATAGCTCCCCTTTGGATATTGAAAGGACTTGAGTTTTTGAAAGTTTTTGAAAAATCTTTCAACTTTATTGGAAGATTTGGGTTTCTAACTAAAATACAAGCAACATTCTTTTCCGCAATACAGAAGAGATACGACAAGAGTTATTTACTCCAATACTATGTACAGGGACATAAGTAAGGGAAATACATAATTAAGCATGTGCTTTCATTGGTAATTCTTTGAAATGCTGGAAATTGTGGCAGATTGGGAGAATTTTAGTGCATCAAACTGCATACTTAGATTATTTAACAAAGTGCTATAATTCAGTCTTGCTTCCAGTGTTTCCCCTGATGATGTGATGTGATATATGTTGAGATCCTAGTTGTATCCTGAGTTGATCTCAAAATTCATACACATTGGAACACAGGTGACAGGAGAGTGCCAGGATATAGCACTGTCAGAGGAAATTGTTGAACATGATTAGTGTTTACTACAACCAGATTCTTTTGAATCAATTATACATGGAACTCTTCTCTGTTGTCTGCTGACTACCAAAGCAATACATCTCGGGAAAGAAGGCATCTTTCCTTTCCAAACACACATAACCTACACAAATGAAGAAAGAATCATCATTTTATGAATTAAATGTCTCAAAAAGAAACTACCAACTCTAGTCAGGATGAACTCATAAACTGAACTGAAAGTGGTCATTCTCCAAAGTGGATTTTCACTGTTGCAATGCTTCTCATCAGACTCTTCCAAAGAAGGGCATAAAACTGGAATGAAAAATGAAAGTTCTCGAAGTAAATGAAGAGAACTGAGCATCTCTGACTTACGAGATTAAGTCATCAAGATAAAATGCAGGTGCACAGGAGCTACAGCAGGCAAGAAAGCATACAGGAGGCAAATAGTTTCCATAGAGGCTCCCTTGTCATGCTGGGCAATTGTATTTCACTTTAATTGACAGCTCTGTTAAAGAAGGGGAAGGAGAGAAATTCTTGGGGCAATAAACAGGAGTGTGGAAACCACACTTGAGCTCCTTTGGGTAACACCTTGAGAGCTAACTGTCTGTAAATGTCAAATTATGCTTACTTCCACCAACAAAGCCACAGGAAGCCATATGTGGTAAGTTTATTCGGTTTTACTGAATTGCCTCGGTAAACAAATGCAGAAACTGTATCTCTTGACAGGCTTTTGACATACATTGTGGAAGGGTTGAAAGATGGCAGGGATGTACACCTCCTCACAGTGCTTTCTTCCTTTCATCTGGATGCAACAGGACCGTTGTTAGAATAGATTAAAGAAAGTAAAATAAGAATTCATTGAGACCTTGCAAAGCACATATACTATAAACTTATCTGCCACTCTTGTTACCAGTGATGGAGTTTAAATGGATTTACTACCAGAAGTAAACAGAATAAACAAATAGAAATTTGTCTTATTCAGTTTGCAAAGATCTGCTTTGAATTGATAGATATAGAAACACACCCACACATATATCTAACTATTTATCAGATACATTTCTTGCAAGCAAAAGATGGAGTAGGTAAAATAGGTCTGACATGGATAATAGTAGTATACTACTTCTAACTGCCCTGGGACACCAGTGGAAGGCATAGAGAAGTTGTAACCATTTTGCAGTGGAGTCAATATACATTTTTTTAATGTGTCATTGACAAGGGTTCAGCACTTGCTTCTCAAGCGATCAGCTCTTGTTCAGCTCTTGTTCAGGTATAGACATCTAGGCTGTTCTGACCATCTTGTTGATTGAAAGCTGAAATAGTTGGAAATGTAACGAGAGAGAGCTAACTGCTGTGTACAAAAAAGTCTGCATTTTTTACATGTTAAAGAGATAACATACTGCCCACTAACCTTTTCCATATAGGAAAGTCAGCTACTAGTTGGAGATCTCTAGATAAGAGATTTCATTCATGGTCCAAGCTCTGTAGATTTTTATCTGTTTTATCCTAGTTTCAGTTCTTCCTGTCCTTGTGTAAACTTTCCATATCCTGACCTTTGCCAATGGCTTGAAGTCCTGCAGGCTTCTCCCTAGCTGTGACCTTTGAGACCTGGGCCTTTCTCAGACTGTAGTATTGAATCCTGTATCTTAAGTCTCCTATTGCCATAAGCTGGTAGTTGATGGGTGGATGGATGCGTTGCCTTTCCCTCAGGGTCTCTGCTTACTCTATAAAAATGACACAAAGGCTAAGTAGAAGAAATTGTTTCAGGAAAACTTACTGATCTATTCAAATAATAACGGAACTCCTCCCAGTGAATCAATTAGTTGGTGTTGAATGATGGATTCATCAAAGGGTGTAAGCTTTCCACACTGGTGATCAAAGTGAGTAATACATAGGTGAGCTTGAGGGCTTATGTCCTTTTTGCCCATCTGTTGCCCCATAAGTTTCTTCTGAGCTCATGATTCAGCTGTGGATGTCCCACACCCATCCTGTTCTTAAGAGAGCCAAAACCCCACCTCTTCTGTAGGTGGTGGCTTTTTTTGCAGGGTTACAGAAGTGCAGAACAAAAAGGTGTTCATAGTACATTAGTGTCAATCACATCTGAATTGGACTGCAAGGAAGCAAGATCTGAAATACACTTCATTCAAGCAGCATTTCCTTCTGTTTTAACTTTGCAAGTAGTTCAATGAAAGGAAGACTCTTGAAAAAAAAATAGTTCTTTTGCCCTGCTCATATTCTGCTCATCTGTTTTAAAGAAATCCTTTCCTTTTGCTGAGGAAATACATTTTAATTAAGATATAGTTTTCCCAAATTACAGAAAAAGGTAGCTGTGCTCCTTTGGAAGCTGTTTCACAATGGTATTTTTCAGGTAGCGTATCTAGGATAAAAAAAAGTCTTTTACTGACGCATGAATTGTTTAAGCTAACATTTAAAAATCTCTGTCAGGATTAAAGACCAAAGAATCCCCATGCTGCTTCAGACCAACAATGATCCTGCAGAGTGTTCTGTCTGTGGTGCAGGCTACAATCATGAGCTCAAGTGTATCTCAAACAGACGTCTGGAAGAATCAGAACCAATAAAGCATATGTGATATTTCCCCCTAATATTCTGCCATTCTCCAACCGTTTTCAGTTTAGAGATTTTCCTAAAATCGCTACAGTAAGGTGAGACTGATCAGGGCCAGTGAGGTGAGCTAGCGCCTCCTGGGCCCTGGTGACATTCCTTGTACTCACATAACTATTTTCTTGTGTGAGGAAGTTGCACTATAATAAACATTATCAACATTTCTCTTAGTTGTTCAAGTTTTTAGAATTAAAGTTTACCCATTTGTAAACTGAACTATTTTTCTGTTTCTGTTGGAAGCTACACTGTCTGCTTGCCATAGTTACTGCTACTGAGAGAATATATAACACCTAACATGTGAAAAAACTTTACTTCGGGAAGAACAGTTCAGCGTAAGGTGCAGGAGATTGGAGGTTACTGTTATACAGAATATAGTAGATAATACCTGAAAATATATGTGTCACTTTTTGCAGCCATTTTTGAACTGAATTGAGTCCTACCAAAGGACTCAATGTTTTTGTTGCTCCATGCTTTTTGCACATCATCTGCTAAAATCTTGGCAATTTAGAGTTAAAGCTCAGCATATTTTACTTAACTCTTCTGCCTCTGATTTTTTTTTTTTTTTTTTTTTACCAGTGTAGGAAAAAATGTTTTTATCGAAAGCCAACTTTTCCTTGTATAAAGCAGAGGATTTTGATTTTCTCACTGTTTACTATTACGATAATGTTATTGTGCTCAGAAGCAGTCAGATGAATTAAGACTAATAAATCTAGTCTGCTATCTAGTCCATAAAGAAACACACAGGTTTCTACTATGGCAGTAGCAGTTCCTGTTAGTTTCAAGAGGCCAGGAACTTTCAGGGATTTCAATAATTTATTTGAAATTTTTCAAAATTCCTTTTGCATTTTTGGTTCAATATACTCCTCTGCCTTCTCTTCAAGATGTGTGTGCAGCTGCTGTTTCAGCATCTTACTTGAGGTTAGATGTGTATCCTATCAATTAGCTCAATTAGCTTTCCTTATCTAATACTTAAGTCTCTTACTTTTTATACAGCCATGTAGTGACAGGACAAGGAGAAATGGCTTTAAACTGGAAGAGAATAGATTTAGACTAGATATTAGGAAGAAATTCTTTACTGTGAGGGAGGTAAGACATTAGAACAGTTTGCCCACTGAGGCTGTGAATGCCCCCTCCCTGGAAGCATTCAGGGCTAGACTGGATGGGTTTTGAACAACCTGGTCTAGAGGGAGGTGTCCCTGCCTATAGCCAGGAGTTGGAACTAGGAGATCTTAAAGGTGCCTTCCAACCCAAACCATTCTGTGACTTTGTGATCTCAAGCAAATGCTGCTGCTTTGGCTTGGCAACTGTTAGCCTGCTTTAAACTACCACTTTGCAGATCTGCTGGAATTTCTGCTGAAATTGTACTTCCCTTTCTTGTCACAATTACATTACTTTCAAAATTGTTGTGTTTGCTAAATTTTCTTTTTAACCCTTCTATTTATCAGTTAGATTTTACGTGAATTGATTAGACATTTAAAAAAAATATGTCAGTGGTTCACAGTGTCAGGCAAATGATGAGAAATAGCAACTTCACAATCTGCCAGTCCATTATGTTCCTACTCTCATTCATGAATATTGCCATCCTTCCAAAGGAGCTGAGGAACACATTCAGAGTGCTGCCACAGAAAGGACTGAGGTTTCCATAAGCAGCACTTCCATTCCCTGTAAGATAAAGGTTCACACTCATTTAAGTACCACCATGCTCTACCACCCCCAGTTAAATCTTTAGATGCACTCTCTTGAAAAGTAATTGGGAACTTTTTAAACAGTTAAGTTCTGAGGTAGTGATAAATGTTGCTCGTCAGATATTGTTAGATTCTATTTTTAACTTGGACCCTTAGAATCAAATAAATGAGCCCATTACAAATTACTGTTCCTTACTAGTAAGTATAGTGCAGAGAAACATTCTGGCAAAATCTGAAGCCTACAATGAACCTGTTATCTCTCCCCAAACCTTCAGCTGTGTGGAATGGTTTAGGTAACAGTGACTTAAAAACCTTCCAACTATATCCAGTACTTCAGTAAACAATGTGAATGGAGAACTCAGTCAAAAGACCTGTGTTTGTTCCCTAAAGACTGCCTCCCCAGCAGCAGATAGTTAAATGCAGATATACATGAGTTAATCCAGAAAGTAGCATACAAATTACTCACGGGGGGGGGAGAAAGGTGGAATTTAACTCAATAACCAAACCCAGGAAAATTGTAGAGTATTTTGTAGTCAAAGTACATTCAGGGCATCAGATTAATCATGGTGAGAATCAAAGCAAAACAGACAGCAGTAGTACCTGGCTTTTATGCACTGCTTTCAACCAGTAGTCTTAAAATGTTTGATCCAATATTGTCATACAGTCCTCAGGGTATTTCTCTTCCAACCAGTCTCTGCAGGGAGATCCTGTTATCCCTGCTTCTATATGAGGAGCTATAACTCAAAGAGGCATCAGTATTACATGTGAAGTAGGGAACTGAACCAAAGTCTCTCTGCTTGTCCTCTACATACTGCTCCCTGGAGAACTTCCTGCTAGTTGGTGCTCCCTAGAGAACTTTCTGCTAGTTGCTTAACTAATGGGAAGGTATCACACTGAAGTATCATGGGAGAAATAGGTCCTTGAAAGGGATTTGAAAGAGGATGAGGCAAGAGTTTTATGAATTTTCAAGTAATTTCCTTTTATATATAAGACAGAATAAGCATAGGGTGAATGAGGATGGAATGGACATAGAAATTAGCAGTGATAGGTAAAATATCATTATGAAAGTGTTAATAATCACAGATACTTGCACTCCTCTTCAAGATTTCCATAAAGCTGTCTGGTGCCATCAAACTGCAAAAGGTAATCACAAAGTAGGTTCTGCCTGATAACAGACTGGACTTTATCTGTGTGAGGCAATTCAGTTTATAGAGAAATGTTGGCATTTATCTGAGGAGTTTGTCTATATCATCATCTAGCTCTGAGCAGAACTAGTTTTACTGATAGATGGTGTGCAGTCCGTTCTTGAAGATAATGGAGGTGACTTCATTCTGTTCTTAGGCAGACAACAGTTTCTCATTTTCACTGCCGCTGAAAAGTAGCCTGGTATAAATACTGAAGTTGCATCTTGAAATTTGCGCTCATTATTTCTTGCTGACAGCACGGACAGGAAGAGCAGATTGACTGCTGCCTTTTACTTCAATAGCAATCTTTTACATATTTGAAGATCTCTGAGCAGGTGTCAGAGGTGTGAGTATTGTCAGAGAGACTGAACCAGAGGCATGAGTGAGAGGTAGAGTTGTGTCAAGCTTGGACGTAAGCAAGGCACGTTGGTATTATCAAGGGTTGTGTGCATGGGGCCAGCAAGTTGGTGCTGGGTGTGTGATTGTGGGGTCTGAGGTGCTCAGGTGCTCACACGTAGAACGGCTCTGTTGGATGGATTTTTTTGAACTACAAATCTGCCACAGCGCTGAGACCTGCAGGCTCATTACTACTGTTGTATTCATTCACTGCAGGTAAATGTGATCAGTACTACAGTACAGGTTACCTCTGTATTTCAGCAAAAGTGCCTGGAGCAGTAGCAGCCTCTGCTCTCACATTAGGACACCGCTGCACTTATCAACACTCATGATAACATCTGTAACACCTGTAAGCCACTGTGTCACCTCACCAACCTATTTCTTAAATGTGTCACCCACGCTAATGCCATTAATGAGCGTTTCATAATTAACTTAGGCAACCCTCAGCTTTATAGAAGCATCTCTCTCTCAGATAGGCTCTCGACAATCAAAGCCCAAGCGACGAAACGTCTCCCGTGAGGCCCGTGCTTTTCCGGCTGCTCACAGCCCCCAGCGGCGGCGGCTACCGCCGGGAAGGGCCCGCTGTCCGCCGCCGGCCGCCCGCAGGGCAGGCCCCGGGCAGAGCTCGGGCAGCGCGGGGCCGCGCCTTCCGCCCGCCTGACCCCTCACCCGGCAGCGCTCCGCGGCACAACACGGAAGTGCCATGGCGGCGGCGGCGGAGGAGGCGGCGGGAAGCGGCGGCGGGTCCCCGGCCTCCGCCCGGCGGCGGCTGCGCATCATCTCCGGGCACCTGCGGGGCTCGCCGCGTGCTGCGGGGCGGGAGGCGCTCTCCCCGAGCCCCTGCAAGGCGCGGAGCGGCTCCGCCGGGCCGGTCGCCGGCTCCATCCCCAAGAAGCGGTGGGTGCGGGCGGGGGCCCCGCGGGGAGCCGGCCTCAGCGGGACGGGGCGGGCGGCCGGGAGTGGGCTGCGGGCCCGGCGGGGCCGGGAGGCGCCGTGGAAGTCCAGGGAGAGCGGTCCTTGGCTTCTGGGATTGAGCGGTGTGTTAGCGTGGGGAGCCGCTCGCTGTCCTCCTCGGAGCTGGAGGAGAAGCTTGGTGATGAAAAGAGCAGCTCGTAAAGAGGGGAGGTTGTGTGCAGGCTTTCTGTGCTCCTGGGCTCACGGATATGTGAGGCCTTGTGGGTGCTACTAAAATGCACTTGTAAGTTGGGCTGTCTTGAATTTATTGGAGGTGAGTGGATGGAAGTATATCTTATGCTCTTTCTGTAAGCGAGGCATCTCTTTTCACGTGAGACCAAGGGAAGACAAACAGTAGAATTACCTAGCAATAAATTGGCTCACCAGCTCTTGGATTTATTTATCTGGTGGATTAAATGCTATAGTTACAGTACGTAGGTATGATTTCAAGTAACTTATTGCTGTCAGGTTCACTTTCTGGAGGAATGGACTCGCATGTATGTTGTGATGCCCCATCCCTGGAGGTGTTCAAAGCCAGATTGGATGGGGTCCTGGGCAGCCTGGTAAAGTATTAAATGGGGAGTTTGGTGGCCCTGCATGTGGCAGGGGGATTGGAGATTCATGGTCTGTGGGGTCCCTTCCAACCCTGGCCATTCTGTGATTCTGTGTGATGTCCCCATTTTCTGATGCCAATTTGCTGTGTGCACATTGCCTTGCTGTCCTGTAAGAGCATCTTATGGCTTAGGTTATGGACAACCCACCACTCTCCATAGAGCAGTGCCAGGCACTGGTGTGATATTTGGCTATATGGTGGCAGCCAAGAAGCTGGCAGGACAAGCAGCAGGTGTGACTCATTGCTCCTGTGTGGAAAACCCATTCAGCTGGTGGCTTGCTCTCAATGTTTTCTCAGACAGCCATGTGAGATAAAAGGAACGGTCTGAGTTACTCTAAGAGACTATTTGTGGCTTGAGCTGAGTTTGACTGCTTTGAGGGGACTGGGATGTTGTAGACGTAAAGCCAAATGTTACAAACTGAGAGCATTTAGCCCTTAGTGAGGGGATGTAACAAGCAGCGCTACTCACTGACAGAAGTGGGTTTTCCCAGAAGTGTTGGCTTCCATACTGAGTTTTTCTTGTATTTGAGTTCAGGAAGAAATCATTGTTTCTGAAAAATACTGACTTAGCTGCTTGTCATGCATTTACTTGACATTGATTTTTATGTAATTTCTGGAGCAGGTTCCCATTGAAGAGCAGCAGAAACATAGTTATATGAAGGTGCATATCGACCTGAGGGTAGCCACTTCTACTGTAGAAACCATGGGCGTGGTGAACTTAACACTTGCTGTTCAATGGGTTAATAACATTGTTCTGCACTATTAGTATTCACTATAGGAGCATAATTGCTATTATTTTGATTAACTTGTTCTGCATGAAGAGTAAATTACATTGCTTCAGGGATCTTAAGGCCAAAGTGATACAACTATGGGACATTATTCTGTGGTAGTGTAAGGGAGCTACTGGAATGTGTTTCACATCATTGGTACAGCTGTCTTGGTGTACTTAGAGCTCAATATTTCTGTGTGTATGGAAATAAAAGCTCTGTTAACAATTGTGATTTACAACTTGCAAATAATAAATGCCTGAGTTCTGTTCTAGTGACTTCCAGCTAATTCGGAGCTGGCTGACCCTTTCATAAGATTTAAAAAGCGTTGGGCAGAAAGATTCATGCCACCATAGGTGAGTCCGAGTGGCTGAGATTACTTAGTGAATGTGGAGGAGGTCAACCCCAGGAATACCACAGCTGTAGAGGTTGTTGCCTTCTGTGAGGCAAATAAAGAAAAGTTCAAGAGTAGTAGAGAAGTCTAGAGAGAATTTAGGAGAGTTAGATTAAGATTTTGAGATGAAGAGAAAATTTAACTATATTGGGGAAAGAAAAAGGCGTTTTAAAGCGAACAACTTCGGATATTATTAGATTTTATCAAAGGTGCTTTTGCTTGAATGAGAAGGGAAAGAGGTTCTTGAGATGAATTTGAAGAATGCTGCACAGTGACTGTAACAGTTATCTGAGGCTTGCCAAAAACAAAGAGTTTTGGGAAGTCGACTTCTTAACTTTGCAGCTAGGTTCACATGGGTGATAGGTTTAATGCTGGATACTCAGCATTTAGTTAAACTTACTTTCGTTCGTCTGCGTGGCAGTTTTGCTTGGGTAGTACAAAGACACTTGTGTAAGGCTAAGAATGCAATGGACATTTTAATAGAGTTCTTTGCTTTAGGCGTGACCGGAATTCTTAGGCAGTTGTGTAATTAAAAGTCACTGTTTAAATATGTGCTTTCCTTCATTTGGTAAGCCCCTAAGCAAAACCAAACACCATTGTCCGTGGTCATATATTGGGTGTAAGAGGCTGAGTCTAGAATTCCTGCAAGGATTTTGAGGCAATAATCAGTTATAAGGAAACTTCAGGTATCTAAAAGAGCTTATTCAAGTGTTTCAAGGTTGTAGTAAATGTATTAGATGTAAAAAATAATAGCTGAACTTGCATTTCAGACTGTGATTACTGAGCAATGCAGCATACAGGAGATGAGCTGGTTAAATACAATAGGTTTTTAAAGTGTAAAAGTGAGTCTAAGGAGGTTTGGTTCTTTGCTTAGTAACTCAGCTGGTTAAATATCTTTTGCTGACAGAGGATTATTCCATGTTGAGTACTTGACCTACTCTGGCAATGCTTCTTTATTTCAGTTTAAGGGTGTCTGACCCCAGTAAAGCTGAGCAATCGAAGAGTGGAAGACGCTGGAGTACTTTCAACTTAGATCTTGGAGTAGGTTACAAGGTCTTGAAACTGCTTAAAATAAAACTTGTGTTTCTGGTAACTTCTTTTATCTGTATAGATATTCACACTTCCCATTGTAACAAGCTCTGTGCTTGAAACGAATCAATCTGTACTAAATTTTGTGTTAATAGCAAGTTAAATTGTTTAGTCTATCCAATTTGGTAGTGCTTTCCCACATATCTTTGTGTAACTGCATCTTGAGAGATGAAGTACTAGACTTGGCAGCCATTTTTCCTGCTTACCAAGGAAAGAGGAGCGTGGATTTTGAAAGCTAATGTGACTTTCTATTTTGGGAAGATCACGAAGATCGTGTTTTTATATATTGCTAACCAGTTTGATTTAAAAAAAAAAAAAAATATATATATATATATATATATATATATATAGTGAGAATAACTGATTTATAGATTATACAATGATACTGTGTGTTTTTTCCATCAATATTAGAACAGTTAAACCCAAATGGCTTCCTTCTTTCAGTCTCCTATTAAATCTGTTTATGACGATTCAGCTTTTCTGCCTCTTTTGAGTTATTAATTTAATTTTTTGCTGGCAAAGCTGTAGCTCAGGTACTTTATTCAAAAATTTCTGTCTTTGTTAGGCCTCTTGCATCTTTCCTGTAGTGTCTGAAATAGTCAAAGCATCTGACAGGCAATTCTACCACTTCTAGCTGCATTCTTTGTGTAGTATTTCTTCTGCAAAGTAGGTGATTTGTTGTGACCAAAAAAATGTCTTAATGCTTATGTAGTAGTCACTGGACATTGACCTGCAGAAATGCTGCTTTCTTGTTGACAGACCACACTAGTAATGATCTTATCCAGCCGTTTTTCGTCATCAGTGAGGAGAGGAAGGGGAATATGTAAAATGTACAGAGCTCCTTGGGTATTCATCAAGCTGTCCCCATTTCAGAATTTCTCTGAAGGCTAGCCAATATATTTGCATGTGGATGTGTTTAAAGATTGCAGTGGGATTCCTGGTTTTTCTTCTTTTGATAAGTCATTTTCAGGAAAAAAAAAAAAAAAGAGGAAATGCTTATCAGAAAAGATAAGTTATCTTGTGCTTAGGGCAGCATTCTCTTTAGGGGAGGATGCACTGTAAGAGTGTACTTTATGAGTGGTGAGTTGTATGTACTGTAAGAGTAGAGAGGCATTACTTATGGGCACAACATTTCTGTTTTGGTTTGTAGGTTTTAATTCAGTGCTGAAGTGAAAGATGGAGGTCATAGTTATAGAACCATCTGTGTCTTCAAGCCTTAAAAAAATGACGTGCCTCCTGGAAAACTTACTAAAAGCTTGAATTGGAAAGTAATTCTTCCTTGCAAGTGTTTTTTCAAAACTTAATGTTTTTCTGTTGGCTTTTGGTGGCTGGTTATTATTAAACTCATTTTACTGGTGGGGCTTAAGATAAAAACTTTACATACAGTTGTTCTGAAGATTAACTATACGAAGTGTACAACTTGTACTATATCACTTTGAAAACAGTAAAGTGCTGCAATTCTTCAGGACACAGTTATTCTGGAATCACTTCTATGTATGCCAGAAAATAGGAGTGCCTCAGAGATTGAGCACTAGAATGAATCTAGCTGTAGTAGATTGTGTTATAACTAACTTAACAAGGACCAAAGTTCTTCAGTGTTTAAAAGGGAGTGTTGATTGAATGTAATAAAATGTTCATCTATCATCTGATAAGCTTCTCTTTTTGTGTCCTGGAGCAAAGAAAAAGCAGAGTACAGTTCCTCACTTTCCTGTCTTTTTGTGGGGAAGTTTTTTTCTTTTTTTCCCTATTGGATGAAAAGATGTTTGTGGCTTTCTTCTAGTTATTATGGGCACAGTGTTATCCAGTGTAAGCCACAGGATGAGTGCATAGCCAGTCCCCGACTCTTTAGCAAGTTCAAACCCAGGTTGCTCAAGGTAACTTGTTAACTCCAGGTCAAGCAAAGCGTGAGTTGGTGCCTAGAGATGCTACTTGAACGTAACAGATAAAGTCAAAGGCATCCTATCATACCACTAATTTAAAAACGCTTCATTGCAGTAAAGATTTATATCATGTAAATTTAAGTGATGGCTATGCCTCTATGCTTGCTTGATTACTTTAAAACCTTTGGTATTTTAAAGACTTTTGGTATTACTCTTTGTTCTCAAGTGAATTCAGGATCTGTTTAGGTTGGAGACTGGTAACACTGAAGCTTAAGGTAAGCACCAGAGGATGAAGAAGGTCTGGAGAGCACAGGGAGTGTTTTTCAGAGTTAAATCCATAGAATCACAAAGGCTGGAGAAGACCTCCAAGATCATGAAGCCCAGCCATCACCCCACACCCACCATGCCCGCTAACCACGTTGCTTGCAACCATGTTGCAAGAAACTGTGCTCAGAAGTTAGCTTTTCTTTTGTATATATCTTGATGTTTCTCACTGAACTTAGAACTTGGAAAGGTTAGATTCCATATATGGCTTGTCAAGTGTTTGATGGCACTAACTCTTTAAACAATGATGTTTTCAAGTAAAAGTTGATGCTGAACTAAATCCTGACATAGCTGACTTCTGAGCTTAAGGTAGTGGAAACATTGGGCGTAGAAGGAAAGAATCTTAACAAATCACAAGAGCAAGAGCATGTTGCATTGAGGAAGGTGTGGCAGTTCACAGGAGGCTTTTATGATTGCATCAAAGCAGATAATTGTTTGTCAAGGTTATTTCTTGACGTATACAAGCAGATAAGATTCTCACATGTAAATAGTAATGTGATAAAAGAAAGTGCCATAATTTGAAGGCAAATGTGACTTCATTTGCAACAGCAATTCATATCTATTACCACACTGTAAGTAGTTAACTCATCAGTCAGATGGCATGGAAGAAATGTCAGAGTTGAATTCATTTAAATAAACATGAATTTCCTGTTAGGTCTTTTCATGTTGAGTACACCAAGGTGAATAAGGTGAATATATCCATTGGTTACATTTTATTAGAAAAAAAAAATTAAACCTGGATACAAGTTAAACTATGCTTAACATGTGAATTACAATATAGACTACTACATGAAAAGTAGTTAATGTGAAAAACTGAATTTTTAGATCAGTTCCTTGATATCTGCTAGGATCTGAACTCTTACACACAAGAAATTGAATGTATTCGTATTTATTTATTTAAACTTAAGATTTACTGAAGTTGAATAGAACAATCTTTGCTAATGCAAAAAACTACAATAATTACTTTTACTCCAGGCCAGAATGGCTTCCGGGAAGTCAACCACAAACATCTGTAGTGTGTGTAACATCCAAAAGTAGCTGTTGTGTACAAGCTTTCTGTGTTGATAGTAGAAGCCACAAGATGTTCTTCAGTAATTATCTGATGTATTTGCTTTGGAAAGTCCTCAGTGCAATAGGTAAAGATCTTGTCCAGAAGCTGAGCATATTTTGCTTGAGAAAATACACTGATTCCTACTACTGATCCCTTTGTTAAATGGGATTTTTGAAGACAGTGAAGCAGACTTCCTGACTTTGCAAGCTTCCAAGAAATATTTCTAACGTGATTGATCTCTAGTGCTTGAAAAGTGTTGAGTGCCTGTTCCCCTGACTGCCTGGAAGTAGCCACATGCATGCATTTTTGCAGCAGAGCTGTCACTTCAAAGATAGAAACTGATACCAGTGGAAGTAGTAGATGGAATAGAAATAGCTTTTTGTTAAGTAGTCCCTTGCATGAGAATCATCTGGCCAATAGCATCAGAAGTGGAGGTATAGTATCTTGGCTTTCCTTATATAGTGTTTCATCTTTAATTCACTTAATCTGCCAAATTACTCAAGCTTTCTACAAGAGAACACTGGAGAAGCACCGATTTCCTTGTTCCTTGGGGCTTTATTATTAAAATGTAATGAAGTAGTCAATGTTGGTATTATGTAAGAAGAGTTAATGTTTGTTTTTTAAACTGTTCTGATAAAAACAAAAGCAAACCAAACAAAAAAGAGCCACGCCACACTCTGCTCTGGTCCCGTCAAGTCTTCCATGCCTTAAATTTTGTCTATGCTTGCAGCTTTCTGTGGGTTTAAACTGTAAATATGAACCAAGGTTCATGTTGCTGTAGCAGATACTTGGCAAACAGAACAACAGCTGTAGTAGATGTGTGTGCAGCTGCAGAGGTTTATGGAAAACACAGGCTGCAGAACTGGAATGTGTCTAAGTTTCCTAAAACAGGCCTCTTATTGGCCTTCAGAAGCTATTGCGCTCAGGTTTGGTTTGCTGCAGGGAAGGCTCCCTGCGAGAGAAGACGTGAGAGTGACAAACATAGCAGATATTCCCTGCCTGCAGTATGTCATTCTCCAGATAAATTATGCTTTCACAAAGCAGTTCTTGAAGGGATTCTTTGGGCTATGTTCCTTTTCCTAATTTCCAGGGACCTAATTCTAATTTACTGCTGGCTCCAGAAGCTTTCTTAACTGGTGCTGGAATGACGGGACTGTGTAGCCCATGCAGGGACTGCTGCAGCACAGGAATGGAGTGGCCAGAAGTCCAGTTAGAGTGGGCTTTGAGGAGTTACTGTATAGATGATAACCTGGTGCAAATCCTTAGCACCATAATGCTACCTGAATCTTACTGCGTGCCTGCTCCAGGTCTTGGAAGAACTTCACAGCCTGTAAGAGTTGTGTGCATTGCTCCATTAGATAAACAGTGGTGGCTTGCCAATGTGCTAGCTATTGAAACTGCCACTTATATGTCATTTCCAAGAATGTGCTGTTCTTGTGTGGCAGAACAGGAGTGTCTGTTTATTTTGTGTGTGTGATGTTTGCAGGCTAAGCACCAGCTGATGATTGAATTGAAAGCACTGGTGGTTATTGTGAGAACACTGCCGTGAGCATTTTGGCTCTGCTATAGCTGGATCCCGTTGGTGCAGTTGGTTGAATGGCACAGACTTGGGGCTGCTTCTCTGAAGAAAATGCAGGAAATGGCCATTGCCCATTTAGTGAAGTAGCTTGTTTGCTTCCGTTCGTATGATGTGCTACATTTCAAGTGGTTTTATAGAAGTGAGGGAGAAGTTGTGTTGAGATCGTTGTGCTTGGATGGGTGTCCCTGTAATGATGCAAGTAATTATTGCTACTGAGCTACAATTCATTCATCAACTTGGTTTCTATATTTCTCTGAACGTGGTCTTGTAACTTTATTGGAAGTGAAAAAACGGTGTGCTTCTGATTTTGTAATATCAATCTGCCCTGGAAGATAAAAGGCTGTGACTGCTGGAGAAAATTTTCTTTTAAAAAAATCTCTTTTTACCTGGCAGTTCTATGTGATGTGTGTGATGATTTGGTGTATAACTGTGCCATTCATTTTAAACTACTGGAAAATAGCATGCGTGATGTAATTCCTATGGGGATTGAACTTCTGGATGTTCAACTCCAATACCTGCAGAAGGGCCTGTGCTGCTGCTTGGGTTTTCTAGGGAAAGGAAAGCAGTTGGCAGCCTGTCACAGAGCCATGGGCTGTGGGAGTGCAGGCAGTGTCTGGGTGCTGGGAGGTCTGCCTGTCCCCTCGTGGGCTGCCCTGCCATCCTAAATACCTTCACTAGAGGCTTCAGCATGCTTATTTTAGGTCTGTTATCTATCTTGTACTGTGATCTGTGCAGCTTCCTTTAGCCAGCTCTTCAGAAAAGCGAAGAGAATTTGTTCAAGAGTTTTTACTGTAAAAATAGAGTAATTCTTGTTGCATCAAGTGAAACTAAGTGTTTCAGCACAGGGCATTGTAAGGAGAGGTTTGAATTCGATTAACCTTAGCACACTATTTTCACAACACTTGCTCCTATTGTCAGTGTTTCCATGGTAACTTGCTTTCTTGCAGGTTTTTCCCTTCAGGCAATATCGTTACTTATTTTACATGCATATGGTGTGTATATGTATGTATGTAATATATATAAAAAAAAAAAGTAAAGCAAAGCTTGCTTTTAACATTTTTACATTTATCATTTCATTTCAGTACTGATTTTCTGGCTTTAAAGTTAGGAAGCAAGGAAGAACTGATCAATTGCTAATATTTAATACGAAGGTAGGGCTAATGAGCTTGATATTCTGTTTGGGTCACTGTACCCGAATAGAAAAGCCATCATCTTTAAATGAGGTAGCATAGATACAACACAAAACTTAGCAGCTTTGAGCTCAAAACAAGTAAAACAGCAAATGTTGGTGGCCTTGTCACTCAGAGCTAGATAATCTGTCATTTTATTTTATATTCTGGATGTTTTTAGGCTGCTTGTTAGGAAGCCGTGTGCAGTATTTCCTCCAACTTGCTACTGTGTAGGCGAGAAGTGCTAGGAGCCACTGTAAGTAAATCAGATAGCAGTCCCAAAGCTGGCAGTACTCCCTGCTGTGGTGGAACAAAGGAAAGAATAAATGTCAGTGGCTCCTTACAAAACAGCCCTTTCTGTCTCCAAACAGAAACCTCAGAATTGCTTGGGGTAGCTTTGAATATAGAAATTAGATGTTTATAGTTAACTTCTTGTTGTGTCTGCATGTCACAAGTCACAAAACCATCTTTTAGGCAAAGGGTGATTTGCCTGACTTTCTGTTATGCAGTAGTTGAGATGTTTCAGAACCTGCTGTTCTGCAAACATGAACTGTTGTATTGGCATTTAAATTAATTACTCTCACCTCAGCAGTAATAAGAGCTGTGTTATCTTTCAGAGCGAACCATAATCATTACTTACTTATTTCATTCAGAAATAGTTAATCCTGAAAGCTCTTAGGAAATTTGGCTTCTTCCCCTCTGTTTAGTGTTTTAAAGCCTGAAGAAAGCACCAGCCTAGGAAAGCAGGCCTGCAGGAAGGGCCAGGAACTGGTAGTGCAGGTGGCTTAGCAGAAGGAGCCCCTTGCTGGGTCTCCACTCATTGCCTTCACTGTGCCCCTCTGGGCTTTGGAGGTCTCATCTATCCGAGTGGACATCAGGGTGGTTGAGTGTCCCAGAGTTGCACTCGCTTGGTTACCCAGAATCATTGGCTCCTTTGGAGCCTGCCCCTTTGTGTCCCATTCAGGCTGATCTTCTCCAGCCTCGCTGCTGCTTTCTCTGCCCTGTTCCACACATCGCACTTAGCAGTATTTTTTGATACTGCCTTGAAAAGAGGACCTGCTTAAGCCTTCCTCAAATTTGGTTGATTAATATCAAGTCTGTTCTGACTTCACATGATTAGACAAACTGAGACTGAATGTACAGGAGTACTCCATGTAGTTAGCCTTGAGGAGAACTGCAATCTTAGACAATTGTTCAGGAAACAGCTTAAGTTGGTGGCAGTGTTACAGTCAGTTCTTCAGTGTGCAGAAGCATCACAAATGCATCAGTTGCTAAATGCTTGAAGTTCCTATAAAGCTTGCCTAGGAAATGCTAAGCTTATCAAAGGCTTGTTGAAATGACTGTGTCAAACATTTGTAGTAGAAGTCACCATTTTTTCCATTCAATTACTTGAAGCCTTGTGGACAGGCAGTTGGAAGAAACTGAAATTTGACTGAGTACAGCAGTGGTGGTATCTCAGGAGCTCGCTTCTGTTTTCTCTGTTAGAAAGGCCTTTGGTAGTCCAGCAGCACCCAGCTACCTTGCATGTACTGCTGGAGTTACAACTGCTTTCAGGCAGTGACTTCAAGCTGTGAAACCTTCTCAAAATGATCACTGATCCTTGTCTTGCTCTTCTAAGATACAGTCAAAGAGCAAGATCTATGTTTACTGTGTGTAGCAGAGTGAGATGTATCATCTGTTCTTCTTTAAGATGCATTTTTGTTATTTCAATGTTTACATTAGCACTTCATTTCTAATTTAAACGAATAGTTTTTTTTTTAAAGCAAAATTGAATTGATATGTAATTACTCTTTTTTTCTCTTGTTTCTCTGCATCTTCAATGTGTTTACACTGATACACTGCTGATGTTTTTTATTGTGGTTGTTTTGGAGTGGTTGTGTTTAGACACTTCAGTATTTTGGATAATATTTTGACAATTGTGTTTTTTTCATATTACCTTTCTTATGGTCTCATTACATTGAGATAATTCACACTGTTCGGTATGTTATTCCCTCTGCTATGTTTTTTCAGCTTTTCAAAGTATATTTTTAATGGGAATGTCTCTCAGTGCCTCACTGAATGAACGCGGGGAATGTAATGGGGTTGCAGTAAAGATGTCAGGTTTAACTGAAGTTTAATGCATTTCTTGATTCTAGAGCTACTGCATTTTTTTCATTCTTCAGCTGCTACTACCTGTTTGTAGTGCTGCTACTTCTAGTAGTGATGTAGAGGTTTGAAGATGAACATCTTTCAAATGGAGTCTTTGCTGATTCAAAAATATTTGTTGTACAGTTTATATTGACTTCAGCTGGTGGTTCACAAAGCATCTTGTCCTTCAAACCTTAGGATGCAGTCTGAAGGAATAATGGTTATGATTGCAAATGATTTTTACGTGTATTACGTTCTGTACTTTTGATATATATTTGCCTTCTTAAGTTGCTATGTTTTCAAGGCTATGAAATCATAAATCATACAAACATTTTGGCCTTACAGTGTGCTAACATTTTCAATCGTGTATGTTTTCCCCTTTCTAGACAAGAAATTCTGAAGTGGAATGGATGGGGATATAATGACTCTAAATTCATATTCAATAAGAAGGGTCAAGCAGAATTCACAGGAAAGAGGTAAGCTGGCAAATCATGCTACTGAAGTAAAGTATTTTATTAGTAATTTATTGTAAAAGAGTTTTAAAACTGGAGTGTTCAGCTAAGCTGAAAGCAGCAGAAAGCTCCTATATCTCCTAGAGCAGGTCATTAGTTCTGTGTGGGTTTACTGAATTCTGTATGTAGTAGTGAAACTTCCCCTGGAGTGTAGAATGAGAATCTGTACATTCTTCTAAACCTTAGAAAACATGGAGGAGTTCCATGGAGTGGTTCCAGTTTTGAAAATCTTGTGAGCATCAGCAAGTTGCTTTACTCAACTCATTGAGTCATTGAAATTTTGTTTTAGGTTTCTTAACTGTTATACTTGGAGTTTCTGTATGTTCTTAGCTTAAAAATCAAAATGAATGAACAGTTGTATGTTTTGTGGCAACATACAGCTCTGATCTGTTGTCTTCTAGCCCTTTACACAGCAAATTTGTTTTTCTGAAAAATGTATCCATAGTTTTTCAGCAAATACAAGTTTAATTCTTCTTCAGGATCTCTTTTCTTTCTTCAGTGAATTTCAAGCCTGTCATTCGATATTTTACTGCTCCTTTATACCTGAAATAAAAAGTCTTACAGTCTTCTTAGTTTTAAAAATAATATCCTTTTGTTAAGAGAAAAATAATGATAATAATAGGAAAGAGAAATGAATTTGTTGGGACACTGTACTGAAGAAGAACTCATTGTTCTTTGAGTTTCTGCACAGCTGCCATGAGCTAGTTTGAGTCAAATCTGCAGAAAAAGTCTCTCTCAAGTACTGAACACAAATCATTTAATCTTTTAATTTCCAGTCCCAGGTTAAAATGCAAAGCACTGTCTTAGGCTTATGAATTTATTGTATACTATGTAGGGAGATCTTGGTGATCTTTCCTTTTGCTATGATTCCAACCCTTGTTGCTTTGTCACTCATTTTTTCATCTGTTACCTTTATCTGCATAAGGAATTTGTACAGGGTACTTTGAAAGAGGCAAAAGCATAGTACTTTTTTTTTTCCCCTGGAGGAAGCACTGAGGCTGCTGTTGAACTGATGAGTACTATTCCCTGTTCTAGAAGAGATGGGAATGATGTTTTATCATTTACCTGATTGGAGAGTCCACTGTTAAGTCCAGATTGCTGATGAAGACTTTATGTAAAACTGGACCCAGTAGCAATGTGGCAGTTTGCACTCCTGTTTTGGACAGACTTATTTTTCTTATCTTTAAGCCTCGAGAAGAACCTTCCCATCAATACTGTAGCAACATATTTTCTTTAATGGCTGCTAAGGTAGAACCTCTGTGGAAATAGAGAGGGACGTAGAATATAATGTTCACTGCAGTCTCCTTGTTTACTTTATTTTCACACTCTCATAGAACTCCAAGGGATAGTGAAACAGGAATTCTCTTTATGGAAGTTGCACTGACTGTCCCAACAGACTGTGCTTTTCTACTTGTCAAATTATCTTTTTTTCATTACCAACTATACCATCACACCAGAAGTAGAAGATACTTGCTTGAGTGAGCAAATAAACCTATTTTTCCAGGGAGAACAGTTCTTATTTTATTTTTTTTCAGGGACTTCTTCTACCGTCATCATAGGTACAAAGCTTACCCTTGAGTAACTGGTCGTAGTTGCATTCTGTGCTGTACACTCACCAATTTCCTCTCTGTTGGGACTTTTGTTTGCCCCGAGTTAGTTGTTAGATTTCTGTTGGCTTTACTTTGAGAAAGCCGTAGCAATAGGTGGGCAGTACCAAAAGGTGTGTCTGGAGAGGAAAAAGCACCAAGCTGAACCAAGATATTCTGCACCTTTGCAGATTCCTAATTTACGTTAGACTTGTACCTTAAACTTTTGTTGCTTTTTGTACTTGCCTTTCTACAGAACTCCTTCTGTTCTGTATGAATATACTTAATACAATAATAGCTGTCACAGAAGGGATCACTGAACATAGCCTTTCTAGCTGAGTTGCAGTGTGTTTGTACCCTTTTGTCTCTAGGATTTTCATTGTTTTATCAGTGAGAGAACTAGAAGGTAGTTAAGATAAGGAAACAAAATGAATTGCATAGTAGGTGCCTTAATGGTAGCTGTGAAGCACAGGGTCATGGTTAGGTATAATAATTAAATTGTCATAGAAGAAAGATTTGTGGGGCCTAATGTATCAATCTACATACGAGCTATAAGATTTATTTTCAACTGCTGAAAGCTCTTTTTTGTTTTCGTCTCGGAGAATGCTTGTGCATATATTGTAAACGTGTATGAAGTGTGTAAATGTACGCAATTTACAAGTTTCCACCTCATTAATGTTTAAGCGTTGCCCTGCCTCGCTTGTGGTGCATGCCACATGCCAGAACCATGACCAGCTTCTTTGCCACTTGCTTTGCAACTTCCATCTGTCACAGCTCTTGCCAACAGGTTTGTGATAATCACATTGCTTGATGGGTTTGAATGCACCCTGAGGATGAGAGGAACCTTTAGCTCTGGTTTTCTTGAGACTGTGATGTGTGTTGAGCTGGGTTTGTGTGTTTGAGACTGCTTTAGTTTACAGTGCAGTGTGTCTGTACATACATGCTCTCCTTCTGTAATTAGCATGTAAACTATGACACTGCTTTCTGCGTCACTTAAAAATGAAAGTGGGGGGTGGGATATCTGAAAATCCTTATGCCTCAGTTCCCAACAGTCATAAAGAAAAATAACATCTGAGGTACTGACATCTGCTTTGTTTTTGTGTTAAGTACAGAATACTTAAATGCAATGAAACTGTGTAGTTTCATGAAAACTGAATGGGCAGAACTTTGCAGCCTTTTAGGTGAGAACTGAATTTAAAACTTACTATTGGTACTTATGCAGAATCAAAAGAAGTGTATCTGACATATATTCTTTTAATTTAAAATGACACTGTGTAATATTGACTTTTCAGGTACAGATTAGGTGGTATGGTATTACCAACTTTTAAAGAATGGATAGAAAAAACCTTTGGAGCAAGTCTGGAGCACAAAACTACCTCTAGAGTAAGTAAATAGCCAAACCAGTTCCTTTAAATGTTAGTCTTGGTGATGATCAAGACTGGATTTTTAAAGGTGATTCAGCTGTTCTGAAGGTCACCTTGCATGTAATTGGTTTAACCATAGTGTATTAACACCTGAGAGTTTATATCTGGTGTAGAACTACTGTATAAAACTTCCAGTGACTTAGCACAACTTGTAGTTCTAGGTCAATTGGTAGTGCATTAATTGGATTAAGTATTTCCCACAAAGGGAAATTTTAGTCCTTGTTTGTAGGCTGTTTTTCAAGATTGTGGAAACTGCTAGCCTACAGAGAATTATTATTCATGAAACTGCAACGATTGTTTGTGAAGATAAGGTGACACTAAATTGTGTTGTGTTTTCAGTGTATTTCATGTTATCCAAGTTCTAATTTGACAGCAATATTTTTCACATTTGACTGCTGAAAACTGGCTATCAGAATACTCAAGATTGTGCTGAATGTTTTCAGGAAAAAAAAAACAAGCATGTTCAGAATGTTCTGGTTTCGTGAAACGTACATATTTTGCTTTTCAAGCAGAATATCTCAAGATTGACCCACCTCATTTAAGAAGAATTCATTTGAGGTTCCTGACTAGATAGCTAGCAAAGCAGAGCTGGAAGAAGGTTGTTCTTGTACAGTTACTGTAGTGACACTGTTTTGGTTAACAGTTTTATTTACCCATTTCCTCAGTGAGTTCAACATTGTGTTTTCTCTGAAGCAGGTAATCTCATTGGGCTTGAAAAACTCAAGCACTTCAGTCTTATACTAGTCAGTTCATTCTTTCATCTGCTGACTTAGTTTCTCCATGTGTCAGTATGTATTTTTCCTTATATGCTTTCCTTTGTCATAACTGGCAGCTGCTCACAGCAAAATTGCTTTAATTCATCATGACCAGTAGTGTTGTATGTATAGAATATAGAGAATAAAACAGAATTGAAGGACAAGGGCAGATTATCAAATGGCACTTTGATTTCACAGCGTGTCCTGAAGAGCTAGGTGCAAAATATCTGCCAGCGGTGTTGGTTTTTTGTTATGTTGTACACCTCTTTTGTTATGGTCTGAACCATGCTGACTTTCTAGACGCAGAATAGGGCTCTTTGGAGTTTCCAGTGTGTTTCTGTACTTTTCATAGTTACCAGAGGTTCTCTGTTTTCACGTTTATCTTACAGTTCCTGATTTAGATTGCAGGTTTTCACACTGTATTGGTTTTCGCTGTCTGTTATCATCAGAGCGTGAAGGAACTCAAACATAGGAACAACAGTACGGAAAGAATGTCTTGGTCTATTTGTCTTTATCTCTTCTTGCTTTTGTTCTATAGGACTGAAGGGTTCTCTGTCATCTGCAGCCTTTCTGTTGTAACTTAGCACAGTAAATGTACCCACTTTTCTGCTGCTTGAGGCCTGATGACTTTTTTCCGTTTTCAGTCTAGACTTAGAAAAGACAGCAGTTTAAACCTAATTCATGTATGTTTCCTGTCCAACCTTCCAGTGTACAACTTCTAAAATATCTCAGTCCCATAAGAAAAAGATATTTTTGTATGGCATGCTACATAAGACTTATATAGAGGAATGTGCACTTTATTTTTCATCTTCAAAATGTAAATAAATTCTTGCAGAACACAAAAATCCCCAATATAGTTATCTGAAAGGAATCCTTATAGTTCTAGGTAGTTTGTCTTCATCTTATAGAGAACCAAGATCATCAGGCATTTGGTGTCCAGTTTGAAATGAACCAAAATGCATTTATCTACAAAAATCCATGAAGAAACAAGTTTGAAATAGAAAATATGAGGCGAGCTAACAGGAATTGTCTTTGAACAGAGATCTTTAACTACTTGGTTACTTCGTATATTTGTTTTTCCTCACGTTTTCCAGGTTTGAGTTCTGCTCTTGAGTTAATCCAAATACATTCTATGAATGTATGTTAATAGCAGACTAGCAAGAGCTAAGAGCAGTAGCACTCAGCTTATTATGACTGGCCTCTAAAATCAGGATCTCTTAGTAGCACTATGCCTCTTGCCTGATCTCACCTTAATCTCCAGTTTCTATGTCTGTAGGTGACAGTGTGAATACACTGGAGGGAAAAACCTTTTTCTCCAGTGTCTAACACCTTATTTCAAATATGGCATCATCCCTAAAAAACAAGTCCAAGTAGCACGTGTTTTTTCAGAAGTAAATCATTATTAAAACAGTATTTTCATAAGGTTGAATGTCTTATATGAAAAGAAAAAGCAAATAATTAGCTATTCTCTTGAGCCTCTGAGTTTTTGTGAGCTATCGGCTATGAACCTACGTAAAGCAAATATTCTTTACTAAATTATCCTGTAAGTCCTGTTCATTTCTATGTAACCTCATGTAGTTTCTTCGAAGTATGCCATAGATCTTGGTAATCACCTGAATACTTTCTTGTTGAAGATGAACTCTTCCCTTCTTCTTCCAGGCTGGATGTGACTCTGGGCAGCATGGTCTGGTGGTTGGTGACCCTGTCCACAGCAGGGGGGGTTGGAAATAGATGATCTTTGAGGTCCTTTTCAACCCACAGCATTTTATGATTCTTCAGATCTTACCATTCAACATTCAAAGTAATTACAAGCATTACACTTATGTCCACAAAGTGAACTAAATGGCATAAGTATGTGTTTCTTGTATTGTATGAAAAATTTTGAACTTTACCTACTTAGAGTCTTTACCTACTACTGAGAGTCTTCAGTAGTGTTCAGGCAATTCTTTCTCTTAAATCTTGAATTCCTTAAGACAAGTATTTTACCTAGTATGCATTTATAAGCTTGTTCACTTTTCCAGATTTGTCAGGGAAAAAGAATCAAAATGTGCTATGGAATAAAACTGTATGTGCATCTAGTCAGATGGGTACTAGGCAAGGCAAATGGATCAATGGCTGAAGATAAGACAAATAAGGTCTGTGTTTCTAATCTTAAATAGCTGTGTTTTGGTATTAAGCTAATGGTAAACTTTTTTTTTTTTTTTTAACTGTAAAGAAAGGCTGTAAGAGGGAGCTTATCTTTAATGGAAATATTTTCTTGTATTGTAGGCATCTTTAAATGTTAATGATGTACCTCCATCTATTGTAAATGAAGAATTTCTTCAGGATCTTAGAGCCACTAAAATCTCATATTCACAGGATGCAGAAGATAGGGTTTTCAGAGCTCATGGTAAGACAAGTTCATTTATATAACTGTACTTCAGATGCTTCCTCTTTGAACTTGATTACTTATCATTTGTTTTTCAGGTCACTGCCTACATGAGATATTTGTACTCAGGGAAGGAATGTTTAAGCGAATTCCTGATATAGTTGTATGGCCTGGTAAGCTTGATGTTTTACTCCTGCTTCCTTCTGATCTGTTTACTAAATTCCTGTGTTCTCTTGTTATTGTGAAGCTGTCTGGCCAACCTCGCTCTTCTTTAGAGACCCTAACGGATTTTTGGAGGGTGTGGTAATCATGATTTTGTAACATGAAGTCCCATTACTTAATAGGGAAGTAAAATTTATTATTAAATGCAAGTGAAATTTCAGATGACAGCTGAATTTGTGACTTCAGTAAGCCCAGTATAATGTGAACATGTATATGCACCATGAATAGCTGCCTAAATGGCAGACTAAATCTTGCTTTTTTTTTTTTTTTTTTAAACAAGTATGAGATGGTAGAAAGGTGATTAAATGTTTGCATTAAAAAATTTGGTCTTATGACATACTGTACTGAAATAATATTTTAAAGGCGTAACGCCTGTTAACTCCAATCAAAGCACCTTATGAAGGGTGATTGACTTGAAGAAATGGTGGTGCAGGATAGACCCATTTGAGGTAGAATAATCACTAATGTTGTAGTTCAAAATGTAGCAGAAAATAATGCTTGTTTTTATCAAGTAGAAGAGTATGAAAACTTTAACTGGTAAAACTTCATCTGCTCATCTGTGTGAATTTTCTAATTGAGTTGGGTTTCCCAGGTCACTAGGATCTACTTTCCATGTGCTGTTCTTCAATAGATGAATAGTGAAAAAAATAATCTTGCACCGAGGTTGTATGAATCCAACTGTTTTTATAACTTTCTGATGCTTTGAATAGCTATGCTGTATTAGAAACCCCAAGATTACTCTCAGCTCTGTTTTCTTACTTCATCTGGGGAAAAAAATCACGTGGGTAGCCTAACAAGACAGTGTAAGATGCATCTGAATATGTGAAGGCAGTTACTGACACGACAGCTGTGGTGGTCATGGACAGGACTTAATCACCACTTCCTGTGCAGCTCTGAGAGCAACTGAAGTAAAATGGTTGACTACATTGATCTAAAGCTGCTCTCTATTGCAAGAGCAAAATAGCCAGAGTTTGTAAGCCTATCTTTTTTCATTCCTGTTCATTCTCTGTTTGCACAAACTCAGGTACAAGTATATGTGGTCTTTACAGGGTGGTACTTTTCCTTGCCAGTGCACAAGCATTTCTGATTCATCTTTGACCGGATTCATAGTGCATTCTAAAAAAGTAAATTTGACCAGCAGCCCTTCTTCTGATGCTGAATGTCATCCGGGAAGATAAAAATTGTTTTTCAACTGTCAGAAGAGATTAATTCAGCTTGAAATGGATTTGAAAATCTGTTTTCAATAAAGATTTAATCTTCATTTGTTCTCCTGGATACCTAGCTCAATTCTAACCCATTTGTTAGTCCATCTTACCCTGAGAATTCCCAGTGAGTCTCAATCTGTGAGCAGGAGACCAAGGCTATATACTAAGTTCTTTAAAAGTGGAATTGTTTTGTACCTAAAATGTACCTTGGAATTCTTTTTTACTATGAGTCCAGCTCTTTAGTGCCTAACTCTTTGCAGCGTCTTCCTTGCTGGTGTCAGAAAAGGAGCTGCTGAGTATTCAGACTGTGATATTTAAACAACAGTTACAAGCTCCAATCCTGTTTAACTTTTTCAGTTTGCCACGAAGATGTAGTTAAAATTGTGGAATTAGCCTGCAAACATAATCTGTGCATAATACCATTTGGAGGTAAGTAGTGTTAAATATCAAATTTGTTTAACATTTCTAGTGAAAAATTATTCTGCATGAATTTAAGTCTGTGGTTTTAGTAATACAGTAGGAGGCATTACTTTTGGAGTGACCCTTGAATTTTAAATACTGTCTATTTTCTGTGATCTTGGAATACTGAAAGTTGCTGTACTCAGCTGAGCAAAAGTCAGCATATGTAAAAACGGTTTGGATATTGGGAGTGCAAGAGAAGCGTGTATGTGAAGTTGAAATCTACCTATTTGCCTTTGAACTCTTGTAGGTTTTGAGTCCTTCTTAGCCTGGAGAACTTTAAGAGGCTTCAGGTTATTAAATCTACATACTTTTGCTCTTAATCTTGTAAGGTGAAGTATCTGTTTTTGACTTCAACATCAGGTGACGTGAGATATTGACTTTCATAAGCTTATTTCTGTGATAAGTGTTTTGTCAGGAACTCTTAATTCTGTGCAGTAAGGTGATGCCTGGGTAATCGTGCTGCAAGCATGTAGCCCCTGTAGGAAGGATGTTTACTGTTGATAATATAAACATGTCCCTTAAACACTGTATCAAACTAACAAAGTTTGTTTCTCTCAAAAGTGCTTCCCAGATGCAGTATGACTGTAGAGAAGAGCAGTATGGATTAGTTCTTATTCATTGACTGCAATACAAGATCTTTAGATTTTCTTCAAGCCTGTTATATTAAACTATGGGTCAACTCTTTAAGTTGTTTTAAGAGTTAATATTAAATGAAAATGCCTCCTTTCCTATCACTGGAAACAAAAGTGGCAGGTGTTCTGCTCTTGAAGAGCATTGGTGTTTTGCTAGCTGGCACTGGCACTGTACATGTAGCTTGGTGAGAATTTCTGTAGCATTCTAGTCTTCTTCTTTTCTTCCTATGGCTTTTGTTGTCTTTGAGAAGCCAAAAACTTCTTGGAGACTGTTATCTAACATGCTATAAAGATACACTAGCAACCTCCAGAGAAGTTTGATATTTGTTTTTATTCATCCATTTTTATAGTTATACCTTTTTCAGTTTCTTACTTGCTTTCAGGTAAGTATTGCATTCCTGTATTATGTAGATCTCTTCAGCCCATTTGCTAGGTAGAAGTGTAGCGTCCTTTCTAGTGCTCTCAGTAGAGTATATAGAAACCACAGCTGTCTCTGTTTCTTGAATGACTTGATTTCTTATCCTTTCCCATTTTGAAGTTACATTCCAGGCTTTATGATGGCAGATGAGATGGTCAGAATTTCATGATTTGTTATCAAGTGCTGTTAAAGCCTTTTGTCTGTTCCATTGTTATCCTGATTGTGTGCAACTCCCAATCTGGGAGCAGGGACAGTCTAAGAATGCTAACCATTAGCTTCGAAAAGTGATCTTTAATAAGTTCAGTATTCAAAAGGAGAGAGAGAGAGAAGGATCTGTATGTGGAAAGTGGGGGAGAACTCGCCTGAGAATTTTAGTCACAATAGTTATCCCTTATTTTCAGGAGGAACAAGTGTCTCTAGTGCCCTTGAATGCCCTGAAGAAGAGAAAAGAACAATTGTCTCTCTGGATACATCACAAATGGTATGTATTTTTTCTAGGAAAAAAATATGTTGAAATTTAGATTGTCTTATGTTACTTTAGAGAAAGGAATCACTGGAGAATTACATTTCCTTCTTTGTTATAAAAACAAGAAAAGATGGAAGTATTAAATTGTACTATAATAATTAAATTAGTACTTCAGTTCAAATGATATTTTTGTTGAAGTTAGTCCTGTACTAAATATGACCTATGTACTTAGAAAAAAAAATCCTAATGCTGAGTCTTTGTACAGTTTTACATAAGAGAAAATCAGAGGAAGTTACTATTCTTGTATATAGGAATTGTCTGAGTTAAGTGAAAGGCCAGTAGGGAGTCTTGTTCTTGTAAATTTTATTATGTTTTGCAGACTTTAAAATAATAGTAATAATAATAATAAATTATATCTATCAGCCTTCACTGAAGAAATAAAAGATTTCTATATAAAACAGTACATCTCTTAACTCCTTCAGATAGCGATTCTCGTTGAAAATGAATGATACTACCTTATTTAGGGAAGACAGAACTTGGCACATGAATCACAGAAATGTAAATAGTGTCATATTAAGCAATGTAAATACTGCTTTTTGCACTGTTGTCTTTGTTCCAGAACTTGGAAAGTAAAGGGTTTTGCATGTTGCCTTTTCTACTGATGAATCTAAATAGTCTTCATCATGCTGTTTTTGGATGTTTTTGTTTTTTTTTCTGAACTATCAATCCCAGTAAATAACTCTATGATCACTTATCAGGGACCAACTGAAGTTGAAGCCTCTGTGGAATTTTCTCTATAAACAGAGCTAAACCCAGATTTGTTAGTTTCTTCTTCATGGATTGTCCTTGTTAATAATTATGCTTAGTGCTTCCTTTCCTGTTTCATAGAATATCCTGATGGGTCGGTGAGTTTCCCATCCGGTGAAAAGGTGTAATCCTTCCCAGTACCTTAAATTTCTTAAGTACTTCCATACTTTGACATCTTATACCATATTTTACTTCTAATTTAGTATGTCAAAATCCCAGAGCTGAGCTGGGGTACTTCAGTGCCATCTGTTCAACCTAGGGAGTTTATTCAAGAGTACTTTTCTTGGAGTATGCCTTATGTCCAGTTATTCAGACTCCAGCACCTTAAATTGCACTCATTTTGAAAAATACTGTATTTTAATTTCTGTAGTACTTTTGTCTTAATTTTTTCTGTTCTTTCTGCTTTGCTTCTTTGAATGTTTCCAGTATGAGCTGATTAATAATGTTACTTACGGCAGAGGCTGTATAAACTACAACCTGTTGTCTAACTGTTGGAGTGGGGAAGCTCAGCTTCCCCTGCTGTAATAACTTGAGTTGTGTTAATGTTAACTTGTATGTCCAGATATTGTTGACCGTATAGCATTAGAGAAGGAAATAAACACTGATTATTAGTTTTGATTCACTTCTTAACAGAATCGGATTCTCTGGATAGATGAGAAGAATTTAACAGCATGTGTGGAAGCTGGCATTATTGGACAAGATTTGGAAAAACAGGTATTTTTTGTTCTGAGATATCTAGTATTTCTCCATGTTATTCCATGCTGTTCCTCATGTCTTGTCTAGGCCACTGAATTCTAGTTCTTGTGTTTTCATGCAGACTGTGGTTATTTTATTCTTGGTTATGAATCACATCACATGGGAAGCTGTATTTGATGCACATTTTTAAATTACTTTTTCTTTTAGCTGTAGATCCAAAATGCTTGTACACCAGTAAGTTAATAATTTGTAGGATGTAACACTGTGCTTTCTATTTCAGGCCTCAGATATGCTGTTGTGTTTGTAAGATGTGACACTTGGTACAAAATACCAACAGAAGTTTTTAGATTCATTCTGTTGAGCGTGGTGTAGTTATTTGGGACAGAGGTAGTTACTTCAGAAGGGTTAAAGCTTATAACAGACTTGCTACTGTTGCTGCTGCTTAAGACTGGCTATGAAAAAGTAGCATAAAGGAAGGAGAATGGACTAAAATAAAGGTCCAGTGAAAAATTACATCACCTTTACTTCTGAGTGATCTCTAGTGACCTCCAACTGCAGTCTGTCAGATGAGTCAGAGCACCCTCTCAGGGTCTTTCTCAGTGCTCCTTGATAATCAGGGAGGTTGTAGGTGTTTATTGACTATTCTTCGGGATGTGCAATTGTGCTTACTTAACTTCCAACACTCGAGTATTTTGATAGCTACTTGCTGTCTAAACTTAGTACCTAAGGGCACTTTACAAGTATGCAGAGATTTGAAGGCTGTTTTTAATTTGAACAACTTTTTTCTAGGTGATTTTTGGGAAAAAAAAAAAAAAAAAAATTGTTTAAATTGTAGAGCAGTTTATTATGAGAAAGATGATTTTTCCTAACTCTTGTTGTTGTTGTTGTTTTTTGTTCCTTTATATCATTTAATGTAATATTTTAAGCTTTCCAGTTCTTTTACTACTTAAGCTTGAACTAAAATGAAAATCGAGTATGTTCTCTCTGTAAAAGATCTTTTTATTTGTTTTTGTAGAGTGGTAGTTTGTGATATTTTGTTACTATTCTGTCCTTTAAATGCTACTAATTTTGTCTTTGCTCAGAGTAAAGAACAGTATTCCCCTTGTATGGGTTATAATACTGCTATTGTAGTTCTCTTTGAATCCTTTTGATCAGAAAGCTTAGAATCTTTCATTTGGGTTCTGGACTATGAAAAGAGTACTGATTGTTCATTGGTTCTGCACTGGAAAATGGACTAGTGTTCTTTCAAAAGTTACAATGTGTGGAACAACTATTAATACATTCAGAATTTCAGTGCAACTCTCAGTGAGCAAAGAATATCAAATCAGATCACCTACTTTGTGTGTGTGTGTGTGTGTATGTGTGTTTATATTTTAAAGACTCTTATTTTACCAACTGGAAGTAAAGAACTACTCAGTGGAATGTGATTAAAATGAAGACTCCAGGTTAAGCTCAAATTAGGCTACCTAAAACAAGCACAATTGTGATTAATGTCAATGCAAGCGTCCACTGAAATACAGATAGAATGCAGTTGTACAAGAGTTGCTCTGATAGTAATGTTTTCTATTTTGTTATGTTGGCCCATAATGGCAGAGGCAGATGGTGGTGGTACAGCAGTAGAAGTTGAACCTTCTTATCACTGTTGTTACCCTTTGGTGCCGTGTGTCAGATGGCAGCAGAGGGGCAGTCTGATAAAGTGGTGTCTGAGTTGGAAGTGCATGTGAAGCAAAGATGTGTCACTGAATTCTTCTGTGCAGACTGAATTGCACCCACTGAAATTGACTGGCGCTTGCTGAACACTTATGGAAACCAAGCAGTGGACATGAGCACAGTGGGATGTTGAGTTGTGCGTGTCAACAGTGGTGACAGATGTGAAAAACAGGCCATATTCCAGACAGCCATGCAGATTTTTATGAGCATGACTTGCAGACTTTTGTTCATTGCTAGTGCAAATGCATAGCGGTGGCAGTGACTGTTGAAAAATAGTGTTCTGTAGCTGAGAATCTTCTCTATTAGTGTTGTTGTGCTCTTTGTATCTGTTGTAGTTTCCATGGAAATAAATAGGAGGCGTTATTATCGGTGTGACCTACGTATTTTTGGACAGTGCAGCAAAGGGAATTGCTTTGAAAGACTGCTGGGTTTGCAGCTTGCTAGTATTAAGCTTTGGATTGAAGGATCTCGGGAGCGTGGAGGGATTTTTGTATTGCAGCACCATGTGCAAAATGGAGATGAGCAGGGTGGAAAAGAAGCCCTCAAAATCTGGAGTAAAGGTGAATACTGTGCACATGTGGCAAGTACAGCTAAATGAAATGGGCAGGGCTTGAAGGGAGGAAATTGAGTGATGGTGGGGGGGTGGAATATGTAATTGACCAGAGTCCCTGCTGGAGTGGCCGTAAAAGCTAGAGTGGAAAAGGCTTTTTTTCTCAGAGAAACTATGTTGCTGCAGCAGTAATCAGGAAGTGCAAGAGTAAAATGAATTTTACTTGAAGGCTGGACTGCATTAGCAGTAGAAGTAAAGGATTTTATATTCTGTTCCTGCAAACATGCTAGGAGGTAGTGCTGACATGGATTTTCTTTCTCCTTGGATGTTCACAGGAGTTTCAAAGGAGTTTGACTTTACCAGCATTATCTAGAAACTGTGAAAAGGTGTGATGCCTCTTACTCTGTCTGATTTTTTTGAGTGCTGACCTTACTTAGAAGTTTAGCACGCTCACAGTTATTGTGAACTTTACAACTGTAGCTAACATCAAGTGCTGAATTCTAAATAAGTAAAAGATTTAGAAGACCAAATATTGTACAAAAAAGGTGTTTTTGAATGGCACAATAAAAATAAATATTAATTTCACAAGTATGTGTGATTGTAGCTTAATTAAGACACTTTTCTGTAAGAAGAGAAGATATATTCATAGATTCATGTGTTATAGTGTGCTCTATAGAAGAGCCTCAAGTTGCTTGCTTTTATCAGGAAAGAATGTGGATTAATAGTCAACAGAAGTGAATCAGAAGTGAGGAAGAGTTATGAAGCTGGAACAGTTTTTTTTGTTAGGTTTTTTTTTTTTTTTTTTTTTACTAATTTTACTATTATCAAGCAAATTGTGATTTTTTTGTAGAAAAGCCAGTACATATTCCTGTTTTGGATGAGAAGGCCATGCTGGCCATCCCATCTGGAAAGTACATAGCACAGTCTCTTTTTCCCCTACTCTGTAAGTATCCTTAGCACATACCATTTATGCAGTGGTGTTCAAAGAGTTTGAATCTGCTGCTTTGTGCATGCCCAGTCACTTACAAGTATTCAAAAGCACTGTCCTTTGCTGTGCTTGTGTTTATGTGCATTGTAGAAGTAGGTAAGCTGTGACTGAACCAAACTTCTTGTTCTCTTGCAGAATAAGGAGAGTTCAGGAACCCTTCCCTGGTGTGATCAGTAAACTTCTAAAGCCACAAGTTCTTCCAGTAAGAGAAAGGACCATGGGCTCAATAAATCACTGTTAGTGTTACGCAGAAATAACTTTCAATCACTGAAGTTAGAATCACTTTGTAATACAGAATGTAGTTAATGACCCACATTAAATGTTGTGCTTACAACAGTCTAGTTGGACGTAGATTTTTCAGTTGCCCAGTGCAAATTGACAGTCTCAAACACTAACACAGTTATCAGTGTGAGTTCTGGGTCTTTAATTCTTTCTGCCTGACAGCTTTGGTGTTGCAATTCTAAGGGCATCCAATCAACCTCAGGTGCTGTGCAGATGGCAAAGCCAAGCTAATACAGAAAAATGAGAAACAAGTGACTACTTAATGTACAGGAATGCATGATCTGCATCACAAGTAGTTGACAGCTTTGCGTACAGGAAGCCCAACCAGATGGCTGTATATTAAAACACATCATTCCTTGAGAGAATTAAGTACAGGCAATTTGCTCACATTTTCTGCAGACCTGCTGCATATCACATTAGAATGGAAAGAACAAGAGATTAAATGCCTTATTTATTGGCAGCATTTGTGCAAAGTTGGCAGTTACTTAGTTATAATTTTTTTCCATATGTATTTGAATTCTCACCTTCTTACAAACAACAGAGGTCTTAGTTTTAAAGTATGGAGGAGGAGTATTACAGGTTGATGTGTAGCACAGCCCATGCACAGTAGGAGCAGAATTAATTTGCATTTCATTTATGTATCAAAGACAAAATTTGTGCCTGAATAATTGAGTGAATCATCAGGATATTCCATTTCTAAGATTGTCAAGTCCAGCTGTTGAAGCATCACCATCCCTGCTGCAACTTAAGGCCTTTACCTCTCTTTACGACGTAAAGGCCTTAAGTTGCAGCAGGGAAGGTGATGCTTCAACAGTTACACTACACTACTTAGATGGGAGAAGAGACTGACTCCCCCACTGTGCCACAACCTCTTTTCAGGTCATTGTAGAGAGTGACAAAATCTTCTCTGAACCCTCCCTTCTCCAGGCTAAACAATCCCAGTTCCCTCAGCTGTTCCTCGTAAGACCTGTAATCCAGACCCTTCACCTGCTGCATTGCCCTCCTCTGGACATTCTCCAGGAATTTGATGTCTTTCATGTTGTGAGGAGCCCGAAAACTAAACACAGTACTCAATATGTGGCTTTGCCAGAGCTGAGTATGAAGGGATGGTCACCTCCCTAGTCCTGCTGATTGTGCTGTTTCTGATACAAGCCAGGATGCTGTTGGCCTTCTTGGATACTTGGGCACACTACTGTTCAGCTGGCTGTTGACTAATGCTCCTAGATCTTTTTCCTTCATGCAGCATTCCAGCTGTTCTGCGCCAGGTCTGTAGCATTGCGTGGGGTCATTGTGATCAAAGGGCAGAAACCAGCACTTTGTCTTGTTAAAGTTCACATAATTAACCTCATCGTTCCAACTTGTCCAGATCCCTCTGTAGAGCCTTCCTACGCTCAAACAGTTTAGCACTTCCTCCCACCTTGGTGTTATCTTCAAACTTACTGAGGGTGCACACAATCCCCTCCTCCAAATTATCAATGAAGATATTAAACAAGAAGGGTCCCAATACTGACCCATGGGGAACACCACTTGTGACTGGTTGCCAGCTGGATTTAACTTCATTCACCACCACTCTCTGGTCCTGACTGTCCAGCCAATTTTTTATCCAGCTAAGAGGTCTAAGCTGTGTGCTACCAGCTACTTCAAGAAAATACTGTGGGGAACAGGCAGATCTGGAGGTCAGGCTGACAGCCTGTACTTACCCAGACTTCCAGCCCTACTTTTTAAAACGAGCAAACCTAAAATACTGAGATTTTGAAATGCTAAGCAAGTGCAGAGTGTGTAAAATGTGTTTTTTTTTTTCTTTAGCTTTCTGAAAGTGGCTTCTGTACAGGACATGAACCAGACTCCATGGAGTTCAGCTCACTAGGAGGATGGGTAGCAACACGAGCATCAGGCATGAAGAAAAACATCTATGGAAACATTGAAGATCTGGTAAATATCTCTAATATTTGTTCTAATTAATTATTCTTCTGATAGGAGGCTTAACTCTTGTAATGACTTGTGAGAGGGAGTAGGGAGAGGAAACTGCAGTTCTGTTAATCAGTGATACAGTTTTGGCATCAAATTTTGACTGAGATTTGTTGTTTGCTTGTTTTTGGTATTATTACTAGTAAATATTACTGTTAATCTGAAAGTTTCAGTTTAATATTTACTAGATAGCTTAAGGAATTGTGTTGATTTATCTTACCCTGTTGCTTTCTTCCACTGTTCACACTCTCTGCTAATCTCAGTGTAATAATCCTGTTAAATTTGTAGGGTTTTTGCATGCTGTTTCCTACTATGCTTACTTGTCCACTGAAATCAATTCACACTGACAGCCAATGATTAGTTCTTTCTACCATCTCACTTCCCTAATCTAAGTAGGCTTTTTTCAAATCAGTAGACTAGCCTAATTGACCCTGTGTGCAAACTAGAGTGAACTGTAATCCTATTGCATGGTATATCAGAGCAGTGAGGCAATGAGGAAGGAAGCAAGGGATCAGGAATGGCAGTATTATACTCTTAATTGTTTGAAGCATTAAAATGGCTCATCTCTATATTAATTGTAATAAATTTTATTTCTAAAACATTTTTTAAATCTACTTTTTCTGTTACAGTGAATATATTGAAATGAAATCATCACTGTTCAGATTTTTCTGCTTCTTTGATTTGAACTTTTTCCTCATAGTAGCCCTTTTTTACTTGTTTTTTTTCCCTTCTTTTTTCTTGCAACAAACATTTTGTAGTGTATCCCCTATCACCTGAGGCTTTTTCATCACATCATATTCAGAAACACTTTTGTTCTGTGGACTGACATGACACTTTACTATCAGTGAATTAACTTGGCAGAAAATATAGTTTTTATTCAGTATGTCTTGTTGAAACTGCTAGCACTAACGAAGTATCATCTGTACCCTACTGCCTGAAGCATTACAGTGTGGTATAGTTCTGCTTGTGCAGAAAGATATGAAGTACAGAAGGCTTTTCTGTCATGGGAGCAAAACTTAAGGCTAAAATACAACTTCCGAAATTTTCATTAGGAGAAAACTGGTTTCAAAGCTGATTCAGAGCAGTTTATGAGCTTCCTGATGTAACAGTGAGAAAGTTTCTGGGCAAGTGTTTACCATCTGAGAAATTTTTAGATCTAGAAACAATGTTAGGTATGCTCCCTAAAATCCACTTGTTGCAGAATCAACAGTTTATAAAATGTGTATAATGCAGTTCTCAAACAGAATGAAAATGACTCCGTTACCTGAATGTTTTAAAGGCAGTAGTTGGAATCCCACTGATTTGTCTATATTTGAAAGGTTCACTTACACCAAGGAAGGATTTTTGTTGCTTTTTTTTTTAAAGAAAGAATTGAATAGTATGGGGGGGAAATAGCTTACATATGTATCATTCTTATGGAAGACATAATATTGACAGTGTGTTTCACAAAGATTTTCTTCCTTAGAAGTATATAAATACTTAGAAGTATTTCTGTCACAGCTGATTTCTGAATTAGATTAGCTTCATCAAGTAGCAGTTCTAATGGAAAACTTAAGCAAGAAAGAACATTCTTCTGCTGCAAGCCCTTTTTTTTTTTTCTTTTTCCTTCTGAAGTATCACATGTTCTGAATTTAAATGCCGGTGTTCAAGGAGAGCACTGTCCATGCTGAGGAAAAAAAAAAAAAAAAAAGCAGTTTTAGTTGGTACTGTCTGCTTGCGGCCAACAATTGATTTGATTTGGCATAGAATTTGGAGCAATCTGTTGTGTGGGCAAACCATGCTGTATTAACAACAACTGTTGGTAATGGTCCTCAGGTTATCCCAAAAGTTTCTGGGACTGCCTACAGAATGTATAAAGTATGCAGAGCTGAACTGCATCAAGCATAACATGCATCTTGAAGAAAATAAATGTCATACAAAAAGATCTATGTTTAATGCTGGTATGTGTAGTCATTGTTTATTGTTTAAACAGGTGATTCATATAAAAATGGTAACTCCCAGAGGAATAGTTGAAAAAAACTGTCAAGTACCTCGCATGTCAACAGGACCTGATATCCATCACTTTATTATGGGATCTGAAGGTAATTTCATGTAACTGCGCTTAATTCAGCTTCTGTAATGTCTTGCTCATTTGAGCATCTTTTAATGCTGTGGCTTCCAGTGTGTCTATGGGTGGTGTTCTGCAGGCATTATTTTTTTGTGTGTGTGTTGGGAATTAGTGAGGCTTTTTTTTTTTTTTTTTTTTTAGGACTGAAGTTATGCAACTGAACAGTGCTTAAAACAGAACTGTGGAGTGATTATATGCATCTAGTAACAAACATCATGACTTAAAAGCTGCTTGTAGGAATTCACTGTGTAAATTATCAGAAATAAGTTTCTCTTTTACTGCAATACTGAATTTTTGGCACTTGTAACTTGTGTTAACTGAGAACATCCTGCTAACCAGTTGTTGGGTGATTTGCAAGAATTGCATCTTGTATTACTTTACAACTGAGCTTTTCTTTTTTTTTCCTGAAGGAACTCTGGGAGTGGTTACTGAAGTTACGGTAAAGATTCGGCCTCTTCCTGAATACCAGAAATATGGCTCTGTGGTCTTCCCCAACTTTGAACGAGGGGTGGCCTGCCTAAGGGAAGTGGCAAAGCAGGTAAGGAGAAGCTTCGAGTTGAATCCATGCAAGTATACTAGTTCTAACCTTGTCCAGGGCTTAGGACTAGGAGTGTGCTGATGCTCTAATCTTGATTATTGATTACTGGAAAGGAGTTGAGATAATATGAATGATTTGAATATATATGGCCTCTGAGGCTTTTGGCAATGATGCGGTAAAGGATTGGCTTTTTATCTCCTTCAGTGGAGAGCTTTATCTGGAGATTTATTGACAAGTATGTAAAAGCGACCAGTATTTAAAGAAATTAAGTTGCAGCAGACAAGTCAAGAGCAGTTGATTTCTGATTCCAAACTGATAAAGTAACAACAGTCATGCAGTGAAAGGATGTGGCTGTGTATGCAGGGTGCAGAGAATGCTTCTTGAAGTGCAGCACTGTGTTCAAGTGAGCTGGATATTCTGAGGCAGAACTGTACTTAGACTTGAGCGTTTAAGGAGAGCCTTCTGAACAGCATGGTCAGACAATAGAGAAGTGGGTTTCAGATAGCAAAACTTGGACATTGGTATCCAAATTATGTAATGCTTTTCTCAACACCTGTGCTTCCAGGCAAGTCTTGCACTGGCTAGCCTCTTTTTACGATTCCAGACTAACTTTCCTTGGCACTGTGCAAAATGTACTAAATCACTTCAGTGAATGGAGGAATATATATCCTGAATTTTGGAAGTAATATCAGAAATGTTTTAGGTAATGCCAAACTAAATACAGCTTTATGTATTTCCAGTGATGGGTCAAAATTAATGACTTAATGTTCCAAGCCAGTTGTTCAAACTGGTATGTGACTGACATGTATATGCTAGTTATCAGCACAGTTCTGTCACATGCTTTTACTGCTGGTGCTTGTTCTTTCTATTACAGGCATCTAAGCAACCTAGGAATGCTTAATTGTACAATCGATCAACATTTTAAGTCAATAAAGAAGCCTAGCATTTTTTCTCTCAAGAAAGGGGTTAGAAATAAAAAAAAAACAAAACAGTGTTAGCCACTTAGGTTGCTCAGTTACTAAGCTTTTGTTGCTGCTACTGTTTTACTGCTTATTTAAGCCTGAACTACTTACTCCTTTCTTGTGGCGTCTTCTTGTAGCAATTACAATGATGTCCTACTGAAAAACTGGTTTTTGTTTTTTTTTTTTTTCTTTGTTAGTTTTTAACATAAGAATAACCAACCTGCAGGTTGTAGGCTAGGTGGGGGTCAATAAAACCTCTCATCCAGCCTTTTTTTTTTTTTATCAGCCTGCCAAGTAAGATTTTTTTATTTCTTCCTTCTGCCCTCTTTTGCAGTTGTGTGACAAAGTATGCTTGAACAATATGATACAGAGTGAACATATCAAATTAAGTGATAGGGGAATACTTTTATATCCACGTGATTAGATGAAGGCTAGCCTAAAATTCAGACTTTGTTGTATTTCTATGGCCACATACTGCATGATTGGACACTGCCATCTCAGGTTACAGGCTGTGAACATATACATATCATGCAGAAGGATGTTAGTTGAAGGCAACTACTCTTACTGGTCTCCAGATTTTTGTGCAGTGCAGTCCAGACTTTAATTGTTATCTGTTCACAGAACATTAGTGTAGTGGGGTTGGATGAAGTTTTTTCCTCATAGCAGCCCATATGGTGATATTCTTTGGGTTTGTGACCAAAACAGTGTTGATGACACACTGATGTTTTGGCTGTTGTTAAACAGTGCTTATGCATTGACAAGGCTCATTTCTCGTGCTATTCTCCAAGTAGTTTGTAGGTGAGCAAAAAATTTGGAGGGAACACAATTGAAACAGTTGACCCAAACCAAAGGAACAGCTATTCCATACCACGTAACATCAAGGTCAGCAATATAACTGGTGGGAAGTTTTTCAGGGGTTACTGTTGCTTGGAGAATGTCTGGTCACTGATTGACTGGTGGTGAGCAATTGCTTTTTCATCACTTGTTTTCCTTTCTTGTTTGGGGTGGTTTGTTTGGTTTTCTTTCCCCCCTTTTACTTTATCTCAACCCACACATTTTCTTGCTTCTATCTTTTTGGAGGAAAGCGAGTGAGCATCTGTGTTATTTAGCCATCTACAGGAGTTAACTAGGAACAATTAAACACTTTTCAGTGATGTGTAATGACACGTATTTATGATTGCATAGCACTATCAGCTTGATACTCTAATCAAATATGATATTTTAGTGCATTATGGCAATATAGAAATGCACTCTATGCATCACAGTCAAAGATCTTGGGACTATGTCCGTGTTGGTTTGACATTAAACTGAATATTCTCAATGCATTATATCAAAACATTCCTAATAGAAATTGCTTCTCAAATGAAAACGAGTTTATCATCACCAGTTTTTATAGCGATGATAATGGCCACGGACCTCTGATACCAAATTTATTTCTTGTATGCTGTTTTTAAATGAAAATGTCACTGTCATGAGTTTCAGTACATCTGTTCATAGACTATTTATCCTTTATTTTTCTTCTTTCCCCAACTGCCCCCAAGAGATGTGCTCCTGCATCAATTCGCCTTGTTGACAATGCACAGTTTCAATTTGGTAAGTAGATTTTCTCAGATGAATATCTTTTCCAAGGGCTTTGATTTTTTTTTTTTTTTTTTTCTTTTTATAGAGAAGTTTAAAAAGTCCATCTTATTTGGGAATTCATTTCCTCAAAGCTAGACAAAGAAGGTGATGATCTCTACATTGAAATTCCTAATGTTATAACTTGTACTTTCAGAAATGGAAGTCTGTCTGTCTCTGGAAAAATGCTGCTGACAATAATAGAAAGCCATGCTGCATATATAGATGCATAAGATTTTTTGCAATCCTTCCATTAAAAATGCATAGCCTACTGAGAAGGTTAAAATTCTGGAGATACTGTTTCTATTTTACTCTAAAGGAGTAGAATTGATAGTTTTGTAGTATACTGCTTGAAACATTTTGTTGTGAAGAATATAAATGACAGGTCAGGTATCAGAGTAGGGTGAGATTCAGAAGGCAGGCATCTTATTTTGTAGTTAAGTTAGTTGGTTGAAATAGGTTGGTCTACATTTCCTAATAGCATCACTGGCTGTGTTCCTGAGAAGTAGTGGTTTATTTTGAAAATTCTCCAATATGGCAATGGTTGTTTGAAGGGGAGTTGAAGGGGAGGAGGAGCAATGGAACTTGTCAAAAATGAGGGCTTATTTTGGTGGTGGTGGGTTTTTTTTGTGTTTAGATGTGTGCAAACAGAACTAAGCTATAGGGTTGTACAATTAATGAATATACAGATATTATGGTATAGCAGAGAGCTTGGCTACGTAGTTGTTATGATAAAGCAGGAGACAAATGATAGGTACACTCACCCGTACCCTGGGCTCACATGGAAAACTCCAGCAGAGTGGATCTCTAGAAGAGATCTTTTCTCACTGGTAATGAGCTTTTAAATGGGTCTAGGAGAGGTGCAGCCAGGCTCCACCCCTTCTGGCAGCACAGCTGAATTGCCTTCACCCATGCTCCCGTGGCTACTCATGGCTCGCCTCAGGTGGTCAGTCAGAGGTTCAGGCTGTGATTCAGCAGTTCCCATACAAGGTTAAAGTCAGTGAAGCTACTAGAATATTACAAAATCCAGAGAAATAATTGGGACAAGGTCAGACATGCAGAGCAGTCATTTTTGAGCCCTTCTTAAGGGAAACTGTCATTTTCAACAGTAGAAGCTTCATTAAAAGATATCTTCTGGTTGAAGACACTGTTGAGAACCTGAAGTTCTACTACCCAGAAAGCTACTGGTAATGGAACTTGAAGCACTTGCTGAGGCCATACGATTTTGATTGTGCACAGATTACAATGTGGAGCATGACCTTAAAATCTTCTGTTAATATTACTAAAACAAGACAGAGTTTCTGAAATCTGTTTCGGACAGAATCCTCTGTAACAAATATTGACTTTAACTGGCATTAATCTGATGATGAGAAAGCTGAACTTTGTTTCAAATGGAAATAGACATATCTGTAAACCTGAGAGCCTAGTAAGCACTGCTGCTTGATTTGGTCATCTTTTTCTGTTGTACTCATTCTCACAAACATTTATAATAGAAAGTGGATGCCTTTTTTTCAATTGGGAAAACGTTTGACCAGTTATAAGCTTCAAATCCAACACTGGATTTGGCTTTGGCCTGAGGTTGCAATTTTTGCAGTAAAAGATGCCCAAGGTGCCTCTAAATTTTTCTTGTGGTTTTATTAGGTAGAATTATCATCAGTTTTTATGGATTGTGGTTTAATAAATTAACGCCCTTTTCTTATCTGCTGCTTTTTTGTGTCTTCACTTTAGTGTGCTTAGAGGCATACTTCTTGGGCTTCACTCTTATCTTCAGTGAGAGCTCTCTTTACTGAAGAGGAAAGGAGACTAATGAAGTACTGAAGTTCATGCTTTATTCAGGGGGAAATACTTTGTGAAGTATTTTAGAAGGAAGTATCATGTAAATGGTGCATAACTTTTTTTATGAATTGGGCTCACAGCGTGTAGACCAGATGCGAGACTGTTAAAATGAAGCAGTAATGGGAGTTCAGAAGTTGCTTCTGACTGAAAACAATGGAACAAACAGTAAAAGGCTTTCATCTCAATTTAACTTAGTCCTGAGGCAGAGATGTTAATTTAACAGACTCCAAGACACCATTTATGTACCCTGGTAATTTTAGTTCTCCATATGTGATTAAGGAAGTAATTACTAACTTTATGTAGAAAATTTTGCACAAGTGACATAACCATTAAGGAAAAAATTGCTTAACTCCCAACTTGTACCCTTTTTTTTGCAATTGGTTTCAATGGTTTTGGCATAACTTTAAGAAAAAGGTCAGTGGTTTTGCTTAGTTTTATAGCATGAAACTAATGAAGTGCTCTTTCTAAATTTTCCATATGCAGAATACTTGTGAAGATCTAAACTAGGACAGCTTTAATTAAGTGTCAAATAGAATATTTGTGCACAGTTGCATGTATGCCTCTTAAAAAATTAATAAAAACCTTTTCTTAAAGTTGTCCTAAATTAGTTGTGAAAGGTTCCTTTGATTATGATAATCAAAGTGCTCCAAATGATTCTTACAACTTTATGTTCCAAGCTATTTTTTTGCCCTTTTGAAGTAACAATTTTAAAGAATATGGAGTGCTTTAACATGCTTTTTTCTGCTTTTTTCCAAAGGTCACGCTCTTAAACCACAAGTTGCTTCCATTTTTACATCATTTTTGGATGGACTGAAAAAGTTCTACATCACAAAGGTAACTATTTTAGGGTTTAATATTGCTTAGAACTTTGCATGCTATCCATAGAATTTGAGACTGCAGTATACTCTCAAATGCAGCTCTGAGTTTCTGTAATGATGTAGAATCAGCTAGAGAATCTCAAGTAGTTTAATCCAAAATGAGATGATCTGCTTGAGGAGTTACTCCATGAGAGATGTTCTCACAGATGTTTTCAGCAATTGTATCCCTAAATTAAAGTGTCTTCTCTAACAGTGAACAGGTGACAGAGCAAGGACTAAATGATCATCAGTTTGTCCTGATGGATTGAGGCTAGTATTTTAATTTCTTCTCAGATTTTTTTGAAGGTGTGATCTGCTTAATTATCATGCTAGACTAGAATTTTGGAAGAGCCCCACAGTATTTGAACTGCCATACAAATATGGTTCCCGTCTTCCTGAAATTCATCCCAATGAATGCCACTTTTTAGTCCAGAATGATTTTACCTAAAATTTCTTGTTATTTTTTTCAAAATCAACTAGGGAGTTCCTGCAAATATGCATATTCAAATGGTGTTGTCTTGGATTTAACTAACTTTCAGGTAGAGAGAGGAGGTGTATATTGAATTCTGACCTGATAATATTGAATGTTTTCAAGCAGTGGCCTTTCTTGAAAGCCAGTGGCTTGTATTGATGATCTTGAGCAATTTCTGCTCCTTTTTCTTGTACTGCTGAAGTAAAGAATGCCACGAATCTTTTGGTGAATTCCTTTTGCAAAGGATTATCTATTGTTTTTAGACATAACCTCAAAATTATTTTGCATCTCCTCCCTAAGCTTCTGTAGTGCAGGTATAAAGGTTTTGGCAATAGAATTGCTGTCAGTTTGAAACAGTCATAGTCAAACCTACTTCTTTGTTGGCAACAAGCACCACTGCTTACCAAGGGATTTCTGTGTCAATTCCAATCCTTCCAGCTCTGCAAGAGGGAAGGAACGCTTTGAGAAAAGAAACAAACTCAAGCTCTGTTGTTAACACATCTGGAGTAGAGAAAACAGTGTTAATGATCTTGAGTTCATATTATATTTACTTATAGAATCATAGACTTGTTTGAGTTGGAATGAACCTGTGAAGTTCATCTAGTCCAGCTCCCCTGCAATGAGCAGGGACATCTAGAGCTAGATAAGGTTGCTCAGAGCTTTGTCCAGCCTGACCCTGAATGTCCCTGTTCATTTCCTTTCCTTCTGAAACCTGCTCAGTAGTGGTAGTTTACTGGAGCTAATTAATAATCAACATGTGTATAGAAATTTATTTATTTATTTAGGACAGGAGTAAAAAAGGTGATACACCAACTCTGTCATTTCAGTAGCTGTAACTGTTTGTCCTGTCAAGAAAAAAGCTTACTTTCTTTTTGGGATAAATTTTTTGAAAAGTGTGTCTTCCTGATATTTTCTCTTATTTGCAACAGTAAACAGTGCTTACAGACCAGAGGGAATTCTGTGTACATGAAAAGCAAAAAACTTGTTGCTTGTGTTCTACCACACAGGCGATGACATAATGCAAGGATTTTCTCTCTGCAGTTCAAAGGATTTGATCCCAACATCCTATGTGTAGCTACCTTGCTCTTTGAGGGTGACAGAGAGAAGGTTCTTCAGCATGAAAAACAAGTCTATGACATTGCCACCAAGTTTGGGTATGTGATTTCAAAAAACTTTTCGTATGGAACTATCCAAGATGCAACAAGGTTACTGTATTTACGTTGCAATTTTCGTGTAAATCCCTTCTCAATTTAAGTTTGAAGTGGGAACAATCAGCTACTGAGTGTTCCCTTTGAAAAACATGACTTGTGCTAGTTCTTAAAAGGTAGCTTTATGAAAAAACTTCAGCTGTCTGTACACTGCACCAAGACAAGTATTTGACTTAGAACTGATGTTGTTAGAATGGAAACTAGCCCTTGTAATTATTTACAGGCCTGGAAGCTGCTTGCTTTGCAATACTGAATTATAGATTCTGAATAAAGAAGAGAAACAAAATTGCAAGGGTTAATATTCTTTGCAGAATTGATATAAGCAAATAAAGATAGAAAGCTTATTTAAAAGAGAAGTTTGTGTAGTTTGAAGAATGTGCTGAATCTCTCTGTCCTACAGACTTTTTATCTTTACAATGAAATGGGAAATACTTCACTACAGTGGTAGGCTGAGTAATGATCATGTAGTTCTATTTTGATTATAACAGTGATGAAAACTAGAAGTTTCATTTGTAAGAATATACTTTTTAAAGAAAATTTTTTGCCAGTATTAGTTTCAACTATTAACATATACAAGATGTTTTATATTTCAAGGTCATCGTTTCTGAAACTTGTTCTTTCATTCTACCACTTCAAATGATTTACAAAAATGGGATTTCACATGAGCAGCTTGCTACCTTTCAGTGATAAGAATTACGTTTATCTTTATGAGTGTTACAGCTTAATGTTGTATGCAGCAAAAGGTCTCATCTGCAGGTCCTCTCTATTTCTGGACGGTGTGAATATGGGGGATGGAGGGAGGGAAGTGGTCTGTGTTAGTAGCCTGTTAGGAAGCGCTGTCTGTGCTACTCAGTTCAGGCTATATTAGCTATCTGTTTAATGTTTTAACTTTCTGGTTTCATGTCTGGAAGGTAACCAGGTTATCTTTTTTTTTTTTCCACCCATATAACCTGCTCAGATTTAGAGTATCATCTAGGAAGACAAGCTAAAGATATACTGCCCTTGTTCTCAGATTGTTGATGCAGTTTTCATCAGACCACCGTTTAGCACTCCTTGAGAAAGTTTTGTTCTTATGTATGTGATCTTACTGTATCTGCAGTAAATGTACTGAACTGTGAGCTGTTAATGTTTTTTAGGTCATGAAATTAACAAAAGCAAAGGTCAAACAACAGTGCTTTTCCATTTGTTTGGAAACAGTGCTCTTTTCTCTGCTGCTAAGCTAGTGCTTAGTGCAGTTACAAACAAAACAGGAAAAGTCTTGCTTTCAGATATCTCATGAAGGAATAGTGTGAAGCATGTTGATTATGATAACTACACTACAAAGTTAGTCTTACAAAAATTGACTGCTTTGCCTGATCATTTTTTTTTCTTTCTTGTACCCAACTTCCTTCTCTCTGAGCATTTCAAAGGACAGAAAATGTACCTGTGTTTACAAAGAGTCAATTTGCAGCTAATGTGATACAGCTTAGAGACAGATAAACTTGCACAAATGTTTCAGAATCAAAATGTTGTTTTTCTGGTTATTTTTTGAAACTTCTGAATACTATGCTGGAAAGTTAATTAAATTCCTTAATTGCAGTGGCTTGGCAGCTGGAGAAGATAATGGACAGAGAGGATATATGCTGACATTTGTCATTGCTTACCTTCGGGTAGGTTACCTCTTGTCTCCGACTGAAACTTCTGTTAATTAATAAAACAAAACCGAAAGATATCTTTGAAGATGCTTCCTGAATTCAAAATGCAGGTTGCCTTGGATGTTGTCTTAATTAAACTTCTCCTTAGAGGATTTTATCTATTCCAGCTCTAATTCTGTAGTGTTTACTCCTGGAACTTTTCTGCAAAATACCTTATAAACATAAATTTGTGCATTTAAACAACAAAAAAAGTTACCTATAAGAAGTAACTTGGAGGATTTACTGACAGTTGCTAAATAAACCAGATCAGACTTATCAATCCACAGGTTGAAATCAGTCTGAGCTGGGAGAATACTCAAAATTTATATGTGATCGCTCAGCTCTTACTCTGAACATCCACTTATAGCCATAGTTTGAATGAGAATTCCAGAATTTCAGGGTGAATAAATTTCAGTCTGACCTGGTGCAGCTGCTTTTTTCTGAATCTTATGGGTTGAAGTGATTTTTTTATTTTTTTATTTTTTATTATTATTATTTTTTTAATGAATATTATGGGTGTCCTTAGCACTACATTTTGTTTGGCCCCTCTAGTTTGGGGCTGAATTTCATTTTATTTCAGCAGGCTGTAGGTAAAATGGGCTGAATGTTTCTTGTCTTTACGCTTCCTATGTAGAACTTAAATCCTGGATTGAACTTCAGTTTCAAATAACTAACTCTATTAGATATGGTGCTGATTAGAACAGTGGAGCTTTTGGATTGGTGCTAGCGGTACAAATATTTGTTAGTGGTGGCATACAGACACTCTGGCAAGCTGTTTTTTAGCTGTGACATGAAAATGTCAACTGTTTCAAAAGAGCTGTACCACTTCTATAACTAGTAACTAGTGTCACTGGGACAGATGGCTGTTTTTGCAAAATAGACTTTCTTTCTTAAGCAATCCAAAGTTGCTCAGCTGCTAGCTGTGTATCCTACACTGGAATCCCAGATGTTGGTGCTCAGTGTTACTGATAATTTCCTTTCTCTGTTTATTAGGATCTGGGTCTGGATTACTATGTAATAGGAGAGTCGTTTGAGACATCTGTTCCTTGGGATAGGTAAACTGATTATTCTTCAGTATTGCTTAAAACCTTGTACCTGATTTCATTGAAATTATTCCTAACTTGTGCTTGCTCAAGAGGAAACTTAATTTAATTTAAGCCTTATGTGTATGGGAGGCTCCCTGATGTGCCTCAAATCTTACAGCTGTGTTCTTGCTCAAGTTGCTGGTAAATTATGTTTCAGGATTTTCTAAATGCAGTGTAGGCAAGTATTCAGTAATATTTCTGTTCAGGTTAACATTCCATTTGGTAAGCCAGAAACCTCTTAAAGCAAAATCTAAACTGATTTTAATGCAACCTTGTCATTAATGCGAAGAGGAGACTATGGAAACCGTGATGTGAGCTGGTAACCTTGTATCTTTGCTACTAAATTTAGTGGTAGTGGTAAAATCTGGCCTCTGCTTTGAAGATCGGGAGAGTCTAAATGACTGGGAGAAACTTGAGAAGGGTGATTTTTAAAGCAAAACTGTTGTTTATTTTACTTCAACTTTATAGGTCTTGAAGTACACTCACTTGTTAGCCGTGAGTTTGTTTTTGTTCTACCTGAAAGAATGAGTTGTTGTGTAAGAATTTCAAATATTTTTCTTAAGTTGTGCTTACCAAGTTGAATGCTTTCAAGACCTTTTTATACTTTGACTAATAAGAGCTATGCAGTTTTTTTCACAAATCAGGTACCTGTACCTGACTGAATATATTTGAAAAGGATACTTTATTGCTAATCCATTGAATGGATTATTTTCTCTCGTGTATAACTTCTGTCAGAAAGCAGAGTAGCTTTATGTCTGTATAAAGTGCTTTAAAAAAATCAAGTTACACAGCATGGATGGTGCTGCACACCTTAGAGGGAAAATATATAATTAAAGAAATGATAATTTGAAAAATATGTTCTTGAATTTTTTTTTACTGCTTCGAATGTGCCTGAGTCTGCTGAGGTGGGTGTGAAGGGAAGATGAATTTCTAAAAGTGAATTAAGTGCGGCTTATGGCAAGATTTAATAACTCACTGCCATATTAAACTGATAACATTTCAAGCTGGCAGAGTAGTACAGAGGTGCAGTCTCTAGTTCTTGCCTTGCAACTTATCAAAGGTATGCCAGAATGTACAAGGCCTTGCACTTCTCTAGCTTTCTGTGAGTTGTCTTTGTGAGCTACAGTTAAGGCTCTTTTGCTGAGGATACTAAGTTTAGACAGAGAAGTGGTAAGCTCTGTTTCCTGTTGAATTCTTTTGACTTCTATTCCGTATGGAAAAGAGCTTTCATTCTGTGCTCTAATTCAGGGTAAATTTACTATTCAGGAGATGTACGAAAAGAGCAATGCTGGTTGAGTCTTAATGGAGGGCTGTTTTATTCTCAGAATAAAATCTAAAGTGGTTGAAATTGGTTTTAGAAGGCAGTCATCTTGGATTATATATGTTACCAAAAAAAAAAGGTTTTGAAGATTCAGTTACATGTTTGTGGTTGTTTTTTTCTATAAAATGGTATAAAATCTTATTAAGACTTGATATTTCAATACGTTTTCTGTTACAGGGTTTTAGACCTCTGTAGGAATGTGAAGGAAAGGATAGTGAGAGAATGCAAAGAAAAGGGTGTTCAATTTGCTCCCTTTTCCACCTGCAGGTAAGCCATGGAATGACTCAAATGCTTCCATTTCTAGAATCTGTTATTAGTAATCCAACTAAGAGGTCCCTACACTTGCTACCTAGTAGACAGTCATCTATTAATGATAGAACGAACACTACTCATCTTGACTTTTCTCTTTAACCAAGTAGGTTACATGTAATAGTAATTATTTCAAGGGATTAGTGGCACATTACTAGTCTTGGTGCTTGTCTTTGACTCTCTGGTGCATACTAGCAAAATAAGGCTAATTTCAGAACCTTAGCTCTCTGGAAATCATTTACACTGATTCACTCTTATGAAGTACGTGCACAACCAAACCTTTTTTTTTTTTTTTTTTTTTTTTTTTTTAAGTTACCCTTTAAAAATGAAGTGAGTAACTTTGAGTTGTGTAGCATGATATAATAGCTGATTTTACCATACCATAAAGCTCTGTTTGTAATGCAGTTTTCTTCTGCAGGGTGACACAAACTTACGATGCAGGTGCATGTGTCTATTTCTACTTTGCCTTTAACTACAGAGGGATTAGTGATCCTATTCATGTCTATGAAGAAATTGAGGTAAAGTATATAAGTGTGTCAGTTAAGGAAGTTAATATTCTGTAATGTATGCCAAACTTGTTGGCCAAGCTAACTGAGTTTTGTAGGAAAAATCGTAATAATCTACTTATAAAACTTTGATATTAGGAGAAGTAGACCTTAAACAGGGTACCAAGGAGTGCAAAGTGAGTATTTTAGCGTGAAAGTGTTCAAATATTTCTGCATCAACATAGAAAAAAAAATTATTTTTATATATATATATATATAGTATATAAAATATATGGTGTATATATATATATATTTTATATATATATATATATATTTTTTTTTTTCCCACAAGCTTCATGCGCAAAAGAGTAGTCATTTCTAAAGTATCTTACTTTGTCATCCAGAATCTTGAAAAATCTGAATCTAAATTCCTTTCTGAATGAGTAACTTCAGTCACTCTGGGGAATTTGTTTCCTTTTCTGTAGGCATTTATCCATCCTGTAGATGAGCTCCCCAGCCCGATAGACTAATTTAGTTTTGGCAAGTGGAAAGTGATCCAGAATATTCTGTTCTGGAACAATAGTTTTGTTGTAACAGATGTGCTTTGAAATATCTTGGCTTTTATAGGGTTCATTTGGAGAATTCCTACTTAAATTCATCTGCAGACTTGAGATGAAATGTTCACTTTTATTGTGTACCCTACATGTTTCTGACTTTTTTCATACACCTGTTAAAATGCTTACTATAGCAAGCATTTGACTAAAACCAAACATCTTGTGCATTTAATGTCTAACGTCTTATCTTTCCCATCTAGAGGGCTGCTCGAGAAGAAATACTTGCCAATGGAGGAAGTCTGTCACATCACCATGGAGGTATTATTCTCATATATGTTAATCTTTTTTAAACTAGTAAGTATACATGAATACATCAAATAGTTTTAAACAGAACATTTCATTTAATGCATTCAAAATATTTTTAAATTACTCCAAATATATTTTGTCAGTCTCTCAAGAAACTTTACACCCTTTTAGCAAATGTTCAGCAGAAGCATCGCTAGTCCCGGTCTGTTTGCACAGCATGATGTATTTATGAATAGCAGCCTCAAAACATTCCTTTGGTAGGAGATCTACAGGCTATCTGAAAAGCTGAAAAGGTAGTTTGTAAGTTTGTTATAAGCAGCTTCTGCTGAACCTTGTGTAGGGGCGTATTCATTTACATAGACAAGTTTCACAGATCTAAGAAGAGCAACTTAAAGTCCCTTGCAGTTAGGCAAATGCTGCTTACCCCTGATTCCAAACCACCTAGTGATAATATCTGCATAAAATTGCTTGACAATTTAGCTGAACTATGCATGTTAACTGTATTTCTGTCTGCTAACATCTGATTATTCGGTCTCCTCTCTTGTGGTTTGAAAATAATTTTTAATGTGTTACTAGCTTCTTTGCAAGCTGTATCTGTGCTTTAATAGTACGGTTTAGAATCAGTTAAATGTTTAATATTACCCTGATAACTTACATATGCTTTTCCCACGTATTCAGGTAGCCTGATTAATTTGCTATTCCTACCATGTAATGCTGTAAACTCAAATGTCAGGAAGATTTGTTCTGAATTCCTTTTGATTTGTGTAGCTAACTTCTCTAAACTGATTTAAAATAAATTTCTTCTCTACTCTTTTGGAGCATTGCCCAGCAACAGAAATAAGAGCAAAGAGTAAGAAATCTAATGGTTTAAAATAAAATAAAAATTATATAATTCTAAGAAAGCGCCCTGGGGGGAAAAACTGAAGTGTAGAAGCAGTGTTTTAAAACACATTGGTGAATTCCAGGGCTTGAAACTTATATCTAGGGCTGTTTCAGGCATGCATCTTTGTGATGGAAATTGCAATATCAGAATATTGAAAGGTGTGTAAATATTGAAAACATAAGTGAAAACAGTTTCAGTATTTTTAATATGCATGTATTGTTTTCTGATTAATTTTTGCTATAGTATTATAGTGGGCCAGTCAGTTCTCAAAACATGGATGTGAAATTACCCTCTTGATCTGCTACTGTGCTCTCTCCTGCTGTGGCAACTGTATTTTACTGTGACTAGCATTTCATCCATTAACTGGAATGCAGCTGTAGCTTGTCATGATTGAATGCATTTGCCCTCACCATCTGAAATTTTGCTTACAGCATCATGGGCAAGAAAAAATTACTTGTATACCATTTTGATACCCTTGCATACTTGAGCTTTCTGACTTAATAGATTTAGAAAACTTGATCTCTGTTAGACTTCTCTTGTTCCTAAATCTTTTCTGCTTTAAGTCTTTTTGTGTCTGGCAAGATAAGATTTTTTTTTTTTTTTTCTGTTCATAGTAGGTGTGCTGCTGAAAATTCGTGTAATAATATCAATTTTATTTACTGACCTTCAGGCCCTGTCATTCCTAGCTCTGCTAAAATCAGTCTGTTGGGGGTGGGGGTGGTAAAAGAAAATACTGGTGCAGTTTATTTTAGTATTTGTCTTGTAATTGTGATTAATAACAGTTGTTTTCACTATCTGGGAGCAGACAGGCTGGTTTGTCTGCCTACAATCATGCTGTGATAAATGGAGCTATTTTAACTCTGGTTTTGTGTATCAAAGAAAACAGATGTAGTCTGGGACTTGAGGCTATAGGAAATACAAAGCTTGCTTAAGTCAATCTTCATCCACTCTGAGTGAAGAAGTGGTCATATATGGCAGTTTGAGATGTGTAAAGCTCTAAATTACTTTACAGCTGGAAAAATACTAACTGCAGGTCTGCCCATAGCTACCATGCACAAGGAGAACTAAAATCGTAACACTCCTTATTTTATATTAAGACTAATTTCAGAAAGACTTAAGTTCAGATTCTTTTTAATCCCAATATCTATTCTCTCTTTTCTCAAACTAATGAAAATATTCTAACTTTCAGTCAGTTAGCAGTGCTGCAAGAGTATTTCCTGATCCTATGGCAGTTTTTGAGATTTAAACCTTAAAAGAAGCATAACTTTTTTTGTTGATGGGTTACAGCTCACAGCCTTGCTATACAAGTACAGGAACTTTCCAGTAAAGGAATTGCAGAAGTGTATCAATACCAGCCTCTCAGAGCAAGCATCTCATGGACACAAGAAGCTGTAGGAATGTCAGACATATACATCAGTGTGATGAACTTTCAGTATAACAGTGACTTGTATTTTGGAGTGGAATATCTGGACTTGTTTTTCTTGAATTCCTATTTGATAAAATGTATGCTTTTATGTACACATAAAATAACATTCGCTTAGGAAATATCACTGATTAAAACTCCTCAGTGTTAAAACTCCTCAGTATTTTTGCTTTAGAGTACAGCATGAGAAGGGAGCGGGCTGGATTTGGCCTTGATCCCTTCTGTATTGTCAAATTATGCACCAATGCAGAACTAAAAATAGATTCTTTCCATTGCAGGTGATATTCTAACTAACAACTTGTTACTTAAGAAAGTAATTATCAGCATGTGAGTTTTAGCAGAATACATTCATTTAGGCACATAACGTCATAGAAAGCAGAAGAAAATTAGTTCTAGACAAATTGACTAAATAAAGATTAGTTTAACCCAGGCTCTGTAAAAATGTGAGTTATTGTATCAGTTTCCTGGCAATCTATGTAGAAAAGCTCAGTAGAAAGAGAAAGGGATGAGCAAAACTGATGTGCAGTCAGTTTCATGTTCGGCACTGCAATTCTGTGGTATCATTAGGAAGCCATGTCTTAAGATGCACTTTGCAGTAATCCAAGCAGACTACCATATCTAGAATTATTTCCTTAGGGGAGTGGTAGAGTTAGAATTGCACATGGAACTTTTCATTATACAAGAAAAGTATCCTCTTATCTTCAAGTTAAGGACTGGAGACTGACCATGCTTAATTTTATAAGTTAAGATCTTACTTGTTAATTAGAATGAGAAATTTAAACTCTGACAGTTTTCAGACATGAGGAAACCCTAATTATGTGAAATAATCACTCAGTCGTATTTTTCTTCCTTAGTCTATTGATGATGAAAACAGAAGTGCCATCTTTGGTGTCTTTTTTCACCGAATAAATACGAAAGACTTTCTGAGTCCTCAACTTCTATTGAAGTATTAGATTAATGCACTGACCTTTCTCAGTGTATTTCAGAACTCTCTCTGGAAGAGTAATTTCTGGAAAGCAATTTCTAAGAGAGCAACATCACTTCCTTTAAGAGACTACCAGCTACAAGAAGAGCATTCTGCAGCTGGAAGAGCCCCATCCTTCTTATGACCCATGTTACTGTTTCTCCTTCTGCAGAGCTATTGCTTCCCAGAAATTACTAGAGCTATTGCTCTGCAGTAATTGCCTCTTTTCGTTGAAAGGACTGAAGCAGAGGAAGTCTAGGGCCATGTGTAGTGCCACTGGAGCCTATTTCCCCTGGGACCACACACTGCTGTAAATCTATTCTGTGCTGGGGGTAGAGCTATTCCTGGGATCCATCAGCTACACTAACTTCCCTTACAAGCCTGTTCATGTGTGCTCAAGTACTTGATTTTCCTAAGTGAGAAAACTGATTGCTGCCTGCTGTTCGCTAGCTCCATTCATAGCTAGATTCTTAGCAGCCATCCATCTGTATCCTCAAAGATGAGCAAACATAGCCTTTGTGACTATGGACTAGAATGTATCAGAAATGCAAAAAAGCATTTTTTCCAGCTTATGTGTTTCCTTAACACATGGTCTATAATGGTAATAAAACCAAAAAATGATAATGAAATCAGCTTTTGGACTGTCTTTTTGAGTTGCTACTGCACAACCTCGTTGGCTTTCTGGTTTGAGGTATGTGATTTTTTTGAAGCAGACTCTTTGCCATGCTGGGGTGTTTGTACTATGTGTAGTAAGCAGGGCTTCAAATTGAATTTGACTAGTCTTGAGTGCTGGGTCATGCTTGGCAAACATTCTGGCTTCCTAGCAGTGAATGTTTATGGTCCTAGCATGTGTCAGGAGTAGAGCAATTGCTTCTTTTAAAAATTGAATACTTATTCTCATCATTCGTTTTCAAGAATTAAAGATGCAAGATTAGGTGTCTTTAGAGGAAAAAGATGAAAGAATGAGAAGTTGTATTTGTTACTAGCTGATTCCACAGGGACTGGGGTTATAATGGTGTGGATAGTACTTATATGACCAATTTGTGGTGGTCGACAGTGTTGTGCTGAGTAAATAATTAATCTTTATTAATGAAGTTGTTATGTAGCATATAAAATGAGATTAACTTGATCTCCTGTCAGTTTTAAATAAATTACATCCTCCTGGCTTTAAAGGTAAATGGCCTACCTTCCATAGGCTAGAAACTGAAAGGTTGTTTTCTGTATTCCGTGGTAGGATCAGGCTCAACTGAGACCTTTTAGTGGTTAGGACTTCCTTTAGCCCAAAGCTGCTCTCTGGCCAGGCTTAACAGAATTAAGTAACTTTGCTACTTGTAGTCATTTTACATCCATAGAAACATGTTTTAATGGTACTGTATTTTCTTCTTCCTTTTCTTGTTCTTGATATTGATTGTATTGCCCTACAAGAAGAGGAAGAAAGAATACTCAAAGGGCAGAACTAACCTGAAGTGAAACAAACTATATTGCTTTTCTGTGTAGTGATCTCATCTGCACAAAGCTTTTCATGGTCTATAGCTGAAAAACCCATGTATATCTTATTTTCATGAACTTTTTCATTGAATGTTTGTGAAGGACCACTGTAACTAGTACAGATTTTTTTTCCTTCACAGTTCACTGATCAAATGTATGTTAGATTTATTATTGCAAAAGTATAAACCATAGAAAATTTGACAAGATAGATGTGTAAATTATCACTTTGACAGAGCTAATGATGCACTCCAAGCACCTTCTGTTTTCCAGCACTTGGTGAGCGACTTCATTAAATATGCAATGACTGTTTGGTGCTGCTCAGACAGTAGTTCAGTTCCTTGTGGAATTGCATTATTACTGGAGGTGTAAAAGAGGCAGGCATGCTAGCTGTTGGGCATCCTGCTGTGATTCTAATGTGCTCCATCTTGTTGGAGCAGTTGTTTGCAGTCTTTTCAGGACAATTACATCCATAACCACAGGACACATTCACTGAAACTATATTACAGATAACAGTTGAGAATGGTAATGACTGTTCTTCAGCTGCTTGTATATGAGCCAGTGAGAGAGGCTTGAGGTGATGGACAAACCACATCCATGCCTCTTTCTTATTTTTTTGTGTGTGGTAGTATTAAAGTTCCCCCAGATAAAAGGCAGCTACATCAACTTGCTCAGTCAAATTGTAACAGTGGTATGTTTGCACCTGAGTGGTTGGTTGTGTTTTTTTGTTTTGGTTTTTTTTGAGCTCGGCTACCACAGTCCTACTGCATGAAAAATGTTTTTGTCCTTCAGTTACAATCTTTGCTCTTTACATGAATACTGGTAATAGTTGCTTTCTATTTCTGCAGATTTCCTTCTTTCTCACGTTTGCTTTTTCAGTTGGCTTTCTAACTAGCTCATTCCTTAAGGTATAAACAAATATACTCTGTTCTCCAGAGGTGTCTCTGTAATTTATTATTCTGATGACAGTTTGATGGTTACCCTGAGAACAGGGCACAAAAGGTGGCTTGAATTTAGGTTCAGATACTCTTAAAGCATCTGCCTCTCAAATCTTTACTATATCACATCATACTAACAGATGGGTTGTGACAAGGTAAGGCTGACAAGGTAAATGCTATGCTATGTTTAATGAAAGAATGGCCAATATTTTGCACGATCTGTTAAATCAGACTTGATGACTTGGTTAATTAGTGTATGAATACTTGGCCATTTAACAGAACCATTGTGAGAATTTAGTGAAAGGAGTTCTTAAATGGCTAGTGTTTCAGCTTTGCTTTGTGTTTGGTGTACGTTGTGACTATCCGTTTTAACATGGAAAATAAGCTTTTGTGTAATAGTGTCTGCAAGTGCCAGCCTGTGCAGAGCTTTTTAAATAAAACGAGATGTGCTGGTGACTGATAACTAGTCTTCAAGCTTTCTCTTTAGAAAATATTTTTTTGTTATTTAAACCAATACTGTTTTAAGTTTGCTTCTGATTCTTGAGTGCATTCTTTAAATCAGTCAAGAGGTGTGGAGTTCTACTTTTTAGTGATGTCTTATTTGGTTTTCTACTTAAAAAAACTATCAAATTCATCTTTTGAAAACTTACTGCCAAGCACTATTTCAGTAGAACGGGTGATTTCGGCCTAAGCTTCATCTAAATTTCATAGTTTCTAAAGAAAGTAGACAGTGTGGAACACAGTCTTCCTCTGGGAGTATGCAGAGCTTAATGAGCTTGATAGTCTGGTGGGCTCAATAAATCAAATAAAACAAAACATTTCTCATTTTTGAATAAAAGCATTTATCACACAGTGTTTATTCATTCATGGTCACAAGATTGATTGGCTCCTAGAATCCTGCCGTATATTGAAACTCTTTGTTTTTGTTTTTGCAGTAGGCAAATTGCGGAAGCGCTGGATGAAGGAGAGTATCTCTGATGTTGGCCTGGGAATGCTGAGATCTGTTAAGGAATATGTGGACCCCAATAACATCTTTGGAAACAAAAATCTTTTATAAAGCCCTTCACAACGTGGTGTACTGAAACTTCTTCAAAATTACTGTTGAAATTCTTCCATGTTCATTGTACTGATATCCCAGTAATCAAATATAGCATAGCCGAAACTTTAAAACTAGTATCTTACATTGATTTTTGCCATCCCCTGCTCCCCAATAAAGTTTAAACATTGCTGTTAACGTTTATGGATTTTTACTTATAATGCTCTTAAACAACCCACTGGGCATAAAGTACATTACCAGCCAGGAAATGCTAATTTGGTTTCCCAAGTTTGGCTAGGCAACACAGCTGACAATATTTTCAATGCTGGATACAGCCAGCTGTTTCTTACTAAAGCATCCCCCTGCAAGGAGAACAAAGACTGACAACAGTGTTTTCTACAGAAGCAGCTGCTCAACCCAGCCTCTTGCTAAAGGAAAGCTGCTAGGAGACAGATGAGATTACACCAAGGAGTACTTCTCTGTGCTGAAGAATTAGGTATGTAACAGATTTGTAACCAGCGAATACTTAAAGCACAAATGTAGGCTTTAATCAAAAAAGACGATGCAAGCTAAACTGTTTCTAAGAAACTCAGTCTCCCACCTTAATAACAATTGTAAAATTGTAAACAATTGAGCTGTTCTGAGTTGTATTTGCATTGCTGGGATTATCTTAAATTAATCATAGGTCAGTCACTGTAAGTTTTGTACAATCGACATTTCTCACTGTATGTTAATAACAGGTTTGTAACAAAACTTTGCCTTCATCTGTACTGCAGTCCTAGTGTGTATGGTTTTGCTCTTGTTTTTGTTTATTTTGCAGAAATGCAAAATATCTTTTTCAGTAAAAGAAAAACAAATTTTGGCTATTCAAGTGAAACTGCCCAGCGCTGTCTTTTGAAACAGTCTCAATGGTTTAATAAAACTGAAGTGGACATACTATCATTCTGAAAGTGAGGTTTCCCTTTTTAGTTTTGTACAGTTTCCTATGGCCTTGATGAATCATTTATCTACTTCACTAGTAGCCGCAACTTTAATTATCCATTTAACTTTAAGAAAATGAAATATTTTCTTGATCAGCATGGTATGCGAGTAAGCATTTTTACATTGAAACTTGAATCTTGATCAGTAAAACAAACTAAAAGTATTTGTCAGTACTCATGACACAATTGTAGGGTGGTTATTTTCTTAAAGCATGTTATTAACCTTTTTGATAATTAATGTATATGATTGCATAAGAAGAAAAAAAACCCATGAACTGGCCTTTGAGGACACAGTCTCTCTAGCCAACTGCTTCACAATGCTGTAGTGTCAGTTTGGACACCTTTTTTTATTAGTATTGCCCTTAATGAGATGAAAAAAAAAAAAAGTATTGTTTTTAAACTATTTTAGAGTACTGTTTAATTAGCTCTTAGTTTTGGTAGTACAATGAAAAGAATAGAAAATGCTCAAGAAACTGCATATCAGACAAAACCTTGAACTTGTGTAAAAATTAATTTCAATTCTGTAGTTGAAATGATGAAAACCCAAAGAATAGTTAAAAATCGCTGCAAAATGCATGCTGTCGAAACACTAAAGGAAAACTTTTCATAATCTGCAGGACATGAAATAGGTGGTTAACACAATATTTGTAATGCAGCTAGGTTTATTTCTGGTGGTCTATTTCACGACAGTTTGATACAGTCTAGTCTTTTTTTTGTTCTTGGCCCAGAGTTTGTATTTCAGCAAACAAAATAACAGGTAGAGTTTGTTTTAGGAAACTGACTTTTCACAGTGTGGTTAAGTGTTCCTTCATTTATATGTACTCAATGATGTCTCAGCAAAGTGAATCTGTCCATGTTTATGCAGGGGAATTCCTCATCTCACATACTGCACAATAGTGGCTGCTTGACCACCGCTGGAATCTTGCCGGTGACTACTATCACTAACATAGACACCTTTCTAGGAGTTGGTAAATATGAAGGGTGTTTTCATCTGTCCCTCAGTGAAATTGTCTAGCTATGAATAATCAGTTTTGGAGGAAAGTGTGTGAAGCCTTTTTGTAAAATGATGGCACAAACATAGAACAAGTTTCATGATTCAGTAACACCTGTCTTAAGATTTTGACTTGAAGTACTACTCAGCCCTGCCTCTTTAACTTTCTGGCTATGGCTTTCGCAATCCTTGCTTTATTAAAGTTTCACAGGTAAAACTTACGTATGCTTTCTATTTCTAATCTTCAAGTAGCCACTGGCTGTTGAACTTATTTAAAATGCAGTAAAGATTTTTACTGTGTATCAGTTGTCCTATGGGAAGGTGAAATAACATGTTATAGGAGTCCCAAAGTTATACTGTTGCATAACACTGAGGAGAAGATGAACTACAACTATAATGGATGTTTTTGCTAATGACCACCTGATTGCTGTCTTCCTAAATATTTTTTCTATCTTAAAAACTGACTTGAACTCAGTGAAATTATGGTTAAAACAATATAGTACTGATGTCTTTAATTATTTCACATCTAAATTCCTAATGAAGATAGTGAAGCATTGTACAAGTTCAGGAGCCCATTTAAAAGAAATTTTCCCTTTTAGTATTATGTCTTCCACCACTCTTTTCCTTCTTTATTCTCTTACTTTTTTGAGAAAGACTTTCCACTAGCTGCAGCCTATTTGGAGAGGAAGCTTGATCCATTGTTGCATTGCCTCCTACAATCCATGTAGATCAAAAGTGTATCTTGGTATACCACATAACTTTTTTCAATTGGTTAACTATTTTGGCTATATGTAGGTTACAAACAGTTTTACTTAAGATTGTCATGACATACTGTTACACAGCTTTGGTTCTCTTGGAAGGAAGAAAGGTGCTGAGTGAGTATGGCATGACTGCGAGATCTATTTACATTGGGTTAGAGCTTTCTGAAAATTTGGAAGAGAATGTCATAAAAGAAAAAATGAAAATTGCCACAGGCTCTACATCTTATTTGAAGAAAAAAAAGTCTCTTCTTGACTTTACTCACAATACAGTAGTTACATTAAGATGTCATCTTTGCCTTACAGCTATGAACAAAGATCAGACCAAATAGTTCTTCCATAGCAATGTTAATTAACTTACACCAATTTCAAAGGCAGGGATACATTAGCACTGAAATCCAGAAAACACAAATCGACTTATTTCTCAAATCTTGGAAATGTGTGTTCATCAAAATTGTAATTCAACTTTTGCAAATAAAGCCAAACAGTGTTTGTCATTTTAGTGTGAGATTAACTGTAAAACTTTCAGTTGTAATGTTAAGAGATAATAGAACCTTATATTATTAATAAAAGCAAAATGGGTCTAAACCAGTATGTGTTTCTGTGCTGAAGCTAAGCAAATATATTCTCTAAACTTGTCATTTTTGATTGATTTTAGTTTGATGGCAAACTGACCCAAGGTATAGTCATAGGAAGGTTTGAGCACTAGTAAAGAGAAATAGGTTAAATTTGTGAATGTATGCTAATAGAAGTTCTGCTTTTTTCTCCCATGCAATGCAAAGCACTTGAAAACCTTAAGCCTACATAGCTCAGAAATTTCTCTTCCTCATTTTTCTGATTTGAACAACAAAGCCACCTTCTGCTCTGTCAATGTAATGCAGGAGCATATCTTGTCTTACCTTATCTTTTGTGCTTAAACTATTGTAGTAGATACCTTTCTGCTAATATGTGCACATCTGATTTAAAAGCTACTTGGTAGCAGTCTTAGAATATGATTGAAAGAACTGTATTTACGAAGCATATGTGAGCAGAAGATATGTTAGCTGCATAGTCGCTCTAATGCTTTTATGCCCTTTAAACTAGAATGACTGGAATTACATCTTGCTTGTCCAGATATGGTGCCCTCTGTGCAGGAGAGGCATGGACCTGTTGGAGCACATCCAGGGGAGTACCACAGAAATGATCTCAGGGATGGAACTCCTCTCCTAAGAAGTCAGACTGAGAGAGCTGGGGCTCTTCAGCCCGGAGAAGGCTCCAGGGTGACCTGAGAGCGACCTTTCAGTATCTAAAGAGGGACTGTAAGAAGGAATGGGACAGACTCTTTAGCAGGGCCTGCTGTGATAGCACAAGGGGAAATGGTTTCAAACTAAAGGAAGGGAGATTTTACAGTAAGGGTGGTGAGGCATTGGAACAGGTTGCCCAGAGAGGTGGTGATGTCCTGTCCCTGGAGACATTCAAGGACAGGCTGGATGGGGCCTCCGAGCAACCTGATGGAGCTGTAGGTGTTCCTGTTCATTGAAGGGGAATTGGACTAGATGGCCTTTAAGAGTCCCTAGCAACTCAAACGATTCTGTAATTTGTTGAGTTGTCTTGTACTAATGTAAATTCTTCAATGCATATTATTAAAAAAAGCCTGCAAGAGCCAAAGTATGCAGGGAACAAGAGTTTTAATTGCATGTTTCTCAATATTATACAAAATTTCATGTGTCTTTGCTCACAGGAAACATTTTATTTGAATGTTTCTCTACTATTAAAGGCATAAAAACACAGTAATTCCTACTTAGATCTAGATAGACTTAATATGAAGGAGGTCTTAGATAATGATATACTTGTCTCAGAATGATAGCCAGATCCTATTGGTGTTCTTTAAAATAAATAAATGGGTGTGTGGATATTAAAGGCTCACTGTTTATGGTTTTGCAGTCCCACTGCTGATTCTCAGTTTGTATTACCTTTAGGAAAAACCATTGGTTTCTGTTAGCTGCTTCCTGCAGAGAGGGATTGGCAGAAGATTGCCTTGTTCATATACAGCTTTAAGGTCTGACATGGTGCTCAAATATAGAGATAGTTGAAGATAATTTTCAAATGTTTGACATAGTGTATCTGAAAAACACCAGTGCTGTCAATGTGAAGTTAACGACTTGGTTTCAAAAATATTTGAGATACAGTTTTTTTAAAATCTTGTGGTAATCACCAGTGTTAGTTGCAATAATGCATACATCTACTGAAATGCTGTGAAATGTTTCTCTTATGAATTTGGGGGTTGGGGACTTTGGGAAAAACAAAGCAGGGAACTTTTCTATGGGAAACTTTATGTACGTTTCATTTGGATTCAGAATAAAACTAAATTTGTTTCAATTGACAGTTCAGAAACTCCAGTATGATATTCCTGTTTGAGGAGCATTCAGTCCATCTCTGCTTTCATGGTGAAAATGGGAGACATAACAGCTTCAAATGAATGCACTTAGTGTAGTGCCTTCTAAAGCATAAAATGGAAGAGCTGGTCACAGCAATGAGGGCATGTATAGCAAAGGAGATGACAGGCAAAACACTGTGCACCTAGTAATGTAAAGTACAATGTGCTGCTGTTTTTTGAGCTTCACATCAAATTAGACTTTTTTCTTAAAATTAGTTTAAAGTTAACATTTTTCCTAATGATACAGAATGCCAAATGACTTCCAAAACTTTGCAGTTTGGTTCGATATCACATCTCAACACTACAGAATAAAATATAAAATTGACAGTCTCACAACAAGGCCTTATTAAAAGTATTTTTGTTTCAGGCTACTAGAAGGGCTGGGCTCTGTTCCCATGCATAACACTAATGCTAAGCATATGGACATCTGGCATTGCTATTGCACCAATCAGTGCTAGTTCAGTAAAGTAAGTGTTCAAAGCTGAGTTTGATTGAATGGTATTGATGTTATGTGCTCAAGTGAAGGTCAGCAAATACTGAAAACATAAAAGGTTGATTTGGATAGATCTATGTGCAGGCAGGACAATTTGACTAATTTAATTACTCATAGATTGATTATTAATTGTGGCAATGATAAATGGTTGTACAGCAATCCTGATAGCCACAAGTCTGAGGGTATGGGAGTAATGAGAAGGTACAAATGCAGCAGTTGACCTTTTTTCCTTCCACCCAGTGGTAGCAGCCATCACTGTTTCCTGTTTCACTCTATTACTGCTGCTGAACAGGAAATCCTGACTGCCCAGAGGCAAGGGTTAAAAGCCCTTTTGAAACATGCTCACCTAGCAAATACATAGCAGCTGGGTAAATACATGTGGAGATGAGGCAATAAAACCCAGCCATTACAGGAAGTAAATCTGGCTAACGTTAGAAAGCAAATGTGAGGAAGACATGGGTGAGCTGAACACTGGAAAAAAAAATTGGATTTAGAATGTCTTCTGTTGACAAGACTTGGGTATGATACTGACCACGTTAGGCTTAGTGCATAGCCCTAGATATATAGAAAATTTTTCCTTGACTTTCTTGTGACAGAATTTTGCACTTGGTCAAGATTCCTTTAAAAAAAAGAAAAGAAAAGAAAAAGGAAATAGATCTCTTCACTGCTCATTTTGCTCATTTGTTCTCCTGTTGTTATCACCAAAGCTTTTGAGCTTCATGGAATTCTTCAGCAAAGCTTGAACAAGGTAGAAGTCTCAACAAATCAAGTTTCTACAGTTTTTGGTTAGTTGTTTGGGCTTTGTGTGTGTGTGTGTGTGTGTGTGTGTGTGTGAGAGAGAGAGAGAGAGAGAGAGAGAGAGAGAGAGAGAGAGAGAGAGAAATACCCTACCTTTTTGATAGCAAGAAAGAGAAAAGCTGAGATGCCAGATGGTTGGTGTGTTCTGCCTTGAAGTTCTTCTTGAACCTTTAAAAACTTTAATGAGTGGGTCAGCCACAAATCAAACAGATCTATTCAGTACTGCTGCTTCTGGAAATACAAGACAGCACTGTTCTACTAGTTAGGTTGTTTTGTTTGTTTGTTTTTTCTGTAACAAGATAATAAGTTGCCATTGGTTTTGCCATTCTTTGTTAATGTTTTTAACTTTGCTATGACCAAGACCTCATTTTCTGTTTAGCATATTTTATTACAGAAACACAAATAAAGAAAAGAAGCTGCTGGCTTCCTTGAGAGGACAGATCCTTTTAAAGCAGACTGCAGGGAACAAGAACAAGCTGTGAAAAAAAGTTGCAGAGAGAGAAAAGACACTGGAGAAGAGAGCAGTGAGCTGGATCTGTATGCATGTTAGTAAGAGTATGCATGTTAGCTGTTCTCCCAATGAAGAGTTGGTCTAACTTCAGAGGTGTGGAGTCCTTCCATGTTATTGCTGGCATGTAGTTAAGGAAGCAGGAATTATGGTTTTAGATTGAGGGGTTGAGTGACTGCTGCACCAGAGGAGGTAGAGAAAGAAAGGCTTTTTAGAGCTCTTGTGTGGTATGAAGGTTAGCATTGCAACCTGGAGCACTGGGGCTTTCAATCTGCAAAATTTCAGCAGACAGCACAATCCATCAGCACGTGTAATAAAAATTTCTTTGTATTGCTTTACCTATCTGTTGCATGACTTATTGCTAATGAAATAGTGACCAGGAAGCAAAGAGAATTACTAACGGAAAACAGAGCAAGGGCAGTGCAAGCCAGTGTCTTGTGTCTGTGTCTAAATTACCCTGAAATGAACATCTGGCAGCAGTAGCCAAGCAGAAGGGACTATGCTGCTGTGGAGCAACAATAAATTTAGGATGGTAACAAATCTGCTGATTTAGTTACAACATAGTACATTTTTGAGGCTGATGAGTTGAAATCACTGTCTCTTCATTCATATGGCTGTGCGCAGCTCTGCAGACATGCATAAAAATGTGACATTATTTCCTATTCTTTCTGGTAGCTCTTGTAAGTCTCTCTTACGTGTCTGGGTTTGTAGATCTCCCAGCTCAGCCATACTTTGCTGCTTTGGATCCTTCTAACCCATGGTTTTCCTTTGCTATGGCCAAAACTATCCTTGCAGCTGTTGCAGAAAGGGTAAGCTAATTTTTATCTGCTCCTTCAAAAGATAGAAGAGCAAAAGCTTTGGTTTATGTTGTTCTATGTTCTTCTGTTTCTTTTAAGGCTACATGCTGATAGGCTACATTTGCAGGCTGGGCAGCACGCAGCAAATGTGAAACAGTTCTGAGCAGTGGAGAACTTAGTGAGACATCTCACAGCTACTTTTATCTGTCCCCATAGTTTCAAATGACTGTCACTTCATTCCAGGTGTGCTCTTTGCTCAGAACGTGGGTTTTGGCTCTTCACCCCTCACAAGGCTTCCCGCCCTGCCGTCCCCACAGGGTGGGGGGAAGCCGCAGGCCTGGCCCTGCACACCTGTGCCACAGGGCCTCATCAGCGCCAGGTGCCAGGGCTGTGGGTGGGCTGGGCCCGAGCAGCTGCCCTCCAGAACCGTGCAGCCCAGCGAGGTGGGCAGAGGCTGGAGAGGTGAGCTCCTCAAGGTAAGAGACACAAGTTATTTTATCTTTCTGAAAATGTGCTGCTGTTAAGCCGAGGGTTTGGAGTGAGTGCCTAGCGGAGAGAAGGAGGCACAGGGAAGGACGTGTGTAATGGCTGCCATGGCGTCTTGAGGGGAGCGGGCTTGCAGGGGGCCAAGCAGCACCTGTTCCGGGCGGGTGGAAGCAGCTTTCCTCTCAAAGCAGGGAAAAAACGTGTGAGAAAAAAACATTTATTTAGGTACATGGGTTGTGCTTCCCAGCAGAAATTGCTGTTTGTGCTCTGAAGTTGTTTCATGATTTTTGGAAGTAGGGTCTAAGTTTTGCCTGGCCTGTTGAGACCTCAGAGAGCAGGAGGCTCCTGCCTGCCGTGCTCTGTTGTCTGTGTGTGACATACTTCTGGTTTGGTTTCAATATTTTTCTCTTTTGTGTCTCATTTTTCTCAATTTGGAAATAGGTGGTGGTGAAATATTGGTGCATGTGCTTAGCTTTTGGATCTGATGATCTGCTCCATTTCAGTCTTTGCTGCTTTGTGGAAATGATATGTGTGGAAGAGAAAAAACAACAACATGCACCAAACAAAAATTCTATATGGTGGAATTTTTTCATATTTTCGAATATTGCAATTGAATTTTTTCTTAACCACTGTATTGCTGTGACTTGGGTAGAACATGCCTGTAAAAATTCCCAGCTGCACACGTTCCTTTCCTGTCGGAAGGCTGGTTGTAGGATAGATTAAGAGTACAGAACTGAAACCAAGATGGGAAATTAAACTTTTATTAAAGTAAATCAGGTCCTGGATTTATTTTACAGAGTAAGGCAATAAAAGTGAATGTATAAAAAGAAATTGCAATTTAAAATAATGTACGTTCTTTTAAGTCATTTTTCTGTTTTCGGTTTTATTGGAACAACTGAATTGTATTTACTTAAGTTGCATACTTGTGCTTTTTCCAACTGCAAGAGTGGCTTGTGCGTTTGAAGCTCTTAGTTTTTGGGATGCTGAGAAACTAGGGGGAATAGAGTGGCAAAAGCAAGCTGCAGAGCTGGATACAGCTCCAAGGTTCACCAGTATCTGGTATCAGCACCATGTGGGGCTGCTCAGAGGTTTCCTTGTCCTACCGCAGGAGAGAAAGCTTTAGCCCTCAATGCACCAAAATGGATGCCACCCCCACAGCAAACCCCCCACCCCTGCTCTGTGGCCATATGGGTTCTCACACCTGTGGTGTGTTCTAATCAGCACCGGGCAGCTGGGGTGCAGGAGGAATAAGGGAGGAACCTGGATGAAGTTGCTGTCTGTAGGTGCTGGGGGGAATGGGCTTAATCCGTAGCTTTGGATTTGGGGCATTGGCCAGTCACTCTTGCAGACAGGGAAGGTGAAGAAGGGGTAATTTAGGAAGATTTTCCTCCCTAAATAATCTCAATTTTCTGAAGAAGAACATGAAAAACTAGGCAGGTTCAATGTCTAATGTTTAGTTTCTCTGTACTTCAGTAACAATGGTAGTAAGAGTGAAACTTATGGATCATATTGACATCAGTGTGCTGCTGATATCCTTGATGTGTATTGTTTGACTCCACTGAAAGTAGAATAAAAGTCTTCCATCTGGCTTCAGGGCTTAAGGGGGTGATGAGGGAGAACTGTATTTCTTTCAAACTTCTGAATGATTTTTCCTTGCATTGAAAAAGCAGAACATGCTGAAAGCACATTTTCCTGTGTGCTGTGTGAGGAAGGAGTGTGGGAGGCAGTGGAGGAACAGGTGTTTAAGCAAGTGATTTGCATCTTGTATCCAAAAGGGTTGTTGTGTTTGCCATGGATGCAAAAGGAAGAATTGTGTGGGTGGAGCAGAAACCTGACTTTAGAAAATGTACTTTGCTCTAATCCCATTGTTTGCTCGATCTTTCCATCCCATTTGCTTGCAGACCTGTGATTTCAGTCCTGCAGATCCTAATTTCGGTTGCCGTTGTCTTTCAAGATGTGCCAATTGTTATAAATCAAGCAAGGTCTCACTGTCAGTCCAAAATGCTGCCCTGCCTCCGTAGTAGTGCCACCTACAGGTGGATGAAAGAATTAGTCACTTTTACTCGTGCTGTAGTTGCTTTCAAGCACAGACGTAAAATGTTCACCTGTTTGCGTTGGTCTTGGACTGCAGATGCAGCACACCATAGGCATCAGGGTAGGCTTTGCACCACGTGGATACGATAGTGCATTCTTTTGAGTTACGTATGCAGGTTCTGCAAGTAGTAAAAAAAAAAAAAAAAAAAAAAAAAAAATTAAAAAAAAGTGCTTCTGCTTCTATTGTCAGCTCTCTTTTTGAACGATGGGGGCGTTAATTAGTTTGTGCTGGCAAAGGTGTGCAGAATTCCTCACACAGGACATTTTCCTCTATCGCTGCTCCTCTTGGGATCTGATTAATTTAAAGAAAATAATTCATCCACTTTGCCTAGTTTTCAAAGCTCAAGGGGAATGGTTATGATTATTTCAGCTGAATGGAAGATGATTTCTAATCGAATGCTCTGAGTCAGGTCTGTCCACTGTAGAGCACTCAGTTCATCAGCCAGAAAACAAATCTGTGGCAGATCTGTGCTTGTGTTTCCTGATTCTTCTGGGGTAGAATGTTCTCTCCTTAAATTCACAATGAGCTGCAAACTTGGTGGTTTTAATCCATATCAGTGTAGTCCGCAGCGAGAATTAATGGACTTTAGCTAGAGAAATGCAGTCATTTTTCCTGACTCATTCTCCATTTTAACATGCCTCTGTGTGGTTAAAATGCTAAATTAAATGTCCTGGAGCTATTGTTTCTCAAAAACTGCACGCTTGAGTAGTAGTCTGCAAAGCTGGTGTTTCCTTCTGGCATTTGGGCATGGATGGGATTGCTGTTCTGACAAGAGGGGGGAGGTCATTCCTGCCTGCCCCGTGCCATTCAGCTTTGAGGGGGGAGAGATGCAGGCAACGTATCCACTGCAGTGCTGAATGGAGTGGGTGAAACTGGTGGATTTGTTACCAGTATATTGCCATCTGGAAGTCACCAAGAGCCTGTTTAATTCACTTTTATTGCTGTATATTTTAAAGACTGTCAGAGAAGCTTGGGGCTTTGGGACAGGTCTTGGTTTTAGTTTAGTTTAAATCAAAATAAATAATAAAATCCTCATGAAGATGTACAGGCACCAAGCGATACTTATCCAAGCTGACACGATGAAAAAATAAACTAATGATGTTTTATAGGCTCATGAAAAAAGTATTTACTTACCTTATATGAATGTGCCAATAAAGTTTTAAACAGATTAAAAGTAGCGACAGATGCCAACATCCATACTAATCACTTTGCATAGGAAAAAAAAAAAAAAAACCAACAAAACAAAACAACAAAGGAAACACAATTATCCCAAATTTAAACTTGCCAAATCCAATTTAAGCTCATCAGTGTCTGTTGCAATATGTACTTATTTCTCTTTGAAGACCAGGCAGGGTTTGCTACAGACTTGGCAAACCCCAGCAATAGCTGAAGGAAAAATGGTGCAAATGTATATTAGATAGGAATTTGGATCGGAATATGCAGTTTAGGAATGCAACTAAGCTTGAAATTGGGCTATTTCTGTCTGTGCAGTTATGTTCCTAAAGATGGCTCTGATGTACCTGATACAGTAGCAGCTGTCAGAACAAGGTTTTGTTCGCCAAAACAACAGGGGCACTTGCAAACCAAGCATGTAAACCCAGGTGGATGTGAGTGTAGGTACACTTAGGTGTTTGAGCATTTAAAATGGCTATATCCAGGATGTATAAATGCCTAGAAATGTGTGTAGGGCAAATTCTCTGCCTAATACAGTATTTGCAGAGTCCATGCTGTTTGCCAGAAACAACCAGTTTTAGTTGCATGCATATATATTTCTTAGGCACAGATTAGTTTTGGATCAGAGCTCTGTCATAATTTTTGTTCTGCTAACACGATCCAGGCTGGTAGCTCTAGTACTGCAGAAATTTGGCACTGAGATTTACCACCCTTGGCGAACACCCAAGCCTCATCCCTACAGCACCTGCTGACCCACCAGTGCCTCTTTGGCCACCTGATGCTGAGCCCGGCCCAGTGAACACAGTGACAAGGCTGGTGAGGGTTTGAGGTGGCAAAGCAGGGCAGGATTCGGGGATATTGCACTAACACACTCACCTACGCATACGCACATTCATAAAACGAAGCACTTGGTGAGTGCTACCAAGGAAGAGCAGCTTTGTGTCAAGGTTGTAGTTCACAAGAAAAAGTTGTGTAGAATTGGCAAATTTTACACTAGGGTGTATTTGTGGTACTAATTGCCATACAGGCGTGTATCTTGCCTTGCAATGCATGACTGCCTTTTTCTCATAGACTATGCTAAATAGCTGATGAGTTTCCATATGGTAACAGATCTCAGTGGCTCTGAGAAAGGGCCCCTGGCGCTCTGCCCCATTGCTACAATGACTGGTGAAGTACTGAAGTTGGACAGCACTGGTTTTTCTATTTTTTGTTCCTCTAGATGACAAATTGATGGTACTTTAATATGCAGTTTAAATATGCTTTCTTTTTTCCATGAACTTGGTCTCCCACCCCAGCGAATCAGTGATGTGTAAATGTCTAAAATAAGAGAGAATGCTTCATCCTGAATGAGCCTGGAAAAGCTGCAGGAGTACTGGCTGGGATTCATGGTAAGAAAGCAGTCATCGTAGCACTGGGAAACATAAGATGTGCTGATCCAGAGCTGAACTTGTATGTGAAATGAGCTTTGCTCCTCTTAGCAGTGCACTCCTGAGGAGGTGTATCTCAGCTCCCCAGATCTTCTTCGCATTTTAGTTCTGATACCCCCACATCTGATTTATATCTGGGATGACTTTTTCATAAACCAACACAATTCTAAGAATAACAACCTTCCCCTTCCACCCACCTTGTTTATTTTAATTTAGACCTGCAAATAAGCTTGTAAAGCGATGTGCACAAATTGCCTAACATATTCCTGCCCATGGGATATCTGTAATTGACTTTTTTTAAATCAAATTTTAAAATGTATGCACAGCAATGAGTGTGATAAAGATTAACTGCTTTGCAAAATGACTGCTTTCTTTGAGGAGGGCAGATCAAAGCTCAGCAAGAAAAATGATGTGAACTCTGTTAGGTGATACAACTCTGTTGTGAAATGACTAGCAGTGCTTACGGTCTTATCTCTATTTTATTTTATTTAATTTTTTACCTCTTTCCTTCCCTTAAAACAAAGAAAGGGGGAAGAACAGACAGGAAAAAAGAAAAGAGATGCAACAAGACGTGGGCCTATGTTGAATCAAGACAGTAAGCAGTGGCTGCACCAGAGGTCAGCTTATAAATCAATGAATTGGCGTTCAGAGTAGCATATGAACCTCTTGGTCCCTTCTGCTTCGTGTGCCTGTATCGTTATTTTCTAATTGGCCACAGTGGTCTGAAGTGGATGTTTCTGGCCCCTTTTCCAGGCGTGTCTGTTACTCTAAGTGCTTCATGTGTCTGCAGGTTGGCCTGCGTCCATCCTGAGCCCTTTTCAGAAATACCTTTTTATAATTTGGAGCTACAGTGAGAGCTATCTATATGCTCACTGGCAGAGCAACCCCATTTCCCAGCATTTGGTCTGAGCCCTCACTGACAAATACAGCTGTCTCCCCTCAGCCATGCTGGACTGAGGTACAAGATAAAGAGGTCTCTGTCTCCTGTGCTCTGTAGCACTGGCCAAAAGTGGTCTGAGGATACAGTAAATCTTCATTTAACTCCGGCTGGAAGACCTTGAACGTTAACTCTCACTTTAAAGCTAGACAGTGAAAGTTTGAATGCTAAGATGATATCGAGGGAAGAAAAAAAAAAAAAGTATCTAGGATGATAGAGTATTTCCTCAGAGTTTCTGGACTTCTCTGTTCTTCAAATGTGTTTCCTATTGCCACCATGCAGCCGGGGACAGTCTGGTATTACCTCATTTCTGAGTTTAGACAGTGTGATTAAAGCCTTTGTTTTTCAGAGTTAACAAGATTCTTAAAATTTATTTTTAGAGTAAATGCCTTTCAAAGTTACAGCCCATTTGCTTGTGTGCTTTTTGACAGTCTGAACATTTCACAGGAAAAGCTGAGCAAACTGGTTGCTACTGCTGTCAATGCCTTCTAGAAAGGCAGTGGCTGGTTTGGCAAGCTCCTTCCGTTGATTCTTTTATAGTATCAGTTGTGATCTGGAGGATCCTTGATCAGAGAAGGAAGACTCCCAGTTCATTTAACCTGTGGGCTCTCTGGAAGCATAACAAGAAGGATATTTATTGATGCTGTTCATTTTTAATGGCCTTACTAAAGGCCAGCAACTCCTCAAATGTTTTGTGGGCCCCTAGCCCAGCCACGAGTAATGAACTGTCTGCGACAAACTCATGTGAATTCAGCCTGCACAGGGCAGTTTGCTATAAACCTGAATTCACCGGCTTCCTTTTTGACAGTTATCTTTCTCTCTCGTGGATCGAGTCAGGGTATCTGCTCCAAGGATTCCGGGCTGTGAGACATTTAAACCTCTGTACAGATAGTGCAGTTCAGGACTTGCTCTGCTCTGGGTAGAAGTTAGAGCTGCAATAATGAGATGTAAAACTGCAACATCAGAAAAGATCATTCTCATAGAAAACATTCAGGGAAAAAGCTTTTCTTCAGAAGATCAATCAGCATGTTACGTTGTTTCCCTGTCCCAGCTGAGGAAGATGTGACACTTCTTATGAGCCCTTGAGCTTCACTGTAGTTCCAGGTCTGCTCCCCTTGTCTCTCCCCTTACTGCAGTCCCACAGTCAACAAGGCATACAGGCCCAGGCAGATTTCCTCCTATGGGAAGTTGCCCTTCCTGTACACCAGCAGAGATCTAAGTTGAGTAGCCAGACTAATATTTAGCTCTGAAATACGGACTACCAAGCAGTTTTTCTGGATTGACCTCCTTTCTTTTTTTACTTTTTTCTTTCTTTATTTTTTTTAAAAAATTGAGTTTGATTTCTACTAGCTACTCTACTTTGCTTTTTGGTGGTTTGTTAAGCTTTGGTTGGTTTTTGTGTAGTTTTATATGAAAATTTAATTCTATCTGTGGGTGCTGCATTGCAGTTATGAGGTGCCAGTGGGCCCTGGCAGAACGCATAGACCTTTTTTTCATTCTCTCTGGACCACAACTTGAATATGTGTGTGTTTGCTATTTGACTTCTGTTCCATCATTTTCACTAGCTTTTGTTTCTATACTGCTTGGCCATGAAATCTAAGGGGATTTCTCCCTTGCTGAAAAATGGTCACATAGATCTCTGAAGCAGCATTTCTGGTAGTTTGCTGATAAACATTATGTTTCCCTGGGGAACGCGTGGGATCATTCTGCTCCTAACTTTGTTACGTATTTGAGTTTTTTAGTACTGGTGGATTTCACAGTTTCATTGTTCCTTCTCAGGCTGCTGCTTCTGTTCGTTATTATAAAGATTTGTTCAAAATTTAAAATGCTTGGGCTGTCCATAGACTCACAGTTTGTCCTGATCTGTATTGTGACTTTCTGTGATCTATGGTTCCAGGCACAAGGAGCTGGCAGGGAAGTGCCTGAAATTGCAGTTTGGCTGCAGATAGGTGGTTCAGAGTCCTGTCCCTCTATTAATCTGCATTACAGACAATAGGCCAGATCGTTGCAACTCCACTGAGCTTTGATTCAGCCCAGAATTTATACCAGCTGAGAATCCTGCCCAAGATCTTATTTATAACTGAGATGAAGTTTCCAGAGAGAGGCAATATCTTATTAGACATCTTAATTTATTTGAGGGTAAAAAGAAAAAAAAAAATAGGCTTTTGAATGTGCAAGACCTTTTATAGGGAAAGGTACCCTTATGAGAATGCCACAGGAGCTGGTATCACAGTGAAAATGCTTCTGGAAAAGATGTGCATGAAACAAGTATGAACATGGAGGTGCTGAGCTTTCTTTCCTGCTCCTCACAATTTTTGCTGTGCTAGGCCCTTCTGTTTTAACCGCCTTCATTGTTGAGAAGATCTTTAGTCATCTTCTTCTGGGTATAACAATCTCTCGGGAGCTGATCTTCTCCTGTGGATCAGTGTGAGACCTGGGGATGCTCCCTCTGGTCCCTTGCATGCAGGAGGCTCCATCTGCCCACAGATAGACATCCTGTCCCTGTCCCAGTGCTCCCCAGATGTCCTGACAGGGTTGAATGTGGCAACTGCATTTTGGTGTCTTCTTGGAGCTGGCAGAGAGTGTTATAGGTGAAATGAGAGATGGATCAGACTGTGAAATGTGGAGGGGATGGAGTGTAGCAGGAGGAATGAATTCTTGTCCTCTCCTTCCCAGCCAGATGTAGTGTAGGTCTGACAGACTAATGATTTTCTATGGAGAACAATGTATGTTAAAGTTTCCATTTCTCTAACCGTTAATCAAAAGGTATTTTGTATAAACACCACCATGCTAACTCTGGCCACATGGGTGGGCTGACAGACAGACCCTGCAGCTCACTGCAGTGCAGTAAGCCCCGCATATCCCACCTTGAGCTGGGAGCCCTGAGTACTGTGCCAGCACTTGGTTGGTAATGGCTGTGCCCGTGGAGTGGGGCTGCAGCCTGGAGATCACAAAATAGCCATGGAGGTACCTGAGGGGCTGCATGTCCAGAAGCCCAGAGCGCTCACAGCTGTCAGGAATGGTTACTGGTCTGCACCCATACCTGCACTAAGAGTTAAACATGGAAGATCTGGCTTTTGTTGGCTGTTCCTGCCAAATGAGGATGTTATTCATTGTCTCCTATTGTAAAAAATTTCTTTGAGACCTGTGTGTAAAATGTGCTGGCTGCTATACGGAGAGCTTGCAAGTGCCCAAAGCTGGTTAATGCATCAGCAGTCAGTAGTGGGGGTAGTGGTGCTTCAGAACAGACAAACCTGCTACACGTGTCTTTGTTGTCTTTGTTCAATTCCTGGCTGGCTTTTGTGGATTTCCAAAGAGCTACTGAGTACAAGTTCAGTCTTCTTGCAATCTTAAAAAGAGTGAAAATGAGCCAATGCAACAGGCCCCTGCATAACAGCTTCTTAATGCACTTAATCTTTGTGGCATCTGCTCATTCTGTTGGATTACAAAACTGATATTTCTTTTCATTGCAGCCAAAGAATTTGAAACTACAGGCAAGATGGCTTAGTGAACATTAGCGGATGACGTTTTGCCCACAGTCTAACAACCCAAAACTTGAAATGAGGAGAGTATTGTGCCTTGCTGCAGGGGCTGGCAGGGGGATGGAGCCGACGGCTGGGTGCATTTTTCAGGGATGTCAGGGCGCCTGGTGGCTGTGCAGTCCTTCTGTGGTCTTCTGAAACCAATACACAGGTCTCCATTGTACAGGAGCCTGCAGGAGAGGAACATCAGCACAGATGCTCAAGCATCTTTCGCCCTGAGGTCATGGAGACATCATGCACTGGAAGGGGTCAGTCCCACCAGGAGAAAAAGGGCTTGGACAGGTTGCAGGAAGCCTGCAGGAGGGGACAGGGAGAAACAGTGACAGTTCATGGCATCAGAGTTATTTCTCTAAAGGAAACCATTTTATTGTCCGGTTTTATGCTGCTATTTTGCACAGTGGTCATTTATCTCAAAGGACACTTTCCAGGCTGCTGGTGCCAGGTGATTTGAAACTGCAGCGTGGCCAGGACTCTGGTGCCAGGGTGATTCTGAATAGTGGCCAGCATGAACAAGAAGTGCTGGGAGGGGAATAAAATGCTGCTTCTGAAGGCACTTCCAGGGATTAGCAATCTATTTAAATTTTAAGAAATCTGACACTTTTATGAGGGTAATTTCTAAACCTCTGGGATGGATCCAACAATGAACAAGTGCTCTGAGTCTTCTCCCAGAAATTTTCTTTGAGAAATTTAAAATACCAGAATTATAGTGGGATTAGTGGGTATAGTGGGACAGATGGCATCAGAAATGAACATCCCTGTTACGGTGACAAACATCATGCATCTTTGTTATTGCTGTCTTCAAGTACTGGGAAGGTTCCCATCAACCACGGGCTATCTCCATATCTTTATAGTTACCACAAGCCCATTAGGAGCAAACAAGGCTAATGTGATGTGAGTAATATGCTGCTGGGTCAGCAGTCCTCCTCCTCCCCAGTTCCAGCTGTTGTAAAAGGTTGGTGTGGTTTGGGAGCAGTGGTTCAGCTATATTAATTTCCATAGGTATCATCATAAAAGCAGTGAACAGATATTGAATCTACACGGATTCAAATTTCTTCAACATATTGCCCTTGAAGGTTTTCTGCACATACTGGATGGCTTAAAAAGGTAACAGAAAACTTAAAACACACAGAGAGAGATCATCTCCAAGTAGCAATTTCAGACCTAAATCTTGACACCCACGAACCTGTGGATATTTTAGGTTTAGCCACTTCTATAAGCACATCCTTCCAAACTTCTTCTGGAGCCAGACGTGCTTTCTTCACTATTTCAGAATTTAGGGCTGGTGACTTCATGTCTCCATGCTGGAGAAAGCAGATTGATGTTTTGGTTGTCTTGAACTGATTGATTTGTGGAAAATCAGATGATAGAATTTGCCATAACAGATTGTTGGATCGATGATCAAACACAGGTATATTGTTACTGACAACAGGAGATGATTCAAAAGCGACAAACATGTTTTGCTGTGCCATCTCTTAGGGGAGTAATTTCTTTCTGACACTTCTAGTGATCATCTTACACCATGAAGCGTGAGATTTGATTACTGATACTTTAGCATGCATAACTACAAAGGTTGTTATTTTTAATGGAGTGGACAGCATGTCTCATGAGAGTTATAAACACATCGTGTGCATTTGAAATGTGATTGTTGTGATTTGGCTGATTCTAATACAGAAGGCTTTGCATAATTAGATTAGCTGATGGAAGCACAGTGTTGCTCAGCAAATCAGCAGGACTCATAGTTAATATTATTCATGAAGTCTATATATGAAGGCATTATTTTCTCCTCAGTAACATATCTATCTTGAGCAGCAATTTCTGCTGAGAATGCCAGGCTTGGGAACAGCAATATGGAGTTAGACGTAATAGAAACATCAGGTATCACAGAATTATAGGGGTTGGAAGGGACCTCTGGAGATCATCTAGTCCCTAGCCCTCTGCTAAAGCAGGTTCTCTACAGTAGATTACACAGGAAAGTGTCCAGGCAGTTTTGAATATCTCCAAAGAAGGAGATCCACAGCCTCTCTGGGCAGTCAGTTCCAATGGTCTGTTACCCTCAAAGTAGAGAATTTTTTCTTCATATTCATATGGAAATTCCTGTGTTCTATTCTGTGTCCATTTCTCCTTGTTTTGTTGCTGGACACCATCCACTTGATTGCCATGCTTTAGGTATTTATAGAATCTTTTGAATTGGCAGAGACTCATAAAGGAAAGGCCATCTAATCCAGCTCCCTTCAGTGAACAGGGACACCTACAGCCCCATCAGGTTGCTCAGAGCCTCATCCAGCCAGGCCTTGAAAGTCTCCAGGGATGGGGCATTCACATCCTCTCTGGGCAACCTGTGCCTGTGCCTCACCACCATTATTGTAAAAAGTTCTCCCTTATATCCAGCCTAAATCTCCCCTCCTGTAGTTTGAAACCATTTCCCCACTGTGCTATCACAGCAGACCCTGCCCCCTTCTTTCTTGCAGTCCTCCTTTAGATACTGAAAGGCTGCTCTCAGGTCACCAGGAGCCTTCTCTTCTCCAGGCTGAAGAGCCCCAGCTCTCTCAGACTGTCTTAAGCAAAGAGTTCCATTCCTTGGGTCATTTCTGTGGTACTCCTCTGGATGTGCTTCAGCAAGTCCATGTCTCTCCTTTACTGAGGATACCACATCTGGATGCAGTACTCCAGATGAGGTCTCATCGGTGCAGGCAGAAGAGCAAGATCGCTTCCTTCGACTTGCTGGCCGTGTTTCTTTTGATGCAGCCCAGGATATGGTTGGCTTTCTGGGCTGTGAGGGCACATTGCTGGCTCGTGTCCAGCTTCCCATCTGCTAGTACCCCTCTTTTTTGACAGGCACTGGCAAGATTCTCCGCTCAGTCTTTTCTCCATGCTGAACAGTCTCAGGTCACTCAGCCTTTCCTCATAAGGCAGTTTCTCTCCATTTCCTTTGAGATGGCTTTCTCATTTAGTGCTTTTGGATCCACTTCCTGTATTTGTGCATCTCAGGGAAGTATTGTACCTGTGTGCCTGCCTACCTACCCCACCTTTTGATTCGTACAAAGACCTGTAGCAGAGACTGCATTTACAGTGTAGCAAAACAGAATTTTAAGACAAATTGAATCACACCTTGTGGCCACCACAACTCACTCCAAATGCTGTAAGAATGAGGACTGAAGTTATTATGCAGAAACTTTTTTTTTTTTTTTTTTCAAATGTGCAGACCAAATGTTTTCTGTTTGTTTCACCTTTTCTTCATTTCACCTTATTTGAAATTAGAGTGACAATGGATATACAGCATGCCTGTCTGCCTGTGTCTGGCAGGATCTCGTTCATCTACAAATTTGCTTTTTTAATGTTGTTGGTAAGTGGTAGCTTTAGTTCTAAAATAAATGTAGGGGATACAGAGGATGCATTAGACTTTATGCGCAGTGACTGAGCTCTCTGTGTTAAGAATTCACCAGTTAACAAGAGTTGCCAAGATGTATGTAGACACTTAAGGAAAAAAAACAAAAGGTGTAACAAGGTATGTTCTTTGGACTGAGTGTTGAGACCAGGTATTTATTTGTTAAAGTAGGAGAGAAGAAAGGTGGTGTTAAGACATGGCTTGCAGTGATGTTCTGACACGTTTTTAGTGGATGCAGTGGGTGGCCCATTGAAGAATTCTGTGCTTCGTTCTTGTAAGTAGACTTCTGCCTTCTGGACCACCAATGCAATATTGGATAGCAATTATTCTCTCTTGGTGAGAAGTGCTATCGAGAGAGTGCTAACGTGAATCATCTCCCCACCATGTTATCACTCACACCTCTCCAGTTCACACCAATAAACGCACTCATACTTACAACAGCAGCTCTATCCACCACAGGGGAAAGCTGAGCTGTTTGTGTCTGAGCTCAGCTTTACAAACAACGTGCTTTTCCACCTGTGCCCGGCTGCTTTAGCTTTCAGGCTGTTTCATTAAGCACCCCTTTGCCAGCTTCTCAGCTTTAATAACAAGTAAGTCTGCAGCTGCAGTGGGTGCCTCTGAAATTCTGCCTGATGCTGGGGGATCACATAGCACCTATGCTGGATCCCTGCTATGAAATCCTTACAGTCCCTGGTATACGAGCTGATTTGCTACAAGGATTTCTAGTTATTTGTTTTTATGTCTTTCATTATTGGCTGTTCATAATCACTCTCAGCCCTCCTAACTTGCATGCTCTGACATTTTATTTGTCCTCGTTCATATTCCCTTTCAATTTGCCTTTGGTTGGGCAATTTTTCTTTTTTTTTTTTTCTTTTTTTTTTTTTTTTTCCGAAGGCACCTGTTCGGCTTGAACAATATCTTGCCATTTTACCTTTTTATGGTCTTCCCCCCATACTTTCCTGCCTCTCCTTGCCCCCCTCCTCTGCACACCTCTTTTTTTGTACTTCCATGATTATATTAAAGTTTCTTAAATAGCTTCCATGCTGAGCCTAAAGATTTTAATTTCCTTACTTTTGAATTTAAAGACTTTTTAATAGCTACAAGGCTTAACCATGAAGTTTCTTTTTCCTGCTGCCCTGTGATGGGATGAGCTCTTTCCAAGGATGCCAGGTCCACCACTCAGCTACCTCAGCCATTTCACCCCAGCTCCCACTCAGAGAGCAGGCCCATGAACCTGGTAGATAGAAAACTATGCCATGGAGAAAACCAAAGGGAATCTTCAGCAGTACCACAGTGGAAGATAGAAACGTCTGCTGAGCTCCAGGACCAGCTCAGCTGTAGGATTTGAGGTAGCTCAGGGAGACTGGGTTTTGCATCAGGTCCCTCTGTGTGTGCATGGTGCCAAAATATGGATGAGAGATGTGGGACTGTCTGACGTACTTAGGAGCAGGGTGAAGTCTTCTTATCAAAACCTTTATTCCTCTTTAAGAGCAGCAATCTGACTGTTGGTTAGAAGAAAGCTGGAAGGTCTTCTGATATGAGATCATGTGAAAAACTACAAACTGGCACAGGCAGCTTCATGCTTGTCTTCAGGGATCCTGCTGCTAATTACCTGTGATATGCCCAGACCATACTGCTCTTTTATTGGGGCACAGTGAGCCAGTTGTGAGGACAGCTCTGACTAATAAAAGCATAAGGGCTCTCAGTAGATTTGCAGGCAGTCTAATTGGGTTCAGAAGACCTTAAAACATCAGCAAGTTGTGACTTGTGCTGGCTTTTTGTTTTTTATTTCCCTTCTCTATCAGTTTTGTCTAATTTTTGTTGCTAAGGAAAAGCTGGGTGTGCATTTTAAATCTTCTTTAATATTAGTGTTACACTTGAAGCTGTTTGTTGGGTGTTTCTTTTTCTTTGGATCAAGATTATGCTCTCATTCAGCTGAAATTAAGTCTCTCTAAATCAAACCTACGCTGGGTACTGGGCAGTTTGCACCAATTTAATAGATTCTTGAAAGCTGATTTCACAGAGTTAGTTGATACCATGGAAGCATGCCATGCTAGTGCTTACCAGGCTTGTTGCCACACCATGTGACCATAGGCAGCTGTCTCTGGCTCCAATTTGTCCTGGCATATGAGTTACTGGGAGCAAGAGATGCAAGTTTTCCTTATCCTGAGTGCCGTCTCCCTTCACATGCATCACTTGTGGGAACAAAAAATAGTAGAGGCTGTCCCCTATCACTTATCTAGCAGCTCAAAGACTTGTGCACTGATATTTGGGTAAACAGAGATACCTGCCTTATTGCTTAGGAGTAGGAGTTTTGTCATCAGGCTTGGTGACTCCATTAAGCCCCATTTCAGGAAAGGGATGAAAGTGAGAAGTGCATAACTAGTGCCAATAGCAAATACTTTGGAGGGAAAAGCTGTGGATGGTTTTTGTAGTTATCTAGGATTAGCTTTCCTCATGCTCCAGAAAGGCAGATAGGTAATAAACCAGGGATTACTGATGTCTGTTGAGCTTTTGGCATGCTGCAGGCTTTGGCTGGTCTTCACAAGCATCAAAACAGTCAGCAGACTATGAAAAGCCACTTTGGAGCACGTATACCCAGGTGGAAGAATTCTAGGCTGTTCCTTTCCTTTTTGCTGCTGTTTAGTACACTGCTGATGTTTAGTGAACAGTAAGAACTGGCACATTGAGGCAGACGATGTGAGTGTAACATGCTGGAAGGAAAGTGCTGGCTTCTACCTGGAACACCCAGTGCCTTTCTGTGGAAAGGGGAAGACAATCTTGAATGTCAGTGGCATAACTCAGAAATTAGAAAACCCATAAACTTGGGAGAGCGGTTGTAAAATCAAAACAAGTACAAATTGTTTAAGACAGGATGTAAGACAGTTCTTTTTCTAGAGTTCAAGTCTTTCCTATTGACTACTGAATGAAGAGACAAATCTCTGAGCTTTGCAGAACTGAGTGAGTTCTGGCATTCCAGTTTGGCACTGGCTTCCTTCTTTCTGCCTTGTTACCTTGAAACTGGAAGTTTCAGCTGCAAAGAAATTTTTATAACCAAGTTCCAAAACCCTGGAACAAATTATTTTATTGAATGTGGTTAGGCCTTGAAGCAGAGCTGTGCTAGCAGGAGCTGCACTAATGCAGAACAGCATGATGGGTGTTGCACTCCATTCCTACCCTAAGAAAATCCGGGTTGTAGAGAAAGAGACTTCACCATGTGAAGTTCCCCATGGCCAATAGGACTGTGATTGTTAGAGGGGTCCCTTGACCTTTCTAATGAGGTAAGGCACAAAAAACAAATTACAGTTATTTGTCATGATTCCTTATCAGTGCAGCAGAACCATGTCCAGTCAGGACTGGGAAAGAGTTTAGGTTACTCCCTAGTTTTGTTACTCCTATGCTTGGAGAGTTTATTTAAACAAAACACTACGTATTTATTAACAAACTTTCCAGGCTTTGATGTAATACCAGGCAGCACTCAGATGGAGGAGTGCTGGGAGCAAAAAAAACAGCTTTAATGGTTTCAGATCCCTACGTGCTGCCCCTGCTGTTCCTCCACTGCTGTCTCTCCAGAGGTGTCTCTGGGTCAGAGTTGAACTGAAAAGTCATTTCACGTGAGTGCTTTAATGTTCCTCAGTCCCACAGGCAGTGGACATGGTAGCAGACTTGCCAGGCTTTAAGAACAGCTTGAGGATGGTGTGCCATAGTAAGGTCGCAGCTGGCTGCAGTCATAGCCTGTATGCTTTTCTTCACCAACACTGCTGCACTTTCAATGAGAACAGGCACTGTCTTCCAGATTTCTCCCCATAAAGGCACACAAATGGGGCCAAACTCTTCCTTTGGTCATGCTGAAGTAAATCAGAAATAATTCCGCTGACAGCCATGAAGGTTGCAGTGACGTTACACCAGCAGAAGGTGGGCTGCTATGTCTGCATGCGTGTGTAACAGTGAAACCGCTTGCCAAGCTGGAACACTCATTTACTGCGGCACATGGATAGCATTATTGCTGCCTGAGACTTTGAGTAGAAGTCAGTGGTTAAACACCTGAAATCTCAGTAGACAAAAGAGAGCACCATAAAGTTTTACGGCCACAGGGTAGGAGATTGCAACATGTAGGTTCCATTAAAAGAAAATCAGAAACTATGTTATATTGCATACTTCAGGGGTTCTGTCACTGAGTTGATTAGTATGGCTTAGTTATTAGCTGTTACTAGAAGCTTTCTACTGAGAAATGGAATTAGAAATACCTGTTGCTGTATTTTTATTCACAGTCTTGTTGAATTTGTCTTGGTCTTGCAGATGGACTGAGAACCAGTTCAAAAGCTGTTTTATATGTTTAAGTATTTGCCTATTCTTTCCTTGTGGGAAAAAAAAAGTGCAATCTGTGGAGACAAAAAACAATGTTTTGTAGCAGTTGGGCCTCAGATGCACAGACAGGGCAGAAAGGGCAGAGGGCTGTCAGCCACATTTGTACTCATGCAGCTGTAATTCTGGTGACCAGGATGGTTATTTTCCCAGCATTTGTACCCTTGTGTTCAACTCTCTCCAGCATCCCCTGACCCTCTCACATCCCTCCTGCCTGAGCAATGGGAGCTGCTCTGACCTCTGGAAAAAGCCAAGGCATTCAGAGAAAAGCATTTATAAACGACTCTGATTTTGTCCCACATCCACCAGAACCTACACGTAGACAAAACGTTGTTTATTCCTGAAATATATTTAGTGCATGGTGTTCCTTCATCCAGTCCCATACAACAAGCAGATAAGAGATCTAGCTTCTACTTGAACCAAGTGCCACTACGTAAAGTTCACTGACAATGGTAATTAAAGGCAAGAAAAGTTTGTGTTAAAGCACAGGCATGGGAGAGGACAATTTAAGAACTAAACCAAGCTTTTGACTGTGCAGCAGACCCCAGTGAACCTGAGTGCTATGCTGACTGCAATGAGCAAGTCCTGATGTTCCTCCAGCCTCTCTAACAGCAGGCAGACAAAACAAATGGGCCAGTTGTGGTGTGTTGTCCCCAGCTATCACAGCACTGTGTTTGCAAGCCCTTCCTTCTGACCTGATCACCAGATACCTTGATTAGAACATAAACCACTGGTAATGTGCATAGCTTTCATGTTTGTAGCTGGGCTTGGTGTCCCCAGGGGAGATATGGGGGTGTTCGGGAATCAGAAGGTAATTTTATATTACCCATTTTTATTGCTGGTTGAAAAATATAGCATGGAGGATGCTTTGCTTTTTCTTTTTTTCCTTTTTTTCCCTTTTTTTTTTTTTTTTTTTTTTCCCTCATTGTGTTTTTGCTATTGGAGAAAACCAAAGAAAAGAAACTGCTTTTGGCACAAGAAATACATGATGTTGTATTTTATTTCATAAGGAGCACATTTTATTGTGCGCCAAACCAATTAATAAACGTGATCTCTGTAACTCACAGTTTTAATTACAAGGTGAAAAACTGAATTAGTTCATTAATGCTGTGAAAGGGAGCGGTGACCTACCTGCCAAGTGGCAAGGTGGAAATAATTAATCTGGTCAATTAAAAAGAAACTGATAAATTAAAATGCAAAGCCTTCCATGTGGTGAATTAAATTAGGGAGCTATGATTTCCAGAACGTGTGGTTATTGTCAGATGGGATCCCTCTTTCTCCTGCGTGCTTCAGCACTGAGCTTGGCAAGTTCTGCTAGCAAGTGGTCTGGTGTTCAGGACTGCAATGCATACTCAAACTCCCCAGCACGATTTGCAAAAGAGAGGCGGCTCCAGCTCTTCATGAAATGCAGCTGATAAAACGTGCGTGCCTTGCTTCTCTCATCATATTACAAACCCGCTCCTTCCCCCTGCTTGGCTTTCCTTGCTTTCCCAACGTTAAATGTCACTTGCTTTCCTTGGGCTGTGAACTGCTCATTCACCGTGCTGAATTGCCGGGGTCATCTCCATCTATTTATGACCTTAAAAATCTGATCCACGCGGAAACTACCGAGCTGCTGGAGCTGAACCCTAAAGTATACAGCGTATGTGCTCCACAGAACTGGAAATAGTAAAACAGTTTCTTTTCTATAAATACCAGTAACTCCTCTTGACATTTACAAGTGCATAGTATTTTTTTTACACACTGCATGATCTCAGAAGTGCTTAACAGATCAGTGAACTGTGCATCTGCTCAGCAAGGCAATGGCAAAGCCATTATGCGCCCTGCACCATCCCTCACAAAAGCTCAGGACATTTACATTAGTTCCTGTCCATCTCAAGGCCATAAATCGAAATAAGAAATACGGGCTACTTGCTGAATGGTTGACCAGTGCTCCAGTGCAGCCTGCAGGAGAATATGAATGTTAGTGTTTACTTTAACTAGGGCATATATCATACCGAGCCAAGGTCTTCTTTGTTAAGGCGAGAAATCTCATCAGGAATTCTTACTGTACGTCCTGTTGCTAGGAAAAAAATCGTTTGGAAATGCAAAAGCTAAACAGAGGACAGTCTGAATGTTTTCAATCTGAGGTGTGAGAATTGGCAAGCACTAAAAATACAGAGAGTGAAGTCAGGCATTCCCATGATGTGCGAAAAATGAGCGGTGTGCGGTGCACCTCAGGAGGCGTGGGCTGTGTTGTGAGGAGGGCAGGACCGAGATGGGAGAAACAGCTGCAGCCAGAAATCATATTCCTGGCAGCTCAACAGCTCTGCTTCTCCTGCTTCCAAACGACAAATCACCACTGGGATTCCCCTTACCCCAGTTCCTGCTGTAAAATCAGCAGGCAGCCCCTGCAACGTGGCTTCATCTCCTGAATACTCACATGTGTTGGTGGATCTCCTTGCTAACTCCTCAGGACAGCATGATGCAGAGGTGAAGCCATGTTTCTTGCCCCAAGCAGCAAATCCATGCCAGGTTCCAGCTGAGAGTTTTCTCTCTAGGAGGACATGCAAGCATCTCCCAATGGGGGATGCGGTAATGAGTGCAGTTTCAAAGTGAATGTCACAGGAAAGAGATGGGTGGGGGAAAACAAATTTATTTACTGTAAATGAGCACAGAATATATATAACCTGTCCCAGGGTAAGAAACTTGTAAAATGCTGCTAAAACCATCAGGTTTCCCAACACCTCTCTGTCAGCCTCTGCTGTAACACCCTCATAAAATCTGAGTCATTTCTGAGCAATGACAGCTATCCCAATTTAGGAGATAAGCCTTCCAAAAGCAGTTAGAATGTTGCTGAGGCCAGATTCACGTGGGAGCCTCTCCTGACATAGCAAGCTATGCAGCATTGCCAGTCAGGGGAAATCCCAGCACCCTGGCAGCTGCTAGGAGCAGCTGCAATCGGTTTTAGATCTTGTCCCTTTGGCAAGCCGTGCTCTCCCCTCATCCCAGATTACCAGGGGATCTCATTCTCAAGACCCCAGACAGAAGGTGAGGCCTCGCTGCTGGGAGGTGAGGGGTTCTGCCCTCTGGCCCTAGGAGCAGAGCCTGGCTTGTCCTCATCCCAGCTGGGCTGAGAGCCTTGCAGCAGTGTGCTCCAGCACAGGTATGCGCCTTCAGGTGGTGTCTCAGCACGTCGTGTTCCAAGGCACAGATTTCCAAAGATATCTGTGAGCCTCTTGCTTACATGGAGAGGACGAGGTGCCTGCATGCCATGAAGCCCTCAGCCTGCAGGCTGCCTTGCTTCACCTGCAGTTGCCTCAGTGCCATCCTTATGCCTGTAAGCAAGCCGATGGGCCACAGTGTGTTTTATGTCCCTATTAACTCCTCTCCAATGCCGGAGTGAAAATACACAATGTCTGGGTTTCCCTGCAGTCAAACTTAATATCCTGATAAATGGGGAATTGTTCTGAATAGCTGCAATGTGGGTAGGGGGGGGTTGAGCAGCAATACTTCCTGCACGGCAGTGGGCGTGAGATGGCATCTGACTCAGAGATGTTCCCTTTGTGTCTGTGTGTTTGGTTGGTTTGGTTTATCAGAGTAAGGTAAATGTACTTTGTGTAATTCTGACATGGTGTGGCTTAAATTAGTGGGAGGTTGTGATGGGAACTCAAGATGTATAAATACGAATGATTCTATAGCTTTAAAAAAAAAAAGGATGGTGAAAACTGACTGAATTTCATAAAAAGGGTACTCAACCCTCTGAGAGCTATGCAAAAATACAAGAAATAAATGAAAGAAATAATCAGGAGTACATAAAATGCGCGCTGTTTCTTAGCTGCTATAAATATTCATTGTTTCAGAGGAGTCAGGCTGTACGACCTCAGCTGGGGTGTTGGCTATGTGTCACTGACATATTTCTCTCTGCATGGAGAAGAAAGGAGGTGGCTGCAGCAGCCCTTTGTTTGCAGAGCTGAAGCCAGAGAGGCACCTGGCTCGGACAGGAGAGGCAGAGTGCCCGTCTCTGACAGTCATTTAAGCACATACTCATCAGCAGGCCACTGACACGCAGCCATATGAGTGTGTGGTGACCCGTGAGCATGGGCGTGCTTTGCAGGAGCACTGCCAGGCTTACCACTCTGCTAGGGCTAAAAGTGCAGCTGGCTGAAATCAAGCCCAAGTCCTCACCAAACACAGATGTGGGTGTTGTCAATGCTATGGCAGCACCCAGGAAGGCTGCTCCGGTACTGGCTCAGATTGCAGGGGCACAAAGGTAGGAGGAAAAGAGAATGACAGTCATGAAAATCTCAGTGAATCCATCTTTGTTCGGCATCAGAAAACCAGTGCCAGCTTCCCAAGACATGGGACGTGTGACTGGCTGCCAAATGCAAAGAGCTCAGGAGTTCACGGGAATAATTATAACGGTGAAATATTTTCCTGACATGACCTTGGGCCATGTACCAAATGGAAAGAAGTAAATTTGGCGCTAGAAATGCAAACTGAGCCACAGAAACTTATACCTGCAGAGGCTTCACCCTTACAGAGCCTGCTCCTCAGGGCCAGATTCTGCCGTCACTTCACCACTGTAAATCAGAGCGCGTTCTGCTGAATTGCATGGAGGGCCTGACGTGGGTAACAGCAAACGTAATTTAGTGGCTGCTGAGGAGCGCTATCTGGTGCAGAGGAGAGGTCATCACTACAGATGTGGTCTGTGGGGGTAATCTGGCATGACACAGACCCGACCTGAGTCTTATCACTGCTAAATAGTGGATTTCCTCTGTCTGGTACTTCTGGATATTTCTAATGTATTTATTACTGATCTGGTCATGCTCCTTTGTTTCCTGCATCTGACCCCTCCTTAAGACCAGATAAAGAAGTGGTTATTTTTACAGGAATTAGGCCAACTTACATTTCTATCAGATAAAGAGAAAATATATCAGATTGGAAAAGGATTTAAGGAAGGGAAATAAAACATTACAATCTGATTTTTTGTTTATTTTTCTGCTGTAGCTACATGGCAGAAATATTAAGCGCAAATGCTGTCATATTGATTGCCTTCCTCATCATCCTGAGCACAAAGCTGATCTCTTAGCTTAAAACTCCAAATGCAAGCAGCAGTTGTTTAACGTTTTTGTACAAATTTATGTCTGTTCGGCAAACAGAAATTAGAGGAATAAATTACACAAGACTTGGTACAGTCTTAAATTATGGGAGGTTAATGCAAATCCTTGGTGTTCTCAAATGCAAAAATAGGAGGTATCTGTTTAATGTGTCTCCTTGGGGAGATATTACCTGCTTTCTAACATGAGAACACACCAGAGCCGAGGCAGAGGCCTGCTGTTCCTCCATCATGGAAGAACATGTTCCTTTGAAATCTCATCAGCTAGCAAATCAACGAGTAGGGTTTCAGATTTCATAGAGGAATTTTACTGTGGTTTTTTTTTTAGGTCCAAATGATAAAAATGCTATAAATTCTATCTTAGACTCTGCAAGTGAAAGGTTTAAGAGATTATGTGAGTAAATCACTCATCCCTTCTGAATATCCTGCTGACAAAAGGGATCCCCTGATGTGATATGTACTGTCAGGTCTGAATTTGAAGCAGAGAATTTCTCTCAAGTTCCCTTTAGGGAATCCGCACGTTTTACACGGAATATTAGGATCACCTCTCCAGGCATGGGGAGGGAGCCAGAATGAGACCCTAAAGCCATAGAGAAATTATCAGAAAGAGATAAACTGGTTTCCTTTTTTATTAAATTCTTCTATAACCAGCTTTATAACCTAGCGAGTCACAAAGATGTCACAGCACATTACACACGCTCACTCGCGGGCATGTCACTGCATCAGGGAGGTGTCGCAGAGTTTCTGCTCTGGAGCGAGCACAAAGGCTGAGGGCAGGGCTCTGCACCTCCGTTCCCAGGGACTCCAACCCTTCTCTAACAGCTTTGTATTTTCTCTCTTTGCTATTAACTCTTACTGGCATTTCAAGTTATGATTTGATTCTTGGACAGCAGCAGGCCAAGTGCAGGACAAAAGAAGCTGCCACGCAATGTGCCAGGAAAGGCTGCTTCCATTCCCTGTCTCTCTGTGCTCTCATATGGATGTGCGTGCCCATTAGAGCTGCTGGGGAGGTGCTCTCATGCCTGCAAACAAACGGCTCCCCATGGTATGAGCAGCACGAGCCCTCTGAATATAAGGAGAGCAGCACAGAGGATGCCTGTGCTCTGAGAAGCTGCCCTCAGACCAGATGGGAAAGCAACCCTCTGGCCACATGTGGGAGCTGTGGTGATAAATACCATTGACACCGCAAGAAAATCAGATACGCCATGTCGGGGATCCTGCATTTCTGTCTGTGTGCTGGTAGGGCAGCCATGAATCAACGAGTGTGGGCACAAAGAGCCCTGCGAGGCACCCAATAGATGTGCTTCAGAAAAAACTAAGCTGTGTTGCTTTTAATTCGGAAGACGACCGTTGGAGGACAGTTCAACCCAAAGGGATCTGAGTGTTAGCCAACTCCTTTGCCCTCTCCCACGGGAAAGAGGGCTATAAAATAAAACCGGCTCATAAAATGTTGTTAGTCAACCTGTTCCTCTCTTGTGACACAGGATGGCAAAGGTCCTAGAGGCAGAGCTGGAGGGGGAGAGGTAAGGTGAGCAGTTAAAAAAAAAAGATGAAATTCAGTGAAGAGGATGATTGTGTGCAATAGAAGACAAAAACACCCTGGAGAAGCTCAGCCCACTCAAAGCCAGTGCATAAATTCACTCCTGAAAGTTTAAAAGTTCACAATGCCAGGCGACAATTCCCATGTGTTGAAGGAGAAATTTGGAGTGCATGCTCTGATGGCAGCTGGGGAGATCCCACACCATAGCAGTCCCACACCGGGCAGCAGGACCTCTGCAGGCCTGCACCCCGCATTTTGCAACAGCCACGTTTTGCCAATGTGGAGCAGCCACACCATGAGAAATGCGGGGTGTGCAGTTTTCTAAGCTGTGCTTTAAGTGGGTGGAAATGAGCTTTTTTTCACTGAGCTTGGCCAGGATTCTAACATTTCAGCACCAGGCACTCACTGCTCTTGGATGGCCTGGATAGCAGTCTGTGAAAATGGGCATTTTCTCAGGTGTCAATTTAATTTGACTGAAGTCAAAGGGAACTTGTTGGCTTCGCTGGGTTTTGGTTTGGGCTATGAGCTCAACTGAATTTAAAGAGCCCCAGAATAGAAATGTACTGGACTGAAGCTGTTGGATTTGGCAATGTCTGCTTGAAGATGGGGCAATGTTGCTTAAATTCAGGCACGTTGTAGGAAAGTGTTGCTAATTGAGGTTCTTTGTGAAATGAGTCCAAATGTCTCAATTTCTATGCTTAATGGAAAAGTGTCAGCCAAAAAAGGAATTCTTTCAGTGAGAATAAATCCCCGAAGTTTGTCAGGACCCAGTGCCTCTTTTACTTTATTTAGGTCTGCTTTTCTGGGAGCTTCAGCTATGTCACGCTGCCCAAACAAGAGGCAGAGGACTGAAAACAGTTGTTCATTGAAGCAGCTCAGTCTTGATATTTTTCTGCAGTAGAATGCATGCACACTTGGTACTCCTTCCATTACCAACTAGCAACAGCTTGCCCAAAGTGGGGAGAATTTCAGCCCTTTCTGCAAATCCCACAACAGCCAGACTCCTCTGAGACTAACCAGGCTGCGGCATCTTCACTGTGCTGTGAAGGTGTGCTCTGTCCCAAGGGTAGCTGCTCCTTACTGTATTGAGACAGAAGATTTAGCAGAGGCCTTTAGAGAAGGTTTTATCTGCTGAAAGGCCAAAGGGAGATGAAGGAAGTGAAGCATGAAGGGACAGGTGAAGATAGATCATTCAGTGCTTATCTTTCAGCCCACACAACCACATTGTCACACTGTGCCCAGATCTGCAAACCATCAGTTAGGGCTGAACTCTGCTGTCTTTGCTGGAGGACGCAGCTTTGAACTCAGGTGCCTAGGATAGGATGTGGTAAGATGCTGTGAAACCCAGATCAGTTTTTATTCTTGTGTGTAATATGTAAAATGTAATAGCATTCCTCTCCTCATCCACCTACTAATAGGGCTTGTTTACCCTACAGAAATACCCGTATCTCCTCTGAAGAAGTTTCTAGTCATGCTCCTTCACAACTATACATTAAGAAGAATCTTTTGTTTCATCTTCTATGTCTTCTTGTAAAGTTAGCCATCCCTTCATTCCCAATATTTTTTCTCTGACTGCAGAGCTGACCACAAGTGGCCCCAGTACCCTCTGTCTCTGCTCTGCTCAGCTCTAGTAGCTCGTTCTGGGTTGTGGTTTTTCTTTGCAGTCTTTTAAACAGAATTAATGATTTTTGGTTAGGGACAAAAGAACCATGCTAGCACAGGGTGTTAATTTAGACATGCATTACTTTATTTCTAAGGGGCATAAACCATTATTTGGTGTCCTTCCTTCCTTCCAAATAAAACTGTATGTGCCTTCCTTTGTAAATGTATTTTGTGTCTAAGTCATATAGGGAAATATTAAATGCAGTATAAAGATAGTAATAAAACTGGTTGTAATGTTTATAAGCTTTTCATGACCAAGTGCTTTGTAGCTAGAAGTGCCATAACCGCACACTTTGCACAGCAAGCAGTGAGGCACTGTGGAAGCAGCACACCAGCAGGAACCAGCGCTCTGGTACAGGGGTGGGCAGCTCCCAGGGACAGCAGACAGCATGAGGTTGGGCATCTCTCCTAGGCATGGAGGGGCTGGGTGCCTGCTGTTGAGAAGCTGGCTTTGTGCTCAGAGTGGAAATGCTGCAGGGTAGAGGAGATCCAGCACATGCGTTGCATGAAGTCCCAATGTAGCAGTAGAGGAGGAATTGTGTCCCAGATCCTCTCCTGGCATGTCTCAGTTCTGCCTCTTCCCTCTCTCATTTTGGCACCAGAGGCCTCCTGACATTTGGGTTCATTACATTCAGCATCACTGAATTCACTACGAAGTCATGGGTTAGGTACAGGCCAGTCCTGGCAGCACACCACACCTTGAGAGGAAAAGCAGATAAAAATGTGACGTAAGGGAAGAATGGCGGAAATATTGCTGCTGACATTTTTCTCAGGGTTTTCCGGTGTTTGTGTTGGTCTGCCTGATTTGTTGCAATAGGACAGAGCGCATTCTGGAGATGTGGAGTGCCCTCTAGCCACACTTTCTGAAACACTCGCATCCTGCACAACAGAGGAGCTCCATTTCCATTTCCTTGCCTGTGTGTGGGGGGGGTTCTTTTTTCTTTTTTTTTTTTTTTTCCTAAGTACGGAAAGCAGTTCATTATTCAATAAATCCTAAGCTGATTTTGGCTCTAGAAAGCTTCCTATAGGCAGAGCTTTCCAGCTGCTGCATCGGTTTGTTTCTGTGTTGTAGCTGAGCATGTTGCTTTTGTGGACCGCAGACAACGCGTTTCACAAGCACTGCCATCACTAGGTGTGTGTTAGAGCCACTTGCCTGAGCTGCATCCCCTTCCAGGGGAGGAGACATTGCTTTGTAGACTGCACTGCTGCAGGTGTAGGGGTGTTGGTCCCTTACAATTGGGTGGAACAGGAAAGGCAGACACAGTGCAGGGAACACGGCTCCCTTTGTCCCTGTGGCTGAGGATCCTGTGCCAGCAGCTGATGGGAATAGGAGAGGTGCACCAGAACTCGCCATGGATACATGTCTAACTTGCTTTCCATCCTGTCTGAATGTTCAGTGTTCATGCTGATACCAGTCAGCAATGTGATTTTTTTTTTTCCTAAATGTCCAATGACTTTTAAGGAATACATGCAACGAGTATTAGACAAAGCTCTGGCGTTCTCTCAGCCAGGGCCCACAGCTTGTACTTCGTACTCTGTTACGAGGTGTGACTCCTGAAGACCTCTTTTTAAAGGTCATGCTGTTTGTGCTGCATAATATAAAGTACAGTTCCACTGTAAATTAAAAACATACTTTACAGCTTGCTGCTGTGTTTCATGAAGGTGAACAAGATTTGAAATCACAGGTCTCCTCGGTTGTGGAAAATATTTAATATCATCCTAATAGGGCCTGGATGGCTTTATGGACCGGTAATAAGCTACAGAGGCCGTTTCAGGGCACCTTGCTACATACTGCTGCCTACTTTTTCATCTGCCCCCAGCAGAACATTTTCTCATTGTTGACACTGAAGACAGCTGTGCTAGATTTGATTTTACTTTGTTATGGGAATTTTGGAATGAACTGTAACACTGACTAACCCACAGCCATCTCTCTTAGATATAGGGGATATGTTCAGCCATGTTGAGTTTCTCTCTCGGAGTGAAGGAGATTTGCTATGTTGCAATGGTTCACAGGTGTGCTCAATCTCCATTTACACCCTGCAAGGATTAAGTATCCAATTACTTGCCAGGAGGGCAACTTTCAAGAACATTGTCCTTTCTTTGCAGGTAAACCATGGTATGGAAAATGGATTCAGAGAGACCTGCAGTTTGATTCTGAAATTCACCCACAACAACTTCTCAGGGAGCCTGGATCAAAGGTAAGCAAATGTGTTAAAGCCACGGATATTTGACTGCTATTTAAAAAACAAAAGTGAAAGGTGTTTTGATTAGAATGTGTTTGCTCAGTTTGTGTAGGAAATGTATTGTGTGTGAAATAGGTATTGGAACACAGGATAAAATAAATTGTTTGATAATAGGATGTGATGGAGTTGATAAGGAATAAATAGGATTTCGGAGAGATATTAGAGAAGCAGGAATTGTAAGTAATACAAAGAGGAAACTGAAGAGTGGATTTCTTTCATCTAATACAAGATGTGTTTCACATGAAAGGTGAGAGAGATATGATGTGTGGAAGAGATATATTTCACATGAAATCATATGCTTTTTGAGAACTATGGAAACCATAATTGCACATTTGTAGGGTCTTCTATCAGATGCTGTGTACTTTAAGAGTGGTGTTTGGATCAAAGGGGCAGCCTAGGCTTCAAAGGAAGGGCTGCTTATTGAGTTAGCACGTGCTGCCAAACAGATCTGCAGGGCAATAGCTGCTACTTGGCAGGCCCTGGCACAGGGGCGTGAGGCTTTGCAGTAGAGGAGGGGGAGACAAGGGTGCCTGTCTTAAGGCTTGATACTTACCCTCTAGTTTACTTTCGGAGGTGTAGGAATGTAGTTATCCTGCTAACATAGCATGCAATTAGAGTGCTCTCCACCAGCAGTCTCTTGCAGCTTTTGTGGGAGAAAGAAAGGGCTATGTTTTCTGTAAAACTCAGCTCCATCTTCCTAATCCTACCATATCCTCCTCCAAACATATTCTTAGTCCTTGTATTACATCTTCAACTTGCATGAATACTCACATACGATTACTGAGTTAGGAAAAGATATTTCTTGCAGCATTTTTTTTTTTTTTTTTTAATTACAAAGCCATTTTTTAATGTTTGAGTATACAATCAACATAATGTGCAACATATTAAGAATACCTCAGAAAAAGCAGAAGAGAAACTTTTCACACACTGGCACAAACTAGAGAACTTTGTTTCTTCAGTATCTGTGCTAGAAGAGATAGACTGCAAATTATTTTAAACTGCCAATTAACATAAAGAAACTTGGTCAAACTGTCACGGGGATAGAGTTTTCACCTATAAAATGTTCTATGATATTTCTGTAGTGAAATTCTTGATCAGCACATCTTAAGGTGTATTTGACATAATTGAGAATGCCTCCAATTACTTCGTACATGTTCAATTTGAGCATATATTTAATGTTACACTGAATATTGTTGAAATACAGGATACAAATCTTTAAATATAAGCAATCAAGAAAACTATACCAGGGTGAACATCATCTCACAAGCTTAAGGAAAAAACAGACACAAGGTTCTTTTTTTTGTACTGTACAGGAACATTGTTTATGCAGTCCATCCCACAATTTTATACATCAGTGCCCTCAAATGCCTGGCTTCGTATGTAATGGTATTTTTCCCACTGTGCATCCTGTTCTCCTCGAGGGGCTGCTCAATGACAACTGGGATGTTTCTTCCATACAGTTCACATTGCTTCAGAAATTGGACACACTCTTGAATGACACTGTCACGTAACATGATCATGTGCTTGGACATGTTCTCTAGCAAGGACAGAAAACATCTTTTGGCATAATACCATGTATCAGTGCTTAGTTTTTTGTTATATGGCTCCAGGCTTTTAATGACCCTCGAAATACCAAAGTCGTAGTTTCCTTTCACACAATAAAGAGTACCAATGACTAGATTGACAATACAAAGATGGTAGATATTTCTATCAGGATCATCATAGGACAGTTGCTCTTCCCCCTTCTCAATCTTCCTCATCAGCTCCTCTGCGTCTTCGTTCTGGCTTGTCAGGATGTAGGAAACACAGAGATTAGCCAACACGATGGCACTAACATTAAGAATGTTATCATAGTGCTTTTTAACTATTGGCTCATAGAAGCTAATAGCCTCTTTGTACTTGTTTTCTTGCATGAAAAGTACGTGAGCCACGTTGAGCTTCCATACCTTGTGTTCGTTACAGAACTCCACTGATTTGCGGAAAATCTTTTCTACCATTGTGTAGTTCTTCATGTCCCAATAAATTTTAGCCTGGACCATCAACACAGGTATATATTTATCCAAAGTCTCATCATACTCATTAACAGCCTTTTTTACAGCTTCATCATCCCAGTTTTGCCTAGCTTCCTGTATTTGCTTTGTGAGTTTCCTCAGCTGCTCGGTCAGCATCCCTGCTGCGTCATCCAGCTTGTGGAAAGCCTCCTCAGGGGCAGTCTGACAAGTAATAACAGCATCCAAGAAGTTGTACAAGTAAGGTGTGAGCAGTTTGTAGGTTAGATGGGCGTTCTCTGCCAGCACGTCAGCTGCCAAGTCATAGTACTGATGCTTGCAGTAGAGGAGCAGCAAGTTTCCGAAGGTTTCTGGTGGGCAGGGGTTCTGCAGCAAAAGAAACTGCAGTTTCTCAAAGCCCTCTGTGGGCTGGATGTCCATGTTTATTAGCGCTTGGTTGTGGAGCGTGACCGGGTCCAGCTCCTCCTCGGCTCTCGGCGGCATATCGGTGAGCGCCTCCTGGGCCGCCTTCAGGTTGTGCAGCTGGTACTCGATGGCAGCCTTCAGGTTGAAGGCCTCCACCAGGGCCGTGCGGTGCAGGAGCAGGGTGTTGCCCACACTGCGCACGTCGATGCCCTCGGTGGTCATGCCCACGCTGAGCTCGGGGTGCTGGTGGATGCCGCGCTCGATTATATCGGAGATGTGCTTGAGGGCAGGGGCGTACTGCTTGGTGGCGTAGCAGCAGAGCGCCATGTTGTAGGACAGCTCCGGGCAGTAGCCCAGCACCTGCATGGCACCTGCGAACTTCCCGCCGGCCTCTTCGTGCCGCCCCTGCCGGTACAGCAGACAGCCCAGGTTGATCTCGGCGTCTGCCCGCTCCGAGGGGTCCTCGGCCGTCCCGAGGCCGCTGTCTGCGGCCAGCGCCTCTTCCACCAGGCTCTTGGCTGCCGCCAGGTCGCCCTGCCCGTAGTGGACGGCGGCCTGGAGGCGCAGGGCCCGGCCCTGGTAGGCGGGCCGGTCCAGCAGCGGGCTGGCGGCCCGCAGCGCTTCGGCGTACAGCCCGGCCTTGTAGAGGGCCTGCGCCAGGTACAGGCGGTACGCGTCGAGCTCGGGGTGCAGGGCCGCCAGCTGCTCGTAGCACTCGGCCGCCGCGGCGAAGTCCTGCAGCTGGTAGTAGCAGTAGCCCAGCAGCGAGAGGCCGCCCCGCGAGCGGCTGCTCCTCTGCAGCTCGCAGCTCAGCAGCGCTGTCGCCTCCCCGCAGCGTCCGGCACGGATCAGCCCGTACACCGCGGCCGTGTACTGCCCGTCGGGCACCGGCGCGGCCTCCATAGCTGCCGCGCCGGAAGCAGGCGATGGGCGAAGCCGTGCGGCGCCCCTCGCTGCCGTGGCAACGGCCTCCGCGCCGGAAGTACTCCCGCGCCGGAAGCGGGGTATAGGCTCGGCGCGGGGCGCGCTGGGAATTGTAGTGCGGCGCGCCGAGGCAGGAGTCGGCCCGGGCCGTTTCACGTGGGCTGTGGGGCTCCACGCTGCGCCGGTACCTCCTGCGGGGACGGCCTGTAGGCTGGGCCACCCTTCCGCCCAGCGCCCGCAGGCCGTGAATTGCCACACAATTCTAATCAAGACAGACCTAAGCCACTAAAAGGCTTTCTGTACCCCCAAGCGCAGCTCGTGCTTCCGTGCAAACCGCTGTAGGGGCTGAATTCAGCTGCTAAACAAACGTACGCCATCTCTGGCCTCTGTACTTAGCGGCACGGATCTGATCACCGACTTGGAGCAGCTGCCTCCAGTCACCGAGAATCGCCATCATCTCTCACTCTGGGGAAAACGGCTTCCTCTGCTCACCCTGCTCAGCTCTCTGGAAAGGCCGAAGCACCAGGGCAGCGATGTGCTACCCTCACTGGCCTCGTCTGCGCTCTAGCAGCAGGGAATGGAAGAGATGTGTAGCTACGGTTAGGACAGGGCTGCACCAAGGTGGAGGCACTGGTAAATGCAGCTGTGTCTGCCCCTCAGGCACACCGGGCAGCATGGGATGGGGAGAAGTGGATCTGAGTGAATCAGGACTTGCTGCTGTGGGAGTGCTGAGCCTCGATGCTGCTGTTTGACTGTGCTGGTGAGGGGGCTGTGGGCTGCTGTGCTCTGTGCAGCACCAGATGCATACGAGTGCCGGATGCCTGTGACTGCATGCTCTTATGTCCCCTCTGCCTTCCCAGCATTTCTTCTTCTTTTCCTCTCATTGTTTATTACAGTGCTTTCAAGCCTCTGCTGTGTGCTAATTACTGGTAGCAGTGCAAAGTAGGTTCTCAGTGCCAGAACGAGATGGGTTTGCCATGGCTGCATCCTTGTTTTTCTAGCAGCTGTGACGCAAATGAGACCTTATGCCAGATAAAGAAATTGTATTATCTATATTTGCCTGCTTTCTGTTTTCCCCCTTGTGCTTTATCTTTTAAGCAGTAAACTGAAATGTTTAATAATAATATCCACATCAGCTAGAATAGATCTCTTGTCCTTAAAATACTACCTAGAGCTGAATATTTTCCTCAGTTCAGTATTTCCTGAAGCTGAGAAGAACTAAAAGTAAAATTAAATAAATTTACTGATATACATTTTTTCCAAATCTTTTTTTTTTTTTTTTTTTTTTTTAATAAATCTTCAGTAATAGCCTTAAGTATTTCTGAGCAGTTACACTGTAAGAGAAAGCCTTAAGTTAAACATGTAACCTTGGGACACAAGATGGGAAGTACTTTATTGATGCACTGTACTCTGTGAATATGGACTTTCCCTTTTACAATACATTAAGAGCTCAAATTTGTGAAAGCTGATGGAAGGATGTTTGTATCTTAATAGAATATGACAGCTCTCCTACTTCAAAGGAGTAGATCAAATATTTTCTTACTTTTCTGAAATTGCTTATTTCAGCAGTAATTTTTCCTTGGAGGGAAGTAGATATGGTGTTTCTATTGAGTAGTGCTACATCTGGTGTCACTGACTTGTACTAATGTATATGATTTCTATACAAGTAAATAGTTCTGTTGAGGTCTTTGGCCTGATCTGGTTTCTGGTCGTTCCCTAATAGTGCCAAGCGCAGCGGGTGAAGTTAGGTTTCTTCCCAGGAACGACTGCTGCAAGGTCATGTTTCAAAAGTTATATTTGAGCTGTTTGGTTCCATGTGTTTTCATTGTTCTTCTATTTGTGTGATTCACAAATCAATATATACAGCTCTGATTCATCCTGACGAGTCACTTTCAATGAAACAAACAAAAGTCAAAATCACAGGAACAATTAAGTGATTTATTTAATTATTTATTTTTAGAGAGAGCAATAAAACCAAATTGTTAATTTCAAAAACATGCTTTAAAAAGCTGAATCAGCGTTGTTTGATCTACTAAAGCAAAACAATGAGGGAAATGATCTTAAAATGCAGAAGGGAAAAAGGGGGCAAGGATATTTATTGTGCATTTTCAAAAGTAAGTAGGATGCACTTTCATTAGAAAGTGCACACACTGTTTGTGTGCATGTGTCTGTTGTTGCCCATACATGAAGGTTCAAAGCTCACAGTGGTACTCTCCATTCTACTGTAAGATGCAGTTTCCAACACGCTTATAAATTGGTAATTAAATATGAGATATTCTAAGAAAGAAAAGATATAGATCAATACACAGTACAGATTTCAATACTGTCACATTCAGATAATGAAAATCTCTCACTTCACCTGCTATTTACCTCAAATTCTGTTTTCTTAGAAACCATTCACACCATTTTACTATTGAAATAATCAGTTTCTTTGACAAAGCCAATGAAAAAAAGAAGTCTTACTCTTACATTTTCTTTCCCAGATCTTTCTAAGCATTGGAAGTGTCTACTAATATTTTACATGGCCTTAAAATAAACCTGTCTTAAAATTGCACTCAATGCGTAAACTGTCTGTAACTCCGATTGCTTAACTGTACGAAGGGAAAAATAAATATTTGGCCTGTAGACTGAAACACTCCCATTTTTCTATTAGGATCAATTAGTCTAAATATTACAAATTATCTTAGGCACTGCTGGTTGCAGTTTTCAAAAGCAGTTTGTGAATACTAGTACTGGCTTTTGCTGATAACTACAGGCACATTATGAAATAGCAGTGCACTATAAGGAGGAGCAATTAGCAAGGACACCAGTCCCAAGAATGCAGCTGCTATACCAAGGACATCATCTGAATGAATACCTGAGCTAAAAAGAAACGCACTCATCTACGCTCTAGTTATTTTCAGCAGGGTACTAAACATACTAATGACCTTCTCAGCAAGATCCCTGGTCTGGCAAAGGAGAGCAAGCTGGCTAAGACAGAGCTGCATGGGGAGTTACATGTCTGATTGCCACATTAGGCATCCAGATTAAACTTTCATGAGGTACTGTTGCCTAACCTTGTATGTGACACCAAACTGTCCTGCCAGAAGCAGCTGTCTAGGTCTTGATCGAGTTAGGAAGTTTTATTTTGCTTGTGGGTCCTAGGCTGGAAGGAAGGCCTGATCAGAGTTTTGGGGCAAACTGTCTTTTATGGCTAGTACCTCTTGGTTGTCTCATTCTCAGGAGGTGGGAAATCCTTCTGTCTGCTCCATAGGAGAGTCTCCAGTTCAAGTTCTCTGAGCCTTGAGCAGTACTTGGTTTCCTGGTGGGGTCGCAGAGTTGTACTGCTGGGCTCTTCTTTAACCTAGGAGGATGCACACTGGAGCCCCTCCTGAGCTCTTCTACCAATGCTTTTTTGCCTTGTGCAGCTCCCCAGGCATGAAGCAGGAACCATACAGCTGATTGTCCCATCTCCTCGATAAGCATGAGTAAAGGGCTTCAGCAGGAGGGCAGAAACAGGCTGCCCTTGTGCCTCCTCCTGGGGAGCAAGGTGCACCTGTAGTTTGAAGCTCGCTCTGAATCAAACAGGATCTGAATGCCAGGTATCTTACTGGTTGTCCTAGGTGATGCTATAGCGTTTAGATCTTTTCTTCCTTCTTGAGGAAGGGTTCATTTTGGTAAGCAGTCTCACAAGTGGGAATCCTGAGTGGAAATGCTGCCTGGCCTGAACTATTTTTGAAGACTGCATTAGAACTAAACTGAATCAGAGCACCTTTGAGGAGAATGCAGCTCCTATGGATGCACCTTGTGCTAACTCCACTTTAGCACTGTAGTTGCAAATTCTTGAGTCCCCGTTGCAGGCAAAATTGCCACTGACAGCAGGGGCAGAGAAGTTGAGGACTCCTCTGTCACTGAGCCATTGCATGTGGTGGGTATCTGCAGGGGGAGGCCAAGCAGCAATCTACCAGCACTGGCCTAGGTAACAGTGGGATCTCGGTCCTGCTTGCCTTTGTCCTCACCCTGCTGGCCCTGTGCTTTATATGCAACCATGGAGCCTATCTCATGCGTTGTGATCTTGTGCATTGGGCAGGGAAAGGAGGGGGAAAAAAAAAAAAAAGAATTCAGACTTCATAACCCCCAGTCATCTCATCTGTGCTGTATGTGTCTCAGGACAGTGTCAAAACTGACCAAATTGCTGGAAGAATGTTTTGGAGTCAGAGAGAATGAAAAGCAGATACAGTGTCTGCCTATAAAGCTTGTAAGCACTCATTAATAACTGTTTTCTATCCTTTTTAATATGAGAAACTTGGAATTTGATTCTTTTTTGCTTCCATGAAGAGTTTTTCTTTTCTCTCCAAAATGTGGATCTTTTGCTGATTCCTAAGCTGTATATATATTAAAAAAAAGCTTTTATAAAATTGATAATACTGAACTGTATAACTTTCAGACACCAAATTCTGCTCTGTGATATGCTGCTGTGACCCCCCTGATTTCAGCAGGGCTGCCTCATTTTGCCTGAGAACAATTTGATAAAGATCTAACTGTGCTCTCTCATTTTCTTCCTTGTGATGGAGGAACAGAACCATAACATTAGTCAGCACTTTCTGGATTTTGACCCACAATAGCCAAGCTACCCAAAGACAGGAGAAATAGATGGAGGCAATTACAAACAGTCACTTGATTGATGGTTGACATTGTTAGAGCTTCAGCTGGATGTCAGGTGGTGCGGTGCTGAATTCCCATCACTGCCGTGGGAGTTGCCATGGGCAACAGCGCATTGAAGCCAATAAAAAGGAGAGGAAACGAGGGGAAACTCAACCTTGGGGGAAGCTTCAGGATATGTGCTGTAAATTATGTTACACGTAGCAATATGCGATATCAAAATTCAGGAAAGCTCTGTGTACCAGCCAGCAGTACTGTGTCAGTTCCTGGTGTCTGCTTCCCCTATAAAGTATGCATTACAAGTTATACATGTCTTGCTGTTTACTATCCTGCATCTATCTTTATTCAGGAAAGAAAAAAACCTGGTAAAATAATAGCAGAAGCATTTCCATTTGATGTGTACATTCACTGCTGTGCATTCTGTATTTCTGCTCCTACGCAGCTTCACTGGATAGAGAAGGTGATGTGGTTCAGTTGCGTGGTAACAGGTTGGTTTGTAAGGCTACTGAAACTTCCACCTATTCCCCTGTACACGTGATTGGTAGCACAGAGGACTTTGGTTTTGTTTTGGGCTGTGTTTTTACTTAAGGGAGCGCTCAGCAGATTTGTTGTTTCTGTTTGACTGTCAGAGAGATGTCAGCTTTTCAAAGGTGCTAAGGACTCCTTTTCACAGGGAAGCAGGGAGGCTCTTTTTGGCATTCACTTGGTTGAGCCAGGTTCTGGCTTCTGTGAAGCTGGTGCCAGTTCAAGGTTATTCAATGAAGCAAACGAACACCATCACAGGTGTAAAATGTAGCCAAATTCAGCTTTAATTTTGGTTGCCAGACAAGCCTATATTCACTATGGCATTTTCAATGAGTACAAAGGCTTTTCTTCTCCCATGAATGGGAACTCTTAAGCACTGCAACATGACTCCTCTTGGGTCCCATCACGCAGCAGAGAAGGCATCCTCAGTTCAGATGCCATAGCTTTGCTGCACTAGTGATCTGTGCACTAATGGAAGCAGACCAACTTTCACATAGTATCAGTGTCATCACACAGAGCTGAACGCATTTGGTTTTGTGACCTATTGGTTTTGATTGAACTTTAAAGAACCCCTCTACCACAGATGTTTACGTGTGAGCCTAGCGCTGTGCTAGCTGTAATAACATCATCTTGAAGTGTACTGAGAGTACTGCAAGAAAAGTAAGAGGTAGTCAGTTCAGTATGATAATATTCTTTGACTTTACCATTTTAAAATATTCATTTCCACTGCAAATTATACTGGAGAGGTTCATCCATGGTCCAGTTTTCAATTTAATATAAACCTGAAGCATAAGGCAGCAGATTTCCTTTTTATTCTATATTCATTGAAGCCCATTACTTTTTCCCTTAGGGTACACTGTAAATTTAAAAAAAAAAAGTGCTAAAGGTGTATTTAAAAAAAAAAAAAACAAAAAACAAAAAAAACAAAACCCAACCTCTAAAATTAGCATGCAGTATTTTGTTTTAATGCAAGCTTCCCCTTGCTGAGAAATTTACTGCATTGTTAATATGAATTTCTCAGGGAAGCAGGGACAGATTGGTATTTTTAAAGATAATAAAGTTTGTTTTTAAATGTAGCAAAGGTAGGCAATTCTAAAGGCCCTGATCAATCACTAAGAAGCGTTGTTGTAAAAAAATACTTCTTTAGAATACAAAGCAGGCTTCTCAGAACATCTAGGCATAAAAGAGGAAGGAAGAGAGGAACATCACAAAAGCAGGCATAATGGATTCATAACTGTACTGAAGAGATGCAAAACAACAATGCAATTACATACTATTGTGTTTTCCTGCAGCTCCTTGCATATGAATTGACCACCTCATATTGCAGTTCTGCTCTGTATTATTAATTTTATTAAGTTGTGAGTTCTTATATTTCAGTCTGTTGTCAGTTTTACAGATTTTTTTATGGTAGCAGCTGAAACGTAGCAGAGCTGAATGAATGTTTCTTGTGCTAAGTCGTTCTTGTCGCTTTGGAAACCAGTGTAATCTCGCTGCAGGCCTTCCCTTCAGAAGGGAAGTAATAGCAAACCAGGCTGCCATCAAGATACCATCCGATCAATTAAGCATATCTGTGAAAATGTTTCTTTAAAAAATAAATAAATAAATAAATGGTGTGCCAAAGCTTTTGAAATCCTTTCAGACGGCTTTTATCATAAATAGACACTGACATTTGCAGGCTTAATTTATGTCTTTGAGAGACATGGTAAAGGTAGAGGAAAAGGAGGATGAGGATGCTGCCTGAGAAGGAAGTCTTTGTTGGTGCAACTCCTCCCATTTACCTCTATTTACTGCCACAGAGTCCAGCATAGGCTTCAGTTTCACATTCAGCTTCACAAGACACTGGATAAAAATAGAGAGGAAAAAAGTTAGTATTTCCAGTCTGCTGATGGATGGTCCAGGGAGTTACATGATAAAAGGAACCTGATCTGCACTGTGCCCTCACCCTTCTCACCTCCAGTTGTAAATTCTTTGTAGGTAAAGTTTTTCATTTCGTTTGGGATTTCTTTATCTTATACTCATTTGACCCGAGGCTTTAAGTAATCCACCAAAAATGTCAAAAAAACAAACAAAAAGAACACCACATATAGTGGCAAAACTGCTGTTCAACTACTTTGGCTTTCTTGTAGGCCTTGAAGATGGTCCTTCTGAAGCATCCCCAGTGTCTGGGGCTTCCTGCTTGCTGCCTATGAACTAGTGAGAAGGCAAGGAGTTTTGTTGTTGGTTTTTTTTTTTTTTTTCTCTGCTTTAAATAGCAGGTTTAACAACAGCTAGTTTAAATGGCCCCCAGAGCCCACACACCACTAAGAACTGAATGTTTTATTGCTAGCTTGCAAACCGTGTAGTTTGGCTAGCTATTGAAGTAAGTCTTGGTAAATTTTTAATTGAGCTATTATATGATAATTAAGGGTTAATGGTCTGATCTTAAGATGTGCTGAAAAAGTGCAATTTCAGTTGACTTCAGTAGGAAATATGAATGCTCAGCACTTCTATAAAATCATGCTGTGAGTAAGTAGCTGATTTGTGTGGAAGTTAAAGCAAATTTAATTAAAATTATTTGCTGAGAGTGTGGTGAGGACCTATGCAACCTTGGGCCTGGAGTAAGAGGCAAAGCTGACAGTGGTCTCTGCCACGGACAGTACTGCTCTCTGGTGGCATTCATGCTATTTTTGGGATGGCTGTGCGTGAGTAACACTCCTATCACCAGACCTCACGGTTCCCTCTTTTGAGCACCATATTCCAGACTGTTATGTATTCCCCAAACCTGGTTTAATTGAATCAAAAATGGAGGGGAGTAATGCATGCTAGACCTCTCTAAGGATCTCACTGCTGTTGTCCTTGATGCCTGCACTGCCTCTGCCAACACTGCAGGCATTCTCATTTTGATGGCAACTTAGCAGATCCTTTCTGTGCGTGTGCAAAGCTAGCATCCATCTCCTAAGCTTGCTGGTAGGAGACGACAAGCCTCCGCTGTGCATGTCTGCATCTCGCCCCACAACCAAGGGTGCCAGGAGGACTGTGGGTGCCTGAGATGCTGAAGCCAACTGGCTATGCACTGCCTGCAGCCATAGACACCCAAAGCCCTAGGAGACCAGAAGCAGTATATCTCTCTACAGCTACCTGAAAGAAGATTGTGGAGAGCTGTGAGTTGTTCTCTCCTCCGGCATAACTAGTGATAAGATGAAAGGGAATAGCCTCAAGTTGTGCCACAGGAGGTTCAGGCTGGATATTAGGAAAAATGTCTTCTCTGAAAGAGTGGTGAGGTATTGGAACACGCTGCCCAGGCAGGTGATTGAGTCGCCTTCCCTGGAGGTGCTCAAGAAATGTTTAGATGTTGTACTAAAGGACATGGTTTAGTGGTGGAAATACTGCTGATTGGTGGATGGATGGACTGGATGATCTTGGAGGTGTTTTCCAACCTTGATGATTCTATGATTCTAAGCAGCTGCACCCCATAATCACTGAATCTTATGAGCTGTAAAGTCCGAAAATAAATTGTTTGTTAGAAATGTATGCATAACCAGATAAATAACCAGAATGGTTAACTAATAACATTAACTGTGATGAAAATAAGTCAAGAGGAATATTTTAGAAGGAATAAACCATGTCTTTGATATTCGGTTTTACCACAGTACAAGCAATTAATTCTATGGAATGCTGACAAAATATATAGTGTAATTTTAAAAAACTTTATTTTGTTCTACACTAATTTAGATTAGGGCTACTCAAAAGTGCAGATTTTGCACTTACTCCATGAAATATCTTTATTCAGACATTGATTTGATGTTCAAACCACTGCTTCTGGATTTAGTATCCTTTCACTTCAAGACTCTTTCATTCTGATCTAGTCTTTTAATTAAACCAACTACTATAATTCCTATGGAAATTAGCTTTTATTTTTCTTCCAGTTACCAAAGCATTTCAGTAGGACTTTTCTGGTACAAAGTACACAAATTGGATTTTACTTCTGCTTGAGATGTAATTAAAAACTCATTTGATTGCTATATTTCTGGCTCTGTTTTAATTATTAAACGCCAGTAATCAATTTTCTTTTATGAAGCTTTTGGGAAATTATCTCAAAAGCAACACATTTCTCTCCCTTCTGGCAGGTTCTTGACCATTTACTGAATTACATTCAGAGCACCTGCTCCTGATCTGGATTAAATCACCAATTTATTCCTAAAGCTATTTAGGTTTATTTGGCTGTAACCTAGTCAGGGTTTTCTGCCTCCTGGCTGCACTTTTTACTTTCGATTTTATTGCACAAAAGCCTCTTGATGTACTGCTCTTCCATGCCTCTATTTTTGATGCATGCCTTGTACAAACTGCTTTGCTAGTGATCTGTCTAATTTGCTACTCAGCTTCTTAGGCCCAATTTATTCTTCACTTCAATATGAAGAGGTTTGGTCTTCAACAGCTGTCTGACATAGGATACTTCCAAATAATGCTGAAGCTTTGGAAATGGCCCTTTTCCTCAATTCTCTGTGGTGCAGCAGGTGGGCTGCGGGACAAATCCAGAGTCCCTGTCCCCTGCCTGCAGGCATTCCTTCCTGTGCAGTGCAGCTGCCTTGCTACACAGAGATCGGTGTGGGATTGGAAACCTTCCCATTTCACCCCCTTTCCTGTAATAGCTGCTCATTATCACAGGTTGATAAAGCATGCTGGGAGAGCAGTCCCACCAGTGGCTCCCATTCCAGCACTAGGAAAAGCTAAATAGATTTGCAGTCCTCTTCTGTAGGCATGCATTACCTCAGGTATGTAACTAAGCTGTTTCTCAGAAAGTTATTGTATAGCACTGACTTTTTCTACCACCTTCAGTGATATAGGCAACTTTTGTGACTATGTACTGCTTGTAGATCATCTGGCTCCAGGGTGGTGGGGACAGAGGACTGCATCAGCATCTGCTTCATCTCTGGAAAACACATTGTTTGAACTAGCCAGGATGCAGCATAGATGTGGCTGAAAGCTAACTATTGCTTACACAAATACAACACTGTTGTGCTCTTTGAGTCATATGGCATCATTTTAAGGGGGAACATAGCATGCCCCAGCTTACAAACACTGCAGTACCTCCAGAGTATTGTTTTATTTATTTATTTAGGTTCTCGCCCAAATATTGACCAGTTGTTTAACTTGCGCGCTTTGACAAGATTATGACTCGTGGAAGTATGGCTGTGGGTCTAATATTTGTAAAGTGAGTTTATGGAATAAGACCATATAAATTCAGTTTTATGACTGAGCACATATCAAAAAGTTATAGGTCGCAGCGTTCACTCTGCTTTGGAACCCAGTGGTTTCTAATGAATCACTTTTATTATGTAGGCAGTTTCTGAGTTGGAAGGGAGGACTAGTGACCGAGGAGCCACAGGGATAAATTCAGACCTCGTGTATAAGCACATGAAGCATTGCTGAAGTCAAGAGAGTAGTGACCAGTTACAGCAAAGCTGAATTGGACTCCTGAGTTTTGCTGAAGTGGCTTTCATGTAAGAATATGTAGGCCAAAGGTGAGCCATCTATCTGAAAATCCTTGAACTTCAGAATAGTTCAGATAAAAGGGAACCTGCACTGCAGTCATCCAAAGATTTGATCCTTATGATATACTTGATGGAAGATGTTTTGAAAAACCAAAAGCATTTCTGCACACAAGCCTGTGTACTGAAATCAAAGAAGACAGATAAAATTCTACCTTCTGTAGGCAGCATGTAGAAGATACAATATAAAGAAGCATCAGAGATTAAGTTCTGTGAACCTTTTGATGTTGTGTGTGTGACTTAATTATTTGCCCCACTGATTCAGTCATACGTTTTCATTGGGTTCCAGATGAAATAGATGACAGTACTGTATTTGAGAGGAGGTTTAATTGATTGTCCAGTGGTGTGATGTGCAGCGTACTTCAGGGAGGGAAATAGATACAGAGTTCTTCAGGTAGCAAACTGTACTCTGACTACTATCAATACTTTGCTGTCAAAGGGGAGAGTAATATTGAGGGACTGGGTACCTACTGAAGTAGCTTGACAGATGTGTTGCTATAGTTGCAAATGATTCACATGTTCATAATAATTTGAGGTTTTACTCAGAAGAGTTACAGTTCCGTAAATAACTTGTTTGGCTCTGCTCTTTAAGGTTTTGGTTCTGCATCTGAAGCATGCAAAATACAAAATGTTTCTACCCCTTCTCCTTTCAACATTTTAACCAAGCAGCCAATCAGTGCCTTCTGCCTTACTATCAAATGGATTTTGAAAAACTTTTCAAACCGTATCAATCTCATATCCTCATTTAGTTCTTTGAATTTGCCCTCAGCTGGGAATTCTGCAGGCAACTGTGATTCTGTTGTGTTAAACACTTACTTGAAGTGTCTCATCCATCATCATTTCTAGTCCTTTTCTGATGCAATGTAGTTTGTGCTTCATCTTTCTTGAAAACTGAATGGCTGTTAAATTATCCATTTATCTTCTTTCAGATTTGCTGTACAATTTGAGTTCCCTCTATCTGCTGTCTCTTCTACCTTATCTGCCAACATTTTGGTTTACTTCCTCAAATCTGTATGTGCATTTCCATACGTGACTGCCTGTCCTTCGCAAAACATTGGGCAGATAATCCTAAGTAAAACAGCAACACAAACTGCAGTGTTATGAATTACTCAATTTTCTCACAGATCGTGGTGAAAGCCTTTCATGAAGCCTAGTTTCACTGAAGCCGATGGCAAATACTCATTCTTCTGTATCTCTCAAATGCTCAGTTGATGATTTGCTCTTTCAGTTGAGGTATTTTGGTATCAGATGACTTAGAAGTAATTTGAGGTGCTTTCTGAAGAGAAATATGTTTTCTCTCTTTCTTCTTCCAAGCAATTTGGGAAAAATTATAAATTCCTGAAGTTGCCAACAGCAATTAATTACTGGAAGTTGTTATATAGTCAGAGTACCTGAGTTTTCTGAAAAGTCCAAGTGCCTTCATTTCAGGTGGCCTCACTTAGGTTCATTATTAGCAAACAAGCAGTAGGGCAACAAATGTGCTGAACCCAACCAAGCTGCTATTTCCGGACTACAGAGAGTAAGAAAGTCTCCTTTCCCTGGGACAAACCCTTATCCCTGAAACAATCCTTAGCTACCAGCTCCTGCCAGCACTGGCGTTTGGCACAATTTGCCTGATTAAATTTCCTCTGAAGCAGATTTCTCACAAACATAGCAGAATATGCTGCACCTGCTCTTTCTTGGATAATCTTACCCCCTGGATTGCAACAGAGAGAGGCTAATTTAATCTGCCAATGTCTGTGCAGCCTCAGTCCATAGCATATCACAGTCTGCATCCTAAGCCTACCTACTTTACAAATTCTTGTCAGCCAGGGAGTCCCAGGAAGCAGGGATGCATTATTCTCACTCTGTGTCCAAGTCAAGCATCAGATGTTAGCCCGGCTGGAAGTGTGCATTTTCATGCACAAATTCATCAAATTTCTTTCTGTTAACACGCTTTTCTCAGCAGCTTAGACCTAATTTCCTAAACCCACTCTTTCTGTTGTTGTTGTTACAATAGTTCTCAGTAACTAGGGTACACGTTTTGGTGAATGCCTGTCTATTGCTCCTAGTGAACAGCTTCCTACCACTGCTACCATTTCCTCACGACTAAATGCAAACAAATAGAACAATGGCACTCTGAATTTTGTGCCAACAGCTTCAGTTTGAGGTGAGTGCCAGGTACAGCAAGCCATTACCAAAATGTTCCTACAGATAAGATCTTCCCTGTTTTATATTTATATATATATATATATATATTATATATAATATATATATAATAATAATATATTATATATATATTATTTATATATATATATAAAAATTATATATCTGTGTTTGTGTATATATATTTTTTATATAAATATATATACACACAGATATACACAGATATATATACACACAGATAATTTTTAAAAAAAATGTCTTAGTTGTGACTATGCAGAGAGGACATTGGAACTGAAACAGCTTTGGCTACATCCAGAGACTCTTGCCTGAGTAAGGTCTAAGTCATACCATACAATCCATCCTGGACTTCTAGAGGAATGGTCCAAACCTTGAATTTCTTATGATATTTCCTTATGTAAAATTTTCATTGAGAGTCTGAGGGAAAAATACAGTCTTAGTAAATGAGGAAGGGCTGTATCAGGACATGGCAGTATAAGAGTGATTCCTAAAGCATATCTTTCCTTCTCTTCTGCAAAAGAATATTGAAATATTAATCTCTTGCCTGCTAGTTGTAAGTAGAGTATAAACTTTTGGGGAAAAAAAAAAAAATCAATTTTTTGAACTGGAGAAATTAAAGCATGGACATTGGAGACTTCTGTACTTTTTTTTTTTTTTTTTGCAGAAGCTCTACTGATACTACCCTGTGCCTTTAATGTCTGCTAATGAGTAGAATAAATGTTTCTTGCAGTTACATCACCATTGGGGAATTACCCAAAAGATGGATTTAATTACAAGGCCAGACTGTAGGAAGATAGGCATATCCACTGTGTGTGCCGTTGTAAAGTTGTAGACAAAGCAATTAGACTTCTTGCCGAGTGCATCAGTGTGATAAGGGTAGGCTTTGTCCTTCCACATGAAGTCTAGTACATTTAAAGTACTTGCTAAAATAAATAAATATTTCTGCTCTTTCTTGATTTTTCCCTAGAATCTAGAATGAAGTAATGCAAATTTAATTTTGTATATGCTATTATGTGTTAAAAGCTCTCCTTACCCAAGAAAATCTTGAATAGCACTAAAAATAGCACTGAAATGGAGCAGCTCAACTGAGCAGGGAGGTAGAGGTGAGCAGGGCAACCTCAGGCACGCATAAGTTGTATAAGCCATGAGCTTCTTTATCTTCCACAAAGACATCTCCCTTAAATTTAAATAGCTGCTGTCATCGTCACTGACTACCTGACTATGTATTTATCTGCCTAGAAGCAGAGTGCATGGCCTTTGGCCCTGCTATTCATAGCATTACTGTCTCTGCCTAACAATGCTGTGAACAGAGCCGGGCTGCTCTTAGTGTCTTTTCTTTGAAGTGAATCACTAATGCTTTGATGTTGTTTGTGAGGAAAAATAATGATTAAAAAGAGTAAGATCGTCACTATCCTGCTCCATCTGTTCCCCACAGAGAAATCTAATCTGAGTCAGAAAAAATCTGCAACTGGTCCTGCATTAGGTGTGCACAAGCCATAGAGTTGAGGGCAGGAATCTGTTGGTGTTGAAACTCTTAGTATCTTTACAAGAGGTTCAGGGAAGTAATTTGTCTTAATGATTGAAATGCTGTACATCTTACAAGAACGTTTATGTCCAAATAGGTACAGAGTGCTTTCTCAGTACAGTGAATGCAGCTGTCAGTGTAACCACAGTGTTTTATTTTCAGTGGGATATCTTAGATTTTCTGCTTGAGTTGCATGTGATTCCCCTTTATACCGTGTTCTGTGGGAAAAAAGGGGATGATTACTTCATATTGAAGCTACATTAGTGTATTTGAAATGCTCTACAGATCATAGAAATGTATTGTTCCTTACAAATGATTATTCTAATATGCTTGTTTCTCATCTGTCTACTGACAATGCTTTCTTTGCTAACATTTTTGAATGAAGAGCAAATGTGATGCAGTAAAGCATAACTAAAGCCCCTAAAATCAGAACTTCAGAGTAAACGTGTGGCAGTTCTGCTATTCAAGGCAAAAACTTTACTGTCAAATAAAAATACTCTGATCACTGCGGTAGCAAAAAAGTAAATTCAATAAAATTATAATGTCCCAAGTGTAATAAAAAGCAATGAACAAAAAATTGGGAAGCTTTTATCTTCACAGTCCTTTGATACACAGTATAGAGGAAACAGATTTTATTACTGTGGCACTTTGATACTGGAGGTGGCCTAATTCCCAAGTCAAGCAGCATTTGTGGGGCAGTGAGGGAGCAGAGCCACAGCTTACCTTGTGCCAAGAGCAGAGTCATGCTTACAGAGCAAACACAAAAAGGTTTTGATTTAGACGCTCTGATATGGGAAATCTGTATATAATTTTTTTTAATATCCCAGTTATTATGTATCTACATATATTCATCTTCAAGCTCCACATTAACTTATAAAGCACATTTTGTAGACCTTTTCATGATGGCTAGCAGAAGGTTCACAGATCTTGAGGAATTGCTAGTTGCTTTTAAAACTTCTTACCAAAAAAATACCCCAAAAATCAGAATAGTTCCAGCCAGGTGAGCAAAGGTATAAATCTCCTTGTGTGTGTATGCACTGCTGTGACACCCATCTCCCTGTTGAAGGAGGCTTAATCATCCTTCTCTTGGGAGAAAAACTGCACCTCAAAGTTGAGAGCTGTTGTGAGGAAAGGCAGAAAAGCGAGTAGATGCATACAGAGGAGGCTGATAGTGCCAAATCTCCCCAGAAGACTGATAAAGTCCCAAAGAATCTTTCAAGAAAGGAGGAGAAAAGCATAAGGCGGGGGGAGGCCACAACTCTCTATAAAGCTCTATAAAGTATACTAAAGGTTGTAATTATCAAATGTTCTCTGTAGGCACTCTGGTATATGACTAAACTCATAAGCCTGGACTGTGGACAAGGTGCAGTTTGTTGCAGCACAGCCAATGCCATCAGAGTGCTCATGTAAGTCTGGGTAATGAAGTTCCTTCTATATTGCATGCTTCAAAAATCCAGAGCTGCCAAGAATAGTTTACTCTTAGGACTACGTTAGGGGCCTCCACTGATCTTGTCAAAGCAAAAAACTCCAATCTGACTTCAGTGGGAGTTCCCAGCATTTGCAGACAGTTGAGACCACTTTTGCTATCTGAGTGTCAAGTAAAATGGAGCACAGCATTAGTCCTGCCTTAGCAGCTGTATGAGCTGTATGAGCTGTATGAGCTGTATGAGCTGTATGAGCTGTATGAGCTGTATGAGCTGTATGAGCTGTATGAGCTGTATGAGCTGTATGAGCTGTATGAGCTGTATGAGCTGTATGAGCTGTATGAGCTGTATGAGCTGTATGAGCTGTATGAGCTGTATGAGCTGTATGAGCTGTATGAGCTGTATGAGCTGTATGCATGCGTTTCCCTGCAGAGCTCTCTTTAGGCCTCTGGACACCAGGATGTGTCCAGATAGATCCAGGACTTCATCACTTGCATGAAGTAATTATATGCAAAAGCCTTGAGTTTGTTCTTTATGGCTTAATGTTGTAATTTTGGTATCAAAACAAGTGTCAAATGTTTTGCTTATAAAAGCTTTGTGCTAGTGAGCTATATGTACTGCTAAGTACTGCTAAGATTTTACTAATTTGTCAGCTGCCACTCTGCCTCTTTATGTTGCACTTGTAATGATGTAACCCATTCTGTCCCCACATGCAGTCCCAACAACAGATTATAGAGGCTAGGATTTTAAAAAACATGTTTAGAAAGGAAAAAATAAATTAGAATCTAGGACTTTGTCATAGTTAGAGTGTGCTCAGGCAGCCCTAACCAGAAGATTTAGAATGCCTGACTACACTGCTGATGTGATGTATATTGAGGTTTGATTAAGCTGGCTATGAAAATTAAAATTTGACTACACGTTCAAGAGAGAATCTCCTGCAGTGTGATACTGTGACATCAAGTTTTCTGTTTACCCCTAAGGCTGGTGCTGCAATGACTTCCAGGTTTGATGGTGTCTCCTTTTTAAGTTGTTGAGCAGCAGGCTAATAGCTGCACAGCATGATACGAAGACAGCAGAAAACAGGGAAATCAGTTGTGAATATATTCTCCAGAGATCTCCTGCTAAGATGGAGCTAACTAACCAGAGCATTAGCACTCAGATCTAGTCTTCTCATGCAGAGGATGGTCTGATGATCAGTTTTTCCTCCTTTATTGTACTTTTTCAGATCATGAATTATGAATTCTGATATAATATGCATTCTAGTGTAATATGAACTATTATATTGAAGGGAACATTGTTTTTAAAGAGTTTTTCTCCAGTGTCAGTTCTCCCTACCTGTTGGTGTCAAAGACAAGGTTAGTATTTAAAAAAATATAACTTTCTATGGGTCTCCTGTGCTTGCCTTCTCTTAATTGGTTGAAACCTATGGATTTACAGTTTATTTTATACTGATAAAGACTGACATGAGAAAGAAACAGGATTTCCTGTCAAAGTATTAGCCCACCTCACATTCTTGCTGTCACACAACTGGGGTTGCCTTTGCTACTGGCCAGCCCCTTCTTTAGTGGCAATCTCAAATGCCATGAGGTAGAGTGGGTAGGAAGCGCATCATCTTTCTTAATAAAATGGAAGGTGGTCTCTGTGGTTTCAGCATGTAGGAAAATTCTGGCTGACACAGTTATTGATGGTTAAGTTTCTATAGTGTCATTTTCCATTTATCATTCTGCCTGTGTAGCTCTGCTTTCTGTGCAGATAAGAGAGAATAAGTTGAAATGGTGAAGTTCATGTTACACACAAGTTAAATTCCAAAGCTAGTTTAATCCGATGAGAGAAACATTATTCAGAGCCCAACCAAGTAGTACTTGAGCATTTATACCATATACCAAACATCCAAGCAACCTGTACAGAAACATTTAAAAGATTAAGCTCCCAGTTAAACAGCACATAGGTTAAACTACAAATCACTTGTCATTGACCTTAAAGGCTTGGCCTAGGGAGTCCTTCAACAATTTGAAAAGGAACCAGAAGGGAGTGCGAAGGCTCAGCCCTGAGTATCGCCTGGATCACCTGCATTTGGATGTGTTCCCAGGCACAGGGCTGACAGCAGCACATGGTGAGTCCATCCCATCAGCACCACCCTGCTGAGCACTACACACCTTGCCACAACAAGAATCAGTTTGTCTCAAACAAAATGAACAGTTACCTTAACAGCTTTCATAACTCAGAGAGAAATTATATTTACAGATAAAACTGTCTTCAGGGAAACTGAAGATTTCTGCATAGAGTTCAGTCTCTTGTTAAACGCAAAGAGAGATAAAGCATTCCTGGGGCCTTCAAGGCTGCACAGTAAGCAAACTCTTTTCCTTAGAGAGGCAAGAACAATCTTCTCTGGGCTCTACAGGAGCAGTAAGTAAAAATTACCTCATACAATGGCATGCAGATGCTATCAATCCACTCGAGCTGCAACCTGGGTAGTTCATCTTTCCTGTTCCGATCAAAAATGGCCTGAATCGAGAAGGGAACAAAACTGTCATGGTTTATTACACCAGAGTATTTTACAGGCATATCATCCAGTGCTTCAGAGCCATGATCAAATTGTTACAACCAGAACATTTTGTAAACCATAGTCAGTCTTTGCAATCTTTCTTATTGCTTTGTCTGGCATGAAAAACAAACTGTTTATTTTGATTTCTGTTTCTAAATTTGTAGGGTGAATGTATTTGACTTTTATAAGTCTATAACGTAAAATAAATGTTCTGCGGTTGGTGTTGAGATGGAAAGAAACCTCCTGTAGAGATGTAAAGTGGATACCTTTGAGCAGATTTTTTTTCTTTTCTCACATGAGGTCTGAGCTGGCTCCCTCCCAACTACAGACTCTTTTTGGAAAACCAGCCATGGCCATGAAGCCAAAGCACGGGGAGTCAACAGACCAGTCTGGGGAATAGTTATTAATTTATTCTTCTGGAAACATCCTAATTCAGTGACCTTCTACACTCCATAGAGAGTAAGTTAGAGAGACCTAAGCTGATGTTTAAGAGGCACAATTATTGGTTGTACTGCTCTATGAAAGGAAATGGAAGAAAATGAATTCTCAAGGGTTTGAATGTGAGTTTCCTCTGTACCCTGTTGGAGATCACTTAGTCCAGCAGCTTTTCCTTCTACAGAATCTTAATCCTCCTTCTAGTGGCTCATCCATACCATTCACTGAATTTCTTCTTTTATTCTCTGAAAATCCCAAATTTGAAATCTTTCTGGTGTTTCATTAGAAAGTCTGTTCTTATTCTAGGCTCATCTGCCCCCAGCTTGATGTCTCCTCAGAAAACTTAGTTTCCTTCTTTCCCTTCACACCATCTCTAGGCTATACATATGAAGTACTTGGCTGACTTCTAGCTGTGTCCTTCTCTTTCTGACATACAGTTATCACACAGAATATCTAAGTAAGACATGGAGCTAAGATTTGAGGATTTAGTCTTAATTGAGAATCTTGTGTGTGATCTTTGAAAACTCTATTTCCTGTTAAAATCATTTGGAATAATACTGCCCTTTTCAGATCTTTCCAAGGGCAATGCAATAAAAAGACCCTTGAGATACAAGAGAAGATAAGATCATATTATCTTGCTGACTAAAACTTCTCCATCTGAACATTTTCTGCAAGCTTTTTAACCTTTATTTCATTACATCACCACAGGTAGTATGCTCATGTGCCAGTTATCAAACAGAGAACAAATCTGAGACACCAGAATGAGTATTTTTAGAAGCAACAGCACCTGGCTTGTAAGTTAGATTCTTTTCAAGACTTCCTTGTTTCCTTCAGATAATGGCTTGTAAATGGTTTGAAGTAAAGTTTTTTGTTTCCTTCAGATAATGGCTTGTAAATGGTTTGAAGTATTTAACCTGAATAATGCTCTCTCTTCAATTCACTCACTGAACATTTCAACGATCTTTTTTTCTTCTTCATTCTTGTTTGACACTTATACCCATCTGCCTATATTCCAGTTAATGTAACCTTTCAATCCGTGTTGTATTTGGTTACTTAGCCACAGAAATGCTTTTCCGTATTTAATATATCAAATAACGCATAGCAGACAGCAGCAGCTTAATTTCCATAAGCATATCGTCATTTTATTTGAATTCATCTATTAAAAATAATACCTGTTGCCTAAAAAATTGAATGACAGAATAAACCTGCGAGAAGGTAAAGAAAATGGAGATGGGTTCAAAGGAAAAGTGACTCTGTTGCCTATACTGCTTTTTATGTGTGGCTTTCAGTGCACCTCCTTATTGGAGAGAGCTTTTGTTTTATACAAAGATATTTATTTCCATACCAAAATGCAGTCGTTGTTGTTTTTTCCAAGAATCCAATTTTATTTTCTTATCCTATTTAAATAAATATTTCAGAAGTGATAAATACTTACTGAAGGAATGAGTTTCAGTTCAGATCTTTCTCTATCTCCTTGTTCAAAAAACTCACTGGTTACCAGCTCAGCTGCCTAAAATACAAATCACAATAAACTTTAGAGGACTCGTAACATAACTTTTAGGGTACTAAGTTTCTGCTTATACCATGACTTCAGCCTGTGCTTTGCTGTAAAGAAGTTAATAGCCCTAGTTGCATGACTGGTGTCAGGCACATGTTTGTATACTTTTCGGAGTGGGGCACAGAAGTGGATATAAATAGCCAAAACCAGAAAGAGTCATGTTTATCACTTTTGAAAAAGGAATCAACTGGGGAAAGACACTGCAGTGTGGAGGCAGCACTCTGTAGTTGTGTGCAATTTAGTCAAGTATTGAGAACAGAATAGAAAATGATAGCTTCTTGTTGGCACACATAATTATGTCTGTAAAAGTGCTTTGTAAAATATGTAAGAGCTCTTGGGGTATTTACAGGCTGTTGCCCTGTATAAAGAACTTCACTTGTCAAACAAACCTAATTAACCAGTAACCTCTGTTGTCGTAATTTAATATAAAATCATTAAGTTTTTTTCCCCACTAGACTTATTCTTTTTTTTCTTTTTCCCCCCACAACTGTCATCACTACAGTACATATGAGCTCAGACTACGATTACCATATTGAATCCAAAGCAACACATGGCAGGTTGAAGTTGGAATGTGCCTTTCTGATTTTTGTGAACGAAGATTGTTATTCTACTCAGCATAGAATATTCAGCATAGAATCTCAGAAGTACATGAAATTTAATAACAAAATTAATAGGAATTTTAAGAAACCAAACACTGAACAATTTTGATATAACAGCCCTTTCTGAACGCAAGGCTTAGAAAGTCAGCACAAGTGACACATGAGATACTGAAGAAAAAAAAAGGAAACTTACTGAAATCAGAATTCAGTTCCTAAAATTCCTGTCATGCCTGCTTATAGTTTTCAAGTGATTTTGAGGTAAGACATGATTTCATAACACCACAGCATAACAAGGTGAACGAAGAGAACCTGCGCTTTATAAGTCCCAACATTTCTTGATCTAGCAATTGCACAGTATCTAACATACACAAATCCTGAGCTTGCTAAACTTGAAATAGGGAGTACCAAAATAAATTGCAAATAGGTGAAGTGGTGTTATAAAGAACTCTTAAATCTTGAGCCAGGCTATCACGCAGTTTGGAACTTTATAACGTATGTAATCCCAGTACACTAATAAAATTTTGGATCAATGCTCCAGACAGAGGAATAATTTAACAACTTAACAGCAATTAAGTGTTTGCCAAGTGCACTGCATAAAAATAATCAAGATGTAGTCTCATCCCTGTCTCACTGCTATTCTGATCACATTTCTCCTTGTGTCCCTTTCCCTCTTCTATCTGTTCTCTCTTCCTAATATTTTTCTTCATACATTTCATCTTTATTTGTTTATGCATATACTTCAGTTTCTTTCTCCCTTGCTTTTCATATTTTTTTCCTTTACGTACACTTGAGGTCCAACTATTGCTTCTACTTTTCTTCTGTGCACTGATTAGCTTCTCTGCTCAACCAGCTAATATTTCACTCAGGGTTTTTCAATACTAAGTAAACCTGTACACCAGGCTTCAGGGGAATTTTCAAGTGCAAACCTCAAAAATGATAAAAATAAAGAACACAGTGCCAGAACGTTGAACACCATAACACAAAGATTCACAGCATGGGAAACAGACCCTCCCTGATATTTTGGCTGTCAAGGAGAATTGAGAAGCTCACAGGGGTAAAGAGGAAAAGTGAGGAGAATTTGCACAAATTACAGCAGTGGCTAAGTGGCACTTTCAGGGCTTGTGACTTATTTTCCTACTGCAGAATAAGAGCAAATTCCCTGATTTCTTGTGGTGGTCACATTCTGGACAAGAAGAGATAATAGTCTTAAATTGTTCTAGTCTGCTTATAAAAGCAAAAAAGAAAGACTCATTAGACAAAACTGCAAACTGAGCTGAAGCCCTCACTTCATTAACGCTTCTTTACTGGGTTAACGTGTGCATGTTATTTTGGTACTGCTGTAGAGGAGCACAAGTCCCTTCCCTTTCATCTCCCGTTACATTCTGTGTCCCTATTCAAGAAATCTGGCTGCTCCTACCTTGATAGCTAGCTCACTTGTCCAGCTTCTCATCTTCAGCTCATCTTTTTAGCTGTCACTTTCACATTAAGCCTGTCAAATTCACTGCAGCTGCTCACCTACACCCGGTTGTGCTGATATATTTCCTATCTGCTTCATTATGTCGCATATTCCTCCAAAACCCTATCTCACTACCCAACCTGCTGCTAACTTGTTCTGGACTTCAACGAGGGACAGAGAATTACTAGTATGGGAAAGAAGAAATATTAATGAAGGGGGCAAATTATGAGATGTCTAGAAGAGGGAAAATTGTACGGTAAAGGACAAGACCATTAGAACAAGCATTTGTTTAGTAAGCCAGACACTTGCTTACGTGTGTTATAATTATTAGCTGTAGTCAGCATTTGGACCTGAGTTTTATGTATATATTTCTACTGGGCCTACTCAGCAGCAAAAGCCTGAATCTTTCTTTGTCTCTAAGTACAGAATGCTAAAAACATTGCCATGCTACACTTGTAGGTTTTTTCCCCTCCCAAAGTTGATAAAAATAAACATATTCTCTTAAACAGAAAAATCTGATGTTAATCAAAGTTTGCAGATCATCTCCTGATTTAGAGAAGATGCTGCCATGGCCAAGGAAAGCCTTAGGACAAACCAAGGAAGTGCAGCTACATGTAGCTCGTGGTTTTCATTGTTGTTGTTTAATCCATCCTTTTATTGATATGGATTTAAAAGGTTAATAAGAGGAGAGGTTGTAAAACCAGATCTCCTCAGGTACCAACGTGCTGCTCACCAGCATGCATACATGGAAAGATTAAGCAGTAAAGTATTTCTTACAGAACCCCCTGCTATTTTTTATAGCATTAATACTGCTGTAAATTGATTCCAGTTTCGGTCCCTTGTAAGCCAGGGCCCTGGGAATATCGTCCCGCCAGTCCCGCCTCCTCCCAGCCCTGCTATTAATCATGGCTTGCCTGTCTTGAAATCTCCCACGGTTTGGTCACAGCTCCAAGGTCACAGGCTGTCATTAGCATTGATCTGAAAAACAGAAATGAACAATACAAGCTGAATCAACCTTTGTTGGATTTCTGAACAACTCTGCTCTGGATGCATAAATAAATAATATATATATGTATAAAATGTCAGCCCTGTTACCTTTTCCTCCAGAAAAGAATGACACGTTTGAAACCCCAGCGATCAGCATGGCTTTCACATCACAATTGTGCCCGGGAAGCATAATTGTATTTCAAGTCATCAGACAATGAATTTTTGGTATTGTGAACCGCATACTAGAAAAGTAATGGCACTGCAAGGGAATAACACTAATTTTGCAGTACCCCTGATACTATTTATATAAATATATATACCATATAAATATAAATACCAGAAAGCACGTACTTCACATGATATAAGCAAGGGTATTATTATATACTAATACCTGCAAACTGGATTAATTTATACGCCTATTTGTAAGTGGCTGCTGTTGCAAGAGAACCTATAATCACAGGAGGCAACCCAGACACTGTTTAAGCAGTTTCTACTGCTCATCTACAATAAAAATTTAAGATTTACTATGAGCTATACTGTTCCACTGTAGTTTAATACCTAGCTACAACCATGTTTTATATGCATTAGAAGAAAGAAACCATTCAGCTGTAGAAAGCGTTTATGTACAGTACATGATGCAGATAAAAGTCTAGGAAAGTTTAAATGAAGAACAAGGGCACTGAAAATGAAGCATCAAATATATTGCCTGAATCTGAAATTAGGAGTGGATGAAATGATATGGAAAACAGAAGATGGCTAATTTTCTTGGTTTAAAATAATTTCCAGAAGGAAACAGTATTTTAACAAAATTGAGATGTATTAAGACACACATATACAAATATGCACATACATGTCTCAAGTTTGGGGTACACTCCCACCATTTAAATAGGGTGCATGCTCAGGTCATTGTTGAGTGTTAGAAGAGTATTGTGTATCTGCAAATTCCCAGTTACAGACAACAAGAATGAGAGAAACGTAGCCTGTGACAGAAAGCAGCTGAGAGGAGGAGAGAAAAGGAAGCAGAAAAGGAAGATCTTCGGGTCCTAAGGCAGAGTACCAGCAGTTTTTTGAGAAAGAGAAGAAAGGCTGAGCAGTAACTGGTGAGGCTGGGAGAAAGGGAAAAATACATGACAGAGGCAGAAATAGGAACGGAGAAGGTGAAGTTTATACCTCTGCTAAAGTTTAGTAACATTTAGAAATCGTATCATGTGTTTCATATCACAGATCGCATTTTTAAAGCGAGCTATCTTCTCATTGTAGTCTTTCCTCCGTGACATAAGAATCTCCTTTAACAAATATGGTTACATGTTGAAATAACCAGAAAGCAAGAAATGGTAGTGCTCACCGAAATATTTCTCGATGGTTTTTAGCATTCCAATCATAACCACCTTTACTGACAAGTTCAAAGAATTCCGTCCTTCTCCTGCAACAAAAAATGGTTGTCAGAAAGGGAAACAGACATTTTCTGGGTGGCACTGCAGCAGAAATGTGGTTCTCTGAATGATACAATATCATCACAGCTCATTTATTACTGTTAAAGACGTTACACTGACAGTCCATTTAAGCGAAACATACTAATTTCCGAACATGTTCTATAAATGTCTGTTACCAATGTCAGAGCTGCCTAGTAAAAGCAATACTGTATTTATAGCCTCTGCAGATAAGGAAATAAATGATACCATGGAAGCATGAAATGTCTGACTACAGAAGTGGACAGACAGACAATAGAAATACCCCTGAATTATGCACACGCTTCACTTTACTTGTCCTTGCAAAATGCTTTTTAACTCTTGGATTCCAGAGGGTTTTTCAGAGCCCTGTAATTACCGTTATTTCCAACAGATGGAACACAAAGACTGTGGGCATCTTTAATGTGTAGTTCTCACTGACTTTAAATTAAGTATCCCTGCTGGACTTCATGCTTTGTCTTCCAGAAGATCTTGCCAGTCTCTGCGAATAGGGACATGTTAAAGCTTGCTTGTTTGTTGACTATTGAGTACCAACATTTGGACTTGTAATTTTATCACAGCTCACACTTGGCCTTCAAGGGACTCTTACTGCACACAGTACGACCACACACACAGTACGCAGCAGATCCTACCCCAGTATGACAGAAGGTACAGAAATACAGAGCAACTTCCCTAGAGTGACACAACATATCAGCATCAAGTCTGGAAACCGAATACCTATGTTTTGGATGACCAGTCCAGTGTCTTGTCTTATGGGAGATTCCTAACTGGAAGAAGTTTACAGAGTTTTATATTTTTCACACTTACTTCAGATGGGCTGAAATTTTCCACAGTAATTACTGAAAGCATAATCTGGATGGCATAGACTACAATTTTTATACTCAAAGGGATGCACGCTTTTGGGAACATTGACCCCAGTGAAAGGACAGAACTGTACAGGGGCTCTCACATAACAGATTTCACAATGGCAGTGAGAACACAGATACAGAGACAATATGATATCCTATCCCTTATGTTTCTTGAAATAAAATACTAAGAATTTCTAATGGAATTGATGAAGAATTGATGAGTACAAATTATTTCATTTTGAAGTATTGATTATTCTGGGCAATTCATATGTTACTGGAAACAAAAAGTCAACAATTTTTAAAGCTGAAAGGTCAAGAACATGAGATCCTAAAAACCTCACACATTCAAATTTAAAGTATATGGGTTCATAAAAGCAGGAACAGAAAATGTTAAGAGTCTTGCTTTGACATCCTCAGGAATGGATGTAGAAGCTTAAATCTAACACCACAGACGATTTCTAGTATGAGAGTCAACCTGAGGAAAGCATCCATGTATAAGGAAATAATTCAGTGCTTCCTGCTGGTTCCTTAGACACAATGTCCAACAGGAAGAGTTTTAATGCTATTAAGCATCATAGCATGCCAGAATTTAAGAAATTCTGCAATGTTTTTGAGTAACATCAACTCTTGTATATAGTCTGAAAGGGAAAGCTAATTTGCTGTACAACAAAACAGCTGCTTTACAGTCCAATGGCTCAAGACATCATTTCAGTTGATTTCCATAAACATCATTTTCACTTATTCAGATTCAGATTCAGTTATTTTTCTTGTTGTATTATCTGTGAGCAACATTTAAAATTATCCACTAAAATTAAGTACATTTTCCATTTTGAAATTCAGCTGGTGACCTCTTTGGACATTATTTCTCTGCATTAAAAATAGAAACACCACTTGACCATGTAGTTTTTCAGCCTAAGGCAGGCAGCAAAAAAAAAAACCAACTCCACTGTGTCTGGTTTCCCTTTCAAGGTGCTGCTGCAGATTCTCCCCAGGGTTAGGCTTTCTGGCTCTTCCACAAGCTGCATGGTCTCAGACAGGGCAGTGCATGGTGCCACGCAGGGCAGATGTGCTCTAAGTCCTTTCTACTCATCCTCTCCCTGACAGCACAAACCCATTGTGCACTCCTGTCATTTGCAGTTAGACAGGAGAATCTGTACTTAAACATCCCCATGGCCCTTGTATCCCACTTAAAACTGTCAGCAAGTTCCACTGCCATACCAGACCTCCAGATCCTAGCAAGCCTAACAGACTGCTTCAAAAATTGTGTGCCTAAAAGTATTTGTCTTCCTGAGCATCTTCATATCTACAAATGTGGGCTAATTTTATAAGTTATTTACAGTAAAACTATTCATAAAAACCTTAAGTACAATTTCTTTGAGAATACACTTGCAGAAAACAAAGAACATCAATGTCTCTACTGCCAGTATTGTTCAGAAACAGCTCTTTACATAATAACCCAATATTGGCAAACATGGCAGCATCCCAGTTAGTATTTTTACAATTAACAGTTTAAAGATGCATTGCTGAACAGTTAGAATTTCTGAAGTTTTCTGGAAGATTCATGTGGGAACTAACCAACTATCAGTACACATAATTGAGGAATCTTTGTACACCCCTCTCAAAGCAGAGGGATACGTTACCAAATGCTACCCAATAATGTATGAGATAGGATGCTAATGGACATCCAACAAAAATTCCTAAGGATGAAGCCTTGCCAAGGCTAGGAAAAATCATAGAATCATAGAATCACAAGGTTGGAAACAACCTGCAAGATCATCTAGTCCAACTGTCCTACCATTACCACTGCTACCACAAGCAATAAACCATATCACACAGCTCCTCATCCAGACACCTCTTGAACACTGCCAGGGATAGCAACTCCACCACCTCCCTGGGCAGCCATTCCAGTTCCTGACCACTCTCTGAGAGAAAAGGTTCTTACTTATGTCTAACCTAAACCTCCTCTGGTACAACTTGCAGCCATTTTCTCAAGTCCTGTTTGTTGCCTCAGAGAAGAGGCCAAACCCCTCCTCACCACAACCTCCCTTCAGGAAGTTGTGGATTGCAATGAGGTCTCCCCTGAGCCTCCTCTTCTCCAGACTGAACAATCCCAGCTCCCTCAGCCATTCCTCATAAGACTTGCGCTCCAGACCCCTCACCAGTTTTGTTGCCCTTCTCTGGACATACTCAAGGGCCTCAAAAATCTTTTTTGTAGTGATACAATACTCGAGGTGCGGCCTCACCAGTGTTGAGTACAGGGGAAGATCACCTCCCTGCTCCTGCTGGCCACACTATTTCTAATGCAGGCCAGGATGCCATTGGCCCTCTTAGCCACCTGGGCACACTGTCAGCTCATGTTCAGCCGAGCATCAACCAACACCCCCAGGTCCCTTTCCTCTTCACAGTTAACCAGCCACTCATCCCCAAGCCTGTAGCACTGCATGGAGTTACTGTGGCCAATGTGCAGGACCTGGCACTTGGCCTTGTTGAACCTCATCCCATTCACCTTAGCCCAGTGATCCAAGGTTTCGTAGGCAGCACCCCAAAGCTGTACACCTGATGGTGCTCTCCCTGCAAGTCAGCCAGGTACATGCCAGAGAGCAGGTTCCAGCCACATCACATGGTGGCGACATCATGACTCCTCCAGCCACATACACACTGCAGTCTTACTGCAAATATAGCTTGGTAATAACAGCACTTGAAAACATACCATAGCATCAACTTAAAGACTACTTAAGAGATCTGACTTGCAGATGAGAAAAACGGAGAGTTAAACTTTCCACAACATATTTCTCTTCCGATACAATTTATCTTCAAAAAGCAAAATGTATGTGTTCATTACCTCATTACTCATCTTTTTTATTAAATACAATATTTTTAGTATAGATTGTTGGAAACTCTAAGATGGTGGAAAAGAATTCTGAAATGCCATTGATCTTCTACATGTCTGAAGAAATATCGCATAAGGGACAGAAGAATTATGGCAGCAAACTGTAGCTGATTCCTGGGATTGCTTTGAAGTATGAGCCCAGGACTTTTCCCTTGTCTTTTGTTGATGTAGACATTACGCCTTAAAGCAAAACTTAGACACTTGAGATATTTCTATTAGCCTAAAATACACAGTATTAGACTAAATCTTTTCAACCATAGCTAAATATTAATTGTTCATATTATATATCCTTATTAGTATTTAATAGGCTGTTAGATACATGCTTCGAATTTTTGTTTCTCACATATAAGAAATGCCAATACTTACTCAAAATACAGAGTGAGGTCTGTTGCCAATATCGATTGCTTTAGAAGCTGCATAAGGTCACTGTAGTCCTTAGAGGACAAGTTAGCAAAGATGTTGTGACCCTATAATGAAAGAGATAAAGAAGGTAAAGGACTAGCAATCAATATCGGTTTTTAAAAGGTTTTCTAACTCTTTCTAACAGTCTACTGTTTCTCTCTAGCAGAGGCCTTTTCTGATTCATGGCAAATCTATGACAAAATAATAATGTTAACACTGTGGAGATTACATCGGGGTGTAAGATTTGACAATTGTAATCAAGTATCTGGGATGTTTTACTAAACTCTGCTGAAATTATAGCCTCTTGAGGAAAGATTTACTCTTTACTCCTACCCTGCACAGACTCAGTTTATGGAGGAAAACTATGGATACATCTCAATCTTTCCTCTTATTAAATGTTTCTGGGAGCTGGGCATTTCAGCTTTTGAGTTGTGCTCCTAATAGATTTATCTGTGCTGCTGCTTGCAGGCACACAAACTGCTGTTAGAGCAGTCAAAGACACTAAATCAGTTTTTCATTCAAAACAGCCTGTTTGCTCTCTCTGACCCATTACTGCATTCTTACCACATACACAAGCCTTCCCTGCACAGGCTAAAGAGCCACAACTTTCTGTGGTTTGAAGGTCTGATAGGATATTCTACAGGGGTAATGGGCTTAAGAATTTGAAAAGTGCTCCATAGCCAGAATGAAGGGATATGAACTAGTTGGATATTGCTATTCAAGAGCAGAGAGGTATTTTGTAACTGAAATTCTGAAAACTAATTGGGACAGAGATCCTACAATTTCTCTATGAAATCACCCATAAAATCAGTGTTGTTCTGGTAAACAGTCTTATTTTGGTGGCATTTAGCAGTGTAATGCAAACATTTAGTATGTACTGCCATATACTGCTAAGGAATAATAAAATGCACTTAAAAGCAAGAATTTTCTGGAGATAGGATTGTTACAGCCATGAATGTCTGAGGACAGACAAGGCAAGGTTTGGAGGGAGAGTTGGTTCTTATTTATTTATTTAATAAGTTAGCTCATTGTTGGTCTAAAAAATAGAACTGCCATGCATAAAACATGGCCTTTGTGACAATGAAATGAGTTTTTATCTTTAGTTAAGCATTGAAAAGGATTTGAAAATGTAAAATTTGAGAAGAACAAATTTAACATAAATTTAAAAAAAGCAAAGCAAGGTGTATGAGGAAAACAGCGGCTATTACAACAGGAGCAATTTACCAAGTTGTCAATCTGTAATTTTTTTATTTTTTACATTTCTGATCTGTTTCATCATGTGTAAAACCATGCCAGCACAAAGCTCAAAATCACTTATATTGAGGTTAGCATGACAGAAGTAGAGAATAAATAGCTCCTCTTTCCAGCATGATAAAAATTCAAAGTAATCATGCACTATTCTATGTTTAATTTTAGATAGCCAAACCAGTCTAGGATATCAACATTAGTGCATAAGATATCATCTAATTTTAGCATATTTGAGGCAAGAAACAAACTGCTCAGCTTGCACAAGTTGATATGCCTATTTAAGTAGTTCGGAGGATCCAAATCTGTATTTATTTCAAAAGAAGTGGTGTTGTAATCTAGTCTGACATGAGCTATAAACTTGCACAGAGTTGTCCATGTCTTAAGCATGTCTTCAGAAGGGCATTCAGTCAGTCCTGAAGACTTGAAGAGCTAAGAAGTCTTCTTTGAACAGACAGTCTCATTGGTTTAAAGAAAACAAGCAAACAAACAAAAAAGGAAAGAAAAGAAAAGAAAAAAACCACTACTTTCCTTTTCCTTACTCCCTGTGAACTGGTCTATTTAGCCTTCAAATGCTGCTTTTTGTTGTCTTTCTCTGCTAGCTAAAGAGCCATTTACTAGGGGATCATCTTAACTGAGCAGATTGAATTGTTTAAATCTCATGCCAGGGCTCTCCTTTACCATGTCTATGTTGTAAATATTATGTTAAAAAACTGGACACTAAAACCCAGAGGTCAGTCTTAGACCACTGATTGTGGACACTGCATACAGAGTCAAGGCATTACCCAGTTCCCTTTTCCCTTTTGCCTATAATCATGGACAATCCCACGCCCTTCAAAAGTTAGTGCACATCAGAATGGTCTCTAATAGTGCTGCACGAATAAGACTTTTTATATATACTGAACACCTTTTGTAACAAGCTATCTGTAAATTAACAAAATACATCCATTTTCTTCATAAAGATTATGTGTCTATCTCTCGACTCCCTCTTATAACACCTCTAGGGCAGTGTAACCTGCATATTGTTGAGCAGAAGGTGTTCTAGGCAGGAACTATGTATTTATAGGAATCTGCACAGCAGCTAGTGTATTTTGGACAGTGCAATATTGAGATGTTAATTAAAAAAACCCACAAACATTTAGTAAAATAACGCAGAACCAGTAAAGGATGACTCAGATAGACTGAGTGCAACACAACACTTGTGGGGAAAGGTAAGAGCATTTTACCTAACTATAAGGCCCTGAGCAGGATCTGTGTAAGACCGAGAAACTGATAATATGATTAAGATATATTCTCCTTGCCCCTAGCTGATTGAGACAGATATAATCTCTGGGATCTACGATCAGCATTTGTAATTGTTTAATTTTGTGCTAGTTGTGACCTTTGAGGTATCCAATAAATAATTCCTCAAGGAGAGGGCATTAAGAAGGTACTGTATGTGGTATTTCCTTTCCCTGGCTGAAACTGCCCAACAGCTTATAGTGAGATTAATAGTAATGCTTTGTACCTCACTTTGGAGAATCATGACAGCATGATTGAAATGGTGGTGCTCCAAGGTAGCAGAGGTGCCGTAGAGCTGAGCTAAGGCTGATCCGCTCCTGAAACAGAATGCAGGGAGTCAACAAATGCTGCTCAGTTGCTTACAAAGCAGATTTCAGACAGAATTTAGTAATGAAAGCATGCAGTCATACTTGCCCTTATCCATGTCAGCAACCACACTTGAGAGTTGGCCAGATCAAAATAGTCATTTATAGCCAAATACATGGCATTTATGTTTATGCTAAATACCATCAGCTGACTAAAGATAGTTCCTGGAACAAAGTTATGGAATGCAGCTTCCAAGGAGCCTTAGCAGTGCTGCAGCACAGCACTGTGCAGTAAAAACAGACTGTATCAGCCTTGAGCAGGGGTCAAGAGATTGACTCTTCTGTTACTTTTAATTTTCAGTTATTAGTAGATATTAACAAAAAAAGGCTTACAAAAAGTTGATTACATATCTTTAAAAACAAACAAAAAACCAAGTTCAAATGCAGTAAGGTTCCGTCTATATCTAAAAGCACACACTTAAAAAAAATACTAATGTAACCAAAAAACAGCACTGAGAGTAGTAAATGTAAAAGTAAAGTTTGCCATCTGTCTAGAATGTATTTTTTTATCATGTTTATTATCTAAAACAAAATCAAGCTTCAAAAGGCACAGAGCAGTTGGGTTTCCCAAGTTTAAAGAACAAAAACCTATGAAATACAGTTATTAAATTGAGAATTGTTGGGAGGTGCAGAGAATTGAACTGGATTGTCAGAATAGTTACTGTTTGTCATTACTTCACTTCTGGGACCCAGCCTAGAGTGACAAGATGGGTTTTCTTTCCAAAGAAATGAGAACAAGAGATTATGCTAGAGACAAACAGAAAGAGTCTCCTAGGAAAATAAACTATAAAACTGCACCATACTGCTATTTAATTATCAGAAGCAGCTATATTAGAGAGAAAGATGTCCAGGAAACATCATCCCTAGAGAATGTGGTGTTGAGATATATAACAGAGACATTTCAGACAGCTGTGATATTGCCTTCATTGTATACCTCTTGAACTTTCAGAACACAGAACAGTAGCGCTGAACACAAAATAAGAAAACGTGCTTAAATTTGTAAGCCAAGTTAGAGAAATAAATCATAGCTGCTGTTATGAAAACTACAGCTTCCATTTTCAGGGATATTTTGTATGTGTGGGAATCTTTGTCTTTTGTTAAATGTCTTCAGCAATTTCTTTATGGAGTCATAAAATGGCAGTCTCCTCTTCGTAGTCAGTTGTCAAGGAAGTTTAAGTGATAGCAGTTTGATGCTGAAATCTCTGCCTTTAAGTCAGCCATCTCTCTGCACAAGAGATGTGTCTGTGCAAAGTTACAGTAGAGAAGTGGTTAACTTAATCAGAGCCTAAAATGGCCTGGATGTAAATCTTAGGTTTCATTTTGGTAAATTAGGAACATAAACATCAATCAGCTGAGCTTCCCATTTGTCTCATCTTTTTTGATTCTCCTCCAGACTCAGCTGCGAACAGGCATCTAGCGGTGCTTGGTAACCTTTGCACCACGAGCTCTGTCTTTTGAGCACCGCAATTGATTTTCCTTGCTATAGTGATTGAAGATACAGACAGTGTCATTGTTACATTGAGATCGTATAGCAGCACCAATAGCTTAGGAAATGGCAGCTTAGCAAACATCAGAAACATCAATATGAGTGATGTTCACTAAGGATACTCAGCCCCAGAAACACAGCAGCCAGTGCATATTACACACTGCAGCAAACAGGCAATTCCTACTGTCTTTCAAAACCAGATTTTGGAAACAATCTGATCTTGGTAAACAGAATTATCACCCTACAACGTACCCTCAAACTTTCCATTAGCCTGCTGCTATTTCAGCAACACATCTAAGGGTAGCAGCTTGGATGGTAAAAACAAACATGAGTCAGGGCTGCTGGATCAGGTCTTAAGCAATTTGAATAGAATGACATTCACTTTTGGAATTGAAAATGGTCTGGAGAGCAAGATTTCACTTAGGTAATGTAAGAATCTGCCTGTGAGATCCAGCCTTGTGCTGTAGTGGGTACTGACCATGTCAAGGAGCAGCCAGCCCAACCCTGCCTGTGGCAGCAGGACTCCAAGCATATGGAACTCTGAGAACTGGCATATGGAGCAGGCAAGGAGGTGGCATTTCTACAAACCAGGAGCAGCCCACCTACTGCAGACGATATGCAGCAGAGCTCCAGCATGATGGTAGCAGTTTCATACTCCGTATGCCAGGAATTATATGCTGTGCTTGCCTAAACCATTTTGAAAATTGTTGGGAAAGCAGGATTTCATTTTAACCTCTTTTTTTTTTTTTTTTTTTTTTTTTTTTTAAATTGCTTAGCTAGGTTATGCTTAACTTAATGCATTCCAGACAGTGAGAAACCCAGATAGATTGTCTCAGTATTTTCTGAGTTGAATACCAGAATTAATAATAACAGAGCAAGAGAGGAACATCAAGTTTTGGCACCACATTTCAATATTCGGTGTCAGCTCACAAAGATTAACCCAATCAACAGCCTGATACAAAGGACAAGGCAGCAATTACCCCAAAGAACAGAGAATTATAAAGATGGATAGTCCCTCACTATGTACAGGAATAAGAATACTTGGCCTTGGCCTGGGAGGCCTGAAATTAATGCTTCATTCTTTATCCTGCTCACCTTTTGCTCTTCTGTGGAAGAAAAACAAATTAAAGTAATAAGAATTAGAAAACTTACTTGGCTTGGAAGGCATTGTTGGTTCCCCTGTGGTCAAGGTCGTGACACAAGCATCCCACAATCAAAGCTAAAATTTCAATTTCAGTCAGAATCTCTTGAAATCCTGCTGTCTGAGAAAAGGAAAAAAATAGCAGCTGTAACTATCAGTAGCAAAAGGGATAAGTAATGTTAGTCCATCAAGCAACAGCCAACTTTGTTTTGATAGCATGAACATATCAGTAAAGAGAAGATAAATGCTTTACTGTCATATTATGTTCCCCGCTGCATGTTAGATGGTTAGCAGAACAGATACGTCCTTAGAGTGATGTGTTATCATCTCTCCATTGCATTTCCAGCATGGCATTCCCCCACTACCCAGAAAGCAGCAATGGCAAAAAGAGCTGAAAACAAACACCAGTAACTACACAATAAGACAGGAACCGGAATCTCTTACCAGAGAAATACAAACCAAAATTGATTTCATTTTGAAATTATTGTTCAGTAAGTACTTTAACATGGATTTCTTCAATTCTGAGGTGGCCATTTTAGTTAATCCCTACTGTCACAGATATCTAATTTGTTAAATCAAAAGACCTATAAAAGATGCCAGCTGAAATATACTCTATGGAACTGGTATGAACAGTTAAGAGATTTGTTATCTGAGACATGTGAAATGAAGTGACATGATTTAGGAGGAAATATCTCAAAAGGCATAATTCTGCTGCAGATGCCCACTTGAATTTGATATAAAGTTTTGAAATTTGATGTACTGAAATCCCCCACAGCCAATTCAGACCAGATATGCCAGTGTGAATCCCTACAAATATTTTTTGCCCCTATACCTGTTCTTGTACAGAAGATGTGCAATAGCCTGAACTGCCTCATGCCAGAGAAGCACCACCGCTACTGCTAACCTCAAGCACCCTGAACAGCTCATGTCTGAGGAGGTGCTGAAAGCTGTTTGGGACACAGTAGGGACTGGTGCACCTTATCCACAACAGAAACAACATAGTTCTTCAACTCTTCAGAAGATTCAGGGCATATTGCCTGCAACAATGACTGAAATGGAAAACTGTTAATCCTTTTCTGTCCCATGACATCAGGCTTGAACCACATTCTCCAACTAGCCACATGATCCAGTTAGCAAGAGAGGAAAATGTATAAAAGAAACAATTTATTTTGGAAGACAAAACCTAACTTGAACAGTATGTAAGAAATTCTGCTGATTTTGAGTGGAGCATAATTTCACTCTCTGGCAAGAAGAGCATTAAATGATACAAAGACAGTGAGTAACAGTGGGATTTGATGTCCTTGCACTTCCACAGGAACATACAGCTCACTCAGAGATGCCAGTCATTGTTGCAATACCAAGTGAGAACTTTGCTATTCACTTGGAAGACCATAAATTCTACTTAAATAAATATATATTTAAATGCAAATATTCTCTGTTTTCACAGTTTAAAATGTGGCTGCAGTTAATTCTTAAGCAGTACAGGGAATCAACCCTGCTCCAGGTTGCTCAAAAGTACATTTTAGCATGAATGATGGAAGTGCAGGACTTGCTACAAATGCTTTATAACTGTGCAAAGTTTATACATCTAAAAAGATAACTAAATATGAGGAAAAAAGATTCCATTCATGTAATATCCACTGGTGTACAGATTAACCTGACTATTACGAAAGGGCTTCTCCTGATTCTTCTTAAAATTCCAGTACTAGACACTCAGGCAGAGGAAGTTATCTAAAAAATAGTGTTTGCTGGTTTTACTCTTTAAATATTGCTCTTGTATAACAAAAATAATAAAGGTCTATTTAGGGAAAAAAAAATTGAAAAGAGGATTGTAACTGACAACATATCATTGTGTCAGCTTTCAGTCTAGAGAAAGCATTCATGCTGAGTTAAAGCAACTTAAAATAGAGGTTTCATAATAGAATGTTGATACTGTAATAAATAGCCTTCAGCATAACAGAAGCTTTGATTAAACTCAAAGATTCAACCTGTATCATAAATGCAGGGAGACTGATTAAGGAATTTATTAACAGTAGCAATATCTTGAAAATAAATTCAACATTTAATCAAAAATATTGTCATAGAGTATATGAGAGAAATATAGCATATCTTATTTAATAAGAACGTTCAATTTAAAACAACATCATTGTAAGAGGATCTTTTTTTTTCTTTTCGCATTATGTTCAGAGCAGAGAATCACATTTCCTCATTTTTTGAATTTACAGAGAGAAAAAAAAAATACACAGCTGTATACGATGGCACAGTAAAATTTATTTTCACCAGAAAAAAAATGACCCATAACTCACGAGTGGCAGAGTCTCCAGTGAGTTATGGAGGTCATTCTCTCATGTGAGGAAATGAATTGCATTCGTTATACCTTGCTCCACATTATATGTTTTGTTAGTAGCACACCAGATGTGATTTTAATTTTATATTACTGACGTTTTCATTTTTACTTCTTGAGCAAAGTATTAATATGATTATCAAAGCTGGGCTTCATCCTGTGGTTTACTCTCACGCAACATTCCTAACTCGGAGGAGCAGCCTTGCTTCAGTGCTCGTCTTCAGAATATTTGGGTGAGCCTGAAGCATGGCTCACAGGACTGGGTTTATAATTCTCCAGTGTCTTGAAAAGAACAAAATCTATATTTAGACATACAGGAATATATGGTACACATACAGAAGGCTGACACACCTGGTTTAAGCATTGCAGGATTTCTGTTGGCTTGTTTAGCCCAGCCGGATTTTGCTTCTGTTTTCAATGAGAGTGTGGTGAGGCCATCAGAGGCGAATCTTGTTAGCATGTAATGTAGTAATGTCTAATCTGTTAGGCTAACCCTTCATGAAAACTCCCTAAAATAGACCTATTTATTTATATTTGTGGTGCAGATAACATTATTGATTTTCATGGAAAAACCAGAAAAAGACTACAACAACTTTAGGAAAGGGTCTTGCTTATTGACATATTCATATACACAAACCCTGCAACAGAGTACCGGGCACAAATCAGTATCTCTACGAGGCAGAGAATTTTCCCTTCTTGCAGATGAAAAGCAAACAATGAGGCATACTAAGCAGGATGGCTCTCCCAAGAAAAATGCAATACGTGCAAACCTTGTGCTATTACTAGTCTCATGACTATCGCTTTTATGTCTCTTTTCACAAAATCAGTCTTCCTGTCTCTGAAAGCGAGGCAGCCAAGGCAGGTCCCAGATTGCCTGGCTTGCTTTTGTTCTGCACCAAAGCCACAGCAAAGCAGGACAAGACGTGGCACAGTCAAAAGACTGGTGCATGTGCCGCCCGCCTGGAACTGCCTGCTCATCTCACTAGAAGCCCATGTACTGAAATGAGCTGAGCTTGAAAATCTTAGATCGCCTCCCACAGATATGTGTGCTCCCACACTGCTTGCTTAAACGCATCCTGAAATTAAGCTTTGAATGCGGTCGCAGAGTTCAGCCTCGCTGGCCTGCTGTTGGCTGTTGAAGAAATCGCGATCTTCCTCCTCCCTGCTGGCTGCGGATTTGCGATTTGGCCGCCTCCAGCTGAGATGGAGGTACCCGGTAGGAAAGGGCTCCTCTACCCAAAACAAAACCTGCCTCAAAGCCGGCCTCGGAGCTCCATCTAGAGGACGCTTTCCCCTCGCAGAGGAGCTGTGTGGAGACGGGGGCTGCGGCTACCTCGCTCCCGGCAGCGTTCGGCAGCAATCCCCAGACGTTGTCTGACTTGACTCTTACTGCTCAGAGTGAAAACCCTTCTATCTTTAAATAACTTAACAACAGGCTTGCCACGCTCATAACACTTTCAGAAACTACCAGTGCCCACGTTTTCATTTAAGACCAACAGAACGTGTCCATAGGAAGATGTGGCTGGTTCCACCCAGCTGCACAATCTCCACTCCCAAGAGAAGGGATGACTTCTCTCACTCTCATCAGAGGTCTCTGTCTGCTTTGCCTCACAGCTTATTACACTCCCTAACTGCTCACAGAACCTAACCCACACAACTTGCAGGACAGACCTAGCACATCGCCGATGTCATTTACCTGCCTGAGGACCTCATGCTCTGCTTTTTCTTTAAGGTACTGGTTGTGCTGCCCAACCAGGAACAACAGCTGGAAATCCAAGCCAACTGTGCCCTATGTAGAGTTAACATGTTACAGCCCATCTAAAGGCTGTGTAACACAGTGGAAATATTTCAGTGGCAGCAGACCAATCTGGTGTTTTTAATCACTGTATGATTAGCACAGGCAGCGCAGGCTCCACTGATAACACACACAGACTGATAGCATGCAAACGCTGGCCATGCTGGCATCTCAGCAGCAACAAGAATGTAAAAATTCAGTAATTAAGTCAGAAGATTGTTCCTCTGTCCATAGGAAATGTTCTTGTATTTGAAAATGCAGCCTTTGCTTTGGGGATCCTCCTTTTGTTGGTTCCTCATGAAAATATTCTAAGATGCTTTTTAGTGATAAATGCTCCTCTAATTATATAACATAAGCTTATGCATCAACCATCTTGTTGAAGTATCACCTTATGAACATCACAGTTTTACTAGAGCCTAAAATATTCATTTCATTTGAAATTTTATCTGGAGATATGGAAAAAAAATTAAAAAGCACAATGAAAAGTGTTGTATGCACAGAGACACATTGCTTCTCTGTTGCCATATTAAGCAGAATCTTAAACAATCAGAACCACGGTCTTTTTACAGATACGTTTGCAAGAATTAACTAATTAAATATGCATTAGTTATATAATATATATATATAATGGTATATTTATATATAATATACAGTGGCAAGGTTGATGTGGGGTAGGAAGAGAGAGTATAAAAGCACTGGTATTTTGAAAAGAATTAACTTGTAGCTGAGAGAAGATATAGCTACTGATGGTGATAGAAGTAAACAAAACGCACCAGTATTACAGTGTCCAGTGAAGACAAAAGATTCACATAGATCACTATGGAGGAAGATGATCTTAATGTTTTTAGGCAGTATTTTTCACAACAGCTTGGATGAAATGGGAGAAGAAAATATTAAATATCAACAAAATAAATAATTCTTCTAAATCTTCCATGTTTTTTATATCTCGATTTAACAGTCCAAAATAAATGTCAAATTAAAGAGTTCCAAAAGGAAAGCGTTATTGTAAGATGAAGATCCATAATAACAAGCTTAATCCAAGACTTCCATCTGTTTTCAGTCACTTTAATATGCCTGTGATATCCCTGTCACTGAAACACTATAAGGTTTCGCCAAACACATGCCATCTTAAGTTGAATAACCTAGTTCTGTGTGCATATCTACTGCAAACGAATGAATATCATAACAACCAGAAAAACACATTGGAAAACATTTAGACAGGTAAGGAATGCAGCACTAAAAGATCTTATGGGATTGTGTCTGTAGCGGGATACTTACAGTTAACATGGCAAACATTAGTTGGCACACATTGAAAGCATGTCTCCAGTTGTGATACAAAACCATTCGATAATTCTTCCTAACTGTCAAAAGCCACCTACACAGCGTCTGAAATGAAAAGTACAAATTTTATCAGGGCTACTAAACGCGTGCAAATGGACAGAGCAGTGCCAACATGGAAGCAGCAGATATCTCTGCAGAACAGATGGTTACCTCGTAGTCAATTTTAAATTTCTGAACCATTCCAAGTTCCATGAACATCCGCAGGGCTGCAGTAATCATGGCATCCACATCGAGTGAGAAGTCATCAAAATGGATGTCATCAATGCCAAGCTCTGACACCAGAGGGATGTTTGCAGTCTGAAAATGCCAAAGGGAAAGGGAAAGTTCTGATTCAAAGCTAGGTCCTTTTTTCCTGTCTCTCTTAAAAGAAACCACCCGTACGTCTGCTCTGATCTGCCAATATGTCCCCTGCTGTATGTGAATTCCAAGCAACAAAGCCTTCATCTGAGAAATACAGACTGGTCAGGCTAACTAAGGTAGGGAACGGGGGGAAGGAGAACCAGACGCAAGTGGAAAATACATCCCGACTGTATGTGGAGCTCACATACAGCAGTTAGGGATGGAAGAGCTGACCACTTAACAGCTACTGCAGTAACACAATATATTCCAATGCAAATTACAATGCTGTAATGTGAGAAACATCTGGACAGCCAGCAGCTGTGAATTTTAATTGCTACCATTCAGAAATGCAAAGTAAATATACTGCTCTGCAGAATTTCCTCATCCAAATGTCCTCAAGTTTATAAGCACACAAGAACTGTTGGCTTTATATTGTTCACATAGAACCAAGAGTAATACAAGAAACACATAGCAAAAATAGCTTTCAGAAGAACAAAAAAAAAAGTCAATAAGCTATAGCAAAAGCCTTATATCTTCTTTCTTCCATTTGATAGCAGATTCACATTCCATTTGTAATAGAGGAATGATCTTTTTGTGCAGACAAAAATGAATGAGGGAGTGTGTGGGACTGGCTCATGAATACTGTCATGCACATGGTCATGCTTTGGGTGGCCTGGTGGCAGCATCTGCAGAAGCCAGGTGGGGGGGCCAGCAGCCCCAAAGGATTTGCTTGCCCTTCCTTATGCCCCTCCAGAGCTTCTATTCATCTCCCCAGAGAAGGCAGGTGGAGGAGTCTGCCTCTGCTGAAGAAGCATCTGTTTGCTCTCTTCAGCAGCAAGAAGGTGATAGGTCAGGTAGAAACCTCACAGAGGGGCCGGGTCTGCCTTACAGGCCAAGAGCTGGACCGTACTGAATTTGTTAAACTTGCCTGGAGTCAGCTAGCATGGCATATCCAGCTCATTATGTGCATGTAAAAATACCCATTTGTTCATGCCATTCTAAGTTCACCTTCAGAATTACAGCTTGTACACGATCACTTAACAGCTTCCTTTTGAAAACTTGAACTTTGAAATATTGCACCGTAACTATGACAAGTCATTAAAAAGAAAAAAAAGTTTTTCTAGACAAAAGAAAACTGTCACCTCAATTATTTCTTTACATGAAGATAAAGCTGGTTCGGCCATACCTTATAAGAGCTGAGAGTGCAAATCTGCCGTTCAACAGCAGTGACACTGAAGTACCAACCTAGCTGCTAGCTAGAGAAAGCTCTCTGTTCAGTTCAGCGCCCATACCACAAAAAGTCACGATCTTACACCACTGAGGTTAACTGATGTGGGAAATGAAACAAACCCATCAAGCCAAAGACACAGCTGAACAACTTCAGGAGCATGCAGGAGAGAAGCAAGCTTGGTTAACTGCATACGTACTTTGCCTGCTTTGTCAGCCTGCTGATCAGGATTGAACCAACTCAACATCTTTTTTGGAACAGTTGTTGAAAAATTTAAAATAGTTATTAATGACACTGACAGGATTTATGACTTAATATTCCTTAATACCTGTCTGAAAAGCTACGCATTCAATTCCAATGTCAAGAATGAATGAAGATGCTGTTAGATGTGAAACAGGAGTGCTGCTCCAAACTACGTCCTCCTAGACCTTCATTGGTCAGCAAAAACTGTGGCTTCTTATCCCCTGGTTATTATTCAGAGTTTGGAGGATACTCAGGTTGCCTACTAATCTTTACCCTACAGATACACTCACTGTGTAGCAAATGTACTCTATTCAAAATATCTACAATGGAAGAAAAACATTTGTCCATTTTATTTATTTCTTAGAAAAGTTTAAAGAGGAAAAATGCTGAAACAGAACAACTTCACTGTAACCAGCCCTGCTTGGAATTGCTTTACTGAAACCATCCTTACAAACATACTGCTGCATTTTCACTAGCCATGAAGTGGGCTCTGATTAAAGTTTTAACTTTCTTTTTGTTGTTGTTCTCTCAAAGGAAAACAGATATTTCCCTTGCAATTTTCCACTTGAACAAAAATCGTGTTTACCGACCTGTTACAATTCAAGTGCGAACACTTGAAGCAGTTGCTCAACTGTGACTATTTTTCCTTTTCTCAAACAATAGAGAAATAACAATATATTCCAAATCTATTACAAATTGAACAACAGGATATTAACAAAGCAAGTCAAAAACAATTTCTTCCCACGTCAGTCTGAAACTTTTAAATATTTATGAGATTTTACATTCCTAAATTTAACAGGAGTGCCATAATCCAAAATAACAGCTGAATTAATAGCCAGGAGATAACATTTGTATAAAAGAACCATTTGCTTTACAACAGCAATAAAGGAAACAACAGAATTATGAGTGTTGAGACTAATTTGAATAATGTTAAAAAAAAAAAATAATGCTGTGGGGCTGCAGCAATATTCCAGCTGCACCTGGCGTTGTCTGTCCTGAGCTTCTTATATTGCAAATGCAACAGTCCAGGGTTTATAAGAGAGCAGTCATTAAAACTTCATTTCTTTAATTACAAAGATATAAAAAATATTCATAATACAGCATATTAAAGCATATCCAGCCCTGACATTTTGCTGCACTGCAGGAGAAATTCCAGTGAATTCCTTAAAATAGACAGCAACAATAATGTTCTCTTCCAGGAAAACAGAGGGGATGAAAGTACCACGACAATAAGAGGAAGGGACAGACAATTAAAAATTCAACTTACACTGAAATTATTTTCTAAAGCACCCCAGTGATTTAGGATCACTTAAAAGGCTTGCTTCCTTTGGAATGTTTTGATGTTCAATTTCCTCTTTCTAAAAACAATTAAGAATATTACACACTGAAGTCTTCTTACCCTGTGGACCAAGCAATTTCAGGGCTCTTCATTCTTGAGAAATATTCATGCGACTTCTAAGAGCTTACTGTAAATTAAAGCTGGATGAGACTCCTCTGGTCACATCCCTGCTTTAATTCCAAGAAGTGATAATATTCATCTTGAAAGGAGCCATGAACACAAGCTGGAGTTAGCTCAATGGACGTGACTGATCTTGCCCAAAGTAGTACAAATTTAGTACCTTACCACTGGTAGACAGCTTGAGAAAGAGAAGCATCATACTCCCATAAGAAAGCATGGGGCAAAAGACTGTAGCTACCCCGTACTTGGATGTGCACAGACTGGGATGGATAGGGAAAAGGGAGAACACATATGTCTTTATACTCAATTCAGAATAAAAGGCAGGTTCTCCTTTCCTCATTACTCTGCTATCATGGAAATTGCTTCATAGACTTATTAGTACATGTGAATGGCAGGGAGGGAAATAAGAGACTGATCAAATCTTAAACAAAGCTACATCAACAATATTCAGCCCTTTAGTGGCCACTGATGACCATTGAAATTCCAAATACATGGAATAACTATTAACTACAGAATCCCAATCCTGGCGGCTATCAAAGACAGCCTGTGGTTCTCATTCAGTAATACTAAGCCTCTGTGCTGCTGTGGAGAAACAAAAAGCTAAGAAAGAAAGAAAACTTTAGGAAACTAAGGAGTCAAAGTCTTAGGGAAACACTGAGAGCTAAAATTCTTCGAATAAAAGCTGTTATCTGGTGCTCACACCTTAGTGCTGCTGAACACAAGTATTTCACAGTTTTGGAAGCTTACAGCATATACTGTATAATTGCTTTATGTTGTTAGCACAGAACTAGACAAGAATGAAGTATTCATTCCTAGTCTTTCATTCTTGAGACAGTACATATCTGTGTGTATACGTATGTCAGAAAAACGCAATATAATACACACACACACACGGAGCATTTTACAGTGTTCTCGCTGTAAGGGCTGAACAAGGCACTTGCAAGCAGCAGAAATCAATCAAGACAAGCAAAAGGGGAAAATTCTGCCGCTCTTACAGAGCCTGTTTCCTGAATGAGATATAGGCATTATATTCAGCTTGGTTAATGTTACTGCAAATTGCTTTCCTTTTAATCCTGCTTTCAACTTCTGTCATGTACCACCCTAGTACCTTCCTAATGGCCAACGCTGCTGTTGAGAAAGTATACGCAAAGCACACCATTAAATGACCGCTTGTATTCATTAATGCCACTAAGAAAAATGAATTAACTTTAAATCAATTTGTAGTTATAAATAATACAAGAACAATCACTTGAAATGGGTAAAAGGAAAAGCAGTGAAGTTCCCTCTTCTCATTCCAGCTACTCAGACCAGCAGTCCAGTCACGCTTTGCCATCACGAAAAATGCACAGTGGGAGACACCTCTTTGTAGAGAAATAACTATATAACCTTAGGGACAAATACAAAATGGCAATTTGGATAATTAGCAATCTTCTGTAGAAAACTTGATTATGAGACAAGTCTGGATGAGTGATGGAGAGAGGGCAATTTGTAGTTTGATTATCAGAGGTCATCACAGACCAACTGGCAACTTGAGAAGTTTCTCACACAGAAGATACCTGAAGGATATAATTGTAGAAAATTCATTCAGCATTACATATAATATACAAAAAGCCAGATTTTGATCCCATTCAGCACTGAGAACACAGGACAAAATAAGATTTGCACAATGGATGATTTTGTACTAATTCTTTTAACAGCATATTCTTAGCAATCATATATTCCATATTTGATAATGTGATGAAGTCAGACTTGAGGCCCTTTTAAGTATCGCTGCAGTGTGACACTCAAAGATCAGAAACTGAAAAAAGCTTTAAGTTGAATCATCAAAAACTATGCAGAAAGCATGCAAGTGGAGTCTTCTTCATCTCTCACTTTATCTTCTATGAAGCCATAGTGAAGACAGTAATTTCAATGGCACAGATTTTTATTTCCAAAGGGTTCTTTTCACGTATAAAGGCCCCTGAAAATACTTGCTTATATTTATATCTGCAGGCTTTTTTAAAAGAATGTACCTTTATTGTCAGCTATTAGCAGTAATGGACAAATCCTGAAAATATTCACATCCATGGAGGACCAAAGCCTGTCATGCTCCAGTCTGACACATTTCTTACTCTCTCCAAAGGGCAAGAATCAAATGCTTCAGCTCAGCAATGTTTGAATGCCCAGAGCAATACAGATTTAAAGGCCTCCATCTGTTACTGCAGGCTGCAACTGGCTGCCCTTCACGGTGCTGAATCAGCATTTCTTGTCCAATAACCAGCCCAGCAGGAGCAGGACAGCAGCATTTAAATGGGAGTTTATAATATTTACAGTAAAGGGAAGTGGGTGCGGAACAGATTTAAAGCACGTGTCTACATTTTTCTGTGGACTTCAATGTTAATGACTTTTTTTAATATGACTATCACTGCTACCTTCTGCAGTAAGACCACATGGAGTCACAGAGCCACTTTTGTTGGAGAATATTTCTTAAGACCAGTCAGTCTAGCTCCATACTCAAGCAGGGTCAAAAAAGTAATACTTCACCTGCTCTTCAAAAACTTTCATCAGATTTTGATTCCCTGAATGAGGGCACTGTAGGAAGCAATACTTGAGTGGATGAAACCAGAGACAAGAGAAACAGTAGTAGCATTTTGGCCCCACCTGAAGGCAGGTGGATGAAAGCATGATATAAGGAAAAGCTGTGCTCCTATACACACATTTTGCCATCACCAGATCTACAGGACTCCCATCTTTTGTGCACTGGTTGCTGCGAACGTTTCATCCAACAACTGCTCAGATGTGAAAGGCATCACAAGTCCCTCAAACGGCATTTACAGATTTTAAGATCTTTCAGAGTAACCCACCAGATAAGCAGTGGATTGCAATAGTGAAAGCAAACACTCAAGCTCAGCCCCAGATCCCAGAGCGGGTATCCGAGCCCTTTACTTGAAAAGGTCATTGTGTTATGCCAAAATCTCACATCTGTAAACTGAGAATAATGCTATTCTTGCATCCAGCTTTAAAATCTGCAGATGAAGCATAGATATGTGGTATACACTGCTTCTTTTTCAACTGGCAAATTAACGGGGCAGCATGCAATTTAAACAAATTGTGGAACCAAGAAAGCTGCATTCGGTCTTGTTTCAAATGTTATGTTTTGTAAGTGGTCAAATCATATGTAACTACTTCTGAGCGTGAATATTGCTATTTGCTTTAATTAGAAGAGAAACCTCTTGGCATTAAGAAAGCTATTAATTCTGCTCCTACTAGAACAAGGAAAGTAGCCATTAAATAACATCACTAACAAATATAGCACTTGGCAAATGCTTTCATTATCACACATTGTGGTCATGGCAAAAATATGCTATTTACTTCTTGGTTTTGGCATAATGGCACATGTGCCTGAAAGGAGGCCGTCTTGTACTTTCAGTTTTAAAAAGGCAAATGAAGAAATGTCATCACAACATTTCACTTGCTGTTTTGAAAGACAAACCCAGAACTACATCTGAAAACCTGGAAGTATTTTTAGTGTTCAGTTAATCCTGCCTGAACGTGCCACTTTCTGAAACCTAGACCCTTCAAAAGGAATAAAAAGTTTCACGAAGATAAAAATACTACGTTTAAAGTTCTGTTAAAAATTGTAATGGAAAAGATACAAAATACGTTATTTATTTTGCTAAAAATCAATCCACGGCATTAAAGTTGTTGTTTAGTACAGAGAAACAAAATATATAGCAGTCTATAAAAGCAACAAGAAAATTCTATTTTAAAAGATCAGAGACATAAAATAGAAACAATTAATGGTCTGAGTATCTATTATTCTTAAGGCCAAAGTACATAACCACAGCAGCCCAGGACTGGAGTTTTACAGGGCATGCACATTGTACACAATGATCTCCCGAGGCGCACAGGGGAGCGTTCACGTCCTTTTGGTGTATGGTGATTAGGAAATAGCCAGTGAGTCACATACTACAGGCTAGCAACTGTCTACTTTTTATGACCACTGGTGCAGATGAGAAGCTCGTACAAAAGAGACCATTCAGTCTCAGTCCCAGAATCTTAAACAAATGCAAGCAGCAAACCTAGGGCAAATATTTCTCTGTGATACAGAATAAGTGTCAGGCATGCAAGGCTGCCATTTCCCACAACAGCCCCATTTGGTTTGGATAGGCAGAGTCAGCTTTGTTGCTCGCATGGAGAGCAGAATGGGTAATGAGGACTGATCTCCTCATGGCTATGAATTTGGGAGAGCGAGGAAAAAAGGGTCTGAAAGGCAGTCTTCTTCACAAGAAGACCTAGGAAGGGGAAGGAAGGCTCTGGCTTCTTCCTTGAAAGCTCAGAAGAGGAACAACCTGATTAGAAGTGAAAGGAACAGGGTCAGGGTTCTCCTCACAGAGTAATGTGAAGAAGCAGGGAGGAACCAGCTCTTCTGGTGGCAAACAGCCCAAATTGTGCAATTCCAAGAAGGACTCTTAGAGCTCTCAAGAGAGGAAGAAGTGAAGGCATTGTCCAGAAGAGAGAGGAAAAAAAAAACAAACCAAAAACCCACCAATAAAGAAACAAACTCCTTCCTGTTACCACAATAGCAAATGAACTGGTGTTTCACTGTTTTTCCTGTCCCACTGTACTCTGGCAGCACTCACCACTCCCTGACACAACCTGCAGGAGCTCTGCTCGCAGGCCATTGCCATGGGGCCACGGGAGTGCTGCCTGAGCACTCAGCAGTGACACAGGATGGTGTTCCTGCTGGCCACTGAAGTTCTCTTTGTAAGCACCTGTGACAAATCAGGCTGGCAGACCAGTGACTGGTGGAAAAAGTTATGCAAAATATATGAGAGGGCTACTACATTGCTGGGGAGAAAGTCCTATTTCAGGCTGCTAGAGTGACAGCTATAGCACACTATTGCTAGGCAGACAATAAATAATGCTGAAAATACCAACAAATTTACAACATACATTTACAGAGAAATCTATTGAGAACCCTACGGCGATTGTTCTTAAAATATGTTTTATCTTTTTCTCCTTAGTTTTCATCAAGCTTTGATTGCAAGTTAAAAAAAAATAAATAAATCCACCTTTCCTACTCTGCATCCATAAGTCACTCTGTAGGCACGCTCAGGACTGCTCAGAAGTCCTCAGCAGGGTCAGTCTGGTTCCCACTCTTTGAGCCAACATACATTCCCCCCACACCCATCCTGCGGAGCAGCAGCTTTGCACATGACCCACCACCTCACCACATTATTACTGAGAAAATACAAAATTTATAGATCCTGTTTTTTCAACAAAAATAAATAATTAGAGCTTAAATCTTGTATTTAGGTCCTTATTTACTACCTAGATCTTGCTAACTTTATAAATTTTCTTTAACAGTTGACCTTCACTCACTGCTATTTTGAGATGGAAGGCTGCAAGACAGCTTTAAAAACTTGTTTTGAGTTGTTCATAGAGTTCGTATTGAAGGTCTTACAAATACAATTAATCAGCCCCTAACATGGTAGTAAGATATTTGATGGCTATTACCGCTCCTGTTCTCCTAGGTACCTTAGATCTGCCAAATTAAGGTTTTGAATATGCTCACAGTGCGTGCTTAGAAAGGAAGGGCTGTAGCAGCAGCCACCAGGGGAGTGAACCCTGGTGACAAGGTCTGTCTGTGGGACTATCAGGGATACTGAGGACTGTAGAAAGCTGTAGAGTGCACCTAATACCTGAGCCATCACTGACTCAGAAAATCTGTTAGGGTGCAGACAAGTGAGAAGTGATCCAGGCAAGGAGGTGGATGCGGGCCCCTATGGGGCCGCTTTGCTGCTCTGCATCAGAGTCTCATCCAAAAAGGATGCTGTATGTGCAGGCAGAACAAAAATGTGCTGGATAACACTGATACCTGATGTTTTCAGCTGCTTTGCATGCATTCAGTCCTGGGTACAGCTTGTAGCAAAGCAAAAGACTGAGCACTTCATAGAAATGGCCTTATAAAAAATTCAGTTTCCTGCTTTTGCCTGGGGTGCAATCTGCACATTTTCCATACAGTTGGACCAGGAAAAAGAAGTACGAGAGTCTATTTCTCATCCATTAAAAGTGTTTACACTTTTAACAAAATAGGCTAAAAATGTAGAGCTACCAACATCAATTTCTGTGGAAGAAAGCGCATGTACTCCGTCTGAGATTTTGCCCAGACTAAAACATGAGACATCTGAGACTGAACCAATTCAGGAATCCCTCAGACAGATATTGGAACAATTTAATAACACCAACAAGGTTGTAGTCTCCTGTAACTGCTTCACTTAATATATACTAAGCATAGTTTTTGGTGGATGACACACGCCCATATACCCCAAATATAAACCTATTTAGAAAGCAACTGTGTATCCACACAGTTTTTTTTCCTTTCCAAAATCCCAGCACTTTATTTAATACAGCACAGGAGCAGAGCTGTTTGCACACTCCCATACAAGAGCAGGTCTCCCAGCAGTGCCTCATCCTGCACCAGCTCATGCAGGAAGGCGCAATAAAAGCTCTAGGTAGGAGGCTGTGAAAATAACATGGCTGAGCCCATCACGATACTTCTGCCAAGTCTCTCTGTGACCGTGCAAAAAGGACATGCTGCCCATTCTGCTAACATATTCCAGTACGCCCACACGCTCAAAGGTTACGATATTGTGAAATTGCACTGGGATTACCTTTTTCAGGATTGTACCAGCTAACAGAAACACTGCTAAGTGCTCAGCCTTAAAGTGGAGCAAGGATGGCACCCAGTGGCCAAACAGATTCATCTCAGAAAAACGTTTCCAGCTATTTTCCATTCCTCACTTGTTTGGGCTTTAATTATGAAAAAGGTTATACCTCTACTGTGAGCTGTTTGACAGGGTGAAAGGGCCTTTTAAGGCCTTAGCTCCTTTCTTTAAGGGATATTTATGTTTCCTTTTGTAGTTTTTTTTTTTTTTTTTTTTTAAACCTATAGAGGTGCTACCATTAATAATTTAAAATCAATGCCAGCGAATGTTTATGACAAACAGCTGTTTGCAGCCAGAACCTGGTATATAGAAATAAACAAAGAAAAGTATTTTGTCCCATGTAGAATGCATACTGGGGGACAAAAGGAAAGATTTCTTCCTGATTTTAGAATTAATATTGCTATTAAGGAACTTGTTTAAAATTAAAGCTGATAATATTAATGACAGACATAAAATTTCCACCCAAATGGTGAAAAGCAACTTGATTTTTTAATCAGAGAATTCCCACCTATATATTAAAGTCTCCTGGGTCTATAGAACAAATTCCAGCTGGTTAAATCATGCTTTTGATTATAAAACATTGTTCTGTTTTCCTTTGTTTCTTTGACGTGGGATGTGACTGACAGGGAAAGAATTACAACAAACCCATAGTGAAGACCTCTGAAAGTACCGTCTTTCAACAGTACTTCCAATTTTTCTAATACAGATTATATATGAATCTTTGATTGATACTCCTCCTGGTTGAAATATAATATAAATATAATTTCCCAAGGCTACCATGGACTCATGCATACTATTTTATTACAAGTGTTGATTTAAAAAAAAATCATTCTTCAAACACTCCTTACACTCCTCAGCCTTGCATACTTTAAACGTATTCTACGCCTCATCACCTCTTGCATGCTTGTTGGCTAAATACTGGAGCAATGTTGAATTGTACTTATTTGTCAAAAGTTTTCCTGTTGAGGTTTTTGTAGAGTATGATGGCTGATCAGCAGTCCTTCTGACTGACAGCAGTTCTGTTACATAATGAATCATTTCACCTTCAGCTGGGAAAATGCTATGTCACCAACAATCTCTTTTTCTTTCTTTCTCCTTTTTTTTTTTTTTTTGTAGTTTTGGATGTGAAAACAGAAGCAACAAATTAGAAACTTCCCGTGTGCATAACAAGCATACTAGTTGAGCAAAGGAGTAGCTTTCTTTTTCTTTCTCTCTCTCTCTCTTTTTTTTTTTTTAAGTATGGGTAAATTAACTGTTTTATTACTCACTCTTCTGTTAAAATTTTCTGTTGAAGTACCATTGTATTAGTGTGTGTAATTACTAAGAAACTGAAAAACAGCTGCTATTAAAGGCAGTAAGTATTATTTTAATATACTCTGAATGACTTTTAATACTGTAGGAGAATATTAGAAAACAGCAGAAATTCCTGGAGCTCTATTATAATCTAAACCACTTGAAATATATTTCAGGGTTTTTTTGTTTGTTTTGGTTTTTTTTTTTAAGCTACATAATAAAAGGACCAGTTTAATCATGCATGTATTTTTTTTCTTTCAGTGATAGAGTTTTATTATTTGTCAAAGCCTTTAGCAAGGGTACTTAAGCTGTAGCACCACTGTGAGGAAGCTGACCTCAGAAGTACTCGTTACATGCATTTCTAATTACTGTGTCTTTACTCTGCAGTCAGAACATCAACATTGATTTTTCACATTTGTTTTCAATCCTAGCCTTTAAACCTCTCTCTCTTTAACCCGCAATTTAAAACATGCATAAATTGTTCTGTACAGGACACAATTTAAGAATTAAAAAAAATAATCGTTTACACAGTCAAATAATATTTCTACAGTTTCTTACTGGCATCTGTCTGACTTCCTTTGCCCTGACTTAATCCACAGACCAGAACCTATTCTTTGCTAAAGGAAGACTGTTACTTCTTAAGTTCATTCAGTGACTCAAACTAAACATGATGTAATGTGTTGGAATGGGTATATGATTAAATCGTGGGCTTCATCTAGGCTCCAGGCCATAGATTTTTCACTTTTGCCTCAACTCTCTGAAATTTCATGGTGGCTTTTCTCTTGAGAAAACTTTTTAAAACCAGGATTTACTGATTTCCTGTGCTCAACAGTAAACCAGCTTTGCACAGGCTCATAATAGAAATGCAATACAATTATTTCTAATCATAAGGCAGAAGTGCTGAAATATTTAAATAGAGGTGTTTTTGTATTTCGTATCTCTCGTGGAACATATTAAAAATAGCTCAGGTTTTTCCTCAATAAACTGTAAGATTGTTCTTTTCTATGCTTTATCTTCATTAAACCCTATCGTAATGGACCAGGTTTCATTCTGGGAGGAACTGTTGCATTGTAAGAAATGCACTTGAGAGCCACAGGTCCTGGCATTGTAGAGAGCTGAAGAGCAGCTTCATAGAGCAATTGGGAAACACTTCCAGACACAGGAAGGGAACACTCCTTACTTAAAAAACAACAACAAAACAACACAGTAATTCAGCAAACTCAGGGTTTCCATCAGACTATACCTTAGGTTTCAGAGATTCCTCTGCAGCATAAACATAGAGGGCAACATCTCTTCTGGGTAACATAGTTATGTAAAAAAAGCAGAGTTTTTTCTTTTCCCTCTTCAAACAACATTGATGGAAGGCACTGGTTAATAACGTAACAAGGGCAGTGTCAGACTAACATTCCTTCTAAGGCCTGCTCCTTAACTCAGAGTGATGGACATAGGGTGCTCCTCCCAGCTTCAGCAAGATGCACCTCAGAGATTGCCTGAGCCAGAGGCATCTGCCTTCATACATCAGCCCTCATTTGCCTTTTCCTTATGTTATCTTTTTTAAAAAACAACAAAACAACAAAATATTAAGATCTATGGTTATAGGTCCCAATTTAACCATGTTTTAGAAAGATTGAAATCTATACCCCAAGAATTTCATTAATGCTCTTTAACCTAAACACTGCATGAGAAAAGATGACAAGCAGCCTTTCACTACTTCTCTTTACCATGCCTTTCCATTTCCTCTCTTCACTCAAATTTAAAACCATTTTCCAATTTTACGTATCCCTGAATGACAGAGCATTCGCTCTATGTCAACAGATGAGAGCCTCACATTTCAGAAACTAGAATTAAAAAGCAGTATTTTATTTTTAACCATTATTTATTTGTAATAATTTTCAGTGCATTTCTGCCTTCTTGTTTCCATGACAACTAAAGACATAGGCACGTGTGTTAGGGTACAAAATCATGTAATACAATAAAGATCTCAGTTTCATGAATTATAAAGCTCTCAACACTATGCTCTAGGTCTTGTCTTACATCAGCTGTACATGTGGAAAAGCAGGAAAAAATCATCAGCGCTTTACATCTTGCACACGTGCATTTCCCAAAGAGGAAGGTACACAGCTCGATGGTAACACTTCAGCCCTGCTGCCCCCCAGCCTTCTCCTTGTTTTACCTTTTGCTGCTATGCAGAACGGGGACCTGAGCCACTAGAAAAGCAATGGGGAAGAGCTCTGTGCCAGTCCCATCCCTCCTGCCACACCCAAGAGTAGTCCAAGTCTGTTTGACTAGCCTTGGTGAGCAACCTTAAAAATACTTCAATATGTGAATAATTTCACACACTTACAGAGTGGTGTGGGGCTCTGAACAACTCCATGTGCTTCACCATATTCACAGCTGAGACCATGGCTTGCTACACCTCTTCTGCAGACATTACAAGTCTGTGACCTGTTGTTGAATCCACGTTACTGGGCAGATCCAAAGTGTTACCTACACAGCCAAGTGTGGAAAACCTCATCTTCCAGCTACACATTTACACATGGAGTAGTTTGTAACTGGTCCAAAACAAAAGGCAGCTTGTCTTTCATTTGCCAAGCAAGAATAATGTAATTTTCATAAAATATTACAAACGATTTAATTACCATGATATAAAAGTAATTAGCATAGTTCTAAGTCGAAAGATGATGACACAGCAGAAAATAGTATAGCTTAGGAAAGCATTCCCCATCCTTACAGAGTTTGGAGATAAAATAGATATATAAAATTATATTTTCCATTGTGCTGCCACTGTTCCATTTTTAAGTTGGGTATAAAAATTGTAACAGCACATGACATGAATACCAAATTCACTTTATCTCATACATTTAGTGCATCTCCCAGTACCAAACTTATGGAAACCAGACATTTTTCATTCATTCAGGTGTTTACAATATCATAAAAAACAGCAGTCCTAAAAGTTGTTTCCCATTTCGGTTCAACTCTCTTCATTTTTTACTCTATTAATACCTGTTTTTGAGACACACACAAAAACCTCCCTTTGTGAAGGTAAGTCTTAGCTAGCTACACCTCAGGCTACAGAGTTGAGAAACACAGAGATTGTTATTAATGCTGCATTTTGAATGGAAGCCTCTATAAAGCAGGTGATACATTATTTTCTGTTGTGCAGATCTCCCATGTGCTGTTTGACCTAAAAAAGGGAATCTCTCACAGGGCTATAAATAATGCATCATAGTCATTAAATATTGATTTGGCTTATACCATTCACAGCTGCATAATTAGGTTAGCTTTTTAAAAATAGCTTCTTGTATATTACCCATAATAGGACAGTGTTTACATATTCTCTTTGGAAACTATATTAAATTTAAAAGTGATTTGTCTGTGAGACAGCTTGCTGTCTAAGTCACAGGAGTTGTTCATTTCTGTCTCAGGAGGCAGTAACTCCTGCTATAAATATCCTGCCCTGGACACAACTCTGCATTCGTTACTCACGTATCTTGGCTTTCTATATTTGCCTAAAAGGTGACTATTTTTAGGCTCAGAGAGCCCGCATTTCAAATGAGAAGAAACCTGGCACTGAAGAACACTGCTATAGGATATCATCAATCTTAGATTAATCAGGCCTCATTAATCTTAGATTTTCTATTCCAATATTACAAGTGCTTTTATTTAAACACTAACACTAGAACATAATGAAAATAACATCTTTTTTCAAGTTTAAAATATAAGATCTTCAGCTGCCACAGGTTTTAAAATTATACATATATCTAACTTCTGAAAGAATAAAAAGTAATGTTGATATAGTTATGATGCACTGGTGTTTTACTTGAATTTATCCCACCAAAACTCATTTTTAATTTAGTGCTGTTATGCTGATAGTACTGATGAGACGTATAGATACAAATCAGGCTTAAGACTTCATTCTTCTCAGATGTGCAGTGTGCCCAAAAGTACTGCCTCCTATTTTATTTTGTTCGCCTCCAACATCAGAGGCAGGTGTGGGGGATATGGCAGTAGAGGTTGAACCTTCCTATTAATTGTTATTATTGTTTTGTTACCTTGGAACAGATGGCAGCAGAAGGACAGTCTGACAAAATGGTGTCTGATATGGAAACAAGGATTCAGTAAAGGTGTGTCACTGAACTCCTCCCTGCAGAAAAAATGGCACCCACTGACCATCAGTACTTGCTGAACATTTATGGAGACCAAACAGTGGATGTGAGTACAGAGAGGGGTGGGTGGTGCATTTCAGTGGTAGCAAGTGGGTCACCTCTGCTGGTGCAGATTTTTCAAAGCACAGCATGCAGCTCCTTGTTCATCTCTGGTGAAAACACAGAGCTAATGGTGGTGACTATGTTGAAAAATAGTGATTTGCATCTAAGAATTTGCTCTATCAAATAGTGCTCTTGTGCACTTTGTATCTGTTGTAGTTTCTGTGGAGATAAATAGGAGGCATTACTCCCACAGCAGCCTACATACATTTTGACTTCTTTTAATTCATACACCTCAAAATGCACATCCTCTTTCATATAACCTGGTAGTACAGTGTATATCCCACGTACAGGTCCAATGGTAGGCATGCTGCAATTAATTCTGATTAATAATTAATTCTGATTCAATAGTTTTTTTTTTTTTTTGAAACTCTATCCATTAAGTTTTTCTTGGTTTTTTTTTGTCATTTTAAAAACTTAACTATTTTCAGGAAAACACACCGATTTTATCTTGCATATCTACTCAAAGTTTTATTTAAAATTCATTTTAATTGGGCATGAAAAAAAGGACTGAAGCTTAACTTTTAACTTTTTTTTTGCCAGAGACCTTGTTCTATCAGAAAACACAGGGCAAAAGACTGACTATCATGAATAAATGGATAGAGAGTGGGAAGACCACTATGCAGCTTTACAGATGCCAAACTTAGCTGAAAGCAGCAGTATCTTCAGTCTGCTGAAATCAATGGCAAACTTCCCTAGGGTCAGACCATCACCTACAGAAACTAAAGGCTTGCTCAGACTCTGAACCTAGATCTAAGAAGCAGCGTTTGCATCTGTCTTGAGGGCTAAGACCCCCCTCTCATCACTGAAAGGAGCTCACCAGATGATGAGTGTGCTCCTTCCATCCCACTCACCCTAGGCACTGGCAGCAGAACCCGCAGGCGTCCCCTCGAGGTCAGCAGAGCTGCACCACACTGCCTCCGAGCTGCACATCCGCTCTGTGCCTCCTGAATATCGCGTGCCTGCTAGCGTCAGTGCTAACAAATCCCAAAAGCTTTAATGCAAATACTGAAAAGGACTGATGACATGAATTTTTAGAATAATGATTCACATAATTAAGTATTCTTCTGAGAAAAATACCTCCATTCACTAATGGAACATTTTCTACTCATACAAGCATTTTTGAACTCTGCTTTCAGATTTTTACAATTAAACCTACACTTTAGTAACATCAGAATTGGAATCCCTTCAAAAATGTGCAAAAACAGTTTGGTATGAATTGATGCTGCCACTTTTGCTTTCAGACAGCTGTTGACACCTGATATGAAGCAATCCAATTGCATTTCACGGTCAGTTATCTTACCCTCATTTTTCATCATCCCAAACTTCTCCCTGTATTGTCCAGCTCCACAACCAATGGTATTCCACATATTTTCCCATTCAAACTGCTGAAGAAAGGTGCTTCTGAAAAGCCAGAAGTGATCTACTGGCATTATTCTCATTTAGATGTTTCTATCAAGGGTGTTGCTCCTGTTCTGATTGAACAGGAACATCAAGTAAATCATAACAGACATTTTCACTGACATCTGCCAATAAATCAGTGAAAGGAACAGAGACACTTAAGCTCCAAACATTTCCAAAGGGAGGAATTGTTTACTAGCTAGTAAAGTCTGCAGGATGACCCTCAAATAACAAAGGGCTTACACAAAATATAACAATATCACAAACAATGATAAAGAACAGATTTCTAGGTAGGTAGGATGCCCCAGGAGACCTTGGCAGGAAGATCAGCTGCCAGAACTCTGCAAGAGGGAAGACAGGAGCAATTTTATCCCATAGATGGATGGCTCTCTCTGGGGATAAGCTCTTTGTTGAGAACCCATAAGGCAAGCTGGTCATTTCTCTCTCACTCTAAGATCATTGGTGCAAGACACTACAAATGCTACCCAGCACTCATATTTTGGGGGAATAGAAAGCAAGACAAATAGATATAGGAGAGAAATATTCTTCTGAAAAAAACGTCATCTTACTTTAAGCATTACTCTAGTATGGTCCTTATCTTCTTATCTCTATCATTTATTCAAAAATATAGCTATTGTGCTTTCTAATAAACACTTTCCACTTCTTTTATCTTACCATTTGCAGTTAAATGAATAGTTTTATGTCTTCAAGGTAAATAGATAATGACAACATATTCCTTATTTGGAAACTAGCAAATCTATTAATGAGGACACCTCCTCACACTAACATCTAAGTTAGAAAAAAAAAAAAAATTAACAGTGAGCCTTTATTTCAGCTACATATATCAGAATGGAGAACTGTTGACAATCAAGAAGACTCTCTGGAATTCAGCAAGCTATTTGCTGAATCTTGGCAAAAGCTATATTACATGTTTTTATTCTAAGGTAAATTAAATACCAAAAATACAATGAAACATTCATGGTCCTTCATCTTTTTCTCTCACTTGTTTCTTGCGCAGTGCTTGGTGTTCTGTAAATCCAAATACAACTTACTAAGCACACTGAAATACTTTCTGATGGCAGTAGTGATCTTCAAGTAACTTGCTTCCAGTAATCTAAATTTCATCTAAGAAAGGTGTGGGCAACTGCACTAAAATGTACGATATTATATAAAGATCATTTTACCTTGTCACCAGCTACTGTTGCAGTATTAAGACATAGCTTTCATTTGGGCTGTAAAAGACGATTAATGAACTATCAAGTGCTGCTTTTCACAGCCCAGGTAACTCACTAGTACCTGTTCTGCTAAGTCACTCACAGCTTTCATCATGGCTGCCTCCACAGTACAGAGAAGCTGTGACTAGCAAGACAAGCTGTAAAGCAGCCATGAAGCACTGGTCAGACAGACACCAGGAAGTCACACCAGGAGATGCGATCATCTTTTGCAACTGCCCAGACCTTGCCACAGCCTCCAGATGTACACTGTGTACAGGAGACTAATGCTGATATCCACCACAGGAGTTTCTCAGAGAGCACTGGTAAACTCTCTACATCATAGACCTAGACTTGCTGCAGACAAAGAAAGGCCACCAAGTTTCCTTAGGTTATCTTGAGCAGAAAAGGGCAAAGCACATCACAAAAACAGCTCTGGAGTGCCGGCAGCATTGAAAGAGCAAGGCCACAATTTCCCCTACCCTTTACTCCTTGGCAAGGCAGAATTTGGCATGAATGCATAATTATTGATTCCTAGCAATGCTAATTTCAGCATGCACTGCTTTACACTTTTGCCCAGGGCATTTCAAGAAGTTGGAAGAGGATTTCTTACCTTTATATCCATCCCTCTGAGACTATTCACTATCTTGATTGTGAATCCTCTACTTCATCAGTAAACACAAAAAAGCTTCCACACTACAAGCAAAGCCTGATGTTTTCCCCATTTGCTCTAGCTTCTTCCTTAGCTGTCACTGTGGTATGACTTCCCCGTGGTTGCTCTTGCTAAGGAGGCCACCAAACCAATACTGATGTGTAGTTCCAGCAGCCAGGGATGGCACCATGATATTTTGCTTCTGTGCACCTATCACTGCATCTCTTCATCACGTTTAAGATTTTATTTTCCACTTTCTCTGTCTGACAGCCTAACACATAATACATCCTGCTGATTATTATTTCTACTTTTTATATAAAATAAAACTTTAATCTGCATGCATTTTAATTCACCGTTATATTTTCAGAAATAATTAAAAGTTTAAATCCTTACCTTAAATTTATCAACTTCTGCCTTTGAACATGTTGCATGATAAGATAAAACCTGCCTCAGAAAAAAAGATAAAAAACACTTTTGTAGAATCAACAAGAAATAATAGGGCTCTTTCCTGCAGTCTAATCAATGACTTTAAAAACAAATTTAATTAATACGTATGCCTGATAATTCAGTTCTGAATATCAACATACAATTATTAATTGCAGGTTATCATGTGACATTTATATTTTAGGTAATTTTGTAATGAAACATGGATAGTAAGTAATTTTATAAGTGCTCCTACATTGTTATCCTGCAGTTCTGCAATTAAAACAGAAAGAATTTAATGTAAAAATAACTGTAGATTTATAGACATTAAATAATGCCTTTTGCTACATAGTAGAGCTTTAATGCCTCTGCTAATGGCACATCATTGCATGCAAATTAGCACCTCTATGCTACTCCTGACATTCTTTTCATTTCTGTTGCGTAGAAGAAAGCATCAAATATAATGCATAAAGTACTGTGTATCTAGTGTAACAACCTAAAAGTATGCATACATGGCATACGTTATATACTTATATGAAGATACTAGCATTGAACAATCAACTCCACAGGGCACAAAAGCCATCCTGTGCTGGATGGTAGGAAGCAATAGTCCACAGGAGAGCCTGGAAAGCCAGAGTACTTCTACCAAGAATCTCCTCACCCCACAGCAACAACTAGTCTGCTCATGTACTTAAGCTATGATATAGACTCCTAATTTTAAAATTGCTTTCATATACGAATGTTCCTGCTACTCATACAAATAACCAAACACTCTTACAAATGCCCTTGGCTTGCAATACCTTGTGGCAATAAACCCAAAAAGTATTTACTCATGTTAGTTTTAAAGGCGTTGACTTCTACAGTAACAGAAAATCCTTGTACTACGAAAGATTAAATTACAAATGCCAACGTACTTGTTCTGTCCCATGTTTTACTTTCCACAACTATAATCTATCCTTCCTCAGAAAGTATCTATGTCCTGCCCTAGCGCAGTTTCTCTCGGAAATCTATAAAATTAGGAAAAGCAAGTCTTCTGCTTATGACAGATTACGCTTAATACAAAAAAGCTTCTCCTTTATCTGCATTCATATCTCTGTAGATTTTTACTGTCCTCTCTAATATTTATTATTCTTTTTTTTTCAATCATACACAATTTTTGAATCCTTAAAGTCAATCTTTCCCCAGCATTTATTTACTTCTTGGTTTTCTATTTATTAGTCAGTCTTACAAGAATTGTATCTCTGTGCTTGGGTAAGAATATTTAAATAATATAAATCAAATTGATTGTATATGATAACAATGTCATCATGAAATGTCACTCATCATCACCCTAGCTAAATGCATACATATTAATAAACTATTCTCTTACTGAGAAATTAATTCACAGTCCTTCAACATATACCTTTCTTTTGTACAGTATTTTTCTGCTATATCTTATGAGTTGCCATTCATTTACAGAGGGAATTACTCTGTCATGAGGCATAGTGGCCATTTATCAAATCTATTATGTATATTCAAGTTATATGACTATGAGTCCTTTTTAGATCTGAGAAAGAAGTTGTATTATAAAGCAAGAAATTCAAAATTTCAGTAGTAAATAAATTTCTATGTTTTATATCTATATATTTAAGTGTGATGCCTGCAACTGCTTTTTTCTTGCTAGGAAGAGTATTCAATCTAAGCTGTTATATTGCACAAATTACTGCAGTTGTGAGAATTTGTAGTAATTAATGACTGTGACATGTATAGAAGGAATCTTTGCAGCAGGCCAGAGCAGCAAAGATTTCCACTTTCCCTCCAAAAGGAACACATAAATAAGAATAATCAAAATGCTACTAATGCTTAGAATGTTTTCTAAAAGACTTAATGTGTTTACATGCTTTATAGGATTGATTTCTGATACATAAGACAAATATTGTCAATATCTTCAGGAAAGGAGGAGAAAAAAAAATGCTATCTTCTTAGCTATCCAGTTTGGTTTGATTTTTGTTTTAAGTTAGAAAACTTTCTGTCATTCAGAATAAAGCTGGTGTTTTGGTTCTTATCACAGCGGTGAGCACAGTGGAAATTTGAAGGAGCTCCACAGTTACAAGCATGTGCGCATCAGGGATGTCTAGATAATTTTATTGTTACAAGATTTGAAATTTATTATAATACTCAAATCATACAAATCTACTCTTTTCATTGAAGGAATCTCATAAAAATTATGAGTCTAGCATAATGCTTCAAAAAGAAATTAAATTTCGTTCAAACCTTGCTCAGTTATTGATTCAGTTAAGAATAATGTAAATCTGTAAAGCTATTCTCAAAGTTCAAAGCTTTATCCTTGTGATTTTTTCCCCACTATCTTATGTTTAGAATTTCTAGAATATAATATAGAACTTCATTGTTGAATCAGCTTATAGAAGCTATTGTTTTTTGAAAGTTCTGCATTCTAGTGTCTGTTTTACTGGAGCAGATAAGTTTTGCTCTTCATGAATGGGGGAAAAACACAGGAAAAGAAATTCTTTCAAAGTTAGTGGAGGAAGACAGACATCAGTTTCTTTTAACTGCTCTGAATGTTGTGTAGACAGGCATTGTGCTGGAAGACCATTGTGCGTTTGCTCTGATACACAATAGCAGAGTTTCTACTGATCACTTTTTTCCTGTTCACACTACCTCTCATTCACAACACTAGAAAAGAAAGACAACAGGCTATGTAAAAACAGTAAGTTTTAACAAATGTCAGTTAATGATGGAGAAGACAAAGACTCATTCCAGCACCTGTATCTGCAATGAACTAGCTTGGCATCACTGTCCCCTCTTACAGGAAAAACAAACAACAAATCACAACCCCCTCCCCCAAAAAAACAAAACAACTAAAGAACAATCAGGGACATCAGATGGGATTTCAAAATTATGTAAAGCTGTGCATGAGCTCCACAGCTAAGTGTATTTTGAAGTTTCCCTTCAGGACTTCTGTAAAACAGTGCTCTAAGGTGCAGAAAAGTAGATTAAAAAATGATGCTAAGTACAATAAATTCAGGAGCAGTAGCTTTCTGTACTTGTAATTTATGAATCACAAAGAATTTTCATTAAGAAGTACACATACATCAAGAGCCACAGACTGTTTTGCCCAGGATTTCTTCACTTGGTCATACATAATTGTGTTGTTGATGCCCAGACCACAGAAAATAACAAAGGCCTAAAATGAGAGAAAGGTGGGAGGAAGAAGAGAGAAAAGAAAATCAATTATCATTTTGTTATAATATAAACATAAAGATGAATGCTGGGTTAGCAACTGAAAAGAAATCACTAGCAGTGTTAGGAATGTTTATATAAGTTACCTTGAGAATGAATGTAAGTCACTGGCCTTAATTAGATGAGAATGACCAGACGCAAGAGCTATTTCAGACAGGATGCAGCCTTACTGAGTAGATAACATATCCTTCCCACCTCCCTTAAGTAGGCTGAACGAGCATTACCCAGAAATATCAAATCCTGCTACAAGATTGAAGTCTCTTACCTCAAACAATCGCTGGTCAGCATCATCAAAGGGCTTCCCATCGAGTCTGTTCAACACTTGAGCTACCCCTTTAGAAAGAGTTAATATAAATTATAATCTTTATTCACCAAATTAATAATTCAGAACACTTTATTCAATAGTAACATTTAAAATATATTTGTAAAACTGGAAAGCAAAATTGCAAATATTTATCAAGAAAAACAATAAGCAGACATCAATATGTGGAGGTCTGTCTGTTTTGATACCAGGACTGCTTAGTTCTTTCAGCTGTTAGTCTTTGTTCTGTAAGTATAACATTGGGGAGCCAAACAAAATGACTCCCAGTGCTTTTCAAAAAAGGTTCAACATCCCTTTCAGAAAGGATTTCACAAACAGAGTAAAGTTAGTTGTCCTAGCAATTTGAAGTTACATAATTGACCAACACTGACCTTCATTCCTAAGTATCAGCTAATTTAACAACATCTGGGCATGTAAGACCCTTTTTTTTTGTCCTTCTCATTACTGGTCCACAGATGTATTGAACAATGAAAAAAATAGTTTTCTTAAACCACCTGGAAGCACTCCAAGTCTTGGCTCTAGCTGAACAGAGTTCTACTGCAACAAACCATTCCTACTTCATTTAGCTGAACTTACCCTTAGACAAACAATACGAACTATCAGCTTCTGAGCATTGAGTTTCTCTTCTACTTTTCTCAAGTAATATGCAATTCACAACAAAGAATGAGCCGTATATATAAAAGGCTCACTTCCCACAACATCTCTACTGATTAGGCTCAAAGGTTCTGCGTGGCACTGAGTACCTTCAAAGCAATCCCGATTCCAGCTCTCACCAACTGCCACAGCATACAGGGATGCAAATATTACAAGTCTAAACTGATTCAGCTTTGACTTGAAATCTTCTGGGGAAAGCTGAGAAGGAAACCGGTACTAATTTATAAATACTATTTCTTTTTTCAGCCAAAAGCCAATAAGAATGCAGGTGTATCGTTGTTGGGAAGCATCCTATCAAACAGACAATAAAACCCTGTCACATCCTAATCCAGCACACACTGCTGCCTCAGGCAACCCTGACAGCTGCCTCAGTCTCTCCGGTAAGTCATCCCTAGCTGTGCGTTTCATCGTTAAAGAGGGAAACTGTCTGGCAGGACTGCAGAAACAGTTACATGAGTTATACACAAAAGGTCAGACCCACAAAAAAAAGCGTTGAAGCACAACAAACTTTTTTCACTAATAGTGTTAGCATTTCAGTTTTCATCATGTTTGTTTTCAAATTTCAATACCATGTATAACTTAACAATGACACAATGGGAAAGCTGAAAAAGTCCATACAGTATCCAAGTCAAAACATCCCTTCTTGGATACTTAGCATGCATCCTAGGTACCGTAACTTCTTAACAATATTCAGCTGGGAAAAAGAAGAAAAGGAACACAGAATTAAAAAGACAGAATTCAATTTACATTAGCACAAAAATGGTGTGGCTATGAGGAAGTTCTTACCGATTATTTGGTGGTTGCTATTCCATATAGGAACACAGAGAACAGATCTTATGTGAAAGCCAGAGATCTGGTCAGCCTAAAATGTAGAAATGAGAGCTTCCATTATGCTCCTCTTTTACTATACTTGACTATCCAGAGAAATAATCCATTGCAACAGTTAAATTTAAGAATAAAATTTTCACATGAACCCACCAACAGAAAAATAATAGCTGCCCTTTGTATCAAAAGATTTTTTTTCTATATATAAATTGGGCAGCACTTCAAATGGACTAACTGTAAACCAAATACAAGACAAATGAATTATTCAGGACATAACATACTGGAAGTACAACTGCAAACATAGCAAGGATTGGCATGCTTTATTTCAGCACATCTCTTTGGCAAGAAATAGACCCCAGGCATTAATTGTATTTCTAGAAATTCTGAATAAATTAGCATTAACACAGGTTTTTTTGACCCATTTTTACAGTTGACTCCTTTTAGTTTTCTTTTTTTTTTTTTTTTTTGACAAAGTCTTCTGATGTGGGCACTACTATCTATAGTGACATAAGCAATGAAACTGAAGCCAAGGAAACTCTTGCATGAAATACTTCTAAGCACATTTACTGTAGTGTTATGATTTGGTAAGCTTGCTGACCGAGACTATCCACTGATTCACGTGCAGCCAAACTGCTGGCCACATCTCCCATAGCAATAAGGTTCTACTGGACAGAATGCAGTGAAGACTTCATCTTTCCCTATGCCTTTAACATTTATTCAGGTTCTATATGTATACATATGTACACGCGTTTTTATCTTCCTAGCTGTGACTGGAACTAATACCTTGGGATTCATACAAAACATCTACTAGGAGCATTATTCATCTCGGAGAAATAACTAGTCCAACACGTACATTTGTTTTGTGCAAAATACCAGATTAAGAGGGTAGTTGGCCAAGTAAGACCACAGACAACATTTGTCTCTTTAGATGTTGGTTGTTTACACTCCATGTGCACAATCCGAGTCACTCTGACAGCTAGCAATGACACTGCTAACATCAACAGCAGAATTTTCAGCAACGAAAATCAATTTGTGTAAATCTCAAAGTACTTGATAGTGGAAAGTATTGCTTAAATATTAACTAAAAAAGAATCACCAAGAGGCCAGTAACTGCCTGTAGTCATACGCTAATTCAGTGACGTGTTAGCTATATAAAGTCACATCAATAGCATCAGGCCTGAACAAGGACATACTGGAAAGAAAATAATTCAAAACTGATACACTCAATTTTACAGTACCTTGTAACTGTAAAACTGCATTGTATTAGTTTCAATGCCAAAAATACAACGTTACGTTCACATTTCTAAAAATCTTACTTCAGCATCAAAGCGAGGATCCTGATAGGCATCACTGATATTCACCGGGAGACCCGTGGAAGCTACAAGTTCAGCAATGCTGTTATTTATTAGCCAGTCAGAGTAAGATGGTGATTTCTCCACACCTTCTTTGAAACTAGCAGAAGATATAGCAAGAGAAGGAAAGAGTACATTCAATGTTGCTTCAAAGTGCAGCACATTTTACAGGCATTCTCACAGGAACTGCAGAACTGTTCACAGTTACTAATGGTTACTAAGCATTATCTTTGGAGCAGTAATTTGGTATTTATTGAAAGAGGATATAAAAGAAATTCTTCTTTATGCAACTCCTTTGATTGAAAATATCATTGATCTCCCACGGTACTTACACATTTAATAATGAAATCCACTGACACATGAATCAATAACAGGATCATGTTCACATCTCTGTGGGAGATAAGCCTGAAACCAGTACTAAAAATTTTCTGTAAAGCTACCTGAAAGCACAGAATTTCAGATTTTAATTTTTCCAATTAGGCTTACAACTTGGTCGTTTTAATCCATACTTCCAATGATTCTTTGTCTTTGTGAAATGTTTTTTCATCTGCAGTGCTAGATCAGAGTGGCAGTAGAAGGGATTGTGAAATGAGTCTTGAAATCAATACTGTGTATTACAGCAGGTGGATACTGCTAAGTATATAATGCATGAATATTTCCTCCTTGACTGACCTTCTGCCACAACTACTAAAGGACTACAGAGCATAAGATACAAGAACTGTGAGCTCAATACACCAGCATCACCTCAGCTTGTGCTGAAAACTCAGTGTCTACATAGACCTTGAAAATCCTCACCCATTCCCCTGTCTACTCAGCAGGAAAATGCTCACTGACTTATTGCAAACAGGTTTTTATGATTGGCAAGCAGAAGCTATTTGTGTGAACACCTGTATGCATACTATCTTAGCTTTGAGAATAAAACTGGTCAACACCTGAGACATTACCTAGGAGAAAGTGATTGAACAGCTGTGGAGAAGACCACAATGGCTTGAAACTTCAAAATAATGGATAAGATGAAGACATATGCACAGTAAAATGCTCAGAAGACTCAATCAAAATGAAAGGATTGATTTTTGTTGGCCACATTAATTTTCTGAAAGCTAATTCAACTCAAGTCATTCCTTTGAAAGAAAACTCAATATTCCTAAAAGGCTATAAATAAAGATAATAATAATGATTTACACAAAGAAATCCAAGTGTATCAGCTTTAATTTGGGATAAGAATTTTGAGTGACTGTAATAAATGTTGCACATGCACTTTGACAGGAGCCTTCACTGAAAGAGATTATTTTTGAGCTAGGTAAGAAAATATATCTTTATGATGTAAGATTTATTTGAGGACATCAATATACTTGAGAAGTGGAGGAAAAAGATCTTTCAGGATAAGAATCTAATTTCAAATGCACAGATCCCCACTTCATGTCTTAAAAATCTGGATACTTTCATTATAATCTAAGACACTTTAAATCGGGTTTAGAGTATAACTGTTCAGCATTTTAAACTGTAAATGATATCAAGTCAGGAAGAAGTTTTAGCAGTATGTTCTGCATCATTCCCAATCTTTGCAAGTGCTTTACAACCACACTCTGAAGAGATGCACTTGACTTTCACCAGAGGAATTATCAGTGTTAAATTCTGATGTGAATCTCAGCCAGCTGGCTCCCTCTCTATTCTCAGCAGCTCAGAACAATCAGAATTGCCTCTAAAAATCACAAGCAACAATATACCATGGAAAGCTTGTGAGCTGGACTGCTGGACTAATGCAGGCAGCTGCATGCCACTGCCTCCCGTTTTGCCTACACACAGGCAGAAGTATCATGTGCCAGACAGGAAAGAATGCTCTGCTTTAAGAGCACTGAGTGGTGCTGCAGGCTTCCCTCACACAATTGCGTTCTTGTGATCTTCCTGAAAGCGATATTCTCTGACAGGGGCAGCCAGAAGCACAGCTACCTTTAATTCACTCTAAATTAACGTAAACCCTTCCAACTCCTAGGACTAGAAGAGCAGGAATATGGCTTAAAAAACATAAAAAACACTGCAGGGAATGAGGCGGTGCAGGAGTCAGCATCACTCCTAGGGATGGCAGCAGTGAAACAGCAATAGCACAGATTTCTGCACTTTCTCTGTGCCTGCCTAGCTGGGAAGGAGCACAGATATTTTCTGTGCAGCTCATACAAGCCAAGGTTGTTCACCTTCTCACCGCCTCTGGTATTCAAGTTATTGAATAGGAATCTCATCTCAGCTACATCATCCACTAAGATGCCTTCTGTGCAGGAAAGACATGGTTCACAGCACCTGCCCCCCGCTCACCTCTGCCCAGAATACATCCAAACTGAACTCAAGGCTTCAAAGATTTAGGTAGCTTTCTTTCAAAGAGAGAAAAACTTGAAAACCTGTACTTCAAGAATAAAGTGATTGTCATAAAGGACTGTATCTTATGAATCAGAACTGAACTTGATCCTGGCATGTGCTGGAATCTGTCAAACAGATAAACTCAAGTGTGGTCTCACAAGGTATTTCTTCGTAACCAACAGCAAAGAAAAAAAGACGTGAATATTCATTATAATGTTCAAGGACTAAGCTGGTAAACTTTCACCATGCAGAGATGAAAAAGGCAAAAGATAAGCTAATTTATTCTAAAACCAAAGGAGGAAAAGTTAGAACCAAAACACTATGTTGTCCTTGGAGTTTCTCCCTCCTTCAAATTAAAACTTACAGGCTGAGAATGGCTTCAGTTATAACCTCTTTATATTTCCACTAAATTTTCAAAATAGTAATATTTATCTCCATTGGAGTCATGATGAAGAAACTCATCTTGCCATTTATTTTCCTACACGACACTGCATTAGTTAGGTCCATGGAATGTGAAATGAAAAGGGCAAAACTCACTAGAAGAAATGCTCAAATGCCAAGGGCTCCTGGCATTGTTCTGTATCCTAAATAACCTTTATTTTCCCACTATAGTGCCAACAACTCAAGCTGTGCCTGTGCTAGATCCAAATGCAACATCATATCTGCCAGTCCGAACTCAATCTTCGTAAAACCAGTTTCTCCCCCCACTGGATGGAAAAATAAAAGAAAAGCAGTCTTTACATTAAAATGCACAGAAATAGACCTTTATAAATCTTACTAATAGTTGGCATGTGTTTATTCATCTCTCTAACTAAAAGTTGAGCCAATCGACTACAGGCAGTGCAGGCTACTACAAATTGCTTTTTGGTAACATGCTAACATAACTATGGTAACAAGAAACAAGCCAGCTTGGTTATTTTCACACCAGTCTACACTGTCTTGACTAAGCTGGCTACTGATCAAGCATGATAAAAACAGGAATAACAACCACATCTCTTGATTCACACCTCTGACCCCTAACAAAAGTAATGTACAGTCACCCATTTAATTGACCTAGGAAAGAGCAGGTGCTACCCTGATGCTCTTTCTCAAAGGGACTAAATTACAGCTCCCAGATGGATAAACAGATTTATTCATGTTTAACCTATAAAGTGATATTTTTTTTTTTTTAAATCACTTGCTTTCCTTTCCTATTTTGTCTCAAGAATCCATCTCTTCAGTGGTTGGTAGAGTACAAGAGATCTAGTTTCTATCTGTCTTTCTGTGGACCTGGACTCTGCTGTCAGCTAGTAAATTTAGTAATTCCGTGACAACAATCTACGAAAAACCTTAAGAATTAGGACCTGTCATAATTTGGAGGACAATATGCACATTAACCTTAATGAAGTGGCAATTTCTTACCACACTGGAAGTAGATAAGAAAAGCACTAAAGGCAGGAAATTATCCATAAATATATTTCAAAGGCTGTTTGAAAAAAATGTGTGTGGCAAAGCACAAAGTCATCTTCAAGCCTGCTGTGTATTGCAAGATGGAGAGAAGGCTTACACCATTATGGCAACAATTTCACATGGAAAATTATAATCTAGAATTAGAATCATTTTATTTTGCATTCAATATATATGAGTTAATCATTGATTTAGGGTCTTAAAAGACGGGAGAAGCCTTCTCACAATATCCCTGAAACTTCATCCACTTATTTGATATTTAGGACCTTTTATGTGAACTTCTGTGTTCCAGTTATACTATCTTGTAAGCATTAGTACAATAATCCCATAAATAGTTATCTTACTACTTACAGCTAGCCCTTTGTCAATGTTTAAAAACAGATCCTATTAAGCAAAACATACATTTGTTTTGACTGGACTCCCACACCAGAATTACTCACAGGAATGCAATTTTTAGCATATGCATGTTCTGTGAGGTTTTTAGGTTTTACAGCTTCACAAGAACAGAAATCAAATCTTACTGGAAACCTTTCAATGCAACTGTAAGGAAGCATTTTGTATAAGATCAGCAAACAATTTAAAAAAAATTGTAATTTTTTACTTCAGCTCTTACCATGCAAAACAACATTTGTGTATTTTCCACAAGTTCAATAACAAAAATCATCATTAGTTTCCTGTCTTCTCTTTTGAGATATTGATATAACGTTATATCAGTGTGTATAGCAATATTAACATTTATTGTTAATATTGTTTTTCATTTTTTCATTGTTTTTCATTTGAAGCAAAAAGGAATCTTGTTTGAGTAAAAACAGTAGGCTGACACTCTTAAAGTAAATCTATCTAAAGATTCATAACAAAATAAAACCAAGATCAAGCAAATTTTAAACTGAAAAATATAAAGCAATCTATTACCATAGAAGACATGAGCACCAACCTGTTTTCAGTATCAGCACTGCATTTTGGAGATAGCAGCTCAAAGGATTTTGTAAATTTCACTACCTGTCACATAAGCAAAAGGAATTTAAAATTGTTGTTAAAATTACAAGTACATAAGTAAACACTAATGTAAAGTTACTGTATTTAAACCATATATTTCTCCAATGAACCTACAACAAAGAATTAAATCTGTATTTCCTCGGTGAAGAATTAATGTAAAAATGTACTACACACCATTCATAAAACAAACAATACCAAATCAAATGATAGCTTAATGAATTATGAAGAACAGAAATCATTTCTGCAACAGTATGCTTCCCTTCAGAGCTCTTTTGAACATGAACTACAGAGCTTTACCTAAATCTATTTTTTTTTTTTTTCCCCCCTCCTTGGGGGAGGTTGGAAGGGGGGGGAATAAACAGAAATATGCGTTTGCAGTAATTGCAATCTCTTTTCCTTGAACTTGTGTGTCAACAGTACACAAACAAAGCCTTTTAAGAGTAGCTGATGGAACACAGAACATAGATAATGGTTTTAGATGCTAAGGAACATTCACCTTCCATTTCAGTTCTGAATTGTAAATGTTTTTCATGCTGTATATGGATGATATTTTAGACATGGCTTAGCATTAAGTTAGTCTATGGAGATCCATTTTGATATAAAGGTTAACCCTTTGAAATAGGGAAATTGGGAAAATAATTGCTTTGTCACTTTATTAAAAATATATATGAATATATTTTTAATAATATATATAAATATATAAAAATAAATGAGCATTAAGATGCTGTTCTCCCATTGCAAATTAACCTCAGTTTTATGATTATTTAAAAAAACAGAAGGGTTTGTTGTTCTTTGGCTTATCTGAATACCTCAGCTGTCTGCATCTCAGGATTTGGTCTAGATGAATGAGTAGACTGTGTGTAGTTTGGAAAAAAAAAACACCTGCATGTTAAGTGGTAGAAGAAGTACTAAGAACAGAAAAAAAATGAAATGCCATCCACCGTCTGCTACAAACACAACATACTACTGCTCTACAAAAAATAAAAATGATATACTAGCAAACAGAAATGTAGTAGAACTACATCATGTAATTAAAAAAGAAATGTGGGGGGAGGTTAGTGTAAGAAAGACTAGAAACATTAAAATTACATAGCAGAACATACATGAAATCCAAAGCTCTGTCATGCTTTCATGAATGCTTGTGTAACTTAGGGCACACTCCATGGAAAGTACTTAATTATTATTAGTTTAAATGAAATGAGAATCATAGCTTTCCTCTGGGAAATAAATAGTTTTTCTGCCATATACACAATCTTGTGATTCTTTGATAATCATTTAGATTCTCACTGATGCACAGCAAATCAATTACAGAGTCAGTGAATCTGAAGAAACGTGGATAGAAAAGAATGCTTCAACTAATGCTTTAATCATCAGTAGGAACAAAGGAAGACTGTGCTCAAAACCCTGAATGGAGACACTAATTTAAACGTAGCCACTTACTTTACTCCTGATTACAACAATCATTACAATGTTTACATTCCTAAAAGAGGCTCTCATACCCTATGAATGGCAGTATTTAAAGCATCCTGGCAAAGGTTCATGCCAAAATGAAATCCAACTTTGGACAGATAGCTTCATATGGCTTACCTCTACCTGCTCAACTTAAGAGCTCTGCAATGAAGTAATTATTCCCTGATCAAATTGACAGAGCTATTGGAAAAAACAAGAATACTTCAGTAACGTTGAAAGTAATGTTTTCAATTCACCTGCTCAATGCAAATGCTTCCTTCTACCACAAGTACAGTTCTAAAACTGCTTGCAGGTGCCACCTGTTTGATAAGGTATTAGCCTGAAAACATCAAAAAGGTCTTAAGTTCCAGGTAAATGTGAACACAGCTACAGGCAGGATTTTTCCTTCCTCTGAGTGGCTATGGCATGAAAGAAAGAAGCCAAGCAAATAAATAATTGAGAACAAATCAGGTCCCTATTTTTTACCAACCAAATCGAAGAAGCACTTGCTTCCTAGCTGCTCTGCAGTAAGCACTAATTCCATCACAAATGCAAATGCAAAGGACAGCTAAACTGCTGGGTCATAACACTGATAGATTCTTCAGTAACTTACAGGCCTCACATTAAATGCCTTTCATGAACAGAAGGAATCAAAAATACATTTCAGTTTCCCTTCAAACAGGTACTGGATAAAGGTACCTGTATGCAACTTGCATTGAATAATTATATGCTGAAAGAATTCTTGCTATCCAATGCTTACATTCAATATGAAACAGCTTCTCCACAGTACAAAAAAAGCTGCTACACAACTCATATATTAATACCTTCATACCTTCAACAAGAGGTACAGGTACACTTACAGGGGATTCAATATCTTCCAGAAGTAATACTGAACACCGTTCACACTTGAGTAGAGTCTGGGCCCGATGCATTATTTTCTTGACAATCTTCTCTAAGTCAGTCTGTTCTTCAAAGAGGTCGTTCACTACTTCCAGTAAAGCCTGTATACAAGGATACAGAACTCTTATACTGGTTACAGAATACATGAATATATGGAGCATTGCAAGGAGTCAATCTCTGCAGTCTTGATTTTAGTATGAGTGGTAAGTGAAATCTTCATTCACAAAGATCTTAACGATTATGACAACAGTCAGTGGTGTGCGGTCAGAGGAGCATCTAGAAAAATAAGTAAGTACACATCTCTATACTCAAAACTGACCACAGTTCAACTCCTAGCAATAAAAAGAGAATCTTACGAACTTTCATTTTGGTCCAAAAATGAAACAATGGCTGGAATGCAACCCCCCAGGTATGCAGTATGGATTGAATTACTTGATTTGATACAGTGAATTTGCTAGTGCATTTATTTCCAACTTCATACATTCAAAATTTGAGAGAAAAGATTATATTAATACTTTTATATTCCAACAGAGCTCTGATCCCATTTTTACCACTAATAATTTATCTGCAAAATACAGTGACCTAAATTGAAGAGCTCCCCTTCTCATTTCATCACCTACAAAAACAATGGGTCACGTTCTTTCCTACAAGTTCAAAAAAGGTCCAAAGCTCTTTCCTTTATTCTGGCTAATGGCACTGAAACTGAAAACCTGCCTATTTAGGTAAGCATAAAAGCGTTAGTGGCCTTAGCTATCCCAATGCAGTGGTCATCAAAATGTTGATCACAGTTGCTAAAGTTGCCACTACTCATGTCCTCATTGATGGGGAGGCCAAAATATGGGTTTAACTATCACATTTTAATTGCCAACTATTTTCAATCATCAGCCAAAGCTGAAGACCATCAACAGGTCAGAAACATAAGTACAGATTACCATATACCTGTAAAATGGCAACAAGTATTTGTTATGCTTTCCACGGCTGAAGCACTAAGAAAAAATACCTGCATCTCCAACTGTATTTCCTAATGCACCCACTCACCAGAATTTACCATTTTCTGATGACAAATGTGAACATACAAAATATTCTTCTGCAGAAAGAATGTCTCTCAAAAGATTAAATGCTGCTTCCTCATTGTGTCCAGAACACTGGGAATCTGTAGCAAATTTTATATCTCTAAGCGCTCAAAAAATTTTGTTTCAACATCAAACAAAGAAAAACCATCACCGCCACAAACAGTGGCAGAAAAGCATTTTTTTCCAAGCCTCCTCCACACCTCCACACCCAAAATATAGAAGTCATTAGTTGGAGCTGGAAAAAAGACAAGCTCAAATATCTAACAATACTTACATCTACACATTATTAGAATGGGCTATTAGTTTTCAGCTGAGTGGGAATCACTAGCCTCCATACATGAAAAGCACTAAAATCCAAGCAATGAAAATGTTAGTGCTCGATACAAGGACCAACCCCACTGTAGTTTCCCCAGCTTTGTGAAGTAAGATTTGTTAGGCACTACAGATGGCATTTCAACTGAAAATTCAGTGTGAAAAATCAGGAAAAAACTTCCCGAATCACAATTTCATTTCTTAAAAAAATAAAAGTCACACCAAAAAGCCAAGGGCATGTGAGCTCACTGTTACTCTCACTTCTTTGAAGCCTTCTATCCCAACTCACATGTCATCAGCAACCATGAGTAACATACCTATGCTGATCCACATTGTTGAAATCTTTCACATACAAGTCTTTGCTTGTTTACTTTTATAAGGATGAATCTAAATTATTCACACACAAATTGAATATCACAAATCCAGCATGCTGAAGTTTTGATATTTCTGGAGTTTTACTAGAGTTTGAATCACTGCCAGTGTAACTCTTTCTACTGCATTGTCACCAGTACAATTGTCTCAGTACTCCAAAACAAGAAACTGACATCAGGAAACAACAGATACCACCAAGAGCTTTTCCTCCCACGTTCCCTGCTTGCTGCCTTAGTAAAGTTTGCTATCTGCTGGAAACGCATCCTTGGAAATAAAATGTAGTTAAGACAGTCTGCTTAGCAAAAAGTCTGAAATCTGGAATCTGAAAGAACAAAAGATGAAGATTTGATACTGGTCCAACACACGAGGACTGCTCAAAAAAGCACTGCCTCCTATTTTATTATGTTGGTCCACAACATCAGAGGTGGACATTGCTGGTATGGCAGTAGTTTCAACCTTCCTGCCAGTATTCCATTACATGTTGTTGCCGTGACAGATGGCAGTAGAGGGGCAGTCTGTTAAAATGGTGCCTGAAATGGAAGTGCATATGAAACAAAGGTATGCCATTGAATTCCTCCTTGCAGAAAAAGACCAGCACTGACACTCATTGATGCTTACTGAATTGTTTATGGAGACCAAACAACAGATGTGAATACACTGAAGCAGTGGGTGTTTCAGCAGTGGTCACAGCAACATGGAAGACAAGCCATGATCTTGTCAACTATATAGATTTTTAACAGCATAGCATGCAGGCTCTTTCTCATCACTGGCAAAAATGCATAGCTGATGGTGTTGTCTACGTTAAAAAATAGCATTTTGTATCTGACAATTTGCTCTATCAAATAGTGTTATTGTGCTCTTTGTATCTAAGATAGTTTCCATAGAAATAAATAGGAGGCATTACTTTTGGAGCAACTTACTTACATTTTGTTACTCACCCTGCTTCTGTCATATTCCTTCCTTGAGGCTGCAAATAGCTGGGCATTGGATATGGCAATCCCACAGAATGGGAGGTACATCTGCATCACCTAGTGCCGAAAGAAACGTCCCACTATTAAAAACAACTGCAGTTAGGCAGTTGTGTTATTAACAAAGAGACAAACATAAGTGGCATCTCTCAGGAAAGTCTCAAGACCACTCACTCTTCAATAGATAACTGAGTACAAGCAAAATCATCACAGACAAAGCGTTGAAAATTGATGGAACAAAGATCAAACTGCAAGGAAAGAAAAATGCATTTGAGTTCATAGCCCTCCTATGGCTTGACTGGAAAACTGTGATTTTTGAGTCTAGAAACTGTCTTCTGAAGGCAATATTAAAATATGTAGACACTGCAGCTTCTCCAGTAAAAGTATTGCTCTTATTTTTCTGGTCTGCCTTTGTTCTAATACCTAAAGAAAAAATGAGAACAGCAATCTTGAGTCACATTCCTGCTGATTTTTAGAGGACACAGATTTTGAAGAATACCAGCAGAGTATAACAAAACACATCCATCCCAAAACTCTTAGGTCATAGAGCTGATTGTCTTCTCAATGTGGGAAAGGAGGTTCAAGATACACTCAAGAAAATTCCAGAGAAGAGAGATCAAAGGCAAATTAAGTTGAAATGAACAGAAAAAAAAAAAAATCGCAAGGTGTAGGTCTGCAAGAAAATTCATATTTATTTAGTCCTCTGGGAGGACCAAGTTGGGGCTTAATGCATGATCATACATTAAGAAAGACTGCATAAGAGGGACTGGGAAATATTTTGAGATGCAAGCTGACCATACTTTAAAGTGTCTCTGAGTGACACAAACTATTCTACTCAAATGCCTGAACACCTGTAGAATTGGCACATTTCACACGGATGTCAATGCACAAAAGACTAATAATATTAACATACTGAAGCCACATAAAAATAACAAGCCTATAGCAGTCAGTGCAGAGCAGTTCAGAGTGTAGGAAGTAGCTTTTATAGCTGCTGACAGCCTTAACATTTGCCACGCCAATGGGAGTTGGAGCATTATGAACTTACAATAAGCCCCTCTGTGCACGTGAAGTGATGTGAAAGAAGAGATCACTGGGTGGTTAGCAGAATATAAGGAAGGACAGATACAAGGCTTCAATGGACCTTAATGCCTTTGGACAAAATGCTTGATAAGGCAAGCACTGAAATGGTATCATCACAAAGGAAGGCATATCCGTTTAATTTTTAAAACTATTATCATTTCCATAGCACCATCATCATCTTCACGTCGCATGTATGACCTCCTCCTTTTTGGTTATCAAATACATAAATAAATGAAATTTGTAAGCGGAAGATCCTTTCCAATTAAAAAATAATAATAATGTTACAGCAGCTAACCTTCTCACCAGTCTTTGTCAACTGAGAGACCAACTGCAAGCTGTACTCTCCCGTGAGAAGTTTTGGCATTGAAAAACTGGCATTTTGTCTTTGAAGCTTCATTTAATTAGGAAGTTATTGCTAACTCAGGGAAGCAGGCTATTAAGACTACTTAAGGCAAAAAAAAAAAAAAAAAAAAAGAAAACCAACAAAAAACAACATAGAGCTGTAATCACTCAGAAGAACCAAAACACTCTGCAGCAATTTCTGTTCTACTTCATCTTCCTTAAGCACTCTGTAGACTACGGGTCTACTAAATTTGTGTTTGCATAAATGTGAGTTTTCTAAGAGAATTTTCATATCCTCTAACTTCTGCACTTTCATAGCTGCCACTCTGTCAGAATATATGCAGTCTTCCTACTACAGACACCTATACTGCTAGTTTGCCAACACTTCAGTCTTTCTCCACCATGGTTCCCTCTAAAGAAGAGTTACATACTTAGATTTGACTAACCCTTATCTTTGTGGAAAGACAGCAATTAAACTGGTAATTAAAGGGTCAACTATCACAACAGGTCTGCAGGAAAGAGTACAAGAAATGAAAGAAATTCTGAAACAAAATCACCGAAGGGGTCATTTTCTTATAAGAACTCCTCTGGGATAATTTTGCCTATTCCAACTTAGATTTTACTTACAAAATGAAGTAAAAATTTACTATATTTTCTTGTAATCGTACTAAACACCACAGTCAAGTAAAAGATGACCAAGGAAGAGCTACAGAACAGAAAAAAAAATTAACTGAGAATAATTTGCCATAATTAATACATATCATAGTGAGACTCAATATATTCTTTTATTAAATAAAAGTAAAAATTAGTACTAATTGCCCACATGCTGGAACTTCTTATTCAATTATAATGTGATGTCGAGGTGATAGAAAGCATATGAGAAGTTTTAGTAAGATGAAAATACAATACTTGGAAAACACCACTTTCCAGAATTTAAATTCCAATTCCTATATGGAAAGCAACATCCATGAAATGCTGGTTCATGAAATGTCAAGATTTGGAAAGCTGCTGACTTATGTCATCCTTTTCATAACTCAAGCTAATTGCGTAAAGTTTATCACAACTAAAACTGACACCAAGTATCAAACTGTTAACTATAATCAGTAGAGGAAAATAAATGTATTAAAGAAAAGAATGTATAAAGAAAAAATGTATTAAAAAAATAAAATCAACTGTCAGAAAGAGAGGAACTACCCTGTAATAACAAGTAAATCAACTATCACTGTTTATTACTAGAGATCATGTGTCAAAACAAAAGCCTACTGTCATTCCTCTTTCCTACTTTCTGAACTGTAAAGGCAACTGCTGTCTAAAGAATCTTTGGCAAATTATAATACCATTCCAAATATAGACATTTCTAATGGTAACTGAATTTTAAAGAAGTTTTTTTTTAAAATCCAAAATTACAGAATAGAGTACAAAACATTTATCACATTTTGACTTTAAGTACTCAAGACTTTCTCATTCATGTTGCAATGTTTTAAGAGTAAGGAAGTCTTTGCAAGCATCTCAACCTATTGATGTTACAGCTGTTGACAATCCAAACAAATTAAGTAACAATACTGAACTCTTCTCTGCCTGGGCTGCACACTGTAATGAACTGTTATTGTTATACTAGATTCCCTTTGAGCATTTTCCCTCAGAAGGGAATGCACAAAAAGAACTGAGGAAATAGAAAGAGCAGAGGAAATGGCACATAACACCCTTTCTTCCTCCCTTCAAGTTACAGGTATGCTTTTAGAGACCTTTTGGTGCTCCAACATACTGCGTTACAGAATAGTAATGCACTGTAATCCTATTTCCCTTCCTGCTGATTATTGCTATGGCTCCTTAAACAGAAGCATTTTACTCATAATAACATAAAAGCACAATTCATATGCTTTGGTAATGTAGTATTGATTTTTGATAACAGCAAATAAATTAGGAAGACGACTAAATTGTACAGAAAAGACAGATTATAGCTGGCCAGGGATACACTGTTATGCAGCATGTCACAGCAATGGGCACAGATAACACACATGGTCATTTTAATTTGCTTCTGAGAGATGATCTTGTCAAGAAGGAGCTGTTTTCTTTTTCCCTGCGATTCTTCCCATAGAACTGGGCAGGCCACACAAGCTCTGCACAGGTTTCATCAAATTGTTTTATTATACAATAAGGCCTAGATGATGCTGGAACTTGTAAAGGTATCACTGACACCCAGACTAAAGCTGGAGTGTGCTGCATGTTTCAATTATACTAATGCAAAAACAACATTGTGTGGGATTTGTGGAAAAAAACAGTCCATATCCACTTTCATAAAATTATTTCCCCTTGCCTAAAGGAGATTAAAAATCATGTTTTGGAAGGAAAATGTAGTGTACCTGAAAGGAAATTTCCTTCCATATTTAACTTGAACTAATGAGAGGAAGAAAGCTTGCAGATTTATTAAACAAAGCAAATTGCTAAGAAAGCAAATAGACAGAATATAAAAACATCAGGAATATAGCTTCACCAGATATATCTTGTCCATTTATTCCAGCAAATAAGATTAGCTGTAATGACTCATCATGGTACCTTGCAGCACATTAACAAACAAATCAGTAAATTTATAATACTGTATTTTATTAAAATAATGTTCAATCCAAATAACAAGCTAATCTAATGAACCTACTGAGATGCTAGAAAAGACAGCTATTTGTTCTAGTGCCAAATAGAAGGCATTCAGATAACTGCAGATTAACAACATTATACTGTGAATTACTTAGGCATAGAGGGACCAGGTAACCTGACACATTTTTTCATACTTAACAGTGCAGCAAGCACAAAACCTTCAGCAACTACAGCTGCCTCAAGTTCACAATGATGTACAAAAGCTAAGAAGTTGCATTCATTCACAAAATGTTCAATATTTTATCAGGGCAAGAAACCCTCTACGGAAAGAAGGTAAAGCAATAGGCATTAATTCAATATCTCATCCTCTTCATTTCTAAATTTTACTAGTTTCTTATGGGACATCTTATACCAGGAATACAAAAACACAAATAGCAAGGGAACAAACAGCATAAGCACTGGAAGCTGCAATATTCTACTGTGCAACCAGCAACATTTTTAGCCAAGGTCCAAAGATGATGCATCCTTTCTGGAAAAATAAAATGGAGAGATCAAGTGGCTGCCCTGACACCTTTTACTTTTTCCTTCCTGCATATATTCTCATGGTTTTAGTATCTCCACATATTTGTCAACTATTATGCCCAAAGCTAGACCTGTAAATCAGCAAACAACTATTGAAGCAATAGCTTGATATTTGGAAGTCAAAGCATTACAAAATTCCCCTGTATTAACATCCAGGACAAGAAGACTGCAAATAAACGTGCACTTATTTCTTTTTTTCTTTTTTTTTTTTTATGGCATCAGATCTGAAATGCAGATAAAGCCTACCAGTTCTGCTTCAGAATTTCAGAATACAGTCTTTCACATGGTTCCTCTGTTCATAATCACAATTTTATAGACCAAAAGTTCTATATCTGGCTTCACAATTGTCAGTGTTGGGACAGCTATCCTAGTGCCTTGAGATGTAGCACTCATCATCTGGCTTTTCACTGGTGCCAACATACAGACAGAATTTAAGTTAATAGATACTTCGCAATGTTTCTCTTAACTGCTAAAATAAGGATTTTCTCTGGTGATCTGGTCTTGAGTGTCATAGTAACTTCATGCATGATATAAACCTTATTATCATAAGGAACAGACAGGACCAGGCTGAGCTCCTTCTGATAATGCCAGGGCTCAGAGCAACCAACTTATCCTTCAAACAGCCTGGGGAAGATGGTGCCTTACTGAACTGACAGTTCCTCTTTCTGCTGCCCCCAGAAAACTCTCTGCTAGCTCCCGCTTTCAAAATTTGAAATAAGGCTATTTTCTCATCGGGTGTCCTATGGGTAATAAAGTTTCAAAATTGTCTATTCATGAAAAGGTACAAAAAGCCTTTAGTTTCCTAACCTCGGTATTCAGTTTTCTCAGAGTACAAGCTTTACATCAACTACAAACCAGTCTGAAACATAATTTGTAGATCTCACTGTATCCTTTTATTTTTAATGACAGAGATGATAGAGATGAGAAAGCTGTATGCATGCAAACCTGCAATGCAGAAAGTTATTTGCTAATCATGAAGAACAGCCAGTGCTGCAATGGCAGCACACTGCAGAGGTAAAAATGCTAGCTTCATCTGCTGGCTGGAAAGCAGCCCTGAATTCAGCTTCAGTGAAATGCAATGACATTTACCTTGCCTCCCCCACAGGCTGTTTTGCCTGCACTAAGCATTCTCACAGAGCACCCAGTACCATAACTATTTGATGGATACAATCTAACTCAGGGATATCAACATGCTCCAAGCATCCTTCTGTCTGTGGTCACAAAAGATAGCAATTTGGGTATCTGATGGAGATAAGAAGCTTCTCAGTAAGGCTAGAGTACTCAATTTGACACAAACTATAGGTTAAACTCTCGGTGAACACTTGTCTGGTTTGACTTTCATCTTCAGGGATTGGAGGAGGCACTTTTTATACAGTTTATTTGGTGAGGCTGAGGAAGCAAGGAAATTGAGGCTTCCTAGAAAGAGAAAAATATCCCTGTGAAGTAAATATTTTTACATTAAAGTTGGAAATGTTTTATGAATATACATAAAAACAAGCCAGGGAAGCCAGCTGCCCCTTCAAACATTTCCTGAAATGCTAAAAATAGGTTCCTGAAATGAATGAAATATTTTACTGAATTCTGAAAATGTGAAATTAAAATTGATTGCAAAATGGTTGGTTAAGCACAAGTGCTCAGTCAAACTCCATTGCCTTCTGCCAACTGCGCAGTCCCTGGCTACCCATGCTCTGATAAAAACCTGATCACCACCTAGGTTTTCAGCTCCCAGAAATAGTTTTCAAAATTATTTTTCCATTCCAAGCATGGACTAAACCTCTGCTTGGTAGAGACATCCCATGAATTATAGGCATACAAGCTCAGCTCATAAGCTCACGCTCGCATCCATGGAACTACAGAGTCTCCTGAATCAATTTTCTACTGCCCCAGTGTTTTTTTTCCCCCTTTTTAAAAATTTTTGTTTGCGTGTGGCTATTTGTGCAGTGCCATAAGAATGCCCTAATGCTCACAAACAGATGGCACCATCTCAGTCTTGTAAAGCTGACCATCAAAACATGGAATTGGTGGCTGTAAACAGCCTGAAAAGGAGCGCAAGAGCATTTCTTCAGCACTATCTCTTTGCTTGGCTGCCTCAGATAATTACTGGCACACATTCAAACTAGATAACTGCGTCACTAGACAGATTACAACACACGTTGCCTGCAGGAACAGGTTTTAAAACTGCAATAAGTCTGACTTCTATGTAGGTCACCATTCTCATGAGCTGCGGCACTGGGAGACTACTGCACACAGAGCCAAGGGGCTGCGGAGGGCACGAGCACAGTGTGTACAGGTTCAGCCTCAGCCTTTCCAGCCTTCCTCACAGCCCTCCAGTTTCTACAGCACAAAATTCAGCTTCTCTCTCTTATGCAGGGCACCTCAGATGTGAGGTGAAGAAACAAATGAACACATCTACTTTGATTTACAGTGGACTCCTGTAAGATTATTTATAGTCAGAACTATACACATCTACTAATCCTATTTCATTTTTCTGACAGATATTTTTAGGCTTCTTGTCCCAGCCATTTTGCAGCTAAACGTTGTTCATACCTTCCATCGCCAGCAGGAGACAAAGCTCAAAAAATCTAAACAAGCCATACTGAATTTTCTGTCATACACACAAAAACATGGTCAGGGTCTATTAAAACTATTCTTAGAAATATATGACACAAATATATGACGCATTTAAACACTTTAACATTGCATTGAATAAGTAGTTGTTATAAAGTGGAAAAAAAACAATAAATTTCATTGTAAATTTCCACAGAATATCTCATACGAAATGCCGTTGCCCTAGATAAAACTGATCCATGAGAGCATTTCTGCTAGACTAGGACACCACCCAAAATTCAAACATACGCAAAATGGCTACTATTCTAGGATTGAATCTTGTGATCTCATATTCTCAGAGATCAATCTATTTTCATCAGAAGTTTTTCCCTGTATGACACATGCTACATCGGTGATGCCCAGTAATAATTTCTGTCCCAGCAAGCACTTTAAAGCTACCCTTCAGTTATTCAATATGTGACATTAAGACAGACTTTCAGCAGGAAAATCAGAGACAAGAGGATGATAAGAGTAAGACAAGGAAGAAGAGTGGTTCTATTAAAGCTAGATGTGCAGAAAATGAGGAAATGTAAGGGTGGCAGTCAAAGATAAAAGAGCATTGCCAGAAGGAGCATTGCAGTCACAGTATAAGCAACTGTAAGCTTCATGCCTGGCAAACAGCATTCAGTCCTAGAGCTTGGTAAAGGCACATCAAACTTGAAAGCTAGGAAAAAGACACCTTGTGAGCAACCCAAGTGAGAACTGCAAAGCTAACATAAAATGATCAAACAGGTGAACCTATACACACTTCTGTACTACAGAAGCCATGGAGACTCCTCACCGCAAGGGCTTGGGATGTCTCCCAAGACTGGATGGTGGGGGTGAACATATGACTACATACAGTCAGAATTTCATTAAATCAACACAGAAATTGTTTCCAGTGTTTCCATCCATTGGTTTTGAAAGGTGCCAGCGCATCGTTCTTTGTGGTACAGCCTGATAAGAGAAGCACTAGGCAGATTTTATTCGTTCCTCTGAAATGACATGAATGAACAGCATCATGGGACAGACACAAATGTCCTCAGAACTGCAGTACCTACTCAGCAATTAACTTTCTGTCCTTCAAAGACTGAACGTCAGTCATCTTTGATGCATTCAAATTATACCATCACCTTAATAAAAGTCAAGTCAATAGGGTTCACAGAGAACCTTTTACCTGTGTAATGTTTTCCAAAGAGACAAGAGGGGCTGTTAGTGCCTGGCTGCTCTTTGCTGTTGGAAGACGAGCCACCAGAGACTTGTCCCCAGGTGTGGGAGCCACAGCCATTGTGTAAGAGCATTGGCAGGCAGTTCTGCAGTGTTTTAAATCTCAGTATGTCAAAGCACTTTGGAAGACAAGCAGCAGCAATATCATGTCATAATTTTCTTCTGGAGACAGGAAAACTGAGCCAAAGAAAGACTAACTGATTTATCTATGGGGATGAAGAAGGTCACAAAGAAAGACTTTGTAAAAATTAGGGAAAAGCTCCTGGATCCCATTGTGACTGAATCACTGGACCCCACCTGCTCGAAGACATAGTTATAAAAGCTTTATAAATGTCACTGCATAAGAACTAAGATGATACTGTAGAATAAGAGCATAAGACTGATACTATCACTGATAAAAAAACAGAGCTCCAGATCAGAACTTTAAATCTGTATAGAAGGATTAATAGACATCACTCTGAAGCAGATTTTTCATTTAACACAATTGCAGATTTCTGTTTTGCCTCGCCAGATTGCTTCACTTGATCTGTGGTAGAGAACTATACCTAATAACCTATAATGATAATTAAATGGTATTGAAAAAATGAGTAAATTCCACATACACTCCTTGAGAATGTAATTTTCAGGTTCTACTTACAATTCAGTTACCAACTCCAAACTCTCATCAAAAATGAGAACAAGGTATACTTGTACACTTCTCGATGCAGTCTTAGTACTGAAGTATACGCACAGAAAACCATTTCTACAGACTGTTGGCTTTCATCAAGACTGAATAAAGATGTCTTTCATCTTTCTTACAAATTAAATTGTCTTTTGAGTCAGAGTGCAGGCATGCATTTTTGTGAGTTGTGAGCAAAACATAATCCTATTGTTGCATAAATACCATGTGCAATTTAGCCAAAAAAAGAACTTAGCTCGTCTATATATAGCAGCACTCACTGACATCATGGTGGTATTACTCTGTCTTTATTCTTCTCTCATATACTTCAAAAGGAGCCTTGTGATTTTGGAGAAAATTTACACAGTCATTTTTTTCATACTGAACTTTAACAGAGCTAATGTTTCTGTAAGAACTGACTGCAGAGGTCTGATTCTTTGCCACACTGAGTTCCTGCTTTAGGAACAGGCATTCTCAGTAGAAGTTCTCCCTTTCTAGCTGAACCCCTGAAGAGAATACCAAAGTCTGAGACTCATATAAAAACCAACCAGATTCCCTGGGTTAAATTTTAGCAGGTAGGAATTAAAGTTAGCTACTCTGACTGCCTATTGTTTGAAGCATTACTCCAAAGAGGGATAGAAAGGTTTGCTTCTGTTTTCACAGAGCATTTGAAGTTTTCTTATGCAAATGAGACAGATACTCAGTTAATAGCTTAAAAGACAGCAAAAGACTCACACTAACTGTATTTCCTTATGTGCTCCCTTACATTACTCCTGCCAACCAAAGCATTTCTATTATTTTATAGGCTACAAAAGCTTTACACCCAGATGGAAAAAGAAGAAATGGAAATAGTAAAAAGGTCAACATAACAGCATAAGGGACCCTTACTTTTACCACACCATCTCTCTTCCTGCTGAGATGCTTCTGTGTTTATTCACCTTGTTGAACTTTCATGATATATAGAAGCATGACTACTAAACAAAATTGCATCGTATTTTTGACATTTTATGTTATTTAGTTAAGTTTCTCCTGAAGATTGGGAAATTTGCCAGCGCTATTCTTCATTTGACTTTTTTCAGTTTGTGTGTATTTAATGATTAATCATCGCTACTGAATGTCATGGGACTTTATAATGGTGATGCTTGCCTGCTCTCCATGTACTTATTCAGAGAAAGCTGTTCCTGTTCTTATTTCCATTTCTTAAGATGAAAAATAATTTTAAGAAATATAATGCATTTTCAGTCTATTTTTTATTTTGTAAAAAAAAAAAAAAAAAAAAGCAATATATTTCTTCTTTATCATGAAGTAAAAGTACTGAAACTATCACACTGGGAGAATTGATTATGCAACTGGACAAATTCAACAATGTTGTGATCTCAATTTGACCAAGCTAACTCGATAATTTGAATTAGTTTATATTAGGGTATTTTTAGACCTAATTCCTTACAGTATGTAGTGTAATTTCTGCCTATCGCATTATGAGTGTTAACATTTCACGTGAAGTGGTGAAATAAAGCCTACAAACCTGTCTACAAAAAGCAGCTCACACTCCCTTCATGTTGAGTTCGTATATGAAAAGTGTACGTTCATAACATTTCTTTAGAACAGCTTCCATCCAAAGTAACAGAATGTTTGCTAGAAGGAAAGTATCTGTAAAATATAGACAGTATAACTCTTTGTAGTCTAAGGTTAGAATAATTTCTTAAATTACAAGGGGAAGAAAAGCCATTTCAAACAAAGGGAGCTTTTGAAAGACCATCACGAAGTATATAGATAAAAAAAGTATTTTAAAAATTAAACTACTTCAATGTGTTGAGCAATTATATTATCTACATTTTTTCATTGCAAGCATAGTTTAAAGGAACAGCAGAAAAGGATACTGCTCTCATTTATATCACTATGGGCCTGCAGTAGTATCTCTGACATTTTAACTTGGGTTTGAGCGGTTATAATTTACAGAATTTTGTCGTCTTTAAAGGTGTAGAAATGTAGTTGATGCCTGAAGGACATTTTCATCAGCTCAGGCAGTATCAATTTCATAGAAGGAAGACTAACATTAAAATATATTTCACCCTTTTCCAGACAGATGCCAGTTGGAAGAAGCTGAGCATAAATATTAACAGAACTTCTGTGAAGCCATGTAATCTGTTAGACAGCCTGATCATTTTGAAATTTTCTACTTTCTCTACCTGTTCTACATCTATCAGAACACCCAAGTCTCAACACCTTGCTCTTTTACCCATGCACAAGAATGTCCAACAAAAACAGGAAAGAAATAATCTCTGCATAGCACTTTGAATACTAATCATAATTTTAAAGACAACAAGCAAAGCAAATACATGCAGTATTTTGGTAAGATTTAGAGACACAAATGTAAAAGAAAGTGCTAGAAAAGAACGCATACAGGGAAAACAAGGATTATCCTGCAAATAGTAAAATGTGCAATTTAGGGAGATAAACAATGATTCAATTTGCAATATTGAAAACATACCCATTTCAGAATAAAACCTTGTTTTTATGTGAAAAATAATCCGCTTCTCCTTTTTCCTAGATTAAGGCAAACAAAACCCAACAACCTGAAGCCCTTTTGAATTCAATTGCCCAGAGTCCTCATTAGGCACAAGGTACCAGACCAGTTAGAGGTAAGTCAGATGTATTTCTGAATTAATCATCTCCTGTTTGCCCTTCTTTGGTGACATCTGGAATTCTCTTTAGTACCAGCACCTTATGATAAGTGCTTTTCTGGAACTTGCCAACTTCTTCCTTATAGACTCCATTAACTTTGCAGTCAGGGAGGTGAATACCATTAACTGATTCCACTATCAGCTAACGAACTTTTTAAAGTATAACAAAGTAATTGCTTGAGCAGTTCAGTAATTCTTTAGAACTTACAAGTGGATTAGTCTGGGGTTCCAGGCTAAAAAAGTTAAAATACTCACTTCTGTATTGCAAATTCAAAGAAACTGTGGCAACAATACTGATACTACAACCTCAATGCCTAATAGTATGAGTAAGATTCATTAAATTAAGTAAAATTAATTAAAAATAAAAATTAATAACTACCTTGCCAAATGATATAAGCTTGGACTGTAAATGCCTTCTTCCCACTAATTCAAAAGCATTTTTTTGTGTTTTTTAATCAGACACTGATAGCACTAAGAAATCCAAAGTCTTTGTTATTGAAAAAAATGCGACAAAGAATGCCATCTCTTATGTTAAAAGAAATAAAAATAATCAAGAATAGATATTTTGGTGAAGAAGGGATGTTCATCTATTCAGTTCAAATTGTGGCAATTAACTAAGACAATAATTTACTGTCTTCCAAAACTGCCTTTTGAGCACTGCTGGCTGACAGAGCATGAGGAAAAGCACTGTGTTGCCTATTACTGCACATTTGAGTTTTAGGACTGGGTAGGCTGTAGCAGACTGACTTGAAAAATTCAATTTTTGTCTGTGCTGCAGACTTCAAGGTGCTGATGAAAGCGTGTGGGTTGGTTTGGATGTGAGCCATGCTTATTCCACACATCATTGTGTCTCCTGCACTAATGACTCACACCTGCAAATGCTGCTATCTGATTTCCAGGCAAAGATATTTATAAACTGGGACTGTGGGACCAGATCTTGCTGGTATAACCAGATCACAGTGTACCTAAAGCACCTGCCTGTGAAGCATAGAGGATTTGGGGATTCCTTCAGGATGTCATGAAAACTGGGTTTTCTCTGCTGATAAAAAACCACACTGCAATATTATTTTGCAGACAGTAATCTATTTGATGTGATAAAGCACTACTTTTCACTTGGCTGCACAAGAAATATGGTCATTGATCCATGAGGTCCACTGGACACAGAAAAACATCCCACTATCTTCTCTCACAGAAAGTACAGGAATTATTTGCTGTAAAGGTTATTTATACCTAGAGATTTATCTGTTACAGGCTACTTCAGACAAAAGAATACTTAATTCAAGCAAAAACAGTGTCTCCTAAGCTTGTGATTACAGTCTTGCCTCAAGTATCTCACTCTCTGGTCCAGAGAAGCGTTCTAAGTCAATGCTCAGAGATTTCTCCTACTTAGGGCTGCAGAAGCATGCGCTTTTGGTAGCACCTACATAGCCTTTCCTCCTTTCTCTGCAACTGGCCTTGAGTAGTTTTACTACATCTTCAGGTGATGCCATTTTGTTCTCTCTTTGGTGAATTTAGTGAATGGCATAGAAAAAAAGAATAAATGAAAACACCGCCACATTTGAGAACAACTGTCTAAATGATCTCTGTGTGAGAACAGCTTTGTGAACCACACAGTGAGCAACATCCACTGAGAAATAAAGAAGTGATCTGCTGCAGTGTAAATTTTGAAAGATGTTGATCTTACACCTAAGTACACAGCATCCTGCACCCTAATGTTGAAAATCACATCGTTTTCTGAATCTGAGATGAAGGCAATTGTGTATCTAAATAAAGCTTTGTTTAAATGGAGGGGCAAAAAGGGGAAAACTGTATATACAAAACGGGTGCATAAGCAAGTCTGTATGAGTTATTTATACAGATACATTTTGCTTCCAGCAAAACAAAGGTTCTTCCAAACAAGTTCATGTATACTTCATCCTGTGCCTCAGAGGAAAAACAGTAAGGTATCAATATTGATATGGCTGTTGAACTGCAGACCAGAGGGCATTTGATTTAAGGTAGTTGAAATGTATTCAGAAATCATTATGCCACTGCCATCTTTGGTGTGAAATTACTGATGTTTTAAGGGCTTACTTCTGCCTATATTATAAACTATTCCACCCAGCTCTGTAAATGTTTAAAACAAAACAAGGCCTCTCTTCCAGTTGTAGCCTCTAAGTAGTCAAGGTAAAGCAGAATGCACCCTGATGCTCCCCAGTAAAAACTTCACAAACTGAAAAAGGATATCTGGTCTTTAAGCTGCAATACTAACAGAATAGAAACCTGTCCTGCCATTGTACAGGCTGTTCTTCCCTCTCAGATATTTTATGAAGAAAGGCAGAAAGACTATTGTTCTTTGATTTGATTAGGATTTGAGTAGGGCTGCTTTCCTTCTTTTTGTCTGTAAAATTTTGGACTGCAAAAGCTGTCATCAAACAAGCAAGATTAACAAACCGAGCTTGAACAATAAGGGATATGCCCTGCATTGTACACCTCTGTTTCATATAGCTGTGTGGCACTGCAGCAGAGGTGCAAAGATAAATCCAAATTTAGCTCGCTGCACATTTGCCCAACTTTGTTCTCCTGATTTTATTCCTTTTACGTATCATTTTAAACACATTCCCAATGCTCAGTATTTTTGTGTCACTTTATCTGCCTAAGAAACTACCCGTCTCAGCTTAGATTTCCATTTGACAGGCATTCAATCCTGTTGTCCTTACACTCACTTTCTAAGACTGTTTTATATTCTTTTCTCAGAATTCTTATTCCCAATTCCCTCTCTGCTTAAGGAACAACCAGTTTTCACTTAGCTATTGTTTCCTTTTTAAAAATATATATTTTTATTTTTTTAATGATAAAATATTCACTACTAAAAAAAAAAAAATAAAGATTTCCTATGCCTGGAACTAGAATATTCCAAGAAACAACGTATGAATTCCACATCCTACCCTATCAGTTGTCCAGAAACATGACGTAAGTAGGTAAATAAGATTTATTCCTAGTACTTTCCACTGTGAATGGCTATTTTCATTTATTTTATCAGTATCTGCGTGACTGTGGATTTCATGATGTTCAAGAGACTAAACTCAAAACACAAAGTGATTTCACTGAAAGAGACCAATAGATGGTGCCAGTACTATCAAATCCAGACTACTAAAAAGCTCCATATCCTTATACATTTTGCCTGAGGCATTTAAGTAAAGTGCTTACTGCTTTTTTTGTTTGTTTGTTTATGCTAGCTAAGGATTTCTTGAAAATAAATCATTTTCAATTAGCAACTACAAATCAGACTGCAGCTTCTAAAACAAAAACAACAAAAAAACCCATCAAACATCCTTTCCACGTCCCAAAAACACCATCTTTTCAACCTCATTTCTTAGAGCTGCTGGCTTAACGTAGAAACAACTAATTATTTTTAGTACGGGCATCACCACTCCTTCCTTCCCCTCTACCCACCTTTAGCCCCATGCAGATTTGCTGAAAGTCAGAGACTACATCCACCCTGAAGAAGAGCAGAAGCTCCATGGCACAGGGCTAGTTCTAACTTTTTACCTGCTGCCATGACCAGTCTGTGTTCGCGCTTTTATTTTTACTGAATCAATTTTGTATGAATCAGCTGGAGCACTTCTTCTATGAAGAAGATAGGTTGAGGAAATTGGGGTCATTCAGCCTTGAGGAGTCTCCAGGGAGACTTTATAGCAGCATTCCAGTACACAAAGGGGACTACAAAAAGCTGGAGAGAGACTCTATCAGAGAGTGTAGTTACAGGACAAGGAGTGATGGCTTTAAACTAAAAGAAGAGAGATTCAGATTAGATATTAAGCTGAAATTTTTCACTCAGAGGGTGATGAGGCATTGGAACAGGTTGCCCACAGAGGCTGTGGGTGCCTCATCCCTGGAGGTGTTCAAGGCCAGGTTGGATGGGACTCTAAGAAACCTAGTTTTGTGGGAGGTGTCGGCGTTTACAGCAAGGCAGTTGGAGCTAGATGTTTTCTTAAGGTCCCCTTCCATCTCAAGCCATTCTGTGAATTTATGATATATTCCCTACCATCTTTAATGTAGAAATACTTACATAAAAGAACCTGGGTAATCTTTTACACCTTCCTATTCTCAGCTTGCTAGCAAAAACGCTATAAACGAGCACCTCAGCTAAGTGTTCTCATTTTAAAAGAAATATAGATAACACGTTTTGCTTTAAAATAACTTGAAATAGGATCATATTTCAAGTCATATACTAAACCAATGCTAGGAAACATAACTGCCCCCCTCAGAAGTAAGATCACTATAGGCGCTTCAAGAGTATAAGTAATAACAAAAGAAATCTAGATTTCAGAGTTACAGACGCCCACAAAACATTACATACTGATACAGAATACCTTCTTACTGCCTACATACAAAATAATTATAAACGTAATATTTCCCTGATGACCACGTTCAATCACACTAGGTTCTACACTGGCCTTCTAAAGCTTTACTTAAGAAAATATCAAATTAAAGGATCTTTTATCTCACAAATGGCATTGCAGTGCCCAAAAGCCTTCTTATTTCAGCTCACAGCGAATAAAAGGCATTATAATGAAATACTCAGAGTTGTTGAGGTTAAGCATCTCACACCCAGCTTACTCTGCAAAACATAGCAGTGCGGTTGCATCAGAAACAAGCTGTACACTCAACGAGCACACAGGAGGTACTATGAGAAAAGTTATAAACGACGCACGTTTTCATGCTGTAACTGTGTTGTTAACACCTACATCACAGAGCAAAATATATATTAGAGTTATTATTTCAATAGTACTATACACCAAGGAGGAAAAAAGGGGAGATGTAAACATAAACAAAATTTTTAAATTTATACAGTGATCTATTTCGATGGAGTTCACAAATGAGTAGATGCAACATTTGCTGTTCTACGTTACCCAACTCTGTCCCACTTCATACCTTACAACATTAAGAAATCTTTCTTGTACTTTATTCTTGTCCTCTGCTTGATTTTACAGGTTTTTAGTGGCTTGCACTAAATCAATTCCAAGGGGCTGCCTAGGGCAAGCCACGCCTCAAGACTGCCTCTGCCATTAGAGTAGAGTACACCTGTCTCAAAGGGGCAAAAGTATTCTATTCCAGAAGTTGGCAGGGCTCATCAAGAGTGCTTTAAGCTAGATTTGAAAGGGGAAGGTGATAAAACCATGCTCCCTAGAGATGAGCTAAAGGGCAGCATGCCAAGGTTTGGAGTGAAAGCAATAGCTCAGCTGGCACACACCTACACTGCTGGTAATAAACTACTGGCAAGCACACTACAATCAGATGGGTTGTAAGTTAGTAAGATCCTCCAATCTACTCAGTGAGGTGCTGGGTACAACAGAGTACATCTGAAAAGATTCCACACCAATGTGCGTGATGAGGAACAAGCAAGAGCTAGAAACCTTGGCTCAGTCCCTAAGCCACAACATCACTGACAGAAGCAGAACCTAGTGGGAAGAGTCCCGTGACTGGTCTAGTGCAATGACACAGTGTACTCAGCCAGCCAGAAAGGTCAACCACATCCTGAGGTGCATCAAGCACTGCACTGCTAGCCAGCCAAGTGAAGTGATTGTTCCACTCTACACTGCACTGATGTGGCCTCACCTCAAATACTGCGTGCAGTTTTGGGGGCCGCAGTACAAAAGAGAACATAAGACTATTACAGTGTCCAAAAGAGGGCTACAAAGATGGTGAAGGGCCTTAGAGGGGAAGGCATATGAGGAGCAGCTGAAGTCCCTTGGTTTATTCAACCCAGAGAAGAGAAAACCAACTTCTTCAGGAGGAAGAGGAGAGGGGCAGCCATTCACCTCCTCTCTGGTGACCAGTGATAAAGTAACACGAAAAAGCCTGAGGTTGTAACAGTGGTGGTTCAGGTTGGCTATCAGGAAAAGGTTCTTCAAATGTGTGGTGGGATATGAGAACAGTTCCCCAAGGAAGTAGTCAGGGCACCAAGCTTGCTGGAATTCAAGAAGCGTCTGGACAACGCTCTTAGTCATATAGTACAATTTTTGAGTGCTCCTATGTGGAGCCAGGAGTTGGACTCAGAGATCCCTATGGACCCATTCCAACTTGAAGCACTCCAACTTTGAAGGAGAATTCTACAATTCCTCATTTTTTGAACATCTGAATTGAAATGAACTTTTTTCTGCACCTTATGGTAGTACTGTGTTTGAGAAAACTAGGTTGGTTGGCCCAAAAATAAGGTAATCTTGTAGACTCTTGAGCAGGACAAAGAGCAATACAGTGCATCATTTTAACACACATCTCCACATTTACCAGAGAATCACTGATAGCATTGGAAAGACTATCTCACTGCTGCAGTCGAAAACATTTTAAGTGAAGATACACTGATGTCATCTGCATTTTAAAATGAATACCCAAAATAATAAAATGTAAACAAGGGCAAGAGTGTCAAAAAAGTACAACTTCACACAGCATAAAGTTAAATCAAGAAATAACCATATCATCTTAAATACATTAGCATTCATACTTTAACAGCAGAAAGCATTATGTAGGCTGTACTAAAATGTCTGTCATATTGGTTGTATGATATTACAAGAAAATGTGTTTAAAAAATAACAAACATGAACTTGAGTGTTAGATGGCCCAAATCATTTGACAGCAATATGGACACATAGCAAGTAGTAACTAACTTGTTCTGGTGCTGTTTTACAACTTCAGCTTCCTAGGACCACTGCTTTCAAAGCTGATATTTATGGTTAAGTGACTATTTCAATTCAAGTGTCTGGTTGTTCATGTATACACAATCATAAAAGATAAAGAATGAAACAAGTATCACAGGCTGGCCTGGAATATGGCTGTACCAAATCAACTCTCTTGAGAGTATGTAAGGGCAAATTTGTACCTCACATAGCTCCTGTTCTGGGTTTTGAATGATTCCAAGTAAGAATGGAGCATTTCTTTTCACCCAATTTAACAGTTTGCTTAGCTCACGTGAGCTGTGCTTGTGCTGCAAAAGTTAGGAGGTCAACATTGTCAATATCACAATTATTTTCTCTTTTTACTAGAAGACAGGTTTAGTTCCAGTGGCTAGGACACAAAGAAGGCAACAGTTGTAGTTTCTTTCTCAGCTCTAACGCTGGCCTGGACAGTTACTGTGAGCCACTGCATCATTTTCAAGTTAAAGTACCACAGAATACAGAAAATGTGTTTTTTCCAGTCTTCACTGAAGAACATACTTTGCCTCTGTTCCCATGTATCTGAAGAACTTAAAAACTTTCACACTGATAAAGTCATCAGTAAGAATGCTGCAGTTTTTTGTTCTCCCAGTAAGCTATTTCTTTTCTTCTCCACTCATTCTGTACAGAGGAGCTGCCAAGTCACTAGACAAGCATTGCTTATTTTCTGCTAGTGACCTAGCAGGATTCACAGCCTGTGGATCACAGCCTCCAGCTTAGGAAGTGCTAGACCTTTTCTCCTTGCAGCTGAGAAGCAGCATTAGCATTTCCTTCCTCTGGGACTCTGAGTAGGAATGACAAATCTCTAAGGTTTCCTTGGTGGGGTGGGGACAACACATGCTATGTTCAGATGATAACAGCTGCTGGGTAAAGTGCCAGAAACTCAAAGGAAACAAACCAATGGTTTCCAAACCATAGCTCTGCTCAACATGTGGACACACGCATTGAAAACTGAAACTTTCAGTCATCCTCCAAGCATGCGTTTAAGACAAATCCTATCCTTCCCACCATAACTAAACAGCCACAGGAGTTATCTCTAGAGCTCGGAGACTAACTGCACTACACACAAACACCCATGAAGCTTCATTTTGAATATAAAAATCCATTTCCTACTGGCATATTCCAGCCTCCACTAATATTTTTTTGCCCCCAAAAGCATTACACTTACATTCATAAATCTTAGTTTCAAGAGAAATAAAATATTTCCCTTCCCACACTGTATAAAAACAGACATTAGGACCAGCGTTACATTAATACCAGTAGCAAGCCAATATTTAGGGAATGTGAAGTGTTCTGCATGACGTTTTGCATGAAGTGCAAAAGAAATGTGAAAGGGCAGCAACCAGTCAGCTCATTTTTGAATTTCTGAAGGTTAATATCAAATAACAAATGGCTACCACAGACACTTCTGCAGCTTCTAGCAACATGTTTGAATAGCTTTCTTTAAAGTGAGGAGTTGAGAGCAGACCTGTTTCCACTGAAAAGAGCTGTTTCTTGTCAGAAGAAAATTAAATACAGAGATAGCAGGTACAGATTTATTTTTACAGAAGTACTGATTTATTTATTCTTAAACACTCATGCCTTCCTTTTGGTCCATTTAGCCCAAGTGTGACTGCAATTTGGTTTCATCAGAAGTAGTAGATAGAGTAGGCACCGCTTTGAAGCAGTATTGTTTTATATAAGCAATACATTCATTCTCACACTTTAAACCAATTTTCCTCTGTGTTATCCTTCAGAAAAAAAAATCTTCTGTCTTGTCTTTCTCAGGGTCACATTACTTCTCATTAGTACATGCCCACAGAGCTTCTCAATGCAATCAGACATGTTCCATATGAACACCTCTGTTTTGCACTTTGACAAGCATGCGTCAGTTTGGGAACATCTGCTGACAGTCCCTTCTGTTCTGTAAAGGAACATAATAGCTTCAAAATGGCTATTAAAAAATGAAATGCCTAATGATTAAAGCTACTAATGTTAACAAGTCTAAGCCCAACACTTGACAACAGCACACTTATAGTGTGCATATTCCATTAACCAATGAAAAGTACTTTGCTTGTTTTAGATATGAATAAGAACAGTGTTGTGATCATCTCTGTGTTTCATGGTGTGAGTCATCTTGCATAAAAAGTCCCTTGATTTTACCTTCTGCAGAACACATTAATTTGCTTCCAGCTGTGTGGAAATCTGTAATCCAAGTGTCTGAGAGCTCTTTGGATGCAGGCTGCTGCCCATTCTGACAGCTGCTAATACAAGCAGCTAATATTATTGGACCCCACTGATTGTGTATATTACATAAAACAAAACAGAATTTGAGTTTTATTTCAACAGCATTAAAACTCACAAGTCATATTTCTTGGTAATGGAGTACTCCCTGCAAATTAAAAGATGGATTTTTAGTTAAGGGGACAGAATCTGACCTTTTCTCCCCAACTCTTAACTCAGAAAATCACTGACACCTTTTCCACAAGTCATAAGAAAAGAAACACCTATAGGTGAAAAGCAGAAATGCACACACACATTATCTGGTAGGACAGTAGTACAGAGCACAACGCAGTGATTGGAGCTGTTACAGACTGCAGAGACAGCCTAAAGAAGCTGCAAAAATTGGATTTGCCAAGTCTGACTGTTGTAATGTCCACTAAAGGTTGTGATTACCTCCAGATTAACAAGTAATCTTGAAAATTTAAAATAACTTCCAGGCTGAGCTATTCTTCGAATATTTCTGCCACATACAATGAATTCTCAGCTACGTGATGCAGATTTAAGCCAAACCCTACAGCTGGCACACTCTGAAGTAGATGGAAGCTTTAAGTAAATAGGCTACTTTTACAAGGTTTACAGCCACCCAAAAAAACACATTTTCCTCCGTAAGTCTGATGATTTTATAACCTTTGGTTCCATGATACCTCGAATATAGCTGTAATATTAGTTAATTACAGCTTCATTAACAATCTGACAGAGACATCACTATTCACTTCCTTCACTAACTTTATAAAAGTTCAGAGACACAACAAACTCCCACACCTCCACAGGAAAAAGATCTACATTAAGAAAACTTTTCTCCTCTATGCTTGAGCACACATTAGTACCTACAATTAATAAATAGATGGTACACCAACAACAGTGCAGAAACCTGTGTTCAAGTACCCAAACCAAATATACGAGCTGAGAACAAGAAATTACAGAACTTGCTACAGGAAAAAGGATTCCAAATAACTGACTTTAAGATAACTTCCTGAAAGCATTAACTGTGTAATACAGTAAATCCATCAAAACAATATAATATCCTTTTGATGCACTAAAATGTAAGGAACACACACAGTATGCTTTGATACATTTGACAAGGAAGTGTCAGACTTCTAGACTATTTTAATTATTAATACACAAAAGCTTCAATGAAAATACGTTGTCATTTTGTCCTTGCGGAGATAAGATCAACCTTGCAACCTTATGGTTCTACTTTGTGATTACATGAGCCAGCCTGATCTGCAGCCCTAGTCTAGTGCTGTTAAGTCAAGTTAGCCTACTTCTAAAGGTGAAGAGTTTGCCGCTTTTACAGTTTCTCACTTCTACATGACTTTTTAGTTCCCTTGACATTTGTTTGTGCAGCCTTCCTTCAGCTGAAAAACTTAAAAATTCAACTCCCACAAACTATACAAAAGGACTTCTGAAGCCTACTGAAAGGTCAGCAGACACATGTTTGTGACACCAAAGCTTTTTTTATTAAAAACAAAACAAAACAACACTACTCCCTCATCCTCTCTTTGGATAAGCAATTGCTTCCTGCTCACTGTTTGTACAGTGCTCATCACAACCATCAAAAAGCAAACAAATGAAAACAAGATACACTCTTTCAAAAAAGAGAATAAATTATGTACCTAGAAAAAGATGATCCTTCATCTCCATAAAACTTAAAATTTTCTCATTAGAATTGCCACTTCTGTTATTCTCCAAAGTGAATGTCATTATTTAAGTATGTCAATGTGATGACGTACATGTGATTACATACGACTTGCACAGGAGAAATCAAAACATTTAATAGTTTCTTTCAGACTACTGAAGAGTCATGCATGTTAATAATAAAGCACATCGTATCTTAATTTATGGGTTTGGCTTGGAACTTGCATCCAAGCAAACACTCAAGGAAGAGCTGCAATGGCTTCAAATGAAACCTTATCACCTCCAGTCTGAGTGTCACCACAGTTAAATCAATGCCAAGACTCAAACCCTGGACTCAGTGTTTTGCTTGGCTGGTGAATTTTGTCTAGCATACATTTTGCATGGAGCATTTTCCAGCATTCAAGAGCAGGCAGACTTCCCATATGAACATAGTGATTACACCCAAGCACAGTGTTACCTTCAGAACCTCCTTGTAGCAATCTTGTGCAAGAGGAAATAGAATGGGATTAATAGCAATAGACCAGAAGCTAAGAAATATAGAATAAACTACCACTCTTTCAATTTCTACCTGAAAAGCAAGTACATTATCAGTAGTATTTTGTAAACAGTATTACTTGTTTAAACATTTAAGACTTAAGAACACATTTTGGCTTTCATAACAAACCTATTGATGTTTATTTTGCTCCTTTACACTAATATATAACTTAGGAAAGCATCTCTGATTGCTGAACAATTTAATCATGCACAGATTTTGGTTTTTTTTTTCCCCTCTCTTTAAGTGTAATTTAGCCTAGTGCAGGTGGTAGTCTTATCTGAAAAAAAAGAAAAAAAAAAAAAAAAGACTCTGGAGAATGCATTAGCATTCTAGTAACCAAAGCTGACAGCCACATACAGAAAGACAAAATGAAAAGGCAGCTTCCTACAGAATTTCATGTACTTGCATGAAACATTTTTGCCACTTGTCTTGTTGCAGATAACTTGAGTAACGAGAGGTCAGAAACCAGAATGTGTTGGAAGTAAGTTTGCTAACACTCAGCTTCAGAGAATCAACGACCTTGAAGCATTTTTGCACTCAGCATCATAACAAAAGTATTTTCTGAAAGTGTTAGTGCCAACTAAAATACCGTTAAGAAAAAAGTGGTAAAGATACATTTGTATCCTAACCTCATTTCCAAGTATTTCCAAGACTGAAATTATCACCAGTGGAACCTCTCAAAACAGGTGTGAAGGCAAACATTGCTAAAGTCCCTATGCCTTTGCCTATGATTTCAAAGTTTTTTGATAATTTGTATTTCCCTAAGTACTGAAGTGAATTGACATCATTGCAAATCTCCCCACCCCCATTACACTCTTTCTCCCTGCATATTCTAGGAAATACAACCACACTGGCAAGAAGACAACCTGCCATGCTGTGCTGCCCACCTAACTAGAGATACAATTACACATACTCTTCACTACTGCTACTATAATCAAAGTTGTTTGCATCTTCTGGATCCTTTCCTATTTTTTGCTTTTAAACAGATGATCCATAATTCTCTTTATCTAACTTAAAGTACTCTGCTTTGTATTGGCAAAATATAAACACTACTTCCACATTTCCCACATACTCTTAGCTTTTCATTTTATTTTTTAAGCCGTGCCAGGTTGTGATAACCACCAGTAGCAGTTTTCATGGTCTGACATCTAATAGTTCTCTGAGCACACACAGACTTCTGTAACATCAAAAGATTTTATGGAATGACCTCACCAGCCACCAGCGTGTTTCAGCATCTGAGTGCAAAGTGATGCATGCTGAGCTTTAGCAAACAGCAAGTCTTTCAAGAACCCTACCCCTTTCACAAGGGCACACATCTGTGAAAAACATAGCAAAAACACAGACAGAAGCCAAATCATAGCAACAGGATAACAAAAAAGGTAAAGCACTGAGGGAAAACAGGCTTTATATGTAGTACAAAGTTAAGATACTGATCAAAAAAGGATAATATAGCTGTTGCAGGAGAAATTGAAAGAGATAGAGTGATACGTAAGCTAAAAAGCAGAATAGCAGAGTTCCTGAACACCCACAAAACCACAGAGAGCATCAGGCTACTCCCAATATCTGTGACATTCATGCATCCAGCCATGTATACCCCAACTCCCAGCAGGTTGATTAAAACTCTATCTGCTAAATATTTAAGAGTTAGATTTTTCTAACTTCAGCATCACAGGCCAGTGCAGGCATCTAACATCTAAATTAATTTTTTTTATATAAACAAAAATAAATCTTAGTGTGACTTGTCATATCTACTCTCATAAAATCCACAAAACTGACAGCAGAAGCAAAACAGGAAGCCATACAAATTAGAATAAATTAAATTACAATCAACAATCCAAGTTATTCATCTCAAGTTAAATTATCATTAGAAGAAAGTCTAGGTACATGATGAAACAATAATTGAAGTATTTTTTCTTAATACTCAGGATGTACTAATTCAGAATTACATCAGAGAAGTAGACAATCATTCAGTAATCTGAGTGGAAAAGCGTCTAATCGATTAATACACGCTGAGTTCTGCCTACTTCACAGTATACAGGCTTACAAAGCAAATTTCTTACTAACCTATTATTTTTTCCTCTAGAAACAGAACTTTTTTTTTTTTGGTAATGCAGAAACTGCAACAGCTTGAAAAAACCTACCAAATTAGTATTCATTCTTCAAAATGTAAGCATCAGTGCAGCAACATCAAACCTCTTGACAACTGAACACACAGAATGAGCTAGAGACCCTCTATTTCTACAGGTTGTGATAATTTATCAGGTGTTGTCACATCTCACATGAATGGCCTCTGCTCCTTGCTTACAGTCATTTCTCTTAACCTACTTCAGAAAAATAGAAGACTTATCCGTACATGAACAGCTCAGGCTGGCACCAACTACTGAGCTTATCACTTAGTGGCTAGGTTTTGTCAGATGTTCATGAGATCACAAAAACCAGAACATCTTTGTGCTTATAAAGGAAAAATAGTCTATATTGCATATTGTTCCAAATTTTCAGTTAGATGCAATATTCAATTCCTTGATTTGTTGGTGAGAAGCTTCTTGCAAGCCTGCCAGTTTAAATACTTCTGTGGGCAGACTTCAGCTGTTACAGACAAGTTTTCCAACTTTCTGAAGTTCAGAATTATTCAGCACTATTTCAGAGACCAGAGTTTACCATTTCTTGCAATAGCAATATAACTACAGCTATGTTTCAGCACTGTGCACATCCAATCAGAGCTGCTGTTGATACTGGAACCTTCTGGACATACAGGATTAAAAGTTCATGATTTTATGCCTTAAACTAAAGGAGAAGCCCTGCAACCCCTGGGTATTGCAGTTAACAAACCTTTGTGATTCAGGCACAAAAGCAAATACATAGCCCTCCTCATGTTTTCCACTGAGCATGACAAAAGGAAAACTCAGATCGTGTTTATGGTAACAAGCCTTGGTGATCTCTCATCTTTCAAAGCCTCTTCTTTTTAGTAGTAAGCAAGATCAACTCACAACAGCTCTGCTCTTTAGGACTGCTTCAATTCAGACTGCAATACATGGCCACTGTCTTACAGGACATCCCACTGACACTGAGAAATACACATTCACATGCTAATGAATATACATTCATCACACAAACCTTACTTATATCAAAAGGAATTTCCCACATAAAGACAATGTTATCACAGCACCAGCAAAGAGGGACAATTTCCATAGGCTCCACCACTTGTCTCTTCACCACCCTACTGCAATACAAATTCACCACAAATTTTAGACTGAGAAAATAGGACTAGGATGTCACTAGGACATCCTCAGGTCTCAGCCCTCCACAAGTCTGTCACCACTCCACGCTTGCCTTCATTTGGACCACACAGCCTTATGCATCACATCCTATCCTATGGCTCCAAGGCATTTCCACTCATCTTGGTGAGAAAACACACCATAACACCACTGAACTATTACCATGCCAAAGAGCTATTATCCTTTAATTTGCCTTGTAACTGTGACACCAGCATAGCAAGATTCAGCTGGTCCATTTTTACACAGCAAAACTTTTTTTTTTTTTTTTTAAAATGGGAAAGTAAAAATAACAAGATTTGGTTTTGTCCATTCCATGCTACAATACTGACAGGTAATTGCCAACAAATTAACAGAGGTTAATTTCATGCCAACTTCAGTCCTAAGACTATAGCCTTGAAGACTGCTAATATTGACATGGTTTTGCTAAAAACATGGTGATAAGTCATCTGAGTGGAAGGTCTCCCCCCCAGACCAGGTTGACAATTAAAGTACTTGCTCATAGCTTCCACAAAGCACTGTTTGAGTGTTCTTCCTAGCCCCCCAGCCACTATCACTATGCAGTTCACGGGAAATATTCTCATAAACAGTTTGCTTACCCTGATAGAGGCTACTTAAGTGTACTGCATAATTTTCCTACTGAAATTTGATCACCACTTCACAATTTTAAACAATATACATCAGTTGTCTCTGATAGCACCAATAATGGTTCTGACTGAAAAAAGAAACTATCGTAGCATGGATTAACTCTAGCATTCGCCAGCTGGGCAGGAAAGGTGAAATCAGTTCCACTCAGCAACAAGTAATCATCAACCTTGTTGACTAACTTTCACTGGTGGCCTGACATTTTTTATGCTTTGTTCTAAGGTTTTTTATTTCCAATATCCACCTTGATTCAGAAAGCCTTAGAACCTTTTTGCCAAAATTAACAGTCAAAGACAACCAATCAGATTTGATACCTAACAAAGCCTTTTATATTCCTGTGATGCAGTGGCATCAAAATGCTAATACACAGCAAATATCTACCCCAGCTCTCAAAACCTGACATACCTGACAGTTAATTTTACAACAGCAGGAAAAAAAAAAAAACATTTATCATTTTTCTTTATCTGTCTACAGCACACAGAGAAGTCAAAATAATTCCTGCTTCTCCAGATAGGGAAGTGCTGACTTGCCACAGCAATACCTGCCCACGACTTGGGAGTAGACATCACTCCTGCCAAATCAAACAGTTCACTGCCTGGAGGAGCTGCTCCAGGTGGCAACTTCACAGCTTTTCAAGACTAAAGATTCTTTAGAGAAAAACAACTGGCATGAAAATGAATAGGAAGAAGCTCTTTCCTATGTTAACTAAAAGCAAAGAAAGGAGGAATAACACAAATTTAATGCACATCAGATAGCGATTCTTCACTCAACACATAGGAAGTTTTTGAAAGCTAACAGTTCAGCTGAATCAACTCTTTAAAAGGGTTGACAACTGCAGGACAAGGGAAAATGGTTTTAAGTTGAAGGAGGGAAGATCTAGGTTGGATGTCAGGGGGAAGTTCTTTACAACCAGAACAATGAGATGCTGGAACAGGCTGCCCAGAAAGGTTGTGGATGCCCCATCCCTGGAGGTGTTCAAGGCCAGACTGGATGGGGCCCTGAGCAGCCTGGTCTAGTATTAAACGGGGAGCTTGATGGCCCTGGTTGTGACAGGGAGGTTGGAGATTCATGATCCTTGAGGTCCTTTCCAACCCTGACCATTCATCTTACTTCAATAAATGCCTGAAAAAATTCATAATTGGAAAGTCCTTGGGTTGGTAATGAAGTCAAGATACCACATCTGGTAAACCATGAAAAATAGGAGTACGCAAGAGGAATTTCACCTAAAGCTTGTCTTATCCAAGGCATTTTTCTCTGAACAGCTGACAGAAAGGTCACCGAGTTAGTCAATCTTTTCACATATCTTTTATGTTTCTATAGGAGAAGAGGACAAGGATTTTTCTCACTTTATGGCCACAGAGTTAATTTTCTAGATACAGAGACCACACATTCCTGTGTGCTCCACATTGTTGCTTACATACTCCAATTGCTGGATCTGCAAACTTCAGTTTCTCCAGCTAGCAGTAACAAAGACAGCGAGGAGGAGGATTGAGTTCTTCCTTTTGATATACAACCAGGAGTCCACCGATTTTAGACTCTCTATACTTTCACAAACCAATCAAGCACAATTTACATTGATATGTAAAGCTGAGCACATGTATTTTTTGCAATTTTGTGTTTTCTAACCAGATCTGTCCAGACTACAGCTGCTGCATGTAAGAAATGCAGCCAGCTAATTTTAAAAGCTGTGGCTGAGCTTAACAAGTGGGGGAAAAAAAAATGAAAAAAAAAAAAAAAACAATTCCTTTTTATTAGATGAGAATACTTAAAATGAAAAGTCTGATAAATATTGTGTGGAAACACCTAATACCATTTTTATAATTAGAGAGCCTACTATGCGATTTGCCCAAGAACATAACATGAGTCAGTGCCAGAATGACAGAATATTGTCCATAATTCTAAGGAAGCCTGTAGTAAGAAGAGAGGTAGACTTAATTTTTAGCAAAACGATTTGCTAAGCAGTTTTCAATATCTTATCATGTAATCTATAGTTACAGACAGGCTCAAGATCACTATTCTAACAGGAAATACTTTTGATGGCAAGAACTGCTGTACAAACATCTTCCCCAAAGCAGAGTGAAATAAGTAATTGTCAGGAGACGTGACATGCTATTTTCTAAAAGCACATAAATCCTTACAGTTATCATGAAGAACAGTTATGGAGAACTGAACAGACTGGCAGAAGATCAGAAAAAGCACTTCACTAGGGACAAGGCACTCCCATTCAGCCAACAGGGCACATCTCAATAATTGTTAGAATTGAGGTCTTCACTAGCTGTACACTAGAAAGGTTCTTTTACATGCTTCTACATGGAACCATGTTCCAATACAAGCTTCTCCCAATACAAGCTTTGCTTAAAGCAAACAAGGTTTGTCTAATGAGCTGCCACACATCCTTTCTACCAAGAGATGAACAAGGCAAAATTGACTCAGTTGCTTTGGCATTAGAAGCATTTTTTTAAACCAGTGAAAGTTATTAATATACTGTTCGCAAAGAAAGATTAAATTAATAGTTGGTGAATACAAAAACATCACACACAGTTCCTGAAGCATCTGAAGATAATGATCAAACCCACACAACTCTTAGCTTCTGGGTTTTCTGTTTGAAGTGTTAGGAAAGAAACATACCGGGTTCCTCTGTGCTCTCACCAGATTTGTTTCACAACAAGCAGCCAACAAATATTGGTTTCACTCTGTCTAATGGCTCTCTCTATAGGTCAATTTCCAGGACCAACTAACATTTCTACATCAGATCACACCCGTTCCCCCTGATGTTTTATCAGCTGTCTAGAGTCTGAAGTCACACCTAAATTAATTGAAAAACCCGTGAAGAACAATCTAACTTGAGAGATACTTAGGTTTTGTCAGAATTTGTTGTCTGACTCTAACGAATGTTCACAAAATTAAAGAAGCTATTTTTCCCCCATGTCTAGCAAATCAAGCGGCTTGTTTGATCAACAGCAGAAACTGCATTCAGCCTATTGGAGCCTTTTACACATCCAGTGGAAGGGAAAGATAAAGAAAATAACTGGTCCTCAGCTTATTTCATTGGTGCTCTCACTTAGATTAATTTAAGCTCCATAGAATAAGGATCTGCATTTAGTGAAATACTCCTAAACAGACAGAGGTTCAAAGTTTGTCTAAAAGCCCATGAAGTCAGCAGAGATTCTTCCATTTAGTTTATTGAGCTTTGGAGTTGGGCTCTAAATCAAACGCTACAAACACATTAACCAAATCACAGTCTAGGTTTACAGAAGAAAGCACTTATTTGTCCAAATCTCTCTGTATAAATTAAGACGACACAAGTAACACAGGAAGAACAAATGGATTCAGACTCCCACTGACAACTATGCATAGAATCCAGACACATTCCCCACACTCAATGAATACAACAAGCTCAGAACATCAGCCCCCATGAAGAAATAAAACAAATGAAACACTGAGCTGTTCAGTAAAAAAGTCGTTCCAGATGTCTGATCTAAAAGTTTGTTTCATGGCAGCATCTAAAAGCTTCAAACAGGTATCAAAGATTCAGTGTACTACATACTACAAACACAAAGTAGCCCCTAAACTTAAGATGCATATATTTGAGAGATAACTATTTCACTAAAATATCATTGTAACATCTTAAATTTGCCTCCGCTCCTCAGAGGTGAGACTAGCAGTTAATATTTGAATTACAAGTCTTCAAAACAGATACTGAGACATAAGTTAAAGCACATTTGATATTCTGTAATTGAAAACAATTTAAGCATCCTCCATAGCTTGAAGTTATGACTGAATGTCCACAAGACTGAAACAAGCCCACTGAACTATTTGTCACTGCAGTTGCTTGGCAGTGTTGTTTGCAAATCAGTGATGTGAGCATGTCCTGATAAAACCAATATTCTAGTGACAAATTGCTTTAAACTCACCCAGCAAGAGAACTCAGTTACCATGATTTATTTTAATTTACATTTGTGAAGCAAGTACTTTCAAGAATAGTGCCTAATAGACCATTAGTTTTCCAAGATAGTTGTAGTGCTTCAGCACCTTTATCCTTCAAGTGTCTTTGTTAGTTTCTGCCCTCTTTCAGCAAATTCATGTCTTGTATTTGGATGCAACGGCACACGGTCCCATGAGATATCTTTGAGAATTATGCCAATTTTAAATAATAGATTTTAGAGTCACACTGCTATGCAGATTTATCAGAGAAGCAAGGTAGAGGTTAGAAGGAGCATTCAAGGCCAACACTGTCACATAATGAAATATATAAAATATGCAATAAGATTATTTACCTAATTTGTTTCTCATGTTCCATTCTAGTGCATCCAAAGTAATTCTCAGATGACCTTCTCGCACATTCTTCAGATTCAGAGCTGGATGCATGATTTTCACAAGTCAGATGCCAGCACGCTCTGAATCACTCCTCCTGATACTTTTATTTACTGCTGATTATTTCCACAAGGTAACAAGGCAGTAATACCTGACTTAGAGATAACTGTCTCTCAGCATGACTCTAAGCCCATCATGCAAAAATTCACAGAAGGCAAATTAGCAGGTACAGCAAAATCTCTACAAATCATTCATCATTATAGTAATCCCAGTATAGAATGTATTTAGGCCTTAGCTGTTGAGAACCAGAAGAGCATATTAAATTGGGCCATTTAGAATCACTAGGGCTGTTATTAGAAATGCAAGAAATAGAAATGGTAGAACATGCAAGAGCCATATCTTAAGGTACTCCAAACCACAGAGTTCACTAGCTGAACCCCAGGGTCTGGCTATATTGCTCTTAATAGAACCATTCATAGAGCATAGACAACCAAATCCTTCCTGGTAGGGGCTGTAAAAATGGGATCTCACTGCATTCAAGATAGCCTCTCTCTAAATCGAGCAGAACTGAACTCTAGCTGATCCTGTGTAATATACCTACAGCTGATTCACTTCCTTCAGGCTAGGAGCATGCCAGAGAGAGGAAACGGACACCAGGAAAAGGGATGGTGAAGCTGATGATGCCACTTGTTAAGCCTCTGATGGAAGATTAGATTTGTTTTGACACCACATCTCAGGAGACCATGAAGTGCGTACAATAGTCTAGATCACAGACTGTCAGACTTCTGCTCGGTAGTTTCCTCACTTGTCCTGCAACACATGACTCACCAACAAACAAGTGGTGAGTCTCTCCAGGACTCGTGTCATGAAGAGACACTCGTGAAGTGTCTCGTGTCTCTCCAGGACAGCACTAGCAACACACAGGCTGCACCCTTCTTTTCAAGGCTTTGTTTGTTTTTAAGCCTTCCAGATGAACTGATGTCCACTGTTGGAAGAAAACTGATATTCTTCAGTGTATTTATTTTATTTTTAAAAGTTACCTAGTAATGACAGTGTAAGGCAATGACTGTTAAATTAAGCAATACTTTTGTAATTGTCTATACCAAAACAGAAATCTCTACATCACTCTGGCTGACCAAGCAATTGATGCTGAGGAGGTAAAACCTGTACAGCAATTTGTCAGGTCTAGTTTAGCTCAAAGCAATGAAATGGTTGGATCATCCTTTATATCAAAAGGAAACAGTTTGTTTAGCAATTGGAAGCAATCATTACATGCAAAAAAAACTTAGCAGTGATATTAACACCATGGCCAGAGACACAGAAGAAAAACCTGAAAGTCTGCCATGAAAAAGAATTGCAAAAGCTTGGAAATCTAATACTCTACTATTTTACATGTTGCAAAACAAACTTGGTTACAGCTTGGGAGCATTCAAAACTCCCCAAATCTTAAATATTTTATTTGCTCTAAATTTCAAAAAAATAACTAAAAATACATGAAGTGATGCCAGCATCTACTTAATTGTAATTGAAAACATTATTCTTTGTTTTCTATCAACTCAAGGCACTAGTGCCCCCAAGTGACATTTTATTATACAATAGTCTAGAAGCTTTGCAAAAAAAGATAGAATTAATTGCTTCACATAATTGTGAGTATAGAAAGACATTTCTAACAGAAGTCATACGTAGAGATATTGAGATTTGTTTGAAAGGGCCTGGAGGTAAGGTCAGTTTATTAGAGTCTCATTTTATAATTATTCTGAAGTTGCTACTTGTCAGAAATTGACATCAACATAAAATGGGGTTTGCTTGCAAGATTGTCATCAGACTTTACTGCACAAAGCACCATAATACCCAGGCAGATTTTCCTTTCATTGTTTCGAAAACATTTTCCAAGTCTCTTTTTTTGCCCCTAGTTTTCTCTTGCCCTTTGTCTCTTGCCTCCTCTGATATAGTCTTTAAAAAAGCATTCACCAATCCTGCAAGACATTCTCCTGGAAGTGCATTTCTTGGTTTCCCAGAGGTATATCATGTTTTCTAGGTTACCAGTGAGGGGAAAAAGCTTAAGAGCACAGAATCTTAAAAAAAAAAAAACAAAAAAAAAAACACACACCAAAACACCAAAAAAGACACCAACAAAAACCATAACCAAAAACAGCACACAGGCTGCCAAGCCACAACCAATCCTAGACTTGCTACAGACCACAGTAATTTTTACCTTCTCACTTATTTTTCCCTTAAAGACTACATTTGAGAACCCATTTAATATATTACTGAACAATTATTAGAAACATATTTGTTACTAACTGTAACAATAGTGTACATGACTAGAAAAAAAATAAAGATGGCAATTAAGTTACAAGAAACTTGCTGATTGTAAAAAATCTTTAGGAACCTCAGCATGGAAACAAAACACCACAACCTCAGTACTAACATGAAATATTATATTAACATGTTTATGCAATACTCAGTTGACATCAACACAGCAGTTTTGCCAGTTGAATGTATGATATTCGAATATTCTATCAAAGATGAAATGTATTATAAGATAAAGGCAGCACTTCAAACATGACATTTTACACAGGAACAAGGTATACTAAGCAAGTACAGAAACACCCGTTCAGGAAAAGGTCCAAGTTTACTACTTCAATCTGCATTTGACTACCCATTCTAGCATATTCTGTATGTACTGCACCATTCATTTTACAGATCTGTTGCAGAAATAATTTATTTTCATAGGAAAAAAAATTATTGCAAGAAAAAAAATTACCTTATTGTGGTACTAGAATAGTTGATGCTGATAAGCGATTTGTTTTCTTGTTGCTCAGCACATTAAATACACTGCAACGAATATTGTTCTAATAAATACCTTTTGAGTTTTAGAGAACTACTCATGTTTGTGTGAATGGTAGCCCCAGTTACTCAGCTTTAATACAAATAATATAAAGCTCACCTCAGAATAACTGAGTAGCTGACCCACCTGAATTGTCTGCCATACCATAGGCATTCATATCATTAACCTAATTTATGTTTCACTCCCTATCACCTGTTGAATGCACTTTCAATAAGAATATTACTATCCAGGCATAAGCCTAATCTTTCAACTCTGATCCAAACGGCTAGGTCAGTGACAATCTGCACTTCAACTAAGAGTTCACAATCAGCTCAAGAGCAGAACAAATCAGAACAAAATGTCGAAACAGATTTAGGAAAAGTATCCAAAGCATACAGCAGTACAGAGGAATAAAGCTGACTCTTCATGTGCAAGTGTGTACTGTTTAGAATAACTGCTTGAAGATCTCTACTCAACAGCAAGAGAGTGCTATGTTAAATCTAAAATATTTGCTCATAACTATTTCTATTAAAAACACCTGATAGCTAATAGAAGGCACAAGAATGATTAAATCTTCTTTATACTCTCAGATACTGTGTATTCACTTTGTTGTATTTCACTTGGCAAGGATTTTCCTACCTGGATGGCAAAACATTCCTTTGTGTAACAATATTTCACAGAAATTAATACAGACATTAGTCACGTAAAGATTCATATCCTCAAACCACTGTTTCAAAAAACTATGAAACGGCTCTCTACTATGACTTGAATGTATTGCCACACACACATAAGTAGTAAAAATAGCCATGTAGTAACAAATTAAAGGAATACATACATTCCTATGCTTTCTACAGAAAATGAGTTTGATTTGTGCAATGTTTCACAGCCTTGAAAAACCAAGGTTAGTTTAGCTTTAAGACATTTCATTTATGTCATACTGTCTTGATTCTAAACATTATTCCCATCTACTGCAATGAACCAATGAGGCAGGATTTTCTCTTTCCAACAGGTATTGCTTAACACCTCTTCTTTGTCATAGCACAGGAATGTCAACATGTAATAATGCACCAACAATGGCTTTCTGTCAAGTACTAAGTTCTTTTGAGTCAGCTTAAGTAAGTTTCAGAGGCAAAGTCCATCTCTACCTACGTTTTTACAAAAAATAGATTCAGTACTATACTAAAACAGAAGCATGCATTGTTTCATAGTACATTCTTGAAGGATACTCCATTTCTCTTTCCTGGATAGAGTTGCTATGCAGCTTGCTGACTCCACCCTCTTCTTTCCTGTCATTTTTTGGCTTCATTCACATTCTCCCTTCATACTCAGGTGTAGATATCCTGACTTTAATAGCACCATTTCCCATTTTCCCTAATTTTAATTCAAAAGCCCTCCTTGTTGCTACTTGAACTCCCATTACTCTCCAGATATATCTTAATGAAAAGGACAGAAAGGAGAAAATAAGTATTTATCCTTAGATAGGGATTTGAAAGTTTCCTATGCTTTATGATAGCATAAAGTGGTAAATGTAACATCCCCTAGAATAATGTTAGTGTATATGCCACAGGCATATATCCTATGGAGAGCATTCAGAGGAGTTGATGACTAAGGTGAGCAAGCTTAGGATTTTATAGGAAAACTATCACAGAAACTTATTACTACAGGTAATTTTTCTAAAAAAAAAAAAAAAAAAAAAAGAAAACCAAATACCAACATATGAACAAGAAATCCACAGCTAGTTTATCATCACACAATGTTTGTTAGAACAAATAAAGTTGTCTGTTTCTCCATTTTTTCTCCAAATACTTTGAGTGTTCATATTAAAAAAATAAGCTATTGTTTCAACAAAAATCAATAATTAATTCTTTGAAAGATTTTATTTAGAGGTTAACGCTGAAATCTTCCCATTAAAGTATCGCATGAAAAGTCTAACAAAATCTAAAAAAAAGAAGTGTTAAGCTGAAGTTTAATAGGCAAGGTCTCTTGCATTTACAGAACAGATGTTTTATGTTACAGCATACATTTTATATTAAGCACTTAAACACCATTAACACAAAAGGCTGCTCCCCATATCTTAGTGGTATTAAGCTCCCAAGTGCACCTGATCTTTATAAAAATAGTTACAGACTGACAAGTCATCTGAACCTAAAGCAACAGCTTCTACCAACTTAATTTCATCCTGAATCAGCTTCTAGCATCTCATTTATTGGTGATACAAATTCTTCATTATGTTTATTTTTAATTGAAATTACCTAACTTCAAACAAGCTACTCAAGCTATTATTCCTACAGTGGGGGAGGCATATGCATTAACATCTATAAAGAATACATCAGTACTGATGCTCTTAGTCTTTCCTTCAAAATGCAATTTGATATCTTAAGGTTTCTCTATGCTTCTCCACAATGATGGCAAAACCCCTAATTTCACAGCTTCTAAATTTACAAGAGAATAGGTTTCTGAAACCCTAGCTTCTGTACTGCAAGTTAAAATCTACAAAGAACTTAACCTATATGAAACAGACTATGTCATGAAGGGTTAATATATAAAGACACAAAAAAGGGTTTTCAAACATAAGTAACAGATTGCAGGCCAAATAAGGAAGCTAAAATTTTGAGGGCTAAAGAATTGGGGAAAAAAAAAAAAGCTGTGAGAAGAAAGCAATAATCGTGTATCAGTTGTAGGTTTCATGAAACAAGTATCAGCTTTTCTGCTTTACAGCTAATTTTCTAAGACATTAACTCAGTTTTTTTTTATAAAGCTAAGAAAGCATTAGGAAACAGATCAGTAGGAGTTTTTAGTATAACATGGAGTAATAAATTATCAAGATACGAACTGAACAAAGAACACCAGCTCTTCCCTCCACTCTGATAGGTAAAAAGAGGAAACAAATTGTACATAAAATACTGCAGCATTGTCATACCTGAGAAATTAACTATAACTTAATTACAAAGTCAATAATATTAAAGAATAAGTCTTCTATTCATAGTATCTGCAGTAGGTACTCTTAAGAAGAGTCTGTCAGGCTACATACAAGAAAACAGAAGAAGGCAGTCTTACTTTTTCATCATCATCAGAAAACGGGGCACCTCCAGGAGTCTTATTTATTGCTTGTGCCACACCAATAACCTCTCCATCACTGTTTCTTATGGGCATGCACAGAAGTGACTTCGTCTTGTATCCAGTAAGTTTGTCAATCTCATCATTAAAGCGACGATCCTTCAAGAGAAAACAAACAAATATTAACATGCATATCGTATATTTGAGCTTCCTTCAGGTAGCAGGGTACTTGACTATACAAGACACTGAGAAAAATAATATTACGTTGTCATCTGTGTTATTACCACATTTTCTATTAGATGTCTTTCCCCAATTAAGATGCTGAGGGAAACAATTGTCAAACTGCTGTACTCAAACCACACAAGCAGAAAACAAAGAAGGACTTTATGGATACCACTTAAAAAGATCAGCCACAATACCAAGACCCAACTGAATCATTGCACAACTTGCTGGGAGCATACAGGACAGTATTTGGGTAAACAAAGTTCCTAAAACATCGCATACATCAGAGTATTTTTAAGTTATTCCATAGTGCTCTAACAGGAAATTTAGCACCACCACTCTAAATAGTGTTAATGGGAACACAGCAACTAAATCGCCCCAATAGTGAGCAGCTACGCAGAGGGAGAATTGGTGTGATTCCACGTAGTATTCTTCATTCTTGAAATTTTTAAGACCAAGAACAGTATCATCATCAAACCAGGTTTTATTACTGTTACCCTGAATCAGATGAGGTTGTTTTAAATTATTTTGTTTCCACTTGCATCTAAGTATCAGAACTGTGGTAACGCAAAGTTCAAAAATCTTTTAATTATGTTAATTAATGCATATATTAAATCTCTTCAGCATGCTTAAGTACCTAGCATAATCTCACTGATCATAAAGCATCCACTTTCTTAAAAAATACAGAACACATACTATGAGCATGAGTCTGCTTACATTGCTTTCCATTCTAATCTCACAATCAAATAAGAATGGTGATAAAATGTTAAGGAGTAAACATATTTCAAAGACCAACTTATCAGTAAGATTAGCAAGTATTCCAAGTGCTTTGATACTTGCAAGAAATTTTAGAATGCACTAACTGTGAAAGAGGGACAATCCACCATCTTCACAAGCACGGAAATGGAAAAACATGTGTAGGGTGACAATACCACATCTTTAGACCAAATTACATTTGCTCACTTCAAAATAAGTTCCATTACTGGATAGAATGCTTACTGAATGACATTTTAAGACTGATATCTGGTGATAGTTACATAATCTTACATACACATACATCCTGCCATTTCACATCTATATTTTGCAGATGCCCATGATTTCTGGTAAACAGATGGAAACACTTGTTAGCTATACTTCTTTGCCTGCTGCACTTTAATTTTAGTAAGTCAAATATGCCTTGCTGTAAGGATTAGTATTACACCGCAGTACAAATGTTTTCAATACAGAAATTCAAGAAAACTTTGGTTCTTTCCAGAGAATTGATTATGAAAACATGTTGATTTAGAAAGACCCCCTCATGCTAGTATCTCTCAATGTATAGCTTCCTGAAGAGGAAACTGTACATTGTTTGGATGTGCAGTTTAAACTTCCACTGTAGAATCCACACAGCTGGTTACCACTGAAGAAAGATTACCATGTATACAAACAAAAGAGCTAAAAGATGTATAATTCATTTTTCATACAATTTTCTAAAGTACTTCATTAAGTACATTAACATTTGAAGTTAAAAAAGCTTTAAAGAGCATTATTCAAATCTTAGCTGAAAATGACATCCCATATAGATTGACCAAAGCTAAGGGAAACTGAACACAACTTTTTTTTGCATGGTGTTGTGCAGATAACTCTTCTGCCATGAAACAGTACTGCTGAAAGACGACTGCAAAGTCACTCTCCGTAGAGAATCATCTTCAGTAACTCTACCATCAAATGGAGAGGGAATTGGCAGCTCCATTCTTTCAGGACAAAGTTAGCATTTGGGTTGCAACCAGTTCTGGCACTCCCAACCTAAGGTAACTAAACTCTTCTACAAATAGAAGCAAGAGTTTTGATTTTAAAGGTTCAGACAGTATCAGCTGCAAAATAATACCTGCACATATTTAGGTCCTGTGATGAAAGAGCAATTGTTACATCCATACAATCCTTAAATTAAGATTAAATTTAACTACGATAAGAGAAATCATTAAATCTTTATCAATACTAAACATTGACACATTTTCCAGACTATCTTATTTCTACATTATCTGCAGATCACAACAGGGAAAAAAGAAGTAGGAGGATCATCACCACTTCAAAAAGAATGTGCTTTAAGTGACCTGCCTCAATCAACATTAAGATTTACATAAACATTTGGGTAATTTATCATGTTATGCAAATTTTCAGACCTCTTTACACCAATAATTAATAACAATAGTCATATTCACACGCAAGCTATAGCACTCTTCTGCCACAAAACACCAAACTCTTCAATCTGTTTATTATACCATTTTTTCCTATTTTAATTCTGAATTTGTTAGGGTTTGCTGTTCTTCCTTAGACCTATTTCTGTCTTTTCAGTGTATTAAAAACTTTTTGCTTTCAAGAGAAGACTTTCAAGAAGTGCAAATTACTTATATGCAGTCTCTGAGAAGACAGTGAGCTTCCTTTGAAATATTTGTGTTTAACAGTTTGCTTAGGAAAACCAGAACACCCATAATATACAATCAAAGCAACATCTGACCTGCAGTGGACAGCATCATGTAACACAGGGGCTTCTGAACCTGTCCAAAATGTTATCTCTATCAAACAAGCTGCCAGTACTGCAAACGGTTGTGACAAAGGTACAGGTTTTGTGTTCCTTAGTGGACTCTATGGAGAACAGCAGGCACAGAATGGACTAGCAATCTGGAATTAATTGCTGCTATATCACATTTCATGTGGATTTAGGAAGTTTCCTGTTTGTGCTCCTTGTTGTGATCTCTACAGGAGAAGAGAGGCACAGGGATCCTAGAGCAATCAAACAGCCTCAGTTCCAGATATGTAACAACTTGCTCAAGTTGTTTCATCATCTGATAGCAGATTACTAACTTCTTACCCTTCTGTGAAAGGTAGTTTATTCAAAACAGTGAATAAGAGGAATATAGAGAAACTTACGCATTTGTTTGGGAAAAGGAAGAGATTAAGGCAAGCCTAATTAAGAACTCAGTAAAAAAAAAAAATAAATAGAAGTAATCAAGATGCAAAGTGAAACTTTGTCTCTAACCTCTTGTTGAAGTGCAGGCAGGAATTTCCTTTCAGTGACATTTGCAAAAAGCAACGAAGGAGACATAAGCAATGAAATACTAGTTCTGCCAGCATTAACATGCAATACACGAGAAGGAAGTGACCAAATGACCTGCATTATATCCCAGACCTTCCCCTTTTCACACCTATCCCTCCCTCCTAGTTTTCTTTCATCATTTATTACATCTTCATAGGATGCACACAGTAGGATCTAGCTGAGGTTTAGCTGAATTTAACTGCATCAATAAAAACTCAACACCCAAGTGTGAACTATGAAGGCTGAGGAGCTTGTACAAAATTTACATCCACCTCTACTTACAAGATAGTGACCTTGAGCAAGAAGGCCTGTTTAGCAGCTGATAACAAAGCTGCTAAATCAGAGAGAAGAATTCTGTTAGACTGAAAGCATTTTATGATACAAACTATTACCCCATTTTTAAGAACAGCCTGTGGCATAACAAGCACCTGTGCTGGGCTCCTGGCTGTTAGGGAATATCAGTGTTGATGCTACAAATGCAGCATGCTCTTGTAGGTTTCTTTTTGTAAAGAAGAGTTATTCAGTAATTAGAGATAAAATTAGTATACTTTATATCTTGTCTGAGATAAACTTCACTATAATTGCAATTGTATCAGCAATATTTTCATGCAAGAACACTCAGGAATTACGAAGTCAAGACATCTGACTGTTAAAAACACTGCTAACACACAAAAAAAAAACCCAATTATTTTTAATGTCCTGCGTCTACATAATGAGGTTGCTAGATGCCAAAAACATTGCAAATGTAATGACTCAGGTACTCTGAACTTGAATTTTAACTGCCAACAAGGAGTGGTTATTTGGGAGGATAAACATCATCTTGTCTGAAGTTTCTTATTGATTGTAAGTTCTTCTTTGGGGAAATATTGCCCTGTAAAATGTGACAGTCAATCACAGGAAGAGAGCAAGATTGATTCATCAGTTCAAGTGCTGCTATTTCAACTGCTGGAGCAGTAACACTTAGTCTCTGTTCCTTTTGGATCTACTTAGATATTTGCAGTCAGCAAGAAAAATATTTTCATGCTTTTATACTACAAAGCTTTTATTCTATAAAAGGACAAATTGGGGCAGAGTTAAATCCTGTAATTCTAATGTTATCATGATTTCAACTTTCATTAATACATTTAATTTCTAGTTCCTGTAATTTTGAGAACAACATTAAAAGTGTGGACTACAATTTGAGAACTTAACTATCAGAAACATTAGAGTCTTGAATGGAAGTTGTGAGCAGCAAAAACATTTTCTAGCTGTTTCAGCTGAAAAGCTGACCACGCCCAGAAGCTGTATGTCAAGTCCTCTAATGACCTCTGCATTCATAAGATTAGTTTAATTCTGACTATGAAAGATATAAAGGTACTGGGCAAGGATTGAAAAAAGTTAATTAGGTGTTCTACTGATAGGGTTGGAAGTGGAAAATGAGAAGTCTTAGGGTTTAATTCTCCTGGAGACCAGCAGCAAATTAACCATGGATCCGTAGTCACTAAACAATCTGACCATTATGAAAATGGAACAGCTATACTTAAACAGGGGGAGGTCTACATTTCAGTGTGAATTTTGTTTTTAAAGAGGCAAAAAACATAATTAAAAGTTACAAATTTTATCACTTGCTGAAAGAATATAGACATTCCATAATGATTCCCAGCTTCAGGAAATCTTTTAAAAACATTAACAGGAAATCTTTCACAGAAGGTCACAGAGGACCTCCACAACTCCCATGAGATGCTCTTGTTCTCGTTTTTAATCTAACAAGATCGTCCCCTCATTCCCTAGACAATTAAAGAAATTAAATAGATTAGGGTAATAATGAAGTCAATTTCAGAACAACTAGAAATCAGGTTTGAATTTCATTTTAAGTAGATGGTTCACAAGTTGTTAGCAAAGGTACAGTTAGTCTAAACACAGCCCTCGGAACTTGAAAAAGAAAACTGTTTTTCTATATCCTTACCAAAGCTAGTACAATTAATGCTATACTATCAGAATGATTTGGAATGATTTATAAGAAAAGTATGCTCCTAAAACAATGTAGCTCAGAGTAAAATGACATAATGCAGGATGAAATATTTTTGAAAAGATCTTCAGCAATGAGAAGTCCATGGGACTTTGTTTTCACTATCCAGAGTCTGTTGATATAATGCCCAACTGTAATAAAGTGATCTAGATGACCCAACTGAAGTTGACAACTACAAGCAAAAGGTATCTCTTTTGACAATTTGAAAATACTGCTTGTTAATCATACAAAACAGAAGAATACAATAGGTACTCACAGCGGGACAGGACTGCTCACTAGTTTTCCCTTAAGAATGGCTCAAAAACAAGACACCTTGAAGCTCCTTGGAATACCCTGCATTTAAATTACTGATTCACAATTAGCTATTCAGCATCAAAATTAGTATAAGAGCAAGGATGTCAGATAACATTGTTTACCTAAGATGTATTGTACTACTGCACTGCACAGGATATAAAAATGTGATTTAAGGTTTTTTGTTTATTTCACTTTACGGGAAGTTGATATGCAGAAGCACTGACATTTGTAGAAATTGAATAACTGACATCAAAAGACTTGTTAGATTTCTTAATCATGCTTCCTATGAGTATAGAATAATACATAAGCTTTTATAAGAAAAGAGCAATCCAAAAGACAGCATATTGTCCAGAGCCAAAGCATAATATGAAAAAGCCAAAATACAAGTAAATGAAGGCATCTGTTCTGGATACTCCTGTTTGAAAGAAAAAAAGTTTAAAATGCCACAAACAGTGGCACAAACACAAGCACAAGTTACGTTGTGCATGAACAAGGAGCAGAAATAAAGCAATAAGACAACAATAGATATGGGCAAAACCTTGTAGAAAAACTTGCACACAAAGACCAACCAAGTAAACCAATCTCTTAAGGGTCTTCAACATAAGGATTTTTGCAGCCATTCCTGTCAACTTCTGCAAAGTCTCTAAAAGCCCCAGAGACAAAAGGCAGCAGGAGAACAAAGTAGCACCATTCCCCAGCATTTAAGACCCAATTCTTCCAATAAGCACAGTTATCTAGTGATAATCAGTGGCAGCAATATTTCTTATAAAACAAGTAAAACAGATAAAGCATAGAACATCTCAGCCAACTCCATTTCATCACTCCCATAACAATTCAGAAAAGTAGGGAACATTGACACTCAAAATCATTAACTTCCAGATTAAAAAAAAACAGTCTCTATATATTTTGAGCTAAAAGAAAAAAAAAATGACTTCAAGGGGAGAAAAGCGATAATCAAGTAATAATGTTTATGTTTTGGTTTTAAATGCATCAACAGTTTAGGGTTTTCTTTATTTAGTCAGGGTGTGTTATATTCTCTCTCCCATTTTAATCACTGTTACATTTCTTAGTTGAAGAACGGACAAAACAGCCCATGTTGTCTGCTTATGTAAGCAATGGAACAAAATAGAAATTCTTTCCCTAAAAAATTTCAAGCACTAACAAGTTTTTAGACATGAATATCAAGCTAATAATAATAATAATAATAAGATCTCATGCTTCACACTCAGAGCTGATCAACAGTGGGATTGAAATTCCTCTGCAGGACAACACTCCCCAGATCAGTACAAAATAGTTTTGCTGTTCCTCCTTCCAAACAAACTACCAGTAGAGTGCTGATATCAGTACAGTAAATTAAGTTGTAATCTAATTTATAGTACCTTATGTGCATTTCTACTCTGCTCATGTACTTATCAAAGAAAATAAGAGTTATTTTTTCCACTAATTTTAGTTATAAATATTTAGAGATAAAATCCACTACTGCCCCATCACAGTGGCCTTGGGCCCTTTGGTAGCGGACACACAGAAGCCCTGCTGAGAACCAGCCACAAATATCCTCCCATATTCCCATTTCACACAAAACTCACTTTCAACCACTTCTTCATGCTGTTCTCCTAAACTCAATGTTTTGGGTTTCTTTTTTTTTTGTTTTCTTTTGTTGTTGTTGTTTTCCTTAAGCCATGCAATACTTTATATAAAATTATATATATATACTTACATAAATATACTTATATTTGATACTTCCCTTAGAAAAACAACCCAGCAAAACTCCTGCGTCCCTCAGTAGAAGCTTATCTATAGGTTAGCCTAGCTCCTGCAAGTGATTGCATGGGAGCAACAGGTGGCTTCAAGTGTTACGGAAGTATAAAATCATTGAACAACAAATTTAAAATGTCATTGTGATAAACCAGTAGTTATTAACCTTAGCCATTCTCATTTTTTAAAAGTGCACTTTGGACACATTAAACCCAGTGTATAATCAATGAATATTAAGATGTTATCACACAAAATAAACAAGAGAGTTAGGCAAAGCAGATTACGATAACAAAAAGAGGATAGAAAGCTTACCCCTATCCTGGGCTCACTTACAAAGCCCCAGCAGAGCAGGTCTCCAGAAGAGATCCTTCCCCCCTGGCAGCCAGCTCTTAAATAGGTCTAGGAGCAGTGCAGCCAGGCTCCACCCCTTCCTGCAGCACAGGTGAATTGCCTTCACCTGTGCTCCTCTGGCTAACTCAGGTGATCAATCAGAGATTCAGGCCGTGATTCAGCAGTTCCCATACACCCAGATTGCATGCAGTTATTATTCTGCAAACACACTCTGCTGAATCATTAGCACAAGCTGTTTATTTCATAGTTACTCAATAGGATTGTTGTAGAAGAGTAAAACAAATTAACTTGTGTAATGATGTATGGGTACTTCTTTTTAATTGTACTATTCTATAGAAAAAGAATACAACATGAAACTGTAAATAAGTAAAAGTAACATCCAGTTGTTTCAAAAAATCTGAAACCATTCCAACAGACCAGCAAGATCCTTTACCAAGCAAATCCACAGCTTTATTTTGTCTTGTAATGGGATTTCTGCTAGAACTAGAACTGCAGGTTTAGGTACATCCATTCTCACAGTCACTGAAATACCCTAATCAAACATGTAATTGAACTATATTATGCTACACTGTGCATCATGCCATGTAAGTGGAAAATACTTCCCTTCTGTCCCTATAGTTTAGTATATTAAAAAAAAATCTAAATTATATCCCCTCCTAACACTCCCTGATATCGTCTTCCATACCATCTTTCTAGTAATGCTTGTACATAAAATGAGTAGAAAGACACATGAAAGACAAAGCCAAGCACCAAATGTACTTAGATGAGTGAATATCTGCTATAAGTATAGATTTACATAAGTGCAATGGAAGCCAGATCCATCTAACAGAGATTTTCAGTCGAGTCAGCTAAATCAGCATAAAGTATTGATTTCAATTCATCTTTCAGACTTAAAGCTTCCTATTGCTATCACTGGCCAAACTAGCAGAATTCTCATAAAGTGAGAAGCAATGATTTAAGAAATTTTTTTTGCACTTATCTTCTAAACTCACTTCTCATTAGATTATTTTCATTTATTTTACAAGTGTTTGCCATTTAATATTTAGTTTGTCTATATATTATTTGACTCCAGTTCTTCTACTGATCAGTTACCTTCTCATCCTGGACGTGGTCAAAAATACATTTTTTTCATGTTCAAGCAATTCCACAGCATAATAAGAACATGAAAATCATAGGACAAAAGGGAAAAAAAAAGTGTGTGGCATGCATAAGTGAACTATATTAACAGAAACAAAATTAAATCTACTTTTTCCTTTAGCTGATATTCATGCTCAGTAGTTCTAAAAAAAAAAAAAACCCACAAAAAAAAAATAACACACCAAAACAAACAACAAATAAGATAACCTGTGATGAAATAACCTAGACACAACATCAGAAAAGGGTGAAGACTTCAAAAATCTTTTATCTTTAAATATAATTTGAACTGGATCACATGTAACACCACAGCAAAAAGCTGAAGCTCTTAACTTCTTTAACTGCATTTCCACATACGCAAACAGTTGAGTATTAAAAAGTTAAGACTCCTACAATATCTACATAAGAGAATCCCAAATCCTCAAACTAAATAAAGGACAGCAGTTCTGAATTAGGCGATGGCAAACAGAGCCCCACCTGTGCCATTAGTTTCACCAGGGAGGGCAGGATGAATACTCCTCATCCTTTCACAAACCTGGATTTTTCCAGTTAAGCAGAGCCAGGTGAAGCTCACCAGCAGGAACATCAACCAGAGCTGGGGCAGACAAGCAGAAAAAAGTTAATTTGCCCCATGAGATACAAAATGGCAGCCCTTTCAAAAGTAGGGATTCCAGCAACACCTACTCTCCTACTCCTCAAAGGTTAATATCACTCCAGTAAAACAGAAAAGTAACAAACACAAAAAACCCCCTGCTGAAGAAATGCTGAACCTGCCTCTACTTGATGCTGTAAACTTCATCTAGACAAAACTAGAGACCATTGGAGAACAGGTGCAGATAGACACACGTAGAATAATCCATATTGAGACCCTTTCTGTATCTTATCAGCACTGCTACTTCACCACTTAGAAGAACTATATTGTTACCCACAAATGCTTTTGTAGCTATTGGTTTCCAGAACATACTCCTAAAAAAACCCTAAAGCAGTTTAACGAAGCCTGTACCACATCCCCATACAAGCTACCTAGGGGGAAGTAAAGCAAGATGCAAGCACTTCTACCCCTTTAAATCACCACAGACTCAGACAAGCTAAGAGGTGCAAGCAGGCATTGTTTTTTTCCCCCCCTTAAAGCTTTCCTAATTTCATTTTCCACCATAAAAACTGGTGAGGACAAAAATAAACCAGATCAAAAGGCTTTGGACTTCAAAGCATGCTACCATACTTCTCCAGCACCTAGGCAGTACCAGGGAACTCAGAGCCTCCTCTCTTCAGAGCAGCCTGGGGAGTTACTGGCCAGTGAGGGCCCTGCTTTCCCACCCACAGCTTCCATGAGGAAGTTCCAGAATGGGTGACAGGTTTAAAAAAAATTTTGAATTTTTTTGTTTCTTTAGACAGACAGGCTAACTAACTGATAAACCAAAGGCTGATAGCTTGCTAAAAGCAGACCTTACAAGGGAACAGGAAAACCAACCCAAGGGACTTATAGGAAAAAGCGATGAAAAGCCAACCCTGACTACCACAGCTTTTTCATAGCTAGTGGCTGGTATGCCGAGTAGCTACTCCATTAAAGCAATAGAGAAAACAGACCAAACATCTTTTGATAAGGAAAAAAAATCCAAACCTACCAATCTGCTGATGAAAGTCCTCCACTCTACACTCACTTTAGGAAGTCGCATTCATCACCTCACGTCAGCAACACAGCCCACTTCAGCACTGTCTATAAGTGCCACACCCCATTGCTGATAATTACTTACTAACAGCAAATTATCCCCAAAATGCTTACACCTGAGCAGGGATGGGCTTCAGACTTAGCTTTCCTGTGAACAGGACCCACCTAGGCACCCTTTTCCAGAAAACAGATCAGGCGCACTCAGCTGCTGGGCAGTCATGAGGTACTGGCCCTGATGTGGTAAACAGGTCAGCGTGTGGCCTGGCCCGGCCCGTGAGGTAGCCTAGCTTCTTCTCTTACAATATGCCTTCTATCAGTAATATGGTGTGTTGCACAGCCTAAGAAGGTCCCAAGATGCTTTACACTTCACTCAGGATCTGTTCTCTGAGAAGCAGTATCCTGGGCTGAGGCAGAAACAGAAGGTATAGGGGTACCAGTGCCCCATGCGGGCCATAACCCTGCCTTCCTATGTCCATGGCTACAGGTAGCATGAGGCTACTTTCCAGGGACTCATGACTTTAACTGTTTTGAAATGCTATATGACAGACTGGCGTGCTCTTTCCTGGAGAGCACACTGGACCAATTTAGTTCTTCACTGTTGCAATTATCTCTTGCGTTCCCCATGATGCTTCCTAGTCATGTTTAATGCATGGCAAAAGTTGTTCTCATTTTTTTCTGTGTTACATGGAACTTTTTCTTTTTTGTTAAATTATTGCTTATTCTGCTTGCCGTGTTTCATGCTATCAGAGGAGCAACCTCTGTTTGCATTGAGAGCCAGTACAGAGATGCATGCAGGAGTTGCTGGTGCTAGTAGCTGAAGGCAGCTCATAAATGCTTCCTACCCATAGGACTAGATCTCCCGGGACCGGGTGTTTTAATGCTGTAACTGCTCTTTAAAATGGAAACAGACACACTGTTAATAGTGATGGTAACAAGTAGTTATCCTGCATAATAAAACTTGCTTCTCATCTGTTCATTGCTGCCTACATCAAGAGCCCTTCCCCTGGAAGGAGAACCTTTTCCTCTGTGTCTGCAGTGGCTTAAATGTGACAAAGTCCAGAGCAAGGCGGTATTAAGGTCATTCGTTTTGTTTGATTTTAATTCCAGTAAGGTAGTTTTAATATTCTTTTCAAAGACTTGAGTTGTCCCCAAAAAAATCACTTCTAATCATCTTTTACTGCCCTTTCTCCAGCTTCCAAGAGCTCGTGTCTTAGCATAACTCCTTTTCATATTTCTTTCTCTTTCCTCCTTGCTTTATTAAAACATCAATCTGGGGAGCCATTTTATCTCTAAGGCGATTTTTTAACTTCCAAATTTAACATAAGATGTACAGAAAACTTTTTTTTTTCAGCTGACACTGGCAAATGGCCAAACATATTTTTTCAATACTTTCTGATATATACTTGCTATTCTGAAGAGCAAGATTTTTCAGTAGTCAGAAGGATGTGGGATGCTATTAAATTAAATCCAAACTTTTGCACATCTTAAAGTACAGCAGTAACCAAGCATTCCTTGTGTTTTAAAATTTTGTTATTTAAATGCTGCTCTAAAAGATGGAACAAAATAGAAATGACCAGGAATCTCAGCTGGATGTCGTAGAAGATCTGTAAGAAGAAGGGATTACTTGAAAAATCCATAGCTTTAAGTAGCGAGGAAAAAAAAGGGGAATTTCTAAACAACTCATAAGATCTCTGATAAAGAATACATATCACTTCTGTCTACTTACAATATATTTAGTATGTTTCATACTTGTGCAAAAATTACATCTATGCTTTGTTAAAGGGAGACTTAAAGGACACTTAAGTCCTTCCTCCCTTGCTAATAGGAACTGATTCTTCGAACACACATGCTCAAGACTTACTGGATTATTTGCATAAGGAGTCAATAAAGCTTCACAGAATTAATATAGGAAAAGGATCCAAGGCCATATCTTAAAATCTAAACTTACTAGGACTCCAACTTATCACTCAACAGGATTACTTCCAGGATAAAGTGTTTAAAACCAACTCCAAAATGCAAAGAAAGTATCTATCTCTATTCCTGCTTTGAAAAATTCTGTAGGACTCTTACAAATTAAATTACAAATTTTACAAATGTTTATACAGTTATAAAATCCCACCTTAATCACACAACAGTGTAGTCAATAAAACTTTTAATGTCATGAATGAATTTTGCACCTGTTGATTCAGTTATATAGCATTTACCTAAACCTTCACATAAATTAAATATTTCTCAAATTCTCTGATGCAGTGAACTTCCGAAGTGTTTGTTCAGTCACTTCATATCAAGTTTATAAATCAAGCTACAGTGAGATATCCATAGTTGTTTAATATTACAGTCATTTCAGCTCATATTTGATCAGGCTCTAAGAAAATAAAGGTGGTCGCATGATCATAAAATAAAATTCCCAATATTGGAAATGAGGTAAAAATGATGTGGAAGTATTTTTACCTCTGTATAAAAAAAAGTTTGCTAATTCAAAAAGCAAAAAGCCATTACATTACCCTAAAGGTGCTGCTCTGACCTAATACAATGAAAGGCCTTTCCTTACCAAATGAGTAGCATCACTGTAAACATTCCCTTCAATGGACAAAATGGTGCTGCTCTCTCACCTCTTTTTCTCCATCTTTGTCTGTCACCTTGACAAAGTTCCCTGATGGTGCTATTTTTTTTTTTTTAACCTGATGGTTGATTAAATGCTTCCATCATCAGTGGTAATGCTGACAAAAATCGTATTATTGCATTTGTTAATTTTTTAAGAGTGATATTGTGAGCACCACAATGACCTCAGATGGAACAGCTGTCACTTTGCGCACATGTATCTGGCCCTCCCTAGGGCTCTTTATCCGATTAAATTAGAAAGGTCTCCTTTTAATGATGCACCATGGGTATATACCTGCCAGGTAAAAGAGTGAACTGCATTAAGGTGGAAATGTAACAGACAGCAGATTCCTCTTTTATTATCAAGTAAAACGTTCATTAAAACTACAATGCCTAAAGTTTCTGTTTTGCTAGAATTAGTCAGAAGTAAATCCACAGAAAGCAGTGAAGTTGCAATTGATGTAATTACAGGATAAACTTGGCTCAGAACTTTCTCTTCTAAGGTACAATTAGCTGTTGAAAGTAGCTGGGCTTTTCCACAGGGAAGTAAATACAAAGAGAACAAACACTTGAGAAAAAATAAGTCTGTTATGACTAGGAAAACACCCACCTTTCCAGTGGCATTCTCACCTCCAAAAGAGGTGTCCAGGGCTATTTGGAGCTAAAAGATGGGACCAATCTATTTCCAGCTGAATTCAGATATTTTCAATCCGTTTATTCACTTGAGACTATTAAGAATATCTTCTGCTTGACCCCAAACAGCATACATTTTGGGAAGAGCACAGTTTTAGAAAGGCAAGTTATAAAAAATAATAATAATAATCAGATTGTAAGAGAAAGCAGATAATGGGCATAAAGGAAAGAAGAAAGGAAGAAAGCAAGCTTAGATTTTTACAAAGGTTATCCAATAAACAGCCATTTTAGGCTGAATATTGTAGTCTTTTTACCAAGCTCTGTTCTTTTCCCTCAAACTCTGTGGGCTGCAAACCTCTCTTAATGTGTACCTGTGAGGAGCTCGGTGTTTTTCGCTGGTTGACAAAAATATAAATATTCAGCCCCAAATACATTTAGCGTAGCTCTTCTGTATTTCAAACAAAAACTCCAATATAGTATTTTTCTAAGTTTATCCCTTGGATGGTTTGTTATAAAGCATCAGGCATCACTTTTTTTTTTTTTTTTTTCCCCTTCTTTTTTTCCCCATGCTGTTTTTTGTTATTATTCTAGAGAAGAATTAGACATTGGACAATGATTATTACCAGAATTCTATAAGACATACATCTCTCATCTTCCTAAAACTTTCCAAGATCTCTGTTTAGAAATGTGTATTTCTCTGGTTCTTAATTGTCTAAAGACTGACACTGCTGACAGTGCCTCATGCTCGTACATATCAGAATCAATCCCCAGGACTGCGGGAGAGGGTTGTAAACCCGGAGCCAGCAAAGTGAATACACTGTTTTGCATTTGCATGCTAGGAACTTCTGTCCATGCTGAAGCCTGAGCATTTTTGCCCCGAAGCCAGGACTACGTTACATTTAAACATAAGCTTCTATAAAACATGGGGAAACTCCTTCCAAGAGAATAACAGGGATGGATATATAACACTCCTAGGAAAGGGTCTGCAAACGCATGCCATGCGGTCTGAGCAAGCATAAGCAAAGGTGGAAATACACGCTTCTTTGAAGGCAGAGAGATTGTATCAGCAGCGGGCAGGCCGGGAACGCTACGTGCGACCGAGATTTGAGGAGATGATTACTGGGACCGTCACAAGCATCTCTTTAAACTTTTCTTCAGCGAATTCCAAAGCACCTTGGGAAACTCAGGGAACCACCCAGCACTCCCGAGAAAGCCGGCAGCACAGCTGTAGCGTTTCGCCGCTATCCGAGCCCCGCTGTCACACCCGGGGTGCCTTTCTCGAGACCCCCGTACCATCCCCGGGAGGCCCACCCGGGGGGCACCCAGAAGAAGGCAGGGCCGAGGGCGGGCGGCGGAGCCCAGCGCCGAGGGAGCCGGGGAACGGAACGCCGGGTCCCGCCCCGCTCCTACCTGGTAGGCGTCGGGGATGTTGACCGTCTCTCCGTGCTCCGCCACGTAGCCGATGATGCCCTTGCCCCAGGGCACCTGCACCTCGCTGCTATTCTCGGTGGAGCCGCAGGGCAGCAGCGGGGTGCCGGCATGTACGTCGAAGAACTTGGAGACCAGGCTCTTCTTGCCGGCGGCCGGCCCCTCCACCAGGAAGAGCGAGCCCCGGTCGGCGTCCACCATGAGGCAGACGAAGATGAGGATCTTGTAGCTGAGGCTGGTGAGGTCCAGGTCGTTGGAGATGTCCTTGACCAGCTCCAGGAAGAACTGCCGTTCGTTATGCTCCTTGAGGTAGCGCTTGTAGTCCAGGGCCGGGGGCGGGTATTGGGGCAGGCTGACGCGGGACTCCAGCAGGGCGCTGAGGATGTGCGCGGTGGTGGGGGGCAAGGAGCTGGCTTTCCGCAGCAGTGCCCGGCGCCGCACGCTGCTCAGCGGCTCCTGCGCCCGGGCGTGCACGTGCTCGTCGTAGGTGAGGTTGACGTGGATGGCCTTGGAGCGGGCGAAGCTCTTCCGCAGCTCTTTCTGGGAAGCTCTCCGCTGCAGCCCCCCGGCTCCGGGCCCGCCCGAGCCGCCCCAGCCGCCGCCGACCCGCCGCTCCTCCGACGGTCCGCCGGCGGGCGCCTTGGGAAGCGAGTTTCTCCTCTTCAGCCACCTCTCCACCAGTTCGGGGTGCCTGTCCAGGAAACTTTCCACCGCCGCCACGTCGAGGCCGCCGTCGGCCGCCATGGTACGGGGAGCGGGAGCGTTTCAGGCCATGCCCCGACGGGAGCCGCTGCTGTCCCGCGGTCGAGCCGGACCGGCTGTCTTCGTCCCCCCGCTGTTCCCGCGCCCTCCTTCTCCTGCCACCTTTTATTATTACTGTCCGCCTTATTCCAGGTATTCTTTCCGCTGCCCGCCTCCTGCTCCTCCTGTGCTCCTCGGTCCCGGGCTGCCGCCGCGCCTCTGGAGATGCTCGGGCAAACCCCTCCTGCCCGGCTCTGTCAGCGCTGGCGGCGGCGGCTGCGTAACCCAGGCGGCGGCCCACTGAGCGAGGGGGGAGGCGGGGAGGGAGGGGAGGGCGGCGGCAGGACGCGTGAGCCGCGCGGGGGGGCGGCGGGAGGAGGCAGCGCCGGAGAGCCCGGTTGCGGGGGAGAGGGGCGGGAAGGGGGCGTGCGGGGCCGAGAGGGCCCAGGGCGAGGGGAACGCGCGCAGCGCTCGGGGATTTTGGGGCGAGGAGGGGTCCTTTTGTCTGCCACGCGTGTGCGGGGAAGAGGCATCCCAGCGCTGCGGGGAGAGGTAGCGCGAGTGTTGCTGTCGGAGCGGGTTAATTGATAGCATCATCTGTCAGGCTCGAACAGGACGAACGGAACGAAAGGAGCTCGTTCAGACCTAGTGAATTCTTGGGTCCTCGAGCGGAGGTGCCTGCATGTCCCGGTGCCCCGCTGGTCCGGCGCCGAGTCGGGGGACCGCCACGGGGCCGCCGCCGCCCGGAGCTCCCAGCGGGGATATCGTCATCCGCCGGGGACGGGCCCCCGGCCAGCGCCGCATCCACCGAGGCAGGCGGTGCGGGGTTATTCCCGTGCGCACGTGGAGCACGTTTCAGCGCTCCACCGATGCCTACGCAAAAGCGATTGAAAAAAAAAAAAAACACGGAGTCATGGAGCCTAACACGTGAAAAATGTCTTTCATGCGCTAGGTAAAGACTGAATGAAGGCGGCTTCAGAAATTCATGAATGGGAGTTGGGCTGGCTGGGAAAAGACGGGCTAATCCGAGATCGGAGGAGATTCCCCGCCGCCGGACTCCCCGTTCCTACGGCGGTCCGTGCGGCGCGCAGCCCGGATACCCTTCAGAGCGGGGCTCGCGGGGACACTCGGGGCTCTCCGCCGCAGCCGCGCGTAGCGAGAGGTCGGGCGAGTGCTGCGGGCACCGCGGCCCGGAGACAGCTCGGGGAGCGGCAGACAAAGGAGCTCGCCGCTCTCCTCACTGCGGCTCCGAGCCGCCGGGGCTCTGCGCCCCTCGGCGGGCCCCGCTTCGCCGCGGCTCACCCCCTACTCTCCCCCCCGCGCGGGGCGGCTGCGGCAGGAGGCCGGCGCTCCATTGAGAAACCGCCGGTGGCTCCGCTTCTCAATGGGGCGGAGAGGGGCGCGCAGGCGCGGGCTGCCGGGGCGGGGAAGGGGAGCGGAGCCGCGCCCCGGCCGCCCAGGGGTACCCGGCTGCGGAGTCGCGGGGAGCGGGCGGCGGGACCGCGGGGTGACGGGCTGCAAAGGGGCTTCTCCGAGCTGCCTGCGCCTCGGCCCGCCGCTGGAACGCTGTCAGGGCTGAGGAACGGGGATCGCTGCCCCTCAGCCTCTGTTACAGCACGGAAGGAGGACACCGTCGAGATGCCGGCCTCGCCGCCCGCGGCCGCTGTGTAAGCATCGCCCTCGGGAGGCACCTGCTCGCCTGCAGCCGCCAGTTCCCGCCTGGCCTTTCCGCTGGCATTTACTTTTTGCAGCGCTGGTACAAACATGTCGTCTGCGCAAAGAAACAGCTTAAGCTGCTGAGCGCCTGGCAGGCAGGCACGCACCTCGATCTCTCAGCAGAGGCCCTTTAGGCATCTCCATATGGTTGAAATAATTGTATGTACACAGTTTTTTTGCCATCTCAGTGTAGTAGCGCTCATACCAGCGCTTTACTACAAAATGGGTACTGTGTGGCACATCTGTGTGTAGGCAATGTAGTGTTTCTGTAAGTTTAGGCAAAAAGCTTTTCCCGTATCTCTTCATAGAGGCTATTCTGTGAGTTGTTGCAGTAAAGCCCTCCTTAGAAGCCTAACCTGTTGTTTCAGCGGATGTTAGGAGAGAATTTGGGTTTGCCTGCAGCCTGGTGCATGTCAGAGGATGCCTCCATTTGCAGCATGAGTACACTGAGCACACCGTACTCTGGGCTCCAGCTTCAAGTGTGGGCCTAACATAGATAGATTAACTACAGCTTTTCTTGAGAGAGACAAAAAGGCACATGGATTTTGTCAGCTCCACGGTTTTGTTGTGTGCTGTCATAGTTCTAAAGGTATGCTGCCACTGCATCTCATGCATGGTGAACTGATTGTTGGTATGGATTTATGATGCCAACTCTGACAGCATGGCAGCTTTGTAGCCTGGTCTCCTAAGGCACAAAGCATACAGATGCGTTAACAGGACAACAAGCAGAAGCATCAGTGCATTTGTCAGGCAGTCTGTTTCTCTATTGAGAAAAGTAGGGGCATAGCACCCTTCAAATGCAGTTGAGGAAAGTACCTGAGGAAACTTTGTCATTCAGGCAGATGCTTTACTTTAATTGTCTGTAAACAGTCAACAGAGCAAGTCCTAAATATTAAACTTGAAACTGGAATGCATCTTAGGGCTACAGGACACAAGGAAAGTAAAGCTGGTACTCATTCACTTGTGTCATAGAATGATTTATCTCACTTTCACTTACTGCCTTTGCTAAATACAGAACTCACCGCGCTGGAGCTCTTTAAGACAATTAATTGAAACCCCTAGTTGGCAAGCACTGGAACAGTACTGATGAGTACCTGGGCACAGACATGACAGCAAATTAGTTTTGTACTAATGCTGCTTTTTGTGATGACATAAGGAAACCTTACTGGAGTGGGATACATTTTAATCATTTTTAAATCATTTGTGTAAACAGATAATTAAATTGTAAATCTTGATTCAAGTGGTAAAGAAGAATTCATGAGGTTTTAGGAGGAGTGTAATCACCTTCAGCAACAAGTTAGTGAAAATATTACTAATCTCAGTTGCTAGAGTTAGTCAGCACTCATTCTACGTGTTAGAGGAAACCTCAATATATTGGCATTGAGTGGAGAAAAAATCCACTACTCTGAAAGATGACTGGTAGATTATTATGCCGTTTTAGTACATGAAGGAGCTCTGACAATACAGTGAGCAAAAAGAAAATCTTCTCCAAAAGAAAAACTTTATTTAGTGGTCCAATCTAATATAGAGACCTTCCTGTTTGCTTAGCTATAACCAAATAAGTTTCAGTGGGTCTTTGAATAACTTGCTGCAGAATTGGGCTCTCTGCTTAGGGAAAGGAACAATATGTTCTGTAGTGTACTCCATAAAGACATATGAAATACATGATTCAATGTAAGTAATGTTCACCTCTTTGTTTATGAGGATGTAGCACCCTGATGAGGATGCAGCACCCTGAACCATACTTTTATTTGATTTTAAAGCCCTAATAAACAATAAATATCAAAACACTAAAACGTGACACAGCAGCTCATCAAAATTCAACATGTTTTTTCATTGTCATTACAGCTGCAGCAGCAATGGTTCATGAAGAAGTTGCTTTTTTCAAGTATGCAATAATGTCAGCTCTTTCATTCTGCTTTTTAAGTCCAGCAAAAATCATTTTTGTAGCAGGAATGTATTTCTTAGGGTTTCCAAATACTCCATCAGTGTACTCTCACTCCAGGTAACTCCAAAAAAAGAAAACAAACCCAAAACAAAACAAAACAAGCCAACAGAAGTAAAACAGCAAAATGTAAGGCTAATCTAACATGGTACATTTCTGGCAGTTACCAAGAGTCTCAAGGTGTGGTGGTGCTCCTGAGCATGATGTGCCCACAGTCCAAGGGGAATCTGAACAGTAGTGACATGCGATATAGGATGCAGAAAACGCAAATATAAATCCTTTTTTTTCCCCATCATTGACAGTTGCAGTTCATCATTCATAGTTGCAGTTATTTGTGCCAGTTCACATAAACTACACAGTGCTTTTGAACTATGTAAATATCCTTGTAATTTCAGTATTTAGAAGATCCAGCTGCAAATGGCTGTATACAGATTGACACTAAATTAATGAAAGCTGTGGACTGCAAAAGGACCTGGATTATTGAAAGAGAATTTGAAAAAGTATTATTGTTTCCTTTCAACCCTGCTGAATTCTGCCTATCAGCAGATGCCTAATGTTGTACAGAAGCCTACTGAAGTACCTAATGATAACGATACGTTCACACTCATGTACAATCAACTCAGATATCATTTTGTTGGTTTTCTTTTAAAATTTTGTACTAACGTTCATATTATTTGTTCACTAAATTTTCAGTGAGGTAATACATGTTGAAATATATGATATTTTATACGAAGGAAGTCCCACCACAAAGCCAATGTCAAAAAACACATCCCAGAAACCACTGGAAAATTAAAAAAAACACCAACAAATTCTAAAACACCTAGTAACCAGAAAAAGAAAAAAACCCATAGAACTGTAATTGTAATTAATAACTTCATTTGAATATAGTTTAGATTAAAATAATATTCATTAAAAATGAAAGCCTGAAATAGAATACAGACTTACTTTCCATTTGTAGGAGCAAAACAAGTGCAGCGCACCACGATGCCAGCAGAGGGTAGTGATGAGCAAACAAAATCCAGAAGCGCCCTTAACAGAAATGATAATTTGCCTATTGATACTGCACAGTTTTGGGAAAGCTGCATGCGTTTTGACCTGGCATGATAAATACTGGTACAATTTCTTTTTAATTTATAAGCTGAGTGACTTTGTGTCTGAAGCTGCAGTTCAGATTCATTTCACATTTATGCAAAGCAGACAGCTATGAGTTAACTCACTGTGAATAAGCCTCAATGTTGTACCTCTAAAGAAAATGGTTTTTTTCTTTTAGTTTTCCAAAATATGTTCCAAGCTGCACTGCTTGTCACCTCATATCACATTAGCTTTACCTTTCTTCTTTTTTCACTTCTGAGTAGGTAAAGTTTGTCCTGTTCTGTGGCCAAATAAACCCCAAAGATTTGGTCCTCTCTTGTGCTTTCCACCTTTTCCAACTATATGGCACTGAGAACATTTCTGAACAAAGATCTTCCTGCCTTTTTCAACATCACCCATTTTGATCTACGTTAAAATAATAATAAAAATAGAGTGACATTATAGAGAAGTAGTTTGCTGTTACTGGCAACATTTATCAACATCTACAGTTTTTAGAAAATATTTGTCTAGCACAGTAATAAAAATAACATCTTAAACTAAAGAAGTCTTGACCTGAACTTGTTAAGATGCACAATTTCTTATGTGATCAGGTTGTTGATGGTCATATCTGTGGAAGTCAAGGTGGTTTTGAGCTACGTAATTGCTCTTACAGCATTACTTCCATGGTGAGAATAAGGGTTATTTGAAGTTATTTAAGAGTTATTTAGAACTTCTCCAGATTTCCCTGAGGACCACGGTGCAACTTCGATGTCTCTGTACCGTAGATTTCAACTCCTATGACATATCCAAAACGTCCCTTGCTCCAATCTATGCTGTTAAATGTTTTGAGAGCAGGAAGGAAGCTGCCACCACAGTAGAGATGTGATGGTTGTTCCTAACCAGAAACAAAACTTCTAAGAATACTTCACCCTGATCTCATAGAAGCAAAGTATATAATCAAAGAATATTAGGCTGTTATAATCACAAAGTAAACAAGTGAGTTACACAAAGTAGACTACGATAACAAAAGAGAATAAACAGAAAGCTTACCCTTACACTGGGCTCACCACAAAACACCAGCAGAACAGATCTCCAGAAGAGATCCTTCCCCACTGGCAGCCAGCTCTTAAATAGGTCTAGGAGGGGTACAGCCAGGCTCCACCCCTTCCGGCAGCACAGCTGAATTGCCTTCACCTGTGCTCCTCTGGCTGACTCATGGCTCGCCTCAGGTGGTCAATCAGAGGTTCAGGCCGGGACTCAGCAGTTCCCATACACAAAGCTACAGAGAAATACAAATCTCAATATTTTCTAAATCAACAAACACATGAAAATAGCCATAAAAATATCTGATGAATAGCTGTAATGTTAACTGATTATAATCTATCATAATTCATATAGAAGGACTTTTCAGAAATCAGCAAATGTCCTCTAATCTAACATCAAATAGCTTTTCCAGTTCAAGAAAATGAAAAGTTGTGATTACTTCCCCTTTACTTAGGGATATATATGGACCTTGTTTCATTAAGATTTATTAAGACTGTGCATTTATTTTATAACAGTGTAAACATAAGCATGTCTTGAGTTAAACCATATAAAAAATACTCTTGAGATTCAAATATGGCAATATCCTGAAAAGTGTATATTAGGTTGGAAAATGTTGTAATAAGAAATGCAGAACACGTTGAAGACTGTTTTCACAAACGGTATTGTAAGTGTGCTTCAGTAAATAATAACTACATATTCATGCACTACATGTTCAAAATCAGAGGGTTGGACAAGAAAAGACGATAAAGAACAAAACCAAACCAAACTAAAAAACAACAAAAACCAACAATATCCACATCACAATTCTAATGTGTTATTTTGCAAAAACTCCTGAGACACTCCAGACACTTTGAGTGTCTTTACCATGGATGCTTTTGTACGCCAGTACAAAATGTATTGTATCACCCTTTCAAAAAAATCCACATAGATTAATTTAAAAGAATGGCTTAATTGTTAAAGTAATACCAGAAGGGTCTGAAAAATACAAGGTCTAATCAGTGTAGATATATAATTGCAGTAATAAGGCACATAAGAATGCAATCAATAAAACTTCTAAATAATGCAATTAGAAGCAAGATATCTGAAGTCTCAAAAGCAATAATGGAACAATGTTTTGCTGTATTCAAGATAACTTAGAATTGTATTGATGATGGCATGCCAACTGGGAAATATTCAAGTACAGCATTCAAAGATGCAGAATCAATGTTATCAAATTACACTATGACATAAGCTCATTTAAGTATGGATAAAAAAGGGAGTTGTGGATTTAACCAAGAAGACAGTTGTGTTTCCTGGTGTTCTGTTTGGTGTATAGAACTATATTAGTTTACTTTTCACCATTCGGTTCTACTTTTATTTATTTGTTTATTTACTTATATACAGTCTGGAGAGCATCTTTAAAAAGTCTTCAACTACCACTACAGCATCGGGGTTTTGCCATTTATCTTTGGAAAAGTTAGCCTTTCAAAAAATTCTCTTCTAAGGCAATGTTTTTTCCCCATAACAGTACTGGGCAGGAGCTCTGAGTTCTTCTCCGTCTGTGTACATACCCAGCATTGCCCCAGCTCAAGTGCAATGTCTTGCACTTGGCATTGTGGAACCTCATTAAGTTCTTGAGTGCGCATTTTTCAAGCCTGTCCAGGTCCGTCTGGATGGTGTCTCTCTATTGTGTCTTCTGTTGTGTCAGTGGCACCACTCAGCTTGCTGGCATCTGCAAACTTGCTGAGGCTGCACTTAATCCTATCATCGATGTCAGTGATAAATGTATTAAGGAGTACTGGTCCCAGAACCGAGCCCTGTGGGATGCCACTCATCACCAGCCTCCATTTGGACATAAAACCGTGGAGCACAACCCTCAGGCTGCAACCACCCAACCAATTCTTTATCCATCAAACAGCCTTCAAATTCACATCTCTCCCGTTTAGAGATGGGGATGTGATGTGGGAGCACGTCAAAGGCCTCGCACAAGCCCAAGTAGATGACATCAGCTGCCCTTACTTTGTCCATTGGTTTTCTTCAGCCATTTATAAAACAACTGAAGTTTAATTGCTAATGCAGCTGCTGGGCAGGTACCAAACATCTAGAAACACTGAAGTGTTTTTTTTCCTCCTACACGTAATCTGCAGACTTGACTAGCAGAAAAAGCTAGTCTGAATAAAAAATACCAAACAATTAAACAACAACAACAACAACAACAACAACAAAACACAAAAACAAGCAAAAAAACAAAAACCAGAAAACCGAAAACAAACCAAAAAAGAAACAACACCCCAAGGACACCCTAAAACAAAAGTTGTTCTCAGGCTGTGTTCCTTCAAGAGACCCATTTTTAACGTTAGCCTTTTAGCTGGGCGGTCAAGCAATGACAGCATCCTTATGCAGAGAAGCTAACCGAGCCTTAGCTAAGACTTTCTCAGAGGAAGCCATCGCACCGAGCGCCTCAGCTGGTGGCACGAGCGAGGCGAAGCGGAACCCCGCCACCCCCTGCACCCCATCCGACCCCGTTTGGGTCCCACCTCGCGCCGCCCTCGGCCCTGCCATCGGGGCAGGTGTCACGAAGAGGCGTCCAATCGCGAAGAGGAGATCTCCGCGCCTTTTCTTCTGATTGGCGCGTGGCAGATCCGAGGGGCGGGACTAAGCACTACGCCCTCCTGTCGGGGTGGGGGGGGCTTGCAAGAGGTGGCGGGTTCTGCGCGCCGTCCCAGCGGCCCGTGCGGGGACGTGGCGCGGTGTGGGGGCGGGGTGCGGCCATGTTGTCTCCCCGGCGGAAGGAGCCGGGTGGCAGCTCTTCGCCCGTTCCGGAGCAGAGCCAGCGCTCCTCTACGGCCCGCGAGCCGAGCGGCGGCTCCACCATGGAGGAGAGCGGCGGATTCCGGCTGTCGGCCGAGTGCCTGGACGAGCCTCCCAACAGCCGCGTTTTCGTGGTGCTGGGCAAGGACGCGGGCGAGGCGCTGATTCGGGAGCGCTTCGCCCCGTTCGGGGACATCCAGAACATCTGGCTGCTGCGCGACAAGCGCACCAACGAGTCCCGAGGCATCGCCTTCATCAAGTTCGCCCGCAGCTCGCAGGCCTGCCGGGCCATGGAGGAGATGCATGGCCGCAGCCTGGCCCCCGATACCAAGCCTATCAAGGTATGGCCGGGTCGGGCCGGAGCCTTCGGGCCGCCCTCTCAGCCCGCATCCATCCCGGCATGGCGGGAGGGCCGCAGCTCGCGAGGCACTGCGGGCTGCCCGGGTACTGCCTTTGGCCTCATTGGTTATGAGAGCTGCTGCGGGCTTGGGTGAAATGCAGTGCCTGAAAACTACCCTGTTTATTTTCTATCGCTATCTTAAAACGTTTAATTCCTGTAAAATATTTAAAGGGAGTGCATTTTAGGTGCTTTAAACGGGATTGGCACGGATAAATTATAAATAAAACTGTCTTTGCAAGAGTGCTTTATGTGGGTCTTGTATCTCGTGCACAAGCTGTTTGCGTTTTTAAATCTACGGCACGTGATGGTAGGTTTCAGCCTCTTGAATTGTTTTTGCGTTCCTCAGATAATGATAAAATTTGAACGACTTTGAACACTGAATATTCCATGTGCTTTACTGTGGGGGAAGGATAAGCACTTAGCTAAGTCTTTCGTGAGGAACTTGCTGTTAGAAGTCAGGAAATCTGAGCTGTGCGCCTTATTTTCCTGCACAACCATTACAAAACACAATTCCTGTGTTCTGTGAAACCAGTTGCTACTTTTGCACACAGAGCTTGTTTTGGAGGTTGTGACTGTTTTTAGGGTTGTTTTTTTTTTTCCTGCCTGGATATCTTCTGGGATAACTTCTAGGGTGCGGCTTTTAGGTAAAGCTTGTTTTGAAAACTAAGATATTCTCAGCTACAGGTCTGAGAAGCTCTGCTTAAGTGAGTGCTATTTGCAGACTGTGTTCTAGCTGAGCTGGAAACTGAAGCTGCCAATTTCCCCCTGCAACTCATTTGTTTCAGTTTGTGCACTCTTTGCATTCTTGTGAAGACTGCTATACCAGGGCTAACCAGTTGCAATAAAGCATTTGCCTTCTGTGGCACTGGCAGTGTTACTGGACCAGGTTTTAATATTCCTTGCCATGCTGCGTTATCCCTGATGGAAACTTGTGCTACCCTCTGTCTTGCTTGAGAAACTGTTTTGGGTGTCCTGTACTTACAGGTCTTCTGTTGCAGGTGCATGTGTGATCAGAGATGTTTTTTTTCTTACTAGGAAATCTGTATAACGTGAGCGAAAAATGCAAAGATTTGCTTAAAACTGACTTGGGATGTGGCTAGGACTCTTTTTCCAGTAATTAATGTTTATGTATTTTTTGTTAGGTATTTATTGCACAGTCAAGAGCTTCTGGAAGCCACCGAGATGTTGAAGATGAGGAGCTTACACGAATCTTTGTTATGATACCAAAGACCTATACAGAGGAAGATCTGCGAGAGAAGTTTAAGGTGCTGATTCACTGTTAGCTTTTTTTCTTAATTTTTCAGAGGAGCTTAAATCGTGGAACTTTAATGCATTTTCAAATATTGTGAATTAATACATTTCTTAATTGTTCCAGATGTATGGAGACATTGAGTATTGCAGCATTATTAAAAACAAGACTACTGGAGAAAGCAAAGGTTTGGGCTATGTGCGGTACTTAAAACCATCGCAAGCTGCCCGAGCAATTGAGGAGTGTGATCGAAGTAAGAATCTAATTGAACTTGCTAAAACCTTTCACAATAAATGTGTACCATCATTAATATACCTTTAGTTTTTACATTTGCTTGCAGGTAAATTATTTATGGCATGTAAACACATCTTGAGACAAAAGTTCTGTTGCAAATAAAAATAGTATTACTGACATTCACCTAATAATGTTCTTGCATCACTAGCCCCTGGAAGGAAAATCAGTGAAAAGAGTGTAGAAACTGATAGTTTGTCTTAAATTGGGTATTCTCATTTGGATTTCATACCCAGGACAACCTCATTTCTAAATAAATAAATAAGAATGTTTTTAATCAAACATATACTATATATCAAATATAATCCATAAATAATAAATTTGTTGTGAATAAATGTAGCCTAAAATTGTTCTTAGGAAATTTGTTTTTTCCTTCTTCCCCCCCCCCTTCCATTTAATATCAGGATTAATGTATTGCAGAAACTAAGACTTTGCCCACTTTACGATCAATCACTTATCACTTATGCTCTGGTACCAAACAATTGTTAAGGAATTGGAATAAATCCAGTGGAGGGCTGCTAAAGTGTGTGACCTGTGAGGAGAGGGCTCAGGGCCTGCTCAGCCAGTAGAGAGGCTTTTGGAGAAACTTATCAGCACTTTTCCAGTCCAACCTCCTTCACTTCCTAAATATTGAACACTTCAGCATGTAGTTTTAGGTTTTTTTGTTGTTGTTTTTTTTTTTTTCTTTTTGTTGTGTGGGAGTTTTTTGGGGTCGTTTTTGTTTTTTTAAGTAATATGCCTGGTGTATCATAAGAAGTTCTGAACAATTGCTATCCCTATGCAAGAATACTCACAAAAATGGGTGATATTTATTAGCAGTTCAATTTTATTTCCTTTATGATTTGAGTTTGGAGGATTGGAGATTCATGATCCTTGAGGTCCCTTCCAAACCTGTGATTCTGTGAAATGAAATGGATTAGATGGCCTAAGAGTTAATACCTGCACTATTGATAAACTGAATGTAGATCAGCCCAAAACATCTATGAGCAGCTGTTACAGTTCTGTGAAAGTTCATCTGATTGCCTTCGGAGCGTCTCCAAGTCCTGCCAAATATCACAGAATGGTTGAGGTTGGAGGGGACTTCTGGAGTTTGTCTTGTCTGGAAGCACGTCCAGATGGCTTTGAATCTCAATGAGGTTATTCACAAGGACATGCCCCAGTTGTTTTAGATACTGATGCATGGTCTCCCACGAGTAAGTAGGCTCACTTGCACTTAACATGTTCCACATATGACACTTTCACAAGTTAACTTCCACATCATTGATTATGCCAACTTGCAAGAGTTACGTGTTAAATGACAGTGTTTGGTGTTTTTTCTGAGTAAACTGTTGAATGAGATATTCAGAGAGTGCAGATATGCTCAGAGATATTTAAAGTATGCTGATTTGTTGCAATATGTGTGACGGTTTCTTTCAGGCTATCGAGCCATTTTGGCTGAACCGAAAAACAAGTCACCTGAATCTTTTGAACATGAATATTATAGCAATAACGCAAGGCAAGAACCAAGGGGAAATGTATTTTCATTTTGTAAGTCACAGTTTTTTATACTGAAAATTATTTGTAATCGCAATTGAGGGCAGTTTGGAAGAAGGCAGTCTAAAGGAAGCTGAGTTCTACAGCTGGTAAATTGGATGTTTGAGTTAGAAATGAAGTGGACATTTCACTTCACTTGTTCTTATGGCGTGCTTTGGTCTAGTTGCCTGATTATTTCAAGACCTGCATTCATGAAAAATGCTTATGACCTTTGGTGTATAATTCACTTAGATTGTTTCTGAAATTTGAATGAAAACTACGTATGAATTGAAGGCATGCTTATTATAATGGATTTGATTGTTTATTTTTGTGTTGATTCTTGAGGTGCTCAGCCAGAGTTTTGTAGTTTTGAAAAAAATGAGACGAGGATTCAGGAGTCAGTCTCCAAACGTCTGTCAGTGGTATCACGGCTTCCTTTTATCCAAGAACAGCTGTTTGCCCTCTTTGATCTAGTCCCAGGACTGGAGTATTGTGATGTTCAGCGAGATCCTCATACTAATAATGGTAAGTAAAATTACAAAAATCTTTTTTCTTCTATGAAGAGCGCGTTCTTTTAATTGTGCCTCAATTCATTTGTATTGCTAAATACAGTGGTTAGAAGAAATAATTGGCTTTTTCTTGCATCAGTGGTTAGTACTACCATCGCCTAAGACTGAAAATTCAATTTTGATTGAACCCTAGTTTCCAAAAAAAAAAAAAAAAAAAAAAAAAGGTAACTATATTTAAGGCTAATAGAATCTCAGGAAGGGACATAATCAAATCCCAGAGAATCATTAATTTGGTCAAGTGAAGTTAATAGTTCTGAATGTAATGGAACGAAAAAAACCTGTAGATTAGACATCTATTTATAGGACATAAAAACTAGATCATTTGAGTTCTCATCATGAAATTGTTTGGTGTGTGGGGGTGTGTAAAAAGCTGACATGAGTAAATGGGATGAAATCATTCCAAAACAAAACTTCTTTTGTATGGGAAGAATTGTTTTGGTTTCAGTGTTCTTTTTTTGCTATAGATGAAAAAAACAGGAAGTAGCTCTGCACAGTGTGAAATGAGAATAATTCAGTTCAGTGTAACTTTACAGTGCTACTGTTGGAATAACTATATTTTAAGATTATCCCTCTGCCTGAGAGTTAGGCAAGACGGCACGTCTTATTTTGCTGTATTACCAGGTTTTCAAATTAATATAAACATAGCTGATCTGTCACTAGTTAATTTCATGGAAGTTTATTTCACAAATAATATTAATATTGCTAGTAAGGAATATACAATGTGGGAAAGAGACTTAGGAACTTTCTAGCATCCATGACTAACCTGTAGTTTGATCCTACTTCTGTACATGAGCGTATCTTGTTCTTAAGATTTGCTTGTGAAGCACTGGAACAGTGTGTGTTGTATTTCTAGGGTATGCTGTGATTCAGTACAGTACAGCTGCATCAGCTATATATGCCAAGTATAAGCTACATGGGTTTGAGTATCCTCCTGGAAACAGATTAACTGTCATTTTTCTGGAAGATGGGAATGATAGTTCAGAGTAAGTACTGACACTTAGAAGAACTGGGAAGTTGTATTCTGGAGAGCAAAACTATTATTATTTAACAATAAAAGATAACGGTGTTACTAAATTAGTTTCACACTTGATGTGTTGGTTTTTTTTGTTTTATTTTTTGAAGTTGATAATGAATATCTTGAATTAAGAGGAATTAATTTGAAGAAAGATTAAAATATGTATTCTTATGATATGTTAGGAAACTTGGCAAGAATCCTTAAAAGTCTCTGTAATAAGCAGGGTGTCTCTAATGTATTTTTGAGGCTTTGTATTTAAAGCAGATATTGCTTGCTTGATCTGTTAGCGGTGTTTGCACTGCTGCAGACAGTGGCCTTGTGAAACGCACGGGCAGAATAAATCTGAGGATCTGATTCTTGCACTTGTATAAGGATTGCCAGGTTTTACTTCAAACCTAGATATTTGAATATCTGCTGGTAGACGTGGAAGTAACCTACATGTTTTCCTGTAGTGAATATTACAGATTCCTTTAGGACTGAAATTGAGCTATTTGAGGCATCAGAGCTGTTCGGGAATATGAAAAAACGGTACTGTGCGGAGCCACGATGGGAAAATTCACTCCAGAAGTGTTATCCCTGGTCTAACCTTTAAAAAATCCATTGAGAATATCCTTCTTGCAAATGTCGCCTTTTGCTCTTCAGTATTTTTCTATGATTTCATGGCCTTAAAACATAGGCTGTGAATCTGTGTAAACATGCAGTTGCTTTTCTTATCTTCCATCAGAACAAAGGAAAGAGTACTAGAGAATGAGAGCTGGAAATGAACTTCCTTTGATAATGTTCTGTCTTCTGATTTGAATTCCTGTGCTTTTCTTTCTCTTAAAAGACAAGAGAAACTTCTGTCTCTTCTGCCACCTTGGCATCTTTCACATGAAGTTAAGGGTTCTGTAGAGTTAATGTTTCTTTTTTGTTATAATATTGGAAAAAGCAAGGGAGTGTTGTGTCTCTATGTAGAACTGAGTTTTTTTCAGTGGATTCCTGGTAGAATGTATGCTTTCAGATTGAGTTTAGGGTGTTATGCAAGCTTCTTCTTTTAATTGTGTACTTGAGTTTGCAGATTATTATTTTTTTATCTTCACGTGATTAGGAAGATCTTTATTTTCCTCTTGCTGAAATTAACTAACATAGTTCTTGCTCTAAAACAACTTATTATCACTTCTTGCAGCCTCATCAGAAAAATGGCAACACAACTGGTAACAGCACATATGACCTCAGTGTTGCGAAATAATAACGCAGTTGTTCAGCAGTATAGGACACCTCCTGTAAGTTAATATGATGGATGCTGTTAATAGTCATTTTCTTTGAGTTAAGAAACTCCGGATGTGTCAGTAAGGAGCACTGCCTGCTTTCTTCTGTAATAGCTTTAGATGCTACGTATTTAAGGAATACCTCTGGTTGATTTGTGTGTGTGTGGGGGGGGGGGGGTGTCATTCCCTTTAAATGTCTAACTTTCTTTGTTAATCAATTTAATGAATAAAGTAAACAAATGAACTAAGATTCAGTTTAACTTTTAGAGCCTATCTATGTCTCGTTGTAGGAGCAAAAATTCTGAACGAGATGAAATGATGCTATTTTCTTCTCCTAGAATTGATTTATAGTGGGTTTTTTTTTTTTTTTCCTTCTCCCGTTTCAGCAGGCATTTGGAGGAACCTCTGGCTCACCATTACTTCAGCCCCAAACTGATGCTTTGCTTCCACCGCCCAAGAAAAAAGTTCCACCTGACACTTCTGTGAAGGAAAGGCTTTTTGTACTTTTTCATCCTCATCCTTTACCTGTGACTATATTGGAGGATGTTTTCTGGTAAGGCTTCATATACAGATAAGTATTTTTTTCTAACAGTGGAGTACTTAAATGCTAAAAATAAAAATAAAAAAAATAAAATAAAAAGGATTGCCATCAGAAGAACTATTCCAAGAAAAAAAATAAGAAAGGATCAGTAAATAATGGCTTCTTTTGAAACAAGCATCTAATGGAATACCAGGGCAGTAGGTTTATAATAAATGTAACCAGAAGTGAAATTTCTGGTCTCATAAAAATTATTTAACCAAGAACATCAAACTTCCTTTTCTTGTAGCTTAATTAATTTTCACTTTCTTGTACAAGATTACCATAAGGAATTAAAGTATTCTGGTAAATTTCCACAGTAATTTAAGGAGGGTAAGTTTAGGAAGATTTTTTCCAGATAGGTTTTGATGGTTTGCATCTTATTAATGCTGTTTCAGCAGTCATTTCACACTACTCTCATATGAGAAACAAAGTCTTAATTGATAATTCTTGCCATCTTTAAATCAAATCCACAGTTCAGCTGTTCACCAGTGGTTTGATTGCTTATTTTTACTATGCTCTTGAAGAGTACATTTCCTTGAAGAGTACATTTCCCTTTTCTGATAGCTGGCATTTGCAGCAATTATCTGGAAAGCCAAGGTATTTTCTAAGCCCTAGGATGGGAAAAGAAATGATATGCGCTACTGTTAGAGTTCTAAAAATGTACCTTTTTTATGTACTGGACCTTCTGGTCTTCATATGTCTATAACTTCAGTATGAGGTAGACTTTCACTTCAGACTTGGTAAGGAACTGTCTAGGAATCTCCTGAGGATTTAGATTTTCTGTGAAACTTTAGCTTTTGCTTTGTGAGTCATTTCAGCAAGACCTTTTCAAAGATGAATCACAGCTGAACAAGTTGATTTAAATGAGATGTGAGTGAATTGCCTCAGATGCCTTTGCAATTGTCTGGTGGTTTTTATTTGGGGTGGGTGAGGTTTTGTGCATTTGTTTAATATTTACTGTGTGTGGCTATTTCATAGATTAGCATTAGTGATTCTAAAAGAATATGTAATGCTTGTAGTTCTATTGTAATATTCCATGGAAGACTTTGCCTACGGACTCCTGGGCTTATTTCCATTCCTGTGCAAAACTGTAGACAAGGGAATGAAAGCTAGGGCTTTTCAAGGAGGATAACACAAGATAATATAACATTTGTGTGAGGATATAGAATTTTCAGCTACCAAATTCTGTAAAGTTGAGATTGGATGATAGATGTCAGTGCTGCAGCAAAACCCATGAACTCCTTTGTTCTTCTTTTTTTTTTTTTTTTTTTTTTTTTTTTTTTTTTTTTTTTTTTCCCAGTCGTTTTGGAAATTTAATAAAAGTTTATCTCGTGGCTGGAAAAAATGTGGCCTATGCAAAATTTGCAGACAGAGCAAGTGCCAGTGAGGCCATAACTGCGTTACATGGCAAGATTGTGAACGGTGTCAGACTTAAAGTAAGGTTGGCAGACTCCCCCACAGAGGAATCTAACAAACGTCAGAGAACCTACTGAGTAGGTGAGTACCCAGTCAGAGTGCTTGTGTAAGCTGAAGTTATTTGAAATAGTTGGAAGCAAAGTATTTTGAAGTTGTATCATGATAAATTTTAAATTTCAAGTTGGTTGATAGCTAGAAATAGATCTAACTTATAGGGGGTGTGTGTGTATGTATGTGTATGGGTGTGTATATACTTATAGGGGGTGTGTGTGTGTATGTGTATGGGTGTGTATATACTTCTATACACAAACTTTTATTTTAGTAAAGAAGTCTTTATTTTTTCTAATGTTTCTAAAAATATGAAACAATTAACAACAATCTGGATGTTCATAGAAACTTGATGTACATAAAAGTATCAGGTCTAATCGAAAGAGTATTGAGAAATAAATGTTGTAATTGAGACCAGCTTGTGTGTGTCTTTCTTTCATTACAAACACGTGCCCTGAGTATGATATTGAGTAAGGATGCAGAGTTTAGCCCCAGAAAGGACAGATGAAGGAAGGGGTAACTAAAATGGCTGTGGGAATGCTGCTAAGTGAAACCAAAAAAACTTTAGTAATTTGGGACTGGATCTGGACTCTCAAATATCAGAGGTAGCTGGAATGTGTGATGGTGAAGAAGATACTGCAGAATGTGTGGTGAGGTGAATGTTTGAACTGCTAAGTTTAAATATTTTAATTAATGACATGGCCAATAAAAAGTGGCAGAGCTTATATATGGAGGTTTTACAGACTTCAGGAACCGTAATTCACTTGTTCGTATGAAACATTGGTTTGATTCAAATTTGTATATTACTTCTTTAGTAGGCCATTAAGAGTATGGTTCCAGATAATTTCAGTAACCAGATTTCTACTGCTGGAGCGGAGAAAAACAAACAAAGAAACAAACAAACAAACAAACAAAAAAAAACCAACCCCCCCCCCAAAACAGTTGTTTCTCTGTCTTTTTTTTTTTCCCCTCCTTTTCTCATTCTAAAAACATCACTTGAAATCCCAACTCTCTCCACATCAATATTTTACATGGAAGTTTCACTCCTTGTCATTTCAGTGTGTGGGTATTTTCCTTGACCTGGGAGTTATAAAGGCCAAAAAAGATTTCACCTGCATGGTTCTCCCTCTTTTCCTAAGGACTTCCATGTTTCTCTTTTGATAAGCAGCAGTTTCTGAAGGTCTTTTTATGTATCACTTAAAAACAAAACAAAACAAATGCATGGAATTGGAGCTAAAACTCTTCTGAAATGTGAAAACTGTCAGTTCCAATAAATGCAATTCATACCCTTGTTTTTATTTTTATTTACAAAGTTTTTTTCTTAAATGTGATTTTTTTTTTTTAAACTTTAATAATAAAAGATCAAATCTTTCTGTCACTTTAGGGGAAGCTATGATTTGAAGTGTAATGTAAAATCAATTCTGTCTTTATTGCAAAAAACTTACTTCTTACTATAAAAGTATAGATATGATAAAAACATCCAGAGTTAGTAATAAACCTCAGAAAATGTTAATTCTTGAAAAAAGTAATTGCAGGCTGCATTTGTGTCCTGAGCGAAGATGACACTGCCTATTACTTGTAAGATTGGCTTTCTGGAAAGTAATGACTGAAAGTGATTTAGAGTTTCCAGGTAGTTAATTGCTTGCTATGCAAACAAGTTGTTGAGAGAATTCTTGGGTTTAGTGAGAAATTCCTGGATGTAGTAGGAGGGAATGTTAGTATTAGAGAAAGCATTAGTGTTCATGTTGTAGAGGTTATGTGTCTGAATGATAACAGACCAAAGAATTATTTATAGTCTGAAACCTGAGTTTAGGAGGACTGAGTCTGAAGACATGACCCATTCTTAATCTGTAAATATGCTCAAATAAAGAGAAGAGGTGGTATGTGTTGTTTAATTACTTTTTTTTTAGTGATAATATATAGGATCCTGTGGCAGGAAGCTGATGCCTGATGTATTCACCTGCTGTAGGGAGCCTGCTTTGGCAGGGGGGTTGGACATGATTACTTTTGGAGGTTCCTTCCTACCCCTATGACTCTGTGATTCTGTATTCACAGAGTAGGAATAAAGACGTGGCTCTTTCTAATGGTAATTACCTGTCAGATGACTGTATATAGGAAAAATCATGCATTTTTGCAAAACATAAATAATTTAGGATTGTGTCTTGATTCTAGGCTAACAGTATTTATTTTTGTGGTTTGGGATATTTAAAAACTGAAACTGAATGCAAGATGGTGCTTTCTGCTTTAAAATGTCAATAAACTTGGTTAGTGTTTTACACTGTACTGCAATACAAAGAATATTTGGGAGTCTGTCATAGATGAGAAGCAAGTACAGGGTGGAAAGTTTTGGTTATTGCTCCAAGACAGTGGGCTTCTATTGGCTGCAGAAGCTACTTAGTCCACTGTATTAATGAGGGAGGAGGGAGGGAAGAATGAAACGATTAGCTCTACCGTCCTGTTTTTAAACAGTTTTTTTTTTGTTACTAAAACTAGATTGTCTCCTTAACCTCTAATTTTCCAAACACTGCTAACATCAGAGCATAAAAATGATTGTGCAGGATTTTCAAATTCACTGAGGGTTTGGCTATTGGTGAAGGTTACTGAGATAAGTGAAAGGAGTACTTGGCATCCTTCTTACTGTTACAGAAAATGTTTAAAAACAAAAATTCAGAATTTAGAAAATGCCTTTTAACACAAATCGCAGAATCACAAATCCCTGAATTGATTTGCATTGTTTTTATTCACTTAAATCTTTTTTTAATGAAAATTCAAGTTTAATGTGTATGCATAATGACTTACTGCTGTGCAAAAATATTTTAAAATAGTAATTACATAGAAGTTGAAAAATATGCCAAAATAATAATTTTTCAAATATTTTTTATCAGCTATACTGTAGGAAAATTGCTGACTTGCACTCACTGCTCAGAATGAGGCACTTTCCTTCTTAAAAAAGAGGACACATATATGGTACTTAATATTATTCTTCTGAATGTGTTAAAAGCCTTTCTCGCTTAGGCTGTTGTAACGCAAATAGGTATGTTGCTTTTTGATACTATTTTTGTGCTTGTGTTTTTTCTGCAGAACTAAATAATGACATGACCCTCGACTGACTGACTGACTGAAACGTGACTAGACATGGTTCCTGGGGACAGTGACATCTTTTTCTTTTCTTTCTTCCCTTTCTTTTGCATTGTTACTCTGATATCATTCTTTCTGTTTTTAAGAAATGTGGACATGCAGTTTTTAAAGAATCTAGCAGTTTTAAAATTGTATACTGATGGTTGTTCGCGTAGAATCCTGTTATCTTGTATTCCAGAAATAAATCTCTTGTGCTAAACCAAGTTCCACAAACATGGAAATAGCAGTGATGGGAGTCAGGTTTTTGTGGCTTGACCTGGTTAATTGATAATGAATCAAATTGTAACTACTCTGTATCAAAGGCACTTCCAGTGGTCAGAATTGCATTGAAGTAGAGCAGTAAATGAAAAGAAAGTGAAAGAGCTATTTCAAAAACTACTAGCATGTTTGAGAGTGTTAAGTCAGATTTGGTGGAAAAGCCATACTCATGAAAGTGATTCAAGTACAGTCTTGAATATTTCACTGACTTGGACCAAGAGTATTAATTTTCTTTATATGCTGTTTAGTGTGAAGGACGTTTAACTATGGGTCAAACTGTCAAAGCTGCTTGCGTTTATCATTTTCTTGAGGTACTGTCATTGTAACTACAGAGAAATTATGGAGTCTGGGAATGTTTTTTTTTTTTTCCCCCCTCTTTGACTTCTCTTAAGAAGCTCTCAATGAATACATTGTTGAAGAATTGGGTAATTGAACAACAGTTCAGTATTTCAGGAAGATGAAGAGGATTTGAGTGTTGCTAAAGAGTAAACAAAGATAATTTGAATAAGTATTTGCAAAGATAATTGTCAAATACAAATACTTCCTGAATGCTATTTGTTGAACTGAAAACTTGTTGGTTATTAAATGTCTATAGATAAAACTGAAATTCTAACTGCATGCACGCTGGTGTACAAGCATGCTCTTTGATGTACCTGGCTTCCAACTCCTCCAGTGCTGATCCCTTGACCCTCAAATGGGGATAAGTAGCTGAGCATCCACAACTTCCTTTATCTCTGAGCACCTTCAGAAAGATGTCCTTCCAAAAAATCTCCACCCCACAGGCAGGTGAGAATGTAGTCCCATGACTAACGTTCCTGGGAAGAACCTGGCATTTGTTTCCATGTAGCTCTCTGAGTTTTAGCATTGTTCTATCCTTTATAGAGTCTGTTAGCTTCTCAGTCCCTCTTATCCTTTCCAAGACAACTAGTTCTTGACAAGAAATCTTTCCAGCCTTCCATATGGTGCTCCAAGTCCCTGACTTTCCGAACCCAAGTAGTCAATGTGCAGAAGCACAATGTCTTTTTAAGTGATATTTTTGTGTCTTGTTAAGCTTTTACCTGTGGCAGAAACCTTTTCTTCTTTGTTGAAGGAGAAGAGGAATTAAGGTATCAGTAAATATCTCCAACTCAACTGAGGACCAAAAATATGCTTACTCAAATATACAACTTCATCATTTGGTGCTTCACAGTCAGCTGTCTTGAAGTACTGCCATAATAATAATGACAAAGTCCTCTAGATTAGCCTTCTAGTAGTGTAATGTGAATGGGCCTACTGTAAAATTAATGCAATTAGAATAATATTTACAGGCAGTATAAAACAGTTTATATGCTGCATTATTTTGGAGTATCCAGTGAGTTGCTCTTTTATGCAAGATGCAGGCATGTTAAACCTTCATTTTTTCTTTTTAAGATATGTATAAAGAGTACCAATTTCTTTTACCTTAGAGATAGTAGGTAAGAATGAGAGCTGTTATTACATTTAGTTCAGAAATTTAAATTTTAAGTGACAAACTGTGTATTTAAAAAAAAAAAAAAAAATACAAAGTAGTATTATTTCTGAAGCTAAACATTCTTTTAAGTTGAAATCTGCAAGTATTAACTTGCAGAAGGCTGCCTAAAAATCCTTGTTTAACTGTTCCCTGTTCCCCTGATGTGTTATGTTACGGTCCTTGATGACTCACCAGCAGCTTTTTTCCCCAAGAGTAATTGTTTCATTCAGCACAAAGAATTAAATTGTATCAGGGTAGCATGGTTGAAGGAGAGTGTGAAATTTCTGCTTAATATCTTGTAGACTTCAGAACTCATACAGTGAACAAAACTGCTTTATGGTTAAACCTGGAGAACTGGATCTTTGTGACTCTGAGATTGTTTGTGACAGGTGCTGCCATTTTTTTTTTTTTGGAGTTCCTCTGGAAAAATCCTGCTTTTTGGATTTTTTTTTTTTTTTTTTTTTTTTCTCCTTCCTTTTGAGTAAGTATGGAGCTTTCTTATGTTTCCTCAGGGGAACAGTGCTGACCAGGATGCATAGATCTAAAACTCCAGAATTGTCAAGCAGTATCTTTGCAGACTTAACTATGCTGTGTGTACGTGCAGTATTTTTGGAAAGCTTTGGTTCTGCTGTGCAAAAGTGACAGTCATTCTGTCCTGTTGGTATAGCAGCTCTGGCATACTGCTGAATGTGCATCATGCAGTGCATCTTTGCATCGGGAATAAGCAAGTGGTGATGTTCTGTGCTGGTGCAAAAATCTTTGCAGTATAAGTGCAGAAGGTCCAATGGCTTATTTTTATTTTATTTTTTACAAACTTGAGGTAACTATGCATGATGCTACAGAGGCACTGAAACTAAACTTTCCTTAGGTTCTGGAGACTTTTGCACTTTTCTGTTGTCTGAATAGAAAGCTTGGATATAAAATGCAGAAACGTTTTTCTTTGCCCAAAGCAGGGAGTTTGGAACAGAATTGTGTTTGAGAGGATGTTTTAAAGCATAATGTAGTGATGCATGTGTAGTTTAGGTGCACGTGTTATTGTGGTGAAATAATGGAAATCTCTGCACAGACAGGGGAAAAAAAAGAACCAACCTGCTAATTTGTCCTCTAATTGCTCTTTTTGATGAGTCCCTGCTATGTCAGGATCTATAGTATAAGGTGACATTAAAGTTCCTATTTGTTTAGTTGATGTTAACATTCTCTAGGAATGTAAGACTGAAAAAAAATAAAGTGACAGCTGCCTGACCTTGTCCTTCCAAGATATGAAAGAAGAATCAACTGTTCAAATGATCTAACAGCCACTTGCCAGAGCCTTCAGCCCAAAGGGGAGGGAAGAGACTCTTTACAAGTTGAAGCAGTGTTGCTATTTTCCTATCCTTTGTCCTGCTACACTTATTACATGTCTCTGCAAAGGGGAGATCAAAATCTGGGAGATCTGTAGTCCTACTTCAGGCTGTTTGGTCAGGTCTTGCTCCAAATGGTTTTGGGCAGGTACTGGGAAGGAAGAAATTGCCTCATTTTCTGTACTGAGACTTCAGGATGCCGTAAGAAGTAACTGCAAACAGATGGTATTTTTTCTTTTGGGATGATGTGCATCAGTCTATTAGGTGACGAACATGAAGTCATCTGTAGTGTTCTCCTAACAGATCTTAAAATATTCTTACAACCAAAACTGACTGACTTTCCTTAAAAGTTTAGTGTATTTTCTGGAAGTGCAGATATCTGGTCTTCTCCAGATAAACACCAGTATGTGTAAATACATTTTGCTGTTTTAAAGTCAGCCAGCACTTCTGGTTAGATGTGATATTCATTATTGCCTGTTTAAATTGTTTTGTAGCACTGCCACTAAGTAGCTGTCACATTGCTTTTCCAGGCCTTTTCATCAGAAAATGATAATTCTGTCTTCTGAGAGTATAAGCATTAGGTACTGGAGGAAAAAAACAAAAACTGTATAATCTATATTGCTTTTGCTGGTGGTTAGTGAATTGGCAAGAACTGCGTAATTTTTTTGTGCTGTTTTGCAGTAATAGCACGGTAATGGTGGTAAGTAGAATTTTGCATGCTTATCTGTAAATGACTTCGATTTCAGCTGTGCTCATCAACTGTAGTTTCTGCTGGCATTTAACAGCAGAAGATATCTCATTTTCCTTCTGAAAATGAGATAATACTTTTCATAAATTGTGCTAAATGATGTCCACTAGAAATTTTGTCCATTTACTGAATCTCACCTGCATGGTCTGCAGGAGTGCCTTTTGCTTGTGTAACTGTAGAAAGATACTAATAATTTGTTTATGTTGCCACAATGTCTACATTAAAGCATATCTGATCATTAAGTGAAATAAGGCTGTTCTCCAGAGCTGTGTTTTGACAGTCTGACTGCAGTTAGTCCCTCCACTGGATCTCCTACCTGAGACCTTTCTCTTTGGTGCTAACAGGGTGCTACTGGAGTACCTAAAGTGGGAGCAGAGCCCAGGCTCTTTCTCTTCCTGTTAATGGTCCATTTTTTGACCCAAGATATTCAGTCATATTATTTCTGCTCTGTCTGCAGAGATACCATCTAATGTCTGCAGTGCCAGGTTACTATGTCAGTATATAAGAGGCAAAAGGAAAAAGAACAACTGTGGAAATGGAAGCAGCTGAAGGTGAAAAAAGCATGTGGTTATGTCCAATTTGAGAGCATTGCATGTTCTCAGCATACCACTTCTCTAAACTTTTAAATGCTTTGTCAGAGACCCTGCTGAAGTTCCCCATGGAATTTCACATTTGAGTTGCAGTTATACTGATTAAAAATGTCTGCAAAACTAACTGAAGAAAAAATTATAAGTGAATGGAAGGCTAACTGTACCAAGTTGACTGAATGGTATAGCAAAGGCACAGCCTACAGCCTTGCTAGGTAATTCACCCCCCTTTTCCAGCAGAGGTCTCTGGTCTCCTGGATGTACCTAACATGCATAGGATGCAACTACTATTGAAATTATCTTACTCCCTTTTAACATAATCAACTCAAATGTAGAATTTAGAAAAGAAAGGGACTGTTTTCTGAATTCATAGGTTGAAATACCCTCAGACGATTCTCAATTTTTAACACATGATTCAAAACTTTTTTCTGGTATTCTAATTGAGAAGACAGAATCCTAGTTCATTTTCTTCCTGTGAATTACTTTTTATTTTTTTTTTTTCCCACAGCCACTTATTTTTGAAATACAAATAATCTGTTTTCACTTGCATGAATTCCATGTGTGTGTTTGATTATTTTAACTTGTTGTTCCGGAGCCTTGCCTTACTTCTGCATAGTTAGCCTGATAGCTTTACAACTATCATGAAAGTAGAAAATTTTTCTAGTAGACACCCAAGAACAGCGTATAAAAAACACCTCTTTCTCTCATTTCTTAATATTTTGTCATTTCTTAGTAGAAATTTGTCTGTGACAATTTGAGTGAGAGAATGAGGAAGAATAAGGAAGAGAATCAGAAGAAAGATAAAATATGGGGGGGGAGGGGGAAAGGGAAGCTATACTAATAAAAAATATCTGGTTTTGAGGCAACAAAATGGAGAACGGTCTTAATTGAAGAGGTAAAGCTGGGGGGGGAGGCTTCCTAGGGAAAATCAATTCTCATATTCTGAGAAACAGGTGAATACAAAAAAAAAAAAAAAATATTAAGGGAGAAAAGATGGAGAGAACTGTGGTGATCTTGAAGCCAATTGTTCCCTGCTCCCGGTGTTGAGCACAGGGATTTTGAGCCTTTTGGTGGATAGATAACTTAATGAATGAACCACAGAACCTTGTAAGTTTTTCTGCAACACGTTCAGTGTTGTCTTATCCTTTCTTTTCAAATATACAGCGCTCACTGTATGGCACACCATGTACTTCTCATAAGCACATTCTTAATATTATTGCACCAAGATTGCATTTAAACCCATATCTGTTATTCAAAAATGTGTGCTTTCCGTTGAGCAATTCTGTCTTGGGCAACTTCTTTGTTCCTCGGCTGCATGGTGTTTCTGTTGCTTCTCCTGGCACTGACAGCCCAGCCCAGGGCTGCAGCTGCCTCCAGATCATTGAACAACTTAAAGAACAATTTTGCATCAGGTACCTCATCCACAGTTTGTGCTTTTGGCAGGAACAAATACAGCAAACTCAGCTTGACTTACAGAGAAGATTCAGGCCTCATAGGGCAAGCCTGGTGCTTCTAAGTTACAGGTGCTTGCAGACAGCTTTGGCAGCTGAAGCCTTAGAAGATGAAATGAGGCAGCTCTGTGTTGGTGATGGCAAGTTAAGAGTGACATGCTGCTCTGTGTAACACAGAGCACTTGTCAGCTTTGCTCTCTGCCTGGCTAAAAATACTTCACGGAAGCTGTGAGGAGCAGCTGCTTGGAGGGGTCCTTTATGGCCTTGGTGCTTTATAAACACCATAAATCACAGCTTTAAAATAACTTCAGTACTGTAAGATCTATGCATCCCACAGTTCAGAAATACAGCCACGCCACCTACGCGTGTTGCTTTCGGGTTACTCTTGAATGGAAACAACTACAGGAAGGAAAAGTCGTATACAATTTATATGTATCAGTGTGGACTGGAGAATTTCTCTGTAATTGTTTCATGTAATGTGGAAGTAGGTGCTTTACACTGTCAGGGGAGATGGAGGAAAAAAAATAAAGCAAACCTGAAACGCCATAAATTAATACAGAGCATTAATACTCTACATGGCATAGCATAGATTGCATTTTTGCTGCCATTGAGCTGTCGAATTCTGCTAAATGCTGCTTCTACACATGGAGACTTTTTATGATTGCCATATCAGTGAGGGAAAAAATATTAATGGAAATCAATGAATGTTCTAAAGGAATGGCAAATTTTAGACCCACTGGCTAGCTTGTAAGATGATTTAAAAAAATGTAAAATTAAATTTCTGTGTTAAATTTGAGCTTAAAAACTCAAATTGTGGGCACCTTATTAAGTATCAAGCAGAAAACGAGTAAAATACATAGTGTGTAATCAAGATAGCCCATTTAAAAAACACCCTGCATTGTATTTCTTATTTTTAAATGATAAAATTGGAAATTTGAATAGTAGTTCCTATAGGCCCATGTTACTGTGAACAAAGGGGAACTGCTATATTCTTGCTCTTTAACAAGGCTTTTAGCGCAACCAACAAATAATACATTCACAATAAAAGGTGGTTATGGATGGGATTTTCTGAGTAGCTTGTCAGTCAACATTGGGTGGGAAAGAGGTTGGAAGTTATTAAGCTAACATCCACTGTGGGTAACACAGTGCTCAAGTACCACTATTTAGCACTTAGTCAGGATGTGGACTGTAAGTAACCACACTAATTGGATTACAAGTAATTGCCGTATCAATTGAATGTTTATGTGATTGTTGACCATGCTGTTTTGATGTGGTTTTTGCTAATTGTTGGTATAATTGCTCCACCACTTCTTAACACCTCTGAAATGTTAAACAGAGGATCCAAGAACATAATGGCATACCAACCCAGTGTAGCATCCTGATATGTTATACCGAAAGCTGAATAAATCTGTATGTATGATCTCAAAGTCAAATTCAGCCAGGAGAAAATTCTCATTTAAAACTTGACAAGAACTTTAAAAAAAAAAAAAAAAAAAAGTGACGTTAACAGGGAAATTTGGAACAGTGAATGAGCTAATGATTGTTTTTAGAAGTGGCTTTTTTTGTACTTAGGTAAATTGTCCTACAGTGAAGTAAGAGCTAAATAGTAAGGTGATTGTTATTTCTTTTAATGATAAGCACCAGACTACTCAAACTTCTTTTACTTCAGTTTATTCTTGTAAGTCTGCAAACTTGAGCTTGGGCAGAAATCCCTGCATTTCACTTGGCAATTAACTTGCTAGCTCCAGCGAGGCATTATGACCCCCAGGCTTCTTGGGAGAAGCTGCTCTCCTCGGCATGCCAGAAAAGGTAAGAAGCATTTATATACGGCAGCAATTTCAAGAGACCGTAAGGCAAGTTCTCAGCTCTCTTGAGGTTCTCAAAAATGTGATCTAGGAATTGGTAAGGATTCAGCAGAAGACAGGAAGTAGATAGGGTGAAATGTGGAAGCAGTGCTTTAAGCTGCGATGCCACTAAACGGCTGCAAGTGATAACTTTCCCAGGAGATCACTTTGGGATGAATGGTCTCCTGTTGATTTGCAAAGTTGCTGTGCTCTTCTCTTGTAGCAAGTTTTCTGAGTCTTTAAAACAAGCCTACACAATGTAAGGTTCAGGATACGTGCATTTTGCCTGCTGGCAAACAGGAGGAAGTTCCACCCGTAGGGAAAAATTCAACTATAAGGTGCAACAGCACAGGAGAAACACTTTGTTAATACAGAACATCTGCAGGGCCTTGCTAAGACTAAAAGAGTTAATTGCTGACCTGATCTGCTCTGTAATTAGAGAAAGTGTTTACAAATCCCGACCATGAGGGTAAAGAAGATATCCTGGGCATCCTTCCAACCAATCTGACAGAGTTCCGCTTTCTGAAACTGCTAATTCGTAACATTTTGGGTTGTCACTTTAAGAAATCCAGCACAATGTTAGCAGAGCATATTTAGTCACTTGGACATAAAAACTCTACTTGGAAATGCAAATGCACGCTGGAAATATTTTCCATAAGTGAAATGATAAACAACAGACAAAATTGAAAGAAAGCTGAAAGTTATTTTAAGTATCAGATCTTTGATTGTCCTCATCGTGGGCACACTAAATCCCCTTCCTAACGTGTCTGTTCCATATAAGGACAGCAGGAGCAGAGTGGTTATATTTAATCAGTGAAACAAAATCAAAGGCGATGGCATATGAAAGCATGTACTCTGTCTTGAACTGCTGACTTTTTTCAAGTTTGAATCATGCCTATAGACTTCTAAAAGCATACATGTGTCTTAGCATTTCTTTCCATTTCATAATAAAAGTTATATCAATTGCATATTTTAAAAATATTCCTCATATCTTCTGCTGTCAATACAATTTCAGTTGTATTACATAGTGCCCGCTTAATTTTATTTATGTGTATATATAGAAAGCATCAGAAATCTTCACATATGTGTATATATTTAACAAGTTTATACTACTGTAGTTTCGCAGTCGTCTAAACATTAAAGGAATCATATAACTTCTGCTGAACATGAAGTCTTGGCATTACTATCTATTGCTGAAATAAGGTATGAAACGAGCTCTTTTCTCAGTGGAGATAACTAGCTGTACAGAGTATCAACCATACAGATTTTGTTTATATGAGATGTAACCACTCCGGTTGATTTATCATATGTTTGTCTTCAAGGATTCTTGGAGTTCTGCCAAACTTCATTTCAGATTTGCTTGTCAGATTTCCAGATTCTTGTATTTAATAAGGGCATCTCTAACATGGTTCTTAGAAACTGGTTTCTATGCAGGACTTTTACCCGCTGCTAGTTTTTAAAGCATCTTTGTGTGTTTCTGCTTTACTTTACTATTTCTTAATCAAGAAGAAATTACTATCCCTTTCTCCTTCAGGATGTCCAAGGAATTTTATTCTTATGATCTGTGGAAGCGGAAAGTATTTTCAATATATTCTGAGCATGTTACACTTCAGAATTTCTCTCCCCATTCTTCTGTGAAGGGGAGCAGAAAGCAGTGTTGATGTGGATGACTGATGCATATGGATTGTCACTACTGAATAGGGCTAATCACTAGAAAACCACTGGGAAAGCATTCTCTTCAGGGGCATGGAAGAACTCTCAAACAGGAAGATAAGGAACTACTATGATCTTTCTCTCAGGACATGGGAAAAGGCAGATGTATGCTTCCATACCTAGAAATCTGTTTGACCTTTCTTTCTCACACCTGAGCAGAAAGATAAGAATCAACGATGATGATCAGGGGAGCATTGGAACAAGGCATGTCAAGAGTGTCCCTTCTTACAGCTCTAGCAAGCAATAGGTGGGCACTGAAAATGAAATTATTGTGTTTAATAGCTGAAGTTATTGTTCATTCCTTCATGTAATCCCTGTTTAAAAACATCTGTGCTTTCAGCTCCGTAGTGCTGTGTCACAGCAAGCCAAGCAATTTAATAACACTTCATAAAGCAAAGTTCTTTGCAGCTGTTGTCTTAAACCTGCTGCCTGATGATTAGCTTTGTCTCCTTCAGGTCCTGTAGAATGAAAAATGGTACGTGGTTGTTTCCTCTCGGGTTCCTACATCTCATTCGTGACTGTATAGATCTGAAGGCAATCCCTTCTCTGTTTCACAGTTGGGATTCTCCTCACATGGATGGAATTCCATACCCCTGACTATTCCTTTAGCTCCCTACGTTTTCTTGTTCTCCATTTCCATATGAAGGAGCCAGAACCATACACAGTAAGCAAGAGATTTACACAACAATGTAATGAGCGATTCTACTTTGTTCTCATTTGCTTCTGGAGTAATTCCTAACATTGTTTGCCTTCCCAACTAACGCTGAGCAGCAAGCTAATGTTTGCAGAAAGCTATTCACAACAGCTCCCAATGAAAAAGGTTAATTTAGAGTCCATTATGCATGTTTAGTAAGGGTTTTCATTGCTATTTAGTTTGCAGTTATGGCCATAGAATTTTTTCTGTCTGTCTCTGCCCACTTGCTCACTACTGTGAGGACCTTTTACAGCTGCTCACGTCTTCGCTTCGGCTCTTGCAATAAGTGATTTTGTATCATGGGGAGAATTCAGAGATTATTGGTCCTTGCAAAAGGAATTTTAGGCTATTTAGGTGCAACGCTTTTCACTCAGAAGTATTCTAAATAATTCAGTCCAAAGGAGTACTCGAAGATAACCAGTGATGTGCTTAGTCAGAATATGAGAGAGAAACTGGAGGTTCACCTGGTTTGCTACTCACTGGAGGACTGCAGTATCCCAAATGCATGCACCAATGCTAACAACGAGCAGCAGTGGAGAAACAACACTACTGCTACGACAGGAGAAAATATCTTTGCGTAGAAAACTGTTTTACAGCCTTCTGTTAGAAGGAATGCTTCCGGATAATTATGTACGATCAAGAATTATCATTTGAAAGAAACACTTTATCTGCTTTTCTACACATTTTAAGTATTGGCAAGTTAGGGAAAAAAACGCAAATCTATAGGATACCCACTTAGGAGTTTAACCTTGAGATTGTTAGAGAACACAAAAGTTGTTTGAAACATGGCAGATAATTACCAAATACACATTTCTGTCCTTGGTTTTCTTTTTCAGGTCGGTAATGGTGAGTGGCCACTTAACTGAAATTAGTGGTGGTGTTGAATGCTGTCCTTAAGGGATGATTAAGAGCTGTGTCCTTTATCTCCCTGCCCTGTTATTTATTTCATATAGGAGAAAAAATTAAACTTCTGATATTAACCTTTAAGTATGAGGTTTTTCTTAATCTGTGTTTTTATACTACACTCACTTTGATGTCTCCCTCTCAGCATCAGCTGTGGCAATGATTACATATACTTTTTCATTTGGGAAGCTTCTGCTGGACTAAGGAGACTGTGTCAAGAAGAATTGCTCTGGCTGTCTCAGCTTCAATAGGAAAAGAGCCAGGACTTTGTATGACACAGTCTGCAATATGGTCCTTTGCTGTACAGCAGTGACACTGAATCTGGGATCTCTAGTTGAAGAAATGAGGGAAAAGTTAAAGCATCATCATAGAGCCTGTTTACCTCACTTTAAGGAAGGGTCTGGGCCCAGTAATTGCGTTGCTGGAACCTGGTAAGTTTTTCGCTACATTTTCTGTGGACTATGCCATATTTTTTTCCCCTTGCATTACTGACATTACCACCACCATTTCCTTCTCTAGGTCTTTTAATACCTTTTCATGGATACACACGCATCCTGGCCCATTTGGGCGACCCGTGGCTCTCGGCTGCAGCTGTGCGTGAGCGGCCTGGCTTTCTGCCGGCCGAGGTGGGACGGGGGAGGGATGGCTGTCACGAGGGCTGTAACGGCAGATCTGCAGGAAAGGAGAAAAAAAAAGAAAAAGCAAGCTAATGTAAACCCAGGGAGGAACGTCTCGCGGTTTGCGAGAGCACCTGGCGCGTGTCTCCCCCAACCTCCCGTTATCAGAGGACAAAGAGCAGCGCTGGGGCGGAGCGGCAGCGCGGGGCCGGGCACGGCGCTCACCGGAGCGCAGCCACACCGGTGCAGACGGACCCCCGCCGCCGTCCCGGCCCCGTCGCTCCGACCCCTTTCCGGCGCGGCTCCCGCGCTGTCCCACGCGTCACCACGTCCCGCGGCTGCCCACGTCCTTTTACATCCATCCCCACGCAGACCTGACGGCGGCCGCAGCCCCGATGCTCGCTGCCCGCCGCGGCCCCGCTTCGCGACTCCGCGATTCGCTCCGCGTTGTCCCCCGAGGCCTCCCATCTCCTCCTGCCGGGTCCCTCGTCCCCGCGGTAGGTGGGTGAGAGGAGGGCACCTTGGCGGCGGGCGGGGGCGGGGGGCGGCGCGGCGGGGCTGCGGCGGCGGCGCGACGCGGCTTCCCGCCCCCTCCGTCAGACGGGCGGGGAGCTGCGACGGGCGGGGAGCTGCGGCGGGCGGGAGGGAGCGAGGCAGCGGGAACCGCGGGGCGCAGCCGGCCGGGCCGCAGCGGGGATGCGCCGCGGATGCCGGAGAGGAGGTGGGTGCCGAGCGGCGGGGCGGGGGCAGACCGCGGGGCGCTGCGGGCATCGGGGCTCGGCGGTGCCGGGCCCGGCGAGAGCCGTCCGAACGGTGGAGGGGTGGGAGAGAGCCGGGGCGCGGCGGCGGGCCCAGAGCCGGAGTCGGGATCGTGTGAGGCAGCGGGAGCCGCGGGAGGCACGGACCGGCGCGAAACCGGAGCACCCGGAGCGGCCGCGATTATGTAACCGGCAAAGCGGTGCCGCGGAGCGACCCGGCCCCGCTCCCCCGTGTGCGGCTCTGTCGTCTCCAGTGCGGTGCGGCTGGAAATGCCCCTGTAAACTCTGCTCCGCCGCGGTGCGTAGCGGGGCCGTATGGCGAAGTTGATGCACTCTCGGGATACCTTTGTGCTTGCAGTCTCTGCCTCTCTCAAAAAAAGCAGGAATGGCCTGCTATTCCTAGTTTCTAGCAGTGCTGCAGAACGCTTGCGAGCTTTTTGAATACGCACAGATTCGTTGTAGCGCTGGTTTAGCAGTCATCCGTTTCCCAGAAGTGCTGATGCTCGCAGCGACCATCTGACGTGGCTTTGCCATTGGTTGTATTTTATAGCTGCTTTGGCGTGTTGCAAGAGCACGATGTTGCCGCTCTCCCCGAAGCCCGGCAATGCAGATGCGGTGCCAACGGCACGGCCACCAAGAGAGCTCGCTGTGCTCCCTCAGGGCCAGGTGGGAGCTCAAGGTCGGGCCGAGCTGCAGCACACCTTGTGAAGGGTGACATCGAAGCACACAGTCCCGCACAGGGGAGTGACGTGGTCCCTTAAATATGCTCTCACAGAGTTGATGAAAAAGCTCTCCAGCGAAGGTGTGAGGAATTAGCTATTTCAGGAGAACAATTAACTATATCAGCTCAATTGTAATGGAACTAGTACATTTAATTGCATTCTTAACAGATTTTCTATTCTCTGGATGATTAGCTTGCAGAATGATACCAGCTTAAAGATTAACATCTCATCAAATATCTGATGGTTTCCATGCCGCATAATTGTACTTGGTTTATATTAGCTTTTTTCTGATGACCAGCCTTTTTCTATAGTGTTGTGGGTTCTCTAATTAAACCGTTTTCATCTTGGTATGGATGACATGACCTTGACCTTAGCAGCTAAGCAGACGTGGTGGTACTGGTGACAAGCTTAACAGGACATTTATTTTTATGTACATGTAACACATGGGTCTTTCTTTCACCTTGGTTAAAAAAGTTCACAGAAGAGAAAGACTGCTGTTTCTTTTCTCTCCAGTTAAGATAAGTGATATGTACAACCTAAATGCTTACTATTCAACATACTCTAAAGAGGTTTTTATTTGAAGAGGTACCTTCGGTGCTACTGTAGTTCCTCATGCCCATGTGTTCCATCTCTTGCGGGGCTCCTGTGTGCTTCTTTGCAGGGCTGGTGAGCTGCAGTGTAGGGCTGTTGTCAGTAGTGTTTCTTGTCACTGGCTCTTTGTGTTCTTTGCCCATTTGTACCCTGTGTATGCATGTCAGAGATGCTCCAAGTTTCTGTTGCTGCTTTTCGCATGTTTATTTTGCATCAGTTCCGTGCAAGGATAAGAAAACATTGGTTGCACTTGTAGAAAGGAGTGGTTCTTTTCAAGTGCAACTGTAGAAGGGCTGTACTGTGTGCACATGTGTTTGTTTGGATGAATTGTTTATCCAGCTGATACCAGTGTAATTTTGCTTGCAGGTGTTAAAGTTACTGTGTGACTGAGCAGCCAGTTTGGACTTTTCTGCAAAGATACCATGGCCATGGGAAGGTAAAGCCTTGGTGGGACAGCCCTATCCTCTTGCTCTCCTGCATGTTCTGCTGGAGATGTGTCTTTCTTCTGCCCAGGTCTGAGATGAAGTCATAGAACATTCACATTTCCACTTCATTTTCCTTCAGTTCTTCTGCATGCGTGTGTTTGTCCCTTGGTGCCTCACCTTCCTGCAGTATAGTGCCTCTAGGTTTCTTGGTGTGACAGAAGTGATTGGCTTTGCTGTTGTATGCCCAATGCATGCAGTATTTGCATGGGTTTTCTCTATGTTGTTGTTTTTTGTTTGTTTTTCTTCATATATTTATTTAGTTTTTCAAGATCTTAGGCTTCTGGTATGATGTGGTTTTGTCCCAGGAGATCTGCATTTCCCAGGGGATGCTGACCATCAGGCCCATCCTCCTGGACATTCTACTATCACCGCTCCCAGCACGGCAGGGGGAGATAACAGGAGCTGCCAGAGGGGTGTGTGTCTATGTTCATGTGTGTGTGCATACCTTCAGCAGCCTGTCCTAATGGTTTAGTTAACCCTTAAGCCATACACATGGTATAGCAAAATATTGTCCATTTTCTCCATCTGTTCTAACGTGTTTTTTTTTTTTAAACACAGACCTATTCTAAAACCCAGAGGTTTTTTGGCGTGCTTGATGATAAAAAGAAAGCCTCCCAGTTTGTTTTTTTTTTTAATTATTTTTTTCTTTTTTTTCTCCCAGTAACTAAATGCTTGCAGTTTTTGAAGCTTTTGATGATGTCTGGCATGGGAAAAGGCAGTAGTTTCTGTAGATAATTTTCATGGGAAATGTTACTCTGGGCAATTGCACTTTTAAAAGGAATTTCTCCAAGAATTTCCTCCAGGGTTATGTTTTTTTCTTAAGCTAGCTTTTAATGAGATTTAAAAAATCCCTCCCACTGGAATACTTAAGCAAATGCTTACTTTGGGTTTTTTTCTTTTATCAATATCAAAGTTGTAGATGTCAGAGGAGGTAGCAGCAGGTATTGTGTTCAAGTGAGAGTAAATATACTCAGGCCACGTGAAGGGTGTTGTGTTTTTGGCAGATTCCAAGTACGTCTTTGTGATGGGGAAAGTCCAACTGTGAGAGGTGTATTGAGGAGGAAGTGGTGAAATGAGATGGCAGCTGAAGTTAGCTGAATTTGGTTAAAATACTGTGGAATATTAAAAATACTAAATTATAGTAGCATGCACAACATGAGTGTTGGTGTTATTTGTGTATGTTTGCAATTAATTTTACTGCCTGTATACCTATGTTTTCCAAGCTGTAAATACAAAACTACAGCTTTCAGCTGTTTCCTGTATGTCAGAACATATACATGTAGGCAGGAGCTTTCTTTGAAAAAGAAAGTGTGTGTGTGTCCTGGTGAATGGTGTTTGTAGCACATCCCTCTCTTAGGGTTGTTCCCTTCAGAAGAGCTTTTCAATGCTGGCAGCTGATAAGCTGGTCAAAGGGAGGTCAGCTGAAGTGTGGAATATGGGAAAAGAACATGAGGGTTGTGATGCACAGGCAGTCAAACTAGTGTTCTTTAAGGGAAATTCTGGGTGGGATATACTAGTTAAAATAGTAAGGTAGGGAAAAAATGAGTCATAGAGAAATACTACTGACAACTGCTGAACATTGGAGTTTAAAAAAGAGTGGAAGGAGAGGGGTCTGGAACCATAGAATTGCAAAATGTCCTAAGTGAGAAGGGCCAAGGATCATCCTGGCTCTATACAGAACCACACAAAAGTCAAACCTTGTGTCTAAAATAATATAGTATAAGTTTGGAAAATAAGTATTTTCTAAATACTTATTTAACTCCAGTGGCTTGGTGCTGTGACTGCTGCCCAGGAACTGTATTACAGTTGTAATAGCCTAAAGATTAGATGAGCTTTTGACTCTTCAAAATGCTTCAGTATAGCAGAGAGAACAGTGGTGTTTTGAAACAAAGTTAAATAATTTTTTTTTTTTGAGTTCCTCAAAGGCAAATAAATTTTAATACTAGTGGAGGGCACTTGAAGAAAAAAATGGATGCATTGGTGTATGGTTACTGCTGAGTCACAGCTTGAAGCATTGATTGAGCACCTGGGGAAAGGACCCCATCAGTCCTGGGAGCACAGGTGAAGGCAATTCAGCTGTGTGACCAGAAGGGGTGGAGCCTGGCTGCACCTGCACCTCTCTTAGACCTCATTTAAGGGCTGACTGCCGCTGGGGAAAGATCTTTGGTTGGTAATCCCTCCCTTCTGGAGTTTTCCTTGCGAGCCTAGATCTTCAGATGTGGGTGAGCATTTTTCCTTTGTAATACTGTTCTATTTGCTCTTGTCCCTTTGCTGTTATGCTCCCCTATCACCCTTCCATTGTGTTAATCTTTCTGATTGTTGTAGTTCACTTGAGCTGTAAAGAAGGTTGCATTAATTCATCTGTGTTAGATGTTATCTTCTAAAATGCCCTCTTTTCTAACATAAATGCTGTTGTTTTGCTACAGAGTTTTTCTATGTGACTTGATGATTCTGGCTGAGTTATGGAGTTATGTTTATGCAAGATTTAAATATATTAGAATGATGTGTTAGATCCTTTTTGGCAGTACAGTCAGGCTCAAACTTGGGACTGCTTTCCTGTGGAAGGTACTAAACCCAGAGTAAGGGTGTTTGAGAGTGATCTGAAAATCAGCTTAAAGATACCTTATCTTAGTCTGCAACATCCTTTTTCAGGTGAGGAACTGAGAAGTTTTCATTAATTGATAAAATAAGCTCAGGTTGCCTTAAAAGAAAGGTCTGATGAAACTATTTTGTGCTATTTTGTGAAGGCTGCTCACCCAGTGAGAGGAGACCTGGGCTTCATCTGCCCAGCTGTTGCTGACCTGATTAGTTCTAGATGAGTTGGAAAATGAAGAATCAATAGAATTTTGCTCTGTAGTTGTTGCTAACTTCACAGTTTTCATAATACATTTGGAGTTAGAGACCAAAGAGTTGCAGGAACTGGTGATGACTGCTAGTTGGCCTGAGATGTGGACTATGGACTTTGAGCTCCCTTTGATGGCTCAAGCTGACAACTAAATAAGAAAGCAGTAAATAATTAAAACTTGAACAGTGGTTGGGGGGAAAACAGATACAGGACATGCACATACCTTTGGCACTTAAAAGGCAGAGCTGGAATGGCCTGGTGGGAGGCCCAGGCCACATGGAGTTGGCGGAAATGAATGTCACGTTCCCCTGGGTCCCTGGTGATGGTCTCCCCTGGACTTTGGTTTGTTTCATAGGATGGCAAGCTAGAACAGTTGTTTGTGGCCACCTATTGCACCCCTCCTGTTTAATAAAGCAAGACTAGATTATGTGCTACTGAGAGGTACTGAGAAGGTGTATTGTTTCTATTCTTGCAGCCTATTCCACTGTCACAAATCCAACATGGGTGAGATAATGCTAAAAAGAATTTGGGTCGAGAGAAGTTTCTGTGAACATCTCACAGGAATGATTCCAAGCTGGTGATTTTGCTTCTGTTTCCACCTCTTGCCTCGCAACCTTCTCTTTTATGTTGTTAGCCCTGTTTGTGCAGTGAGACCACAGATAGCCTCCTGACAACACTCTACTATATGAGGATTTTGATGCCTGAGAAACTTGTCGTCTTCTTCAGGAAAGTAACTTCTAACTCCTTTTTCCCATCCTGTTTTTCAAAATGGAGTTCCTTGTTTTCTGGAAATTGTTGGCACTGTTAGTTGAGAAATTGAGAGGAAGTCCAGATAGCGGCTCATCTTCTCAGTTTATTATCTTTGAGGCTTTGGCCACAAGATAAATGTTTCTTCAATTTACTTTCTCTAGTTGGAAGCCTTTAGAAAAGTAGCATGGCACTATTTATTTTCTTTCTTTTTATGCCAAGTACTAGTTAGTTGTTTTGTCATCTGGTAGTAGTTGATCTGGGAAAACTGGAAGGACAAGGTCACTGGTGAAGAGCTACAGAAACAGTAACAAATGTGCCAGTTAAAAGGGCTTTCAGCTCAGCAATATGAAGCTGAAATAGGTTAGTGACAAATTCTGATTCTTTCAGAGTGGAGCAGGTCAGATGCGAGAAAAGGTGATGTCTGTCAGAGGAAAGGACACCTGGTTGAAAGAAAAAAGGTTGAAAAGAAAGCAGCTTGTTGAGGTTTGAAATGGGCAGTTGGTGCGGAGTCATCTTGGGGTCTCTCTGACTCCAGTATAAGCATGATGTGCCTCTCTGGAAAGTAATTATGTCTCTATGTTTCTTGGTTTTAATATGTTTCTGGAGAATAGAGTTGCAGAACATAGTTGTTGAAAACAGAATAGGAGTGATATAAAATGGAGCTAAAGGTTATTCAGAGGGTGAGTTTGGATGTAAAGTACCAGTGTGCCTCCAGTACTAGAATGTTAGTTCTGGAGCCATGCGAATTCTGTATCTGTCACTGTAATGGTCACTGATGCATACAATCTTTTTTTTTTTTACTCTGCTTCTGTCTAAATGAATTCGTCTCTCTGAGTTCATGTACACTTGACAACTGTGCTTTTGCTGTGTGTGAACTCCTGGTAACTATGGCCAGGCAATAGCTTCCACCTGCTATATTGATTTTTGGGTAACAAAATCGCAAGCAAAAATAACCAACTCCCTGGAGGAAAAAAAAAATTCTCTAGCCTCTCCCTGACTGTGACCTGTATTTGTAGATACGCTGTGGGCAATTAGTTATAAAACATAGGATGGTCCGGTGAGCTGGCTTCTCTGTTACCTCTATGGCTGGCAGTGTACCTTATGCGTGACACTGGTGGTCAGTTTGCTGAATGTGATTCAGAGTGATGTGCAATGCAAAGTCTTAAATAAAAAAAGAAAATAATGTAAGGTGCTTTATTATTTTTAATTTTTGTTTTAAACTAGCTGCGCATTGCAGTTTGAGGAAGAAAGGTATGCCTGCTCTGGTCACCATAAGTATTGCTGCGTGACTGAACTCATAATGGCATGAGTGACTTCTGCCTGTAATTAATACAATGCTGGCTATGCATTTTGCTAAATGTGATTTCTGGATTACTAGAGTAGGCTTCAGATCAGAAAATGAGAATTAGAATTAGTCAAGCTGACTAACCCTCAAACCTTCCCATGTAATTCAACATGCTTTGCAATGCCTGTGAGTTTAAGGAATTGAAGGACTTTCAGAATTAATCTAAAATATTACAACAGTTGAAGAGGTTTAAAGCACAGTAATCCTAAACTATTTAAGCTGTGACTGATGCCAGCTAGGCTTCTATGCTCTCTAGAAAAGGAGCAGTTTCTCGCAACAAGGAAGTTTTATTTCTCAATGCCACCACAGGTGTTCAATGATAAGCTATATGTTCTGTTTTTCTTCTGTTCTCCTTCTTCATCTGGCTGTGGAAACCATGTTCTGTGCTAAGAAATGCTTGTGGAGGGCGTGGCGAATTTATTAATTTCATACTTTGCCATCTCTGGCAATGTTCCCATGTTGAAAGCTGATCGAAACAAACCGCTCTTAGGCCGCAGCTATCTGGAGGAATGTGTTGCTCTGTTTTCTCGGCTGGTTCTTGAGCAGTTTGCAGTGAAAAATGTGTCATAGCTGTGTGATATAACACTAGAGGAAAAAAACAAACGTTGGATAAATATCTTTATAGATCGAAATTAGTTTCTCAGAAACGTGCAAACTAATTTAAACAGATAAAGCAGGAGTCTTGTGCAGTTTTTCATTTGTCTTCTGGGTTCTCAGTACTCGTATGTCCCTCTCCAGCTTCTGCCTTAGGTATCATTCTGCCTCTGCCCCTAGCAGGTTATTCCTGACCTGTTAATATACCCCTCCCAGAATCTGGGTCCTGAGTTCAAGGACATGGACTCGCTTGTACATCCAGGCTTGGTGATGCTCCAGGCCTCTCCAGCCCGGCTGCCTGCCATGCATTCTGGCTTGGTGCTTGTATGAGCATCCTTGGCCCTCTCAGTAGATCCTCTGTGGAAGCCTGAGAACAGGGAGGGGTGGGATTATCAGCTCTGTAACCTGGTTTAAAGCTGGGCATCGTGTGGAGGGTTAGATCAAAATTGCTATACCAAACCTACTCATGGTGACTGCCTGAAGGAAATGAAAACATACCAAACCGTTGAGAAGAACATCGCCAGTTTCCATTTCAGTGCTGATTTACAGCTTTTGTTCTGAGTTATCAAAATCCAGTTGGCCTGTTCAAATATATGTATCTGTTCCTTTCATACCTGCTGGTTTATGATAATATGGAAACCTGTCTCACTCTCCAGGGAAGAAGTTACACAAAGGGTAAACAAAAGACTTTGAAATTCATAGAGTGATCATACCAAGGAAAATCAGTTACTACCTAACGGACTTTATGCGTAGTAGCAATGTAAGGTGTCATTTATTAATGACAGTGATTGATATATATTTTCCATTTCTGTTGGTCAGGCTGCTGAGGTGGGTTATACAATTAAGTAATTCCAGAGCAGATTTAAAAGCACTGGTACAAGTTCTAAAAGTTTCTTGTTTAGAAGGACAAGTCTGAATATAAATAAATACTTGTATCATGAGATACAAAAGGTAATTCAAGCAAACCTCTCTGAAGTTTTTTCTTTTAAACAACCACAGTATGCTGCAAAAATTGATTTTCAATTTTGCAGACTCCCACAGATTGCAGCACAGAAAATCAATGCTTTTTCAGCTAGTGTCAGTTTTTTCCATTAAAGGAAAAATGAGGAAGCATGAGGCTTCCAGGCTTTTCTGATTTCTGTTCATTTACCAGACAGATAATCTTTATTTATCTTTACGTTTTGTGTAATGCATACTTAGTGCTTGTCATTTTATTCTCTTTGCCAAACATAGCTTATGTTTAAGAGTTAAGTACTTGAAGCGTGATGGAATTATGGTGAATTTTTAGAACTTTTGTTCCAGCGCCTCAGGCTAGGAGGCTGAATGTTTCATTTGAACCATGATCGAACCAAGTATATTTAATCTGTATTATAGTATTTGTTCCTTAATGAACTTCTAGATCTCCCCATAAGCATATTTTTGAAAATACCTTTGGTCTGCATTAGAGAACATATTTTTTTCTAATCTGAAGCAAGCATGCACTTTGGAATGCATGGGAACTTTCTGTTTCCATGCGTTTATCAAGTGTAGCAGGGAATGGCATGATCAAAGGTAACAGGAGAAGTTAAAAGTGAAAGATAGCAAATGTCACCATTTGGAGTTAGCTCATTATTTCTGTTTTGCTAGCGAGGGCATGTACACATGTAAGCAGAGCACAAGAGGTAACAGTGCTCACTCTGCAAGATGCAAGTAGAGAAATAGAATACATTAAGTTGACAGTGCTCCATCCTGGGAGGATGTGGATGTTGCAAGTAATGATACAATAATGACTTTTGGTAAAGTTTCACCCATGATGTTTTTTTTAACACTGCTGCAAAGTTTGCCTTAGCATAAGTTAAAATTACTTTTTAGCAGTGGCTGACAGAGAAGTTTTACCCAAAGGTCTAAAAAATACCATGAATACAGATAGTGGGGAAAAAAAGCTATGTGGAGAACAACTGAATGTATCCAGCAAACTGGCTTTGTTTTTAGGTATGCAGTGCTAGAAAAAATAAACATTTTTCACTTTGGGACATGCCTGATGGCAGTGGATAACTTAGAATGAGTTCATAAACCCACTTCTGCTCAAGTGGAGTACAGTGGTAGGCTAGACAGCAAAGCAGCACCCAGTCAGGACAGTAGCTCTAATTATGGCCATAAGAGATGTACCCCTGTCTACAAGTATCTGTGGTTGTACACTTTGGTTAACAATCTGCAGCAAGTTGAGCAACATTTTTCAATATTTTTCATTATAATTAACATTTTACATGTTTTAGTACATTTAGTACCATGTTCTAGAATTTTATGTACACACAAGCAGATTTTTCCGTCTTTGTTATTAAACAGTCTAGCTATAATGGACAGTTTTTCTTAAAAGAAAAAGTACGTGCCAGAAAAACAAGAATAAAGAAACCAGTTCCGCTGCTATTACTAGATTTAAGAGAGAATATGGCATTTTGCAAGTGGTTTCAAAGACCAAAATATGAAGGTTTGAAGTGAGTGAATTCAAATTCCTACCAGTAATTTGGCAGTTACCCATTGTCTTGTGAGGTTCTGGTTGGAGCTGTGTGGGACTGAAGACCAAGGCAATTCTTTCTGTAGAGAGTTCAAAACAAAGAGTAAAAGCAAATTAAGGGAAGTTAATTTCATAATTCTCCCAAACATATGGGTGAATGCCTGCATGGTAAAATGCAGTTTTTCTTCAGAATGTTCCTTAAGTCAAAGAAAATAAGGATGAATGTGAATTTTTGCTTTCCATAACAGTGCAATTTCCACTTGGAGTTATGAAGTGTGCTGTGTTGTTTTTTTTTTCTAATTCCTCCTAGTTTTTATCTGCCTTTCAGAATGTTGCTAGTTGGGAAACTGCCCCAAAACACTTGTTTGTCAGGTGTTATGTAGTTCTAACACAATTAACCCTGCAAGTCCTCTTTTTCTTTTTTAGACTGGTTGGTAGACTCTGGAGAATTATTTTATTGTTTTCTGATATTCACTAATTTTGGAACAGGTATTGCAGGCAGCAGGGGAGATTCTCTTCTGTGTAAATGGCTTTGGACATCTTGGCTGACGTTACTGACGCGTACTTGGAGACGTGCTGACTTATGAGCCATTGTCAAGGTCTTGGGAGTGGAACAAAAATAAAATAAGTAACTTAAGAAGTGTGACTCTGTCATTACAGTTGGAGTGATTTCTCCTCTACAGGATGAAAGAATTTTGTAACAGAAACAGAGCTTGAAATTTGGTGTTTAAATCAAATGGCAAGATTAACAAAATATTTTATCATGTTTGAATATTAAAGTTATCCTGAAGTGCTCTACAGAAAAGAACTTAAGTGTTCATACAGCATACAGATTTGTAAAGAGTTTCAACTGAAAACCTCTGAATAAGACTTGCTTTTGGGTAGCATTCAGATACTTCTCTGCAATTGAGTTCTCTGATTCAACTTTCAAATGGGTATTTATTTGTAAAAGTGCGAGTATTATGGCTGGCATAATACATTATAATACATTTTTTTAGTGATAATACTTATGTATAAATATAATATTTATAAATTGATATACCACAATGTATGCTCACTGTCTAGGTGATAGAACGCTCAAAATCAAGGTAGTCTGGCAATTTTATTCTTGTGAATTTATAAGTGCTACACAACTTGTGAATGATAATGAGGAGCAGAAAGAGAATTTTAGCTGTATTTCTATTTTTCTGTGCCTTTTATGGCTTATCATATAGGAGCATTTTTACTATTTTTGGCATTACTTTTGAATGTAGTATCTTTGTCAGGAGTATTCTTGTGCCTTGATACTGATGTCAGATCATCAGATTTCTCAGTAACTGAGAAATTAGTAGACAGAATTACAAGAGACTTAAAAATAAGGTGCTTGAACTTCAAACTGGGTTGTACACCTCTAGAAGTTCAGGAAGAGTTGATGAATAGTTTCAGGTTTAAAATATTCAGTTCTTCACTGCCAGCAAAATGTGAGGTAAAAAGCTCTATCTGTTTTTCTGCTTTAGCTGTAGCACATAATTGTTGTATTTTGACATAAATACATGCGATTCCTTGACATAAATATATGCCATTTTTCTGAAATACGGAAGAGGATGCTTGGCTACCAGTTTTATTCATATGAATTTATTGTTACAAACTGTCTGTATTTTGTTGAACCTCCCTGTGGAAAAGGTACGTTTCTCAACATCTCTGGTATGAGTAGGAAGCCCTCAGACTGAGGCTGATACTTCCTGATCTGTCAAGGTCAGTGAATAAGGAGAAGAGAAACAAGGAGGGATGCATACTGAACATGTTTTGATCAGAGGAAGTGATGGCAGTGTGTCTTTTTAGCTCTGGCCAAGATCTCAGAGGAAGTCTTGCAGTGGTTGTTAACAGTTGAGGTGGAGGTGTTGCTAGGATCCTGGCAGGTGCAGAAGTCTGATGTCATGATCATGAAAGAATGCTTAGTGTCCTGTCCTCTTCTTCAGGCTGAGATTCTGTCCTAGAATTGCAAGTTTGTGTGATGCTCCATCTTCCTGAGAAATCATGACAGCAGTAATTGAAACCACCAGATTTACCTTCAGCTATTTACTGCTGGAGGTCTTTTTGTTGTCCTAAACCCAGTATAATTTAGATCACTCTTTAATCTAAGTGATAGGTACCACATATACTACTTCTCTTGACTGCATGTCAGTACAGATTGCTCACAGAATGCTGTTTGCTTTAGTGCTAGTTTTCTGCTTTCTCTTCCTCCAGGCTTAAGTAAGAATAATGCCTTTTTATATCTGTTTATACTGTGTTTGTTAAAGCATCATTAAGAAATTGAAAATGCCTCTGAATGTGTTTTATGAAAGATGAAAGCCACTGAGTGAAAATGGCAGGATATCACTGACCATGTTGATGTAGTCAATGCTGCTGGCAACATTTCAGGATGTAGAATAGCTCAGCAGTCAGTTATTTGCAACATGGGCTTCTCAACCTGGCCTTACTGAAGTGTTACCAATGGTAAAATCTGTTTGCTTTCTTTGGATGGTGAAGATTGACTGGAAAGGTAAAACACGAGTGTAAGAAGCAACCACCCATTCTGAAGTAGAGGCCAGGAAAGCTTTGGCCAGGAGTGGTTGCAAGTGCTTGCGAATACAGCCAAGCAAAGGCTTGACTGGAGCTCCACAATCAGTTGCGTCGAAGTGAGTCCATCAGAAATCTTTAAATACGTATCTTTTGTTTAGTGGGAGCTATTCTCAGGCTTTGGGAACTGGGATGATCTGGGGGGGGGGGAGGGGATGGAGAGGGGGAACTGAGTTCCAGTGAAGGCAGCTTCCTCATGGAAGTATTGCTAGAGGTTCTGGGAATGTTTTTCATTCCCTTGTTTTCTCTCTTCTGTGTGGAAGTTGACCACATGTTTACTGCAGTATGCTTGGACTGAGAGCCCTGTGTCTTTAGCTGGGACTAGTTAGAAAAAAAAGTTGCAGTTTTGTACCTTTGCTAGTGAATTCATTTTAAATTTAGTGAAAGTATCCATTAAAGCAAAAAAAAAAAAAAAAAAACCAAACAACTAAGAAGTAGAAATATCACTTGATTTTCAGTGAAATGCTCACACTGATATGTCTTGATGTAGAAACAGGCTTTTCCCCCAAGTTACTTGAAATTTCTTCCTTTTTTCCTTCTTTTGGTCTCTAAACTTAAAAAAAAAATAAAAAAATAAAAATCCAGTGTTGATACACTCAATGTAGTTCTTTTTTCGATTAAGGGTTTGAGGTTTATGAAATGTCAATAAACATGCCTAAATGAAATCCTGCCTGTTCCTAAAATATAAGGCAGACTTTTCTAGGGATGAATAGCAATCCCAACATATGGTGTGTTTCTTTTAAGATGCAAAATATTCATATAGTGAGATGAACCTTCTGGAGGAACTTTGAAGCAATAGCTGCTTCTCCCAAAGCTTTCGCCATTCTTTTTTTCAACAAAAACTGTCTTTCTGAAAAGATTTCTTCCTAATCTCCAAAAGATGTTAACAGTGCCCTGCCAAACTGTTGACAATCCATTTCTTGTAGGATGCTGTTGTGTATAAATAGCTTTTAATTTACTTTTTCTAGCGATGAGAAACATTCAGTTTTGTACTCAGTTTGAATCTAGAGAAGCATTAATATTTCTGAATATATTATTGAAATATATTAATATTTCAATATTGTTGTACTTCTCTATGACAACTGCATTGTATGTATTAGCTTATGTGGCTGTGGTTGTGGAGTAGGTTGGGTGTTATATGCGACTGACGTGTTACTGCACACAGGGCTGCCTCACCTGGTTTTTCAGTGCCTCCTTTGTGATAGCTCTGACCTGTGTTCAGTGTCACTGTGCTAGAGTGACTTTCATGCAAGAAAAAATGCCTTGTTTGCTCAGCATCCCAAAGGACGGTTAGGAGTGGTTGCCTCCTAGTTGTGGAGCAATGTAACATCCTTGTCAGAAAGCACAGGGACCTCTGTGATGCCAGTTGGGACCCCTCAGCAGAAGTGGCATGCTTCCATGCTCAGAACAGTGAACATCGAAGGAATGTTGTTACTTCCCATTTGTTTTTTATCTTGGCTTGGACTCTCTTCTGCTGAAGTGGTGAAAAATAAGCAAAGGCATGGGGTAAACAGATGAGTAGGGGAAAAAAAAGAGTCCTCTGGGGAGGAGGAGGATGCTTTGCATTGTGGATGCAGGAGGAGAACAGTGGAAGACATCAGAGTACAGAAAACAACTCGAAAAAGAACGAGGAAAGCATGGAAAATGCTGAAAGAGTGATACAGGTGGATATTAAAAAAAAAAAAAGGCATTTTTTTCCAAACATCCTGGAAGCGTTCTGCTAAAACTGCATTTCTTTGTGAGAAGTAGGGTTGTTGTTTTTTTTTTGTCTTGGGGGAGAAATCTGTTTCGGTTTTCTTTCTTTATTATTAAAAAGAAATCAGCGGACTTACTGTGTTTTGATACTTGGCTTTGATTCCCTAATATAGAAACTGTTGAGGATTTCTTCTGGGTGCAGGTGGTGTGGTTAAGGAATACTTGTATTCTGTAGTCAACAGTACTCAGGGGAGCAATATGGATGGTATCACATCTGTCTGCCTTTTTTTCTTCCCAGCTTGAGCAAAGAGCTCCCTGCTCACAGCCAAGATAGCTGCAGGCAGGCCCTGGCCCCCAGCCAGGTGAAGTGCTCATGTCTCCACACTTGGAGTGTGATGCTGTGGCTGCGTCATTGCCATTCACCCACCTTATTTTCCTGGTTGTATACCCACAAAGCCTGTGACCTCTTGGATAGCTCGTGTTCTGTTCAAAGTATATGCTCCATCTGTTCTCAGCATTTGAGCTTTTAAATAAATTTTTGAGTATTTGAAGTTTTCTCTAGCTGGTCAAGAATTATATAGCATGGAAATCTTTCATAATAAAAGGTAAGCCTAGAGAAAAGAAGAACAGAAAAAGGATTAAATAGGGAATAACAAGTGTCTCTTTGGTGTTTTCCTGAGAAAAGTGTGCGCACCTTTCTTGTTTGCTGTTTGCCCAAGGTGTTACTGAGAGTAACTTTATTCTGCCATGTTGAGGTAGTGCTGAAAGATGCTCCCTGCCAGTCCAGTACTGGCTGTGTTCTCTTTTAACTGCTGTTCCACTGTGTAATTTCATTACAGGTGACGTCATCTGTAAGGCTTTTTGCTACTGTTGTATGGTTTGATGTGATCAACAAAACCTATTACACTGATGTGTCCTAATGTATTAAAATCTAATATTTGCTGGTTGGTTGTTGTACTCTCTCAGCTACTTTCAACGTGGCTGCTATAGAAGAACATACTGAGTCCGTTACATGAACATGCTCATACAGCTTGCTCTGTCTTGATCTCTAAACTCTTCAGTCTTTAGGGTACGCCACCTAAAAAATGTGACTTATTTGGAGATTTCGATCTTGATTTCCTTTCCTTTTTTGCTGACGTGTTTGAACTCAAAGTAAAGGCAATAGTAGCTAGGTATATAAACCAGCCATCTCACTGCATGAATTAGGGCAGATTTCTCCCAAGGGCTTTGTGTGGCCAGCTTTCTACCCAGGTTATCTGCTGCTGGGAATTGTTGTTTTATTTGGATTAGAAGTCTAAATACATGTAGGAGGTTAGTGTTAATATCATTTATTCATTTATTGTTGACTCTAATCTCTAAATGCAACTACCTAAAATGAAAAGATGGTATGTCTGAATATATTGTCCTCAGGAAAAACATACAAAAAAAAACCCCAATGAAATGTTTCTGCGTAACAGATTTTTATTGTTGTAGATGACAAAGAGGTATAATTTTTAGACAGCTTTCTTCCTATCATTGCTTTTGTGTTATAAGCAATAAGCAGAGAGGGCCAGCTTAGTTTACCCGGTGTTTAGGTAATAGAATAAATTTTACGAAAGTGTTTTTTTCTTTCTGCATTGGAGTTAAAGTATCTTTTCTCTGGTATTTATATACAAAGATTCATAACCTTTATCCATTTTATCCAGAAGGGAAAAAGAAGCTATTATGTATTTTTTCCTACAATAGCTATTTACATTATCCCCTGTAAAGTTGTATATTTCATAGGCTGTTTCATAAATTCTATGTGTACCCAGATTTTCAGATCTTTTTTCCTGTTTTTAAACAATACATTCATTATAATAGTCAAAGTAGTTCTAATCTCCTTAAAAAAAAAAAAAACAAAACCCGTTCTATAATTGTTCAACTTTTTTCTCTTCCATTTATTTTATTCACTTGCAACTTGATTAATTCCTAATTTCTTTTCTTCTGCTCGCGTATTTCCCAGGAGAATTCCATGTATTATTATTTTTATTAGATTAAAATAGGATTCCTGAAATCTTTTCTGAATGTCTGCTATTAATGTAATTGGGAAGGGACTCTCCTGGCTGTTTTTTATTTATTTGCTTGTATCCTCAGTTGGAATGTATTGTTATGTATCATTACGCAAGTCAAGTGGACGGGTGAATCACTATGATGTTAGAGTCCCCCCCTCCTGTCTTGCTTAACTCTTCAGAGGTATGTGGTCATTGGTAATCACTTATTTCTGTTATATTCTTAGTATTTTTTAAAAACTTTGTTACTGTGGCATATGTAGTACACATACAGAATAAAATAAGATGAGGTATATTTTACATTTACCCACATGCAGGTTGTAAGTGAAGGGTGCAAGCTGAGTTCCAGTTACAGACTTCTAGTGTGCAGTGTGGTCCAGGATCTGCTTTTGGCATTGATACTTTCAGAAGTTTTTTTAATAACTACATAATGAGTTTTCATGTCAGAGGGGCAGAAGTCTACACTTTCATATAAATCATTCTTGGGAGTAAAGGAAGAGATGATAGCTGCCTTATTTGGTCTGCTACATGACACGAGATAAAACTTCTAATTCTTGCAACAAGTCCATGATACCTATTGGAACTGCACCGTATGTTTTTAGCAATAATTCTGCACTTCACTCCTACCAACTTCATTTAAAAACATAATACTGTGGAAGAAGAAGCCTCCAGAGTTATGAGTTCTAACCTACAGTGTCACATTTTATAGTGGATATTAAGTGCAGAAAGTCTATATAAGCCCCTGCTCTGGCCAGAAGTCAGAAATACACCTAGCATCATAAGTCCTACTGCATCAAAATCCCAGAAATAAAGGAAAAAACAAACAAACAAACAACATGCAGTATGCTACCAGGAGAACAAGACTCTCTTTATTGTCTTGAGGTACCACAGTGACTTGGACTTGTTGGTATATCCCCAGCAAAGTCCTTGTCATGTGCCTTGCTGTAGTTGCTAAAGTTGTCTTGATGACTGTGTCCGTTCCAACAGAAAGAAGGTCACAGTGGTTTTAATATACAAACTCATATGAAATGTTGTTTGAATTGCTTTTTTTATGTTCCCTAGTAAGTGTAGGAGTGGTTTTCATAACCTATGGCTTTTCTTTTTTTTTTTTTTTTTTTTTTTTTTTTTTTTTTTTTTTTTTTTAACTGAAGGAAAGAAAGTTCTCAAAACCCACTGAGAATGAGCAATGTGAGATGGTGGAAAGGCAGAGAACAGGATGGGCAGCTCTGCTGCTGCTTGGTTTCTGTTGATATACTCCCTGAGCTGGGATGTCCAGAGTGGTGATGGGAGGTCAGCTCAGGTGTGGTAAGCACTGACTCTCATACATACTATCTTTAGTGGTCTAAGGTGGGGTTTCTTTGCTAAATTGCAGATTATATTCCAAAACATTTTTTGTAACATTAGTTTATGATAGAAAGGAGTAATAACAGATTTTTGTCTTAATTTCAAGTTGTTGTATTTTCCAAGAGAGCAGGAATTAATAAGCAAAGTTATGTTCAAATAGGAAGAAAACAAAGGGAGGATTATATTTATTAAAAAAAAGCCTCTTTAAAATAATTGTTTTAAAGATTTGACTGTGGATTTTCATGCTACTCAGAATCAGATCAGCTGCAGGCAATTTATTTTTAGAGTATTAGCTTTATTGAACATGAATAAGGTATCTGTGTACCATCAGAAATCTTTGCATTTCAGCTGGTATACTACAGGCAAATTTTGCTGATGGAGAAACGGTATTTTTTTCAATTGAAAATGGAAATATTTCTTTCTGAATTCAGAATTACAAATGACAGTAAATGCAACAAGGTCTATCAGCAGGTAAGAGTATGGCATGAAGAACTGTTATCTGTTCTGTGGAAAGACTTTATTAGGAGATTTATAACGTTCTGCCTTGTATTCTGATACATGCATACTTTTGACTAAAATGCTTTCAGTACAGTGATGGACTTACAGTTTTGCTTTATTCTTCTTTTGCTGTTGCAATTTGCGTGTCAAACTTCAGGGTGTTCTTTTATGAATTATTTGTGCTCTGCCTTAGTCTGGAACACATTTCATGTGGCATCAAGGAGTTGGTGCATATCATTGCTAGGGATGAAGAAGCTGTAAGGAAACATCTGATCACTCAGCTGTGCTGCTCCCAGTAGGGGTGGATATATACCACCACAAGAGGCACTCTGCTGCTCCTAGGTTACTGGGAAATGGTTTTGTCCCACTGTTTTTTAGGGTGATGTATTTGGCCATTATGTGTTATCTGCCAGTGGTTCAAGAAAGTGTGTTGTAGCACCATTGTCAGGAGTGTATCAGCTTCTTTCAAAGAACAATTATTTAATGACACTGTTTTCTCCTTGATGGGCTTGCTTTGCAAGTGATGCATTCCTTAGGAATGGGTCTGTTGATTGTGTGGGGTAGATCTCAGTGAGAAAATAAATTGTTTCCAGGAAATTCTGGCATTTCTATTGGTATTGGTTTATTACAGTCCTATGCCCACTACAGCCCTTGGCTGTACTTCAAAAAGACAAAGTGTACCAATGTTGTATGGTTAGGTTTTTTGTTTGCTTGTGTCTTTTTTTTTTTTTTTTTTTTTTTTTTGAGCCTCCTCAACATTTCTGCTCTAAAGTATTCACTAAATCATAAAGCATTTATCGAAATCATTGGTTCTCGCTAAGTCCTTAAGCCCATCAGGTGAGTGAGTAGTCAAAATCTAAAATATTAATATTTCAGGATATTCAAATTAAAATAGTTATTGCTGCAATTTTTGTGTGAGCTTAGGACACTGCAGAACATTTTCCCGCTTTGGGAGTGTGGACAGTGAGTCACAGGCTCTTCTGTCTTAAATGGCTTGTAGGAGGGAGGGTAAGGCAAACCCATATTCCTCATTCTGCTGCTCCCCAGGGGCTTCCAGGCAAGAAGGTGGCAGTTCTCAAAGTGGCTTTAATGATGGGGAAGCTATTACTGATTCCATTTGGTGAGGCCAATACATTTTTTTGGACATGCCAGGCTGGTGTCAGTGAAGAGCGATGTTTGCTGCTAGTCTGGTTTTAAACTGGATCCTAGTGGTCACTGGCTCTTGCTGAGCTTTGAGTTACAGCTCTGGTATTTGGCATGGGCATGCAAATACATCTTTGCTGGATAGGACACTTCTAGTATTCTTTGTATGAATAAAATGATAAGTGATAAGTATTTCTTGGGCTTAATTTAATATATAAGCATGGTAAAATGGGCAAGTTTAGGAACTGTTACAAAACATCCCTCATTCCTCTAATTTCTGCCTCTTATTTCTCTTCTCAAAACATAAGAATAGAAGAAGTACTCATTATTTTTGTTGTCATGTCATGCCTGTGAAGGGAGGGAGCAGTGACCAGATCTGCATCCTTTTCCCCACCAGTTAGAGTTAGGTGAAACTGGCACCCAAGGTCCAAGCACAATTACCAATTTTAATGAGATGCTGTACTACAATTATCCTAAGTGTTGGCACTCTTACAATTATATCAGTCTAAGCTGTACACCTGAACTCTGTGACTTGATAAGAAACTGAAATAAGCCTTGTGTTACTTAGCAGCTTTATGAAGGAAAAAGTAAGGAATAAAAAGAGGGAGCGGAGGCGGGGAAAAAAGAGACAGACAGAAAGGCATCACCATTCTGGGTTCCAGCATTGGCCCAGCCATTGAGGGGGTCCTTTCTCTCTGAGAAAGTCTCCTAGGGCTTCTTTTGGGTATCCTTTCATGCCTGCTAGATTCAGGGGGTTTGCTGTCAACGCATTTGTTCATCAACAGTTTCATCAATAAATGGGAGTTCTGGACAGAACAAGGCCGTTCCCTCTCCAGAGGTCTCCCTTCTCCAACCATATTTTCAGCCTTTTGCCCATTGTCATGGCAGTGGTCTTACCTTGCAAGGGTTTGAATTAATTCCAGGCATACCACAGATAAAGCATTTTTTGTTAGGGTGCTGCACCTGATGGAAACTGAATGCACTGTATCATTTTCTCTGTGCTAGTTAAGTTATGTTTGGGTACAAACAGCTACCTCTGTATGGCTCAACAACAGTTAGAAGAGAGGTAGTTCGATGTTCTCTCACTATGAAAATTCAATGAAATAATTAAAAATCTGTAGAGCAAAAAAGCAAAATATAGGTATTTTTGTCTTTTTTTATATATTAATAAACTTCTATTTTAGTTAACTTGGTCAACAGAGAAAAATGTAATTGCAAGCAGTTTTTGTTTCTCGTGGAGTAGCAGTTAATTGCAGTGAAATGTACAAGGTGATGGCATGATGACTGCTGTCCTGTGCTCTCTGTTCTTTAATTTCTCCATGCTGCTTTGAGTCCCCTGATTTCCCAATGTTTTGAATGCAAGTAGTAGTTTCACTTTTCCCAGATGGTGAGGAACTGAAAAGTGGCTAGTTTCTTCAGTCAGGAACACATACACTTTAACTGCCACTTCTCTTGTCAGCTTGTTCAGGCAAGTCTGTGCAGTGGCTAAGCAGATTACAACATAGATGGTGTGTGACATGCATGGGTATTAGATCAAAAAGAGCAGAACTGACGTGTTAATAGGTGTAGACTAGTTGGATAATTCTGTTTATAACTGAGCTTTCCTCATACTAAAGTGTAATAGATTTGGTTTTAAGTTTGTGAGTATTGTTTATTAGGATATATTGTGATCAGGTCAACATAAGGAATTGTGTGTGTATACATGTGTGTGTGTATGTATATATATATATATATATATATTATATATATATATATATATTTTTTTTTTTTTGCAGTCATTTTTGTTTATTTGTTCCTACACTCAATGTAGGGAGGTTGGTTTCATCCCCTCCCATTTTATCTAATAGGGTTGTGAATAGAGGTTTTAAAGGAAAGAGTGCTAACTTCAGTTTATATATATATACACACACGTGTATATATATATATATATACGTATATATACATATATATACATATATACATGGAACAGATAATGTGTTTATAGCAGGTACGTGCTTATAGAAAGGGATACCTCAAGACTTTGACTCTAGTCCATCTGATTAAATGTACCATCTCTTGAACCCTTCATAACTTAAGTGGTGAGTCATTTCTGACTCAGGCAAAGAAAAAACATCTATGATGAAGCTTGGCTTTGAAACAATACTGAAAGCTGGAACAGAATAAAAATATGACATGTTGGAAGTCTGGACGTGAAATTATTTTAGCATCTCATTTCTTTACACTTTTATTTGTCTAGTGGATGAAGAAATGAAGAAAATCATTCTTAAAATATGCGAAACTATGGTCTGGGAAAGCAGGCTTGTGCTCTTTGCAAAAGTGGTTTTGGTATTTTATCTCTTGCTGAGGTGCTCTCTGGGAGTTGATGGCAGAGCTCAGCATAATGTCCTAGTGCCAGGAGCAGTATTTCCATCAGGGCAGTGTTCTATTTTGTAGCATGAGAGGAGGGGAAAAACTTTTTTTTTTTTTTTTTTTTTTTTTTTTTTTTTTTTACAGAGCGTGGTAACAAATGCAACCTGTTAACAGCATGTTAGTGTGCAACACTTTTATAAGGCAGACAAGAATAATTCTAGAAATATCTTTTTGGGCCATGACAAAGCCTCACATTAAGTTACAACTGGACACTGAAGAAATCTTCATCTCAGTGTTGCCCTCTAGATGTGGTGCTGATACATTCTGATTTTACATTCCTGTGCTGCAGAAGAAAGACTATATTTAGAAGCAGAAAATAACCTAATCTCTAATGCTGTATGTTAGGGAAATATCCATCTGAAATGTGACGTAATTACTAAAAAAGAGAAAAAAAAAAAAAAGATTTAATGAGTCTAGCAAAAAATGCATGTGCATGCATATCTGTCTGTAGTCCATATTCCAAATGTTGCCTCTTCCTCCTGCCCCAGTACAGTAAAACACTTTGGAAGTGTGCTTAAGAGAACACGTGTATGATGAGTTTAGGGTAGTAGGTTTCAGTGCCCTTGCAAATCAATTCATACTTTGAGATATCTGGAGCTACCATTCATGTTTATTTCTGAAACATATTAGTTGCACGAATTAATCTTCAGTAATTAAAAGCCATTGTTTTGGTTAAAATCTTTGATATGTATTAACATAAACATTGCAAAATTAATGATTCCTTGCAGCACAAAATACAGATGTTGGATCAGTTGTCATATGCATTTTTTTTTTCGTTGGAGATGAGATGGGTGACAGAAAGTAAAGGAAACAATCACAGATGAGAATGTTCAGTGGAAAGCAAAGGATAGATATGCAGAGAGATGCTCATGCCCTGTTCTGAAACTCTGTGGGAGGGCTGAGGCAAAGATAACAAAGAGGTTGAGAAAGTGGAATTTAGAGAGAGAATAATAAATAGAAATAGTTGTTGGATTTGTCATAATGAGGCAACTTCTGATGATTGAACTGTCAAATGATAGATGTGTGTGATACAGAGCCTCTTTCTGTACTTGAAGTAGGCATTGGGATTTTATTCAGGCATGGTGCTGGGGTTGCAGCTGGTCATTTAGAAATCAGTTATGTGTCAGCACTGGATAAACACGTAGGAAGGCTGTTTTAATGATACATTTTCAGTTGTTGCTGTAGGGCCATAGAAAATTGCTTTTTTCATTCTGTCTGAATGTTACACAAATTGAAAATGCTTCACACTGTTGCAAACAATTTGTGTACTTCAGTGCAAAGTTGCTGCCTTCTATTGTCCCTCAAACACTTCCTGATTCTAAAAGCTTCTGCTAGGTTGCTGCAAACTTGAGAAAATGAACTGGGGCCATATTTTACTATGTTTTCTTCAGGACAAAATACTGCAAGCTGGTTAGTTCTGTGCTGAGAGCATTTGGCACTTCTACAGCTGTGCATTGGGTTACCAGTACACAAATGCTGTGTTTATACAGGACAGCAAGCATTTAACTTACATTATTTGAGACAGCAGCTGCATGGTAATTCAGAGATTTCCTTTGGTGCTTTTTCCAGTACTTAAAAATTTTTATCTCCGAAGTACTTCTCAGCCTGTCTTTCCATTACAATCCCTTCACAGAATTACCAGCCGTTTTTCTTGAGCAGGCTGCTTGGAACCTCGGGAACCACTGAGCAAGGTCAGAATACTGCAAAGTCATACTGCCTTTACCCACTCTGCGGATGCAGCTTGGCTTGTAGTTGCTCACTGGTCCTGAGGCAGAGGTCTAATTTACAGTTATTTGCTACTTGATAAATTTAGGTTGGACTGCTTTTCTTGCCTTTTTTTTTTTTTTTTTTTTTTCTTTTGTTTGACACAAAGTTGAGGTATTTTAGAGTTTGTTTTGTAACTTTTTTTCTAAATTGCTCAGTTAAAAACAGGATTGTCTGAATTACATTTTGGAAATGAGCCTTCTTTTTTTCTCATGTTGTTTATAGGTCCGTTACACAAGACAGTTCCCAGTATTAAAAGATGCTTTTCTAGTTGGGATCCTTAGTGTTGGCTTAATGTAGCCAGTGAGAGTGAAAATCTCTTAGTGCCCCTTAGCTCTATTGGGCAGCTGTGTGAGTGCTTTACATGAGCCTCTACTGCCAGCATTTCTGATACAGAGCAGAAAACACGTGTGCAGCATTGCCACCAGAAGCTGGGATATCCTAATGACCATCCTTGTAAACATCTATGCTGCTGGATAACCCTGCAGTCCCTCTGGGATATTTGGAAAGACCTGCAGCAGCTCCCTGCTTGGTTGTTTGTCCTAGGTGGTTAATAATTTTGCCTAGTTACACGTATGTAAGAGTTTTATTGCTATTCTTTTTTTCTATTTAAAGTATGACTAAATGAGTTGGTAACAGAAAGATTGGTAGATAATGGTTTTATGTGCCATATATAGCCAAAGCACATACAGCAATTCATGATACGGTGTGAGCCAGGATGTGTGGGTGGAAGTGTCCCCCTAATACTGTTGAGGATGTCGTGCCCATTCAGGGAAAGTGCTTTTACTGAAATGCTCCTTTTCTTGGGGACATCTTCTTAACTTGCAAATGAGGGGACATCAAGTTAACCTTTAATCATTCAAACAACAGAAGAGTAGCAAACAAATATTTCAACTGCAGTGAACCATTCTAAGGTGGTTTTTTTTTTTTAGTGTTTTAATACTTTTTTGGTGCAGTAAGTATATGTGTTTATAAAAAAAAAAAAAAAAAATTAGCTCTAATTCTACTACTGCTGCTGACTTTGATAAGTTCAGTGTCCCCTACCTTCCAATTCTATTTGCAGTTTTTTGATAAAGAGATAATAGTACTTACATCACAACAATAAATAAATAAAATCAGCTTTGCAGTAGCAAAAGGCAGGAAGAACTGCTTGATCCTGCCATGCTGATCTTTCCATGGGTCAAAAATGGCAACAGGTTGAGTCTCCCACTGTAGGCCAGCAGTACTTGGTTAATCCTGTGCTATGTTAGGTGCAGGAAATACTGAATTTTTTGATTTAGGAGAAAACTATGTAATTCATTGCTATATTACATAGCTTTTTACACACTTCCATGCATGTAATGTAACAGTAACTGTATTATAAAGCAGGAAACAGAAGAGTTTCTGCAAGACCTTCTTATTTGCTGGGAAGGATGTTAATGCCTGTCGGAAGGCAGGATGCTGAAGTGTGGTCTGGACAACTGAACCTGATGTTTGACTGTTTATGACTGGTTAGCAGCTGACCAACTTGAGGTACTTTTGTGAGCTCAGGATAAAACGGAACTAATTTTTTTTCTACAATAATTCATTCACCTTCTCTCATCTGGAGGAAACAATTTTTCCCAGGTTTTTTTCTTCCAACTTCTGTGACGCGTGCCTAACCTTGCTGTGGGTTTCATGGTTGGTCTGCCACACTGCTACTCTGAGTAGCTCTCCAAAATGTCCCTAATGACATCTATTTCTATAAACCTGAAGTATGAAGCTTGGCATTTATAGATGGAGGAGCAATATGTCATTTTATGTGGGACCTATTTTTAAAAAGCTTAAATTCACCTTATATAGTCAGGGTGGTTTTAAAATTCACAGAATCACAGAATTGTAGGGGTTGGAAGGGACCTCCAGAGATCATTGAGTCCAACCCTCCTGCCAAAGCAGGTTCCCTATACCAGGGATGGTAAAAATTGTTTATCAAGTGTCCTTGTCAATGTACTTAAATGTACTTTTGACATTACAATGATTCCTTTAAAAGAAAAAAAAAATTGTTCAGCTAATAGACAGTTACATCAAGCTTAAACTAGTAACTGAATATGGAACACTGTATTATTGTGGTATTTTTAGTTAAGAATGTTTTTTAAATTTTAACAAATATACCAATTTCCTTGTATTTGTTGATAGCATTGGATAACAGTTATTTGCTGATACCATTAGCAAATTGATGCAACTCTGAAAAATGATTTTTTTTTTTTTTTTTTTTTTTTTTTTTTCCAAAAGAAAGAAACTTGTTTCTTACTGGGGAAACAGAATGATTATTCTGGACCTCTTTAAAATGGTATTGAAATTAGGCACTTTGGATTTTTCTTCTGAGATCAGTTTGGGAGTCTTGTGTTTGGACACAAAAGAAAATGTGTTATGTCTCAGTAAATATTCATCTAGGGCACAATGACAAACAGTGTTGTGCATAATTGGCAGCCACTTTCCATTTAGAGCTTGAATGGAACTGTTATTTCAGATCATTAATGTGGACATTGTGAGAATTGATGGCAACATACAAACTCTGCATCTGCTGTGGCTGACTTGACTCTGTGCTAAAATTAAGCACCTTAAAATGCTTTTGAGAGCTACAGATGAAAAGCATTGGTGTAGGTGCTGATATTGTTGCTGTTGTAACTTTAAGCCCTTCATTACAAACCTTTTGCAAAGAAAATTACAAATTACACATGTTCATATAGGGGTGAGGCGCACTGCCCATGAAAGCTGTTTGTTCATGGAATTTAAAGCTGATGAAGGGGAATTACTTGAATGTAAGCTGCATCTGCCATGTGGTTGAACAAGATGCTGAAGACCCAAAATGCAGAAGTACACTTAGTGCTATGAGATCCATGGGAATTACCTTACTCCTGCACCAAAGTGACCTTTTAACATTTCTGTCTATAAAGTTTGTCAGTTCTTTAATTGAAGTGATACTTGTCTAAAACTTCTCAGCCTCAGGCTATGTTAAAAATCTTAAAAGTTGTGAGAAATCATATTAGATGCTTGTATTCTTTTATCAATACTAAATAGGGTGCATTTGTTTACGAGCACATCTTGCATTTGAGGAGACCTCCTCTGTGTAAGGAAGCAGCTCTTCCTTGTAAAGGCAGTTTTATTAAAGTCCCTTGGCCACAGTTTGAAGTTTGGCATGTTTAAAGGAGAAATCGTGTGACATACTTAATAATGCAGGGAGATTATTTGTGGTTTCTGCCTGCTATTGGATGCTGTTATAGAGTATATTTCTAAGATGAACTAATTTGCAGAATTTTCTTGACTCTGTTTATGTTAGTGTTTTTTCTAGTTTTATAACCTGTCTGTGTATAATAATTGATACTTTTTTGAAGTAGTTTTCTATTTATAATACTTTTTTGGTAATCAGTGACTACTGGACAGCATACAGCCTTTCTGTGATGAAAATGTTCTAGGATTGTAGAGGTATTTTTTTAATGTGAAATGTGCCTGAGGGCATTTCTGTTCTCAGATATCCTTTGTACACAGGTGGAAGCAATTTAGTGTAGTGTAATTTCAACTGAAATTGCTAATAATGTTGGAGGTAGAGTTCCTGTTATAGCAGATGTTACTTTTTTGTGTTTTTACACTGATTTCTGTCAGTGCAGTTGAGTGTTCATTTATTAGTATTTTAAAAGCAGGAAGAACTAAGCATGTTTAACTATTGATGTGTTCTGGGCTTTATAACTGTGTGATGGTAGGGAATATTCTGCTTTCCTTTATGGAAGAGTCAAGAGATAACTGTGTATTAAAAGGAAAGGTTCTTTTTGTTTGCTTTGCCACTGACTACTTCTGTCAGGAAACTACTTTTGGAGCAACTCGCTTATTCCTGAGTTCATCTGAATTCCAGTCAATGTATCGTAGAGCATGCAGAAGCTTCAAAAGCAGCTATTCCATTTCATTGTGTTTTCAGCCTCAACTGAGAGTCCTAATGGTTTTGTGAAGTGCTCAAGATGTTTTTTGTACTGCACTGGCATAAACTGTAACAGTTTATTTTTCTTTTCTGTCTTTCTAATGAAACTGTCACTGAATGAGCCATAAAGAAATTCAGGTAGTAATGAGATAAACAGCCTCCCTGTTCCTTCTTGATGTTTGATGTCTTGATGTTTTCCCAGTTTAGACATAAGCTATTAACTGTATTATCCTGTGTAGCTCTGATCGGCTGTGATACTTAATGTTTGTCCAGCTAATTGCTTCCAAGAGTGAAATTCCCATAGTGTAACTATACTTCAGTTTTTGTTCTTGGATGTGACCTTCAATTTGGCAACCCAGAAACTACATTGCATGGAAACTCTGATTAACCCTCCAATTTTGTGCATCAGTTTTCTGTGACCTGAACGAACTCCAGCAACCTTGTACTCCCATAAATACGTTGCGCTTCAAGACAGCAGCAATTTCTGTGGCGTCCTTCTTACAGTCATTTCATGATGCACTGTTCAAAATTCAATAAAATAGGCATTTCTTACCTTATTCTGAGACACAGAAATCAACATTTTGTGCTAGATTTGAAACATGCAGCAAAAATGTAAAAGTGATGAGGTAGTGGAAATAGAACGTGCAGAGAAATGAGAGATAGGTTTATAAAACATGGGTGATAAAGTGCATCCAGACACGAATTTTGAGCACCACAAGCATGTATCATGCTCCTACACTCGAGAGGCTCGGAAGCATTTTGTAGGTCTACATTTGTAACCTTTCATAAAGGAAATCAAGCTCTGTGCTTTAGATCACTGCCCAATTGAAACTTGTATATAAAAGCAAACGGAGTCTTTCGCCTTCTGAAGTGCTGTTGCTTTGTCTAGGTTGCCCAGAACTAAAAATAAAATAAAATAAATATTAAAATAAAAAGAAGGGACTGCTTGCTATTTATTCTTGTCCATTTATTTATTCAAGAGGTTTTTTTAGAGAAAGAATTCACTGAAAATTGTGTTGTTTTATCCATAAAAAGCACAGTACGTGAAAGCATTTTCTGAGTTTTGATTACAGTTTTCAGTCTTTTTCTGTCTTGTGTTAAAAGCTTGGGAAAAAAAAAAAAAAATCACGCCTTGAAATTTTTGCATAGAAACAGATCTTTCAGTATGTGATATAAAAACAAGATGAAAGGATGGAATAGTATGTGGTGTTTTTTTTTTTTTTTTTTTCTCCTTTTGTTTTTAAGCGTGTTTGAATCATACGTCATCTCGGAAAGGATGATAATATATAGCATTTAATTTTTCTTGTTTTTTATCTAACTGGGATATAGTGCATTGTATTTCTGTGTTTCTATGTGTGTTCACATATATATATATACATGCTTAAAACTCTGCTCACAGCAGTCTGTTACAAACACATGAAACACAGGTCAATATACTACCTCTGTATTATGCTAAAAATTTCAATGCCATGCAAATCAATATTCTATTGTAGTGGCAGCCTGAGAAATGAGAAACAACAAAAATCCTAATGAAAATCTTAGAGTCATTTCATCTATTGAAACAATCCTCAGAGACTGGGTATGAGGTGAACGCGTATTTTGAAATTGTCTTTGAAGTTGGAGATTTGGAATGCTGAAATGCCACTAATTGCCATGTGTGCTTCAGGGATCTGAGGAGGGTGGAAAACTGCTTAATTGTGTAGGCAAGCAGAAGATAGGAAAGGCAGATTCCATACTGACCTCTTCTTGCCTGAATCTGATTATCAGTTGTCTGACCTCACCCATCTATTTGATGAAGTCTGTCAAAATGGTGTGTTTTACTGACATATATGCATACAGGTACCACTCTGGAAAAAAAATTATACATTTTTATGTGTTAAGTGTTAAGTCGTACCAGTTGTGAAGTGCTGGGAGAGCACCGTGTCATTAGAGAATGGCATTGAAGTAAGAGCATCTCAGAGGGTGGTTGCTGGTGCAGCTATGTGGCATAAATGTTTTAAGTGATAATGACTATGAAACCAAACAGAACTCCATAAAAAAATAAAAACAGAAACTTCAGGGATCCTTCCCAATAGGACATTCCCAAGATGAAACCTAAGGATGTTTAATAGGAACAGTCACTGATTTGGGAAATGCTATCTTAATTCATTTTAATTTCTTTAATAATTCTTTCAAGTGCGTGCTTTTGTGGAGGTTGACAAATGTAGAGCTGTAAAACATAGCTGCAATGGAAGTTCTGTCTTTTTTTTGTTACTTTGGCTGCATTCTTACCAGTCAAGAAGATGCAGTAGTGTAATTAAGAGCAGTGGTACAGGTTTAGACTTTACTCTTAAACGTTGTATCTTGGCCAGTTAAGAATGTGATCTAGAAAATTGCATGTGGAAATAGGTAATAACTGCTTTTGTCTGGCATTGTAAAACAAGATGTGCATTTGTTATTCAAACCTCAAATTGACAACTTTTAAAATACTTGAACGAGCCAATGGAAATGAATTCTAATAAATTCTATCTTAAAAAGCATGTAGTGCAAAGAGACTTCTAACTTTTCTTGTAGCGCTTTATTTGTGCCTATTCACAAATACTGGACCTAAAAACAATCTATGTTCCCTTAGGTCAGCAGTGTTGTGTTGGTAACTATCTGGGGTTTAAAATGCACTAGTCAGAAAGTCAGGACGTGCCTTTTGATAATTAAGCTGAATATTAGCCTTGAAAGTTATTACTGGAGCAATTCTGCTATTGAAACTGTACTAAAAAAAGGGTGTGGGAAAGTGATTTAAATGATAGGAATTAGTGAATTTCTGGATTAAAAAAGAGAAGGTTGTGTTCTTTGCTTTTTTCCTTTTTTTTCCCCATTCTGTAAACATGCAAAATTCTGTCAATAATTCTTCTGAATCCAGAATGGAATCCTTATGACTTCTGACAGAACCTGTAAATAAAACTTATCTAAAAACTAATTGGGTAAACTATCAATTTTTAGGTGAAGGTTTTAAAGTGATAAATCTGTTAGGAAAGTAGTGGTTTTCTTTTGTTTTCTTTGCTTTTTACGGTATTTTCTTCTTAATGAATCATTTTTAACAGGACATAGAAATGCAGCAAACCTTGAATCCAGAGCAGCTATTTCTGATGTTACCAGAAGTGGCAATGCTTCGGCAGTGGTGGCAGTCTGGTGACAATACTTTGTCAGATGGGTGGATGGGAGCTGCAGGATCTGACAGTAATTTTTGCTTGTTTGGCTAAGGATCAATAGAGAGTAATAACTAAGGAGCAGCACAGCTGCTATCCTCAAGTTAGCAAATGAGGCTGTTTCTTACCGAAGCCAGCTGTTAAACTATTGTCTGCAGAGTGGTTTGCTAGATTACTTATGTGGTCTCTGCTCATCTTTCAGCTTCTTTGGATTTGGTTATTGATCAGATTGCATGCTGTATTTTCACTCTGTCACTGTACACATAGAGCATGCTACAGAGTTCGTCTCACCCCGCTGAATCATAAATGTTCATGTGGCTGACTCACATATAGGGATTGTAAAGTGATTGATTTGCAATTTTATAGAGAAGGGGAAGAAAGAAAAATTGCTTATTTCCCATTAATGGTCTATGAAATTGCCACAGCATTGAGATATATTATTTCTATTACATTCTTGTGTTTGCAGCATTTATGTGCTGCAGCAGGGGAGCATGGTTAGGATTTTCCCGCATGGAAATCAGTGGCTGGGGGGGGATAGGTGGTTGTGTATCCCGCATAACATGGCAACAGGGGTTGTTCTCTGTTGGATGTTGGAGAACAGAATGAGTGTGCTGTACAGATGCACGCTTCACACAACCTTCTCCTTCCCGATGAATAACACAGCCTGTGTTGATGCATCAGTGTGAAGATGGCTTTGGTTGGAGGAATGCCAGCAATATTTGCGTATTTTTAGTTAACTTAAGCTCAGAGGCAGCATTCTGCACCCTAAATTGTCTTCTCAAATTATGCCAATAGTGCATAGGTTATTAAACAGGCTATAAAGCATTCTGGGCATTCTTGCAGAAAAGAAATCAATCAGAGGATGCAAAGAGCCAGTGAGAAATAACTCCACATTTGTCACTGAAGTCTGTTTTTTTTTTTTTTTTTTTTTTTTTTTTTTTTTTTTTTTTTTTTTTTTTTAAGATTTCATTTGATGTTACCCGTTGAAAACTTCTATTAATGTGAGATGCAGGTTTATTTATAGTTCTGTATTTCTGCAAGTCATCTGTTTGTACACTTTGTCCATCAACATCCATATCTAATACTAGACCAGGCTGCCCAGGGCCCCATCCAACCTGGCCTTGAGCTCCAGGCATGGGGCATCCACAGTGTCTTTGAGCAAGATCGTAACAACATTGTTTTTTAATGTTGTTCTTTTAGGTTTCTTTATTTTCTAGAAATATTCTACCACAGTATGCAGCTTGTCTGTGTTTCCAGTGAAGCTAACAGCAAAATTGCCAGTGATGGATAAAGAAAAAAAAAAAAAAAAAAAAAAAAAACAACACACACACACAAAAAAAAAAAACAAGTGAAAAATGTTTCAAAAGCATTGGTTTCATTTAGGTAAATTGAATTGGTTCACCAAAAAATGAGATATATAATTGTTTGCTTCAATCTTAGTTACAGAGAGACAAGCATCTCTTTAAATCAGTTTCACAAATTTATTTCTACCATGCTCTGAAAAAGATGTACTACTTAAATTTTAAGCCAAAATTGGAAGATAAGCTCTAGCAGTGGAGAGAAACAGAATCTAAACTTAGTGTTCAAGAACAATAGCAAAAACCTCAGTTCTAGCTCTTGCTAATTCACATTAATATCTTTGTTGTACTTATAGTGCTCATTTTCTCAAATATCCTACTTCTGGTTTTTAACTTTTGACCCTGAGCTGCTCCTCCATCAGAAATTTCCATGTATAACTAATAGCAGGTTTTTTTGCTTCTTGCCCTATTTAACAGGGGCAGTAACTTCCAATGTTTGCTTCTTCAAGTGTGAAGGGGATATTTTAGTATTACGCTTCTTTGTGAGGGATAGCAATTGATAAATAAAGTGTGGTCTGAGAGAGCTACTGCTTAGCTTTAGGCTACTGGTTAGCTTAGGGAACACTGCAGAATCAGAGGAGTTTGGCTCAGGTGTACACTGCTGTTTTATTTGGCTTCAATACTTTTTTTTTTTTTTAAAAAAAGAATTTTAAAGTATTTCAAACCTAATGAGTACAGAACTGTTTCTGCTGAGTACCACTTGCTAGCTTTGCATTTGCTTTTACAACAGCACCTACGCTTCCCGAAAACCTTAAAAACACATTTAAAGCGCCAGATCGCCGTCATCCTGTGCCAAAGCTAAATATAAATGTTTCCACACGTCAACTGAGTGAAGATCAGATGTTTTAAAAAGCATTTGATTTTCATTTGCCCAAAGGCTGCTCTGCTAAAAAATTTTTTCAGTGACCTCATGGCTGAAAGTGAATGAAAATTTGTCCTTTTAGCTGTTTCATAACTTGACTGTTCTGCGCAGCTTTGTGACCTGGGATGATTATTTCTTTGTTCTGCTATTTCTAACTTTCATCATTTGAGTTTTGATTTGTAGGAAAATTGCATAGGTCTTGAGGTATCATTGTCAGTGCACATCTTTGACTAAAATTTGCCTGAAATGTTTGTAGGATATGAAAATGCTGTTCAGCTGGATCAGCAGTTCCTAGCATGCTAGGCTGAAAGGAAAGGCCTCTCTGAGAGCAGCTTCATTAAGCTTTCACTTTGAAGTCCTGAAACAAATGTGTTGTGCAGCCTTCTTTTTCAAAAACTGTACTGCTGGTTAATGCCCTCCCAAGTGCTGTTCATTTATTCCTTAGAGCCAAATGTTGGCTTTCCCTCCTTGCTTTTGTGCATCTTTCATCTATGGAAGATCAAGTTCAGTGCTTTTTAGTGAGTTGTATTTTCTCAAAAAAAGACAATTTGACCTGATAACGAATGTTTAAAAATGTTTAGTATTTGTCTTGCTGCATGCAAATAATACAAATACTATTCACCGTTGTAGTACTGTTGTATGCGAACCTTAATTTTAATCAAATGCAAATGGAAGCCTGCAAACAGAAGTGGCAAAATGTGAAGAACTACAGCAGCTCTGGATTTTTTTTTTTTTTTTTTTTTTTTTTTGCATTTGAGTCTCACCGTAGCTGAACAGGTTGCAGAAGAGGACTCAGAATGGGAGCAGGGCAGAGCAGAGGGGAGCTCAGTTCTGCTGTGCCTGGGGACTTGGCTACAGTCAGCCAACTTCAGTGAAACAACTAGCGGCTGGCTCTGTGCCTGCAGCCCGAGGTGGAGTTCTGCTGCCTGATTAACCAGCAAGCCTTGGCTGGACTTGGGGGAAGCTTGCTGGACAGTAGGGAGATCCTGGGGTCAGCTACACAAGCTTTTCTCCTGGAGCTCTTTTGTCTATCCTGGTTGACTCCACTGCCGGGCCTGCTATAAGGGACTTCTAGGTCATTTTGCTCAGAGTGGCAAAACTAAGTAAGAACTGGAAATAGCTTCTGTTACTAGTAATAACATTTTGCATCTAATAAGTCAGATTGTTAGTGAGCCCTAGTGACTTCCTGCAACCACTGTCTTGTAGCTGGCTGGAGCAGATCCAGCTTATCTTTTTAGACCACTTCTTCTAGCAGGAGTGTTTCAACCAGAGAGGAACAGAAAAATTGTCAAGATATTCAGGTTGTACAGGCTGGTGAAACAGCTGTGCCCTCCCAGCCATGCCATCAGCATTCTGTGTGAGCTCTACAGATGTTACACGGGGTCTGTAATGCTGCAGGAGGCTCCTTAATGGAGATGAAAATTCTTCCACAGGATGAGGATGAGTTTCACGTTTGCAAAAGTACTGACAAAATAATAAATTGAGATTTAACTTTCCACAGTACAGTAAGCAGGGAAGGTGTTATATATTTTTCATTTTAAAATGACTTGCTCATTAGACACAATTCCTGCAAAAGACATACAGAAGACCTGTGATACTGCTCAGATTCTGCTCTTGAACAATGTGAATTTTCAGGTGTTGCCAGAATAACAGATGACAGCACGAAGTCTGTCACTTACAAGCCGTCACAGAATTTGACTCCAGCAAAAGAGTGATTGTTAGGGTGTAATATTCTGAAACTGCTGGCTGCAAGATGAAACGTAATTATTTAGCTGCCTCATCTGGGTTTAGGAAGATAGTCTTGCATGGCCATTTGTTGTGACTGGAGTAGCTAAAGCTGTGTCTTCATCATGTCATAATTTCTTGAGCCCACGATCATTTCTGAGTGTTGGCTAATGTATTTTGTCCTTGTACGGTGCATGACAGTACCTTTCTCCACACCCAACTAAAGCCAGCTGTACTGGGCAGATTCTTGATGTGCTGTCACAACAGCATTTTTGGAAGGACATTGTGTTTCTTAATTAGGGAAAGAGCAATGGAGAAGATGGGTGATAGTCTCAAGCAGAGGCATCATTCCAGGAAATGGTTTTATCTGAGGCTGGTTAGCTGCTCAGTGGGATGGGAGGAGGATCTAGGATGCAGAAGTGTATGGAGTGAAATGAAGGCAAAGAGATTGCTATTGTGGGCAAAGCAGACTCAGTCTGGGGAAAATTAGGTGGACTTATTGCTAAATAAAATAGATTTGGATAGAAAGAAATCTAAGACATTGAACCTGTACCTTGCCAGGGCATGGGTGATGGGCAATGGTCAGTACAGAAGTTTTCCCTTCCACTCTTTCCTCCTCACACTTTTCTCAGGTTGAAGTGGGTTCCCTGTGGGCTGCACTTACGTCAGGAATATCCATTTTTGGTGTGGCTACTGAGGAGTTACTTGATAGTGTTGAGATATTGACCGCTTGAAATAGATTGTAAACTTTGTGTGGGAATTGCTGTGAATTGCCTAGGCCTTTCCATTGAGGCTTTTGGAGATAATATTGTATGTGAGAATGTGTTTGTATTGGTTAGAACAAGGAAAGGAAGTAAAAATTCGGGAGGTCGGTTGAATTAAATAGTGACTGTCAACAGATGACTGTGCTGCAGAGCTGTTTTAAAGTGAAAATGTATTCATTCTCCTTCTCTCACATTTTTTGTTGTTAAGGTGAAGTTCAGCTGAGTTTAAACTCTTTTGGCGCTCCATAAGCTGTGAAACAGAAGAATGCAGAAGAGTATCCCTTGCCTTTTAGTGCATGAATGATAAGAGCACAAGATCATTACTGCAAGTTTTCTGCGAAGATGAGTTCGGAGGAGAAGAGTCTATCTCCTGCTCACAAAACATCCACTCCATCACATAGAAGTGCCTCCTGTTCATCATCATCTCAGAGGGATAGGAGACAGGTAAGGAGAAAATTCTGACCTGTGAGATGTCTAGTGAAATTATTTATTCCTGTAGAGTTCTTTGCAGTATGAGCCTACAGTTGCTCTGTTTTTTTTATATATAAAAATCTCTTTGTTAACTAAACTACAGAGATGTGTCACCTTTCCTCAAGATTATATTTCAATTCTATTTAAATGTTATATTGTTAGTCCTCTATGAAAGCACTTAAGATTTTAAATATAATTTGGTTTACTACAAATTTACCCTGATTGCTTGAAGTCATGTAGTAGCAGTCCAGTTATGTTAGACTTCTGTCTATGTGAATGAATCACATTATTTCTCTAGGATCCTTTTCAGAAAGGGGTGTATTATTTCCACTCAAAGCAACCTGTGCATCCTGTGGGTTTTTTTAGTGAGCTGGCTGTACAGTCTGGCTCCAGCATCAGGGGCCCTTTAGAAAGGGTCAAGAGCCATTATCACAGATCGTAGCTTGTAATAAATGCAATATTTGGGGCTGAAATATTTGGTTAGAATAAAAACGTACTTTGAAACTTGGACTTACTGGGAATCTTAAATACTAAATGAGATTTTAAGTTAACACCATCCTGTTTAAAAAGAACTGCAGAAATATTATCATTAATGCAATAATTTCTTCTTTTCAGCTAAACAAGAGAAAGAGGCAGGAAAAGAACTTTAATCAGTGTTTGTGTGGTACACATTTACTTGAATGACTGTAGCTTAAGAAGGTTTTCCCAGCCACTTGAATGCCAGCTGGGATGCTTTTTACTCACTGCTGCTGAAGTAGTTTTCTTTTTTCTTACCTGAATTGTAAAACTCCAAAGACAAAGTATTTTGGCAAGTGCTATAATGTTTATGGCTTTGAGTGTAAATAGTCTCACCATCAAGTATATTTTAACTGTTAAACAGTGAAAAGAATTCTGATATGTGTTTGTCAACAGGCAGAAATTGTCTGGAATTTTAAAAAATCATTTCTAATGCCTTTCAGTTTAGGCAAAAGACAAATGATAAATACTTTCCCTTCTGTGTTGTATAGAAATAGGGATAGCTGTATTTGGTTACATTCTAGTTACTGTATGGTATCCCCTTAATTTTTTGCTAATTTCACTTGAAACTTTGATGTTCCGAACAAAAACATGTTTTATATCATTCTGCAGTTCAATCCAAAGAATGGAAGACTTGTGAGGGCTGCTTATTCTCCGAATATTGTTTGCAATTAGGTAGTTTGGTAGGATTGTGCAAGGGAGAATTAAAAAAAAATTGCCTTTGGGAATATGTGTTACCATAAATCTAGTAGCTACCATATTTGTTACCGTGACAATGGGGTAGTGTAAGGTATACCTGTCATTACAATAAAATGGATGTTTAACTTTAAGTCTGTATTTGGTCACTGAAATGTGAAGCATGAATTTAAAATAGCCTGAAGAGGTTGATGGTGTGATGGTGCATCTAGAACTATCTTGGATCCAATAATGTCTGAAGGTGCTTAGCCAGTATATCTAGGAAATGTGGAATGGAAAGGAGAAGAATGAAAAGTATTCCTATTGGTGTTTTTAGTGATAGAGGCAGGGAAATAATGAGGAGAATGAATGAATCAGCGATTTTCTTCTGCAGCTGGAGTGAGCAATACAGCATGAGATACAACGGTACTATACCCAAGGAAGTGAACATACCAGTGGTTCCTTTCTGCGTATTTTTAGATGCAGCAAATCATGCGTATTCTTTGTACCAACTATCACCAACTGTTACAACTGTATGTCTAATTTATTTCCTCACTTCTGGCATTGTTTGTACACATTTTCCTTTTTGTAGGATTTCCCTAGAACGTAATCGTGGTTGAGGCTGTAGGGGATTTTGGTGTGGGGGCTGTTGGTTTATTTGCTTTGAAAAAGCTTGAAAGTTTTCTCTTACTGCCTCCTCAAACTATTCATAGGAGCTGGGAAAAAAACATCCTCTCAAAAGGGGTAATCTGTATGGATGTGCAATGTGATATGACTGGGTACGGTGTCAATGTGGCTTTCATTGTCATATGTGAGGATAACACTTGGTATTTCTAGATGGTTAATGATTGAAATCTTCCCATCATATAATTCTTGTCAAAGTCACACTAGCAATTACGGAACAGTTTCCCAATAAATTATGGTGGGGGAAGTTGAATGAGTGTGAACGTGGCTATGATAAATCATCTCAGGGAGAGTGGAAAATGTCATGCTGTATATAATGCTGGCATTTTAATGTAGCTTTCTTATTTGTGCAGTATACATCACCTAAGAGAATTAGCAGTCAGCAAAAGCTTTGACATTGCCAATTTGCAGTCTCCATGACTACGTAATTGATAAATGAACAGAATGTATTGAAGCCAGCAATGGCAAAAAAAAAAAAAAAAAAAAAAAAAAAAAAAAATTGGGATCAAACTTTTATTGTCACAGGAACTTCAGTGTCATTTGCTCTCAACAAAATCTTGGTTGATTTGGATGATCAGAGAGGCCCACGCCAGACCTCTGTTGTTTAACCCTTGGGCTGAGCCATGCTGAAGGGCAGTTGTGTGGTCATGATGGGAACACTGCAGAGAGGAGCAACAGAGCATATAGTCTCCGTCAATTGCAGGAAGACTAGCAGTGTTTGTAGGAAGTGCAGTTACAGTTTGTAAAAGCATATGTTATGTATTCAGTCTGGTGATCGTAAAGTCTTTGTGAATGTTCTGTATTTTAATTCTTGACTAAGTACGCAAGTCATACTGCAGTTTATATTGTTAAATATTCACTGCAATGTGTAGGCAGTAATACTGTGCTGAGAAGGAAAGCGTGTTGTAAGGTTAACGTGGCACAGTTTAGTAAATTGGGGCCTGACCCCTGGCTATTAAACCTGTGGTCACAGAACGAAGTGTGTGTTGTAGAAGAAGATAAAAAAAAAAAAAAAAAAAATAATAATAATAATAATAATAATAATGATAAAGTTTTGAACAAAGACAAGAATTTGACTTTTCTTACCGCTGTCTAAAGGATGGCTAATATGTGATGGAAAGTAAATTTAGCAGCATCTGCTGTTTTCAATGTGGAGGCTTGTTTTCTAATGTCTCAGTTTTCTTTTTGTTCTTTTAGGAAGGAGGCACGATCAGCTGTTATCTTTCTGCTGCTTTCTGTCCCATTACTGTTTCAACAAAACCGTACAGAAAACATAAAAGAATAGCTTTTAGTTCTGCTGCATTTAGCTTTGTATGGTCATCTTTCTAATAGGAGAGCTTTCATATTTCAAACGATACTGTATTTTAGCCATATGTGTAGACTGAAAAATGGAGGCTACGAAGGAAAAAGATTTTTTTTTGATTGATTGTTTTAAAATATTTCAGCACCTTTTGCTTGATAGTATAGGATGGCAGAAAGAGGCACATCACGTACACGGGTTCATCGTGGTTGCTGGCAATTCAAGTCATTTGAAAGAATCTCTCTTTTCATTGCAGTATTCCATTTAGCATATTTGATGCTTTTTCTGGGACACTCAGAATAACTGGATGTGTGAGAGCTGATGAAAGGACTAGAGGAATGTTAACGCTTGCATGGTTGCTTTTTCTGGTTTTATTTTTAGTACATTGAATTTCCTCAAACTCAGCTTTCTCTTTATGAACACTTATGATCAGTGCTACAATATCAAAGACATTTTTTTGTCTGAGAGATTTGACTCATAAATAATGGCAGTATGGCTGATGGCTCTTTTTACCATCTCTGCCTGTCTGTTTGGTTTGCGTCAGAAGTTGTTGCTCACACAAGACTGCAGCACAGTGTAATATATTCCATGTAGAAATCTGAGGATGTTTATATCCTATATTTGAGTAGATGCTCAAAGTACTCTTGCTCACTGCTGACAGCCTGTTGTGACATGGTGAAAAAAAATTCTTGTAGTTACCTGTAAATTTCATTTGGTTTTGTTACTCCATGACTTTAAAGGAAAGGAAATCAAAGACGGATAGCTGTTGGTAGTTACATACAGACCTGACAACAGAGAACTTTATTCCTAGCTTTGTGCTGCAACAAAGTGTAGACTTTTGCAAGTAGTTTAACTTCTCAATAGTTTGTGAGAATTATTTCAATAATTGCTAATCTCTTTCAGAGTTTCAAATTGAAGGTGCTATTAAATTCCGAGTACTGTTGTTGCTGTAAAGTAATTCTCTTTTGCTCTCTCTTTCCTAATTAACTCTCTTCAGAATAACACAGATGAAGCAGCATTAGTGCAGGAAGTGTTAAATACTTTAGATGGCAGCAACTCACTGGAGCAAACAATTAATCTAAGGGAGTTAAAGAATGAAGTGGTGAAATTGGTAACAAAAACATGCAATTAATTTTTAAATCAGCTAACTGCTTCTACTGTGTAGGTTTTTTATAATTCTCTGCATTTAACACAGTCTGTAAAGCTTTGTTACGTTAAGAAGACAGTGGCTTTTATTTCAGCATCTGAAAAAAAAAATGTCTGAAAGGAGGAATTGAGTTACTTAGGAAGATATAGGACCACCACTGTGAATGTTCAATGATATAGCACTTGTCATTGAAATCATAACTCCCAGGCCTACAAGATTCCTTATTTGTCAATTATTACAGTGAATTTAATCCATGAGCAATTGTTTACAAGTGATCCAGTTGTTGAGAGTAATTGTATATGTACCTAAAGTGTTGTTCCGTATGTGTCTGAGCCCACCAACATGGCTGTTGGAATTACCTTGCCTCCAGAAGCATGGGGGCACAGTGGGGTTCACAGGCGTGCACTGGAGAGATTTCTTTTTAGACTGTCAGTTTGATTAGAAATGGCCTGTGTAGCTATCTTCTGTTGTAAAACACAGGAAATTGCTTGCATAAAAGCTCAATTACCCATGCAAATTAAGATAGATAAAGTACTATTTTTAGAACATGTTCACTCCTGCTCTCTTTGTCTCGTTTTTCCCCCTCTGCTGTGCTTGTGCCTGCACAGGCATGTTTCCCTTCCTTTTCTTGACAACGTAAGCTAAAAGGTCAGCTTTTACATAAAATAATAAAAGTCATACTACTCAAGTGTCCCCAAACACTGAGATTATTACAGTATGCACTCATTTTCTAACTTGATCCCTAAAGGGCTGCTATTGATGAGGGGTGTGTGTGTGTATGTACACACAAGCACAAATTCTGACAAGTTCAGTGCTTCCAAAGTGATGTTTATGATTTCTTCAAGAGAAAAGGAAGCATGATTTTGGTTTCATTACTTCAGTGGAGATAAAAGGCACAAAATAAAAAATGGAGATGATGGCAGGCATGGTATGAAGACTTCTGTTTGCAAGATACTTGTGCAAGATTGGAAGGATCCATATTCAAGACTCAGAAACGTGTTAGGCAAAATAAGTGCATGCCATAGTAAAAATATTTATTGTACCAGAGTCTGTTTTTTCCTAAATACCCTAGCATTGGTAATGAAGCTGTTAGGTCAAAACTGTGTTTTCTTCCTCAGTAGTATTTTGCGCTTTTAGATGAGTGTCCAACTTTATGGTACTTGATTTACATTAAACTTGTTTGCAACCATTTATTAGAGTGAAAACCGTGTGTATTTTCTGAAGGCCCATCACCATGGATTCTTGAATTAGTTAATATATGAGTACAGCACAGAAATCTTCTTGTGTTAACGGAGATTTTTTTTTCCCCTTATTTTCTTTTGCTAGCTATGTCAGCATTAATAAAATGTATTCTGGGGCTGTTTAGAGAAATATCAATCCTTTCAATTGTGATTTTTCAACGGTCATAATAAAGCTTTGTATCATTTAGTGAACACTTACGTTTTCTGTCAGATATTGCCAGTTTATCTGTTGTGCTTTTTTTGAGTTAAGCTTGTCAAAATCTAAAATGTAAAAGATGAACAGTGTCATTAAAGACTTCGTCTATGATTTGGTAGTCATCCCAAGTCCACTGTCACTCCAACTGATTGCTGGCATGATAACAGCTCTTCTCTGCTTTGTCCAGTTCTGTAAATGCCTTCCTCTAAGAAACTCATCAGAGAAGCAAGAACTTCAGCTTATTGAAAGTTTCTTCTGAAAGTAAAGGATTCTTTGCTTCCAGAGGCTAAAAGCATTGGTGTAACATACTGCCTTACAATGCAAAAATAGAAGTCCAGAAAGAGTTGATGAAAAACCTGCAGACCAAAAATCCTTGATATTTCTGTAGGACCACAGCGATTTCACATGGAAAAAAAAATAGAAAGAAAGGAAGGAGAGATACAGTGTTAGAAGCAAGGTTGCTTTGCTTTGTGATCACCCTTCTCTGTGATATGTGGGACTTTGTCTTTATTCTAGCATCAACTAAAGGAAAGTCAGACTTGCCCGAGGAGCAGCCTAAGATAAAAGCAAATTTCAAGGTTATTACATTTGCGAGTAATATTGCAAAGCAACTCAGCATTTGTCGCAGCTCTATTTAGAAGGTGTCAAAACTGCATTTATCCTGCTACTGCTGTTGTGTTTCAGGTAACTGGAAAATGCTCTGTTTTTAGATGACAGCAAGTGATTAAGTGTTTCACTTCATATGATGTGGGCTTGAAATACAGGCATAATTCTGTGCAGGGGTATCTAGATTGTAAAAACAATGCCAGTGAAAACAGTAGATTAAAAAAAAATGTACAGACTAGTACTCTGGATTTAAAAAAAAAAAAAAAAAAAAAAAAAGCAAAAAACAACCAACAAACCACCACCAGAAGAGAGAAAAGCTTTATTTTGCATTGATGCTGAAATGTCAATTAACATCTTGCGGTTATGAGTGTTGAAGGCTGCTGAATGCTGTGAGCAAGAACAGTCCCCCACCAATTCTTTGTCATGTTGTGCCTATTTTTGAAATAAAGAGAGTCTTAGACCAATGTGAGTGATAAATTCCTCACCAGCTTGTCTTTTTCTTGAAAGTCTGTAAATTATAAACTAAATGAGAGAGCTCGTTGCATTAAATGCTATTAATTTCATTAAATAATTAAGCAGCAAAGCAGCAATGGAGACCTGAGTGCCAGATGTGTCCTTCATTGGATTTCCTATCTCTAATTACTTTTCCCTTTGAATACACACTTGAATGTTTTGTGGTTTTTTTTTTTTTTTTTTTTTTTTTTTTCCAGAGGGGAAGTCATATTCACCTAAGAAGCATTAGGGTCTGCAGCCTCTGTGACCTGATGGAGACCAGAGGCTCCGAGCTAACGTTGTTTGGGTAGATAAGGTGAATGGGTCACTGACCTCTTCAGTAGGAGACAAAATTGATAGTAGTGTCAATTATATAGAGTCAAAATATGCAGAAGATGCTGTAAGATATATTTTCTATCTATTCTTGCCTTCTAGAGAACGTGAGGATATGAAACGTCATCACATCGTTATTCTCTTCCATCAGCTTTGTTTAGGAAGCGATGTGAACTGAACACAGGGCAGAATCAACATTTGTGTTCTGCGTATGTTGGCTTCCTGTTTACTTTTTTTTCAGCAGCTCACTTTACTGATTCCGTTTCTCTTGTTTAAAGGAAAGAAAAGATAACATTTAGATTTAAATATTTTTTTCTTTGTGATAAATGCGTAAAGAAATTCCTGCATCAAAGAAGGAGCTGCTTTTCAAAATGCCAAATAACTTCCAACAGTGTAATTTCCAGCAGTAATTCTGCAGAAATATAGCCTAAATTAATGGAAAACATTTTATGCCAAAGGATGTATTTTAATACTATACTGGAGACACGTCACAGATTTAAAGGAAGGATTTTGTGTCATTGTAACAGTGGCTATGACAGAAAAGAACCGGAAAGCAAGTATTTACAGTAAATGAGATAACGTTTGTTGAAACAAGGAGTGTAAAGAAGGCAATTGTAAGTGTTCATTTTCTGAATTCCAAACAAATAGTTGAAAATGTCAGCATTCATTAAAGTGCTGTTAGCTAATCACGTATTTTTTCAACTGTAGTGGAACTGTAATAACAGGGCTGATTAAGAATACAAAGAAAGAGAGGAACCAAAGCATACAAACTTTGCCTTAAAATGATGCAGTGGAAAATGTCACTGGAAATCTGGCAAGCCAGGGGCTGCTGGGTTGCTCCACTCTAAATATTTTACAAAATGAAATAGCAGTTATGTAACAACAAACTGCATTGGCTGCTAGATGCGAGGCCTTCAGAACATCTGTGTTGGGCATTGTTCCATCTCAAGATGGAGTGGTTCATGCCTGCCAAGCAGAACTGGTGAGGAAGTTGGGAGTTGTCCTGATTGTGATAATTGAGGCGTTTTAACCTTCCTTGGAGGATCGTTATGTTGGTTGTATATTGTTCAAATCTGATGCTCTGTACAAATGTAGCATTAAATCTGTTCAGCCATATCATTTTGTTGTATTTTTTCTTTAGTATTATTATGCTAAGGTCAAATAAATATATTAAATTGTTCGACATGTAGCATAGGAACTTGTGCTAAAAAAATACAGCCATTTTCTCAGCTGTCTGATAGTGGTCATTGGGCTTAACAAGTTTGGTCTCTCTCTGATAAAACAGTAAACTTCAAGCATGGATGGCAAAGCTCTCCTTGTTGGCCCAAGGAATGGGGTGGGCAGCATAACCCTGCTGTTTTTCCTTTATTATTTTTGGCTGTAAAATTAAATTACAGTAACTGAAAATAAGCACCAATTATTGTTGTACTGTGGCAGGGGTGCTTATTGATCTCCTCTGATGGTAGAGGTTGTTCCCATATATTTCCATTTGTTCACAGTTGCGAACTGAAAAAGAACAGTCAGTTGCTCTGCGGCCTGTGTAAAATGTGCATTTCTTTGAATAGTTGTTTATTCTAATTTACTTCAGATATGGTCCTGATGTGCTTAGCTATCTGTATAAATAATAACATTTATTCTGCTGTTTATATGTATTTTTATATTCCCTGATAGTTTCTACACTTGCTTGTACCTATGTAGCGTCTCCAGTCTCTTCTCTGGTGAATATAAGGAAGCTGATTTGAGAACAAAAATTTAATTGTAATTTTCAGTAGACAAAAACCTACATATCTCAGAGAACTGTAATTGCCACAATCTATCATTGTGCTACATGTGCTAGAAATGAAGTAGTTTCATATCGTGCCACAGAGGTACCAGCAATTTTCACCAACTGATAACATGGGATGTTGCAAAATTGTTCCAATCAGACAGTATGCAAAATGGAGCAGATGGGCTGTAACAGCTGTAATGGTCGAAGGTTGTTTTGCTCGATTAATGTTCATCAGCAAGCTTGTCAGCATAGACCCTGTGGCTGATCTTGTGAATAAGCTGTACTCATGTTACTACATGACTTGAGAAGCCAGTAAGAAAAAGCCAAGGAATGCCTTTCCTGTAATGGTTTGTTTTGGAAGTTAATGTGTGGCAGTTCTTACTGTATGATATATACACTCAGTGTTTCAGCTCAGCAGAAAAGGTGATAGGTCCAGCTGGGAACACTTTGAACCTCTGTAGGAAAGGCAAGTAATGCAGTTCTTGCCAGTCTTTTTTTAGTTCCCGCTCATTTCTAGGCCAAGTAGGGTCATTAATTTTAAGGCTGGTAATAAGAAAGGCAGGAAAGAGATGTGTTGCCCTGGAAGATGAACTTTGTTATGCATAGAGAGTACTTCATATAAGTTTTCAGCCGCTATGCTTATGTAAAGTTTTAGGCTTTGTTATCTATTATATGCTCTCTAATATATTCTAAACTATATTGTATGTGATCAGTCCTTCATTACTCGATATGCATTTTTAATGCATAAACATACCTTTGAATACCTTTGAATGCTAAGTGGTCATCTTTAGGATTATTTGATTTTTTTTGTTATTGTTCTTTTTTTTTTTTTTTTTTTTTTTTTTTTTTTTTTTTTTTTAGAGCATTAATATTTTGGAACGGAAGGCTTCTTCGGGAAGCACAGACCCTTCCTTAAGCAAGCAGTTCCTTGAAACAGACCCTATCTCTCTGTCCAAGGTAAGCAAGAGTACAGGCTGGGATCCAGGCACTGTTTCTCTTTTGTTCTTACGGTGTAGTTTGACTAAGCTTCAGGCTATTGGTTTTTATGGTTCTGCCACTGAATGCATTTTGAGCCTATTTGCTGCCTTAGGTGTCAGGGAGGCCAGTAATCTTTATTAGATTTTGTATTAACAAAATTAAGGATTTGGGTGGTGGCGGAGATGTTTTTTTCCACCATTCTGTGAATGTCTCCCAGAAGCAAGACTGACTATCTCAGAATATGGAGCTAGAAGGGGCTTTGAGCAGTGTTCCAGTCCAATCAGAAAAAATAACAACAACCATATCCAAGTCCCAAAGCACTACTTATCAATATGATATTGATTAAAAATACATGTAACGTTCCTCCTAATTGCAATTTTTGAGGTGGTCTCTTGAAGCTTGAAACCGCTGCTGAGCTCTTCAGTAGAACCGTAGAGGTAACAGCACCAGTTCCTGAATGATGCACCCTCACATGCGGTGCTTTGTAGTTGGTGTCCTCTGGGCTGAATTCCTGAAATCTGAAAGGGCTGATTCTAAATAAGTCCAATTCTGATTAAAGAAGGCTTCATTTTTAAGTTACTTCATATAAAAAAGCAAGTTTGTTTCTGAAAAGGTGAGGGTGCTGTGATAGAATACTTGGCAGAAAATAAAAACTGAAATTAAATATCTATAACTCATGATACTTGCGAAAACATATTCAACGTGAAGCACGCTATTCAACTATGTAAAAGTGAAATTGCCCTGTCTTATTTGGGAAAACAAACAAACAAACAAAAACAGCAATAAAGTCCCTTCTTGCCAGTATCTGGGGCATGTGCAGAGCTAGGCTTGTAAGATCTGCCTGTGTTCCCCGATCCTGCTGCTCCGTGCAGAGCTGCTGTTCACTTAATGTGCTGTGAACCATAGAAGTCCTGAAATGGCAAAGCTGTGCTTTGAATGATCCAGTATCAGGTGAGGGACCTTTGTTGTCACTCTGTTTTCCCCTTTCTGGCTGCTCTTGCAGTAGAATGGTCTGTGGCACAGTGTACCTCATACTTGGCACATCTCATCATAATAAACGTGGATGAAGTGAGCTGCAGTTAGGATGGTTAGGGGTGGCTATATAACAGCTTGTGGCACTGGTGCAGCAAAAGGCAGCTAATGGTTATTGCACTGAATAGTGGCTTATTATGTCTTCCTGTATCTGGCCTTTCGGTTAAATAAATAGCTCTATGAGATTGTGTGATTTCTGGTTGAGAAGTAATCAATACTGATGTTATCTGGTAGATAAAAGACTTATGCCCACAGCTGATTTTCTAAAGGAAAAATCAATATCAGGAGTCAGTTGGCAGAGTAGAGGAGAGATCCTCTGCTTGCCCCAGGGGACTCATAGTTTAATTTCCCCCCTTAAGAGCCAAGTGCTTCATGGGGAAAAAATAATGCAAATGTACTTCCTGCTGAGTAATGGAAATAGAATATCATCTCAAAACACAGTGAAATCAAAGTGATGGTTTTTGAACTGTGTTTACTGGCCCCGTGATAGTTTCAATTTGCAGTTATGCAGGGGAAGTTAAACAGAGCCTAAGATTTTTATTAAAACTTACAGCAGTAAGTATTACTTAGGACAGAACTTTTCATCCTTGTTAGATTAGCAACTTCTTATTCAGGTTTGTAAACATAAAGTTTGGCGTTACATTTATAATCATATTTTCACAATAGTGACATTGATGGTATTGAAGCTCTGTAACACAGGCAGGGCTGATGGTTTTTGGCTGTGAGCAGGTTCATGGGAAATGGAGGGAAGAACTTCTGTTTGTCTTCAAATGTTTGATGACCTCTTCCCTCTTGCAGTCGCTTTATGTATTATGAGTGAGAGTTGTGACAGCTGAGAAAATGCTAGTTTGCAACATTTGTTGATTATGATAGCAGCAAGGGATGTGAATAAAGGCATGACTTTCTCACTGAAAGCGTCCTGTAGCTGTTCACCATGATGTTTCACAACTCAGACCTGAGTTGTGGAAGTGGTCATGCATAATAAGCTCTGTGTGCGAGGAATGTACTTGGCTCTCAGAAAGGTCTAGCTGGTTGTGTCTGAAACGATGCAGCTCATATTCTTTTCTCAAGAGAGAATTAGTTAGCTTCCCACAGCTTTTCCCTTAATGTAATGAAAATGAATGACAAGAAACTTTAATAAAGTTTAATTTCCTTTTACGTATTTCTAAAGGTGCAAATAGCCTCTGCAGCTCTGCTTCATAAACTGCCACTGAAGACCAACCACAAGTCAACCTCTTCTGCTTGAACTTCAGATTTTAAGGAAAATTAGGGGTATCCAAAATCAGTGCAGATTGTATGCTAGAGATAAGAAAGCTTACGTATTCTTATGATCAGGGCATAGTACAAAGTACACTGTTAATATATTCCCATGTATTTAACAGTAAGATATCTACATTTCATCTCATGATCTCACTGTTTTTAGAGGAGCGCTCTGAGTAAAGTTACGTTTTGAACATGCAAATTCTGCCCATGCTCCAATTACAATATCTGTTGAATCTTTTTAGCTCTTACTATGCAGAGATAATCTTTGTTTTGCGCTACAGAATTTGTGCTGCATATAAATGCAGTTTTACATCATGTGTTCGAACAGTTATTAATCAATACGTTCATGCTTTTTCACCAGGAGCCTGACAGTTGGGAAATCATAGAGGGTCTGAAAATTGGCCAGACTCATGTACAGAAGCCAGACAAACATGAAGGCTTCATGCTGAAAAAGAGAAAATGGCCCTTAAAAGGTTGGCACAAGGTAAAGTTCTCATAAAACGGTCAAAGGATTATTGCTTCCTTTCACGGTTTGAAGTTTTTTGCCTAGAGAAAATACAATGGAGGATGACTGACAAATAAAAGCCCGGAATTTCGGTGAATGACTTTATCTTCAGAGTGTACAAAGAATTAGTCTGCACACACAGCTTTGTGGCTTCAACATTGCAGGGCTGGCTGTGTAATGTTATGTTCAAAATCCAGGCAGACAGTGTAAATAATACAGTAGATGGCTTGTGTTTTAAGAGGTTTAGCCAATATTGCTTTCATTCTTCTGAATACATTATAACAAAATATAGCTGTGCAGTGTAAGTTTGAATTGAGTTTACATGGAAGCAGCCAAGACTCCATGAGAGCTGAGCAGGGTTTGGTGTGAACCAAGGAGTTCTTACTGGAGAGCATCCCCTGAAGTACTTTTCCCTTCAGCCTTCGTGGCTGGGCAGATTTGCTCATCTCTGTCCCTGAATTGTTTGTCAGTGTATCTGTAATCTTCGTTGTGGACATGAAGCATGACTATTTAACAAAGCACCATCACAAACACCAACAGCAACAAAATAAAACAGAAAAAAACCCAACCCCTGAATCTTCTGTTTCTATTTAGTTAATGTGGAGACATTTCTTTATGAACATTTACTTTTTGTTAGCCCTAAACCCAGTGTTCATTATGTCTTCTGCCTGTATTTTATAGCATAATAATTGCACTTCTTTTAAATTCTCTGTTAACAAGATTTGGTTATTGATGCCCACCTGTATTTGGCACGTTAGAGTAGATCAAGAACGGTCCTTTTCTAGGACACAGCATTGTATTGTGAAGAATAGTGAAACCTACTTTTATAAATGGCTTTTTTATTCCTAGTAAAATATTAACTTTGATTTTTTAATGCAACTTAGGTCTGTGTTCATATTCACACTGTATTAGTATAAAACACAGTTTTTTTAATTTCTCTATTCTTTGTGAATGTTATACTAATGTATCCACATGCTGGATTATCAGTACAAGATTTCCACCTGTCTGCTACTCTTTTTTTTTTTTTCTGCTGACCTATCAACCTTATTTTGTTTTGGTTTTGTTTTACTTAGCTAGAATTTATGTTTTTGGCATCCAAATATTTATGTACCACTTGAATTTAGCCTAGGGAGACTACAGTTTTTGAAACTGGTATTTTTGAAATACTTGAAGAACAGAAAAGTAGATCTTGAAAACAAAAGAAAACAGTGGAAGTGAAAAAGCAAGAACTAGTCTGATATATGAGACTGCATGGGGTAGTTCACTGCTTCCATTCCTTTAAAATGCAGTGCATTGATGTGTTGTTTCTTTCACAAGTGTTTGCTGTAGGAACATTACGTATAAACTGTAAAGGGGATTCTGCCCGGTGTTCTTTTTTCTCTTCCTGACTTTAGAGCAGTTATCTGTGTAAATAATTTTTAGTGTGATTAATTAGCTCCACAGCCTCCCTCTATGCTCTACCTTACATTTCACCTAAGGAAATGGAACTTTTGAATTTTGGGTTAGAAACTGTGCATCGGTAAGTCATTTTTTTCCAACTATTGCCTTGATATCCTGCCATTTCTGTAACACTACTTCGTGCTGAGAGCACAGTGAGGAGTTCCAGAGACACTACAATCCACAGTGGTTGTACTGTATGCTGTTAGTGACCTGACAGCAAAGCCATGGAATCCTCTGTCTGTTGAACAAGGTATGTCAAATTCTGATGGCTCTCAGTGTGCTTTATTAGCATACCAGTTACAACATGTACAACTTATGTAGTAGTTCATCTGCTTCTGAAATGCTGTATGCTGTGAAATGTGATGTGATAAAAGGTCATTGGTATATGGAGCCTACAGAAGCAGAAAAATAGGGAATTAACACTGTGTTCTTCTTTAGTCCATTGATGACCATACATAGTAAAACTAAAAATTCACAGCCTGTTGTTTTGACATTTTATTTGAGAAGCTACACCTCCAGCAAAGCTGGAATTTTATCACCCTGTGTCAGACCTTGGTACCATTGGTTGTGCATCTGACATTATTTCCAGAGGCATCTTTAGGAAATATTTTCTGCCATGCAAGTACTGACCCTGCTCATAATGTCAGTTTAACAGGTTCGTGTCAGGGAAATGTGATCCTTCTCTTCCGTATCAGACAGCTTAAAGAGTCTTGTGTAATAACTTGCTGTGTTCCAGATCATTAACATAAATTAGTGCTTTAGGGTAGGCTCTAAAATATTAAGTAGTTTGTATTACTTGCATGTTGATAACACAAGTTAGTGAATCTCAGTAAACATCTACATTTCCTGCCAGGCTGCATCTTTATGCTGTGCCAAATGCTGTGCTAACTTGTCTGCAATGCAGCTAGAGCCGTCTAGTATTCACAAGCTACAGCAGCTTTAATTGTTGGAGAAGCATGGTGAATTGAGGATTCTGCTCTCTGCTGTAGGGAAAAGCTGCTCAGCAAAATAAAGGTGTAGCACTTGTGCAGATAGGCATTGTCATGTTAGCTTCAATTTGCCTATTCCTTGTAGCTGCACCAATGAAGATACAGTGACTCACTCCATATCACTTGCAGATGTACAAAACACAAACCCTCCAATGACCAGGGTCTGTTGCTGGTAATACTGTAATATTTCCACTTGTACTACTGCAGCTAGCTTACATCTAGAAGAAGTATAAGGAGCATGAATCACAGCTTCATCTTTACTTCACTGTACGAAGGTCTGCTGTGAGTGCAAAGTTTTGGATGGTAGAGCCGTGTCTCACAGCTTGCATCGCTTCCCAGCTGGAGTCCGCAGGAGTATCCATCTGTGGGTCTTCCTTCCAGGATGTAGATCTTGCACTAGGAAAAGCTTGTCAGCTTCTGGATGGGGAGGACAAGCAGTTATGTTGAAACATGACCATCTTATTTGGGAAGAAAACAGGAGGAAAACAATGAAAAAGACTTATCTCCTTCTGCCTATGTTGTCTTTCTAGTAGACCTTACTGAATTGGCTGGAAAACAGAAAAAATGTCCTTAATTATTAACGTTCCTAATGTTCAACATAGAGTATACTGTTGGAAACAGAATCTAGGTTTTCACACTTAAAAGATAATTGTTATCAAAGAAGAAAGAAAAAATTTGCTACCATACTTATGCTCTTTCCAACCTGTAAACAGTCCTTAATTGTTACAAAGTTGTTTTCATTTGTAGGTAAATTATTATGCACAGTTAAATTGCATCTGATCATTAAGAAAAAAAAACTTTTTTTCCACTTTCAGAGGTTTTTCGTCCTGGATAATGGACTATTAAAATATTCAAAGTCACCAATTGATGTAAGTAAAGCTGAAGACTATTTTAAAATTTGTTAGAATTCAACCTGCTCATTCTCATACTAGGCACCTTTATCACAAGCATACACATGAAAGTTGTTGGTGGATTCAAAGAGAGATTTGAATATGGAAAGCATGTAAGATTTAGGTTGTTATATTCCCCCAGATTCTGCCCTTTATTACTTCTGTAAAAATAGAAATTAACTTTAGAAGTTAAAATAGAAGTTAACTTAATGAAGATATTTGAAAGATTAGCCTGAGCATATATTGTAGCTTTTTAATTTTGATGTCAGGAGAGCTGATTATTTTGAGGTATGTGGATAGGACAGAAAAGTGATTATGATGCACTTGAGATATAAGGGTAGTATTAAATTAGACACCAATAACCATCAAGCTGTATCAGCAGGGAGCTAAGTGCTGTCTAATTTTCTCAGCTTCTCACTTAACCTGTAGTTACATGCTAGTGTGAACCATCACACTTTTCATTTGGAATTGGCTCTGCAGTTGTGAGATATTTTTCTCATCTATAAAAGGAGGAAGTTTTTAGTTTGAATACAGGTTTTAACTTTTATGCATCTTTATATAAGATACTCCTAAAAATGGAAAACATTTCAGTACCAGGTATTTTGCTGTTAAATATATTGAGATACATGATACTACCAATTTTGTACTCTGCTTTTGGTTTCAGATACAGAAGGGCAAAGTACATGGAAGCATTGATGTAGGCTTATCAGTTATGTCCATTAAGAAGAAGGCTCGCAGAATAGATCTTGATACGGAAGAGCACATTTATCATCTGAAGGTGATACATCAAATATGTATTCTCTTTTCATCCGCAGTGGAAATACATAATAGTAATTAGGAAAAATCTGCTGCGGGAGAAAGAGTGTTATTTTGAATGCTTCTTTATAATGAGTTACTTTGTAGGTGAAGTCCCAGGATACATTTGATGCATGGGTTTCAAAATTACGCCACCACCGGTTGTACCGTCAGAATGAGATTGTGAGATCTCCGAGAGATGCCAGCTTCCATATATTCCCCTCAGCCTCTACTACAGAGTCTTCACCAGCTGCTAATGTACCAGATGGAAAGGTATGTTGTGTCCTTTTGTTGGAAACTCATGCCTGCTGCACTTGTTCATGAGCAAGCCTGAATTTCAGTGGGCTCTGCTTGGAGTGCCAGTAGAGAGGAGTTTTCATTGGAGGAACTGATAGCTAGCAAAAAGCTGGGAGTAGCTTTCATTAATGGGCTGCTGTAGAAATCGTGCACAGAACTCACCGTCTTCAGAAGAATTTGCTCTGGCTTTTTGCATCTGAGATAAATCTGTCGTTCTGTAGTTTTCCTCTTTAACAACAACTTCTGTAAGTGGTGTTTAGCAAACATAGTTTGTGAGGTCCTTGGTTTGATTCTCCAACATACTGTGCAAAAATACCTGTGTTGTGGGCGACTACATAGCCAAATCACAGATGTCACTGAAATCACAATGTGTACTTTTTTTTTTTTATCTCAAAAAATATGGTGATTACACTGACTGAGCAATACATGCAACAGTAAGTGTAAGCATTTTATTATACCTTAGGTACAACAAAATAGCTTCCCATGGCAATCTCCTATACCTTGCAGTAACAGCCTTCCTGCAACCTGCACTACTGGGCAGAGTAAAGTAGCAGCCTGGTTGCAGGACTCAGAAGAGATGGACAGATGTGCAGAAGGTTAGTCTTTACCATTTTGTGCCTTGCTCTTTTAGCAAAATGTCTTGTTGGTAAGAAATAACATACAGTCAATGGAAGTGCTTAAGTAGCATCTTAACATGCCTATGAGGAGCTCTTTAGGTAATAAACTGGATGCTTGTAGTAGGAACTTCCCTCTTAGCTTGTGTTATGATGTTGCTTTTAAATTAAAAAAAAAAAAAAAAGTATTATCTTAATGGATATCATTATTAAAGTATGCTTAAGTTTTAAGGTCCAATCTTGTTGCTGACTGCTATAGAAATAACAATTGCTCAGCATCTCTGACAATAAGGCTACTACTTAGGTGCTTTACTATTGGATTTGAGGCATTTGACTTTTGTCGTACAATAAAATGCCAGTGGTGAACATTATGGCAAAGAAAATATCTGAACTGAAGCACCTAATGTTTTTTTTTCTTCTATATGTTTTAGATCTTGCTCATTGTCAGTCAAACCTTGTGGAACTCAGTAAACTTCTTCAAAATTTAGAAATACTACAGAGAACTCAGTCTGCACCAAATTTCACAGACATGCAGGTAATTCTGTTTGATAATAAATAATCATGCTGAAGCATTTGTTGGTTGCATTAAAGGTATTGTAAATATGCTCTCTATTAACTTAAAATTGATTTTCTGAAATTGTAGTAACTCTTAGATGAAAGGCTTAATCGTGTTTATCTTAATCATGTTTAATAGTGTTTAGTGTAAATGGATAAGATGTATTAAGATAATTTCAGTTAAATAGGAAGGATCAAATAATTAAGTCATTTGCAAAAGCAGAACTAAGAACCATTACAATAGAATTATATGTACACACTGAAATTGTATTTAAGGAGCTGTTACTGTGCTCAGTAAGATATTATTTTGAGTTTTTAAGGAGTGCAGTTTCAAACCCTCAAGGTGGGGAGGACATTTTATGTTCTAGAGAAGAGGGCATAGTCACAAAGGCTCAAAGCACTGGACCATTTCCCACTTCAGGGTGAGTTTTCTTCTTGACCACAAGAAAGCAACAGCAGATTTTAAATCTTAAATACTTTCTTCCTTTTTCATTCAGACCACTTGACTTTTGAAGTCTCCCAGTGGTGTTTTTGTGTTGAAAAGACTAGTTCCAATGAGGAGACTTACCGTTTCAGGAAGAGCTGAGCATTTCTCTGATACTGAGAATATAGAAATCCATAAGGATTTCAAAATCTGTTCCTAAATGTTGTGCGCTGTGAAGACAGTGTACCAATTGTTCTGCTAAATGAGTTGAACACACCTTTTTTTTTTTTTTTTTTTTTTTTTAATAGTAGTGGCATAGGTGTCTACAGTTGGTCACTGCTGTAGTTGCAGGTCATGGCAGTAGCATTCTTTTCTTCACTTTCTAATTTATCAATGTCTAACACTACAATTCTTTACTAACTTGTCTGTATTGCTTGTGTCAACTTAATAGTACCTTGTTGCTTTTAACTATTTGTGTAATGTAGGCTAACTGTGTAGATATTTCAAAGAAAGACAAGCGGGTCACAAGACGATGGAGAACAAAAAGTGTCAGCAAAGATGCAAAAATTCAACTTCAGGTACTGAATCCACAATGTTTTCCTTTTCACTGTACTTTTAGATTAACTTTTAAGCATGACTGATATATTAACTGAAAGTAGTAATTCACTGTCTCTTATGTTCCTGATGATGCAAGTTAAATCTCAATTGGTTGTTTAAAACCTAGACAAGATAGTGAAAAATGTATTGATTTTATTTTCATATGAAAACATTGCCATCTAGGGAAAGGAAGAGAGGCTGAACACAAGTCAGTTAAGGTGCAAAAAAGACGATATGCATGCAGCACACAAAGATTCTGGTATTTCCATCTTAAACTAGAAGAGAGGGACAGTTGAGCAGGTGACATCAAACTAAGAGCAGAAAACATGAATGAAATACTAAACGTTGCCAGTTGCCTTTGTCAAAACCTGTACTAGGAATGTTACCAGTGAGCCCTATCTTATGAAACAGGCTACTATGGAAACAAATTGAATTAAACCAAAGAATAAATCATATGAAAAAAAAACAACAATTGACAAACAAATCATCCTGCCTTAGATCTGAAAAGAAAAAGCACAGAAATAAACATAGAAACCCTATGTCACTTCTGGATCCAGGGAATCTTGCTGTGTTTTGTCAGAAATAGCTGCATGTTTTGAAGCCTAATCCAAAAACTGCTTTATTATTATAACTGAGCAACTGTTAATGAAGACTGTACTTCACAGACTTCAGGAGCTAACAACTACCACTGTGCTGTCTGCTGTGGAATAAATATGTCAGCAACTTCTGATTAATTTAAATACTTTGAAATTCATGCAGACTTGTAAAACCTTTACTATGTTCCTCAGAGACATAATAAGGAATTTCTGTGACTCAGAGACACAGTAAGAAGTTCTCTGTGACTCGTTTAAGACTGACATTATTAAGGAAGGAAGACTGTAAGGAAAGAAACTTGGATTGCATCTGTAGTAGGTGACTTTTCTTTCTACCTGTTATTCTAGATTAAGGACAATGTGCTGAACCAAGAAATATCTGTTAGGTGTAAAAAGCTTTATTAACAAGGGAATTTTGGTGGTTGATGTCATACCCCATTACCTGCATGTGGAAGATCACTGTGTTTCCTTGTTGCTGAATAATGGTAGGCTACTAAAAATACCAGGGAAATGGATGCAAGCATTTTTGGAAAGGCAGAGGCAAAACCCACGTTCTTCTTTCATACCACAGTGGTCTAAAGAAACTTCAGTAAAAAAAAGTATAAATTATTGAGGCAACAATACGTGATGATCTAGGATCACAAGGAATTGTGAGCTATACCTGAGTTGCCTGTGCCCTGTCAAAGTGACACTGTGCTGGGCTTCCTGTGGGAGACTCAGTTTGGCACCTGATTCTCAGGATGCTGTTGGTGCTATGGGTCACTTTGCACATTCCTCTGAGAGTTTGTATGCATAGCACTGCTCTACTTTCGTCTGCCATTGCTGGAGAGATAGTGAACTCTGCTTAACTTGGGGCAGCTTTGACTCCTGACAAGTGTAGGGCTGGAAAATAAAAAGCTTATTTTATTAGAGCAAAGCATTAAATGATTGATGACTGACGGACAAATTAATTTGCAGGAAGACAGAAGCAGCAAAACAATTCTAAAATATGTACAGGATGAAGATTTTTTTTTTTTTTGGCTGTTCTATTATCTTAACTAACTTGATTGGCTCGGTACACTCTTTTTAATTCCAAGGACTATTCTGTCCCAGGAATGGTCTAAAGCTGTGCTCTGTGGAAGATGGTCTCATTCTGACTCTTGTGTTAATCGTAATTTGCTCATGCTGCTATTCCACTGGATTTCCTCATAGGTTGAACTTGTTTTTTTAAGCTTGCTCTCCTGTGGTGTTTTTCTACTAACCATTTTTTCTAGCTTTATTCCATATAGGTAATTTTTTCAAGATTACTCCAACACTTTATAAACTATTATCCGCTGCTTTGAATCACTGTCTAATTTGTGATCATTTCTTCACGGACAGTACACATGATTTGCTATTAAATAGTTGAGAGATTTGATGCCAAAAAAACTTTTGTTGCCCTATTCCTTTCCCCTTTCTTCCATACATATCATTAGTTTTTTGGAATAATACTAATAACAACATACTAACTTCCAGCTAGATGGACTATTAATTCCATTTGAAATATATGCGCCAATTGATTGTAGAATTAGGAATTATTAATTACCAAAAAAGGACCTTTTGCAGTATGAGATTGAGAGCCAGAGAGCATGAAAATGAGGTGTTCTGTTCACAAATAGCAGGGAACAATGCTGTAATTTTTGCTAGCTCTGTGTCCACCGTGTAAGATGCAATGAGAAAATTCTCCCATCTAATGTCTATTGTAGTCGAAATGAGTTAGTAAGATAGCTTTTGTGTGCCTGCTAATGCATTCCTGGAATATGAGTGCAAGGTGTATAAAGAGTTTTAAATGTACTTCTTATGGTAAGGACAAGTTTGTCTACTTGCTTCTACTTGCTTTGTTTCTTAGAAACGTTTATTTGCCATTTAAGTATACCAGTCCTGTATGCACGTACCTTTGCTTACTGTGGTTAATTCCATGATAAAAGTGGGGTTGCTTCACTGAGAAAAATCAATCATAGCATGTATATATGTGCTTTTTAGAATTGGGGATTTAGTTTTGCTGAATTAACAGCTTAATTTACAAGCCTTTTCTCAGGAGAAAAACACTTGGGTTGTTTCTCTGAAGAAGGGTTGCTTATATAAGGGAGGTTTATTTTATTTTTTAAAAGTCTATTTTAAAAAGTCTTAAAGTAATTTACAACAACAGCTTAATCAGTCTGCATTCATTCTTTTGTACAAAAACTGACTTTTGGTTAAAGAACAATTTTACATTCCCATGATTGTCAAAGATCTTGAAGAAAAAAATAGTACTGAACAGCAGCAAAATGAACTATCATTGATATAATTTCTTTCAGTGCTCAGAGAAGTACTTAGTCAAGGGTAGATGGAGGGAGAATTTTTTTTTTTTTTTTTAGCAGAACTATTTAGTACAGAATTATTTGAAAAGTCAGCTTGCTCTGCTGAGGTTTCCAGATCATGAATTAAACCTGGTTTATTACTCTTTGCATTAAATAAGTACTTAGTGACATGTTATTAATTGTAGCTCAGATAGTTACTTGGCTTTATGTTGTGTTTGGGGGTGGTGCTTCTGTGGAACTCCTTGTTTCAATTTTAGTAATGTCTACCTGCATTCAGAATCTTGCAGTTTTTGAGTGCTAAATATATACATTTGTGCGTCTCTATGTGCATGTATGTATAAATTTGTCTCTATTAGTTGAACAGTAATAGTGTGTTCAGAACTCTCATTGAGTGTAGACATACTTTTGCAGAGCACAAAGAGCTTTAAATTTTGCCCCCTCCTAATAAGCTACATTATACTGTTCTTCGCCATGATGTCCTGGTGTCTGAGTACCGTTGCTATTCCTTTGATACCCATATTGCTTTCAGAAAGAGAAAAATGTATATGAATTTAAAACACTGAAATGGCTATAAATGCATATATAGATTAAGAAGAATGTAAAGGAATTGAAAATGTTTTTCTATAATAATAATAATAAGGTGGCTTTTTTAGTGTTATAAATTCATCCAAATACTTCAAAACAGTGATATGATGTTAGGCATTAAGTAGAAGGGCTTTGTGGCAAGCATGGAGCTGTTCTGCATCATGCCGACTTCATGCAGCGTATACACAACTTTGATGTACCATGATGGATTTTGTTATAAGTAATGTAAAAATGAAGTTATGCAGGATGAAGCCATATGTTAGGCATGCAAAAAACACAGTTGTTGGAACACCTAGTTTTTGTTTGTGCTACTCTGTCTGAGATTTTGAACTGCTTCGAAAGCTAAGCCTTCAGTAATGTATAGAATGAGAAATAGGATCTTAGAGAACACAAAAGGATGGTATGTAGTGAAAATGAAACAAGCCCAAGTATGGACAGAGAAATGCCAGAAATGTGCACAGGAGTATTTATGTAAGGAAGCTCCCTATAATGCACACGCTCACATGTTTTACTATTGAGATGTGTGCATCTTCAGTAACCACAGTTGATGCACTTCCACAGATGCCAAGTGATCTCTTTCAGAATTCATCTTCTAGGTGGTGAAGTGAAGGAGTTTTTGTTTTAAGTTTTCTTCCATGCCATAGCATCTGTTTTGTTTTCTTATTCCATAATTGCATTATGACTCTGAATAGCAAAGCTAATAGAATTAATTTTTCTTTTTTTGTCCACTGCAGTCCAATTCTTCTGGAGATAACATTAGCGAAGTACCTAGCTATATAAGTCTCTGGCATACACAGGTGAGAACATATGATATGTTCTCAAAATGTGTAGGACATAAGAGTTAACAAAATTGAAATCCACTTAAAGACTCTCCCTCTCCCTTTTCTGATCACCTTTCATCTTCCTCTGTCCATCACCCCTTCCCTTCTCTTTCTCTGCTTCCTTCTCTTCTTGCATTCACTGTCAGGAAGGGCCGGCACCGAAGGGCCAGTTCAGCACAACACGACGCCGGCAGAGACTAGCAGCTGCAGTGGCTACAACAGTGAGTGGATTTAAAAATCAAGGCATAGCTTGAAAGATGGGAAGCTGTGTAACTTGAATGCGTAATAAGCTTACGAAGCTGGTTCTTGCACTTTATGGAGGTGTCCATGCTACCCATTCTGAGCTGAGTCACTTAAAAGTGATCAGGCCTGATACAAGTGGGTATCACAGTTGGGGTTCTGAGCTTGTTTTCATGGTAATGTACCTCTTCCTTTATGCAATTGCAAGTGATGAACAGACTCGGGCCCTGCACTGTTTGAAAATAGCTTTATTATTTATTGAATATAGCTTATATTATTTAAAATGGACTGAAATGATCACATTTTGTTAAAAGATTCTCATAACGGTCTATAGAAAGACAGTGAAAATGAGATTTGCCACAAACAAACAAGAAATGATGATACTTCCTGGTGTTTTTGTTTTGTTTTGTTGTTTTTTTTTAGTAATGTAAGATTAGCCTTTTCATTTAAGGTACTTTGATTACATTCCATGATCCAAAAAAGTCATATTACTATTGCTAGTGTCGGTTTTTCATTTTTGCTAATTCTCCAAGCCTTTGACACACAATTTGGAGCTCTGAAATCAACATGCAGGCTACTAACTGGGAGTGGGTGATGCTATTTGTGAAACTAAATTAGCATTGTAAGTATACCTTCAGCTGCTGCTTTCTCAGGAAAGCAATTATTAGGAATGCACAATATAGATTAGTCCCTCAAAGGATTAGTGAAACAGATGGGGAAGACATAAAAATATAGAAAAAAAGAGCTCTGTGCAACTGAAGAATAAAATGAGCTTTAAACACATACCTCTACCTAGCTCAGTCAGTCAACATCAAGCTAAAGTTTTCGGAGGTGTGCTGCTCCAGCCTATAGCTGAAATCCCCTAGCTCAGATGTAGCTTCTGCTTAAGCCTGAATAACTTGAGCCCTGTTGCCAGAACCATGAACCTCATTTACTATTAGGTCGTCCTGAAAAACGAGAGAAATCAGTGCTCCTCCAGTACCCAAAATAACTTCTCTAAACTTAATTCCTTGTAATCAGTTGAAGCCATGTATAGATGCAGAATATCAGTCAAATATTGATGGGTGATCTTATCTTCTCTGCCTTTGTAGCAAAGAAATAAACCCCCATCTCAGTTTGCTGTCTCTATAGTCTGAAAGATACAGAATTACATCAGGTAAAATGCAGAAGGGAAAGGCTTGTGTTACAACCCACTGTACTGGGAACAGTCTGTCTCTATGTGAGCATGCAGTTCTGAAGAGGCTGATGAATGAGTGTTATTTCAGCCCTTGGAATAAATCAGAAAGTCAGGACGTGGTGTACCTGAAATCATGTCTTCAAAAATGAGGAAGAAAAACTAGAGGGATGCATCAAGAAACTATGTACTTAAAAAGATAGAAAAACTAATAGGTAATCAAGGCAGCATCAGACCACCATGAGTGTAAAGAGAAAGCACTACAATGAGAGAAGAAAAAAAGGGAGGAGAGGTTCATGGGCACTGCTTCTTAGATAGATGGTTCTTCAAGAAAATGAGTTTGTTTGCTGTTGTTGTTTTTTTTTTTTTTTTTCCATTGTTTGTGAAAAGTAACTTCGAAACTCTTCCAAGATGCAGATGAGGAGAGTTCATATCAGTCAACAGTTAATTAATTTTGGTTCATGTATCTAAAGCAGTCAGCAAAGCAGCTACTTGTCTCTGACATGTCAGTGCGTGTTTCTTGCAAGCAGTGTGACGGTAATTGTAGAGCATATGAATGCTGTTTCTAGGACTGAAAATAAAATATTCTTTTTTTCAATAAACTTCACTAGAAAACATTGCTTTTCAGCCTGGCCAGCTGAGGTATGAGGCAGCAATGCTGTCTCTAGAAGCAATTTATTCTACATCCCTGTTAACAGAATCTTAATATGAGTCAAAAAGGAAGTAAAAAAAAAACTACTTTGTTGTATAAATAGAAATCAAAACAATGAAAGAAGAGGATAAAGATTACACTGGTTAGGTGCTGTGAAACGGTTAGTCTGTGTTATATGTATATGGAAATTGAAGGGCAAGGTTGAAAATGGTATTGCCAGAATGTGCTCAAGATGTGGTTAATACGTCCAGTAGCATTTTAAGGGAGAAACCTAAGATGGTTATTGGTGACAAATGTTATAGGAAGGGATTGGTAGAACTATTCTTTAATGTAATCAAATAACAAGGTAACAATTTCAGATACTGATGGCAGTATGTAACTTATCTGTTGATGTAAATATATATATATATATATATATATATCTCTTAGTAATATGACTTTTTATTTTATCTGCTACTCTTAATCATGTCTCGGAATACACTTTTTTTTCCTCCATTTTTCATATTTGAATAATTACATTGGGCTGCAGAGTGGAAGTTTTTGATTTATACATTTGGTCAATATGATAAAATAAACTTGAATTTGTTTAACAATGCTTAATACTGAAGTAAAAAAAATGTAGTTCTGCATGCATTCCCCTTTCATTTAGTTTTGAAAATTAGGTTCTTGACTGGATTTTTATACAAATATATGCAAATGGTAAAATAAAAACGCACTGTCACGCACACATGTCACATGTAAAGCAGCATACATACGTTGCTTATGGAACATATAGGTAACTATTCAGTACAGGTGATATATTTATATGTAAAACTTATAAATAAGGTATGCACTTATTTTTGTTTACTGTACTGGAAACTATAGAAGGAAAAAAGTGAAAACTGATAAATGGAAGTCTTTACTGCATTTTACTTAACTGCATCTCTATGCATTAATTTGTAGCTCTTGTACTTCAAATGAAAATTAAGTGAACATTTATTTGTGGTTTTTTTTTTATTTGATAGAAAATGGAAAGACCACATGATTTTCCCTTTTCATTGTTGCGTGTAGAGTGGTTTCTATTTCAGGTGTAAAAGTGGTTTTCAGATTGATACGGAGATTAATTTTCCATGATACATTTGAGAATAGTATCCTATCTCTAGTCTGTGGAGGAACTTGCATGCTGGTACTCGAAAAATGGATTCATACTATGTGGACTCCAACAATGATATACAAGGAAGCATGTGTAATGGCTAAATTTTCTAGTCGTCTTTTAAGCATTAGAAAATGACCAGTTTTTGTGAATGTTAAAATTGGAATATTCTACTGCTAGCAATCAGCTCAATACTTAGGCTATTTTTGTCTGTTTCAGTGAAAGTTTTCAAGAACTACAAGGAATTCTGCATCAACTGTGCTGTGATTTAGGACAGTAAAAAGTTATATGTTTGTTCTTCACATTTCAACCAAGCACTTTTTTTTTTTTTTTTTCAGAAGGAATAATTTATATTTTGCTTCAACAGAATTTAAAAGTTGGTTTTCTTCTTAAACAATACATCTTTATTGTTTCTTGCTGTAGGTCCCTTTCAGTGCCACAATGTCCCCAGTTCGGCTGCATTCGTCCAATCCCAACCTTTGTGCAGATATCGAGTTCCAGACCCCCCCAAGCCATGTAACAGATCCTCTGGAGTGCTCTACAGAGTACATGAAGCTTCAAGAAGAATTCTGCCTGATGGCACAAAAAGGTAACTAGAAACATCAAACCTTTCCTTTACTGTGCTTTTCTGTTGTGTTTCGTTATTACCTTGACTTTATCGTGGCCAAGATGTTCATCTGTGTTAGATGATACCAGAAAAGAATTTAGAGCTGGTCAGATGATTTACTTAAAGATTACGTATGTTATCCTTCATATATTTTGTGTGGATGTTGTGAATATGGAGAAAGGTAAACCCTCAAATGAGGGCTTTCCTTTAGAAAAAATTTGAACTTGTTTTTGCACCGTGTAAATACATGATTGATATTGGAAACATTTGGTTTTATCTCTTCCGAAAGACAAATCAAAATGTCACTAATGCATAACCTTGTGCAGGGATTTTTTTTCTTTCTGGGTGCAAATTTTTGTGAGAGATTCTCTGCGTCTATCGATGCAACGAAGGTAATGTTTACTACTAAAATGTACTTTAGAAATGTCACCGCATTGCCAAAAAAAAAAAAGGTTCTGCAGATTGAAAAAGGCTTTTAAATAGTATTTGCAATCAGTTTGCTATGTGTTACATAAAAAATGCAGGAAAAATATGATACTACTTAAAAAGTAAAGTCTATTTCAAGACCAGGTAAGCCTTGTTATTGATGCAGTATTAAGTCTTAGCCAAACTTCAGATTTTATTACCCTGAAACATAAACAAACAAAGGAAAAAAGAGAGCCTCAGACACAGATTTTCCAAATATACAATTTTTCATTCACTCAGCATCAAGAATATACTTAAAAAAGGTGTGAACATATTGTATATACGTTGCAACTCTAAGAAGCAAGTGGTTGTACTTAATCTGGATACACATTACTTGAAGTTCATTCAGGCCTGTATTTGAAATTTCTGTATGTGTGGGATAGAAATCTCACTCTGTCTTTATTGCTAAAGTATTTTAATAAATGTAAATGTGTATTTCTATATCTGAGAAAACACTTGTGATCTTTTTTTTTCTTTAGTGCATTCGCTTTTGAAGTCTGCCTTCAACAGCATAGCTATAGAGAAGGAGAAGCTTAAGCAGATTGTCTCGGAACAGGATCTTACAGGTCACAATGCTCAAATAGCACACCTCAGACAGTCCCTTTCTCAGGTATGTTCTTGATTTGATTGCAAGCTCAGCTGATTTGCCAGATGCACTGTTTCTGTTTTGGCTATTCCCTGAGGTAGGGGAAGCCAAGAGAACAAGGTTCTTAACCAGAAATATGGCATGTATTCTGCTGTGGACATGAGAACATAGGTCCAACCTCAGTGCGTGTGGAGGATATATATCTTTTTTTTCTTTTTGTAAGCATGTATTTATTATAGTTTTCCAAGGTGAAACAAGAGTATCAACAATTTTTATGGGAATGATAGATATCTTTTTTGGTGCCGCCTCTAGCACATTCAAAGAGATACTCTAGTTTTTTTAAATTGAGTTTTAAATTTTGACTGTGTATTTTCAGATTTGTTTTATATGTCCTTGTCTCCAACTGCAAAAGGAATTATGTGTTAAAGAATAATCATGGGTAAACAGAATTTTCAAATCCGAACCTGTTATTGGCCAGTGTCTCTCCCACTTAAGCTGAAGGAAAATTTGTCATTTGCTTTAGTTGGGCAGAAGAGATGGAGCAACAGTAAGTGCTTTGGGGGAGTACCCTACACCATTTAGTGAGATGTATTTTCATGTTGCAAAACAACTCCAGTGTTTCAATTTAGAAAAGCTTGTGCAAGCAAGAAATGACAGCAGAGGTGTAGGGGCAAATAGAACTTGACCCAAAAGTGAAGACAATTTCATGCATTATTATTGTTACTGAGTTGTATTTTTTTGCTGTGAAATTAAAACTGAGACATAATGCTTCTGTAGACATAGATGTGTGATGTTACATAGATTGATTACTGCATATGGCAGTAAAGAAAGATTAAGGCCAAAATATAATGGTAACCATTTATTGTCACTGATACAAATTTAACCAGGACTTGCGGAAACTTGCTAGCAGCTGGTATAAAATAGATGGTGGTATGTTCCTCTTATTCGTGGCCTCCAGTGTCAGTCTAAAAATCACTGTCACTCATCAGTTCACTATCTCAATGGGCAATAAATGGAAGTTTAGCATAGTCAGTCTCTTGACCAGGTTTTGGCAGTTTAGGAAGCTACAGCCCAATTGATGTTAGTGGTCTTACCTTACATTTTCCCTTCCATGTGAACATGCCCAGGTCATTTCAGAAAAAAGCAAAATGGCATAGTTTAAACTGTCTTCAGTGACTGTTAAAACCTATTTTACTTTGATCCTACATTGTTTCAGTGCAATCATGTAATCTGTTCCAGGGACAGGAGCAGGAAGATTGTGACTGTGGTAACAATAACTGCCCACTACAAAAGTATGTCTGCTGTTCTGTTATTCCCAGTGTGAGGGATACCTTAGGTTTATGTCAATTCGTGTTCTGGGTGTATAACATATTATGCTTTTTTGGATTTAAACATGCATGTACATGTTGAAACATGTCACAATGTGACAACAGTCACGTCCTTCTACACATCACGCAATGTGTATATGCACCCGTGTTTATAATCTAGCTTGGGCATTAAAGGAGGAGGAAGATTAGCAGATACCAGGCACCATTTACATTTTACTGGCATCAATTTATTTTGTGGTCCATAGTTTTTTGTGAGCACACATGCAAATACAGCAGCTTGGTCTGGACAGGCAGACGTCCAGTGATGCTAGTCATTTTTGTTGTTTTCTCCTGAAAAGCAAGCAATTTCCTTCTGTGGGCTCTAAGAGTTGATAACTATCGTTCAGAAAGTGCTGTTGAGCCGTAAATCAGGAATATTGCAGTTGGTTCCTTTTCATTGCTCTGCAGTTTCGTAAGCTACTGGCATAGCTGCTGAAGAGCTACTTGAAGAATTAAGGTAGAATGCAGCTTAAATTGTGGGAAGGTATCGGTGCCCTCTGACCCTAGAAAATAATTGATAGCAAGCTGGTGAAAAGACGAAATGATGTTATAGAGGGTCTTGAAATGGGTATTTGCTTATAAATGAAAGAAATTGGGTTCTGTGACTTTTTTTACAACGTTTCTGAGGTTAAGATTTTTTTAAAAATATTTTTTGGTTGTTTAACACTTTTTAAAATTTGTAAATAAAATGTGCGATTTTTATTTTAAGGCTCTCAACCAGAATGCTGAACTAAGGAGTCGCTTGAACAGAATACATTCAGAATCTGTTATTTGTGATCAGGTTGTCAGTGTAAATATTATCCCTAGCCCTGATGAGGTAAGACTTCAGCCTTTAATGTGTTTAGAATATGATCAAACCCTGCTGTTCCTCACTAATAGCTAAAACAGATTATCAGATCTCTCAGGCTGGAAATTGGATATCTGTAGAAGTTTTCAGACTATACTTTTTCTACATAAAATTTAAACTTTTGTCTTTGCATATGTCAGGGCTCACGAAAGAACTACGTTCTCTGCAGAGAAATAGGGAGGGATTGCAGCTTTGTGGGAATTAATGAGGTTTTACTGTAATGTAACACAAAATAACACAGTAGGTAACTATTTCTGTATCGTCTCTTGCCAAATCAATAGAGTAGTGTAGTGTCTAATGGCAAGTGATTAGGTTTAATATCTTGAGTAGTGTTCAAAGGGTTCAGTGCATGAACCAAGCACTATACTAAATGTCTTGCTTTCTTCAGTCAACGGATAATCAAATGTGTTACAAATCAGTCTCCCTTGTGAGAAGGACAGATCTGAATTTGTGACCTGTAATACGTTGCAGTTAGTACTGTCATTTTGACAGCCATTCTGCTTGCATTTTACTGAAATACTTTACATCTCTCACTTCCATTCATTATTTTCTATGCATACATCATTTCAGTTAACATACTGTGGTTGTGGTTTCCTATTTTTTTTTTTTTTTCCAAGGAGAAAGGCAAGTGAAAATCTGTTTCTGGTTACTTTATTTGATTTTTCAAAAAATCCCATTTTTTGAATGCTGGAGACTGACAAAGAGAAGATGGAGGTGACACAGTGCCAGGGCACGACAACCTGTGGTTGAAGCAGCTGACAGTGAAGTTCTGAGCAAAGACTGTCTCTTCCATTTTGTATTTTTTGCTGCTTAGCTGTTTCTTTTTTAATATGTTATCTTCATACAGGTGTGTCTGACTGAAAAAGAGTTTCAAAGAGGATCCCAGGTCTCTCTTTCTTTTTTGTAAATATAACCTTTAGTTTATGGAATACGCATTAGTGAGCATCTTTTGTTTGTGTTTTTCCATGTCCCTCGGGTTGATACAGAAACTTAAAATTTTAACTACTTTTTGTAAAGATAACACTGAAATGAGCTGTTTCCATTATAATTCTTCAAACACCGTAAATCATCCACAAGCTTATAAACCTCAGTTAAAAAGGATGAATTTTTGACCTCCTGGCTTGTTTGTGACTTTTTTTTATGGTCAGTGCATTTTGAGGCACCTGTATAGAAATAGGATGAAGGTGTCAACAGAGTCATTTGCAGGACTTCCGGAGTAAGGTTAATGGAGATAATATTCCAATATGAAAAGAAACTGTGTTTTAAACACATTATATTATCCCAGAAACATGCTGTATAAATTAAGGGATTAAATAAGAAGTCTGTTTGCCTCCACAGCAGCTGCTGCTTTAGTGGAATAATTCAGAGAGAGAGGGAAGCTTAAATATTTTGTTCCTCTTTTTTAAAAGCTTGTAGAGTAACGTGCTGAAACATGGCATTTCTCTCATCAAATAAGAAGAGGAAGAAATGTTCGACTATTTAAATTAGCTTGCCCCTGAATTGATAGATGCTCTGAATTGACAGAGCACAGTTTGGGAATTCCTGCATTTGCAATTCTCTTTAAAATAAACCATAGAGAATTAATTCCCGCTAGTAATTGTGAATCAGTGTTAATCACTTAATTCAAATGAGATTTTGGAATATGTAGCCAATCTTTCTGGGTATTCAAACTTTTCAAACATTTATTACTAGACTGGTTAACAAGTCTACTTATTTTGAAGGTAATGTATAACTCCCTAGCCTTATTGAGTTTTTGGAGCTGGGTCCAAGTACTGTTAGTTGTTATGATGAGGTATCTTTCATCTGAATTTCATAGTTGAACTCATTTGACACAGTGCAGCTATTGTCCACCAAAGCATTCCTTTGCATATAGAACTAGCTCTGTAATTATTCACTGCTGAAGATTAGTAGCGGGTGCAGCTTAGAAGCAGGCTTTAAATGAAGACATGTATCTCACTGCTCAGATTGCACTTTATTTTGTAATTGTTCCAGCCTCGCTTATTGAGTACACGAGAAACCCTACTAAAATATTATCTCTACTGTCTTTTCCTATATGTGACACAGAAAAATATTCAGGTCATTTACCACTTTTATGCGTATTTCTTTATTATTAGAAGTAATATTTATATTTCTCTGCATTATTTACAGACGGGTGAACAAATTCATGTCAGTTTGCCATTGTCTCAGCAAGTTTCTAACGAGAGCAGGCTCTCTATGTCTGAATCAGTATCAGAGTTCTTTGATGCACAGGAGGTGCTTTTGTCTGCCAGCTCGTCAGAAAATGAGGTAGGCTATGATAGTGTACTGCAGCTTTGCTATCAGAAAGATTCAAGTATTGATGTCACTAGTGAACGGTTATTTTTTAATGCCATTTAGAATAAAAAGGTATCAGAATGCATAAGGTTTAGATAAATTTGCCTGAGACTCGTTTATGATGGGCTGCAGAGGTTCTCTGAAATTTAAAACTGAGCTGGAAGTTGTATCAATAATTCATGTTCATTACATGTTCTTAGTAGACTGTGTCAGTTTCAGGCAAAGATGACTGCAGCAATTAGGTCTGACTATGTGGTCAACTAATTTAGATTTTAAAGTATTCATTAAAAATAAAACAAAACAAAGTTGTTCTATCATATTGAAGTTATTCTCTGTAGTCAGAGAAGTAGACAAGTGTCAAAAATTGTGTCTCATTGAAGCTCAAAGGTGACCCTGCATCATGTGGCTGCCCTCAACTTTCCCATGGTATTTGAGCTAACTGCAGTATTTTACAGATTGGCACTTCAGCATCCCGTTGGAGATGTGCACAAGACAGACAGAGATAAACAATTTTTTTATTGTTCTAAGAAAAGAAGTTTAAACAAAATTTTTAAAAGTAGTTTTAACACTGATATAGTTCTTGTTTTTCAAAATGATAGGTCAGTGTTTGTGTCTGCTGAAATGTACATTTTAATGTTTGATTCTGTATGAAAAACTTAAGTCTCACCATCTCTTCTCACCTCCTATCCCCTATTTGTTATGCTGTTACTTTCTAGTTCTTTTGATCTCATTTGGAGTCACCCTTTTGTAAATGTAATATCTGTATTTGGCTTCATAATAAGCAATGCAGAAACATAAGGAGAGCATGTTGGTGCATTGGAAATATGGCTGACTGAAACCTCTGGTTGATTTAGTTGAGATCTCTAATTGTGTGCCGATTATATATTTGAATATTTTTGCTTCAAGTAATTGTGTGTATAATTTTTTAGTAAACTTTATATACATTTGAATTAATTGTTATTTTATTTATGTTTTAGGCTTCTGATGATGAATCTTATATCAGTGATGTGAGTGATAATATATCTGAGGACAACACCAGTGTTGCAGACATTTCTCGGCAAAGTATACTGCTACATTTTGAACTTTGGCAAATTATGTTGATTTTGTGATTTGCTACTTCTGTGTACAAGACCAACTTTGCTGAAATCAGTAAAGCTGGGCTTATTTTTTCTGGTGGTGAATTTAGTTCAGTCACCAAGACTGTTTTTCTTAATGTGGTGCTATGTTGTGATAATACTTTTCTCCCTTCCCAGTTGTCAATGGTGAACTAACTGGAGGAGCGTTCAGGAATGGACGGCGAACTTGTCTCCCAGCTCCCAGCCCTGACACCAGTAACATCAATCTATGGAATATTTTGAGAAATAACATTGGTAAAGATCTTTCCAAAGTATCCATGCCAGTTGAGCTAAATGAGCCTCTGAACACCTTGCAACATCTTTGTGAAGAGTTGGAATATAGTGAACTCTTGGACAAGGCTGCTGAAACGGATGATCCTTATGAACGCATGGTAATAAATTTAGTGTAGCACTTCTTATGTCTGTATTAAAAAGGAAACTGTTTTGTGGAGGTCCATACAGGACCCTCTATTCGTCTTCCATTACACGGAACTCCCTGCTTGGTCAGGTCCATCTGCCCTGTAGGTATGTCTGTGTTTTTCACCTGATAGCCAGCAGCCAGCATTTGGCTCTTATGTTTGTGTATATTGTGTCTTTTCTTCATGGGAGGCAGGGAAAGGTGGTTAAGGGACTTGGCAGCACTGTTGCTGAACATATTTGTTGTTCCCTGGCACAGCCTCGCAGCACTGCAAGTACCTGGCAGTAGATGGCCTGTCTTTTTGTCGTGGCCAGGTACTCGGGTCCATTAACTGCCCTGTTCACGTGGGCTGAAGAGAGCAATTCTAAATTCTAGCAATTCTAGCATTCTAAATGCTAGAGTTTTTTCCTTACTTCTGAAGAATTTGTACCTGTCTTATGATAGGAGCTTGAAGAGGAGGTAGAAGAGGTTCATGAAGAGAAAGACGGTGCAACTGAAATTGAATTAAATTGAATTAAAATCCTCATATCTGCTACTGAGATGTAGTGCACTACTGGGCAACTGTTACAAGCCAAACTTAACAAACACCTTATGTTTTCACACCCCAGCTGAGGCACTTTCAAAAACTGAAATTTTTGAAAACAGAAATGCTGAACTACCCAGATCAGACGATAAGTGATGGCTGTGCTGTGAATGTTGCCTGCTTTCTGCTCTGCTATTGGAAAAACCAGGAGCTTGTTATCTGCATGCCTGTCATGATTCCTTGAACTGTAGTTGCTAACTGGAGCTGCAATCTGAATTAATGTGGCATGTCAGTTAGCATATTACTCCAGCTGGCTCTTGTTCAGAGGTTGGAGTGTACAGGTAGATATAGGGGGGTGGACCATGCACGGGAGATCGTGAGATACCTTAGCATGAAGGACATCCTCAGTGGGAGCTCTTCATGTTTAGCAGTAAATAAAATGGGTACCAATGGGGGAAAATTGAATGGGGGAGAATTGATCCTGTCATTTAAAATTATCATCCAGTATTCACAAACAGCATGGGTGGCTTAGTCTGTGTTGTAGCTCTTGGTTGATAAGCCTGATCAAAGGTGGAAATTAGTGTCTTGTACAGATTGTTTTAGGGACCTATGAGAAGAGACTGACAGACCATGAAAAAAAATTGTACCACAATTCTGCTATGTGATATCCCCACGCTATAAGAATCTCAGCCTATTTTCTGTTATGTTCTTCTCTGTATTTCAACAGGTTCTCATAGCTGCTTTTGCAGCATCAGGTTATGCCTCTACGTATTTCAGAGCAGGAAGTAAGCCGTTTAACCCTGTGCTTGGTGAAACTTACGAATGTATTAGAGAAGACAAAGGATTTCGATTTTTCTCTGAGCAGGTAAAGCTTGTTTCTAGATGAGTATTGATGTTTAGGTTTCTTTGTTTAACAGAGTGATCTTCTTCCTTCTTTTGAGTTAAAATGGTATGTTTTCTTAATAGTAAAGAAAGGTAGCAAGTATGAGTGAACTCATTAAATACTAGGTGTCTGTTTTTATAGTAATCTGTTGTAGTGTTTTAAACAGATAATGTAAAACTGAAGCTTAAACTGTCATCTGGTTTCATAGCAAAACAAGTTAGTAGTGTGGACTGCTTACTGTTTTTATATTGCAGTAACAGTTGTATTGCTTTTTGGAATGAAAATTAATTATTTTTTAACTCAGACAAGCTGTTTTTCAGGTTAGCCACCATCCTCCCATTTCAGCCTGCCACTGTGAATCGAAGAACTTTGTGTTTTGGCAAGGTATACATTTATAATTGAAAAGCGCAGAACTTTTTTTTTTTTTTACTAGCAAGTAAAAACTTTGTAGAAGCTGAGCTTTGTGTTTATTTAAATTTTATACTTAAAGTTTGTAGTAAGACATTAAAAACTGATGCTTTGAATTAATTCACTCAAAATTCTCATTCCTAAGAGTAAGTAGGTGTGTTAGATTTTCTTGTCACTTGCAGCATGTTTATACATTTCTATTTAAAAGTTTTTTACCAATAAAATTATTTCTTATAATCACAAGCTGCTGTTTCTTTTGGTTTTTTTTTTGTTTTTTTTACAAAGTTGAACAAGCAGATGTTTATTTCTTTGTCTCTACTGTCATATACATTGAATTTATATTGAATAGTCTCAGGAGAGATTTGACAGCACAGTACAGGTATAACTTCTAGAAGAAAATGAAACTTTATCTTTTCTGATCTAATACCATTCTCTAGTTGTTCGTTTTCTTTTTTTGTATTTTCATGACAACCTCATACTATGCCATTGTAAATGATGTAGTACAGCAGATCCCTGCAAGAGGGAGAATTGAGTCTTCCTGGTTTTGTAAATCTTTTTTTTTATGTTCAGATATCAGGTGGAAAAACAAATTTTGGGGGAAATCAATGGAAATTCTTCCAGTTGGAACTTTGAATGTGACTCTTCCAAAGTAAGCTACTGTTATATTTCGTTTTGGTTTCTGACGTAGTCTAATCTGTACGTCCTTGTAACTGGATTGGATGAAGGATAAGCAAAGGGCACATGAATTGAACTGTGTGGGTGAGGGTTAGCATGTAGCTCAAATCTCTTGTGTGTACATGCAGGTTGGGACACTGAAGTGATCAGCTGTTCAGAACAAGGCTGACGGTACTTTCAGCTAGCGTTGTCCATATTAAAGCTCTCAATACTGCTAGTATGGCCTCAGAAGAACCAGTACTAATATTTGAAGGTCATTTTCAAAATGTGAAAGCAAAAAAATGCAGTTTGATTTTAAACAAATAGTGTAAGGAAGGAGTTTCAATACAAATAAAATTGGTTTTAAGTTGTAAACCATGAGAATATAGCATATTCTCATATATATCATACATATAGCATAGGAGAGGATACTTTAAGCATGCCTGCAGGTTCTGCAATACTCTGTTCTTGATCCTTTGAATTGGGGGCACTTTTCTTTCTTTCTGCCTGTAACATATGGCATCCTTAGGGACTCCACCTCTTTATCATATCATCAAATCAAAGTAAATGCATTCTGAAGTAGCTTTGTCTTCTGTCTACATGTTTGGCCCTCAGCTCTGTAGGAGAATGTGCTTCATTCACCCATTTTAATCTCTGACAACAGATGTGCTCTTACTCCAAGTAGCTTTGACAGAGGAAAAGAGAAAATGTACCAGTGAGCCTACTTCACTTCTGTTTTCTTCTTTCCGTATTTAGTTTGTTCTATCTGTAATTTAATTGCTTTGTCTGCCTCTGGCCTAAATCCAACCTTATACTGATCTTTGGATCCAGGTCTCCTAGAACTGAAGCCGAAGCACATAATGCTCTGAGGACAGTGAATATGCTCTGCAGGACTTCAGTGATTCATAATGTCTTATTTGTATTTTGTAGCATCATTCTTCAGTTCTCCACACTAGAGCTTAGGTGGACTTTTCCATGGAAGATTAATAACATGCCCAGAACTTATGCTTTTAATAAAATAAACGATTGTTACAAAAGTTTTTCAGGAATATAGTCTGGTAATTATGTTAATGATTTACTTTTTTTTTCCATGATGATCATGATTAATTTGCATTATTAACCTCTTATTGATCTATTCTTAGGTATGGAGACTACTACGTCTGGAACAAAGTCACTACTTGCATACATAATATCCTTAGTGGAAGGAGGTGGATAGAACACTATGGAGAGATAACAATCAGGAACACAAAAAGCAGCGTTTGTATTTGTAAACTCACATTTGTCAAGGTAAGACGTTTATTCTAATGCATATCACTGCACGGCTTAAGTTTGTATAGAACTGTTCCTTCAATATTCCTGAAATGTGTTACGCTTCTGACTTATCAACATTTGTGAATATGTAAATCATCAAATAAGAGTGCTGTTTCAAACAGCATGACTCTTCTGTTGAACTGGTCAACTTTATGTCAGCATCTTACATTGCTGTACAGCTGTGTGCTATACTGCTGTTGATTTTAATGAAAATCATTTTAAAATGAAATAGCAAAATTTCTGTTATTACAATGGAAATGCAAGCTCACTGGATAGACTTTTGTGCCATCTGCATTTGCTAGAACTTGGCCACCACTTCTATCTCTTTGGCTTCAGTAATGCCTTCGTTCCTGTTATTTTAATAACCAGGCAAGGGTCATAAATAAAAACAGGTCAGTGTACAGCAGGTAATTAACTGTACTTAGATACCTTTTATACCAAAACCGGTTATCGAGTCATTCAAGGTTTCCCATACACTAACAGTTAATATTCAGATCATTCAAATTTTGAATGCCATTATTCTTGGTGAGCAATTCTGATGTAAAATTTTGACTGTTGGTGACACATTAAGATACATGCAATGTTGGTATTGACACAGTGAGTGATGTGGTGACTGAGTAGTAATTCCTTATAAAACTTGCAGGTAAACTACTGGAATTCAAATGTAAATGAAGTCCAGGGAGTTGTGATAGATCAAGAAGGGAAGGTAGTGCATCGCCTCTTTGGAAAGTGGCACGAAGGTCTTTATTGTGGTGTAGCACCTTCAGCCAAATGCGTGTGGAGGCCAGGTAAGAAGCTTGTGATAAACTCTGGCAGGCACCATGGTATGTTTCTAAACTGTGTAAAGCACTCTGAGCAATCATTTTAAGTACATGAAATGCTACTGGGGAAATATGTTTTTAGCTAAACAAGTGAACAAGGTTTTACAGGTGTTTATAATGAAGATAAATGGAAATCTCCTACTTGGCTCAGTCTACATCTTGGTTTGACTTCTTATCAAATCCTTTTGGGTGCTGGAGACAATATAAAAACGAAACTGAGAAAATATTTGGATATCTAGGTCTGCATGACTACTTTCTCAAAGAGAGCGGGGCCATCTTACCAAATTTAGTCTTCTGTTAAACTAAAGGATTTGTCTTCAGAGATAGTGAGCTCTTGTGATTTCAGAAGCTGAATTCAGCTTCGTTATTGCTTGCTTAGAAATTCTACTGTTGAATTACTCTTCCTTTGCACGTGTAGTATTTTTCATATGTAAAGAGTGATTATCCAGTATCTGTCTTAATTGATAATGTTTTGTGCCTGCTATGCTCTGATGGTTGTCAATGCTGAAGGTTCAGGACAGTGCCCAGTCAGACTTTGCATGAGCATACAGTCCAGAATTAACACAGCAATTTAGCTAGGATTGGCTTTTGTATACGCATCTGAAAAGCGTGGGAACAGGAAGTTATTTCACTTGGAAATCTTGAGAACAGTAATTTTTATTTAAAAAGGAAGGATCATGAAAGCTTTGAATCTACTAGCAGGTAATTACAACCTATACAGGATAAGCAATTGAAATTAGTATTTTAGTGCATGTTGATCTATCTAGAGAATGCCTTTTGATACTTTTTAATTGTGTGTAAGAGTAAAGTATTTTAATATTTTTTTTTGCTTTTACAGTTAAATAAATAAATATTTTGCATGTTTATATTAGCAGTTTAAAATGCGTGTTTTTTTTTTTTGTCATGCATATACATGCAGGCTCCATGCCAACCAACTATGAACGGTATTATGGCTTCACAAGATTTGCTATTGAGCTCAATGAGTTAGATCCTGTACTGAAACATCTTCTTCCAACAACAGATGCACGATTCAGGCCGGATCAAAGGCAAGAATGCTTATTTATGCACTTAATATTTGGTGATTTTAAGGGTGCATTTGGCTGAGTATTGGTTTTCGTCTATGCACAGTCTAGACTTGGAGAATTCTCCTAGCTCTGAAGGTACTCAGTAGTGAAGTCAAATTTCTGCTTCACTCAATTGAAGGAAAGGAAAATAGAAAGCATCCTGCTTAGTATACTGCACAAGCCTTCTAGCTGAAGGTACATGCTTAGTATACTGTACAGGTCTTCTAGTCGAAGGTAGTATTTTTCATAACAGGCTGGAATTACATGCTCTGAAATGTCATGCCCTGCAGCTGTGAATGGAGGCAATGGGAATTCCCTCCTAATTCTCAGTTCATACTACTTCAGTGTTTGTGATACACTGAAGTAATTAGAGATAATGTATGCCTAAGGCTGGAAGGCAGTTACCTGCAACTGGGGAGTCGAGTATCAGTCACTCCCATTTTCTGAGGTTATGATTAGATCTTACAGAGGGTACAGCAAAGACAAGGAGCATGGTTTTCGCTAGTCTTTTGTGATGAACAGTCCTAGAAAATTCCTTGTTCAGATACAGTATGATTGCTATAAGATAGCTGTTATCCATACAGGCTTCTAGAGGAAGGAAATATAGAAGCAGCAGCATCAGAGAAGCAAAGAATAGAAGAACTCCAGAGAAGTCGGAGGCGGTACATGGAAGAAAACAGCATTGAATATGTACCCAAGTTTTTTAAGTGAGTCTTTTCATTTCAGTAGTAAACCTTTGCTGTGCTGTGACTGGATGAATTACTGAACCGCTCAGCCAATAGTTTCTGAAGTTGAAAATGGGGTAGAAGTATAACATTCTAGGAGCTGTCAATGTTCATCATTGTTAGCTCTTAGAAACTAAGATTTAGCTAAGTTATTGTAAGTCATTGCATAGACAAAGTAATAAGTAAATAAACAAAAACAATGTATGTACACACACACGGATATATAATGTAGATATAAATGTATATATACACAATTACAATTAAATTTTTAGAGAGTTTTTTTTAATTAAGCAGTCTTTTGAAACAATGGATGCCCATTCCAAAAACCATGAAGAATCAAAAGGGGTGAGACTGAAAAAGGCCTGATGTGTGATTAATGAAATGTTATGGTTAGATCAGAGAGATATGCTATTGATTGCATATTGTATAGGAGAAGAAATTTGATATCAGACTTCCCTCTCTTTTTTTCTTCTGTAGAAAAGTTATTGATGCTAATCAAAGAGAAGCCTGGGTTACCAATGAAACCTACTGGGAACTGCGAAAGGATCCGGGATTTAGTAAAGTAGAAATTCCTGTACTCTGGTAAACTGAGAATGTAGATCTAGTAAACATATCAACTCTCTGAAGAAAAAAAATAACTATGCACAATATGTTTCTTATTGATAAGTGTGGTTTGTGGGTCTATGGAAAAACCTATCATTTGCATTTATTTTCATCTTTATAATGGACTTTTGAAAGTGCATTAGACCAGGCCCCTGACCACTTCTGGATCTTTTTAATTTTGCAGCAGCCACTAAAAAAAAAAAAAAAAAAAAAAAAAAAAAAAAAAAAAAAAAAAGAAAGAAAAAGGAACAAATAAAAACCTTTTGAAGTTTCATATGGTGAAAATTCAGAAGAGAAGCAGATGAGTTATCCAAAGTCACTTGGAGGAGGCGGTAAATACAAAACTGCAATCGGTGCTTTAAACAGACATTAAGAGTAATGTAATTTAAATTAAAAGAAAAAAAGGAAGAAAAACAGAAAAAAATCCATTTTGTTTCAACTATTTTTGTTAAAATCTTTTGAGTCATCACACTGTCATTTCTGGCTTCAGGTTAGTCCTTTGGTGTCCTGTGCTTGGACTGGGCCTTGTCAAAACATGCTTTTCTGAAAGCTGTTCCCATTCATATGCCATTGTTCATGCCTTAAAGAAAATACCAAGATGTACAGTAAGTCATTTTAAAATATATATGCTTAGGCTTGTGTGAAGGGCAGATTTTTAAAGCACTAGGATTTTATCTCGATATAAATATTGGAGAACCTGTATTATTTAAAATCAAAAGACAGCCAAACATCTAACTGTATTTCAGAGGAACAAGATCTATTGTACATGCTTTAGCTATTGGGAGCTGACTGTGTAATCAGACTAAAAAGAAGCTGCTAACGAGTTAAAATTGAGGCTATTTTGGTAAATGCATATGAGCGGCTAGTCAGAAAATTCATATTTTAAGTGGCTAATGTTGAGATGCATTTGTTGCTTTTACCACTGAGCGAACATGGTCTTGCAGCAAATTCATTTCCCTATAATTGCTTATGCAATTAGGATTCCCTGAAGCTTTGCAACAGTGTTAAAGCACAGAAAGATTTCATGGGAAAGTCTCTGGCTTCGCTCCAGAGGTTGGATCGTACCGTAAATGAAATGTGATAGTTTTTTCCACACATGCTGTTTACTGGCTCTGTTCTTTCCCCAGCCACTTATTGCATCTAAATTTATATTTGAGAGTAGGGCAGAAGCTCCTGTGCTTTGTAGCTACCTTCTGCTACTCGTGTTGCCAAAATAGCTTTTGTGCAAAATTATATTTTACAGTTTTTCTGAAAGTGACTCTATATTTTTGATTAAGAACCAAGACTCTTACATATTGCTAAGCCTCAGTAAATATATGTAGGAGATGGTTTGGCACTTTCTGAATGAAAATCTCTGAAACACTGAACAGTAGTAGGGCAGATTTTAAAAGAAAAAGCATAATTTTATTTGGTAAAACGTGCATTCCATATGGTATGATCTAGTTTTTCATTTATATGTGTATTACACATCCACTTACTGATGCCAGGTTAGATTTCATAAATAGACTCTGTATTACTTTCTGCATGTAAACAGCATACATAATGCATACAATTTTTCCTGTTTAAAATTGATTCCAATAATGAGACCTATAAAAAAAAAAGTTTGATTACTATGTAACTGCCAGAAATGCTACAAGGACAGCTGTCAGTGCAATACAATATGTACCTATTCCTCCCCCTGCCTCTTGCTTTTGCAGAGCTGACATCAGTTTGATTACTTAATATGCGTTTAGTTCTTCCCTTTGTTTATAAAGCAGAACAATTGGCTACTAATGAATCCCAGTTTCTTCATCTTACCAGGAAGAAACATGAAAACCTGAATAAAATATTTAGTTGAATTTTAAATAATTATGAATACTTGGTATAAAAAAAAAAACTGCATATTACCGGGATTTCTTCCAAAGGAAAATTTTAATTAATGAATGATGTAATTTTCTTTTTTACTTCAGCAGAACTGGATTTCTTCTTTTTTGAGTTCTACATTTATTATTACAAAAAAATTAAGATATATAAAGGTTTGGGTTTTTTTAATTGTATTTGTTTCACTTCAACATACTTGCTCTAATGGTGTTATACTACAAAACAAATTGGCACACTATGTGCAAAATAGTGATTTGATTATACTGGGTCACTTTTTAAAATGAAATATACTATTAAGCATTTGCCCATCTCATGCTTCGGTCTCTGTGTGCAGTTTGCTGCAGCATTGGAAAGTATTATGTATGCATATCTGCAGGTATATTTGAGGGACAGAACTTACGTCCTCTTTTGTTTTTTGAGTTTTTTCTGTATTTAAATTAAAAAAGAAAAGGTATTTAGTTTTACGGTGTTCTGATAGTGTTTCATGAATACCATTCTTTGCAATGCAAACTTGGTTAACACTGAAGATGCTATCACTTAATTATTCTTTTGCAATTGTTTATCTGATACTCATTGTAAGAAAATTAGCATTCGATTTTTTAGAGTTTAAAAAAAATGGTACACTAAATCTTTCTATTGAAGGCACTCTTTGAACCTATGGAGTATTAATTTAACTGAATGTTAAACTAGTTAATTAGTAACTAGAGGAATTACAAAGCGTTGCAGGATTTTTTCTGTCTTTATCAGAATCCTAACAGTGCCAGCAGGTGTGCCATAAGCTGTTTCCTACAGTACAGAATTCTCTGTGCCCTGTGAAAAAAATCTAATTTTTCCTGCAAACTTGATTGGACACTGTGACAATGTGTTGGATTGCGGTATGTTTCTTTGCCCAGGTCGGTGATGAGATATTCATCTATGAGCACTGCAAATTGACCCCCTCTTTGCAGGCTGCCAGCAGGGTCTAAGCCGCTGGTTGGTCCCTTCAAGCCTGAGGATTTGGGCAGTTTCCAGCCCACCTTGTTCCATTCAGCTGGGCAATATTTCCTTTACAAGGGCATAAAAGGTACTTACCTGCTTGGCAGATTTAATTGCTACAGATTTGGTTTGTGATGAAAATCAATGTCAATCATTTCACATTTTAGAAACAGGAGTTCAACTTTCAATATAAAGATGTTTCCCTTGCTTTTTCTCTTGTTTTCTTTAAATACTTCTGTGTAAAGTAATCAGCCCTTAAGCTTCAGTTCTGCAGTAGTGAAATGTACTGTCAATTAATACTTTAAAGTGTACTTCATTTTCTTCCTTGTTCTGATACTGTGGATATGATAGGGCAACGATAGCTATGTCCATCAAAAGCTGTGTGATCTTACAAAGACTTCAATAACTACATTCCTATATTAGATGCATATTAACAAGATAGCAGATTTTCCTGCTTATTAGAAACTGTTACCTTGCTGGAAATAACATTTGAATATGAGTTGATTTTCATAGTATCACTGTGATTAAAATGTCACATCAGCACTCATTCTAATTTTAGATGCAGGTTGCATGAAGTAAATATTTTTGTGTTAGATCGTTCTATAATACTCTGGTCATCTTACAAATACAGTCACACCTTTTTGTATCATTTTTTTCCCCCTAATTTTGAACTTCTGAATCTGAATGAGCATTTATGACATTTGTGAGTTTTGCTTGAACAGCAGGTGCCAGGCAGATGTGAAGTGCTGCAGGACATACATGTTACCAGCATTGGTCCTGCCCTTCCATGTGAGGATTTGCACCCCAACCATGTGTTCCTGCTCATTGCATTCCTTTCCCCACCCAAAATTGGATTTTTAGGATAGTTTGGGAGGAAGGAGAGCTTCACTTGCAAATGCACAATAACTGAGAGGGCTGGATATTCTGGGTTTTCTTTTGCGAGTTTAAAAAAAAACCCTTCCTTTAGCTATCAAAGCTTGGTTAGTATGTTGCCTTTGTTTTATAGGATTTTGAATTGTTTGCTGCATAAATGGGCATTGACTGTTTTAAATGCCGTTGGCTGCAATAGTCTGAGGAATTAACTCTATTGTAGTTGTCCCTACTAATTCTGGATTTGCAAAATGAAAGCAAATGAAGAATTCTTAGATTAAATCTAAAGAAAAAGGGTATTTTTATTCATATGCTGAAATTGAAGGGTTATATTGAAAAGAGTTTGGTTCAGCTATGGGAAAAAGATATTCACAGAATTGTGTGGGAAAAAAAAACAAACGCTGGAACGTCCTCACCTGTCAGCATGTATTATACAGACTCCTTGGAGAAGGCTAAAAGATTGGTTATGTCTTAACTACTTATCTGAGCAGCTATTGGGGCTGCTATCTAGCATTTTCATCTTGAATGTCATTAAGTAACACTCCTCGAAATTGAACATATATTGCCGGGAGTCAAGGTGGTCAGAGATACAGTTGCAACTATTTTTTTCGTTGTTGTTAATCTGCTCAAAATTCTAAGGAAACATTCAGTATAAAACTATTTCTGTATTTCTGTACTTTCTACTTTATCAATCCTGGTTAGTTTTATTATGATTCTGGTATCACTCAGAAGATAAGTTTCATGGAGAAAGGATGTGTTTTTTCTTGTTCGTTTTTGTTCCTGTATAATTGTTTTTTGTTTTGTTTTAGAGAGAAGAATCTAGACTGTGCTAATTAAAATTTAATTATTACTAAGGAGAATATCTCCCTAAAATCTCTTTGCACTCCCTCAGAACAGGGTATGGCACCACAGGAATGTTATAAATCTCATTAAGTTAAAACAAAGAAAAGGCTTATTTACAGCAGTTGATTTTATTTTTTGTATTATGCCGTGTAAAGGGTCTAATCACAAAAGTTCTTTAAACTTGAGCATATAGAACCTTTTGTTGAGTGTCTTGGTGTACATTCCATCCTTCTTCCACTGACTTGAGGAGCCTCTTTATAAAAATCCTCCTTAGAGGAATTTCTATATGGCATCTTGCAAGTTTAAAAAGCATCAGAAATTGATCTTTAGGTGTTTTATATATATGTACATCCCTCTTTTGTCAAGTTCTTTTCTAATATTAAACCCACCATGTCTTTTTCCCCTTCTGATCTCTGACAAACTTGAGAAGGGAGAGATTACAATGGAGAGCAGTGGAACCAGAGACATCAGTTCTGTCAGTGGCATCCTTGTAGCAGAACAGAAAAAATTCAAGCATCTGCAGATTAAAATGTCATAGCAGCTGTTAAATCTGTTTCAGGCAGGTTGTTAATACCATTTCTCTTTCTAGTGTTCCATGACAGTATGAGCAAAGGGAGGATTGGTGACGTTTGCTCAGAATTGATTCTGAAGGTAAAAAGAAATTTTATTCCATTTATAAATAAAAATTACTGTAGACAATATTTGTCTGAAGTGATATTGGTAACATGGACAAGAGTTAGAGATTTTAAAAATACGGAAATCAAAAAGTTGGGATATATATACCACTCAGCAGTGTGTAATATATTCTGTCCTGAACTATGAATAGTAAGGATACCTATTCATATCCCTGGAGCCATGAACCACATGTTGTTTCCCATGAAACACTAAAAAAAACATTTCCATGTTTACTGCTAATTTAATGATCTGTGTTCATGGATGAGGCATATCTTATGCTAAGCTATAATCTTGCTGTCACAAACTATTAGGAACGCAAAATGGGAAGAGGTGTAAGCAGCCTTTCAAAATGGTGGAGGTGGATGATTTAATTGTTTGTACTCTAGGCATCCTCATGATAAAAGCGTTATACAAATATTCAAACAGAGCAATTCTTCCTTGTGCCAGTCAGTTTAGCCACAAATGCAACATCTTTTTTCTGGAACTGTTTTACTATTTGTGATTGCATTTCTGGCAGCTGGAGTCTGTTGGGCTGGTTTCTCATGTCCACTGAGAACAGTCAGAAGCAGTCGGACTGGAAATTCAGATTTCTTTTCTCGTAATTGTCTGTTCCTTTGTCTCATAGTCCTCTACCTTTTGTAAATTTACTTCAACAAGAATATTACAGTAGCATTTTAAAAGTTCAGTTTAGATTAACCAATCAGTATTTTGTGGGTGAAGGAGAATTCAGGATACGTTTCTTAACTATGTTGAATAAATCAAGCGATACAAAATTATCATTGTATTTGCCTAATATTTAACATACATATTTGGAGATCAAATCACCAATAATGAAATGGTACATAAGAATTTAAAATCTGCGTTTTCACCCATCTTAAAGGTGAAGATTATCATTCTAACATAAGGTTAGAAATTAGGTGTATTCCGTTCTTCAAAGAAACGTGGATGGTATTCACTGGAGGCTTATATTTATCATAAGAAATTCACATCAGAATAAATTTTATATTCAGCTGAGTCTCATCTAAGACGTGACTAGGAACTGAGAAATGTTGATGAATATATTCTGGTATGCAGGCATAAATGCAAAGATTGCAATTAATAGTTTAGTTAAGCTTTTGCTATAATTAACAAAAGCTCTGTTCTTTTTGTAGACTAATTATTTTCAAACATTCATTCCTTACCAATGACTAATTGCATATCAGGTTTGAGTTTTGAAAATGAAATGGTGTTTGCAGCTCCACAAAGGAAGGTTCTTCTCGCATGTATTTTGTTCAGGTCTTTTACTTTTCCACTAAGATTTTGCTTGGACCAAAAAGAAATGTTAGTGGGTTTTTCTGGATGAGAATCTTCCTTTGTGTATTGACTTGTATCTGTAGTAAGTGAGAAAGCAAGGTGTTAGCATTTGATGTCTGAATTCTTTTCCTTCAGTAAAATGTGTAAGGAACTGCTTGCTCTTTAACAGTTATTGCTAGTTGACTGGAGCAGATGCTTTGCTTAGCCTATGAGAAGACATTAAACTACTGTGGCATCCAGAGAGATCATGATGATAGTTCTGTATTAGGAGATTAGGTATATCTGCTTTGTTGTAACCAGTAGCAAGCTTTCTTATTTGGGTCTGTGTCGATTGCCCCTTGTATGATTATAATTATAATTTCTTAGCATTTCAACAGAGAACTGTGTATTTTCTCTCATTGTTTTCCACAGTTGATACAAATTGGAAATAACATAACACTTTTTTGCTGTAATGAATTCCAGTACTTGCAGATTGGTCACACTGAGAATGCCGTTAGAGAAGTAAGGATTAGATTGGCTGCCAATTTTACATTGCTTTCTGAGCTTCATTACTCTTAGCAGCACTTACTTTCAAACGGGAAGCAGCCCAGCAACAGTGAACAAAAATGTAAAAAGAATAGCTAGAAGGGCATTATTTGCTAAATTTCCATATCCCTGCAACTACTTGAGGAAAAAAAAAAAATCTGATTTTTTTTTTTTTACACCTTTATGTAATATCCTTGTGAACAGATGTCCTTGGAGTCTTTCTACTGTGGTTAAACTGTTGTGCTAGTTAGAAATGTTTTCAGAATTTTTTTTTTTTTTTTAAGATGAATTTTAAAGGCAAATAGTTGCTTTCTAGGAAACCCAACATACAGATTCATTGCTATATTTAAGTACTACAGACTGTGACTTTATTTTGACTCGACTGTAACTGCGGAGGGTCTGTGTACCTTGATGCACCAGACAAAAATTTGTTGTTTGAAAGGAATAGGGAAGTGCTACATGAGGGGGAAAAAAAAAAAAAAGAAAACAAGAAGTATTTGTGCTTCCAGCTACAAAAATGTTGCGGAAAGCACTACTTTTGAGCAATGCAGTGTTAAACCACACCTCATTTTTTGCTGAGAAGTTCACTTCTATAAGGAGATGAAGGAGAAAAAGATAGTGGGGAAAGGAAGTCAGTACTGCATTTTGAAATTACTCAGAAAATTGAAGTGCAAATCTTTATGTTGAAAGCTGTAAAAGCTACTTAAAGTCTTGCAATTTTTATGACTTTAAATGTAGTCCTTCATCATACATTCAGTAATTTATTTATTTCTTTTTAAATCCTTATCTTGATTGCCATCCTGCAAATATGTCTTCATTTGTTCTTGACAATTTGCAATTTTGGGAGATCTTTCAGGATGATGATTCTTTACATCTTCCTAATTCTGTTCTCCAAATACTGACTATGATTATGCCTATAAAAGCACTTAAATTTATCAAGCACCAACAATTGAGAAATAATATAGATAAGATATAATTTCAATAGACTTTGATTTCACATGCAAGAGTTAAACAGTAATGTGCATGCCAGAATTTTTTTTAGCTTCACCTTCTTGGACTGATCAGGCATTGGTGTGTCCCTAAGGTACACCTTGCAAGTGGTCTCATTGAATTCAGTTAGAAAGATGTAGATGCAGAAGTTCAAATAAGAAGGCTCATCAGAAAGAAATCAACATACCTGGCTACACCAGGCTTTGTAACACTTAATTTTTAATTCCTATGTGCTCAGACAAATAAGCATATGTGCAGATGAGGCTGAGCTCCTATTGGTATTCTATGGACCTCAGTGAACTTCTAGAGGAGTGGATGGTCCAGCTGCTCAAATGTATTGCGGTGTCAGGCCTACTGTATAGTCAAGCCTGAGTGTTCAGCGTAATTTTGAATGTGTGCACTGTCTCATGAAAGATCAATGTGTGAAATGCAGCTGGTTTGACTGCTTGCCAATCAGAGCAATATATTTAACTTTATTTTGACTCTACTGTGTTTTGGAACCACGTTTTGGTGCAGTGTTTAAGGATCAGTCAATTATGTGTCTCTGCATAGATCAATTACGTATGACATTTGAGAGAAAGAGCAGGAGATCAGATCAATGACAATTCATCATGTTATGTTTCACTCTGGCAAGCTGAATTGTAGGAATATTTGTGATTCCTTTCCGTTTGCCTGTGCTCCACAGGCTGGTGCCAGCCTGGAGCGGGGGCTGCTGGTACTGCTTGCTGGTTGTAGGGAAAGGCTACTTTCTCTGACCTGTGGAGAAGGGGTGTCTAACTAAGAGCATGTTTCCAGTCTCAGCCCATGGAAGGCATGAACATGAGAAAGTGCCTCCCTTCCTCTCCTATTAGGCTTTAGCACATCAGTAAAATTGCTATTTGTTTAGTATATTGAGTTCTCTAGCAACTTTCTGGCTAGCAAGTAGGTTTGACCTTTGAAGGAGCAGTGAGATGGCAGTTTTAAGTTCCCATGTAGTGCAGCTGCAACGCACTTGCCCTGTGTCTTTGTACTTGTGAGTTGGTTTTGATCATGCTGATATAATATGTCTGAATGCAAATGAGGCCTCGTGCTGACTACCTCTTGTGCAATAAATTACAGGCTCATGCAGCAGTGGGTGTTGGTGGCGATTCCTTGGCAACAGGAGCATCTGTTTGCCATGTGATTCAGGGAAGGGATGATGGGACAATAGTAAACAAGAGAATTTAATTGGGAGTTCACTCCAGTGGTTTACGTGGTATAGACAATACCCATGATATCAACTCCAACTGAGGAAAGTCCTACAGCTTCTGGTAGGAAATAAAAGTGAACTTGGCTATGCTGTAGTTTATGCTGTGCTCTAAAATGTAACAAAAGATGTCATCTGTTTCCTCCATCTGAACTGGGTTTACCAGGATATCATGTCCAAGACACACACACATTTCTAGATTTTGAGGAAACATGATGCTCTTTTACCTGTTGCATTGTAATTGGATAATGCATGTACAAATGACTTGTTTAGCCTGCCAATGAATGTTGCTAATGCCTTACCAAAAAAAGCGTATTTTTTTGTATTTTTTTTCTCAGAGGCAAATCCAAACAATGCTAGATTTGGGAAACTGTTTACTGAAAAGCATTTTCTAACAGATCTCTGAAGAAGTGCAATTGTATAATTATTATTGTTCAATGCATACAGTACATTGTCTCCATCACTCTGTACACTGCTGCTATTAGTGCTTGTTCTAATAAATCTCAATGTACACTGTTTAAGCTGCTGTGATCTGCGTTCTGATTATTGACATAAGAAACACCTTGGAGTACGACTTTCAAATGACTTGTTTGTAAGCAGGTAAGCAAACTATTAATTGTAACAATCCTGAATATATGTTGTGCAGGTTGATTTTGCAGAGGCAGGTGGCAGCAGCACCAATAGCGCTGAAGCAGCTTGTCCCACATAACTCTGTTCCTTTAAATCTGGCAAGAGTTACCAACCGCAGTCTCCAAGAAGATAATTTTCCGTTTGTCAGTTCCCAGTTTTATCTTTACGCTACAGCTGGTAAGAGCCCTTTGACTTTTGTCTTGTCAGCTTGCACCTTGTGATTAAAGGGAGCTCGAAGTATGTTTCTCAAGTTGTGTGAGAGGGAGTAGAGGAAATGGGTTCGTGGTGTTCTCTAATAGAATTGAAAAAAGAGGTGTGGAAATAGAGGAGAGAAAAGAAGTTACTGGACACCTACCCATTCTGGCATCTCCTTGGAAAAAACAGTACTGTGTGAGATTTTTCATTATGTGTTCCTGTCTGTTGTTCAGCCCTTAGATCAATTACGTTTCATTTTGAAATGAAAGCAGTGGAGAAAGCAACTATTTGTTTTGGAGGAGAAGCTAAGGTTTTTTTGTTGTTTCCTGAGAGCAAGTGTTAAAGCATTCTGGTAGGCTGCCTGCCTGGAAGCAGCAAAAAAGGGGAAAAGATTTTTTTAATGAATGTTTTTTTTTTTTTCTTGTCACTAGAATGTATAACTGATGTCATCCAAACCTTACATGTTCTGAGCCTGGTTGTACCCAGAGCTAATTCAGTTATAGGATTCTTTTAGAAGAATAGTTCAGATTTCACATTTCTGTGGATGGGATCTGTGTTTTGTCGCTGAATACCTTGCCAGGCCAGCCTCTCTTCAGTGACTTGCTCAGCAAAAGTGCTGTAAGTGAAATGTGAAAAGTTGCATGTTGTTATTTAATTAGTTAAACAAACAAGAAACCTTTGAGAAGAAAGGAGAGCTCAAGAGGGCTGAGGCAGCACTGCCAGTTGGCTTCTCTCTTCTTTGCATCTAACTGGGCAGAAAAACTATTCTTTGAGCATGGAAGTTAACTTTATACTTGAATTTAATCTGATCAAGAGACAGATGATAGTCCTTTACCACAAACACGTAGGCATGGTGGTGTGGTGGAGGGAGACAGCGTAGGAAGTTATCAACAGGATTTCAGCCTGACTCAGCTGAAGAGTTGCCCACAGAAAGCTGCTCCCAGCAGCACTGCTGCTACAAAATCTGTTCTGAGGGAATGATGCACAACATTTTTGCCCAAACAACATATCAAGACTCATGGTTCTCCAAGTCACTGTTAGATTACGTATTTAAGACTTTCTAAATGTTAAAAACCATAAGTATGTAATAATGACTGTTTTTGCACTGCGTATGTAAAAATATTTTTCCATTAAGTAATCATTATCTTTTTTCTTTTAATCTTATTTAGTAAAGTATAGTTCAAAACCAATGAAATACTGTGGGCTAGCTGAGAACGTATCCTGTAGTTTATTTATACTGAGTGGTGTGTCTAATTTTATGGAAGGTCAGAAAATATTGTGTTATATAACCGTTAGGCTGAGTAGTCAAGAGAGAGGTTGGGTTCTGTGGCACGTATCTATGTCCCATGCTTTTTATTAAAGGTAAATATAACAAGAATTAAGGGCAAGTTAATACAGTATGGGTTAAAGTATGTTACAGGCATGAATGTGGTGTGAAGACATTTTTACCTGTGATGAGATTACGTTTTTTATTAATGCCTGACCTATTTTATTTATTTTTTTTTTTTTTTTTTTTTTTCCATGGAAAACACCCAGAGTAAAATCAAATACTTAGTTTCTTTTCTCTATGCCGGCTGCCATGGGTGTATTTCCTCCCTCAAGACAGAAATGAGACTAACTAGTAGCTCAAATGTTGCAACTACCTTAGTATTCTTGAGCAAGTTTTCTGCTCTGATACGTTTTCAAAAAGTGACCTTTTCTTGGACCGTAAGTGGATGGCAAATTCTGGTAAGGACATCTCAGTTGCCTTCCAGTTGTTTTTTGTTGATGTTTCTGATAAAATTTAAGGTATGGATTTTCTTTTATGTACAGTATTTCTGAGGCGTTTCACTTAGTCAAAGAAACTGCACTGACAACACAAGGACACACCAAATCAGTTCTACTTCAGGAACTCATTTCACTTAAATGCTGATCAGCCAGCCCAGTACAACAGTATTAGTCAGGCTGCTTCTTATGTTTGGTGGCAAAGAGGTTTATTTTTTTATGTCATCTGTCTGTAAATGCTTAGTATCTGTAAACTGCTCAGGTATTCTCTCATCTACATGTGGGGAAACAAAAAAAAAAAGAGACTGGATGAGGAAGTGTTTTTGTAGCATGAAAAGAAACCACCTAAGTAAGAGCAAGCGTAGCTATGAAAGAGGATGCTGAATTCTTGCATGCCATACAAGCACCTACATCATTTAACCTGTTCATAAATACTCTCCATGTAAAGATCTAAGAGTACTTTACAGTACCAGTTAGTTTTTACAGGATCCTACCTACAAAAATGATGTCCTACCAAAGCCACATATAGTGGCTTTCATGGAGTGATGTTAATCACAGTACAGCCAGCAGCAATGCTAAAAATAAATGCTGCTGAGATGAAAGCATAACAAGAAGCACAATGTCTGTGCTGAAGGGAATGTTGTGGAGAGCTAACTGCCCCAGTGCCCATCCGGCAGACAAGCTCAGTTAGTTTGAATTGTATCACAGCATGCAAATCCTTTGGTTTGTAGTTTTTCTTTGGATGTTGTGACACCACAGCTACAGTTCTACGTCCTCATGGAGGTTGAGTTTCAAGGCCACAGAGATGTCCTCCAATGCAGTGTGCCCACCCACAGATGCTGGCTGAAAGGTTTAACCCATGGAACAGCATCCCTCAAAGGAAAGGCAGTGGTAAGCCTGCATTAAATCATGCTGGGAAATCTGTTTCTAAGAGATTTGTCATCACTAACCTACTGATTCTGGATGATGAAAGTGGGCCTCATTGTATGCAGTATTGTTTATGTAATGAAAGATAGACCATTTCTCTCATCTGAAAGATGTGGCCTCTCCTCTTAGTTAATGGGTTTAAATGCAAACATGCTTTCTCAGCAGATCTCTCCCTGGAGTACTGCTTTTGCATTTCTCACTAATAAATGCTTTGCAGCTAGCACAGCCATCTGCCCATTCAAAATATTGCCAATAAAATCAGGGTAATTAGAGATAAGCAGAAGTTGGGATATATTGTACGCTTCAACCAGCAGTGGTCATTTAATATGGTATTATTGAAATATGTATGCTTGAAGCACAGCTCAAGTAGCTTTCGCATCCAGATCTGAAGGTGAATCTGTGAGCTGACAGAACTGCTAGCAGAACATACGCCCCCTGATCCCTATGTTACCTCCTCGTCACTAACACAGCTCTCGTGGGAGGGCAGTGAGGAAGTACCCAGAGCTATGCAATGTGTTCCCATCCAGTCAACAGAAGCTGCTTGTGTAAAGGTGAATGAGGGATGAGGTCAACCAGAGGCCATATGAAAGTAAGTTGAACGTCACATCTTGCAGCCTCTCATTGATGTAATGCTTATGGAAAGGTCAGCTTCAATGCACTGATTGCTGGGCGAGTGCCATGCTGCAGTACAGCCCCTCCTGGCAGGAGAACTCATCCTGTGTGCACTGCAGCATGGACGATGAATGTGCGTTACTGCAGTCTGTTCTGTGACACAGCATAGAAGGAGGCTCTCAGAGAGTACCTGGGCTGTACATCTGAAAAGTAGTTTTTTGTTTCAGAACCTTTCTAGCTGGTATAGAAACCATTCACACACAAAGGTCCCATACACATAGCACATGACAGTCTATTAAAATCTATTTCTAAGCCTATTTCTAGGCCTCTCAGTAATTTATTTTTTTTTGCCCCTGGGAATATAGATTGTTGTGGAATATTCGAAAGGATCTGACACCACACGTAAATCATACTGTAAATGTGGGGATTTAAAACATTTCAGGACTAGGCCTCCTAAGAGTTGCAGCCTTCAATTTCTGAGCTCTGTAATTTTGATTTGGTCAATTTATCATGCTGCCTAGAGAGGTCCCCATAATGAACTAATTAAGTTTCAGATACACAAGCAGTGACTATGGTTTTTTACTGTTTTACCAAACTGAGAGCTTAATAGTCTACACAAAATTAAAATACTGCCATAGCTAATTTAATTGTTCCACTATACTGCATAATTGAAACAGCATTTGTGAACTGATTTAAACTCTCACCACATTCAAACTAGATAATAAAGAAATCCAACATGCAGTTATCTGCTGAAAGCTTTCAACTCACTCTTCTTCCTGAAATGGTGCAGGCAGTTCCCTGAGCAGCAGTCTCTATGAGCATAACATCAAGAGACAGCAGTGTCCAGCAAACTGCTGGATCAGAGTTCAGCACAGCATCAGCTCTGGGCTCCGGAGATGCAGCATTAAACTCTTTTTTGCTTATACAACAGAATTGCTAGACAGGCTCCACTTTGCAAAAAAAGTAGTCAAGCAATGCTACAAGTGCTTAGAACAGCAAAAGAGATGGAATCATGCATTACACGACTGCTTTAAGGGCATTCCCGTAGGGACAGGAAATCCAAGAGGAGCAGCAGAATGCTCACTGCAGTCCTGTGGAACTGTGCCTAGAGCAGCTGTCAGCTCTGCAGAAAACAAAATTACAGCGTGTTCTTCTTCTGACCAGGACATGAACTAAGTGCCTAGTAGTCCCATCTAACAAGGAGGACAACTCTTCTACTTATAGAGTGTCATACGGCAGCTTGGATAAAAGCACTTCAAGAAGAGAGAGAAAATATTTGTCCATAAGAGAAAATTGAGAGCCAGCACAATGAAGTGGGAAGAATGTTAACAATTTATCAAGCTTGATGAGAATGCAGAGCAAAACTGTTAAGAGTCTTCAGCCACCGTCAGGGTGAGTTTAAACAGAACAAATCTAAGCTTAACCACTTTTGACTACAGAGTGTTGATGTTACATGGACCACTCTCCTGTGCATCTAAATAGATAGGAAAGCCACTAGATTATGAAGTAGAAGTACATCCGTGGCCAATAATATCATGATATAAGCATATATATAATAGTTATGTTTAAATGTTGTTTCACCACTTATCTACAAACTATAGAGGTATCATAGACAGCACTCTTGTTCCCATAAGGAAGCCCAGCCTTCCTGCTGGGTTTCTCTAGTGCCAGTGCTGGGTACTAAGACAGTTTTTTCTTCACCTATTTAGATACTTTTTTCTTTGCATGAGGCTCCTCTTCTCTCTGTGAGACTCTAGCAGCTTCAGCCATCTCTAGGAAGAAAAACACAATAATCCAGGAGTGTATTTATTAAGTTCAATAAAGCTAATTAAGTAAAACGGCCCAGAAAATAATAACATTTTCAGTTCCATGCATTTATGTGACTTCACATAAAATTCAACAATTTAAAAAATATTTTTTTTGTTAAAACAAATTCAACCATTTTTAGATATGAACTAGTCTCTGTTCGCTTTGAATGAATGCAGCTTTTAAAGCTTAGAAATAGGTATGTAGTATAAAATGATAAATTCATGTAACAAGGGCCATGGTTGGTTTCAATAGATGTCATTTTTGTTACCTCGGTCTGTGTTGCTGAGACCCTCAATTTTTAGGGAAATGCTTGTGCCATCTGCTGGGAAGTTTTGAAATTTGCCAAGAATTTTTTTACTAATATTTTATTTTACTGGCTTTTAGATGTTGAATATTTACACCAGTTGTTTTGTTATTTTTCTTTTTTAAGATCTGTGGGTATATGTAACATAGCTCAAAGGTACTTAAGGAGTTCTGCTAAGTAATTGCACCTGTTTCTATGCCAAGAAGTTGATGATGAAAGTGATGTGGGCTTAACTCTCTCGAGGGAAGCATTGCCAGAGTTTAATTTAGTTTTCACTTAGACATGCAAAGTTAGTAAACGTTTTCTGAAATGGCAAAGCTAACATAGTTCTCTGACCTGCAGCATGAAAATAATACAAGGAAGGTGAGTACCATGCAAGCATATCCAGCAAAACTGCTCTTTACAGGATTAGTGTTGGATCATACTGAGTATGGTCTGTTGCCACACACTAAGTGAGAGACATAAAAATGCATGTTGAATAAACAGTGCTAGCTGAGATTAATAACCTGTAGAAGAAATATTGTCCTGTTGAGCAGTTATTATAAGATATGAGATCAATCTAAATCAGATTGGAACAGGCAATTTTAATTTTAGAATTTTCTTAGAATTTTTTCTCTTTATAGCCTTTCAAGTTTTGTTAATGTGTTTTGATTGAGTAAATAAGCACAGAGTTTGTTCTTTGTTGTTAGTGGAGTGGAATATGAATGATAGGGACTTGTTTGCTCTAGAGGGTGCCGAGAAATTGGAGCAAAATGCTGCTGCTCAGCCTAAGTACATCTACATGATTCTCAAATATTTCCAGGGATGCTGACTCCACCACCTCTCTAGAAGACATTTTTCAAGTTCTCTGGTGCAACTTGAGGCCGTTCCCTCTTTTCCTATCACTGTTATCTGGGAGAAGCAGCTGACCCCCACCTTGCCACAACCTCCCTTCAGGTAGTAAAGAGCTATAAGGTCACTCTTGAGGCCTCCTCTTCTCCAAACTGAACAATCCCAGCTCCCTCACTCACCCCCCCGTAAGGCTTGTGCTCCAGACCCCTTACCACTTCTCTGGATGCACTCCAGGGCCTCACTTTTCTGTAGTGAGGGGTAGAAAACTGAATACAGCACTTCAAGGTGTGGTCTCACCAGAGCTGAGTACAAGGGGATGATCACCTTCCTCCTGCTGCTGGTTGTGCTATTTCTGACACAAGCCAGGATGACACTGGCTTTCTTGGCCACCTGGGCACACTATCAGCTCATGTTCAGCCAAGCACTGACCAGCACCCCACAGATCCTTTTCCTCCACACAGCTTTCCAGCCACTCTGCCCCCAACCTGCAGCATTACATGGGTTGTTGTGGCCAAAGTGCAGGACTGGGCACTTGGTCTTCTTGAACTTCATCCCATTGGTCTCAGCCCATCAATCTAGCCTGTCCGAGTCCCTCTGTAGAGCCTGCAAGTAGAGGAGTCCAAGAGAGGAGAAAATGATGTCCTGAAAGTTAACTATAGCCCTCAGCCTTACTTGGCTGAGATGGTACCACTGAACCTCATGCCACCGACTGCTGGGCTGAGCTTGAGTTCTGCTGTGCACCTGCTGCTGAAAGGAAACACTGCTGCAGCAGGACTGCTGCTGCCACAAAGCTGAGACTGAAGTGCTCTGCCTGCAGCTGCTGGCAAAACAGGCCAAGATGTGGCTGCAACAAGGCTGCAATAAGCAGCGACATGTCGGTCACTCCTGGCAGGAAGCTGAGGATCACAGAAACTGCGGTCTTCTCATTCTAAGATTGTAATTTTGATTTTCAGATAGTGGCCTTAAACTGCAGTGGAAAGGACAAGCATTTCCCTATCAGTTTACACTGGTAATGCATTATTAATTATGCAGAACTAGAGAGCTTAGCTGGAGGTCTTTGAGAAAGGTTTTCAGCAGTACTCCTAGAAGCAGGGCAGTTCAGATGCTGTTGAGTATTTTCCAAGTAAAATACGGTTTGATTGAAAATAACTAAATAAAAATTGGTAGCTTTTTTTTCCCAAGTAATTTGTTTGGAAGAATACTGCAAAGAAAAACATGGGCTTTGGATCTGGAAGTTACACTTGAGGCAGAGCTTTTTGTTATTATCATTTCTAATGTTGTAATATGTTTGCTGCTGCAACCAAAAACTTTGTTAAACAGGTTGGTGACGGAGGAAGACTAGTGCCAGTGCCCAGCCTCAGTGAAGCTGATAAGTACCAACCTCTCAGCCTTGTGATTAAGAAAAGAAAATGTTTGGTTTCGAAAAAATCTAAATTTGCTTCGACACCTTTCACGTTAAAAGACATTCTTGAAGGGGAGAAAGAAATTTCTGCAGGTAAGTTTTCTATTTATCTTCAAAGCAGAAAAATGCATGTTTTCCCATTTTTTCCCATTATTACGTGCCAGTTGTTGTGGTTTCATCTGTGTAAGTAGCATAATGGCTCTTCAGTACATGTGTAATAAAATTATTTTGCTTAGTCATTTAATAAATACTTAGGAAAAAATGTGTATTTCAGGCTGGTTAAAAAAGAGAAGACTTTCAGGAAAATTGAAAAAAAAGTTATATTTAAAAAAGCCCTATTTTTTAACAGATCCCGTTGAGCCTTGTGGGTTGTCTTTTTCACACAACTCGCAATCTATATGTTGATGTATATTGATTATTTGCTACTTAACGTTTGATTTTAATTTTCACCATTCTCCTATAAACTCACATTTGAATATGTAGCGCTGACGTAAGCTTGGGAGCTGTTTCATCTTAGTGATCTTGTGTGTTGAACTGTGCTTTGAATAAGCAGAAACATTTGGCGACAGCAATCTAACAAGTAATAGGTTTTCTATAAGCTTTTTTTTCCACGTTTTTAAATATGAGAAAAATATTACAGAGTTTAACTGTGTTTGTCTTTTCAGTGCAAAATCAGAAAGTTTTAAGTTTCCTTGAGAAGTAGAAGATACAAAAATTGAGCTATACTGCCTGCATTTTTTTACATTCCTTTTTATTTATTTTTAAAGCATGTTTTAATAAAGGTATTAATTGCATTACAAATGCATAAACTAAAAACTCTAGTAAGAAAAAACAGCACAGGAAGACAGAAATGTCTGCTGACCCCACAGAGAAGTGATTGCAGGATGCAAACAAGATGACGAAAATCCGATTCGTCTTGCATTCAGGACAAGTCAGCAAGCTTGTCCTGAATGGAAGAAAAAAAAAAAAAAAGGTAGAAAAATTCTCATTGAAGAAGGCAGAGGAAAAGGTTGTGAAATCTCATCACGAAGTCTTTTCTGTAAAGGTTAGATGTCATATGGAGAAAGTATTGTCCTTTAATGTGAACAAAGAGAACTGTAATTGAATTTCCTTTTTTTTGTGACAAATACAAGCATTGCAGTCTTTTTAGCATTATGAAAAATATAGGACGGGTTTTTTTGTTAAAGATATAGACAAACAGGATTAATTCTAGGTGACTTTCTAATGTCACTTTATTCTAAAAGCTCCACAGAATAAGAAAAAATAATTGGATGCCTAATTCCCTGATCTATCTGCCCTCTTTGTATTAATTTGGCAGGCAACCAATGTGTTCTAATAGTTTTCGGTTAGTGTACTGGAAACACGTTTAAGGTTATAAAGAAAGCATTATAAAAATGTTTTGGTACCTATCCTTTTGTTGTATAATAGATTGCCAGAAATGTTTGAATGAATTAGAATTAATCTGTTGTTTTCCTTCAAATTAAACTGGTACTCTCCAAAATCTCTAGGGACAAATGGAAACATGGCAAGATTTTTTAGGTAACAGCTAAAAGGCAAAATTAATGTTAGTGGCAGACCTGTGTTTCAAAAATTAAAATCAGTGTAAGGCTAACTTGTCTTACATCCAGAAATTTTCAGAACTCCCTAACGTTGTATTACATAAGAAATATGTAAATGTAAGGCCAAAAAAAAAAAAAAAAAAAAAAACAAAAAAAACCACCAGAAAACAACAACAAACTTAATTCTACAAGTTAGAAAGGAGGAAAAGTTGCCTGTAATTGCCTGTATGTAACAAGTCTTTCCTATGAGTTGTTAGGTACCAGGACATGATGTATCAGCTGTGTTACCTTTCTCTTTATTCCGAATTTTCACATTGTATGCAGTCTTCACTATGTCATTTCCTTTGTGTTTCAGAGCCTTTGTCAATGCACTCAGAACACACAGATTCTGTTTATCCTGCCTCTCGTGATATAGGAGAGTATATAATAAATAATAATAAACACAGAAATGTAGAAACAGCCCTAATCATAATTTCACGCTTCGGCTTATCCCATGTGGGAGCATGGGCACAGTTCTCCAAATAAGTAGAGAGATGCCTGAGTTACTGCACACTCTCTTTCTATTAGTCATCAGTAGTAATGCTGATAAATAGGAACAACACACAGCTGTGAATTTTTCATCAGAATAGCGGAGTACGAACAGTACACTTCATTCTCTTCTTTACATTTATTCTATATAGTTTTCAAACAATCAAAATATTCTGTTAAAAGAATATAATGCTTTGTAAAAATACTATGCTCAGATCTTCATCACACAACAGTTACCTTCTTTTACTCAGGTGTTTCATCCTACCAGTTGCTCAACTATGAAGACAAATCAGATGTTTCACTCAGTGGTAGAAGAGGAAATCAGATAATCAACGATGTTGGTTTTGATGTTGCTGGATCAGATTCTATTGCCTTTAAAGCTTCATTTGGCATAGTGACCAAACACGAGGTTGAAGTACCGACGCTGCTTAAAGAACTTACTACAAGGTTGTGTTATGTATTTTAGTTCTGCAATAATATTTCATACAATTAGGTTGCTTTTCTGAAGAAAATGTATTAATAAAGAAATTGTTAGATTTTGATTATTTTTATGCAATCAGTAGTAGTCAAAAACAGATGTTTTCCAAATTCTTTAACTGTCTAATGAGTCTGAAGTTCACCACTTAAATTAGATGCGTGACCTCCTGTATAACACAAGAATATAGTTTACCTGAATGAATTATTTTTTTAATTATAGTGCATCTTTCAAGAAAAAAAAAAAAAAAAAAATAGAGTAAGGAAGAGTCCACCGAAGACTCAATGTTATTCCATACTATTGCAAATTTGAAATTGACTTCAAATGACATTAGCCATCTTCTGATTTTGGAAGTAGGTTGATTGCTATGTTGTTGTCTGATGAACTAAAGAGATGTATGTTGCCAAAATTATTTCCAGTGAAAATAATTCAAGATTTTATTAGGTTATTCCCCCAAACTTTTATTTTAAAAGAAAATAGATCTATTTGATTGAGTTTTTAATAATCTGCCGGATTGCTATAAATGTAGTCCTTTTCTCCAAAACTTTTGTTAGCTCTTAACACTGAAAATGCACTCGGTGGTACTGTAGTGTTGGCACAAATGGGTCTTTTTCTAGGTGATCATTTCTAGTTTATATTTCAGTGATTGTCCCTTGGCCACAGTGTCATCCCAGTTAATCCCAATATTGCAATCCAGTAAAGTATTCACTATGCTTGGTGTGACATTTGGTGTTTTCAAAGATGCTTGTTTCCTAGTAGTTATTTACCAAGCAGTGCATGTCATTTGGTATTCATAACATCTCTTATTCTGTACCTAGCTGCTACCATAACTTGAGCTGGAGTTAGTGGGAGAAACTGATCATAGTCTTCCAATAAAAATATAAGACTAAGAGCTAGTCTCTTTGGAGATTCTCCTAGAAAAAAAACATTTGATGATTATTTGATGATTGTTCTGTATTTATAGTTTATGCAGTATGTTGCAGTTACAGTTGATACCTATTAGTTAGCTAGTTTTTAATTCATTTAGATATGCCAGATTCTACAGGTATCACTTTAAATTTCTGAAACAAACAGTCACTATCACAAGCTTTTATAGAAGCCCTAAGATAAAGCATTAAAACTATTATTTTTACTAATCAAACTCGTAACTACATTTTAAAAAGATGATTATAATTAATATGAGACAGTAGGATTATTTCAACCTGGAAAAAAAAAAGCTACTAATTAGGGTGTGTTGACACCTCCTTAATGTCAGTAAGTACAGCATCAGCCTTGAAATTTTCCAAGATATCCCATGTAACTTAATACTTGTATATTATTAGCTTTCTTTGAATCTTCTGGTGACTTTGTTTCCAGACACTGAAAATCAGCATAATCAACGTGAAGTTCCCAGAAACCTTCTCAGTCAGCTCTCTTATAGCAATGAGACAGAAGTTATGGTGATTTTTTTTTTTTTTTACTGACTTAAAGTTCCTAATTATGCAATAAGGTTTGTTAAATGCTAATAATCTCTGAATTTCCTCTTTGTCTCTCACTTGATTTTAGAAAAATAAACTTTGATCATTGTCTAGTCCATCAAACAAGAAAAAGTAGGATGGAGATTCTGTGTGTAGTCATGGAAAGCATTAGGACAACAAGGCAGTGCTCATTAACTGTTCATACTGGGATGCGTGGAGAGACTATGAGGGTATGTATGTTTGACAAAGTTCTGTAATTTAAGTGAAAAGTCAAACAGCAAGCTCATTTTTATAGATTGGCTGGATTTGATTACATTTTTACTGAAGTAAACAGAAAATTCTGAAGAGGAATGAGGTTTATTGCACTGATATAAAGTGAATGAGAACTTGGATTTTTTTATTCACGTTGCTTATGTGGGGGATAGGAAAAGCATGGAAGGATGGATAGACAGTGAGCCGTTTCTCTGGTGAAGTCTTGGCAAAAATTTGGAAATTCCTTCTTTTTAGTTTGAATGTTTGAGAAACATGTAACCTATCCTTCCCTACTGGATTGATCTTCTGTAGCTCGTTACAGCTTTGGGTTGTGACTATTTCAACAGTTGGCTCTTACTCCCTGCCCAATTTCTCCCTCTCTTCTCCTCTCTCTCATCTATATGTTTGAATAATTGAACTTTCAAATCTTCTGAACTTTGCCCTTTTTTAAGTCATCCACATGATTTTCAAAAACTAATGCAAGTTAGATTATTGTCTATGTATAAATATAGCATTGATTGGAGAAAAAAAAAAAAAAAAAAACGAAAACCTTTATTTGTGAAATTTGATCCTCAAAGATTCCTCCTGGTAATGTAACTTTCACTATGTACATTAAAGGTATTATTTTGCTTAGTTTTTCATTTTGAATTTTTTCTTTTGATTTTTGAAACCATAGTTTCACATAATTGAAGACCAAAATAGTAAAGGACGGGACAAAGCCATTGTTTTTCCTGCACATACAACGATTGCTTTTAGTGTATTTGAACTTTATATTCGTTTGGATGGGAATTTTGGTAAGTCACTTGCATTACAGTTAGCGTCATTACTGCAACTGGTTATAGTAGTTTTACCTTCTAATAATGTTTCCTTGCTCTTGATATGCATAAACCCAATTCCATAAAATGGGTATGCTTTAATTTTATGCACACAAGTAGTCTGACTTTCTAAGGGAAGCAATTACTTAAAAGATAAACAAGATAGTTACAGAAAAATTTTGTCATGGAATATTTTCTAAAAAATAGTAGGACTTTATTATGATGATGATTTTTCCTTCCCACACATTGCTCCATTAGCAAGGAACAAAATATCACTTGCTTTCTAGCCTTTAAAGACTATCTGATCACTTTTGTATAAAAAGGGAAAGTAAGAGATTGAAATAAAGAAGAAAATGTGCAGGACTTTTAAATGAAATGAGGAATTTTGTTTTTGTTTCTGGGTCTTTAAGTTCAGTTGGATACATTATTATGTATATGGCTAACTGAAGATATTTAAAGATATTTACGAATCACAATTACTGAAAACAAATGCGAAAAATGTATGCAGCTCCAGTAAGCTTTTCTCATTTTTAGGGAAGTCGTGGAGTTTGTGTTTGTTATGGACACCGAAGCGTAGCCTGTAATGGTAGAAATGTTGTTTCAAATAAATAATAAATTTGATTTTAGGATTTGATCTAGTACATGATAATACCACATAATGTTAGATAATGTTTCAAACACCAGATTTACCTGTACATAAATGCCAGGATCTCTGCAGGAGTCACAAGGCTGTTTCAGGAATTGCTTGACTCTGATTAAGACTGTGGCTTTCTTTAAATAGCAAAATAAAAGATTAGGGAAGTGAACTGTACCACTGCAGATCTAGACAGCAGTATCTGCTTTTGAAGTTGCAAGTATCTTTTAGCGTATACAGTTTTTACATTCCAAGACAGAAACTCTGCATTTTAAAGGACTTTTTTAATGAGCTGTGAGATACCTCTTCCATTTTGTAAAAACTTCAAATACAATCCCAACTGTGCATAGTTACCTGATTACAAGTATGAGATACGCAATGCAGTAGTTCCTTACATTCACTTCTGTGAATCTCAATATAATGTTCCAATTTTTAAGTGTTTTATTTTACCTTTATGCAATGGTAGAAACATGCAAAAATAATGTTCTTGCTGAAGTTGGGGCAATGATGAATTAAGAGGGTATTTTTAACTGCATAATTAAAAAAGAATTATCAGTTGAGGTTTGACTTTTTTCAGTTTCATGCAGTCAATTATCCATATATTTTACTTCTGAGGTTTTCTCACAATTTATGGATGGAAACTAAAGTGATACTTTGAATTCAAAAAATCACTTTTGTCAGCTGATTCTGCATTGGAAGAGAGGACGATAAAATTCACAGCCTCACTTAGAATTCTTACTTAAATTTCAAATGAGAGCTCTCTGTAAAGGGATGTTTCTTTTAGATACAGGAGTTCCATTAATATGATATTGGCTGTCTTAATTCCTGAAAACATGCAGAAACTCTGAGATTGTAAGTTGGAAGCCACCAACATGCAAAAATTTCCACTGATGCTGTATCATTTGATTGTGCTATTACAGTGTACCGATTTGTATTAGCAATTAACATCAGCACAGATTAATTTAATCCCGCTAACTTTATCAACCTATTATAGATTAGGGAAAGAATATTAAATTGTGTTGTGTAGCTTTCCTATTGCATTCTTCTAAAAGCTTACATTTAATTTTTACAGAACTGTGTGTGACTCCAATTGCAAAGGGGGGATTTGAAAAAGAGAAATCTGGATCATCTTCAATGAACAAATTAAGGAGATTAAAGCATAATCTCTTTCATCGAAGTATGTCTTTTGTTAATGTATGAAAAGTGTATTTTTGGTTTTGGTTGGTAAGATGGACATTTTAAAAGGAAAATTTTAAAGCAAAATATACCTAATAAATTCCTTCCAAACAGAAATGATTTTCAAGTGATTAAATTCATACTGACAATCTTTTGTGTAAATAAATTTACAGGTATTGCTATTCATTAAAACTAAAGATTTTAATTTATAGCTGATGATAAAGTAATAATCTGTTAAGATTAAAGTTATTTCATGTTTTCACCATTTACATGGAGTATCCAAGTCATAATTTATAAATAATATTTCAGCTTTATGACAAAGTTTAGGTACAAAGCAATATTAATTTAAATATTAGAATGTACTCTTTAGGCTGCATCATCACATGACAGGGATATTGGCAAGAGACCACTGTAGTTCTCTTTTCTTGTTCTGATGTGAGCACAACCACCGAAAATAGTATCACTTTATGCAAGCTGATTTCTTTTGGATACCTCTAACTCTATGCTACTCAAGTTTGGGAACTTCTTGTAGTCAGTGTAGACCAAGATCCTCTACTTTTAACAAACCTTGGTCTAAGTATTGAGGAAGGCTGTAAATCTGAAAATGAAGAGCACCAGACACATCCTTCTAAGGGCTGCTCTGTATGGATGTTCTTGCTCTGTTGTATTCCATTCTTGATCAAAGAGCTCATATGGCCTAAACCTTCAGCTGTGTTTCAGTCTACCCTAAAGGAACCGATCCTCAGTGGGCATGATACACCTCACTCTCTGTAGCTGCCTAGAAGTTGGTTATCCAACCTAAACTCATTACTCCCTGAAAAGAGAGAAGATAAGTAGTTTTCAAAGCGACTTTCTTCTGGGATGTCTGGATGCTCAGAAATTTGCTAGGAGGTCAGCACGGAAAAAAAAATGGAAACAGAATAAACAATTTTTAGGAAATAAATTCAGGAACAAAAGTAAAAATGCTAAAACAAGAAAGTGTGCAGCTGTGTGGTAATCGGCACTTATTTTTCACAATCTTGTATCGTGACCTTAACTTCTAGAATCATTTGTATATAAATATTTCTACTATGCAAGTCATATTAAAAAAAAAAAAATTCTAGTTTCTGCCAGTGTCTTTTGTGAGATTAAAGGAAAGTTTTCACCACCCAAGGCTTTTGATGGGAAGTGATCTATGGTGCAGCATGTTTAGAATGGATTCATGAATCAGTTGTTATTTCCACCAATTGATTCACAAATTGTTTTGTAAACACTTAATAACGTAATGACAAATTTTGTGTGTGTGCATTCTTTTTCAGATAAAAGAATAGTGAGTATCGTCCCTAGCTCTGACAGTTACTTGGAGGACCTTTTTACAGACTACTATGAGAAAGCTGCAAGCATGACTGATCTCTCTACAAGCTATCTCAGAGATGGGGCTCATGTCCGAATTAATTTACTTAATAACAACATCCCCAAAGGTCCTTGTGTTCTTTGTGGAATGGGAAGTTCTAAAAGAGAAACAGTCTATGGATGCCTAGAGTGCTCTTTTAATGGACAGAAGTATGTACGACTGCATGCTGTGCCCTGTTTTGACCTCTGGCATAAAAGAGTGAAGTAACTGCTGTAGGTAAGTGCCTGTTGTTACAGACATGGGCATTAACTGGGTGCCACAAAGTTTTCAGAGTTATTACATGTGACTCAAATGGTTTAAATGCAAAATAGTGGAAGTCCAAAATATTTTATTAACTATTATTTTCAACTTATTTGCTTCACAATGATCTTAATTACTTGAGAATGTTCTAATGCATTCCCTGACATTTTGCTTTTCATCTTTCTGGTACCTTCACACTTCATTATCATAGTGGAAGATGTACTTTTAAAATGAATTTTAATAATGTCAAAATATATACTATAACTTACCTATAAAGTTGTTTACACAAACTCATTTTGAAGCCTCCAAATGTTGCCTTTATCTACACTGGCATATGATTGTAAAATGAGAATATTTGTTAATAATTTAGTGTTCTCATGAATGTTTAATTGAAGTATCAGATTAAAAAACATGCTGAAACTTACTTAGCTCAGTCTAATGTTTCATTTACAAAAGGGAGCTACTAAAACTGGGGTTAGGAGTTTAATATTAGGATGTCATTACTAAGAAGTACCAGCCAGCATACAAGGTATGTTTGGATTTCAGGTTACAACTGCTCTTGACTTTCATACATTTTATGTGTTCAGAAAAAAAATGTTTAATGGAGAAAGCTTAGGAAATTTAAGATAACAGAACTAGATCCTTCCAGCTAGACTTCAGGCTGAAGTTTTTTTAAGTAGTTCTCAACCACAAGAAATAAACTGTTCTTTAGAATATATACTCCAGGGGGCACTACACAACAGCGTCCAATGCAGAGACAGGGAGAATGGTTGATTTGTATATAGCTCAAGCTTTGCCATTGCTATGTTGAAACAGGAAAACAAAATTTGTACATTTTTTATTTGATTTTAAGCGTAATTAATGATTTTAAGCGTGAAGCCGTATGTGGAAGTTTTGTTTCTTTGCCTGGGCTGCCATTTCACTGTGTGTACACCTGATTCTTCCATGTTGAAATAAATGATAATTTGCCATTAGTAGAAAAGTGTGATATACAAGTGTTATGATGACGGTTGCATAAGCAGGTAGAATAACTGTGTATAAACTATAGGAATATTGACTTTATTAACTATGAGAGTACTGTATATTAACTATCACTGTTTCTTCTTTGTGTTTTTTCCAAAGTGAGGGAAGCCAGACGCCCAGATAAATACTTATGCTTATGCAGGAGTACCTTCTATTCTCTTTCATCTCAAATAAAACATGGCATTATAAGTTTCTAACTTTTAGCCAGTTTACTGAGCGGTTTTAGCAAATTTACTGTAGTCAAGGTTTAAAATCCCCTTAAAAATACTGTATATTCATAAACGCCAAACTTCAACACAAAATAAATATAATATTAAGTTGATTTAACATTGATAAACATTTGTATTTTTATCTTGAAATTTCAATTTCTTTCTTTTAAGGTTTTTTTTATAGATGAAAGTGCTACAATGGCCTAAAAGCTATAGAAAGCCTGCGGTTACCTTCCTGGGATTCTGTTTTTCTGTTTGGACTTAGAAGTATTCATTAGGAATTTTCTAAATATGTCAACAGGTACTGGAACAATTTTTTTTTTTTTACTGATGAGACAGAAACAATCATTTTTGATCAGCAGTTTACACATTGAGCAACACCAGTAATCAATTGTGTAGATTAGGAAATGATAAAGGAAAAATAAAACTATGGATCTTGGTGTTTTCCAATTTTATTTATTTTGTAACATCTAAAACATTTTATTAGCTAAATGTTAAAAGTAGTATTTTACAGTCACCTTAGAAATAAAAAAGATGCCACTATTAAAAAAAAAAAAAAAAAAAAACAAAACAACAACAACAAAAATATTCTGTAACAAAGTATTACTTTGGATTTTTTTAAATTTTTTGTCCATAAAACAGCCAAAGATTTGACAGGTAATTAGAGTTCATCATGCTGGTAGACATTGTACTCCTTAGCTGATATGAAGCCGTCTCCATCATGGTCATTCTTCTTAAATATATCAGCTAAAATTTCATCATGGACTGAGGGATGACGTTTTTTGCCATCTCTTGCAAATTCTTCTTTCAAATATTGACTTATCTGGAAGGGAAAAAAAAAAAAAAATTAACTACTGTGGCTTTTATACCAGAACTCAGCAGCTATCTTCAAGAACACTGGGTTATACGTATACTGGGTTAACTGTGACTGCAGTATAGGCATGTCTGAAGTTACTTTCCTACTATGTCTGGGACAGACTAGTAGAGTAAAGCAAATGTCAGCATGACAATGTATAGTTGGTCTAAGCATACAAAAGCTTTCCATAATGAACTGCATCAAAAGCAGCTCGTGTAAGGATAATGTTATGATAAAAGTATCTCCAAAGTTTATAAATACAATCCATTCAACATTATGTCAAATTACCTCGAGTTCGGAGAGCTTCTTGTCACTGTCCTTGTCTATTTGATGAAATGCTTCAACACTGCGAGGTCCCTTATTTACTGCATAAAGTTCAATCTCAAAGATGAGTGTTGCATTAGGTGGAATCTTGCCCTGTGCTATGAAGAAAAGAAAAAGCACATTTAAGAAATGATAATGTATATTCAGTGATTGCATGTATGGTAAATGTGCACATAAATTTTCCTATTTTTACTTACAAAAGACAGTGTTAATATTCAGAGTAAATGCTTGATTTAAATATTACACAGCTAGACTTATCAGTTCATGTTCTGGCATGATGCTGGTTCAGCAGGTCATTGTGTTAGAGAAACTATTTTGAGAGAGACTTGAAAACAATATACTTCTCTGAAAATTATACTGTTCATACCATATTTTCAAAAATGAGGATGTAGTCAACTTTGAAGAGTGATTCTGCATCATGAAAAACAAATATTTCTGCTGTTCTCACTGTTTCATATACTGAGGCTTACTGAGAGATCCATTCTAAGATGTATGTATTAATTTATTGATTTATAATATATGCATTATAGTATTAGACCAATGTTTTATACATTTTCTGTCTGAAGAAACGAGCAGGTAATATCAGGTTTAACAAATTTACTATGAATTATATCTATGATTAAAGGACACTATGCAAAACAGTGAGTTAAATATGCATCTCACTAGGAAGAAGCAATAGCATGTAATTCATCTGGTTCACATTTGAAAACCAAAACAACCCCCCGAAAACCTCACAACCCAAAAAGCCCTAAAGAACCACTGGAATATTTTCTCTGGTCCCTAGACAAAAACACCAAAACATGTTAGACAGTATTATTCCTGTGTCAAAGCATTTGCCTATTAACATAAGGCATTGTATCATGCTTATGGCCAAAAAAAAGGAACTGAAGCAGACCGGAATAAACAGATCAGGTCTGAAAGCAAAGCCAAAAAAGCTTTTAGAAACCATGCAGTTTAATATTAAAATGTGAACATGCAAGTTGCTTCTATTCATAGCCAAAGCTAGTGTGCATGACTTTTGACAGAATGTTGTGACCATAAACTGAAGAAAAGCTAAATGTACTTTGCTTATAAGAACAAGGCAAACAAAACTATTACTTACACTTCTCATCTAAAATATCGATGTTAAAAATCACAAGTTTTAAAATTCAAAGACTTTAATCTTAAAAGCCTGAACATGTAGAAGTTTTAAATATAACTGGATATATACCACTGTTTATATACGACTTACCAAATAAAGATACAGTATTAGTCTTCAGTGCCAGTATTTACGAATATACATACCGACAAAGGAAAGATATGTAAAGATTTAGAAAGCCACATGCATGTTTTCTAACTCAAGATTAGGCAGGCATCTTCCACAACATGCAGGAATGCGCTGAGACAGAGGAGACAGGTGTATTTCAGAAACAGAACAGTTTCGTGATGTGCTACCTAGAACAAACAGTTAATGGTAGTATTAGATTAAAAGAATGTATTTTTGTGTCAGTGTTTCTCTTTGTTGCAAGACTTGCTCATTAAACATTATGCTCAAGAGGTAAAAATTTGATCCTACTAAACTTCATTGGCTACAGTGGATTATACCAAACATGGAACTGATGCATGAGATTCTAACACAGTAACATTTACCAAATAACTACTATACATCAGAAGTTGCATTTTCCAAAAAAACTAATACACCCAAACCAGACTGCATTTATTTACAGCTGAGTACAGAAACAGTACATAAAAATGACTAGAAGTCTCTTTTATATTTAAAATCATAAATTCAAATCAGATTTTATGCATTGTATTGATGCAATTATTAGACTATGTGATGATGTTGTGCATTAACTATGCAGAATGTAAGCAATCTTTTTTAAACAAATGATTTTCAGTTAAGTTGACTCAGTGTATGAGCTGGATTACATTCTGTTTTGCTCAGAAGAATTTCATTAAGAGGCTAAAGTTAGTAGGACTGAATTAATAGAAACTAAGTATGAATAGAATATAATTTCAGGTTGGATCATAGGAAAAAAATTCCTCTCAGAGTGGTGAGGCCTTGAACAGCTGCCCTGGTAAGTAGCAGTCTCTGTGCAGATGTGGCACTGAGGGACATGGCTTAGTGGGCATGGTGGGTTGATGGCTGGACTAGATGATCTCTGTGGCCCTTTCCAGCCTTAATAATTCTATGGTAATATAGTAAGACAAAATGCATATATGAATCATGGAGATCTTACTCTGGCTGTATGTTTTTGGTATTGCAGCAGTGCTCACGAAACCAAGACAGGCGGCATGTACTGGGAATTCTGATGCAAAATGCAGAGCTTTGGTGGCAGTCTGTGAAAAGAACTGCTTAAATCAAACTGGAATTAGCAAAATTAAGCTGTGCTGCTCCAGTCACCTGAAGTGTTCTACAAAATTAATAAAGCACCAACTCTTAGTCATTTACAATACTGTTTGCTCATTAGAAGGTAAATAAAACAGAGCAAAAAAAAAAAAAAAAAAATTAGTTTTTAAACTCTTTTTTTTTTTTTTTTTTTTTTTACCATATCCTTGCTGTCCATATGCTAATGATGGAGGGATGACCACTTTCCGTTTTTCTCCAGGGCACATATTCATCATAGCAATATCCAACCCCTTTATGACTTGTCCAACACCCAGAACGAACCATTTTGGATGACCATCATTTTGCGTCCGACTGTTTAAAAAAAAAATTAGGTGGATAACAACAAATTTAGCATTTGTATATATTTTTAAAATTACTTTAGGTTATCAGTCAGTGGAAGCACGCATTACATCATTAGATCATCTCTGAGGTCCCTTCCAACCCAAAGCCATTCTACGATTCTATTATTAAAACAGAAGAACGTTTAAATAGTAATAATACCTTAAGTATAATGCTATTTTTCTGCTACGTTTATAATTACACGTGTAAGAGAGCTTTAGTGTTAAGAATGTTCACTCCAATGGGGGGAAAAAATGCAAGTAAAACGGTAGTTAAATGTAGGGTTATCTGTTGATTTTTTTTCTTAAATAATAGAAGGGGAAGGATGAACTGAGGCCGGGTCCTAATTTAGGCCACTGCCTGTAACATCTGTCAAAACACGGGAGAGGGCTGACCCTGAGGGAAGGCTTCCCCGCGGCAGTTCGGGACAAGGAGGAATGCGCTCGCAGCTGCAGTCTCATTGTCGGCCTGGGCCGACCAGCGTGCCTACCGCTTCCCTTCCAGCGCCCTCGGCATTTGGTACATACAGGATGAAGGAGCCTGAGAGGAGTAGGAACGCCGCTGCCGGCCGCTCCCATGCCCGCTGCTCGGGGAAGGCCGCGCCACGTCCACCGCCGCCGCCCCCACCTGCAGTAGAACTTGGAGCCGTTGCTGGCCAGGAAGCCGTCGTAGTGCGCGTTCAGCAGGTCCCCCTTCTTGCTCTTGGGGCTGCAGGCATCGGGGAGGTGCAGCACCTCTATCTTCACCTCCTCCTCGGCCCGCGCCGGGGCCGCCAGCAGGGCCAGCGCAGCCAGGAGCAGGCTCAGCCTGCGGCCCATCGCGTTTCGCCGGCGTGGCACCGCGGCCGGAGGGGCGGAGCCTCCCGTCCGGGTGGGCGGGCCCAGGAAGCGAAACGGCCGTGAGGGAGCGGCCAGGGAACCGCGCATGGGGAGCGCGGAGCGCCCCGCCGGGCGGGTGGCGCCGCCGGGGCCGGCGCGCGCCGCGCCGCTTCTGGACTGAGCCGAGCTGGGCCGGGCGGCTCCGCCTCCGCGCGAAGAGTAGCGGCGAGCCGAGCCCCGGCTCCGCGGCGGCGCCCGCCCTTTCACCAGGCGGAGCAGGAGGATGCGGCCCGGAGCGGAGCTCTGAGCGATGGAAGGAGTCCTGTACAAGTGGACCAACTACCTGGCGGGTAGGCGGCGGGCCGGGCCTGCGGCGGCCTTTGGAACTGTTGGGCCTGCTGTGCGAGGCTCTGGGCCTCGGCCCTGGGGGGGCTGCGTGTGGGCCCCGGCGTCGCGCCCTGCCTCGTGCTGGGCGGAGGGCTCCGGCTGCGGGGCTGACCCCTGCGTTTCGATGGGGCCTCTGGCAGCTGGGCGGGGAGCCTCAGTCCCGGCGTCTCGTTCTGCGAGCTCGGATGTTGCTCTTTCTGTCTTCATGAGAAATGGCTTTTATTTGCCGGGTGCGGATCTGCTGGGTAGTGTTGCTTGCTGTTGAGGGCTTGTAGAATGGTTTGGGTTGGAAAGGACCTCTAACATCATGTAATTCCAATCCTTTGCTATAGGCTGCGGTACCTCCCTGTAGCCTAAGTTGCTGAGAGCCCATCTAGCCTGGCCTTTAATCCTTCCATGGAAGGGGCATTCACAGACTTACTAGGCAACCTGTTCATAATCAGGTTGGGTTGCCGGAAATCTTCAGTGCTCAATGTTCTTGAAGTCTGAATTCTCCTAATTGGGTTTTGGATGTTGGTTTCTAAAGTCTCTGTTTCTCTGTCCTAACTAAAACATACAAAAGCTGGAGTTCAGGGTAAGATATGCAGGAATTGCATCTGTAGAGCTGCTGTGGACCACAGATCTGCATTATCTGTGTTTGCTGTCTGAAAGCGCAGCATTGTTTGCACCATCCTCCCATAACAGAGACGTCATCTCTGTCTGGAGATAGCAATGGGTGGGCTGCACTTTCAAGGTGCAAAAGATTTTTTTTCTAGTGCTGTAATAGAACTGATTCTGCCTGTAGAGTAGGTTGTGCTGGATCCCATGCTGTGCCTAATCAAGCCTCGTCTTGGCAACCATTGACTTCATTGCCCTCTCAGTCTCCTGGTCCTTGTGTGTGCTATTCTGCTTCAGGGAATTCAGTTTTTAGTGTGGAGTGGTGCAAAGCTATGAAGGCTTAGAAAACATGATACCTTGTGGTGTTTATTACGAACTTCTCATTTGGTCTGTTACCTAATAGGTAAATATGTAGCAGTAATTGAAAGCGCTGTACAATAGACAGTTACATGTATGTGTACGTGGCTGCCTCTACTAGTCAGTCACCCTCTAAACTACCAATTTGCAGGACCCTTCCTTCCACGTGTGTTGCCCAACTGAGGGCATCTACTGCTGTTGCATTTGAAAATTATGGTGTCAGAAATTCTGTAGAATTTCCTGAGTATAACAGGGAATCAAGTTTCAGAAAACCAAGTGTATTACTGATTTTTTTTTTTTTCAGTATTGTTACCAACCTTGTTGTTACTCTGCTCTGTGTTTTTGTAGTCAAAAAGAGGCCGTAGTATTTATTGTAGTTTTCACAGTAGCAGCCAAGCAGCTTGTTATCACTGCTGAAGCACAGTGGAAAATATTATTTAGTTTCCTCTTTCTTTAACAGCAAAGGAGACTCCTCTCTAGCTTCAATAATATGGGTGCATCTAGGGACTTGTAAAATACAAATTTTGTTAAGTATTTTGTCAAATATCAGATTTGATTACTCATCTAAACTCAAGTTAGAGGTGATTTTGTTCTTTTGCTTACTTTTGTGAGGCACCTTCTGTTTTTTTTCCAACGCCAGCATAATATGAGGCAGAAATAATCATCTATATACAGTCCCTTTTTATCAGAATAAGACTATTCAGATGCTGGTTGACTTAATGCATGTGCCGAGGAGATAAGGGTAGTTCAGAGTGCAATACCACACCACTTGGGGAAAAAAAAACCAACGAAAAGCTAGTGCATTTCAGAGGTGCATTTTGTAGGACATGGTCTTCTGTGCAGTCGTTTCGTTGCACGTTGTTTAAGCGTAAGTGGTTTTGTACACATATAACTTGATTATTTTTTTTCCTATGGGATCTGGGCTCCCTTAGTGATTGTGGTTTTTCTGTTTGTCGGTTTGCTTGTTTTTAATATTCTGTTTTTATGAGAATGTGGATCTGCCTATTGAGTACACGCCTGCATTTTGAAAGATAAAGATGTATGCTGTTACAGCTAATATATAACTTAAAGAGATGTTGCATGTTATTATTTCCTTATCTTGGAATTGTGATACTGGAACAGGCAGTGGAGGGAAGTGATGAAGTCACTGTCCATGGAGGTGTTCAAGTAATGTTTAGATGTAGTGCTGAAGGACATGTTTCTATGTGCCTGGTGGTGATGGGTTTGTTGCTAAATTTGATGGCTTTCTAACCTTAATGAGTGTGATACTGTGTTTCATGTGATCTGGTCCTGTGCTTCTTGAATTAGCATTAATAGCGGTAGTGACTAAAAGGCTTCATACTGCTCACGTTAGCAGATGTTCAAGAGTGATGGCTGTCTAAACTGCAGTGTTACAACGTGTGGGTGCTAGATGGCTGCAGCTTGGTTTGCTGGTTTGGGGGCATGGTGAGTCCCAAAGACCACATTGTTGTGTCACCAAATGTGTTGAGGCCTTGGCCATACATTACTGCTGTCCCATCAAAACTGAACAGGAAATTAGAAATGTGGTCTCAGATTGTAAAATAGAGGGATCATCTGTTCATATTGCCTAGCTGATACAGCCTATAACGGGTCCAAGCTCTCAAGGAATACTTAAGTTCTGTGTTGGTTTTAGAAAGAAAGGTAATTTGCTAGGCAAAAATATTGTTTGATAGCATTGAGAAATATGGTACCCTTTCTACTGAGCATTGAGTTTTATAAAACAGCTCTAAGAGAAATAAATAGAATTGTTGTTACGGGCCCTAGTGGGTTAAAATATATTAGCATTTCTATTTGTCATAATGCTCTGTAGAGTTCTCAGAGATTCCTGTATAAACTGCTCAGTTTTATAGCAGAATAAGGTCAGTGATCATGAAATAGGTTTGCTGATGCAAAGCTGGTGAAACTCTGAGTGGGGTTGGTGTAATCTGTCCTTGCAAATGGACTCTACGTAATATAAGCTGCATCTCAGTTCCCTGTACAGTGCTTGACATTAAGTTGTTGAGCAGTGGAGCTGAGCCACCTTCAGAGGCAGTGGTGTGTCAGTGGTCAAGTGTGCCATGCGAACCTTTTCACTGAAATACAGTAGGTAGAGGAGACTGAATGTGGCATTTGTGATGGCAGTTATTTCTATGACTACAATCTAAAGGAAGTCTACCTGAAAAATGCATTTGGACAAAGATGTTTCTTCAGAAGTATCCCTTCAAAATGGGATTAATTACTGGCTAAATTAAAATTTCATTCTGCAGTAGAATGGAAAGTAGTAGAAACCAAAATACTGCCAATCTTTCATTCAAAAAGAATGGGAATGAATTAGCTGTATAATACTGGTGCGATGATAGAGCAGCTCTTGTCTTCAGACCACAGACACTTTATTTCCTGTTGTGTCATGGGATTGCTATAATGTTTGCATCGTTTGTAAAAGATTTAACAGCCAAAGAGATGCATTTGATTTGCAATTTAGTAATTAAACTAAACTTCCTTTTTCATGTTTTTGATCTTGCCAGGTTGGCAGCCTCGGTGGTTTGTCTTAGACAATGGGATATTGTCGTACTATGATTCACAGGATGACGTTTGCAAAGGCAGCAAAGGAAGTATAAAGATGGCCGTGTGTGAAATAAAAGGTAAGAGTTGGATTTCTGCTAGAAGAAATTTTAGGTGTTGGGGAGGTGGAAGAGACCAACCAATGTACAGTTTGCATCATAGATTTTTCCTTCCTCTTTTTGTGTATTTATAGTTCAACATGATTGCTTTGTAGTTTATGAATGATACGAGTATGAATTATGAAATGGTAATGAAAGAAAAGGTTTGGGGCATTCAGAGCTTTTTTTTTTTTTTTTTAAAATTATTATTGTAATTCAAAACCCACAATATATTCTTCTTTGTTCTGAATAGTTGTGTGCATGTGGCCTGTGCTTGAAGTTGCCTAGGCTAATTGTTTGTTTATACCTCTTTTCAGTCATGTAAGGGACTGAAATGCTAATTTTTCACAAGAGTGGCAGCAGTAACCTGAAAGGGGGGAGATGCTTAGAAAGCAGAGATGCTCAGTCTTTTGTTTTCTTGAGTCATTTTTGTTGTTTTGTTCTTATGGTGTACGAAGGATGATAGGTGAAGTCTAGATTTGATTATCTCCTACATCCATGGCTAGTGGGAAGTGGATTTGGAGAAACTGTGGTTGGTAATGTGAACTCAGCAAAGTATTCTGTTGAAGATGTAGTAATGGATATAATGGACTGTAAGCGGAGTCCACCTCAGTTCTTGTTCCTAGGGCTGGGTGACCTGACAGCAGAGAAGATTAATTCACTTTTTAGTCTTCTATAATGCTTTTTAGATCTCTATAAGTACTTCTTGCAACGAAACTCTTAAGTTTGCCATCTTTAGATCAGAGTTAGAGTGCAGCTATTACTACAGGTTAATGTGCAGTGAATTGTTAATGCAGTAAGGAAATGTCCTTTTATTTGCGTTGTTCGGTGTTTGGTGCTCCTGCCTTTTCTCTTGAAGAAGATGCACTAGGGAGCTGTTCTGGGTTTTCTGTTGTTTGGCAGCAGTACAGAGATACTGCTTTGAGATCTTTTTATTTAATAAATAAGCGTTACCAGGTTAGGGTGTGTGAGCTGTAGTTTTTGTGGTTTTGCTTTGGTTTGGTTTTCTTAAAACTTCTTTTTCTCTTTTATATCTTTAGTCCATGCAACAGACAACACCAGAATGGAGTTAATCATCCCAGGGGAACAGCATTTCTATATGAAAGCAGTTAATGCAGCTGAAAGGCAGAGGTGGCTGGTAGCACTGGGAAGTGCAAAGGCCTGTTTAGCAGATACTAGAACAAAAAAAGAAAAAGGTATGTGTGTTCCCATGCACAAGCCAACCACTTTTGCACAATTTCAGGTAATGATAGCAAAAATACTGTGGTAGAAATTCAGCACTGTTGTCTTTAAAATAAAAGTTGTCATCGTTTCTAATCATCTGTAGGGTATATTTCCCCGTGGTATTTGAGATATGGTAATGACTGATGCAAATAACTGTTACGTAGTCTGTTATTGACTTTATTTTGCTGCTCATAGGCTTTATCACTTCTCCTTTCTGTATTGCTTTTCAATTTGGATTACTTTGCCTTCTTCAGATTTGTCCTGCACCATGTTTCTATTTGGCATTCCAGGAATGTTGCTGAGATCACATGAAGTAGAGTATATGAGTTCAGTTTACTTCAAAGAAACTTGTATCATTTCTCTTTTAACAAATACTCCATGTTTGGTTAGGAGCCTGACTGTGGGCAGTTAGGAACAAGCAGTTTAAAGCCAAAGTCTATAGAGTTTGGATATCTGATTCCCAGGGCTGTTTTTGAGAAGGTATATATGTTCATTAGTTTTTTGCTTAATGCATTTTTACAGACACTGCAGTAGTGGATACTCTGTGTCTTTATTCTGTTTGAGACTACGAACCACTTCTGTGTAAAATCAGTCACATGCTTTATTCTTAAAATTTCTGAACGTGTTCAGCTCTGTCCTATTTGACAGTAATGCATCCTGAATTTTAATATGTGGGCATTGTTTAAGTTTCCTTTTACGGAAGAGAATTCTTCCAAAAACCCACTGGATGAAATCGCCTCCACTACAGGAAGGCAACACACAAGTACTTTACTGAATCAGACTAAAGGCCTCTTATGAAAACCAAAATCAAAATATTTGAAGGGAATTAATGTAAGAAAGAGAATGTAAATAAGGTGATCTCTCCTGGTTAACCTGAGGTGTGTACAAATGTGAGTATATTCTCATCTTTCCAAATCTTTTCACAGAGTAGTTGAGTCTGGAGGAGACCTCTTGAGATAGTGTATATATCTGCTCAAGCAGATTCAATTATAGCAGGCTGCCCAGGACCACAGCTAGCTCAGTTTTAGTATCTCCAAGGATTGAAGTACTAGAGTTTCCTGATAAAACAGTCCACTACAATAGTACAAAACTATTTTCTCAAGCTTGGATGAAATATCCTATGTTTCAGTTTTTTCCCATTACGTTTTTTCCTGTCACTGAGAACAGTCTGGCTGTGTCTTCTTCAAATCTTCCTGTCAAATACTGAGTTATCTACAAACTGCTTCATATTTGCCCACGCCTTAACGCTTGCAGCTGCCTCTCTGTCTCCTTGTATGTCAGAGAATCCAGTCCCCTATCATTTTCACAATCCTTTGCCAGATGTGGTCCAGTGTGCTCATATCTTTCTTGCACTGAGGAGTAGATTGAGCAGAGTACTCCAGATGTGATTTCACAAGCCTTGACTAGAGGGAAAGGATTACCTTCTTGACCTCTTCCATTGCGAGAAGCATCAGCAACTTACTGTTAGACTGTGTTGTTTGTAGTGGTTATGAAGCCATTTAATTTCAGCTGCTGCCGGTCTGATTCTCTATAATTGCTTTTATTTTCTGTGCAGTATTTTTGCTGTTTTGTTGTAACCATTTCTGCAGTCTGCTAAATTTTCATTTAGTGACTTTTTTGTCTATATTGCAGTGTAGTTGAGACAGATTTCAACTTTATTTTCTTGTTATGTGCTTCTTTCTGATTGTCCTTAAAGCAGCATCAGTTACCAAAAGTACAAACTAATTGTCTAGTGGTGTTCCATGTTTGTTTACAACCTTTTGGCCCCACACAGCTAAATCACTTGTATTGTGCAGTTTATTAGCAACAGATAACGGGTGCTTTTAGATTGCTGGTGATTAATTCACTGTCTGCAAAGTGTGTGAGGCTAATCAGAAACAATGCAATGCACAGGGAATAACTAATTGTAATGCAGCCTGGCCACAAGCACACTAAATTATAAAACTAACTCTATACAGATTACAAAGTTTCCTGAGGAAGTGCTCAACATAGCTGAGTGTGTGAACCTTACCCAGTAGGCAACCTTATGGTGTGGGGAAAAGAGTTTCAGCTCACTGACTGATTCTAGGAATCAGAGATGGTCTGTCTCTCACTTGTCTGCAAATGTATCTTCCTTATCTTCCCACTCTCTTAAGCCAATTTTTTTAGCATTTCTTACTCTGCAGATGGAGCTTGACTAGCTTTAGTCATTACGTTACTTTGTTCTGATTGGCATAAAATTCTTGTGCTTTGCTTTTTGTTTGCACCTTGGAGGCAGGTAGCTTTTGGAATGGAGGTGTGTTTTGGTATTATAATGAGCAGAGTTTGCTAAAGGGTGGCATTTTGTAAAACGGATGGCAGAGTTTTGGCCCAGGAGTAGCAGGTAGACAGATTGATGCCACCAAGTCTCCGTCCTGGTATTGTTTTTCTTAGAGTCAGTCCATTGGGTTTTCTTGAAGTTGGTGATGCCTAAGGCTACCTATGGAACTACTATAGATCAAAGAACTTGGTTGTAGTCTACTCCACCCTACCTTCCTTGCCATTTTAATTGAACACAGACTGCACTCTGCGCTTGTACCACTGTGAAAGATCTGTACCTAAGTTTCCAGTAAGTAATGATAGTTTAAGCAATTATTATGCTGTAAGTTGATATTTCCTTTATTTCTTACAGAAATAAGTGAGACCAATGAATCTCTTAAAACCAAAATGTCTGAACTTCGTCTCTATTGTGATCTTCTGATGCAGCAAGTTCATACAATACAAGAATTTGTTCAGCATGATGAGACTTGCTCTCCTCCCAGCATTGAGGTATTGAATGTCTGTAATGGTATTAGGTACCTTATTCTGCTTAAGGTTCCACTGACAACTTACGTTCTTTTCCCTTCTTCATAATTTTGGGAGATCTAACTTCAACTCAGTTTTTGAATGCCTGTGTCTACGTAATACTAATATTGGTTAAAAGGACAGAAGACCTGTTATATCTGCTACTAGTAAAAATATAATAGCGTTTGTAGGGGAAGTGCTAAGTCATAGCCTGAACCAGTGATTGAGCACCTGGTGGGAAGGCAGGATCAACCTAAGAGAGCTCAGGTGTATGCAACGCACCTGAGTGACCAGAAGGGATGGAGGCAAGATCTGCTCTTTCCCAGACCTCATTTAAGGGTTGGCAGTAGAGGCAAGGGTATCTTGCTGGAGATCCCTGCCTTTCTGCCTGAGGCATCTGCCTTTCTGCCTGAGGCATTCCAAAAATAAGCAGTAATTCTTTCCTTTGTTTCTGTGTCCACGGCTGCTGCGTTTGGACTCGTTTTCATTTGCTGTAGCCTAGGATTGTGCCACTCCACTATCATTGCTGTATTGCTGATTGGAAGAGTTTTAAAGGAGGATGGGGGGCAGGGGAAGTGAGCCTTCCCTTCCATTGATAAGGTGTGGAATGGCATAGCTATATTAGAGGGACAGATGCTAGAAGGGGCATTGAAGGACCCGCTTCTTTGAGAGGTGCTGGCAAAACTGCAGTCCAGACAAATGGTATGATGATGAGGCAGTGACTGCTGGGGTGATAGAAGGCAATGGAGAAAATCAAGGGAAATAATTAAAAGGAATTTAGGAGTTATTCTATAAGGAGATGACAAGACCAGCTGTCCAGCTTGAAGTGTCTCTACACCAATGCATGTATCTTTGGAAACAAACAGGAGGATCTGGAAGATACTGTGCTACTAGAAAACAGCAATATAGTTGCTGTCACCAGGACCTCATAGGATGATTCCCATGATTGGAGCATGGCTATCAATGGCTACAAGCTGTTCAAAAGGGACAGGCAACGAAGGAGGGAAGGGGGTGTTGCTATCTGTGTCAGAAAAGGAATAGCATGTGAAGAGCTTCCCGAAAGAATAGTCGTGAGCAAGTCAAAAGCCGTTAGGTGACAGTTAGAGACCAAGGCAGCAAAGGGAGCCTTGTGATTTTTGTCTTCTACTGGCCACCTGATCATGAGACTTGGCAAGTCCAAATGTAAGATCTTGCACCTGAGTTGAGGCAACCCTCTCCATCAATACAAGCTGTGGGGTGAAAAGATTGTGTGCAGCCCTGGTGAAAAAGACCTGGGGATACTGGTGGATGGGAAGCTGGGCATGAACCAGCAATGCATCCTTGTAGCCCAGAGAACCAATTGGATCCTAGGCTGCATCAAAAGAAGCATAGCCAGCTGGTCAAAAAGGGTGATCCTGCCCTTTTACTCTGTGTTGGTGAGGCCTTACCTGGAGTACTGTGTCCAGATGTGGAATCCAGTGCTAGAAAGGCATGACCTGTTAGAGCATATCCAGAGCAGGGCCACAAAAGTGATCCAAGGGATGGAACACCTCTCCTATGAGCATAGGCTGAGAGAGCTGAGACTGTTCAGCCTGGAGTGGAGAAGTCTCTGTGGTGGCCTTTCAGTATCCAAAGCGGAGCTACAGGAAAGAAGGGGACAGATTCTTTAGCAGGGTCTGTGGCGATAAGCAAGGGAGAATGAATTGCAAGCTCAAAGAGGTTAAATTTAGGTTATCTGTAAGGAAAAAATCTTTGATAACTCGGGTGGTGAGGCACTGGAACAGGGTGCTCAGAGATGTGGTGGATGCCCATCCCTGTGGAGACTTTCAAGGTGAGGCTGGATCACACCCCTGGCAACCTGATCTAGCTGTGGATGTCCCTGTTCACTGCAGGGGAGTTGGACTAGATTACCTTTATAGGTCCCATACAACTCTAAGGATTCTGTGATTCTAAATTACTGTTAGGTCTTAATAGTAAGGATGGAATTTAGTGGGTGTATGGGAAAATTGTGTTTGTCTTTTTTCTTGCTTATACTTCTGCTTTCATTTGCTTTCAGAACATGAATGAAGCCTCTTCCTTGCTTAGTGCCACGTGTAATACGTTTATCACAACACTTGAAGAATGCGTGAAGATTGCTAATGCCAAGTTTAAGCCAGAAATGTTCCAGCTGCCTCATCCCGATCCCTTAGTTTCTCCTGTGTCGCCATCACCTGTCCAAATGGTTAGACACTTTTAAAATGCTTTTTTTCTCTAAGGGTCATGTTGTTGTTTATGGGAAGAAAAATGGTAGAAAAGTATTGCTGTGTGCTTTGATGTCAGCAGATGGAATCTTGACTTTGCTATGTTCAGTGCTGGTTTTAAATATTTGGTAAATCAATACTTCTCTGTTTCCAGTCTTTGTTTTCTAGCCTTTATGTAATCAGAGTAATTTGTCATACCTATCTAGATCCTGTACTGAGATATCCATGAAATTACTGAGATTTGAATACTAGAAGCACTTCAGCAGTATAACATATCTTTCAATGTATGTCATTCAAAAATGTTTATATTAGTGTAATATAATGTTGTTTATCAAAAAGGTAAATAATTGTAAAGATACTACTTGCATAATTGTTCGTTACTAATTGTTTCTTTTAGGAGGACAGTATATGCAGAATTGTCTTAAATATCTCATTAATTGCGTACGTTGATTCTAAGATGGGCTGTATTGTAGCTTTTTGTTGTGGGATTCCCTTTATTTGCGCTTTGATCTTATCTCCTTATCTTCTTCCAATCTATTTATCTTCCAGTTTATTTATTTAAAGTAATACTGTTCATATGTAGAAGTTTGGCAGTGGTGTCAGAAGAACCACAAAGAATCAAAGGACAGAATTTTGGCTTTGTGTGTGCAGAATTTAAATGGTCTTTTGGTAGGGGGGAAGAAGACTCCCTCAGTATTTCTGTTTATCACATATTTTGGTTAAATTGCATTTCCTGTGTGAGCATTGGTGGCAATCCATTTTATTTTTTTTTTCCTTTTTTAGAGTTAAAACAGGTTTTGTTGTGTTTTGTTTTGTTTTTAACAAAAGTTGTTTTTAATTAAAAGAAAATCACCCGTCCTCTTTGTGAGGCTGTAAATAAAGTATAAATTAATGTCACTGTGAATCATTCCTGTAAACAACTTGTGACTTTTTTTTGTTTTCCTAGATGAAGCGTTCCATTAGCCATCCTGGTCCTTGTTATTCAGAAAGGTACTTTTCTATTCCATTAGATTTTTTTCTCAAAACACCTTGCAGAACCTGCTAGCACTAAAATTGAAGTGTTGCTGCGTCTGTTACTTGCTCTGTAAATATTTATTCATGCTAGAAACTTCATGCAAATGACTTCTGCTAACTTCATAAATTTAGACATGTAGCCTGAAGTGCTACCATTGTTTTTTGGGTTAATCTTTCAGATTTTTGAACTATTTTCTTCTGCATGCAAACAACAAACTGCATTTTTTTTTATTTCAATTTTCAGGCTTTAAAATTATGAAAATCAAGGATGTTCTGTTGACCAGGTCATTTCTGTGTTAGTATAGTGAAAAACATAATTGATTGAACAACAAATCTATAGTCAAAGTTGTTTTCAAATTTGGGTTCTTACAGATTTTTCATACTAATATAACTCATTTTGTTTATAGGGATAATCACTCTGTGAAAGAACCAATTTCCCTCCATCGGTTATCACAGCAACGCAGAAGAACATACTCAGATACAGAATCTTACAGTGACACTCCCCTGGAAGATTCTCAGAGTAAGTTTGGAAGAGGGATGGTTGTTTTCTTTTGTATCTTTCTGTAGAATTTATTACCCTGTTTATGTCAAGTATTGTAGTGCTGATGTCAGTACGAGGGAAAAGATTTGGTTATACATTTCCTACGCTACAGATTGAAGCACCTGTGTTATGTAACTGATTTCTCTGGTTTTCATTCATATTGATAAGAATCTTACAGCTGAAGCTGAAATATTGAAGTGAGTAGGACTGCTTGTAATCTAAAATGGAGATCTAACCAAAACAGGAGTGTTTGTACTAAACAGTAGTTTCTCCTGGTTTAATGGGCCTTACTGAGTTAGTATTTGGTTCTGTGGTTTTTCAGTCTTGATTCTTGCTGTCCTTTGGACTCTGTCGTAACTCCTCTCAGGAAGACTTTTAACTTGGCTAGTTCTGGTTTAGTCTTGCTTTCTTCTGGAATGCCTAGTGCGTCACTTGGATTGAAAAAACCTGAGGCCTGTGCGGTGCTGAGAGCATGTGTGAGCCCAGAGAGGTTCTAATGCTTTTACGCTATCATGTCACAAATATTTGCACCTCCACACCATTTCCTTGGTTTTCTGATGCTCACATATTGTGGAACGACAACCACTTTTGCCTCAGTCACCTGCCACCAGCTTAGGATCTGCCACCATCGATCCCAAGCTAATAAACTTGGTTTAAACTCCATTCTGTGTTTCTCTGCTAATGTGGCTGCACATCAGTCTTGATTTGGTTGTTAACATCTGGACCTTCTTCACCAAGCCTAACTCTTTCCAGGACTGCTGAAAAGTCTTCTTCCTGCTAACACCAGAGTTTTCTAGTTATCCTAACTTTTCCTCTTTCCTGACAGGCAGTCTAACAATACTCAACTTGCAGAAGTCATCAATTTAGTTTTAATAATAGAAATTGTTTTAATTAAATGTGTATAGTGCACCAGTGTTTTTCTTTCTATAATAAATCTTTGTCATACGGCATTTGTCTGCACAGATGGCTGTCCTCCAAATTCAATACTAATTGTTTTAAAAAGGTACTAGATGTATATTAGGTGAACATTCATTATATCCATCATCCTTGTGTGTGATACTGATGGAAATCTTTTAGAAGTCCAGAGTAATTATGCATCTAATTCCTTATGAAGAGCAAAGACTTAATAAGTAGAATAACTGACAGATTGGGTGAGGGATTTTTTTAATTGGAAATTTAAATCTTCTTGATATCTTCATAGGATCTGCTTACTGCCCTGGAAATGCTGTAAATGGGAATCTGGTGTCATCAACCATTCCAGAAGAAAATAGATCGATATCAAATGAAAGATCTGACCTGGAAGGGAGTCTCTCATCCTTTTCTTCCTGAAGAAGCTGAAAGTGTTTAAATTTTCTATAAAAAATGCTATGCAAAGGCTGCTGTAATTATATTGTTATTATAGGAAGTAGTAATTTCCCTTTTTAGAAGGATTTCTCTGCACTTTATAGAATAACCTGAAAAATATCTTTGAAGTGTATTTTATCTTTATATAGTTTATTTGCAAGAGTATTTTCCTAATATTTCACAGTTTGAATGTGCATTTTTTTGGAACAAATGATGGTTTAAAAGATAAACATCTACATTTGTAAATGTTGCTCTTTATAAAAAGTTTGAAGGTCTGACTGATACAGTAGTAAACCTGCAGATTATAAACTTTAGCAAAGAGGTTTTGTTTTGTGTTTTCTTTTTTTTCCTTTTTGGAGAAAGTGCAGCTTGTGCCTGCTGATCATTTGTATAAGCAGTCTGTCTGGAGCTTTGATGGCCCTGCTGGGGCTTTTTTTTGCCTGAGTAAGGACTGTGGGACTGGGCATTAACGGATCTATTCTAGCAGCATGATGGTAGTTGACATTGCCTTCTTTAAAAACACAAGGGTATATATAATCTGGTCCTTGTTTTTAGCCAATGAGAGTAGAAATATTTCATGTATTTTTCTATTAAAAAAAAAAAAGTATACAAATAACTTAATATGAAGCATTTGTATCAAGCATTGGATATTTAATAATTGTATTTATTTATTCTTCTTTTGCATCAAAATTTTTTTACCTACTTTCACTACTAAAGATACAAAAATCTACTAAAGGTTTCAAAATGGGCATAAATTGTTTCTGATGTGTGTAGCATCACAAGTAGCTAATGCAGCACTTCTAATATATACTCTGCTCATGTAATACTTTGTTGAAAACACATCTTGTAGAAGTAACTATTAGACCATGAAGCTGCTGTTGGTATGGATAGGTGTATCTGTACTTGGACATATTTTATTTGTGACATATTTATACAAAGGGAGCTTCTGTTTTGGTGATTCCTTCATGTCGTTTCAGGATGGTGTACACCAGGGGATGCATTCTGCTCTCATTTACATCAGTGTAAATCTGCGTTAACTGTAAGTGAGATCAGATTCTGATACTCAGTAATTCATGAGTAGTATAATGTAGAATAACAGTGCCTACTAGTACCTTAATCCATAAGGTTGCTAGCGTTAGCATTGTAAGCTTTTGGCATAGGAAGGAGGGTTGGTGTTCATTTTAAGATAAGCTTGGTTTATGAAGTCTTAGCTGAAGAGCACTTTAAGCAAGCCATTTACTGTTTTTTGTTTACACAGTTCCTAAATAAATGCACAGGGTTTTTTTGTACTTGAGCACATACCAAAATCTGTTTTTTATAATCAAATCTTCTTTAATTTGGTCTAAGTCGTCTTCCTCTGGTGTTTATGAATAATTTGGTGGTATTGAAGCAGTTTGGAAAAGACAGATGGGTTTGGATTTGAAGGTTTCATTATAAACTTGTGGAATATTGATTCATCTAAATCAAAATAGATCCAAACATTGAGAAAAAGCATAAACTGTTGCTTGTGTAGGCTACCAGTCTTTAAACCATTCTGTTGGTTGTCAGAAGGAACGGAAAGGCTCATTTGAATGAAGTTATTAATGGCTTCCAGCTCAGTGCTGTCATTTGTGCTCAGTTCTGCCAGTTTTCATGCACCTGTCATTTGCATATCAGCCACACATGCTTCTACTTTTTTTTTTCCTAAATGTTTGCTTTTATGTATTCTCTGTGACACCTAAGGCAATTGTAAAAGCAAGTATTAAAAAAAACAGCGTTCAGAGAAGTAAATGACGTACTTGGGTGTTCTGTTGAATCATATATATTGGTTTAGGAACGCCTACTGAAATTTCACTCAAGTTTTTTCCAATGTAATGGTAAGTACATATATATGGTAAGTACATATATACAGTAAGTACATATATATGGTAACTACATGTCACTTTAATGGGAGTCTGTTTCTGACTTTCAGCTCCTACAGAGAAAATAAATAGTCTGGACTCTGTGCAAACATTTCCCTGACACTGATCAGTATGTGTAGTTGTAAATCAGTGTTTAAAATACTGCTGATAAATATTTTAGGTATGATTGGTTAGATAAAAGTTGTAATGTTTAGATTCAAGTATAACGGCTCCCTGTAATTAATTACTTCAGGACTCTCTTGTTTTTTTTCCATGTGACTAAAGCAGGAATGATAGATATCTTTTAGTATATGTGCAACATATTCTTGCTAAAGGTAAATCAGCTTTTTTTTTTTTTTTTTCCTTAATATACTTCTGCACTATGGCTGAAATCCTAAAGTGTGTTTAAGTAAGTGAAATGAGTGAAGATGATATACCATAGTACTTTTGGCATTAGGAGCTAAGAAGTCATTCTGAAAAATTGTACTAAGCTAGAACCAGAGTGGGCCAGGTGTGTAAGATATATACTAAATATATATATATAATATAAAATATGAAAAATATATGTAATAAAAATTATAAAAAAATATAAAAATATTATATATTATGTTTTTGCTTCCAGGTCCAGGGGAAAGCTAACTAGAAATGCATAATTGTATTATTGCTCTTTTTTGTGGGGAATGGGAGCTGACCTTCATAACAAAAGTTACATAATTAGTGCATTAATACCGGAATGGAGGAAGTAAATAATTTTGGACATTCATTCTTCATTTTCTTATTTTTATTCAGAGAATGCTTAGTCATGAAAATTGCTGTTGTTTTGGGATGTTTTGTGAAAGTGACACTCAGTTTTAGTGTTAACTTCACTGTCTTGTGAACACAGGCTCAGCACCGTGTCACGTTATCTATTAAAACTGTACTCCAGCAAATTCGGTAAGTACATTATTGAAATCCTATTTGAGGCATATGAGTTAGTCATCTGCTTAAAGTTAGATGTGCTTGCAGACAGAACTAACTTGCTTATACTACCACATGAACTGCTTGCAGCTTGATATAGTAAAAATGTCTAGATTCAGTAGAGACAATTGAAGACTGAATTTCCAGTAGCGAACTGATCTCTTTTTTGATCAGATATCAGATATTGATCTCTTTTACTGCTGTCTCTAAGGGAAAGTACCACACATTCAGATTCTTTGTCATTGTTTCTAAACGTGCCTATTTCCATCACTACCAACTGTCTTGATCTTGTCATGATCCAAAACGTAGCTTTCTTTTGTATTTTAACCTCCATTTATTAGCTAAATGGAGGTTTATTAGCTGAAATTCAGGTCATTTTGTCTCTGACTACGTGACTCCCTTGCAGTGCTGAGCTTGCTCCATAGGCGATTACAGGTGGGAGTCTAGCAGCAATGTAGTCCTCTTAGTGCTGTACACTAAGCTAGCATAGCCTACTGAGAAGCAAGGTAAGTTTTGCCAGTTGGTGAATGGTGCTACTTACTGTGTTTCTGGTAACCCACACAGGCTGACCTAGCATGGATCTTGAAGGTGTTCAGCACCTCACTGTGTGCTGCACAAGCAGGGCCCTAGCTTTGAAGGCACATCTAGGCATGTTTTTTCCTTCAGGTGAGACTTGTTCTTTTCTTGCTCTTGCAGCTCAGAAAGCAATTGATATCCTGGGCTCCATCAGAAGAGAGGAAGCGATTGTCCCTCTCTGCTCCTGTAAGGCGCCATCTGGAATACTGTGTCCAGGTCTGGAGCTCCCAGTACAAAAATGACAGCGACTGGAGAGGGTCCAGAAGAGCGTCACAAAGATGAGCTGGAGGCTGGAGCACCTACCCTACAAGGACAAGTCGAGGGAGCTGGGCTTCAAGGCTGCTGCAGGGTGACCTCATTGCAGCCTTTCAATACCAAAAGGGAGACTAGAAACAGGAGGGGAGTCAACTCTTTGAAAAGGTAAATAAAACTATTTCCTCTTGTCCTGCTGTTAAGTTGAAGGAGGCAAGATTTAGGTTGGATGTCGGGGAAGTTCTTTACTATGAGAGTGGTGAGGTGCTAGAACAGGCTGCCCAAGAGAGGTTGTGGATGCCCCGTCCCTGGATGGGGCCCTGGGCAGCCTGGTCTAGTATTAAATGGGGAGCTTGGTGGCCCTGTATGTGGCAGAGGGGTTGGAGATTTGTGATCCTTGAGGTCCCTTCCAACCTGGGCCATTTTGTGATTAACTTCACTGTGGTATCAGTGTTCATTGTTCTATGAGTAGTGCCCAGCTAGTTTATAATTGTTTCAATTTTTTTTCCTATGGAAAAAAGTGAACCCGCGAAGGAGTTAAAATACTCAAATTAAACCAAAACACCGAACAAACACAGACTTTAAGGTGCAGAAAGCATGCTTTATTTTAAATGAACAATTCTATCTCAAGGAGGTTCAACATCTAACAATTAGATTTAATACTACATTAGAAGAACTACAGCAAATTGAAGTGCAGGGCAATACCTGATATAACAACAGCTTGTTTTCAAACTGTGGTTCACTGCTTAGTTGCCTGTAAGTGACTACTAAGTGTCTAATACTACTACACAAACTCAATCACTGCACCCTACAAACCTCCAAGAGTTGGTACTGCTGCTGCACTTGAGTACCTAAATGGCTTTGTTGATTATGGGGATGGCCAGGTGATGTTACTTTTTTAAAGCCATTCAGGCAGTCAGTGTGTCAGAAGCAGCACCCAAACAGTGGGCGAACAAAGTGCTGGCCGCTTGCACTTTGTTCAGAAATTGTCAGTCAGGTATGGAAATTATGACATAATCAGATCCAACGTAAAACACTAAAGTAATACTTACAGGAGGGTAAATGTAAATATCACTAGTGCCTTACATTTCTGATTCAACATAATTATTTGTGCATGTATGAAATACTATGCACAGTATCCTCTCTTGGTGGTAGGTAATCTTCAACAGGGAGCCCCTCTACCTGTTGAGGCGTTCTTAAACATCAACAATGAGTTGAGGCACAAAAATTAGTTAAATGTTGAGCAGGATAGTCGTTTGCCAGGAAACTTTCTCCTACCAACTGTTAATTCCAAAAGTTACATTTCAAAATGTCGTAAAACAAATGGTACAAAACTTCATAACCGTTAACTTCGGCTATATACAGTATGTACATGTCAGTGAAAAAAGTGTTTAAAATTCTTAGGTCAATAATGACTATAAGTCATAACGTATATCTCTGGACTTTGTCTCATTCAGGTAGGTACAAAAATATTTTTTTTTTTAATATTTACAGATCAGTCCATATATTAATCACTTGTAAAAAGACAAGTGTAAATAATACAGATCAAGCTTTCTAAATTGATCGAATATTAATATTCACAGTGGCAGAATCGGTACCAAATTCATTTCCTAAATTCAGAGTGTAAATTCCACCGTCATTCTTCTGGACATCCATGATGATCAGGGTGGTTAGATCTTCACTAGTTTCAATGTGGAATCTGCCTTGCTGGTCCTGACTGGTAATTTTTCTCCCTCTGCAGTACCACGTTATTTCAGGAGCAGGTTCACCCGAAAAAGCACAAGATAATGTGAGAACTTTTCCTTCATCAATACTGATGTCAGATGGCAGAGCTTCAATTTTTGGTGGTACTCCTTTACAAAACAGGAGAAGAAATACCAAGTTAGTTTGTTTCCACTAAACTTGTGAGGTGTAGCAGGTTTACTTCAAGGACTGTTTCAGGATATTCAAAGCACTAACTCTACCAGTAATTCATTGCTCACCTCTCACACCTGATTTAAGCATCTTACTAGTTGAACTTTCCAGTTGAGCCATACTAGATTTCCCCATAATACTGCTGGAGCTCATCTCTACAAAGGATTCTTTCATGGAGGACATGCTTTTGGCAGACATGCTTGCAAATTTCGTTTCAGTCATGCTGCTACTGCTGAAACTGCTGAATGAAGCCTCTTGTTTAGAAGCAGCCATTTGAAAGGATTGAGAAGAAAAACTTTCGTGCATGCTTGCGTCGCCACTTGTCTTCAATACTACCTCCTTTGGAGGTTCTTCAATTAGAGCTGAGGAGCATCACAAACATAGAAGGAAAAACCAATAACATCACATTAACTAAGGAAGTCATGCAGTCTATATGGTTAATTTCACAGAAATGAACAGACAGACAGCTTAGCTCAGTTTGCTTTCATTGGAAAACTGCAATGGAGAGTATAATTGTGTAAAATTGCTTGTTTCAAGATGCCCAAGTTACAAAAATGCTAATTTGGAAATGAAACAAGTAGGAAATAGAATGGTTGCTAGGTTGTATCAGGTGGAAGGGAAAGACATACTTAAGAAATAGATCGTCAACACACTATTTCCTAATAAAGCCATTATTAGAATGAGAAACTGTGTGTTCAGTTCATAGTTGTAGAAACGATCAGCTACTGCAGCTTTCCTTTAAGCTCAAGCGCAGTCATCCAAGCAAATCATAGTAACCCCATGGTGCTAGGAACAGAGATGTCCTTGTTCAGCCAATAAAATCTTAAAACTGGTTCGTAAGGTACCATAACGGTTTTTATAATCCTAAAACATAGGATTATTTTGTTTCATTGGATGAGGTTCTGTTAGTAATTCAGGAAAAAGTGCTTGCCAGCACCAAGGTCTTAGCCTAGAAGAAATGTTCAGCTTTCTGTTAGCACTCATCTAGGGCTATGAAAGAACATCTGCATGCTTCTCTGTGGGCGCTCTGAAGATTTTTCATTTCTAAAGACCATTTCTAATGGTCTTTAGTTTTGTGGATATATCAATACACATAATAAATAGCAACGTGTTAAAATACCTGTATCAACCTTGCTGGCTTTTATCAAAAATCCTTTTAGTAGACATACCACAGCAAAAAGACCCCATTAATGTCAACACACGATGCAGAAAATGAACTTACGGAATACAGTCAAAGAGGCTGTAGCAGAGCATTGCCCGTGGTAATTTTTAGCCTTAACTGTGTATTTTCCAGTGTCACTCACTGCAGCATTCCGAATCTCAAGAGAATAAGTGTTTTTAGAGCGAGTCACTCTCATATGTGATGAAACAGCAATCTGTGGAGGATAAAATTGTTTCATTAAGATCAGTTCAGTGAAGAATTCTAAGTTTTCAAGTGAACATAAAAAACTAATACTTACAGGTTGATTATTCCTAAGCCATTCAATTTCGGGAGAAGGATCGCCAGAAACTTCACAGGTGAACAACACATCTTGTCCTTCATTGACATTTTGAGACTTTGGCTGCATGATAAATGCTGGTTCGTTTGAGCGCTCTTTGGACAAGGTAAGCACGTACTGGCATTTCATAACACCTTCGTCAGTTTTACCTTCGCAGGTGAGTATACCTTCATCTTTATTACTAGCCTTCTTGATAGTTAGTGTGTGATCACTTCCAGAAATGCCATATCTGTAATCATCTGAATTTCTTAGCTCCATTCCATTTAGCACCCATTTTACCTCAGAGGCACCAGGAATGTTGGCTTTCAAAGTCACTTTCTGCCCTTCAGACACAGTCATTTGAGTCGAAGAAGCTCTAACTTCTGCTTTCAATTGTTTGACATCTTCAGTAACAATTGACTTTTTAATGACTTCTTCAATTGCTGCTTTTTCTTCAGCTGCCACTGATGATTTCTTGTGGGTAGAAACAGTAAGTACTTCATCTCCTTTCTCAGCTGATTTATGAGTTTCAGAGACACTTCGTACCTGGGAATGGATATTTTTAAATACTTGGCCGGTAAACTGGAAGCTAGTTTTTGAAATACCTCCTTCTCCCATAATTTCACAAGTATATTCTCCTTTGTCAGATTCTGTGAGGTCATGGATTTTGAGCTCGTATGTGCCATCTGCTGCATAATGGAACTTGAAATGATGGTCTTCTTTCAGTTTTTTGCCGTCTTTATACCAAGCCACTTCCCTGACGCTTAAAGCGCTACTTTCAACTGCACAGGATAACTTCACCTTATCTCCAAGGGTTTCTGCTTTCAGTTGCTCTTTTATCTTTGGAGGAGAAGCAGTTGGTAATTTCTCCACTGGTGCTGTTTTGTCTCCAGGTGGTGACTTGGCTTTTGGGTGGGCACTGATGGGTTCGGGAGATTTCACTCGTTTAGGAGACTTAACTGGCTCTGGAGACTTTACACGAGGCTCAGGAGATTTGACTCTCGGAGGTGACGTAATTGCTTTTTCAGGGATTCTTTTTCTTTGAACGGTCAAAGTGAAGTGCGCTTCCTGTCTTCCTTCAGAGTTTTCCACCACAACAGTGTAACTTCCTTCATCTGAAATCTGGACCAAAGAAATTTCAAAAGTAGATTTGTACTGTGTCCGTGTTATTTGGAAGCGCCTGGAAGAAACAATAGGTTGACCCGCACGGACCCATGTTATTGTTGGTGCTGGTTCACCATCAACGTCACACGAAAATCTTGCAGTCTCGCCTTCGGAAACTGTGATTGACCGTGGTTTTGTAAGGATCGTTGCTGGCAGAGTGCTCTTAAATGCCTTACGTACTGTCCTTTCTTCCAGTGATTTCTCTTCTGAGGCAGTGATTTTTTCTTCAGAAGAAGCGTGGTGTTCATATGATAGAAGTGACTCTCTTGTTGCTGACACTTCTGATTTGACCTCTCTTACTGAGGAACTTGCTTCTGTAGCAGATGCTTTCTTAAATGATGAGACTGCATATGCCTCTGTTCTTGTCAGGTCAGGTAAAATTGACCTTGGTACTTCTTCATCTCTCCGCTGGGAAGAGTATGTAGTGTAATCTCCTCCAGTAACATCTAAGGTTGCATAATCAGAACATTCTCCTTTGTAGTTTGTGCATACAGCCCTGTATGTTCCACTGTCATCAATATGGCAGTCGAGAATTTCCAGTGTTAATACCCCGCTGGTATTCGAGAAATGTATCTTACTGCTCTCCTGGAGCTCAATACCATTGTGGTACCACTTCACATCAGCCGTTGGCTTTGACTGGACATTCAGAATGAACCTGGTGTTGTGGCCACATGGCACACGGTGTGAGCGCATTCTCAGAGTGATGCGAGGAGCATGGTCAAGGGTGAAAGGCTGTTGAGTTAGGACTTCATATTTCCTTTCCATAGTTTTCTGTGTTTTCAAAGCAGATTTCATGGACTCATATCGAGAAAAGATGTCAAATCTTGCCATCCTTTCAAACCGAGAGAGTGATCTTTCAGTAGAAACCGGGCTAGGTGAACGTGGTCGAGTTCTCTCTGGTGTTGGGGATCTTCTTTCACTTTCCTCGGGAGGTCGTGAACGGGGTCTAATTAATTCAGATACAGGGCGCATCAACTCAATGTAAGTTGGAGAAAGGGATCTTCTTCTCCTTAGTAATCTGGAAGGAGGTGAAAATTCCCTGTGAACATGTTGCACCATTTCTATTTCTTCTTCTTCTTCTGATGTGATCTCAGTTATTTCTCTTTCCCTCCTTCTCCTAAGTCTGCTCTTTTCCTCTTCTGCCATATATTCCAGCTCACTCTTGTACTCAGAGAGTCTTTGAGTAGCGCCAACAGGACGGAGCAATTCTTCATCCTCTCTTTCAGCCATTATTCTTTGCTTTTGTTTGGGGGGTCTGTAGGCAGCTCTGTCATAGCGCTGACGTAGCTCTGCATAGCTTGCGCTTGTGTCAGCTTTAGTTGGGATATGGTAGCTGGAATACCTCAGCTCTCTCTTTCTTTCTTCCTCTGACTGGACCTGTGTTCCTGCAGTCGAGTACCGAAGTGCAGACAGCTCAAAGCGTGGAGGGCTTCTACTTGGTGGGGAAGCAGAAAAGCCTAGCTCGAGCTCTTCTTCGAGGCGCAGTCTTTCCTCTTCAGTTCTCTTCATGGCTAAATAGTCCTCAATAGGCAGGAGTAATTCCTCATCAGATAAATCACCAAGTGACCGCCTCCTTGGTCTATAGTAAAATTCGTAATCTGGAGACGGTGCACGCCGACGTGCTGGTCTCACAGTTTCAAGATCATCTTGTGTTAGCTTTGGTATGCGCCATTTAGGCTTATACTGATCAGAAATGCGTGGCAGTGGCATCACGTAGAACTGCTCCCACCTGGAAAGACGTATGCGTTTCTGGCGTTTCTGAACAGTTCTCTCAAGTTTTCCTGGCATTTCATACTGGTCTCGCAGCCTCTTGTACCATTTCATATCTGACAGAGGCACAAAGTGTTTAATGGTCTGATCTTCCTCAAGAGTAGTGCGCACATGTTTGCGAGGCTCTGGAACCTCATACGGCATACGAAGTTTTCTTTCTTCCTTCTTTTCTTCTTTCTTAATTTCATATTCACCTTTGACAGTCTTAGTGCTGACAGCTGGTTTGTATAAGATAGCAGCTTCTCTGAGAGCCTCTTGTGCAGTTTGTGTCAATGGAACAGCTTCAACCCCAGAAAGGATCTCTGCCATTCTTAAGGTCTTGTCAATTTGCCTTTGTACGTGCTTCTCCCGCTCTTCTTCAGTCTTGTACTCACGCTTGACATATTTCAGGCGTTCGACTTTTAGATAAGCCTGGCAGCTTGTAGATCCAGCGCTGTTTGTAGCAGTAACTCTGTAATAACCGCTGTCTTCTGGTAAAGTATCTCTGATATGCAAAGCATAGTAATCTAAACCTTCATGAATTATATCAAAGTTAGGACCAAAGGATAGAGGTTGACCATCTTTCTCCCATGTCAGTGTCGGCTTTGGTATACCAGATACCCTGATCTCAAAACTGACATTTTGGCCTTCTTGGCATTCAGCATTGGCCAGCAGCCTTTTAAACATTGGCCTCAGCGTAGTATCTGCTGGAGGTGGATGTGGAATCACAGTCAGCTTAGCTTTGCAGCTGTCTTCCCCATATTTATTGCGTGCTATAATACTGTATTCAGCATCGTCCTCTTCAGTGACTTTATTGATGATGAGTTGGTAAAGACCTTTGTCTGATTCAAAAGTATACTTATCGTCATCACCAGGTTTGATTCTCTGGCCCGATTTGAACCATGTCAATCGAGGTTCTGGGTGGACTGTTATAGTTACACCAAACCTGACATTTTCTCCAACATATGCAGTGCGATTATACAAAGGCAAAGTAAATTCTGGTGGATGCTCTAAGAGTCTCATTGCATCAACCCGGCGTTTCACTTTCCTAACAGCTCTACATCTGTAGTGCTCAGACATTTCTCTCACACCTTTAACAAAAAGTTCTGCATAAGAGCTGTCTTCACCGTAGTCGTTTACAACCTTGCATCTGTAGGTTCCATCATCTGATTTAGAAACATCTTTGACATACATTGTTGCCACACCTTCTTCATAATTGATTTCATATTTCTCATTGTTTTCTAGTTGCCTCATACCGAAGTACCAGGTGACCTGTGTGGACTGATCATAGTTTTCAATCTTACACACGTATTTGGCATGCCCTCCTTCTTCTGCAGCAGCATGGTTTATCTGCCCAGCAATGGGACCAATGTCTATTGGAGCAACTTTAACTTTGGCCACTGTTACACCTTTCTGAGATCTAATTGCACCTCCACAGGAAATACGGGCTACTGACACAACTGTGTTCCACTCCTTCTTTACTAGAGTGTGGTAGTAACGCCTGTGTCTTAAGGTCTTGATGGTTTTAGTGCTGGTCTTCTCTGTTTTCTGTTTAAGCCACGTGTGATTAAGTGCTTCAGCAGCTGTCATTCGAGCTTTTCTTTCCTTTACTAACAGGCGATCGATGAAGTCCATAGCCTCAATGCTTATGTCTTTGAATGCTTCATCATCAAAATTGTATTCAGCATTTAGAATATTTTCAATAACTTGTTGATTTGTTTCAGCAATGAAAGGATTAATGCCGCTGAGAAGTATGTAGGTTAAAGCACCAACTGACCACATGTCAGTTGCTGTGCTGACCAGATCATGGTGATGTACTTCAGGTGCATAATATTCAGGTGAAGTGAACTGGAGTCTAAAGCTGTCTCCAGGCTTCAGTTGTCTGGCTTGACCAAATTCGACAATTTTAACTACAGAGCTCCTTCTTGTGAAATAAATAATATTGTCTGGTTTGATATCAAAATGTCCAATGCTGTGGCGATGTAAGAATTCTAGTGCATCACAGACCTGGCGTACATAACTTACTATTTCTCTTTCATTCAGTTCAAATGAAGCTGTGCTGATTCTTTCAAAGATATCGACTCCCGAAATGAATTCAAAGATCATGACCAATTCTTCAAGGCTCTCAAACGATTCGTGAAGATACAGGATATTTCGGTGCCTAGCAATGTTTAGAATAGAAATTTCTTTCTTTACCAAAACTTGGTCAGCACCTTTTACTTTGACAAACTTAGCCAGGTAAGTCTTCTTTGAAACTGCCTCAACACAGCGGTGTGCAATGCCAAACTGCCCACGTCCAAGCTCTTCTGCAATCATGTATTTGTCGTAGAGTTCCTTCGTAGAATAATGAGCAGCTTTAGCTGTGGTGACTTCTCTGGTTTCATCAACCTCTTCATCATAGTTCATTACTCTAGTCTTATCTTCCTTAGTTATAATTGGATCAGTAGGTTCAGAAGGCTGGCTTTGGCCAAATTTGTTTTCTGCAATTACACGGAACTGATAGGTGGTCTTGCCAAATAGGTTCACTACTGTGTATCGTGTCTCACGAGCTTGTGCAACACGAATCCATCGCTCTGCTGTTGTAGCACGTTTCTCAATAATGTAGTTTACGATCCTGCTCCCACCATCAGTGGCTGGTTCAATCCAGGTTAAGTTGACTGAATCCCTCGAAATGTCTGTTACTTTCAAACCTCTTGGTGGATCAGGCACATCAGCCACATCTAATTCAACTGTTTTTTGATCAATTCCAAATCTGTTTTTGGCACAAACAATGTAAAAACCTGCATCTTTTCTGTCAACACCATTTGGGAAAACAAGAGATGTGAATGATCTTGTAACAATGACTTGGTAATGTCCATTAGTATCAATGAGATCCTGTCCCTTCTGCCATGTGATCACAGGGGGAGGCTTGCCACTGAATGGGATCTTGATGCTCACTACTTCCCCTCGGAGGGCATGAACAGCTCCCATACCTTCCAGGTTTTTGGGCAAGTGAATCTTTGCAGGAACTGGAACAAAAAGAGGAAGGAAGAAACAACACATGAGCAAAAACACCTGAGAAGAGCACCAATAATCTGACTGCTCAAAATTTAACAAGAATCTGTCTTGGGAATTGAGACCCTTCATTTACCTTCAACATCCAAAGAGGCAGTGCCAGACACTGATCCTCCTTGATTGGTAGCTCTAACTTGATATACTGTGGCATCATCATCTGTTACATTTGTAATGATTAGCTGGTGGTATCCACCCTTGAATTCCTGTATTTTGATCTTTTCACCATCTGGCATGATTTCTTTTCCCTGCCTGTACCATTTGACGACTGGTTTAGGATGACCAGTGACTTTGCAGACAAATGTGGCGTTAGCTTGAAATTTCACATTCAGGTTTCTTAGTTCTTCCTTGAAATGTGGAGCTTGAATTGGTACATCAGATTTTGGAACGACTGGTTGTGATACCTCACTCCACTCGCTTTCACCACCTAGATTTTCACATTTTACACGGAACTCGTATTCAAGGCCTTCAATAAGGTCTTTCACAGAGAATACAGTTTCACGAATTTCATCTGTTGTTACAGAAATCCACTTGTTTTGTTTCTTCTCACGCTTCTCAAGATAGTATGTTCTGATCTTGGCACCTCCATCACTCGCAGGTGGCTTCCATGAGACAACACAAGAATCTTTTGTGATAGCACTTGCAACTGGCTGACCAGGTTGTCCCGGTTTTTCTGTAAAGAATAAAGAGATTCAAACATTGAAGTGAAGTGAACTTGCCTTAGTAATTACACAGGCATACTGAACTGGATATTTTGGTGTTCACTTACCAAATGGAGGCTTCATAACGACAACTGATGAGACTTCCAGTGCTTCACTAATTCCATATGTATTCTGAGCAGAAACACGGAAATAATAGCCTGCGTTTTCAGTTAGATTAACAATTCTACAAGTTGTGCCTGAAATGCTTGAAGATACAAGTTCCCATTCTGCTCCTTCCTTGGCTTCACGTTTCTCTATGACGTAATTTGTTATCATAGCACCTCCATCGTCCTCTGGTGGTTTCCAGCTAATCACCACAGAGTTCTTTAGTACAGATTCTATAACGATCGGCCCTTCTGGTTTATCTGGCTTATCTGTAAAACAGAAAGCAGCATCTTTTTAGTTCTTCTTTTGCTACTCAGTATTTTAGAAAATATTCCACAAATACACCGAAAATAGAATTCTTTACCTTGTATTTCCACATTAAGTACGGTGTCAACTGTTCCAAACGTGTTACTGAGTTGCACTTTGTACTTCCCAGCATGAGTTTTGTGCTGGACATTCTTAATTGCAAGATGAGTATAATGCTCTGTGTTCTCAATAGTAACTGATTCTGATCCTCTCAGAGGTTTGTTGCTGTGGAACCAAGTTATTGCTGGTACTGGTCGGCCAATATACACAACGTGAAGGCGGAGAGTGCCACCAGCACCAGCATAGTATTTCTCTTTCAATGGGAAGCCAGGATGGAACTGAGGAGGAGCCTGCAACAATAGCTTGCCACTAGTTTCAATTTCTCCAACATCGTTGGTAGCCATACAAGTGTAGAGACCTTCATCCTCTTGTTCATCTGTTAATACTGTCAGTGTATGGTTGCGTCCATCAGATGACATTTTGTATTTTCGGCTCTGCACCAATTCTTTGCCAAAGCGGTACCATTTAATATCAGGAAGAGGTCTCCCAACAATCTGGCATGTCAGCTGAGCTGCTTCACCCAGTTTAGTTGTAACATCCTGCATTTCTTTTCTTATGGCAGGTGCTTCTCCAGCTAAAAGAAAGAAGAAAAAAAAGGATGACAATTAACATGAAATGTTCCTCTATTCTTATTTACTGAAATTTAACCTTCATTTACACTTGTGCCTCTTACATTTGAACAACTGGACTGCGCCTTAGGACAGTCCTGTTGGCAAATAATTTGTAAAGCACAGTCAGTGTATCACTGTGGTTTATGACACATGACATCACAGCAGTATTGCAGCAAATATGACAGTGTATTTTTTGCTTACATGTTAATTTAGTTTTCACTGCCATAGCAGTCCTCCGAGGTCTGCTGAGGCCAGTCTGATTTTCTGCAAAAACACGGAATTCATATTCTGTGGCCTCCAATAAACCTCCTACTGTAAACTGTCTGTCCTTGATGAGTTCTTTATTGCATTTTTTCCAGGTGCTTTCTCCAGACTGTCGATATTCAACCCAGTATCCAAGGATCTCTTTGCCACCATCGCTTTCAGGTCGTTCCCATTCCATTGTAATGCTGTCCTTGGATATCGAAGTGATCTCAATTTCTCCAGGTTGGCTTGGTTTGTCTGAAAATTGCAAAATATACAGAAATAAAATTCCTTTCTGACTGTTACTAGATTGTTCTTCACAAGATCTATTAATGCAAACATTTTCTTACCAAATGGATCCTTGCATACAACTGGTTCAGAAGCAGGACTTGCTTCACTTTCACCAATTTCATTTTGAGCAACAACACGGAACTGATATTCAGCATCTGGAACAAGTCCCGTGACTGTGTACATTGTAGTAGTGATCTGCGTTTTGTTATGCCGGACCCATTTTTCTGTAGATGTCTCCTTACGTTCAATGTAGTACCCAGTTACACGAGAACCACCATCATCTTTAGGTCTGGACCAGGACAAGTTAACTGAACTCTTTGTGACATCAAGCACTTCAGGTGGGTTGTTTGGAGGCTCCGGAGGATCTGATAATAATAAGATAATAACAAGAACACGATTAGTAGAAATAATAAAGCCATAGCATTCAACTGTTTGCACATACTATTGCACTTGTAGAAGCATAATGTAAGTAAGCAAGCAGTAGTCATTAAAAAAAGTTTTAAAAGATTTAAAATGGGGACTTACTCAGCGGTGTCTTTGGTACAGCTGGTTCTTCAGATTTGAGAGATTTGCTAATGCCAAAATGATTTTCCGCAGAAACACGGAAGTGATATTCCACATTTTCTTTTAGACCTTTCACCACCAAAGATGTCCCTTTTACTCTAGAATCAACAGTGTACCAGGCAGTCTTTGGTACTTCTCGTCTCTCAACAACATAACCTAGTATATCTGCACCACCATCATCTGTGGGAGGTCTCCAGCTTACTCTGACAGAACGAGCTTGTATATCATCATACTCAAGAGGCCCTTCTGGTGGATTTGGAATGCCAATCACTCTGACTTTAATATACACAGCTTTTTTGCCACACTTGTTTTCAAGTGCCAGATCGTAGGTGCCAGAATCTTCTCTTTCTGCATCTTTGATCACAAGTTCTGTGTGAGTTTCGGAGGTTGCAATCATGGCCCTTTTGCTGATGTCATGTCCTTCTTTGGTCCATTTGCATACCGGAATGGGCTTACCCTTAATGGGTATTGTAAGCCTGATAACTCCACCTTGTCTCACCATGAGACCTTCCTGGTATTTTTCATCAAGTTCAAAGTCAGGATATTCTGTAAAGAAAATTAACATCTCAGGCCACGTGTGTTTTACAGGTATACACTTTAGCTAAATATTTCTTTAGGATGGGTTTCAATAGGAGTTAAGATGTGAAGTGTCTTACCAAGCATTTCAGTAATTTTGACCGTTCCTGGCACTTCAGCAGGTTCTCCTGGCCCACCAGCATTACAGGCTAGCACGCGGAATCTGTACTCTGCGCCTTGTGGTAGATGTGTCAAAGTGTATTCACGAATCTTGGTGGGAGTGGTATTGCATTTGGTCCATTCAAATTGATCTACCTTCTGCATCTCAATTAAGTAGCCGGTGACTTTAGAGCCACCTTCATCTTCTGGTGGACTCCAAGCCAGAGAGACAGATGTTCTTGTAGTGTCAGTGACTCTTGGATTCTGAGGTTTCCCTGGAGGAGCTGGAAGAGAAGACCACATGAGGGCTCAGTAAGATCATCTTTATGAAGATTTAAAACACATAACAAATACTAACTTCCAGCATAAGATCTGTATGTAGTCACTATAGGATTTATATAGGGAAACTTGGAAGAAAAGATTTTCACTAATACTTTTTTCTTGGTTCCTTCCAGTCAGAATCTCCTCTGCTCTTCATAAACACATGCAGATAAATTTTCAAATTACTAAAAAGAGTGACTTTCCGTTCCATTCTGCCATAATATGCTTAATCTATGTAGGAAATTACTTACCAATTGGATCCCTGGCAACAACAGACTTGGAAGGACGACTGGGTTTCCCAGCACCTCTTGCATTGATTGCTGTGATGCGGTGTTCATATTCTAATCCTTCAACCAACCCAGTGGAACGGTAACGAGTCATAGTGACCGGAACTTTGTTTGCACGAATCCATCTATCTGCTCTAACTTCTTTGCGTTCCACAATATAACCAGTAATCTGAGAGTCACCATCATCATCTGGAGGATGCCAAGTTAATGTCATACCATCTCGAGAGACATCAAACACTTCTGGAGTGCCAGGAGGGCCAGGGATACCTGTAAAAAGGAAGCACAGACTTAGCGAAAAAAGCATCAATAATTTTACACAGAGAAATATACAATGTACTATGAATGATAATGTAGTATCAACATCGCATCAAACTCTTTTAAATCAAAAAATATCAAAATACTTTACAAACTAGGCCAATGAAATAATCCTGCTTTTGTAATGGGGTGTAAAGCAAATTTTCTGTAATAGTAGATAGATAGCTAACAGTAGATCTGAGCACAAAAAGTCCATGCTTACTGTCCACATTCTCTGTGGTGCTTTTACAATACCTAAATAAGCCTATGGATAGTGTTTTTCCCCAGTAACATACAAAGGCTACAGTGTAGCACAGTGTATCCCATTATTTGGCAAAAGAAGGTGGTAACATTTAGGAAAATCTTATCTGTGTGTGGCTACATAAGCCATGTAAACATGCATATATTGTTCTTAAAGGTAGACTTACGAATTCTGCTCTTGCATTCTATAATCTCAGACTGCAGGTAAGATCCAATTCCAAAGCGGTTTGTAGCAGCCACACGGAACACGTATTCTGCACCTTCAACAAGCCTGGTGAACTTGTATGTTGTTCTGGTTACCGACTCTGAAACTGGCAGCCATCCAGGACGGTGAGCATCACGCTGCTCTACCACATAGCCACTAAGTGTAGCTCCACCGTCCAGCTCAGGTGGCTCCCAGGAGATGGTTACATAATTTGAATCAATTTCATCAATTCGGATAGGTCCAACAGGTGGTCCAGGTTTGTCTATGAAAAATAAAATTAAAAGCCAAAAAATAGTGTTGAGAAAAGAATCATATCGATGGGAGCAAAGTTCAGACAAATGAAGATCACGGATGATTACTTTCAGCAGTTCTTACCAAGGATTATAACTTTTATTGTATCAGTAACTGTTCCAGTTGTGTTCTTCAGTTCAAGTGTATACTCTCCAGTGTCATGAATGGTGGTCTCACGAACTGTCAGTTTAGCCATTTTGGCAGCAGTCTCCATTTTGATGCGTTCTGATTCTTTTAGTTTAGAACCAGCCAAGAACCAAGATGCAGCTGGAGGTGGCCGTCCTCCAATTGGAATAGCTAACTCGATGGGCTTGCCAGCAGGTACATGAATTGTCTTCTGAGGTATTCCGGCAAGGTCAATTGTCGGCAGAACTAAGAAAAGAAAGAAGTACATTGATTTTCTCAGAATATGTTTTATAAATATTCCATTCACTTGGTGTCAGTTTCACACTGTTATTTTTAGCAGTAGATACTTACCTTTTTGGTCCTGTACTGTTACTGCTGTGACAATCTCTCGTGCTTCTGAAACACCCTTCTGATTCTGTGCTCTGACCCTGAACAAGTACTGTTCGCCTTCATTGAGAGAGATAATTGTATGTTCATAGACAGTAGGCTTTACTGTCACTACCTTCAACCATCTTTCTGTTCCAGCTTTGCAGGCCTCAATAACATAGCCAGTCAATCTGCTGCCACCATCATGTGGTGGTTTCTCCCAAGCAAGAGTAACAGTTGATTTGGTGATGTCGATCACTTCCAGTTTTTGTGGTGGCATAGGTACATCAGATACTAATACTGCGTCAGATGTTTCACAAGCTTCACCAATGCCATAAATATTTTCTGGCAGTACTCTGAAATAATACAAAGCTCCTTCCAGAAGTCCAGTAACTCTATAAAATGTCTTGCTGCATTTGGTAGTGACAGTCTTGTAAGCTCTCATGGAAGCTTCACGTTTCTCAATTATATAATTGCTGACAGGGGCTCCACCATCAATGGTTGGAATGTCCCAAGTAAGTGTTGCAGAATCTCTTGATACTTCCTTAATTCTCACTGCAGCTGGTGGACCGGGTGTATCTAAACCAAAAAGAAAATATTTTTTTTTCTTTGAGATCCCTTCCTCAGATTGAGTTCTGAATTAAAACAACAACAATAAATAATAACAATAACAGTAGGATTTCATTTATAAATGGGATTGTTTAGTTTGGAAAAGAGGAGGCTCGCGGGAGACCTTATTGCTCTCTACCACTATGTGAAAGGAGGTAGATCATGGACTCTTGTTCCGGATAACAGCGATAGAATAAGAGGCAGTGGCTTTAAGTTGAGCCGAGGAGGTTTAGGTTGGATATTAGAAAAAATTTCTTCTCAGAAGCAGCAGTAATGCATTGGAACAGGCTGCTCAGGGAGTGGTGGAATCACTGTCCCAGGAGATTCTCAAGAAAATAGTAGATGTGGCACTTAGGGACATGGGTTTAGAAGGCATGGTGGTGGGACTAGATGATTTCAGTGGTCTTTTCCCACCTTAATGATTCTACGACTGTAGCTTAGCTCAGCTTTAGAACTTCATATTTTCCTCTATTTCTTTGACTTCTTCTCAAACAATTTCATGCTGTTTAGAACTACAAACTTCCTTTGGAAATGACTGAATTTCTTACTCCTCAGTAACATGCACCACAAGTAGTCTAATAACCATGTATAACTGTAGAAGTACTTACCATACACTTTCACAGAAATAGTTGCTGATTTTTTTCCTGATTGGTTTTCAGCTTCAATTACATACTTTCCAGCATCGTACCGATTAACTTTATCCACAATAAGTAGAGTGTAGCTGTCTGTAGTATCGATAATACCTCGACTTACAAGGTCAACACCCTGCTTGCTCCACGTGATTACAGGAGCAGGTCTACCCGACACAGAGACCATCAGACGCAGGGAACCACCAGCTCTCACTGTTACTGTCTTCCTCAGGTCATCAGCAAGCTCAAGCTCAGGTTTTTCTGACAAAGAGTACAAGAAACATAAAATGAATTAATGTTTTAGTAGTTTTAAAAGAAAATAGAATTATTCTTTAAAATACACGTTGAATTTTTCAAATTACCTATTCTTTCCACAGGTTCTATTTCTGCTGATGATTCACTAAATTCACTCATACCATTCACATTGGTAGCAGCAACTCTAAATTGGTATTTCTGGGTTGTTTTAAGACCAGTTACGGTGAACTCAGCATTCCTCAGAGTGGGAGTTGTATGTGGTCGGTACCACTGTTCAGTACCTTCTTCCTTCATCTCAAGAACGTAGCCTAAGATGTCAGCACCACCATCATATGTGGGCTTTGACCACGCTAAACTTATGCTGTGCATAGTAGTGTCCACAACTCTTGGAGCTGAAGGTGCTGCAGGAGTATCTTTGAAAAACAAGAAAATGTATTTCACGTTGGTTAAGGGAACATTTTACAGTTAAAAATAACTTATCAACAGTATAAACTGGGAAATGCATTTAAAATGAACTACAACTTCTTCTAAATTTTTTCAAATACTATCTAGATCAGTGAGTTCCTATGTCTTTCTGAGTATCCTAGTTGAAGCATGAATTTGGTTTTATGCTCCATTATTATAAGTAAAAGTTAAAATATATTTTAAATGTGGCAACTTACATGATGGTTCCTTGCATAACATATATTGTGAAGCTTCGCTAGGCTCGCTGTTTCCAGCAGCATTCACTGCAGTGACACGGAACTGGTACTGACCACCTTCCATAAGACCAGTAACTTTCAGTCTGGTATCATAAATAGTGTAATCTCTGTTCACTCGTGTCCAGCGCAGACTTTTCCTTTCACGTTTGTCTACAAGATAATCCTTAATCTCACTGCCACCATCTGATTCTGGTTTTGTCCACTGAATGATGATGTGTTCCTTGCCAACACTCACTTCTTCAGGAGTACCGGGCTGTGTTGGGATAGCTGTTGGTTTTAAAAATGAAGGGAAAAAAATTGTTTTACAAATTCTTTACCTATGACAGACATTCCACACATACTGACACAGAATGGAAGGTAGTAACACTCACTGAAAGCATTCCTGGCAATGATAGGTTCTGTTTCAAGTGGAACACCTGGCCCATATTTGTTGACACCTCTGACACGGAAGATGTACTCGTTATTTTTAATAAGTTTTGTTACCACACATGATAATGTCTGGCATTCGGCCTCAACAATAACCCAGTGAAGTCTGCTGGTTTCGCGCCTTTCTACAATGTAGTGAGTGATTTGTGCACCTCCATCCTCCTCAGGAATATTCCATGCCAGAGTGCACTTCTCTTCAGTTATCCTGCTTACTGTGATTTTTCCTGCGCATGGACCTGGTGAATCTGAGTAGAGGTAGAAATAAGTGTTATTATTAGCAACTAAGGAAAAATTCCTCACTCTTATTTTTACAGCAACACTTGTGTTTCTTGTTTAGTTTTTGGTTCTGTTGTTTGTTTGTTTGTTTGTTTTTTAATTTAATATACATTAAGCACAAATATTGATCACGAAAAACATACCAAGCACTTTGACAAGAACAGAAATTTGCTTTGTCCCACTGGCATTTTTCACTGTTAGAGTATATTTTCCAGTATCACTTCTGTCACAGAACTTGATAATTGCAATGGCTCGTTTGCTGGTGTACTGCAGAGATATCTTTTCACATAGGTCCAATTCCTTATCTCCTTTGGACCAGAAGACTTTTGGTTCTGGTTTCCCACCAATGGCCGCATCAAGAACAAGATCAGATCCAGCCCTAATGGTTACAACTTCTCCCTGCAACCTGGCATCGAGTTCAGCCTTTGGTGGTGCTGTCAGAGGAAAAAAAATAAATAAATAAATTACAAATTAGAAGATGGTATTAAAAATGGAACGCCATGTATTTAGTTGTTCCAAATGAATATTTCTTACAGTATTCATCTTTGCAAATGACAGCACCGGTTGATTCAGATCCTTTGCTAATCACACCAGCTGCATTCTTTGCTAGAACACGGAATTCATATGCTTCATCTTCACCAAGAGCTGTCACTGTAAAGAAGTTTTCTGAGACTATGGTATAATTGCATTTCAGCCAGCGTCCATCGCCAGATTCATTATATGGTTTCCGTTCAATGATGTATCCAATAACTTTACTTCCACCATCGTAAAGTGGTGGTGACCAGCTCAGGGACACTGTAGATCTGGTGACATCTGTTACTTCTGGCCTTCCCGGTGGATCTGGAGGAATAAAACAGAAAATGAGAAATGCCATTCTATTTTAACTTAATATACAAAACAACTATTGAAAATAATACTTACCAACTGGATTTTGAGCCACTACAGGTCTGGAAGCTTCACTAGCTTTGCTAACACCTGCAGCATTTAGAGCATAGGTTCTGAATTGATATTCTAGCCCTTCCACCAGCCCAGTGATTTTGAAGTTGCATTCACAGCATGGCACTTTATTTTCCTTCACCCAAAGGATGGTGTTGCGCTCTTTCTTTTCAACCCAGTATCCAATAACTTTGCTGCCACCATCATGATAGGGTTCCTCCCAACGAATTGCCATGGCATTTGCAGACACGGAATAAACTTCTGGCCTTGAAGGTGGGCTTGGTGGGACTAAACACAAATGGGAGGTTGGGAAAATATTAGTTATTAAAAATATAACAGCCAGAGGAGAACAACAACTTAAAAATAAAAGTAAAAATGTTTCACTTACCAAATGGATGTTCAGCAACTACAGTTTTTGATTCAAGGGGTTTGCTGACTCCAAATCTGTTTTCTGAGCTTACTCGAAAACTGTACTCCTGGTATTTTGTGAGACGGGTGACTTTGATCTGTGTACGTTTTACACTCGAATTTACCAGCTGCCATGCTGTTGTGCCAGATTCACGTTTCTCTACAATGTAGTTTGTAATATCACTGCCACCATTGTCTTCAGGTTCTTTCCAGGTCAACACGCAGGATTCAGCAGAGACCGATGATATTTCAATTGGGCCGGTGACTGGACCTGGCCGTCCTATGACTACCACTGTGACAGTGAATGTTTTCACACCAGCAGTGTTTTCAAGCGTGAGGTAGTATTTCCCAGAGTCGCCTCTCATACTGTCCTTTACAGTCAGTGTGGTTCTGTCTTTTGTTGTCTTGATGCTAACTCTCTCAGTTTCCTTCAGCCTCATCTCCTCAAGTTTCCATGTCACTTTTGGAGCTGGGCGGCCACTAATTGGTATATCAATAGTAAAAGTGCTTCCAGCCTTGCATGTTATGAGTTGTCTGCTTATTTCACTGAGATCTGCTGTTGGTTCAATCTGTGGCTCTTTAATAATAACAGAAGAGAAAGCTTCTCTTGGCTCACTGTAGCCAGCATCATTCTTTGCCTTGACCCGGAACTCATATTCAGTGTTTTCCACAAGGCCTTCAACAGTGAAAGTAAGTTGCTTGGTTTGACCAGCCGGAATCCATTTGTCAGAGCCTTTCTGTTTCATTTCAAGAAGGTATCCAGTAACACGACTACCACCATCATGGTCAGGTTTAAGCCAAGCTAAAACTACAGAAGATTTGGTAGTATCAACAATATCTAATCTCTTAGGTGGTGCAGGTTCTTCAGTGGCTACAATTGGTTCCGTCAACTCACAAGGTTCACCTACGCCATATTCATTTTCTGCTGACACTCGGTAGTAATATGGAACACCTTCTGCCAGATCAGTGACCTTAAAGATTTGTCGAGTGCATTTTGAACTCACCACTTGCCAGCTACGACGGCTTGCTTCCCGTTTTTCCACAATGTAGTGATGAATACGTGAACCTCCATCCAGTACAGGAGCATCCCACATTAAAGTAATAGATCCTCGGGTCACATCCTTAAATGTAATAGGACCAGGTGGACCAGGAGTGTCCAACACCTTGACAGTAAATGTAATTGACTTACTTCCACTGTTGTTTTCCACAGTAAAGACATATTTGCCAGCATCGTTTCTATTGCATTCCTCCACAGTCAATGTGCTAAATGAGTCAGTGGTTTGAATGTCAGCACGCAAGCTCAGATTTGCATCTGCTTTGGACCACACAGCAGTAGGAACAGGTCTTCCAGAGAAGGCAATAAATAGGCGAATACTTGCACCTGCTCTCACAATGTGAGTCTGCTTGAAGTTTGCATCAATGTCAATTTCAGGTGCAGAAAGCCTGTCTACAGTTTGGACTGATGCAGGAACTTCACAGCTTTCTCCTTTGCCAGCACCATTGACCGCACTCACTCTGAATTTATAGTGTTCTCCTGCCTCCAGATCAACCACGGTATATTTAGTAGCAAGAACAGTCTCTGCATTGACTTTCTGCCATGTTTCTAGATCAGCTTTGCACATCTCAATAATGTATCCAATTATTTCCATACCGCCATCAAAAACTGGTTTGGTCCACTCTAAGCTTACACTAGTCTTTGATGTATCCGTCACCCTTACGACATTAGGTGCACTAGGTGGGCTAACTGGTTCTCTGCATTTAATTAGCTTTGAAACATCACTTGGAGGTCCAACTCCTGCAGCATTTTCAGCCATGACATGGAATTCATATTCGTTGCCTTCAATAAGGCCAGTTACTCTGTATCTGTTCTCAGCAATGGGCCTCTTACTGATCACTTTAACCCAGCGCATGCTCTTCTTTTCTCTCCTTTCTAGAATATATTCATTTATCTCACTTCCACCATCTGACTTTGGTCTTGCCCATGTCAGAGTGATACTGTCTCCTGTTACGTTAGTGGGCTCTGGTGTTCCCGGGGCATCAGGAAGAGCTAAAAAAAAAAAAAAAAAAAAAAAAAAAAAAAAAAAAAAAAAAAAAAAAGGAAAAGAAAAACATAATTAGAAATAGAAGATTGTAACTCTATAGTTATTTCCACAGAATGAGATGGAAACTTACTGTAAGGTATTTGTGCTACAACTGGATCAGACTCCAATGGTCTGCCAACTCCAAATTTGTTTACTGCAGAGACACGGAACTGGTACTCATTGCCTTTAATTAATTTAAGTGCAGTGTAGCTGCAAGCTTCACACTTGTCATCAACTAATGCCCATGCAATCCTGCTGGTTTCACGCTTTTCAATGATGTAGTGGGAAATAGAAGCACAACCATCATTAGCAGGAGGCTCCCACCATAATGTCACTTTTTCTCCAGTGATGTTTGTGAATCGTATTGGTCCACCGACTTTTCCTGGCGCGTCTGTAAAATAAAAAGTTTGGAATTATAATTTATTGGCACTTAGAGTAAAATATTGGTATAAAAAATTGTACTAAAAGCATTTGGTGTGATACCTTGTATTCTGAATGTAATATCTTCTCGTTTAGTGCCTGATGCATTTTTGGCTTCTACTGTGTACACTCCACGATGATCCCGGGTAGCATCTCTAATGAAGATTGTGCTATATCCAATACCTGTAGTTATTTCTATACTCATTGTTTTTTCAATCTCCTTGCCATCCTTAAACCATGTCACCTTAGGTACTGGACGTCCTTTAATTAAAGCTTTAAGTCTAATGCTCTCTCCAGCTTTAACAGTTAGGCCTTCAAAGTGCTCAGGGCCAAATTCAATTGTTGGAGCAACTGAAAAAGGAAAATATAGTCTTCTTAACTCAGTAATTATAAAACATTGTTATATACAGAATTACAAACTGTAAGCTTATTTTTCCTGTTAGCAACATTCTACAACAGGTGAAAAAGACTATTGTATGTTGTTACTCTAGTGTAGCAATGATTACCCATGTCTGTCAGGTTTGGGTCCTCCATTTAGTTCCTCCTATGCTGGAGCATGATTCTGAGTTGAGTGGAAGGGCAGTCAAACATTTCTCCCCCCTATGACCTCCCATCTTCCACAAGGTCTACTTGGCTCCAGTATCCAAACAATTATGTTAAGAAATCTTACCATTTTCATCTCTGGTCATGATATAGCCTGAAGACTGTGAAGGTGGGCTGATGGTACCAACAGCATTTCTTGCAAGCACTCTGAATTCATATCGATCACCTGGACTAAGTCCTGTAACTGTATATTGGCATTCACTGACATCAGTAAAGTTACATCTCAGCCACCGGTCTTCACTTCCTTGCCGCTTCTCAATACTGTAGGCCACAATCTTACTGCCTCCATCACGCAGTGGGGGGGTCCATTTAAGAGTGACTGTTTCTCTGGTGACATCAATGTAATCAGGAGTACCAGGTGGATCTGAAAGGGGGGAAAAACAATGAAGAATTATTTTTTATTACTGTTCACCATAATCTAGAACACTAGAATTTTGGGGGATGACTGGTCATTCACTCACCTACTGGAGAGACTGCCAAAGTAAACTTGCTTGGCTCGCTGGCTCGGCTTAGACCGGCAGTGTTTTCTGCATACACTTGGAACTGGTAATCCAGACCCTCAACTAGCCCAGTAATCCTGTATTCTCTGCTAGATATTAATGCAACATTAACCTTCTGCCACAAAATACTGTTTCTCTCCTTCTTTTCAACGTGGTAGCCAATGATTTCTGAACCACCATCATAAGCAGGAGCATCCCACGCTATGGTCATTCCATCAGCAGTTACATTGTATACAACAGGCTTGCCTGGTGCACCTGGTGTTCTGAATTGATGCTTTGCCACAACATCTGCTGAGACAAGAGGTGGGCTTACTCCGTATCTGTTTTCTGCACGGACTCTAAACTGATATTCAGTGTCTTTAACGAGGTTTGGTACTTTGAAAGTTGTTCTAGCAGCACTCGAGCACACCAGCTTCCAGTTCATTTGAGAAGTTTCTCTTTTCTCAATACTGTAGCCAGTAATTTCACCTCCCCCATCATCTTCAGGAGCTTCCCATGACAAAACTACACTATCTGCTTTGACTTCATCTAGTCTTAAGGGTCCTTTTGGTTTAGATGGTGGACCAAGAGTGATGACAGTGATTGTAAATGTTTTTCTGGAGACAACATTATCAAGAATCAAAGTATATTTGCCACCATGCTCCTTTTTCACATTCTTGATACTTAAGCTTATCTTGTTTTCAGTTTTCTTGAAACGAAGATGTTCAGTTTCTTTAAGAGGGAGGTTGTCCTTCAGCCAGCTCATTGATGGCTTAGGTTTACCCTTATAGGGCAGTTCAATGTGAAGGTTATGCCCAATTCGCACAGTGATTTGACCTCCAGGAATGTCAGAAAGGTCAGCTTCTGGTGTTATTATATATTCTTTTACTGTAATGGGTCCAACAGTAACACCATCACTCATGCCTTTTTCATTTTTTGCAAAGACTCTGAATTCCATGACAGACAGCTCTTTAAGTCTTTCAACTTCAAATTCACAGCTCTTGCTTGTGCCTGCGTACGTCCATTCCTTTTCTTCCTGCAGTTTCTTTTCAATAATGTAGTCTGATATAATGCTACCACCATCATAGTCCGGTTTGCTCCAATGCAATTTAACAGAAGTTTTTGTAGAATCTTTCATGGCAAGGTCTTTTATAGGTCCTGGTACGTCTGCAGCTTTCACTGGTTCAGATGTCTCACAAGGCTCACCCAGTCCAATTTCATTTTCAGCAAGAACACGGAAGAAGAATGCAGTCTTTTCTGACAGGTTAGTTAGCTTAAAGGTAGTTTGAGAACACTTTGTTGTTACAGTTGACCAAGCCCTCTTTGTAGCATCTCTTTTTTCAACAACATAATTTGTTATTTCAGAACCACCATTAATGAGAGGTGGCTCCCATACCAGTGTAACTGTGCCACGAGAAACATGCTTAAGCTGCAGCTTCTGGCAGGCAGATGGTGTGTCAAGTACCTTCACATTCACAAATGATGATTTGGGTTCTCCAACTCCATTTTCAATTGTAAGAACATATTTTCCTGTGTCATCTCGAGTAACTTGAGGAATAGAAAGTAATGTTGATGATTCTGTATTCTGGATGATATATTTTTCATCAGTTCCGAGATTTTTGTCACCCTTTCTCCATGTGACAGTTGGAGGAGGTCTTCCTTTGAATGGAATCATTATTTCCACATCTTCACCTGCTTTAGCAATGATAGAGGTCCGGAGGGCAACATCCAGATCAATCTCTGGTGCCACTGTGGAAATAGATAAAAATGAATAATGCATATTTAGAAGGTAAAATAAAAAAAGGTCTGAAAAATAAAACCACAGAAAAGTTATGGAAAGGTACAGTACCGAGAATATCTTTAGCTTGAACAGGCTCTGTCATTTCAATAGGCTCTCCTTGTCCAGCACAATTTATAGCAGAGACGCGGAAATAATAATTAATGCTTGGCTGAAGGTGGGATACAACATATTCAGTTGTTCTCACTTCTCCCTTAGAGCTGACTACAGTCCATTCTTGCTCTTCACCTTCCCTTTTCTCGACCACATAGCTGGTAATTGGGCTTCCTCCATCATAAGTAGGTTTAATCCAGCCAAGGGTGACAGATGTCTTAGTTGTATCCACAACCTTCAATTTTGTTGGTGAGCCTGGCTTATCTGTAAGTGACAGTTTAAGAAAAGAAAGTCAGAAGCCATACGTAGAAGTAATCATTAAAAGGAATAAAATATCCTGCAGTTACACTTCCGCAAGCCATCTTAATTGCTTGCTGCCTATTGATCTCTAACCAATTAGACATATTGCATGTTGTTTCTTACCAACAGGATCTACAGCTTTGTAGAAGTCAGATGCTTCACAGAATGGACCTTGTCCAGCCGCATTGACAGCACAGACTCGGAAATGATATTCACTGTTTTCAGTCAGACCTGTTACTTTCTGTCTGGTGTCACGAATGGTTTCCTTAGTAACCTTGAACCAGCTAAGACTCTTCTTGTCACGCTTCTCAAGAAAATATCCTGATATTTCGCTACCTCCATCAACAGTGGGCCTACTCCAGACAACAGTCATAGAATTCTTGGTTATCATTGTGACTTCTGGTACACCAGGTGGTCCAGGTGCAACTAAATTAAAAAAATATACATATATGTCAGTAGGTGAACACTATGTGCAAATACCAGATAGGATGATTCAGTTCTATTACTGATGTTATATGGTTCTTACCAAATGAGTTTTTGGCTATAACTGGTTCAGACTCCAAGGAATCACCAACTCCAAACTTGTTCACACCACGGACACGGAACACATATTCATTTCCTTTGACAAGTTTTGTTGTAGTTATAATACACCCCTCCTCTTTCTCAGAAACTAAAGACCATACAACACGACTTGTCTCCCGCTTTTCAACAACATAGTGTGTTACAGGTGCACCACCATCATCTGCTGGAGGGTCCCACATTATTGTGATCTTTTCTGCAGTGACTGTCTTAAACTGTATTGGTCCAGTTGGGGGTCCAGGTTTGTCTGTATAAAATGCCAAAAACAAGGTGTTAAGAATTTTTTAGTAGATTATTGTTTAACAGTGTTACACAGTAATTTCTCAAGACATACCGAGTATCTGTAATCGCACATGGGCAGAGGCTGATCCCATGGCATTCTTCAGTTTTAGTTCATAGGTGCCACTGTTAAGTCGGGTTGCATCCTTGATGAGTATAGAAGCAAATTCTGTTGTGTTCTCGATAGACAGTAGTGAACTGCTTTGCAGCTCATTGCCATTTTTGAACCATTCAATTGTTGGTATAGGCTTTCCTGAAATGCCTAGTTTTAGCTTAATAGAAGTTCCTGCTTTGTATTTCACTACTTCTGTATATTCTGGCGGCACATCGATTTCAGGTGCACCTTAAGAAAAAATAAGAATAAAAAACAAAACAGTTAAGACTTGTCTTTAATAAAAGTAAAAATAAGCAATACTTTTTCTAAGCTAACAGTTACAAGCATTTTATAGATATTGATTGAAGCTAGCATGAGTAATTTAAATCAGAAAGCTGGAATGAGTTACAACACTACCAAAAATAAATAAATAAATAAATAAAAATAAGGCAACTATGTGTTATAAATATCACTTTGGCCATGGGACATGGGCTTACTTCTGTTGTTGAAAGAATAAACATGCCACAACTCAAACAAATGCAGATACAGCCAAAGATGTTAATTACAATCATGCTCAAAAAGTTCGCCATCATTCAAGTTTATCAAGATAAGTTAGCTTTCTGTATTAAAAAGGCTATGGTTCTACAAAACAGCACTGACTTTAAGAAGCACATAAAACTGTTATATCATTGCAAAACACTTACCATATGTATCAACACAGGTAACAGGACCCACAACATCTGATGGATTACTAATGGAACCAATAGCATTCTTGGCAAAGACTCGGAATTCATACTGGGAATTCTGTGTCAGACCAGATACTGTGAACTGAGTCTCAATAACATTGGTGAAACTAGCTTTTGACCATCTGCCATCTGGTAGATCACGTTTTTCTACAATGTATCCAGTGATCTTGCTACCACCATCAAATGCTGGCTTCTGCCATGACAAAGTAATAGCAGTCTTGGAAATATCTGAGACACGAACATTTCTTGGTGGTTCTGTGATAGAAAACATGAAAACATTGCAAATGAATAACAATCTTTATAATAATACTAACAAATGTTTTGGGTATTAGCTTACTCCACAAGAAAGAATACCACAGGGGAAAAGGAAAAGCACTATTTCAGTGGTTGGGTTTCTTTATTTTCTACAGAATACATACCACAAGCATCAATTGCAAGGACCGGATCAGAAGGATGACTTGCTTTTCCAACACCAGCTGCATTTTCAGCATAAACTCTAAATTCATAGATAAGGCCGGCACTGATGGTGGTGACTTTAAAGTGAGTTGTGCGAATGAGGGTCTTGTTAGCCTTCTGCCATAATATACTATTCCTGTCCTTCATTTCCAAGTGGTATCCAATGACAGGGCTGCCACCATTAGTGACTGGTTCGTGCCATCCGACTGTAATACTCTCTCGGGTGACGCTAGTGACCCACGGTGTGGAAGGAGGACCAGGGGTAGCTGATGATATTAAAAGAAGCGATTGTTAACAAAATGAGCCTTTCAACATCTGAACATTAGAATTTTGATCTGCTGTGTGAGAAGAGCATTACTTACTGTAAGGAAGTTTGACAACTACACATTGTGAGTCAACATGATCGCTGATGCCAAAGCGGTTCTCAGCTTTGATGCGGAATTGGTATTCTTCTCCTTTTGTGAGTTTCATGACTTTAATAACAGTTCTAGCAACGGTTGCAGAGACCTCAGACCAGGCAGCGGTACTTGTTTCTCTTTTCAGTACAATATAGTTGGTAACTTGACTTCCGCCATCATAAGCTGGTGGCTGCCATCTGAGTGTTACACTCTCCTCAGTGATATCACTAAGGACAACAGGACCAACAGGAGGACCTGGTCTATCCAGCACAACAATATTAACGAATGACTTTGTGGTGCCACTCGAATTGGCAGCAGTAATATCATATCTGCCAGCATCTGCAGCCACACTTTCTTTAAGGTTAACAATGAAGCTTTCTGCTGTTGTTTCTGTGTGAAATCTCAAGGTGGGTTTGATTGGTGCGCCATCTCTAGACAATGTCACCTTTGGCAATGGTTTTCCAGAAACTGGAATTTCAACTTTCAGGTTTGAACCTGCCCGAACATACACAGTGTTGTGAGGGAAGCCCTTCATGTCAATCTCAGGAGATTCTGAAAACAAAAACATTTTCAAATAATTAAAAAATGCTATCTATTCTAAAATATGAATTCAATTTAATGCATATTGACTTTTGTCTCATGACAGCCAGCTTACCTAATTGTTCTTTAACTGTAACAGGAAGAAGTAGTTCCTTAGGATCACTTAACCCTGCTTGGTTTTCTGCAGACACTCTGAAGAAATAGTCAACATTCTCCTTAAGACCATGGACAACATGATGAGTTGTCTTTACAACTGCACACTTAACCCATTTCTGCTGTCCTTTCTCAAGAGCCTCAATGAGGTAGCTCACAATTCTGCTTCCACCATCGTGTTCTGGTTTTAGCCATGACAGAGAAACACTGTCCTTTGTGACGTTTGTCACTCCAAGTTTTTCTGGTGGGCTGGGTTTTTCTGAGAAAAAAAGTTCAACAGGTTAAGCAACAAGAAATTATTCCTTTTTATGTTAGCGATTACACTGGATTGAGGGTTGGTTTTTTCGTTTTTTGTTTTTTGTTTTTGTTTTTTGTAATGAATTTGTACGTTAGAACACTTTAAGTAAAATGCAAGCAAAATTTAAAATTTATGCTGTTGTTCAGCATTTTCTTTTGTAAAATCACAAACATATCTACCACATATTTAATTTTCTTATTATAAACAGATTAAATATCTTGTATATTATTTTGAAATAAACATTTCAGAACATGCATAGTTGTATGTTACAGAATTGTTTTTTTTTTAGTGAAACATACCTGTTATTTTAGTTCCCTCCTTGGTCTCAGAAGGCACTCCAACACCATACTCATTCTCTCCAGAAACTCTGAAGTAGTAAATGGCGCCTTCTTGTAAACCAGTTACTTTATATGACAGGCGATGACAATTATTCGTCACAGTGACCCATGCTTTCTTGCTAGCTTCTCGTTTTTCAATGACGTAGTTCTTCACAGGTGCCCCACCATCGTTATCAGGAACATCCCAAGATAACACAGCAGATTCTTTAGTTACATCTTTTGTTGTTACATGAGATGGCGGGCCAGGAGTGTCAAGAACTTTGACAACTAAAGTCAAGGTAACAGTGTTCAGGACGTTTTGTAACGTTAACGTGTATTTTCCAGAATCATTTCTTGTTGCCTTTTCAATAGTAAGAGATGTGCGATTATCTGAAACATCAATGCTTGCTCGTGTACGGAGATCAGTATCTGGTTTGTTCCATGTTACATTTGGGACTGGTTTGCCTCTGAAAGGAACTGTCATTGTGAATGATTCACCAGCCTTTACAGTTAGTGTCTTTCGCATTTCACTGTCAATATCGAAAGCAGGTTCTTCCTCTCTTTCTTTTGCCAGGTGAGGTTCTGAGCTGTCACTTGGTTCACTGACACCCATTTTGTTGATGGATTTCACTCTGAAGACATATTCAGAGCCAGACACTAACCCACTTATGGTGTACTCTGTACCTCTTAAGTTCTGAATAGCAGTTGTCCAGTCAGTTTCATCAGTTTTCTTGTATTCAACTGTGTATGCAGTTACTGGAGCACCTCCATCAAACAGTGGCTTTGTCCACCCAATTGTGATATTTGACCTTGTGGAATCCATAATCTTTGGTTTAGATGGGGGAGATGGCAAGAAGATTGGATCTTCTGCCCGAATTAATGGTGTGCTTTGGCTTGGAAGGCTGAGACCAGCAGCATTTTCTGCATAAACTCGGAATTCATATTCACATCCTTCACGGAGACCAGATGATTTCACTCTTAAATCATATACCGGCTTTTTGTTTACACGTATCCATCTTAGGCTAGTTTTCTCACGTCTTTCAATTACGTAGCCAGAGATCTCATTGCCTCCATCAGACTCAGGTCTTGCCCAGCACAAAGTTATTGAATCTTTGCTTACGCTGGTGATCTCCAAAGAAGTAGGTGGACTTGGAACCGTAAATGGGTCTAAGGCTTTGACAGCAACACTTTCTAGAGGCTCACCAACACCATATTTGTTAATTCCCATCACTCTAAAAATATACTCATTACCCTTCAGCAGTTTTGTCACTTTACAGGATGTTGTCTTAAGCTCTCCTTCACAAATTGTCCATGCAATTCTGCTGGTCTCACGTTTTTCTACAACATAATAATCAATATCTGCACCTCCATTCTCTTGAGGAGGTCCCCATGATAAATGACACTTTTCAGCAGTAAGGCCAGTTATTTCTAGTGGGCCTGCTGGTGGGCCAGGTCTGTCAAGTACTTTGCAATTAATTGCCAAAGATTTTGTTCCTGCAACATTTTGTAATGTTAGTACATACTGTCCTGAATCAGCTCGGATACAGTCCTTAACTGTTATTGCAGTAGCGTAGTCTGTTGAGGCTATTTCAACTCTAGCTTTTCCCTCAAGTTCTTTGCCATCTTTTGTCCATGAAATTACTGGTATTGGCCGCCCTGCAATATCAGCATTGACTTTAAACACTTCTCCAGCTTTCACAACTACAACATCTCTGAATTTGACATCCATCATAATTCTTGGAGCCTCTACATCATCTTTTACAGTCACAGGTCCGGTTGATTCAGATGGCTGACTGAAGAGTCCAGCAGCATTCTTTGCAATCACACGGAATTCGTAACGCTGGTCTTCTGTAAGTCCACCTACATCAAAGTATGTTTCTTGCACATTTGTGAAATTACACTTTAACCAGCGGCCATCTGGCATCTCTCTGCGCTCAATAATATATCCTGTTACTTTAGCTCCACCATCATATTCTGGTTTAGTCCATTTCAGTGAGACACATGTTCTTGTAATATTAGTAACTTCTGGTTGACCAGGAGGATCACACGGATCTCTTGCAGCAACTGGTTCACATGATTTACTGCATTTGCCTATGCCTGCAATGTTTTCGGCATACACACGATATTCATACATCAGACCTTCATCAAGACCTGTAACTTTCATCTGTGTATCAGTTATAAGACTTTTGTTGACTTTTGCCCAAAGAATGCTGCTTCTTTCTTTACGTTCCAAGTGATATCCTAGTACTCTGCTACCTCCATCGTTAACTGGTACCTGCCAAGTTACAATCATGAAAGCTTTAGTTGCATGTGCCACATGAGGAGTACCAGGAGGTCCTGGGGGCTTGAATGGATACTCTGCCACAACAGATGGAGAATTAACATGTGTGCTCTTCCCATAACGATTTTCTGCGCAAATACGGAACTGATATTCAGAACCGGTAGTAAGTCGCGATACTTTAATTGATGTTCTTGCAACTGCTGCAGATACCATGTCCCAGGTTGTTGTGGTAGTGTCTCGTTTCTCCACAATGTAATTGCTAATATGGCACCCACCATCATATTCTGGAGGTTTCCAAGACAAAGTTACACTATCAGCACTAACTTCATCAATATGAACATCAGTTGGTGGTCCTGGTCTGTCAAGAACAACTACAGTTAAAGAAGCAGTTGTTGATCCAGCAGAATTTGAAAGATGTAACTCATAATGTCCCAGATCTTCATGTGAAGCTTCCTTGATGGATAGTGAAGTTGAAGTCTTTGATGTCTGAACATTCACCCTGGTTGTCTCTTTTAAGGGATTCCCATCCTTCTTCCAGCAAATGGATGGAAGAGGTCGCCCTCTGAATGGCACATCAATCTTAAGATCATCTCCAGCTTTCACAGTGAATGTATTGAAAAGGAGCTCAGCAGATGGCTGGATTTCAATATCTTTTGCAATGACTGGGACACCAAGTTCTCTTGGATCACTTTTCCCTTTTTCATTAGTAGCAATCACTCTGAAACTGTATTCTTCTCCCATAGTTAATCCTTTTATTGTTGCTTCTAATGTTTTTACTTGGGTACATGCGCTCCATTTTACACTTCCTTTAGTTTGCATTTCTACTATATAACCAGTAATTTTACTGCCACCATCACTCTCTGGCTTTTCCCATTTAATTGAAGCAGAGTTGCGAGTTACATCAACAAGAATGACCTTTGCAGGTGGAGAAGGTGGTTCTGAAGCCTTAATTGGCTCAGGTGTTTCTGCTGGTAAGCCAGCCCCATATTCATTTACAGCTAGAACACGGAAATAATAACTAGATCCTTCTTGTAGCTGAGTAATTTTGAAGGAATTCTTAGTGCAGTTATTTGTAATTGTGGCATATGCTTTTCTTGTAGATTCTCGCTTTTCAACTACATAGTTGGTAATTTTAGCTCCGCCATCAATAAGTGGTGGTTCCCACGCCAGTGTTACAAAATCTTTTTTCACTTCTCTGACTGTCAGGTTCACTGGTGCACTAGGTGTATCAAGCACTCTGACATTAACAAAAGCTGTTTTTTTGCCACTGTTGTTCTCTAAAGTTAGATTGTATCTGCCACTATCAAATCGATTCACATTGTCAATTACCAACATTGTGTAGGAACTAGTGACTTCGATCTGAGCTCGATCACTAATTGTTCCTTCTGCTTTCTCCCATTTAACTTCAGGTTCTGGTCTTCCTTTGATAGTGACAAACAGACGTAAGGTACCACTGGCACGTACAATGACTACTTTTCTGAGATCTGCATCAAGTTCAATTTCAGGAGGTTCAGTCTTGTCCGCTGCTATAACTGTGCCAGGTATAGTAGCAGGTTCTCCTACTCCTTCTGAGTTGATGGCACAGATGCGGAAGTTGTACTCCTGGTTCTCTTTAAGTTTTGTTACAGTGAATTGTTTTGCTTGTAGCCCTGTTGGTGGGGTGCAAGTAGTCCATTCATCAGCAGCTGCTTCTTTTGCTTCTACTACATATCCCTTAACTGGAGCACCACCATCATAAATGGGCTTACCCCAGGCAAGAGAAACTGATGACCTGGAAGTATCTGTTACCTTTGGATTGCTTGGTGGGCCTGGTGGATATAATACATCACAAGCACGATAGAAAGTGGACGGCTCACTGGGTTCCCCTACACCCGCAGCATTTTCAGCAGAAACTCTAAATTCATAGAAATGGCCATCAGTAAGACCTGTTACTCGGAATCGCAAGTCTGTCAGCCGTTTCTTATTGCATTTGGTCCACCGGACACCATCTTTGTCTCGTTTTTCAAGTATGTATCCTTCAATTTCAGCTCCCCCATTGTCTTCTGGACGACTCCACGTTACAACCATTGAGTCTTTTGTGATCGCTGAAACTTCAGGTGTTGAAGGAGGACCGGGGGGTTTGTATGGATTACAAGCCACAACTGGCTCAGATTCCAAGGGTTCTCCTGTTCCGTATTTGTTCACTGCCATTACACGGAAAATGTACTCATTGCCAGCAAGGAGTCTAGTTACTTTGTGGCTAAGGGCCTGCACATCTGTAGCTACTTGTGTCCATGAAAGCCTGCTTGTCTCTCTCTTCTCAATGATATAATGTGAGATACTGGAACCACCATCATGTAAAGGTGGAGCCCATGCCAAGTAGCATTTTTCTGCTGTTACACCTGTAACCTTCAAAGGTCCTTCTGGAGGTCCTGGCCTATCTAGCACTTTTACAGTAATAGGTATAGATTTTGTGCCACCAACGTTTCTGAGGTTAAGAGTATAGTGACCTCCATCTACTCTTACACAGTCTTTGACTGTAAGAGTTGTTTTCTGAATAGTAGATTTAATTTCCATTCTTGCAGTTGTTTCTTCAAGATCTTTACCATCTTTTGACCATGTAATGTCAGGAATAGGTTTGCCATGAATATCAGCCTCAAGAATAAAGGTTTCTCCAGCATGAACAACAATGACATCTCTGTATTTAGGATCCAGAGAAGCTCCCGGTGCTTCAATTTCATCTCTGGCTGTAATGGGCCCTGTACTTTCAGATGGTTCACTCAAGCAGCCAGCTGCATTTCTTGCAATGACTCTGAATTCATATCGTTGGTCTTCGACAAGACCACTTACTGTAAACTCTGTTTCTAAAACATTTGTAAAGCTGGCTTTCATCCACCGACCATCTGGTAGTTCTTTCTTTTCTACCATATATCCAGTTATTTTGCTTCCACCATCATATTCTGGTTTCTTCCACCTCAGTGTAATGTTATTTCTTGTAACAACAATTGCCTCTGGGCGGCCAGGTGGGTCACATGGATCTCGGGCAACATATAACTCTGATACTTTGCTGACTTTGCCAACGCCAACAATGTTTTCAGCAGAAACTCTGAACTCATATTCAAGACCTTCTTCAAGGCCATCTGTTTTATATGTGGTGTCTGCAATGAGTGACTTGTTCTGTTTTATCCAAAGAATGCTGTTCTTATCTTTACGTTCAAGATGGTAGCCAAGAACTTTGCTTCCTCCGTCATTAACTGGTTCATTCCATTGTACAATCATATGGTCCTTGGAAGCTGCTGTTACAAATGGGGTTCCAGGTGGCCCAGGCACCTTGTAGGGGTATTGCACAACAACTGGCTTAGAGACCAAAGGAGAGCTCTTTCCATATCTATTTTCAGCAGAAATCCTGAACTGGTATTCAGAACCTGTCTTAAGCTTTGTTGCTTTGATAGTTGTTCTTGCAACAGTTGCTGACACAATATTCCATGTGGTAGTGCTGGTGTCACGCTTTTCTACTATATAGTTGCTTATCTGACAGCCACCAGTATAATCAGGTGGATCCCATGATAAAACAACAAAGTCTGCGCTAACTTCATCAAAGCGCACAGGTCCTCGTGGTGGGCCAGGTTTTTCCAGTACAATTATACTCAATTGCTCGCTTGCTGTGCCTGCTGTGTTTGATGCCGTTACTGTATATTTACCGAAGTCCTCTTTGTTGCTTTCTTTAATATGTAGAATAGTTGACGTTGATGTATTCTCAATATTTAATCTGGTTGTTTGTTTCAGTGGCTGTTCATCTTTTGTCCAAGTAATACTAGGTTTTGGTCTACCTATAAATGGTACTTCTACTTTCAAATCTTCTCCAGCCTGTACACTGTATGTATTAAACATCAACTTAAAACTTGGCTCAATTGTCAAGTCTTTAGCTATCACAGGAACTCCAAGTGCTCTGGGATCACTTTTGCCTTTTTCATTGTAGGCAATCACATGGAATTGATATTCTTGGCCTGGACTCAGACCAGAAACAACTGCACTGCATGTTTTGGTCTCACTAACAACACTCCATTTTTCTGTTCCTTTAGGCAGCATTTCAACAATGTATCCCAAAATTCTGCTACCTCCATCATGTTCTGGTTTTTCCCATGTAAGTGATGCACTTCTCTGAGTAACGTCAGTGAGTGTTACTTTCCCGGGAGGCAGAGGTGGCTCAGAGGCTTTCACAGCATCTGCTGTTTCAGCTGGAACACCAATTCCAAATTCATTCTCAGCCATGACTCTGAAGTAATAGATTGCTCCTTCTGTAAGATTTTCAACTTTAAAGCTTGTCTTGCCACACTTTGCGCTTACATTTGCAAATGCCTTCCTGGTTGACTCACGTTTGTCTATTACGTAGTTCTTTACCTTTGCACCACCATCAATAATTGGAGGTTCCCAAGATAGTACAGCAGAATCCTTCTTTATATCCTTTACTATTAAGTTTTGTGGTGGTCCTGGCGTATCTAAGACTTTTACTATAACAAAAGCAGATTTAGAACCACTGCTGTTCTCCAACTTAAGAATATACTTTCCAGCATCATTTCTGTCACAGTTGTCAATTGAGAGTTGTGTGTAGTTTACGCCTTTATCAATTTGAACTTTTTCTGTGAATTCACCTTCTTCTCGAGACCATGTGATGTCAGGTATTGGTCGTCCCCTGAATGGTATGTGGATCCTAGCAGAGCCACCAGCTCTAACCACTATCCCTTTCCTTAACTCTGAATCAATATCAAGTTCTGGAGCTTCAAGTTTGTCTTCTGGTTTAATAGTACCAGGAACTGATGCAGCCTCTCCTACACCAACCTTGTTGAGAGCACAAACTCGTAGTTTATATTCCTGATGTTCAGTAAGCTTTTTGATTTCAAATCGAGTGGCACGTATACCTGTCTGTGGAGTAACAAGTGACCATTCATCTTCGTCTGCTTTGCAGATTTCTACAAGATATCCCTGGATTTCACAACCACCATCATAAATAGGTTTACTCCAGCCAAGTGTAACTGAACTTTTAGTGGTATCCACAACATGGGCATTTGTAGGTGGGCCAGGCTTGAACATGGGGTCACAGGCTTTAAAGTAAGGCGAAACTTGGCTTGGCTCACCCAATCCAGCAGCATTTTCAGCAGAAACTCTGAATTCATACTCATGATCCTCTGTTAATCCTGTAACTCTTAGTCGCAGATCTGTAATTCGTCGTTTATTGCATTTTATCCATCTGATACCTGCTCGATCTCTCTTTTCTACAATATACCCTATGATTTCACTACCACCATCACTATCTGGTCGGCTCCAGCAGACAGTCATAGAATCCTTTGTGATGTTGGTGATTTCCAAGGCCTTTGGTGGACTAGGAACCACAAATGGATTTTTCATCATTACAGGCACAGATTCCAGCGGTTCACCAACTCCGTATTTGTTAACTGCCATAATACGGAAAATATATTCATTTCCTTCCAAAAGTTTTGTTACTTTCAGCATTGTAGGTAGAACCTCTGAAGCAACAACAGTCCATGCTAGGCGACTAGTTTCTCTCTTCTCTACAATATAATGAGAAATATCACTGCCACCATCATGAAGAGGAGGAGACCATGCCAATGAACATTTTTCAGCTGTAACTCCGGTTACTTGGACAGGGCCCACAGGAGGGCCTGGTCTATCCAGAACTTTTACGTTTACTGGTACTGTCTTTGTTCCTGCAACATTAGAGGCTTCTAAAATAAACTGCCCACCATCAATTCTAATAGCATCTTTTACAATTATTAATGCACTGAAATCTGTGTTCTTTATCTCATATCTAGCAGTTTCCTCAAGCTCTTTATCTCCTTTGTACCACTTAATGGTTGGTAGTGGCTTTCCATGAACATCAGCCTCAAGTCTGAATGTATCACCAGCATTTACAACAATTGTCTCTTTGTACTTTGGATCCATTGAAATTCGTGGAAGCTCAACTTCATCCCTTGCTGTTATTGGTCCTGTACTGTCAGACGGTTTACTTATTGCACCTGCAGCATTCTTTGCAATGACTCTAAATTCGTATCTTTGGTCTTCGGTAAGCCCTGTTACAGTGAACTGAGTTTCAATGATATTTGTGAAACTAGCTTTCATCCAGCGACCATCTGGTAAGTCACGTTTCTCTACAATATACCCAGTAATTTTACTTCCACCATCATATTCTGGTTTGGTCCACTGTAGAGTAATAGAGCTTCTTTTTATTATTATAGCTTCTGGGCGACCTGGAGGATCACATGGATCACGAGCTACGTAGCACTCAGAAACTTTACTTGTTTTACCTATACCAACAATATTTTCTGCAGAAACTCTAAATTCATATTCAATTCCTTCTTCGAGGTTAGTTGTCTTAAAACTTGTGTCCTGAATAATAGTCTTATTCACTTTAGTCCATAAGATGCTGTTCTTCTCCTTTCTCTCAAGATGGTAGCCCAGTACCTTACTGCCACCATCATTTATTGGTTCATGCCATTGTACGACCATGGAGTCTTTTGTAACTATTGTCACAAATGGTGTGCCAGGAGGTCCAGGTTCTTTGTATGGGTACTGTGCTACAACTGGTGCAGATTCCAATGCAAAGCTCTGCCCATACCTGTTCTCAGCAAATATTCTGAACTGATATTCTGAACCAGTTTTTAGTTTAGTCACCTTTAGTACAGTTCTTGCAACAGTAGCTGAAACTGTTTCCCATACAGTGGTTGTTGTATCTCTCTTGTGAACAACATAGTTGGTGATTTGACAGCCACCTGTGTATGCTGGAGGATTCCATGACAAGGTAACACTTTCTGCACTTATTTCATCAAACTTCACAGGTCCAACTGGAGGGTCAGGTTTGTCTAGAGTTATAATTTCAATAGAGGCAGTCTTCTGCCCAACAACATTGGCCACTGTGATTTCGTAAGTACCAGTGTCCTCTTTGCCAGTTTCTTTAATATTCAGTACAGTGAGATCTGGCACATCACTGACATTGACTCTTGTTGTCTGCCTTAGTGTCTGGCCATCTTTTACCCAGGTAACAGTTGGTTTAGGTCGACCTGAAACTGGTACTTCTACTTTCAGATCTTGTCCCACTTGGATACTGTAACTGTGAAAAGCGGGCCTTACATCAGGTTCAATCACCAAGTCTTTGGCAACTACTGGAACCGCAAGTGCTCTAGGATCACTCTTACCCTTTTCATTTACAGCCATTACTCTAAAAAGATATTCTTCCCCTTGAGTTAAGTTAGTAATAACTGCTTCAAGTGTTTTCACACGAGCACACTCTGACCACTTCTCACTACCCTTTGCTTGCATTTCAACAATATATTGTATGATTTTGCTGCCACCATCATGTTCAGGTTTTGCCCAGCTTAGTGAAACACTGTTTCTTGTGACATCATCCACTGTTATTTTCCCAGGAGGCTGAGGAACTTCAGCAACTTTAATTGGGTCACTGGTTTCTGCAGGGAGGCCAATTCCATATTCATTCTCAGCAGAGATTCTAAAGAAATAATAGCAGCCCTCCTGAAGTTGATCTACTTTCCATGAAGTCTTGTGGCAGTTTGTTACAACAGCTGCATATGCTTTTCTTGTTGCTTCACGCTTTTCAATAATGTAATTCTTTATTTTTGCTCCACCATCCAAGAGAGGAGGCTCCCACGAAAGTGAAACAGAGTCTTTAGTGATCTCTCTGATTTTTAAATTAATAGGTGCACTTGGAGTATCCAGTACTCTTACACTGACAAAGGCAGACTTTGTTCCACTGCTGTTTTCTAAAGTCAGAGTATATTTTCCAGTATCAAATCTGTTGACATTGTCTAGAACAAGGGAAGTAAAGCTGCTAGTGGTGTCAATAATGGCTGCCTCTCTGATCTCACCATCCACTTTACCCCATTTTACTTCAGGTGTTGGACGACCTCTGATGGGAACAAACAGTCTCAAGGAACCTCCTGCCCGCACGTTTACAATCTTCCTTAATTCCATGTCAAGGTCAAGGTCTGGAGCCTCCATCTTTTCTTCCACAATAACAGAACCAGGAACATCTGCATGATCTCCAACTCCTGCTTTATTAACTGCACAGACACGGAATTTGTATTCATGTTTTTCCACTAGTTTTTCTACTTCCATATGGGTGTTCTTAATTCCAGTTGGAGGGGTACAAATTGCCCATTCACCATCACTTACATCACATTTTTCTACAATGTATCCCTGAATTTCAGAGCCACCATCATAGATAGGTTTACTCCATGAAAGGAAAACTGATGATCTTGTAACATCCACAACCTTAGGATTGTTGGGTGGTCCTGGCTTATAAATAGGATCGCATGCCTTATAGTAAGTAGAAGGTAGGCTTGGTTCACTGAGACCAGCAGCATTTTCAGCTGAAACTCTGTACTCGTAATAATGACTTTCGATCAGCCCAGTCACTCTGTATCGCAGTTCACTTATCAGGCGTTTGTTACATCTTGTCCAGCGAATACCTTCCTTGTCCCGTTTTTCAAGGACATAGCCTAGGATTTCACTACCTCCATCCGAGGCTGGCCTTTCCCAAACAACTATCATAGAATCCTTGGTAATGGCTGTGACTTCTGGAGCCTTTGGTGGAAGTGGCACTACAAATGGGTTCTTTGCAAGTACTGGTTCAGATTCAAGAGGTTCACCAACGCCATATTTGTTTACTGCCATGATACGGAAAATGTATTCATTTCCTTCTAAAAGTTTAGTTACTTTGCAACTGAGCGTTTGCACATTTGAATCAACGACAGTCCAAACCAGGCGACTGGTTTCTCTTTTTTCCACAACATAATGTGAAATATCACTACCACCATCTTGTAGTGGAGGTTTCCATGATAACATACATTTTTCAGCAGTGACACCTGTAATCTCAACAGGTCCTTCTGGTGGTCCAGGTCTATCAAGAACTTTGACATGAACAGGAACTTTCTTTTCGCCTGCAACATTCTTTGCAAATAGCACATACTGACCACTGTCAACTCTAATAGCTTCCTTCACACTGAGACTTGTTGCAAAATCCGTACTTTTAATTTCCATACGAGCAGTGTTTGTGAGCTCATGATCACCTTTTAGCCACTGAATGGAAGGTATTGGTTTGCCATGAACATCAGCTTCCAACTTGAATGATTCACCAGCATGTACTACAATTGTGTCTTTGTATTTTGGATCCATAGTTATATGAGGTGGTTCTACTTCATCTCTTGCTGTAATGGCACCTGAGCTCTCAGACGGCTCACTGAAAACACCTGCAGCATTTCGTGCTATAACACGGAACTCATATCTCTGGTTTTCAACCAGACCAGTTACTTCAAATTGGGTATCAATTACATTTGTAAAACTTGCTTTCATCCAGCGACCATCAGGTAGTTCTTTCTTTTCAACAACATAACCTGTAATCTTACTTCCACCATCATATATAGGTTTCTTCCACTGAAGTGTTACTGAACTTCTTGTGACAATTAAAGGTTCTGGACGTCCGGGAGGGTCACATGGGTCATGTGCAGTATAGCATTCAGATGCTCTACTTGCTTTTCCAATACCTACTATGTTTTCTGCATAAACTCTGAACTCATATTCAAGACCCTCCTCAAGGCCAGTTGTCTTAAATTTGGTATCTGGAATAGGTGTCCTATTCAGCTTAGCCCACAGAATGCTATTTCTCTCCTTGCGCTCCAAGTGATACCCAATGATCTTGCTACCACCATCATTGACTGGTTCATTCCATTGTACCACCATGCTGTCTTTTGATGTGCTCGTTACAAAAGGCGTTCCAGGTGGACCAGGAAGTTTAAATGGGTATTGGGCTACAACTGGCTCTGAAGTGAGATAGGTGCTCTTCCCGTATCTGTTTTCAGCTGTGATTCTGAATTGATATTCACAGCCAGTCTTTAATCTACACGCTTTTATCGTTGTTCTTGCAACAGTAGCAGACACAATCTGCCAAATGGTGGTGGAAGTGTCTCTTTTTTCTACAATATAATTATTAATGGAGCTACCACCATCATATTTGGGTGGCTCCCAAGAAATGGTAATACTATCTGCTGTTACTTCATCTACTTTGACTGGTCCAGTTGGGGGTCCTGGTTTATCAAGGACAACAATATTTAAGGTCTCAGTTGCTTCACCTGCAGAATTCGTAAGTTTAACTAAATATGCTCCCACATCTTCTCTGCATGCTTCTTTTATCGTTAACACTGTGTTATTTTCTGAACTTTCTGCATTGACTCTGGTAGTTTGCTTCAATGCCACATTATCTTTATGCCAAAAGACTGCTGGTTTGGGTCGACCAACAAAAGGAACATCAACCTTTAAGTCCTCTCCTGCAAGAACACTGAAAGTAGTGAACAGCAGTTTGAAAGCTGGTGGAATCACAAGGTCTTTTGCAACAACTGGTATACCCAGCTGGCGAGGATCACTGACACCTTTTTCATTCTGAGCTGAAACACGGAAAGTGTATTCTTCACCTTGGATCAATCCTGTGATAGTAGCTTCAGTAACTTTTACTGTAGCACAAGTTGACCACTTTTCACTGCCTTTGCTTTGCATTTCTACAATATAACCCAGAATTCTGCTACCACCATCATGCTCAGGTTTTTCCCAAGATAAGGATACGCTATTTCTTGTCACATCCAACAAAGTTATCTTTCCTGGTGGAAGTGGTCTTTCTGATACTTTCACAGATTCTGAAGTTTCAACTGGAAGGCCTATTCCATATTCGTTTTCAGCTAGGACTCTGAAGTAGTAATTGCAGCCTTCTTGCAGTGAATCAACTTTCCAGCTGGTCTTGTGGCAATTGGCATTAACAGTTGAATAAGCTTTTCTTGTTGATTCACGCTTTTCAACAATGTAATTTTTTATTTTAGAGCCACCATCTATGAGAGGAGGCTCCCATGTGAGTGTAACTGATGACTTTGTAACTTCTTTTATTTTCAAATCTTGAGGTGCCCCTGGAGTATCAAGTACTCTGACATTCACAAATGCTGACTTACTACCTGAGCTGTTTTCAATTGTCAACATGTATTTGCCACTATCAAATCTATTTACGTTTTCAACAATAAGTAGAGTATAAGAGCTTGTTGATTCAATGGTTGCTCTATCCAGAGATTCCCCATGTTCTCTTGTCCATTTTACCTCAGGTGCTGGTCTTCCTTTAATTGGAACAAAGAGTCTTAGAGTACAGCAGGCTCTGATAGTTACAACTTTACGAAGTTCTGCATCAAGTTCAATCTCTGGGGGTAGCAGTCTTTCTTCAGCTTTAGGAGTCCCAGGAACAAGAGCAGGTTCCCCAAGACCTTCAGAATTCATAGCATATATCCGGATTTTATACTCTTGGTTTTCTTTTAGGTCAGTGATAGTAAAAGAAGTGGCCTTTAGTCCTACTGGAGGAGTTACAATCTTCCACTCATCTTCCTCAGGTAGTGCGATCTCAACCATATAACCTGTGATCTCTGAACCACCATCATATATTGGTTTATTCCATGCTATTGTAATAGAGGACTTGCTGCTATCCAAAACACGAGGATTACCTGGGGGACCAGGCTTAAATACAGTATCACAAGCTTTATAGAATGGACTAGTTGGGCTTGGCTCACTAACTCCAGCAGCATTTTCAGCCATGACTCTGTATTCATATTCATGACCTTCTGTCAGTCCGGACACTTTGTAACGTAAGTCAGTAACAACTCGTTTGTTACATTTTACCCACCGAAGACCAGCTCTGTCACGACGTTCCACAATGTAGTTAGTTATTGGGCTCCCTCCATCAGAATCAGGATGGCCCCAGCAGACAACCATAGAATCTTTTGTTATTGCTGTAACTTCAGGTGTTTTAGGAGGATCAGGTGGCACATATGGATTTACTGCAAGAACTGGCTCTGATTCAAGAGGCTCACCAACTCCGTATTTGTTAACAGCCATAACACGGAATACATACTCATTGCCCTTCAACAGCTTAGTAACCTTCAGTTTAGTCAGCGGAACTTCAGTGGCTACAGCTGTCCATGCCAATCTACTGGTTTCACGTTTTTCAACCACATAGTGGTCAATCTTTGCTCCTCCATCATCCAGAGGAGGTAACCATGACAGCACACATTTTTCTGCAGTGACTTCGGACACAGCCAATGGCCCTTCTGGAGGACCAGGTCTATCAAGAACCTTAACATTGAAGATATGCTTGGCAAAGCCACCAGGATTTGTTGCAGTAAGTGTATAGGCACCGCCGTCTCTTCTTGAAGAATCTTTATTGATAAGAACAGTAGAAAAGTCTGCTGTCTTTATTTCTAGTTTTGCTGTGTCTTGAAGTTCTTTTTCTCCTTTTGTCCATACCATAGCTGGTGGAGGGCGACCTGATACATCAGCCTCAAGTCTGAAAACTTCACCCGCTTTCAGCACTAAGGTGTCTTTATATTTAGCATCCACGCTTATCCTTGGTGCTTCAATGTCATCTCTACAAGTTATTGCATCTGATGGCTCAGAGGGCTGACTCACAGCCCCACCAGCGTTTCTAGCAATCACACGGAATTCATAGGCAGCATCTTCTGTCAAACCACTGACAGTGAATTCAGTCTCTAATATGTTGCTGAAATTAGCCTTCAGCCAACGACCATTAGGAAGATCTCTTTTTTCAACAGTGTAGCCAGTTATCTTAAAACCTCCATTATATTCCGGTTTAGTCCACTTCAGTGTCACTGCGTGTCTTGTAATGTTCAGAGGTACTGGCTTACCAGGTGGATCTATTGGGTCTAAAGCAAATACAGGCTCAGATGGCTTGCTTGGCCTACTCTTGCCAGCCAGATTTTCTGCTATAACACGGAATTCATATGCAATGCCATCACTAAGTCCAGTTGATTTAAAGATATTGCCTGATACCAGCATTTTACTTACAGTCTGCCAAAGAATGCTATTTCGTTCTTTCCTTTCAATGTGATAACCCAGAATTGGGCTTCCACCATCAGTAATTGGCTCATTCCAGCTAATGGTCATAGTTTCTTTGGTGACTGCAATCACCTGAGGAGTACCAGGTGGCCCAGGCACCTTAAATGGATAGTTGGCAACTACAGATTCTGAAGTAATGGCTGGACCAGTTCCATACCTGTTTTGAGCTTTGACTCGGAACTGATACTCAACTCCAGTATTAAGACGAGTGGCTTTAAATGTAGTACGTATCACTGTGGTTGCCAGTTCAGTCCATGTGGTACTGTCAGTTTGACGCATCTCTACGACATAATTACTTATTGGTACACCTCCATCATTCAAAGGAGGCTGCCATGAAAACGTTACAAAGTCAGAAGAAATTTCATCAAATTTGATTGGTCCTGTAGGAGGTCCAGGTATATCATGAACTTGAACTGTAATAACTTCACTAACTTCTCCCACAATATTTTTAGCTGACAGTGGATATCGACCACTATCACTTCGTGTACATTCATTGATGTTTAGTATGGTTGCCGTTGTAGTATTTTCATAATTTACCCTTTGTGTTTGCTTAAGTATCTGGTCTTCTTTCTTCCAAGTCACAGTTGGCCTTGGACGACCAAGCACAGGGATTTCAATCTTGATATTATCACCAGCTTTGGCGATGACTGTTTTCTGGTAGATACTACGAAGGTCAAACTCTGGAAGCATTGTTTGTTCCTTGATAATAACTGGTCTGCTTTCTCTTGGGGCACTTCTCCCAGCACTGTTAACCGCCATAACCTGGAAAGTATACTCTTCATTTTCAGTTAGATTCTTCACTACACAATCCAATGTTTTTACAGTTGTAATGTGTGCCCATTGGTTTGTTCCTTTTCTCTGTGCTTCAATTACATATCCAGTGATCTTGCTGCCGCCATCATGTTCTGGTTTCGGCCAAGCCAGGCTAACTGAGTTTCGTGTTACATCCATAATATTAAGGCTGTCAGGTGGTGACGGTGCCTCAGAAGCCCTTACTGGTTCTGCAGTTTCAGCTGGTTCGCCAATACCAAACTCGTTTTCAGCCAACACTCTGAAATAGTATTCACATCCCTCAGACAAATTAGGAATCCTGAAAGAACACTTCTGGCACTTTGTTGTGACTGTTGAATATGCTTTACGAGTTGATTCACGTTTCTCAACAATATAGTTTGTTATACGGGAACCACCATCTATCAGAGGCATATCCCATTGGAGGGTGATGCTGTCCTTGGTGATTTCTCTAGGTTTAAGGTTTATTGGTGGACCTGGTGTATCCAAGACTTTCACATTTACAAAACCAGTCTTCTTACCAGCAGCATTTTCAAGTGTCAATACGTATTTTCCTGCATCATATCTGGTGCACTCTGTGACAATCAAGAGTGTAAAAGAGTCTGTATTTTCAATACTAGCACGTCCTTTGAGTGAAACATCATCTTTTGTCCATGTAATTTCTGGAGTTGGACGTCCTTTAATAGGCACAAAAATCCGAATAGTTAACCCAGCTCTCACAACAAGTGTTCTTCTTAGCTCAGCGTCTAATTCAAAGTCAGGAATTTCTTCCCGCTCTTTGATTTCCACACTGGGAATTAGTGCTGGTTCACCAGTACCTACAGCATTCATGGCAGAGATTCTGAAATTGTATTTGGCTCCTGTCTGCAGATGAGCAACAACAAATTGAGTGATTCTTAAAGCAGTTCCTGTCGTGTCTTTTACCCATTCTTCTTCTCCTTCCTTTTGATGCTCCACTATGTAGCCAATGATGTCAAGACCACCATCATAGTGAGGCTTGCCCCAGGCTAAAGATGCACTTGTCTTTGTAGTATCAGTCACTCTTGGATTTGCAGGTGGACCAGGTGGGTCTGAAAAATGAGGAAAAGATAAAATATTACATTATGTTACATCATAAGAGTAAATAACTCTTATACTGTCTAAAATTATCCCCCAACCACCACTCAAAAATTAAAAAGCATTATACTAACATGCAACATCCTTGCACATGACTGAGTTTGAAGCATCACTTGGTGGTCCAACTCCCGCTCTGTTTTCTGCACTGACACGGAATTCGTATTCACTTCCTTCCAGGAGACCAGTTACTTTGCATCTAAGATCTGAAACTGGTTTCTTTGTTGCTCTGACCCATCTTAAACCTTTCTTTTCTCTCCGCTCCACATAGTAACCTGTGATTTCACTTCCGCCATCATCTACTGGCCTTTTCCAGGTAACTGTCACAGTATTTTTAGTCACATTTGTTACTTCTGGTTTTCCAGGAGGACCAGGGGGACCTGATAGAAAAGAAAAAAGTACAAAGTTCAGAAAAAAATCAAGTCCTCAGAGATTATTCTTATATATGTATATATAATATATATATATTATATATATATATATATTCTTATATATATTCTTATTCTTATATACTTCGCTTGTTCAACTTACCAAATCTGTCCACCATTTTAACTGGTTCTGATTGTACTGGTTCACCCTTGCCATATTGATTTACTGCTGAGACACGGAAAACATACTCATTTCCTTGAATGAGTTTGCTAACAACATGCCTACAAGTCTCGATATTTTCAGCCACTAATGTCCAGAGCAATCGGCTAGTTTCTCTCTTTTCAAGAATATATGATTTGATTGGTGATCCACCATCTTCTGCAGGAGGTGACCATGTCAGAGTGGCTTTTTCTGCTGAAACATTGCTGATCTCAATAGGCCCTGGAGGTCCTGGAACATCTAAAACTTTCACATGTACACTCTCTTGTTTAGTGCCAAAAGGATTGGTTGCAGTGATTGTGTATTCTCCAGAATCCTTTCTGGCTGCATATTTGACGGTTAGGGTAGAAGAAGTGGGTGTAGTTTCAATGTGCACAAGCTCTGAAGGTCTAAAATCTTTTCCAGCTTTTGACCATGCTGAAGTTGGAGGTGGTTTACCACGGATACTAATAGCAGATACAGTAATTGTGTCTCCTGCTTTCACTGTTAAACCTTCCTTCAAAGTAGGTTCGATAACAATTGTTGGTGCCTCTGTAAAAACAAACAAACAAACAAACCACCGATTCATTTACAAAGAAGATAGTACAATAACCAGCCAAACAAACAAACAAACAAAAAAAAAAGGATTTGGCACGATATTAATTATTCAAATAGAATTAATTTTGATGCCATCTACATACCATATTCATCCTTGCATATTATGGTTCCTGTGGATTCAGATGGAGGACTGATAGCCCCAGCAGTGTTCTTAGCTCTAATTCTGAACTCGTATTTGGAACCTTCAGTAAGGTCAGTTACAGTGAATGCACAGTCTGGAACATTCACATGATTAGCTTTAGTCCAAGTCTTCGAAGGCAAATCACGCTTTTCAACAATATAGCCAGTTAACTTATGTCCACCATCATATTTTGGTTCTGTCCAAATAAGTGTTACTGAGTTCCTTGTTACATTGATAACTTCAGGTTTCCCAGGAGGATCTTAAAGAAAAAATGGTAAACCATGGTCAAAAAACAGTGATTTCAGCTTTTAGAATTTTCATTTTGTTCTCCTTATAAACTTACCAATGGGGTCAAGTGCCACAACAGGTTCAGATGGTGGACTTGGTTTACCTACTCCAGCTATATTGATTGCCATTACTCTGAACTCATACTCCAGTCCTTCAGTTAATCCTGTCACTCTGAAATCTTTCATTCTGATTGGAATTGTATTGGCTCTCTTCCACAAAAGACTATTTCTTTCTTTGAATTCGATATGATAACCTAGAAGATAAATGTGAGATGAAAATGAGAGGATTTCTAGAGATCTTCATTTACCACACATTTGCAAAATATCATAGTGTTTGCATGGTATGTCACGCAGGAATTGCACAAGACAACACTGAAAACCAGATTAAGAAACAGATGTGGACATACATTACAGATGTATCTAAGAAAAACAGTGAGATGCTTGTAATGCAAATTGTACAGCCCCAAGTGATGTAACATGTAGCCGTGATAGTTTTTTGGTGCTTTGGCTGTTTTGTCTCTCTGCATAAAAACTTCCTTGGTTAGACACTTCGTGACTTCCTTCTTTTGAAATTAGGCCTTTTAGAAGATTCATCATACAGAAAGAATAGAAAGTAAAACAGTGAAATCAACCAGTTATTCTCCCAAACTATTAAGAACCGGAATAGTAAGGAGGCTTTTGGGAATATACCTGTGATTGGTGAGCCTCCAGTTCTTCTGGGATCTGTCCAAGTTAAAGATACAGAATCATGTCGAACATCAACAATGTTGGGGGGTGGAGGAGCATCGGGCACATCTAAACAATATTAAAAAATGCAGCATCATTAACAATGAATATCACCTCTAAAACCTTTTTATAACAATTTGAATATTATAATGATTACTTACCAAATGGATGTTTTGCAACAACAGGGTCAGATTTAAGACCTTCACCTACTCCATATTTATTTTCAGCCCTGATCCTGAACGTATATTCATTTCCTTCATGAAGCCGTGTAACTCTAAATGTAGTTTTCTGGACTGCAGAGGCACAAGTCACCCACTTATTGCTTATATTATCTCTTTTCTCTAGAACATAGTTAGTGATTTCTGAACCACCATCATCTTTTGGAGGACCCCATTTTAAGGTCATGGCATCAGCTGTGACTTCATCAAATTTCACTGGACCTGTTGGTATGCCAGGTTTGCCAACAACTTTCACAGAAATGGTGCCTTCTTTGCTGCCAGCAACATTCTTCAGAGTGATTGTGTATTTTCCAGCATCAGCTTTCTGGCAGTCACGTACTAAAAGTGTTGTGTTTACTGCCGTAGATTCAAAAGCAACTCTTCCACTCTCGGTAAGTGCCTTGTCTTCATCTTTCTTCCAAGTTACAGTTGGGAAAGGCTTGCCTTTAATAGGGATTTTAAGACGGAAATTGCTACCCTCTTTAGCTACATAGCACAAATCAGGTAGATCTCTTAAATCAAGATCAGGTGCCACTATAAAAAAAAAAAAAAAAAAAAAAAAGATCAATTATTAAAGTAAGTGTAAATTCTGAGATAAAATTCAGATGCTCTTTTCAGAGAATCATAAAAAGGTCTGTGCTGGAAGGGACCTTAAAGACCATCTAATTCCAACCCCCATGTCAGTGACAGGGAAACCTCCTACTAACTCAGGCTCCTCAAAGCCCTATCCAATCTAGCCTTAAACATCTCCAGGAATGGGGCATGCACAGCTTCCCTGGGCCAGAGTTTTCCATGCTGCAGAGCCTCACCACCCTCACAGAAAAATTTTCTTCCTTTTAGAGGCATCTGATGTACATGTACATATAGCAACGATGCTAAGCATGAAATAAATGTGGTTTGGTGAGTGAATTAATTATCTTTTAAGTTGCTTCATACCAACATCATCTCTTGCCACAATTGTGAGCTCCCTTGGAGTTCCATATCCAGCATCATTTTGGGCTCGAACTCTGAACGTGTATTCTTGACCTTCCTTTAGGTCTCTCATTGAATAATGAAGGTTCTTTGACCGCATCACTTCTTGCCACTTATCTTCACCAATGAGAACCTCCACAACATAGGCAAAAATACGGCTTCCACCATCACTGATAGGCTTTTTCCATACTAAATTGCAAGATGATTTTGTTACAGCTGAAGCTTTTAGATCCACAACTGGCCCGGGTGTTTCTAGAAGAGGAAAAAAAGTATAGTTAGTGTCCTTTCAAGCTAAAAAAAAAAAAAAAAAAAAAAAAGAATATCAAAATAGGAGAAATGGACTGATTTTTCTTACCAGAAGCTTTAACAGCATCACGAGTTTCACAGGGGTCTCCGATACCATATTCATTTTCAGCAAAAACCCTGAAGAAGTAGGATTTGCCTTCTTCTAAGTTAGTTATCCTGTAGCTTGTCTTCGGACATTCTGCTGTTACTGTGGACCATGACTTTCTTTCTGCATCACGTTTTTCAACAACATAATTTGTGATTGGACTGCCACCATCAATTAGTGGAGGTTCCCATGTTATATAAGCAGAATCTTTAGATGCTTCCTTTACAACAAGGTTAACAGGAGGGCCTGGAGTATCTAGATAAGCACAAATCCCATGGATTTAATTTAGTAAATGAGATGCAAAAAAAAAAAAGTTACAAATTGAACCCTTATATTATTCTGGGGAAAACTCTGGCACTTACCAAGTACTTTCACAACAATGGTGTATGCCTTTTTACCACAACTATTCTCCAGACTGAGGACGTATCTTCCAGCATCGTATTTGTTTACATTTTCACAGCGCAGGAAGGTATCAAAATCAGTTGATTTGATCTCTAATCCTTGTCTGTCTCTTAAGTTGGCACCCACTTTAGACCACGTAATCTTTGGAGGTGGTCGTCCTCTTACCGGCACATAAAGTCTCATTGTGACTCCAGCGCGTAATACAAGTACTTTCCTTAGTTCTGCATCAAGTTCTCCTTCAGGAGGAACTGTTAAACAAAAATGAGGTGATTAAAACATAACCTTTATGATGACTATCACTAAGGTTTCTCTGACAAGAGTACTGCTTTACAGGCATTCCACTAGATTAACCAATTCTTTTGTCCATGATGATATTAGTGAGTTTGTGTCCTGATTCTCATTTCAAGATCAAGTATAGACTTTGCCATCATTTCCATTATTTTTTTCCATCGTTTACATTACTTATCATATAAAAAGGACTCTAATTTCCTCCATAATTCAAAGGAGTACGAAGTCTGTACTACTTTTCTTGAACCAAAGCAGTTCTGTGAAGGAATGATTTTCTATGTATGGCAAAATGAATATAGAAGCCAGTACAGCTCTTAGGAAATAAGTCTCACAGAATCACGGGACTTGGAAGGGATCTCTGAAGACCATCAGATCCAATCCCCCTGCTAAAACAGGTTCCCTGTAGAAGGTTACACAGGAAAGAGTCTGGTTGGGTTTTATGTATCTCCAGTGAAAGAGATCCACAACCTCTCCAGGTAGTCTGTTCCTGTGCTCTGGCACCCTCTAAATAAAAGTTTTTCTTCATGTTCAGATGGAATTTCCTGCGTTCCAGTTTATGTTTACATAGTGTCACGCGCAGACTCTTAGAATAATAATTTTGGCTTCAAATTATTTAGAAGACATGAAGACTACCTGAAAAGTCTGATTTATGATTAGTAAGAGAAAAAATAGGAAGTGGAAGAGTATCTGGCATATAAATGAAAAATGCAGACACCAGTACAATCCTTCTCAGTTCCTAACTGCCCCATTTTTTTCCAAATTAGTTACTTTTAAACAACATTTATTTGAGAAGTGACACATTCCAAACTAATCCTTTTTTAAATGATGTGTGACAAACCCTTCATTTAAAAGCCGTCCCATGAATTAAAACAAAAGTGAACATGGTAATATACTTTCAATGAACATACTTAAAATATCTTTCGCAGTGTGTTTATCAGGGACATCACTTGGATCACTGTATCCAATCTTATTGACAGCATATATGCGGAACTGGTACTCTGTATCTTCCATCAGCCCTGTTACCACAAAGTGTGTAGCCTGTAAGTTCTTGGGAAGATTGCATCTGACCCAGTTGTCTGTGTCAGCTCTTTTTGATTCTACTAGATAACCAATAATAGGGCTTCCACCATCATATGCTGGTTTGCTCCATGACAGGCTTATTGAATTACGAGTAGTGTCAACCACCTTCGGGAAAGCAGGTGGGCCAGGAGGATCTGAGAATTAAAATAGCAGAAAGTTAATTATACCAAATGCTATACAAAAATATTTGGAAATACCATGGAAAATATCTGAGACTTTAAGCTTACATTGAGGATCACGAGCATACACCGCCTTGGATGGTGCACTAGGCTTGCCAGGTCCAGCCTTATTCAATGCTATCACCCGGAACTCGTATTCTGTTCCTTCTTGGAGTCCTGAAGCCTTAACAGTTCTTTCAATGACAGGCTTCCTGTTTACCTTTGTCCAGTTCAGAGCTTTAGTTTCACGCTTCTCAAGCATATAACCAGTTATTGGGGACCCACCATCATTAGCTGGTGGCTTCCAGCTAACAGTCATGAAGTCTTTCGTTACATTACTGATTACTGGTGGATCACAAGGTCCAGGTACATCTGTAAAGATTTATTTGAAAGTTATGTTGACATCCATAAGTGTATACAAAAAAAAAAAAAAAAAAAAAAAACCCACAAAAAACAGTGACTTGTGAAGATAGCCTGCTAAACACTTACCATATGGATTCTTAGCAACTGCTGGTTCAGTCAATATAGGGTCTCCAACACCATATTTGTTCTCAGCACATATACGGAACTGGTACTCATGCCCTTCTATTAGTTTCTCCACTGTGCAACTTGTAATGGGTACAGTGGCACTGACCTGGGCCCAGTTTGGTCTGCTTGTTTCACGTTTGTCAACAATGTAATTAGTAATTTCTGAACCTCCATCTTCTAGAGGAGGCTCCCAAGAAAGCATTGCATGATCTGCATACATATGCTTGATTTTTACAGAGGCTGGAGGACCAGGCTTATCTAGAAGAATAAACAACAGTATGTTATACCTCTAGCTCTTGCTATATAATTTAACCACAAATGCATTTATTAACAGATGGTCTTTAGCTTACCAAGTACTTTAAGCCTAATAGTTGCTGACTTTGATCCACTTGGATTTTCAGCAGTTATAGTATAGTCTCCTGTTTGCTTCCTGTTAACACTGAACAGTTCAACAACGGCAAGATTTCTCTTAGTAGTTATCTTAACACCTTCTGATGGCTTTAAAAGTTCTCCTTCTTTCTTCCAAGTGATGGTTGGCATTGGTTTTCCATATACTTTGGCCTCCAGACGTACATTAGTTCCAGCTTTTACTGTTAGCTGTGATTGCATAGATAGATCCAACTCTATTCTGGGAGGAACTGAAGGGAAAGAGCACAAGATTTAATCAGTTTAGTAAGAGGTAAGCATCCCATTCTTCTCATGACTATTAGTTCAATATGGATAGATTCTCAGAGTTCTCAAATGTTTTTGCATTTCTCACCATTTTCTGGGTGAATGGTCACCGGATCAGAAGGTTCTGAAGGTTGGCTAATATTAACCGCTGTCTTAGCAATTGCTCTAAATTGATATTGAGCATTTTCTTCCAGATCAGTAGCAGTGTACTCTTCCAGAGGTATTTGATGTGGAGTTGTATTGCACCGGACCCATTTGTCACCAGGTAATTTGCAAGCTTCAACAAAGTAGCCAATAAGCTTGCTACCACCATCATGCTTTGGTCTTGTCCATACCAGCGATGCAGTACTCTTAGTGACATCAATAACTTCAGGTTTTCCAGGAGGATCTAAGATGAGTAAGATCATGTTTTAGTCTGGTGTTTTGTTGCTGTTTTTTAATAGCTACTATATTAATAAATATATTTAAAATATATATGAAATATTTAACAGATCTGGATCCAGTCTACAGTATGACCATACAACGCATTCACAGCAAACATGAAAACAAGTGCAAACTCTATGAAGAATTGCAGATACATTTGAAATGATCGTAAAAACAGTAGTCTGTTGCTACTCAGTGGTTTGTCTGGCTTACCGACTGGTGTCCTTGCCGTGACAATCTCAGTTGGTTTACTAGGTTTACTTGCTCCAGCTCTGTTCAGTGCATAAATTCTGAAAGCATACTCAAGACCTTCAATGAGCCCCACACAAGGGTACTCTGTGGAACGCACAGCTGTATCATTAGCTTTCACCCACAGCAAGCTGTTCCTTTCTTTGCGTTCAATAAGATAACCAGTGATTGGACTGCCTCCATCACTATCTGGTCTATCCCAGGCAACAAAAATGCAGTCCTTATTAACCTTGGTAATACGTGCATTCTTTGGTTCACTGGGTACATCTAGACAGAAATACAAGAATTGATATAAATCTCACATGTTTTCTTATTAGGAAGGGAAAAAAAAAAAGAGAGATGTTGCTGTGAAAATCTGACATACCAAATGGGAACCTTGCAATCATCTTGTCAGAATTAAGTGGCTCAGAAATCCCAAAACGATTTTCAGCACGAACACGGAACATGTATTCTTCTCCAGGAATCAGTTTTCCAATTCTGCAGCTTGTCTTTGTGACAGAAGCTACAGCTGTTACCCAGTCTCCTCGGCTTACGTCACATTTTTCAACTACATAGTTGGTAATGTTACTGCCACCATCTTCAAGAGGTATATGCCATGCAAGAGTGCAAGCATCAGCATCTATTTCAGAAATGTCAAATGGAGGCTGTGGTGGACCTGGCTTATCTACAAAAAGAAACACATTGAAAGTTATGAAGGAAAATGGAAACCACTGGAACATACTAAAACTAGTTTTGTATAAAATAGGATTTTTAAGAAAGTAATTAAATGATACATACCCATGACTATCACTCTGATTTTCTGACTGTCAGTACCAGAGCTGTTTTCTGCAGTAAGAGTGTAAAAACCAGAATCTTTCCTAGTCACATCCTTAATGATAAGGACAGAAGACTTTTCTGCTTTATGCACAGCAAGGCGACTGGATGTGATTACGTCTTCATCTCCTTTCAGCCATTTACAAACTGGCTGAGGTTTCCCATATACATGAGCTTCAATTCTCAGCTTCTTCCCAGCTTTAATGTGAACATGATCAGGCATCAGGATCTTAGGTGGGACTGGAAAAAAACAGACAGTGACATATAAATTCAACTTCTATGACATATCAATTCACTTCTTATGCTTTCATGTGAAAGTTCTTCTCATCTCCCTCAAGTGGAATAACAAGTAGGAACAAGTTGATAATTTTTAATTTAGGTCCACTTATGAACAACTAGCATTTTGCAGTGTGCAATATCCACGCCAGTCTTACTTTTGCATTCTCATACAGATTATAAGAAAAAAAAATTTCAGTTCGAATTTCTTGCACACTGAACGAATCGCACAACTCCTATGAAATTTGACATGGATAACCTATTGTACAGATGAGTTCCTACTTTCTACAAGACAGACATGAAGGAGAAGAAAGACTGAAATTCTCACTGAATTTAATCTGTTTCCACAGCCTATCTTTTTACTACTTTTGAATCACTCTTCAAACTAGAGCCCCTTTCCTAATGTTTGCACAAATTTTTGTTGCCTTCCAAAAGAAGACTGTCTATACATTTAGTGTACTTTTCTTCCTGCCCCTGTCTAGTTTTCATTCTCTGTTGATCCTGTACCTCTCTCCACATCACAGATGAAGGAGGCTGTTCTTAATTTTTGCACACTCTTATGTCTTTGCCTGAAGTACTCCACTAGGCTAGTATGTCCTCCACCCCTGTTTTAGCTTTACATTCCCAAGTTACTCTACAAAACAAGCAACATTTTCTCTCTTATCTCAAAAGAACAACCACTTCAAAGCCCACTTATCTCACTCTACTGTTGACCTATTGTTCCCCTTTTCTCTTTCATTTTAAGTAAATTGGATATATCTCTCCCTAATTCCTGTCTTCTGGTTCCAACTGAAGCAATGCACACAATATTGTTTAATAAGTCATGCTCATCCTTTTTGACCTGTAAAAATATCCAGTACAGTTAATCATAATCCTCAAGATGACTTCATCAAGTAATTGACTTCTTAGGTCTCAAACTTAGAACAAGAATGCTTGCCTATTTTATTGCTAAGGAGAGCATTGTAACAAGGGTAAAATTGAATTAGGTACTTACTGAGTTGTTCTTTAATTTCAAATACTCCTTCAGCTTCTCTTGGAAAACTTACTCCAACAGCATTTCGAGCTGCCACTCTAAATTTGTACTTTTTTCCTTCTTTCAGACCAGCTACAACAATAGAGAGGTCTTTGACTATTGAATATTCTGTCCAACGATCTTCTGGTTGTTCCTCTTCTTTGTAGCTAACAATATACCCATCAACTTTTGAACCTCCATCACGCAGTGGTGGCAGCCAGCCTAAAGTAGCACTGTTCTTTGTAATTTCAGTAACTTCAAGTTTTCTTGGTGGATCGGGTTCACCTTTAGGAGTGGGAAGAAGAGAAGGAGTGGTAAAGGAAAAGAACATTAAACAATGAATCACCAAGATTTTCTGAATTGTTGGATGCTATTTATGCTAATTCAACTAGTGAAATATAGAAAAGAGGAAACTTTTTGAAAAATCGTGAAAATACTGCATTCACATGTGTTATCTGAAAGTAACTGATGCAAATATTTATGACACTGAGTAGATAGTAGCATTATCCTGTTTAGAAATAACTGCTTTAAAAACATCCCAAATCTTACTTAATCATAGAAAACAATGTAATATGCATAAAAGCATACTTACTTAAGGGATCTGTTGCTAGGATTGGTTTTGGTATGTCACTTGGTACACCTGATCCATATTCATTTACCGCTGTTACTCTGAAGTAATATTCATTTCCAGGTACAAGGTTAGCTATTTGGAAACTAGTTTTCTTTAGTTCTGCAGTGACTGTTCCCCAAGTCTTCCTGTCAGCCTCACGTTTCTGCAGGATGTAATGAGTCACTGGGCTACCGCCATCATTCTCTGGAGGTGCCCATGAGAGATGGCATGACATCTTGGTGACATCTGAAGCTCTGAAGTCCGACACAGGTCCAGGAGTATCTATAAAGAAATTTCAATTTATGCAAGTCATTGTATTGAAAATTCTTCAAATTGCAATTAAGGAGTACTAATAGGAGATGTTACACAATCAGAGACAGTGTTAGCCAATATATTTATTTGAGCTCAAAAACTCCAGCATTAGTGGGCATAAAGATTTCTGTAATGAATATACAGTATTATTAAAACAATGTCTGCAGATAGTTTTCTGGTTACTTACCCAGAACTCTAACGTTCACAAACACAGCCTTTTCTCCAGCTACATTGACGAGTGTCAATGAATATTTGCCTGAGTCATCACGTGTTGAATCAGGGATGACACAGAAGGCCATAGTGTCAACCAGATCAACTTGTCCTTTTCTGATGACGTTATCAATACCCATTCTCCTCCAGGTGACTTTTGGTGCTGGGCGACCTCTAATAATGGCAAAAAGTCTGATAGGACATCCTGCTCTTACTGTGACTAACTTTCTCATGCTTGCATCCAATTCAATCTCAGGAGGTTCTAAAAGATAAATTTACAGAAATAAAATTCAAAGTTCAGGACATGAAATAAGTTAAAAACAGAGCAAATAAAGATTGCATGCAAAACTCATAGCAAAAATGGGAAAACTTACCAAGTATTTCTTTGGGAGACACAGCTTCTTTCAATTCTGCTGGCCGGCCAAGGCCAACCTGATTTTGGGCAGAAACTCTGAACTCATATAATTGTTTCTCATCCAGACTAGTGGCCGTAAATTCTGTATGAATAACTTGAGCAGCAACATTGCATCGTTTCCACCCTGCTTCAGGATCAGCACCTTCCACTTTTGGTCTAATTTCCACAACATATCCAATAATTGGAGCACCACCGTCATATACTGGTTTTCCCCAGCCAAGGGTTATTGAACTCTTTGTACTATCAACCACCCTCAAGTTGGTGGGAGGACCAGGTGGTTCTGAAAGGCAATAAAAATTACAGATAAGAATACAGTTATGCAGTTTAACAATCTGTTTACATTAAAACAAAATAAGGTAGAATGTAACAGTATTATACCTATTGGGTCTTTTGCTACTACTGGTCTTGATGGCAAGCTTGGTTCTCCAAGTCCAACTTCATTTTCAGCACTGACACGGAACTGATATTCATGACCAGGGATGAGATTAGTAACCTTCTTGCGTCTCTCAGGAATAGCAGTCTTAGTAACTGGAACCCATCTTAATGATCGTTTCTCTTTCTTCTCTAAGATGTATCCTGTAATTGACTTGCCACCATCGTATTCTGGTGGATTCCAAACAACAGTCATCTCTTCTTTGCTTACTCTTGTTACCTCTGGAGGGTCAGGGCGTCCAGGTCTATCAAATTTAGTTTTTGCGATAATTGGGTGTGTTTCTGTTGGTGGACCAGTGCCCATCTTATTCTCTGCACGAACTCTGAATATATATTCATTACCCTCAATGAGGCGTGTTACATTTGCATAGTTAGTTAGGACAGAAGAAGAGTATGTAGACCAAACCATACGCTTGCTTTCACACTTTTCTAGGATGTAGTTTTGTATTTCACAACCGCCATCATCCTCTGGAGGTTCCCAGGTAACAGTACATCTGTCACTTGAAATGTCAGTGACTTTCAAGTTTCTTACAGGACCTGGTTTATCCAAAACAATAACAGTAGCATATGCTACAAAACTACCAGCTGTGTTAGTCGCAGTAATCACATATTTCCCACCATCACTACGCCTTGATTTTGTGAGAACAAACTTTGATGTGTCAGATGTTGTTTCAATGCTGACTCTTGGAGACCTTGTAAGATCCGTTGCATCTTTGTCTTTTGTCCATGCAACTTCAGGCTGTGGTTTTCCTCTGACTCCAGCCTCAATTCTAATTGTGTCACCAGCTTTCACTGTTAGTACCCCGCTTAACTTCAAGTCCAGCACTGGTTTCTGCAGATCTTCCTTCACAACAACTTCAGCGGTTTTTACCCAGTCACTTTCACCTGCCTCATTCTTGGTTTGAACTCTGAATTGGTAAATCTTATTTTCAATGCATTTATCAACCATGTAGTGTGTTTCCTTAATGCTGCCTTTATGAACCCTTTCCCATTCATCTGAATCTTTCAGTTTTCTCTCCACATGATAACTTAAATTCGGGCTTCCACCATCATAATCTGGTCTTCTCCATTTCAGAAATACAAATGTTTTTCCTTTCTCCGCAATGTGAAGATTTTCTGGCTCTCCAGGCTTGTCAATAGGATTTATGGCAAGGATGGGAGTTTTGGTCTCAATGCAAGGACCTGGACCTATTTTGTTTTCTGCACAAACTCTAAAGAAGTATTCACGGTTCTCTATAAGATTTGCCTTTACTAACCGCTTAGTGACATCAGAGGACACAATTGACCACCCCCTCTGATTTGGTTGACGGTACTCTACAATATAATTTGTGATTTCTGAGCCACCATTGTCCACTGGACTCTCCCAAGCAATCATACAAGAATCTTTTGTGACATAGCTTATTTTCAGGTTCTGACATGGTCCAGGTCTGTCAAGTACATTCACAATGGCAAAACCTTGAGCATGTCCACAGCTGTTCTTAGCTGCTATTATATACTTGCCATGATCAGATCTTTTGGCTTCTTTTACTTGCAGTCCAACATTAGGTAGATCATGGATTATTTCAATGCGTTTTTCCTGTACCAAAACTTTGCCATCCTTAGACCACGTTATGTCAGGATCTGGCCTACCTTTTACTTTGCCAGTAATATGGATTGTTTGGCCTACTCGGACAGTAATTAAGTCTCGACAAGTCACATCTAAGCTTACTTCTGGAGGAGAAAGAATATCCTTTGCATGTACAGTTTCTGCCAGTTCTCTTGGCTCTCCCTCTCCTACAATGTTGACAGCTTTTATTCGGAATTTATATTCATTTCCTTCTATTAACCCAGGTACTCTAAAGGCACATTGTCTGATGAGATCATCTTTATTAATCCTGTTCCACTGTGTAGTTCCAGTTTTCTGGCATTCCACAATATATCCCAGAATTGGGCTGCCACCATCTTTGAGGGGTTTTGTCCAAACTAGATCAGCTGTTTCTCTGGTTTTATCTTTTAATTTTGGATTAATGGGTGGTCCAGGAGGAGTGATAGGACGTGACGCCTTTATTGGATCAGAGCTTGGAGATGGCTTGCTTAAGCCCACCATGTTTTCTGCAAAAACTCTGAATTCATATGTGTTGCCTTCAAAGAGACCAGTGACTCTGTATTTCATATCAAGTATTGGTGTCTTATTGACACGCACCCATTTACCAGATGCTTCTCGACGCTCAAGTATATAACCAGTTATTGGAGTTCCACCATCTGACATTGGTAGGGTCCAAGATACTGTTGCAGCATTTTCTGTAATATCAAACACTATTGGTTTACCAGGTGGGGATGGTGGATCAAACATATATTTAGCAACTGTTGGTTCTGAATCAAGAGGCGCACCAATGCCTATCTTATTTTCTGCCCGAACACGGAAAATATATTCACAGCCTTTCTGCAGTCGTGGAATCTTAATTTTTGTGTGACTTGTTCCAGAGCTAACTATTCCCCAAGTCTCTTTCTTTGATTGACGCTTCTCAACAATATAGTTTATTATAGGACTCCCACCATCGTCTTTAGGAGGGCGCCAAGAGATAACCATATGTTCTGGTGTTACTTCAAGAATATTAATAGGACCAGTCGGTGGGCCAGGAACATCCAAAACTGTAAGATGTAGAGCAACAGTTTTGTGGCCAGCTGCATTAGATACTGTGAGTAGATATTCTCCCGTATCTTTTCTTACACAGTCTTTGATGGTAAGTACAGTTGAATAATTGTCAGTCTCTATCTTGTGTCTGCCTTCCGTCTTAATTTCAGTGTCATCAGTAACCCATTTTGCAGTGGGAACTGGCACACCTCTCATAATTGCAGGAAGTCTCACTGTGGTACCAGCTTTAACAACAAGACCTTCAATTAACTTCACATCTAGTTCTACAGATGGAGGTACTGAAATTAGAAAAAAACAGAAATTGCATTATGGTTTTCGGAGAGTATAGTTAAAGGAGAGAAAGAATCAGTGAAACAATGCAAAAAAGCTAAAAATTACCTAGTTTTTCTTGACATTCTATTGGTATCGTTGTATCTGGAAGGCTGAGACCCACAATATTTTGAGCTTTCACACGGAATTTGTATATTTTTCCTTTTTGTAGGCCTGTAACAACACAGTCTAGCATTGGGACTGTTTGGAACTTTGTCCACTCATCTGCACCATCTTCCTGATATTCTACCAAATATCCAGTTATCTCAGCACCGCCATCACGATCTGGTCTATTCCAAACAAGGGAAACTTCAGTCTTGTCAACATCTACGTGATGCAGATTCTTCGGTGGCCCAGGAGGATCTTTTAAAACAAAAAACCCACATCAGATAATAGATGGCCGACCCATTTGATAGTACACTCAACAATATTCACATTAGTTCCAACAGGACCATTTCAAAAATTACAGAGAACAACATAAATAAAACAAATCATAACTGAGTAACACTTACGCAGTGGATCTACAGCTTTAATTGGCTTGAGCGTTTCCACATATGGTCCTCTACCAAACAGATTCTCAGCTGCAACTCGGAAAAGATACTGAGTGCCTTCCATGAGATATTTAGCCATGTGACTGCGTTTCTTGGAGGTCGATGAGACAGATACCCACTGTGCAGAAGCTACATCTTTCCTTTCCACCACGTAGTTGGTAATAACAGAGCCACCATCATCTTCTGGTTCCTTCCATGTCAGGTAGCAAGAATCACTTCTAACATCACTGACTTGCAGATTTCTAGGTGGACCAGGCTTATCTAATAACATTGAAAACAAATCCGTTATCTATTTGATAACCAAAGATTTTTTTTTTTTTTTAATTTAGTAGATTTTAAGAGGAAAAAAAAAAACACATATTTCCTGTATCAATCTTTTTTTTCTACTGTGTATTTTATCACAGAATCATAGAATGGCCTAGGTTGAAAGGGACCACAATGATCATCAAGTTTCAACCCCCTGCTACGTGCAGGGTCTCCAACCACTAGACCAGGCTGCCTTGAATGCCTCCAGGGATGGGGCATCCACAACCTCCTTGGGTAACCTGTTCCAGTGTGTCACTGCCCTCTGTGTGGAAAAACTTCCTCCTAATATCTAACCTAAACCTCCCCTGCCTCAGTTTAAAACCATTCCCCCTTGTCCTATCATTATCCACCCTTGTACACAGCTGTTCCTCCTCCTGTTTATATGCTCCCTTCAAGTACCGGAAGCCACAATGAGGTCTCCCCAGAGCCTTCTCTTCTCCAAGCTAAACAAGCCCAGTTCCCTCAACCTTTCCTTATATCTCAATTTGTTGATATTTTCCTGACATTCTTTCATTTCTTAATCTCAAATTAAAGAATAAAACCAGGCAAGTAACATAAAAAAAGATTACCTAAGACAAGAACTTTCACTGAAACAGTCTTTGAACCAGCTGGATTTTCAACTGTCAGGGAGTAAATTCCACCATCTTCATGGGCAGCGTTACGAATTTCAAGCTTACTGCCAACACCTGTAACCTCAATATCAGCTTTGGGTGAGACTTCCTTGTCTTCTTTCTTCCAAGAAACTTTTGGAAACGGAACACCTTTAATAACAGCACTAAGTCTCAGTGTATCTCCTGCTCTTACATGCTGTTCCCGGGCCATATTGGCATCAAGTATCAGCTCAGGAGGTTCTGGAATCAAAATAAGTTTTTTTAAAAATTGAGAAAACAAGTCCCTTTCTAAGTAAACTCATCTGACTTTATTATACTCACCAAGTCTGTCCTTTACTTCTACTGGATCAGGAACATAGGCTGGTTCAGATTCACCTGCTGCATTGACTGCCATGACCCTGAACTTATAGGTCAAACCCTCAGTAAGTCCAGTGACTTTATATTTTGTCTCAGGACAAGAATCTGGTGTAAGATTGGCCTTTTTCCATTCTTCATCTCCAACCTTCTGATATTCAACAAGGTAGCCAATTATCTTTCCATTACCATCATGACGTGGTGGTTGCCAAGTCAAGTCAACAGAATTCTTAGTTTTATCTACTGCTTCTGGATTAACAGGTGGACTTGGTTTTACTGTTGCAAAGAAAAAAGGAAAAAAGGAAAATATTTTAAAGGATTTCTAAGTGAAACTAAGAGTGCATTAAAACTTCTATGAAAAAAAGCAAATTTAATACTTTACCAATTGGATCTCTAGCAAAAATTGGCTTTGATGGTGGACTAGGATTACCAACACCAATTTCATTTTCTGCTGAAACACGGAATTCATACTGGCAGCCTTCAAGGAGGTCAGGTACTTTGAACTGAGTACTTGGGAAAATTGGGTCTTTGGTAACTCTGACCCATCTAGTAGCCATTGTTTCCTTCTTTTCCACAATATAGTTTGTTATTGGCTTGCCTCCATCATATGGTTTGTTCCAAACTACTACTGCAGAGTCTTTTGTAACATCCTTAATAACTGGTTGTTCAGGTGCATCAGGAACACCTGGGGAAAAAAAAGCCCACAAGAGTTCATGAGGGCAACAGACAGAGTAAAGATTACAATATCAAAATAAGATAAACAAGCAAACAAGTGACGTACTGAAACGGTCCTTGGCTTTCATTTCATCAGAGATGAGAGGATCACTTATGCCGTAGAGATTTTCAGCATAAATTCGAACTTGATATTCTCTTCCTTCAAGCAGCTTAGGAATTTTGCATGTTGTCTTAACTGTAGCAGATGTAACTGGCATCCACAGGTCTCTGTGTGTATCCCTCTTCTCAATAATGTAGTTTGTAATTTCACTGCCTCCATCATCAAGTGGAGGTTTCCAGGAAACTATCATATGATCTTTATGAACTTCATCAAATATAACTGGACCCACTGGAGGTGACGGGCGATCTGTTTAAGAAAAAAATAAATCATACCCTTGTTCTTATAAAATCTTCAAACAATAACAGAGATTAAATCAGTGTTAATACAGTAAAAACATTATGAAAATAGAACCCCAGCATCTATTTTTAATAAGGAATCAAAATCTCAAAGTTATTCCTACTTTAATGCTTGTCTGACTCACTGAACCTAATTTCTTAATGCTTATAAAGTATTTAGTGACTGACATTTTCTACAGTAAATTGATATTCTCAAAATACTTGTGGAAATATATATTCATGCAGAATAAATTAAGGCAGAGTTAACTATGAACTCAATCAATAAATAATATTTCAATAAAAATAAGAGTGTAATAAATCAGAATATTTTAATAAAGGACACAGTTTTTTCATTTCATATAATTCAATGAATTTGAATTATAATGAAACATTAAAGGCAGTACTAATGTTCAGAGAAACCTACCAACAACAGTAACTTGACAAAACCCTTTTCTTGATCCTGTGCTGTTCTCTACAATAACACAGTATTTGCCTGAATCTTCACGGACAGATTTTAGTACCCCCAGACAAAGTGTCGTAGGAGTTGTCTTAATCTTTGTACGGTTATCTTCTTTCAAAACAATATCATCCCTCAGCCAAGTAATCTTTGGTGCAGGCTTTCCTGAGTAACGTCCAGTTAGGCTGAAAGCTTCACCAACCCGAACAATAAGTTTGTCTCTGAAGTCAAGGTCAAGTGTTGGAGGAGCTGAAAGATGAAATTAAAAAATATGATTTCCACAAATGTCAGCAATGTTAGTAAGAAAAAGTAAGGAATCAGTAAGAATGATCATTATTTTCAAAAGAAATATGAAAAAGATACATACCGATTTCATCTCTGCATGTGATTGGTTTTGTGCAAAATGATGGCTTGCCTTGCCCCACAATATTGCAAGCACTCACACGATATTCATAGGTGTCACCCTCTTTCAAGCCTTCTACAGTGTATTTCCTATCAAGCATTTTCTCCTTAGTAACTCTGTGGAATTTTTCTTTTCCAATGAGACGACTCTCCAGAACATACATGGTGATATCTGAGCCTCCATTATATTTTGGAGGATTCCAAGTTAATGTAACAGAGTTCTTCGTAACTGCTTTAACCTCCAGGTCTTCAGGACGGTCAGGAACAGCTGTGAACAAACACAAAAATATGTTAAATTCATTTTCCTGCAGATTCATCTCATGACAATAACTTACACCACATAATCAACTTACTTATTGGATCTCTAATGATAAGTTCTTTTGTTGTCTCTGTGAAAGGACCCATGCCAATAATATTCTCTGCTGCAATTCGGAAAAAGTAGGCACTCCCTTCAGTCAGTCCCTGAACAACAGCATTCTGTCTTGTAACTGTATAGCTTACTGGAGTCCAGGCTCTATGGTCAGATTCACGTTTTTCAATTATGTAGTTGGTAATAGGAGAACCACCATCATCTTCTGGAGTAAACCATGTCAATTTACAAGAGTCGCTTGTTAGGTTCTCAGTAAGGAATGGCATGCCAACTGGGCCTGGCACATCTGAAATCAAAGAAAAAAATGGAGTATTTAAATATACATACTGAATGTTATGAAATTTAACTTCTTTACAAGGAATGAAATTGCTTTTTACCTAGCACATCAACAATAATGGTCTTCTTCCGCTCACCACCTGCATTTTTAGCAAGAAGAGTGTATATACCCTGGTGGCTCCGTTTGCAATTCTTGATGACTAAAGAAGAACTTATAGCTGTTTCTTCAATTTTAGCTTCTTCTGGTAAAGCTCGATCATCTCTGCTCCAACTCACTGTTGGAGCTGGTTTTCCTGATACATATGCTATGATCCGAATTACTCCTCCAGCATGAACAACAATTCTGTCCCTGACACTTGCATCCAAATTAATATCAGGAGCCACTGTGGGAGGTGAGAAAAAAAAAAAAAAAAAAAAAAAAAAAAAATCAGTCTTTTTTTTTTCTCATTTTGAATTAGAAATATTTAAAGAAGTAAATGAAAGTGATAAATACCAATTCTGTCCTTCATTTCAATAATGTCTGTGACTTCTCCAGGCTCTCCAATGCCAGCAGCATTCACTGCCCTTACTCTAAATTTATAAAAACACCCTTCTTTTAATCCTGCCACAACAAACTTGGTTCCTCTGATTTCTTTATCCTTTACCTGGAAAAAGATATAATAAAATCAACCAAAAAAAAAAATCAAGGTATCATCAATTTCTTTGTCATGCTTGAAATAAATCTTAAATGAGAAATTGTTTCACATTTACAAGTACAAGACATTATTGAGCATACAGTAATCTAGCTCATACAGGAGTTGTCAGAAAATGGAAGAAGTTATTGTTCTGAAGATTCACTTTTTTGATCATTTTAAAAGACAGAGACATTACAATGCTCTGTAGGTTCACAAGTTGTTGTTACTTGTTTTGTTGGTCAAATAGGCTCATAAGTGACAGTGGTGCTAAAAAAAAAGAAAAAAAGAAAAAAAAGAAAATAAAATTGTTCTTTTATAAATCTAAATATGAATCCTGTTTACCCAGAAAAAATGCAGGAAATGTATGTACTACTTTAAATGCATCTCAGTATTTACACAGATACAAAAAATGGCCAAAATATTCTATTAAAAAAAAAAAAAAAAAAAAGCAGGGGCCATATTAGTTGTAAATAATTTAACAGAGATTATGCCTGTGATAACTTGTTTTTCTCTTCTGTTCTTTTTTTTTTTTAAAATCACAGATCACCAATCACCTACATATTTTGTCCTATTTTTAAATATAGAGTTATAAAAAATCTAAAAGAAAAGACATACAGGCATACATATGAAAAGACATACAGAGGAAAAAAATCAGATTCTGTAGGATTTCCACCTACCTTTTCCCATTCTTCCTTTCCTTCCTCTTTATACTCAACAATGTACCCAGTGATTCTAGAGCCTCCATCCTTTAATGGTGGAGTCCACTCCAAGTCCACAGAAGATTTCGTCCAATCAGTAACTTTTGGAATAGGAGGGCCAGGTGGGGCTGAAAAAGATGATCACACAGTTACAGCATAACAATATATTCTGTGGTCCCATGTGAGTATTTTCAAATTCAAAAATGGCAAACAAAAATATTTACCAATAGGGTCTCTAGCAATTGCTGGATCAGACGGCATGCTTGGTGGTCCAACACCAGCTGCATTAATAGCCGATACACGAAATTGATATTCAGAACCTTCAATAAGACCAGTAACTTTGTATGAAACACCGAGTGCCATAGGTTTGATTGGGTCACGATTAATCCTGGTCCATCTCTTTCCAGTAGTTTCTTTGCGCTCCAACCAGTAACCGGTAATAGGAGAGCCACCATCATGTTCTGGTTCTTCCCAATTTACAGTCATAGAGTCACGTGTTATACTGCTAACTGTTGGTTTGTCACATGGTCCAGGAACAGCTGGGGAAAAAAATTACAGATAGCTTGTAAAAAATTGCTACAGGAAGATGGAGATACCTAGAGTACAAAACAGACCTATGTAGTCACGTGATTACAGTTGCAGCATGAGACCTTTTCCCTCATTCAGCTTACAATCCCTTTTCCCTTATGAATCCCATGATATACCATGAAACTACAGTAATGTATCTTTCATTCAAATAACAATGGTCAAGAATTAAGTTGCTTTTTTTTTTTTTTTTTTTTTTTTTGCTTCCTGGATCATTACCTCGTTTCAGCACCTAGCCCAATCCTGAATGTTTTAAAGATATTTTACACTTGATAAACATTACTTCTACATCACTATTGCTCAAATTTCTCTTTCAAAACTGAAGGCAGCAAATTCCTGATCTTTAATATCAATAATGTCTCAAACACAATAGAATGACCTAAATCCTGTAAGATAAAACCTTATTTGTAATTTACAGCTTAATAAATTCAGAGACTTTATTTCAATATATTTAACAAGGAAGTATTTTTAGATACTATACAACCCCTAACTACTACTGATAAAATTCTTCAAGCTACTCTAGAGGATTTACTTCAGTGGAGAAAAATAATAGTGGTATATAATCAGATGTCATTACACGTATCAGTGTATGAAAATATGTGACATAATTTGAAAACAGATTTCCACTTACTGAAAAGGTTTCTTGCTGTTTCTGGCTCACTGTCCAAAGGTTCTCCAATACCATACTTATTTTGTGCCATAATGCGGAACACATACTCATGGCCTTCCATCAACTTGGGAATAGTGAATAAACATTCCTTGGGCTCATTTGTAACTGGTACCCACGTTCTCCTATTTGCTTCTTTTTTCTCAATAACATAGTTTGTAATCTTAGAACCACCATCATCTAACGGAGGAAGCCACGATATTGTCATTTTGTCAGCCAAAATGGATTCAAACTTAATTGGGCCCACTGGAGGTCCAGGACGGCCTAAAATATAAATTTTTATTAAAGAAGAATTAATTCAAACACTGTTCAAATCAAGTATCACATGTAACACACATGTAACATAAGAGTTCTTGATATTTACCCAGAACATTTAGTCTCATCTCCTTTGAAGCAGTTCCCAAATTATTTACAGCTGTTATAGTATATAAACCTGTATCACTTCTGCGAGACTGCTGAATCAATAAAGTGCAAGAATCTTCACCAACAATCTTGTTGACATGTTGGTCATATGACACTGGCTTTTTGTCATCCGGTTTCTTTGGAGAAGCTTTTTCCCAAGTTAGTGCTGGGAAGGGTATGCCCTTTATCTTGGCCACAATGTTAACATCTGTTCCTTCTTCAACCTCCATAAATTCTTTCAGTTCAATAGATGGTGGGCCTACAATGAAATGTTGATAAAAGTTAGCATACAAAAATGCTTCATTCATGATTGTAGAGTAGAACTCATATTTATTGGTATTAGCCACTACTTACATGTTTGGTCTTTGACAACAAGTGGACCAACAGTAGCTGAAGGCCTGCTAGGACCTGCTATGTTTACAGCCTTGACTCTGAATTCATATTCACCACCTTCTATAAGATCCTCAACAGTAAACTTTGTTTCCTCCACATCACGTCTATTGCACTGTTTCCAAGTCTCTTTCACTTCTCCAGTACGATCCCAATGGAGACATTCAACATTATAATGAGTAACAGGAGCTCCGCCATCATTCTTTGGAGGTTTCCACGTCAAGCTCACTGTGTTCTTGGTTACAAGGCCAATCTTCAATTTAATGGGTGGATCAGGAGGATCTTAAGAAAGGAAACAGAAACATAAATAAATTCACTGTACAGTATCATCTGGTTTCAATTAACTCTATTCATTTTGATTTCACTTACGGATTGGATCCCTGGCTGTGGTTCGTTGGATAGTTTCTGCAGGTGGGCCAACACCAAAACGGTTTTCTGCACGTACCCGGAAGAAATACTCTTGACCACATATGAGATCAGGCACAACAAAGGAAGTGCTTCCACAGTTTGCATTGACTGTTGTCCAGGCTTTCCCATCAATAGTTCTTTTTTCAATAACATATCCTCTGATTCTATCTCCACCATCATCATCTGGCATCTTCCATGAAAGTTTGCAACTACCTCTTGTGATATCACTTACTTTTAGGTCTTTTGGTGGACCTGGGACATCTGTTGAAGTAAAAGCATAACGGAAACAATGTTACACAAGTATGTAGGAAAAAAACCCCCAAAATCTACCATCTGAACATTTCAGTATATGTAAGCCATACCAAGAACATTGACTCTGATATGTGCTGTTTTTTGTCCTGCTTTGTTTTTTGCTGTAATACTGTATCGTCCTGAATGACTTCTGTTGCACTCAGGGATGATTATCACTGAACGTGTATCAGTTGCATCCACCTGTAGATCATAGAAAGAAAGAAATGTATAGATCAACTTTAAATGTCTATGTTTGAAAAATTTTGCAATACTAAAGTTACAAAACTTGCTTGCTTTACCTGAGCTTCTTCAGGTACATTATGACCTCCCTCCTATAAATAAAGGGAATAAAGTAAATATGAAAGGGATGTACTTAAATGCCTAGAAATAGATTAAGAAAATTGTTTTTTCTTTTACTAACCTTTGCTGTTGTCTTTGCTTTTCCTTCAAATTCCCAAAATGATTTTGGAACTGGACGACCTTTGATAACAGCTGGGATTTTAATTGTTGTGCCAGCACGACAAGAGAGAAAATCCTGTGCTCCAATATCAAGGAAGATTTCTGGTTCCTCTGAAAAAACAAAACAAAACAAAATTAAAAAAAATTAGTTAATAATTTTTCAGAGCTGCCAAAAGTAAATTTCTGCCAGAACTAGTCTAAATACAGAATGTATGTTTATTTGGAAAAGGTGGTGTGCGTAAAAAGTAAACTGGAAATTATACAAATAAATTTGTTGTTGCAATTTCATCACAAAATATGAAGTACTTCCGGACTATGGTTGTGGGACCTTGTAAGTGTTATCAGTAGATCATGCACTTACAAGCGCTATCATAGCACTTTCCAAAAAGTCTCATAGTCTTTTATTACATTCCTGTTCAATTATTTGCTTGTTATTGATTCTGTTGACTCTTGCTTCATGTCCTGTTCAACTATTTACAGCAGTAGATAACATTTAGATATAAATACCTAAATGAGTTTCTACAACACTTACCTAAAATATCTTGGATAGGTATGTCAGATGTCGCAGGACTTGGTTCTGATTCTCCAGCAGCATTTACAGCTTTCACCCTGAATCGGTATTTTCTGAGCTCTTTCAAATTGGGAATAACACATTCGCAAGTGGGAAAGAGTTTGTCTCCTTCATTCACCTTTTTCCAGTCAGTACTACCTTCATCTTGCATTTCAACAATATATCCTTTTATTGGGCTACCACCATCCTTTTGTGGAGGCTTCCACGCAAGAGATACAGATGATTTGGTTTTGTCTTTGATCTCTGGACAAGATGGTGGGCCAGGCACAACTTGTAAAACAAGAGCAAGCAAATGCAAAAATTACCTGAGAGTTAGTACTTGTGTATAGTTTTCTTAAGAGTTTATAGAAGGCTGCAAACATTTTCAGTGTTTTTCTGCCATACACAGAGCATATAATCCTAGAACATGCATAATAATTGCATATATTACATATATTACTGAGGAATTCTTTAGGTACATAGATAAACAATAAACATTGAACTCTGACAGTGAAGAAAAGTAATTATATAAAAATCTGATACTGAACTCAAACAAATATACGTGGCAATATTTGTGATGGCATAATCACAGTTATACGCTTATAAGTGAAAGGGTAATAGTTTAAATAAGCCAATTATTTAAAAACCAGTGAAAAATAGAAAATTAGGTAACTACTTTGCATCAACAATGTTGTTCTGGTTTAATGAAAACAAAGCATTCGATTAATTGCACTAAATTCAATGTTAACAAAAGTACCACATTGTATTGTGATACAGATCTTAAAAGCAGTTGCAAATTTTATACTTACATATGGGATCTGCTGCTAAAGCAGGATCTGATGGTTCACTGGGTGGGCCAATTCCAGCAAGATTTTCAGCCATAACTCTGAACTGATATTCAACACCTTCAGCCAAGCGAAGCACATTGTACTGTAAACCCTTTACTGATGGTTTCGTTACTGGAGCCCTATTAACTCGTGACCAGTAGACACCTCCCACCTCTCTCTTCTCCAACCAATAGCCAGTTATTGGGCTGCCACCGTTGTCCAAAGGAGGCTCCCATGCCACCAGCATTGATGACCTAGTGTGATCTAAAATTTTGGGCTTTCCAGGAGGTCCAGGAAGGCCATAGGGATCCTTAATAACAACTTTTTCTGAGAGGCATTCATCACTTATTCCATATTTGTTTACAGCCCGGACTCTAAATTGGTATTTTTCATTTGTTGCAAGATTCCACACCTGAAAAATAAGATTTTAGTCAGTATGTAGTTATTTTTCAGAATCAACTTATTTGTTATTATTCAGGGGTTTTTAGCTTTGTATTCTACCTCGGAATCTCACTGATATAATGACGTGTATGTAACTACATAGCTGCATGCAGTGCCCTAGGGATAGTCTTATTTCACGTGCACACAATCAAATGTAAATAAAAATGTCATCAGATTTTACTTTGCAGTTGGTAAAGCTACAAGTAATACTGGAAAATGGAAAAGAAGATGTCTTCTAAATTCACATGAGCTTAAATAGTGAATGAGAACAATTTATTTTGTTTTGTCACATGAGGAAAATACATACACATACTATGTATATTCACAGTTGGGCAATGTACATTCAGTAATTATGCACTATAAATGGACCACTAGCACAGGTATCTACGCAAGAGGCAGTTTTTATTGCATGCTGTCATACAGAAGTATATCATAAAAATAATAAAATTACCCCATATCTTCTGTCTACAGCACTGTTGGAGACTTCTTCCCACTCTGACTTCTTCCTACTAGCATCACGTTTCTCAATAATGTAATGAGTAATTTCACTACCACCATTATCAAGAGGTGCATCCCATGTTAAATAGCATGATTCTGCTTTAATATCAGAAACAGCAAGGTTTCTTGGTGGAGAAGGACGATCTACATAAGAGTAAGAGAACATAGAACTGCATTAAGAAAAAGACAAAAGCATTCTAACTATCTACCGTTTTATTGAAATGTCAAATCCTTACCATACACTTCAACATGCACATTGCGAAATGCAGTGCCAAGACGATTGGTAGCTCTCACAGTGTAAGTGCCTTTATCATCTCTTGTGGCTGCAGGCAGGGTAAGTTCAGTTTTTGCCTCACTTCTTGATATTTCTTCCTTTGTTATCTTAAGTGCACTGGATGTTTGGTCAATTAAAACTTCATTCTTGTCCCATTCAATCTTCGGCATTGGCAGTCCAGTCACATCAGCAGGAATATTAACTGGCTCTCCTGCCTTCACTTTGATAGTATCTCCTCTCACAGCTAAACGTAATGTTACAGTGGGAGGTACTGAAAAGCAGAAAAAGAATGAAGTTAGGAATGAAACAGAAATTGCATTATTTTTAAGGTGTTTATATGGATTTCTTTAAACTAGATATACCTTCATCATCCTGTATAACTACATTGAGGGGCAATGACGGTTCACTCTCTCCAATCTCATTAACAGCTTTGACACGGAATTCATACATATGGAGTTCATCAAGTTTTTCAACGAGAAGAGATGTGGTTGGACAGAGCCTTGGGTTCACTCTTTCATAGTCTTTTGAATCATGCCTCCTCTTCTCGACAATATATCCTAAGATAGGACTACCACCATCACTACGTGGAGGCTTCCAATCAAGTGTAATGGTTGACTTTGTCCTCTCTGTGTACATGAATCTCTCAGGTGCTGTTGGAGGACCTATTAACACAGATAAATCATAATGAAAAAAATATAAAATATAATGTCAGTTACTCTGAAAGTAGTAGCCTCCATTTATTTTGATGGAAATTACAACAGATATAAAGAGCATAACATTATTTGATAGAGCAAATTCTCAGCTACAAAACACTTTTTTTCCACAGTCATCACTATTAACTGCTTTTTTGACAGCTATGAACAAGAGCCTGCATGCTGTGCTTGTAAAAATGTGAACTAGAAGAGATAACACATTGCTTCACAGCTGCTGTGATGGCTGGTAGAAAAATACTGCCCATGCAGTCCAGCTTTTGTTGTGCTAACATCCATAAATATTTAGTGTCCATAAACATTCAGCAAGTGCAGATGAATGACAATGGCTATAATTTTTTCTGCAAGGAGGAATTCAGTCCCATACCTTTGCTTCATATGCACTTTGTCAGGTAGCATTTTATTTATTATTTTATCTCTGCTGCCATCTGTCACATGGCAACAAAATTTAACAGAATATTGATGGGAAGGTTCAATCTCCACTGCCATACCACCAACATCTGCCTCTGATGTCCAGGACCAACATAAAATAGGAGGCATTACTTTTGGAGTAGCCACTGATATTTTAAATTGTATGACTACAGTAGCTAAAATAGCTGTGGCTTTTCAAAGTCATATCTTTCATATGCAAAATGTTTGAATATGTATATGGATAGCAGAAAGTTTTTAATATATATAGATGAAATGGCAATAATCAGTATCTCAGTAGATACCAGAATTTTATTACATAAAGAGACACAGTAATTCTACACTCTGTTTCAGAAATCTGAGCAAATAAATTGTGAAAGGCAGTCAAATTATCCTGACAGGGAGAAAGAAAAAAAACATAAATAAGTCATAAATTATCTTACCTAATGGATCAACTGCAAGAATTGGTCCTATTTCAACAGCTGGACCGGTACCAAACTTGTTCTTGGCACTGACACGAAATTTATATTCCTGCCCCTCAACTAGACCTGTAATATCACATTTAGATCTTTCTGTGTCGATAGCTAGTCTCCATGTATGCATTTTGGCATCTTTCCGTTCAACAATAAAGCCTATGATATCACTGCCTCCATCATCTTCAGGATCAGACCAGTTAAGCAAGCACATCTTTCTGTTTGTGACCACTGGCTTTAGGTCAAGTACTGGTCCAGGAACATCTGAAAAAAAATAAAATCAAACAAGTAGGATAAAGCCCAAAGATTATTTCACCAAAAAAGATGCTAAGCTGATTTCAGAAAATATTTTTTCTTACCAAATACTTCTACTCTGGTCCCCGCTGATTTGGAACCACTACTGTTTGTTGCAGTAATTACATATCTTCCATGGTCTTTTCTCAATGCATTCTTAATGGTTAATTCTGATTTTGTGCCAACATTTTCAATAACAACTCTATCTTTGTCCAATTCACCTTCCTCCACAGTCCATACAATGGTGGGAGCAGGACGCCCTGTCACAGTAGCAGGAATTTTAATTGTTTGCCCAGCCATGATCTGAATGCCTGCTTTGACAGAAACATCCAGCTCAACAGTAGGAGGCTCTGAAGAAGAAAGAGAGATGTTTCATTAGTTCAAGGGAAAGATTCAAGTACGGCTTTTAGGCAGCTTGAAAATTTTTCAAAATATTATAATTGCCATACCTTGGGGTTCTGCAACGGTTACAGGTTCAGTTTCACCAGGTGGTCCTTCACCAGCTGCATTAAGTGCAGTAACACGAAGTTTATAGTCTGCACCTTCTCTGACTTCTTTCACAGTATACTGCCGGACCTTAATGGGTTTCTCTGTGCAACGAGACCATTCTTTTGTTCCCATTAATTGTTTGTATACATGGTAACCAGTGATATCTCCACCACCATTATACATAGGAGGTTCCCATTCTAACTCAATAGAAACTGAGGTTGTATCAGCAACCCTTGGAATGGGTGGACCAGGTGGCACTATAAAATAAGATACGTAAATCAAAATTAAAGGTTATGAATACTATTCTGTCACTAGTCTGCTAGCACATTTTGTTAAGCTACTTACTTATTGGGTCCTGTGCAGTTTTTGGATCTGATGGTGGACTGAATTTACCAGGGCCAGCTGCATTTTCAGCACAAACTCTGAAGATATAGGTTAATCCTTCCAATAGTCCTTCAACTTTTAGTTCCAGAGCATTCACAAGATTCCTGTTGACTCGAGCCCAATGAGTGCCATTAATTTCACGTTTTTCAATCCAATATCCTATGATTGGGCTGCCATTGTCTTTTGGTTCATTCCATTTAACCAACATACTGTTGCTGGTAACATCTTCCACATCAGGCTTATTAGGTGGATCTGGTGGAGCTAGAAGAAAAAGATTACAATTTTGTAATCATTGCTGTCTTATTCAGAATTTACTCAGCACTAAGAGAGAACAAAAATATGAGAAATTACTAATTTTAAGGAAGTCTTAATTTTCTTGCTCTTTTTGGTTCCTAACTGTAACCAGTCATCAAACTTACAGTGGTTTTCTCTTTTGGTAAGAATATGACTGCTGTTCTTATTTCTTTACTATTGAAATTAGAATGCTTTTCGATATTTCCCTTTATATCCATGGTTTAAAAAAAATGCAATAAGTAATAATTGCATTGTCCAGTACTCTTCTGGGAAACTTTCAGTGGATGACACTGAATGTTCTAAGAGTCTGTAGATTAATAGCAGTTTTCAGAAAAGACTGTATTTCACAATTAAAACTTACAGAAAGGATCTTTTGCTGTCATTGGTTTTGAAACACATGGTGGCCCTGCTCCAACTCTATTTTCAGCAAATACACGGAAGAGATATTCTTTCTCTTCAATCAGTTTTGTTACATGGAATTGACAGTGCCTGAGTGTTGAGCTGACAGTAACCCAGCCTATTTCAGCTTTTGTGTTGTCTTTCTTTTCCAGTACATAGTTCAGGATTTCGCTTCCACCATCATCAAGAGGAGGCTCCCACTTGCAAATGACAGAATTTTTCCTCATGTCTTCAAATACAAAGTTGACTGGAGGCCCAGGAGTATCTGTTAGTAAAGCAAGAAAAAATGATGAGTACTAATGTACTTCACTTCTCACTTAGTGCATTGAACAAGTAGCTGGTTACAAGTACATTCACTACACACCTAACACATTAACTTCACAGGATGCTTTTGCAACACCATGATCATTTTCCACTTTAATTGTAAATGTGCCATGGTCAGCTCTGATGGAGTCACGAATTGATAGCACAGACTCTCCTTTTTTATGGTTGTCAATACTCATACGTTCTGGCAGTGAAAGCTGAAAAGGTTCCTCTTCTTCAGTTACACCCTTCTTCTTCCTAGTATATGTGGTTACTCTCTTTTTGATTTCCTCTGGTCTGATAACTTCATCATTCCTCAGCCAAGTAATAGATGGATAAGGTGATCCTGAAATATGTGCCTCAAGTATGATCTCATCACCTTTCTTCACCTCAAGACCAGACTGCAGGTTTGCAGCAAGGAAGACTTTGGGAGCCTCTGTAATAACAATGACAAATGAAGAGTAGAATCCACCCACATGTTTGAGGGTGAATGGCAATTACAACAAACAATCAAATAAGCAATTCATACCAATGGGATCCACAGCTTTCACAAAAGGAGTAATCCGAGAAGGCTCACTAATACCAGCAGCATTCTCAGCACGAACACGAAATTGGTATTCCTTCCCTTCCTCAAGACCTTTCACTGGATAGGTTAATAGAGGTACCAGATATTCATTGCATCTTTCCCATACATCCTTGCCCTTAGCAAGCTTTTCTATTATGTAGCCCATAATCTTGCTTCCACCATCAAACAGTGGTGGTTTCCATGTAAGAGTTACTGATTTTGATGTTGGATTATGGGTCTCAAGGTCAACAGGAGGATCTGGAGGCTCTGTGAAACAACAGCAAAAGAGGTATTACACGAGTGAAGAACACGTGAAGATTTTAGTTAAAATTCAGCATGCTAGGTCACTTAGTAGTAGACTTACGTTTTGGATCTTCTGCAATAATTGGGTTTCTTAGTTCAAGATATTCACCTCCTCCAATTTTATTGACAGCTTTAACACGGAAGTAATATTCACTGTTTGGGATAAGATCTTTGACATGCCATGAGAGTTTATTTTCACCAGACATTACTGGGAGATATGTTCTACGACCAGCTTCTCTGCGTTCCAGAACATAATGCAGAATAGGAGTACCACCATCAAAGTCTGGAGGTTCCCAGGTTACCTTACAAGAATTCTTAGTTATTTCGCTTGCCTTAATGTCTTTACACTGTCCAGGTGGACCTGTAATTATAATAAAGTTATTTAATGTAACAATTAACTAAATAGAAGGGAAATGTATTCCTACAAATATGAAATTATACTGCATTTCATTGCTTTAAAGAAGGCAGACCAAACCCACAAATGCTGGCTACAAAGCATATATAGGAACTCATATTCCTAAAGATGAAAAAAAAATCGTAATTTTCATAAGCTTTTTAAAATTTATATGATGATTATTCATAGTAATTGGACTTTATGCAGCCACAGACTAGTAATATCAATTTAGAATAAAGCGTATTTTTGGTTAGATTTTGTTATATTAATGCAATGAAGGCAATTTACAGAACGTCTGAGTTGAAGTGATAAATCCACATGGCAAAAAAGGGATTTTCTAGTACTTCCATCAGTTAGTGGGCTCAAACAGAGACAGGCATCTCTCCCAGAATGAAAGATGTCTAGTTACCAATGACTTTGACGTTGACAGAGCCAGTTGTCGATGCCAGTTTGTTCTCCAATGTAATTGTATAAACGCCAGCATCAGCATGAACACTCTCTATGACTTCAAGCAATGCAGAAGTGTAGTCACTCTTCATCGTTGTTCTGTCACCAGCTTTTAACTCTTTGCCATCTTTGTGCCATGTGATTGTTGGGGATGGAACAGCTCTGAAGGGTACAGGGATACTTAATTTCTGTCCTTTAACAACAACAATATCACGAGTTTTTAGATCAATGGTTGGATTACCTGTAAAAATAAATTTAATATTATAAATGTACTGAACACTAAAGACTTTTTTTCAGTTATCAGTTATGTAGATTTCAGAAAGAAAATCTATTCTTACAGTCCGGGTCCTTGGTAACAACTTTTTCTGAGATGTCTGATGGCTCACTGGCTCCAACAGCATTGACTGCTCTGACTCTCAGCACATATTCCTTGTCTGGAACAACACCTTCCTCCACTTTGCATTTTAGATCTTTTATTGGACGAGAATTGATTCGCATCCATTTTTCTGTTCCTGCTTCACACAACTCAACGTTGTACCCAATAATAGGACTTCCACCATTCTTCTCTGGTGGCTTCCATGCAATGCAAATATGATTTCGACCTGCATCTGTGACATGTAAATCCTGAGGAGGTGAAGGAGGGCCTGTAAAAATAAAAAAGATGTGTTATTTTTCACTCAATTATCTGTTCTAGCCAACACATTGCTTCCATAGTCCATACGCTGTATGTTATAATACTACTTACTTGTTGGATCTTCAATATGAATGAGATCAGTTGGTTCACTGGGATGACCACAGCCAGCTTCATTTTCTGCACGAACCTGGAACTGTACATCTATACCTTCGATGACATCAGTCACTCTGAAATTGCAATCTGGACCAGCTGTCTTGCCAGCTTTTACCCAGCGGGTGGCTAGTTTTTCTTTCTTTTCAATAACATATCTGAATAAATAGGAACAAATAGTATCAGGAATGTCAAATATGAACATTTCAGATTTCCTGCTCATTAAAATAGTGTGAGATTTGAATGGTTTAGCCAATGGAAAAATAAAGGTAGTCAATGGTGACAGACTAAGCATAATTTCACATATCAGCAACATAACCCTAATAGCCTTAGTACCTATTAGGCTAATGGGGTTGCCACTGATGACAGAGTAAATCTGTTCTTGGGTTTTGTAGAGCTGCAGAGGTGAAAAACTCCCATGCTATATTTACATATTTGCTAATTCAGACAGCAGTGGATAAGTTCTATTGAAAATGTCTGTAGATATTATCTCTGAATACTTCAGTTATCTGAATTCTGTTTACAATAATCTATGGGATGGTAAGAAAGATTAAACAATTTATGTTCCTTCAAGAAGATCTTTGTAGTTGTCAGTTTGTTTAGGATATGTTTACTGTGAATGGGAAGAAGAGGAAGAGTGAAAATATATAGAGAAAAATCTAACTGCTACTCAAGGTAAATTTCAGAGAAGAGATACTTGAGAAACTAAAGAAAAGGAGAATTTAGAAGAAACTAAAAGGAGGAAAATAGTCTGAGAAATGGAATAAAGAGAAAAAACAAAGATGATGCTTTGTACCAGCTCAACATATGTAGTTTTACTGAGAAACTCAGGCAGAAGAAAAATGTTAACAGTTGCGTTGAAAAATGTAACAGGAAAAGTAGCTAGAGCTCCACCTAGAGCTGGAGACTATGTCTGCATTAAAGCTTAATTTTGTATATACAACTCAATTTCATCTCATTTAATGAGATCCCCCCCTTTTTTTTTTTTTTTTTTTTTGAGGATGTTTACACACATTAATTGTTTATGCACATTAGATCATTTCTATTTGTATAATTTCCACTTTTAAAATTAAACTTGTACTTGCTGCAACCATAAAGTTGCTTTCACATAAATTCACTTCTTCTTCATAGGAAATATGTCCATTTAAAATTTAAAATTTTGACAGAAGCGTCTTCATTTATGGAAAAATAATCCACAGAAAACACTACACAATCATAAAATGAGCTTACCTTTGAATTGGTCTGCCACCATCATTCTTAGGTGGTTCCCATTTCAAATCAACATGACCTTTTGTCACTTCAACTACTGTAAGAGCATATGGAGGCCCAGGGGTTGCTAAACAAAATACATACACACGTTAGTAAAAAAGGAATCCATGAGAAGTCAGCTATTCCATTAATCACTCCGAAAGCAAATCTCAAACTTACTGAAAGTATCTTTAGCAAGCACTGAATCTTCAATTTCACAGTAGTCACTTTGCCCAATGGCATTTTCAGCAGCCACACGGAAGACATACAATGAGCCTTCAGTCAGAGGGCTCACTGTGTACTTGGTATCTTTCACAGTTGTATCTACAGTCTGCCAGCCTTTTCTCCTTACGTCTCTCTTTTCAACAATGTAGTTGGTAATTGGGGAGCCCCCATCTTTTTCTGGCACTGTCCATTTAAGATCTGCTGTGTTTTTAGTAATATTAATAACTTCAAGCCATCGAGGAGGAGAAGGAGGAACTGTAAAATAATAATAAAAGGAAAAGCAGGTTACTATCTTGCCCAGCAAAGATCCTGGAAGATAGAGAATAATACTGAAACTATGAAAACTTCTTAGATCAACAAGGGTAGATTTTAATATTTAGTGTGTCTGGAAATGTTCACTTACTGCCTACAGAGATAGGCAGACATGAGGCTTTTTAAGAAAGACTGAGTGTACTTGCAGAAAGAGCACATTCTGAAACAATACTTACACAGCCTCTCCTTGCACAGCACAGGGTCACTGGGTTCACTAGGCTCACTCTCTCCAGCCTTGTTCACAGCTCTTACACGGAATGAATATTCTTGTTTCTCCATAAGTCCTTTGAGAAAGTGTTCAGTTGTGGGCACTCCTTCAGCCACTCTCACCCACTCATCTGTTCCAGTCTTTAACAGTTCAATGACATAAGACTCAATCTTTGCCCCTCCATCGTGTTCTGGCTTTGTCCAGTTCAGAAATAATGACGTTTTGCCAACATCCTTCACTGTTGGCTTTCCAGGGGGCCATGGTGGATCTAGACAAGAGTTCGATATTAATTAAATGATTGAAAAAAAAGACCTAAAAACTTGTTTTTGTTAAATTAGAACATTCAAGATATGTTTATTATACCAATTGGGTCTTTCACTAAGATTGGCTCTGTTTCCTTGCTTGGTTTTCCAGGTCCTGCAAGATTCTCTGCCAAGACACGGAACTTGTATTTCTTCTTATTTGTAAGACCTTTAACTCTGGAAATCAAAATTAAGTTTGATTAAAACAATCCACATGTTAACTCTTACCTAAAACAATATTTTCTATATTCTTTATAATTTACTTAGAAAATCTGAAAATAACCAAGTTACAGCTAATGATGCTATATGAAACATTGAGAATAGGCATACTGCCAACAGCAAAATGGTGTGCTGAGATGTAGAGATAGAGAGGTAGAGATGTAGAGGTAGAGTCATCTCACATTTCTGTTTGTAGTATGACTTTTAGCTAATGCAAATGTCAGGTTTAAAAAAGGGATGTTGGCAAATTGATGCAGAAGATGGCTTTGTTTGTTATTTTTGAATGTCTTATAAGTAATCACAAAGCACAGATGTTAGTAAGCATAATAGAATAAAAGAAAAAAATAAGCAACAATTCAGTTTTCTGTAAAGACATACTTCTTCACCAGATAAAGTATGTAACTGGATATTAGTTGAATCTAAACTTACAGAAGCAAGGAAAAAAGAACAGTCATGAAGTAACATTTGTTTAAAAGGCTACTTTTAAATTTTTACATCTCAGTTTCAGCCTAAAGTGACTATATCTTACTTGAATGTTGTATCTTTCACTGGCATTTTATTGCATTTTATCCATTTATCCTGCTCAGGATCGTATCTCTCAACCCAGTAGCCAGTAATGGGGCTGCCACCATCTTCATCTGGTTCATTCCATGTTAGGGTCACTGAATCTTTGGTAACCTCTATAGGCTTGAGACCTGTTGGAGGGCCTGGTGGATCTGTATAAATTAATAAATGAAAAAAGCAAAACAAAAAAACACCATTACACATGCATTTTCATAGCTGTTAAAATTTAACATTTTCAAAATTTAATATTTAATTCACTAACCAAAGGAATATTTTGCAATGATGGGGTTACACTGTACTGGCTCCCCAATACCATACATGTTCTCAGCACTGACTCGGAACACATATTCCTTATGAGGAGTTAAATTGGTAGCTCTGAATGAAGTGTCCTTGATAGTTGATGACAATTTATGCCATATTTCACTGTCTGTAGCTCTTTTCTCAAGGACATAGTTAGTAATTTTAGAACCTCCATCATCTCGGGGAGGATTCCATGTCAGAAGGCAGGATTCATTAGTGATTTCTGACACATCAAATGCAGCTGGTGGACCAGGTTTATCTGTAGGAGATAGGATAAAAACGTTAATCTTCTGCTTGCATATCTCAATACATTACTCATGCTTTTAATAATTAAAAAATAATATGTGCATACCGAGAACATTAACTTCAACAACAGCTGTAGCACGTCCACTGGAATTTACGGCTTCTATAATGTAGGTTCCACTGTCACTCCTCTTGCTGTCTGTAATAGTGACTGTAGAATGACCAGGTTTCGTTTCAATAGTGATTCTATCATCAGGTCTCAGTATTTTTTCAGCCTTGGTCCAAGTAATTCGGGGCTCAGGCTTTCCAGTTATTTTGGCCGGCAGCTCAATTTTAGTTCCAGCTTTCACAGTGAGTCCAGCGAGCAGTTTCACATCTAAGAAAATTTCTGGAGCCTCTGATTTAGGAGACAATTGAAACATTGTTATAGAAACAATATTTCAGAGACTAGTAAAAATGAGGTGGCTATTGTAATTGATAGAAGTAATTACCTTTCTCATCAATGGCCTGAATATCATCCGTTGGCTTGCTTGGCTTGCTTGCTCCTATTCTGTTCAAAGCCTTAACCCGATATGCATACCACTCTCCTTCCTTAAGTTTTGTTACTTCCATTCTGTTTGTTAAAAAAAAAAATACAAATTTTTAAAGAGGCTCGGATGGTACAGTTAGTTAAAAGGTTGTAACTATAGCATGAAGTTACTTACTTTGTTTCAATAACAGGCTCCCCACATATCTCCCACTTATCTGTGCCACGTTGTGATTTTTCTACCAGATAGCCCTTGATGCGAGCACCACCATCATATTTGGGAGGTTCCCATGTTAGGAAGATTCCTTTTGAAGTTGGATTTCTCCATTTAACATTCTCAGGTGGATCGGGCACCGCTATTAAAAATTAAATACATACGGTATCTTAGAAAACAATCTAAGGAACTGTTTTTTTGTTCATTTGGTTTTTGGTTGTTTTTTTTTTTTTTAGTTGGTTTAATATTTTTATTTATTTATTATTTTTAACATATTGTTGAAAGGAAAATCAGCAAGATTTTCAAAGACAGTCACCAAGAAAATGAGCAAGTCTAAAAAAGTTGACTCACTTGCTGGTGCTGACATATTTATGGGTTCATCAATATATGCAGGCTCTCCTGGGCCACACTTATTGCGTGCAGAAACTCTAAATAAATATTCTTTTCCTTGGATGAGGTCAGGTACAGAGAACTCTTGGTCCACGACATGATCCATAACCTAAAGTGAAGGAAGAATCCATTGTGCTTCTAAAATCTATTTCCAAAGAGTTATTACAAAATTATGACAAAATTCAGCAGCACATGTGGAAACAATATAGCAAATACAAAAGGAATGATAAAGAATGAACATACCTTGATCCATGTTTTCCGGCTTACTTCACGTTTTTCAATTATATAGTCAATAACTGGACTTCCACCATCATCTTCTGGAGGTTCCCATGACAGCTGTACTGTACTCCTGATTACGTCTACAACTTTAAGTTCTTTTGGAGCACCTGGGCGAGCTGGAAATCACAATCGTTTTATTATTTTCTAATCAGACATTGTCAGATGATCTTTATTTTATCTATCTGCCAAAAAACTTGCTGTACTCAGTTATTCTTCCTAAAATAGTAAACAGCTGGCTGTTGAAGATAAAAAAAAAAGCTTTTGGGGGGTTTAATTTCTAATTTGTAGTTATGTTTTAATACTCTTGGCTTACTGAAAGTTATGTGATTTTACTGTATTAATCTAATAATGTTAATATTAGAATATATACATGTCCACTTACCAATGACGTTAACATTGATTTCTCCTGAAACAGATGATACAGGGTTTTCTAATGTTAAGGTATAAATTCCCTTGTCTGGACGTTCGCTTGGAGTAATTACAAGTTCTGCAAAGGCAGCAGTGGTCTTCATTGTTACACGATCACCTTCTTCTAAGACTTGCTCACCAAAAGACCATGTGGCAGTTGGAATAGGGTAGCCAGTGATAGGAACATGGATCTTTATTGGCTCTGGAACAATAACTTCTAGTCCATCTTTAAATGCACTTAGGTCCATTGTAGGTCCAACTGAAAAAATGGAAAATGAATTTCATTAAATATTTTCAAATGTTCTGAAAATGACTAATGATAGCTGTTTTGAAAGGGTGATTCTGAGTGCATCTGAGCCAACAGGTTGTAGCTGTCTAGGCCTAGTTGTAGCTTATGAATTCCTCCCTTTCCCAGCTAAAAATCTGTTAGAAATATGTGATATTTTAGAATTAATAGATAAGAAATCTAACCTATTCTTTAAAGTTAGAACTTCATGATTTCTTTTGTGTATTCCCTGACTTTCTCTCCCTCAGATATCTTCCATCTTCCACATATCTGGGTCAGGAGACAAAAGGTCACGTCTTACTCTCCAGGCAACCTAACAGGTCGCTACCTAATACAGCTAATTATTGGTGGGATTCTTAACGAAGAGAAATAACCCAGAATCTCATAGGACTAAAGCTTTTTCTGCTATTTAGAATCACAGAAGAAACACATACATCCGAGCCACAAGATGAACTTCAGCTGTGCATCTTTTCTAATTAATTATCTTTGATAAACAGCACATAGCTTACCAAAAAGATCGTCTGCAGTTAACGGTCCAATAGCCTCAGCTGGATCAGACACCCCAGCTGCATTTTCTGCTGAGACTCTGTAGTAATAGCTAGACCCTGCTTTCAATCCAGTTACCTAAAAAGCACAAATAATTTTTAGTAACTCATTAAAAATTAACTATACATTTTTTTTGTAGTACTTTGCTGATGAGCCAAGCATCTCACCTTAAAAGTAAGCGCTGGTACTAGTTTTGGGTTACAGCGGATCCATTTGTCTGTTCCTTCTTCTCTCTTTTCAATAATATATCCTAAGATTGGACTTCCTCCATCTTCAAGTGGAGGCTCCCATGTGAGCTGCACTGATGTTTTTGTTTGATCTGAATGATCAAGGTTAATGGGAGGACTTGGTCTCTCTGAAAATAATTTGAGAGAAACACATCTTGGCAACTTGGTAAAGGAGTATAGTTCAGCATATCAGTTGTCTGTACCTTAAAGTACTATTTTTAAAGTTGCATTCCTTCTATTTTTTAAATAAAGGTTGTCTCATAAGTTCAGATCAAAAATATTGGCAGTTCTTACTGCGCCAAACGCTTGTAAGATATTTCTGAAATGTTTAAACATCAAAATTAGGAAAAGCCTAGCTGAACATGTTATTTTTCAGTACACACATTTCTCTAATTGCTTCTTGGAACATTCCAGTACACATAATATTTAAATAAGCAAATGCAATCATAGTAGCGCTGGCATGCTTACCAATTGGGTCCATAATCTTCACTGCACGTGTAGGATGACTTGGTTTGCCAACTCCAACTATATTTTGAGCTCTAACTCTGAAGAAATATTCTTCATTTTCCACAACATCAGTCAGGACAGCTGACAGTTCATCAGCTCCAGTGGTCATAGTTGGCTCCCATTTGATGGAACCTCTGTTACGCAGTTCAATAACATAGCCAGTAATTGGAGATCCTCCATCATACTCAGGAACTTCCCAGGTAAGCGTAGCACCAGACCTATTCACATCAGTAACTTCTACATTTTGAGGAGGACCAGGAACATCTGCATTTCATTTTATGGAGAAAAAGAAAAAACAAGGTTGTTTCTCTATCTATTGTTACAGTAACTAATGTTTTGTTTTTCTTTCATGCTGTCATCAAACACCAAATTTTTCATAACTTCTGCTCACCAAATTTGCTTTTAGCTTCCACAGGTCTCTCTGTTTCTACTGGTTCACCAGTACCCACTCGGTTCCGTGCGCTTACACGGAAGAGGTACTCAACTCCTCCTTTCTGAAGTCCAGTAACAGTGTATTCACAATTTTCAGCATGATCAGTGGCCACAATCCAAGTCTTACGCTTGATATCACGCCTTTCAACAACATAGCCAATGATTTTACTTCCACCGTCACTTTCTGGTTCTTGCCAGGCAAGGCCAACTTCACCATCATAAGTTTCAGTGACTTCCAAGTTTCTAACTGGCCCTGGAACATCTAACAAATATATAACAATAATTTAGGTGATTGCATCTTTTTATTTTATTTGGCTTAACTAAATGTAAGTAAAAATTTAATAATAGGAGCACTTACCAATGACCTTTACATTGATGAAAGCTTCTGCCTGGCCATGTTTGTTTCGAAGTACAACCTTGTACCTTCCTTTATCTGATTTCTTTGCTTCATAAATTTTGAAGGTAGTACAGTCAGTTGTTGTATCAACAGTTGTTGTTGGTAGACTTTCCTCCTCTTTCAACCATTCAGCTTCTGCTCTTGGGTAGGCATCATATGGAACAGTCATAGTTAAAGGCTTCCCAACATCAACCACTAGGTTTTGATCACCAGTCTTGATTCTAGGTGCAGCTAAGGAATATCAATGTGACAAATGAGTACTTCCATATTAAAAGAATAACGTGTGGTAGGCAAAGAAGTAGAAGCAAAGGAGTAGAAAAACAAAAGGAGCCGTTATGTGAATTCTAAACAAGTTTCTTTATGTATTCATTACATTGCTCCAGAGAGCAAGAAAATCGGCCCTCCTATAAAGTCAGGGAAGAGGGAGCTGCTTTTTGAGCATTAATTTAATGTAATTTACTGGTCTGAAGTTGAATGAATGAAGCCATAACTCATGTAACTAAAATGATCATGTCAAATAATTTTTGCTTTTCACATCTGCAGTGACCAAATGAAATGGTTCTGTCTTCTGTAAACCTCAATTCTCGCTCTTTACTGTAGACAATGAAAAGCGTCCTCTAATTTCCTCAACAGCATATGCCTAATTGCATATTCTTTTTAACACAACTCTTTGAAAGAAGAAAAACAAAATTTAGTTGAAGACTTATTTCACTCATCTTACATTTTATAAAACAAGTATGAAACAGACAACTTACCAGCTAATTCAAGTTTAGCTCTTGCTTCCTTATCTTTAGCAATAAATCTGTATTCTCCTTGGTCACGAGGCTTTATCTCGCACACCTGCAGCCTATGGACTTTTCCTTCACTCATCATTTGATGTTTGTCACCTTGGATGATAATCATGTTGTTTCTCAGCCACTTGACTTCCACACCATCTTTGTTCAGTTCAGCCATGAAGATGACATCTGCACCAGGAGCTTCATAAACATCTTGCGGTGGTCGAATAATCTCCACAGGGATTTCTGAAATGAATGTCAATTCATTTGGGGTTATTTGTCTATCATTTCTACTATCACTAAATAATGAAGAAATTAATCCTACTTAATTTTACAAGTACCTTCAACAAAAAGTCTTGCCCTAGATTTTCTGTCATCCACTCCACAGGAATATTCACATTCATCATCTAGTCTACAGTCTTTTATGATTAATCTGTGAAGATTTCCATCCTTTTCAAACTGATATCTTTATGGGAGAGAAAATAAGTAAGCAGTATTTTAATTTCCAGATAAAGACAGAAAGTAAAGTGAATACAAATAACATATGTACAAGCATAATAAAACATGCGTACTTTTTGCCTTCTTTGATTTCTCTGCCATTTCTGTACCATTTTACACTAGCTTTCTCCTTGGAAAGCTGGCAGGTAAAGACAGCATCATCAAATTCAGTGACGGTCTGGTCCTGGAGATGTTCAATGAAATCTGCTGGTGCTTCTGTGATGAGAAGTTCTGCAACAGATTTGTCTTGTCCAGCAGTTACAGTGTATTCACCTTCATCTTTAAAGCCACAGTCTTTAATGATGAGTGAGTGTTTGTATTTATCAATTTTATACAGAACACGCTTGTCAAAGGTGATCTCTTCACCATTCTTTGTCCATTTGAGAGTTGCATTAAGACGATTGACTTTGCACCAGAATGTGACAGTTTTCTTTTCCATGGTCTCAATGTCTTCAAGGGGTTCAACAATTCTAAGATCCTCCTCTATTAAGAATTAAAAAAAAAACCAAACATATTAATTTACATCCTGTGAAATCAAAACAATGGTCATTGAATAGCTGTAATATATTGAAAGTTTTTTTTACCTAATACTGTTAAGGCAGCAGAGCTCTCGGCATGTTCCCCTCTGTGGTTTGACAGTGAGATACTGTATGTTGCTTGATCTTTCAACTGTGTATCCCTGATTCGGAGAGTATAAACTAAATCCTTCTGGACAATAATATATTTTGCACTATCAAATATTGCCTCGCCATTTTTGTACCACTTCTCTTTGGCACCCTCTTTATTTACTTCACAGTTGAAGATAATTTCTTGACCCTCATTAACTTCTTGGTCCTTAAGGGGAGTTACAATCCTGAGTTTTTCTGAAATTGAAAAAATGGAAGAAGTAATAAATCATGTTGTACAAGAAATGCAATAAAATATTCACAATGATAAAACAAAACTTACCAATCACTGTCAGGCGTGCTGTAGCTTTAGCTTCACCAACCTTGACAGTGTACTTTCCTGCATCTCCTATAATGGAGTCTTTAACCACAAGTGTCCTCTTTTTGCCATCTGAAATGATGTCGTACTTATCACCAGGTTCCAGGACTGTGTCACCCCACAGCCATTGTACTGTAATTGCCTCTTTGGATACTGAACAGGCAAATTCAGCTTTGTCTCCTTCAAGAACTTCAAGATTTTGTGGTCTGGTAAGAAATTCTGCAGCAAGTTCTATAAATAAATAAATACATAAATAAATAAATACACAAATTTGTAGATATCTATCATTATATTTCTCTTTTTATAAAGAGAATAAACCAAAATGTATTCATCTAATTGATCTCTTTTTTCAGAACAGAGACAAAAAAGTAACTCTTACCATGTACAGTAAGTTTTCCTGTTGTACTAGAGCTTGGTAGTTTGCAAGTATATTTGCCAGCATCCTCAGGATGAGCATTACGTATGACAAGAATTCTCTTTCGGCCATCAGAAATGTATTCAAATCTACCACCATCAGGCACCTCCTCATCTCCTTTAAACCAAGTAACTTCAGCATTAGGCTTTGAGACTTCACAGATCAACCTTACAGTCTCATTTTCATTTACTTCAAGATCATGAAGATGTTTTGTGAAAACAGCTTCTTCCTCTGCAAAAAAGAATTTGGAAAACCAAATAAGATCTTACATCAAAACAACATTTTTTCTTCTTTACAGATGAAATTATGAAAATGACGCATTTACCTATCACTGTAAGTAGGCCAGAAGTTCTAGCTGTTTTGGCTTCACAGGCATATTCAGCTTCATCATCAAAGAGACATTTACTAATAACCAGAATGCGTTCTGCCCCTTTGGAAATTATATCATACTTCTTGCCTTTTCTAATTTCAATGCCATCCTTGAACCACTTCACCTGTTTTAAAACAAATTGACATGGTTACTAAAATTAACATGCTCAGCGCAGATTTCAGCTGTGTGTTCTTTTGCAACAATTTTAAGTAAAAGCTCTAGTTGAAGGAACTACTCAAATTTAAAAAAATGAAAATATTATTGACCTTGACACCTGGGCGAGAAATTTCACATTCAAACCGAGCAGACTCTTTTTCTTTAACTTCAAGATCAGTTAGTGGCCTCAGGAACTCAACACGAAGAGCTACAAAAAAGCACAGAATTTTTAGTAGAGGAAAACCCCAGATAAAGCAAAATAAATTGCTGAAATGTATATTATGATTTATTGCTTATCATAGTACTAGTGTCTATACACTTATTCCATAGAAAATTATAATCTACTTACGTTCAACATTGAGAAAACATGATGTCTTAAAATCTTTGGCATCACAGGTATATGTTTTTGCATCATCCAGTGTGCAGCCATGGATAATGAGTTTTCTGACTCTGCCTTCAGAAATGATATCATACTTCTTTGTTTTATGAACTTCTTCTCCATTTTTAAACCATTTCACTTTTGCATTTTCCCTGGAAACTTCACATTCCAGTATTGCAGTGGCCTCCTCTTCGACAGTCTGATCCTCAAGTGGTTTAGTAAATTCAACTGGGGGTTCTGAAAGTGGACAGATTTTTGGTAGAAAAGATCTAAATCACATCTGGCCTTCTGCTAGTACAGAACTGTTCCATTCTGCTCACTTTTTTTTTTTTTTTTTTTTTTTTTTTTTTAAATTGAACAATCAACAGCACTCTTGAACTTCTCTGCTGAAGGTTTTTTTTTCATAGTTTTCCAGATACTTGAAAGACTAAAAGCAAGTCTTAACTAGATATGGTATTGGTGTGTCATACTGAGGCCACTTGAACGTTCAAATCTGCAGTGAAGCTGTAGAAACCCTAAAGAACTGATTGATCTCCCACATCTGTCACATTTTCGCTATTTCACTATTTCATCATTTTCTCAACTCTACCATGAAACATCAAGATTTTAAAGGGGTATTTTTAGTAAGGAAATTTATTTACCATTCTAATGTTGTATATATGAGCCTTCTAATTTGATATATGGTGTATGCTGACATCCTTTTGTGGGGTGAAACATGAATGGTCTGTTAACACTGGCTATAGTATAATTAAAATGACTGACTTACCTTTCACAAAAAGATTTGCCTGAGTTCTGAAATCTTTTGCAGTCAGTGACACTTCTCCAGCATCTGTTAACTTGACATCTCTAAGAATAAGTGTGTGAACTCTCCCTTCAGCACGTGTGACAACCTTATAAAGTACATAAAAAAATACTTTTGTAAGTATCTACAACAAAGATTTGAGGAACATTTAATGAAATAGCTTTTTTTTTTTTCCTATTGTCTACAGATTTTTTTTTGTTTCCTTCTAAATGAAGCTCAGATAATTTCCTTATACATATGATAAATATAGCTCAAAATAAAAATCTTCTGAGGATTTTGAGAATCATTTCTGTTTTGTCTTTTCACTTACAAAAATCTGAAATTTTATGTTTATGCTTATGCTATCACTTCTGTCTACATCTGAAGTAAAAAATTGTACAGAAATATAAAGCAGCTTGGTCTCCCCCCCCCCCACACACACTCTTTTTCAAGTGCTAGTTAGACTTTCTATTATTAAATTTCGTAGAAAATTTTGCCTGAAAAAAATATCACTGTTCATTTACAGTTGAAAATTCTTGGTAATCATGCATTTTCATTAGCTACCTCTACATAAACTTTCCTTCACAAATTTCAGCTGAAGAAAAATGACAGTTTTAAGTAGATATGCAAGCTGAATAAAAATCTAGAATTTTCTCAAGTAATTGAAAGGATCATTTAAAAATATTAAGTTTGTGATAACTTGCCAGGCAGTAATAAATACCAAGCCATAGCGGTGATTAATAGTTTTCCACATTTTTATTTCTAAACTCAGAAGTGATCACTTTGGTTTACTAAATGTCCCATTTGTTGAGTTTCAATTTTGTGCCTGTCTGTTCACAAATATAGTAAATTGGATTGTCACTCCTCTGATAATTGTTTTCTTATCTTATTTCTATATGTTTTAATGATTTAGATTTCATTTAAGCAAATTTGGTAAAGCTCAGGAAGATCTATTTCCCAAAACTGAATACAATCTGTTAAAACTACATTTAAAAGTAAAAAATATATACTGAAGTATCATTAGGAGCATAACTACAGGTTCTGAAACTTTGCTACATTCTATGATCCCTTGAAGGTTTGTTTTGTCTGAGATTTACATCTCCATTTATATTCTCATTCCTTCTCATGTAGAAGAGCTAACATGTAAAAAAAAAAAGTAGTCTTAAAACCAGTCATACCTATTTTATTTTACACTTCCTACATTAATCTCCCCCCTCCATTAACTTTAAATGTTAAACTGGCTACATTCCAGACCGCTCAGATCTCAAAGTTAAGAGCCAGCACTTGATGAAGGGTTAAAAATAGTTAGTGAGAAGTGCTGGACAAGCAAATCTGTTCAGAAAGTTATCTTGAGTGCCAGAACAAATGCCTGAAATGGAATTTGAATCCTCTTAATCCCCTTATATGCAGAATTGGACTGCAACTCAGCATTCAAGAAAAGAAACATTTCCTGAAAGCACCTTTCAAAACTCTCTCACACTAGCTACAATTAACCAGAGGAAAAATAATTCATCATCCCTGCAACAGCATCTTGCACAGAATCAGGAACTAAAGTCTTAGCTTCCCTTTGTACAAAACATACTTTTAGTATTCCACATTCTCCTTTTCCAGGTAAAATATTCCATTCTGAGTCAGTGAGAAGTTACCATTCATCACAACAGCGGTGCTGTGTCTTACTATCTCTACTAGCAGAAAGTAAATTAAAAAATATATGTATATATAAATAATAAATAAAAAAGTGGAAGAGAGGTGAAAGTGAAGAAGGACGAAGAAACACAAGGGAAAATAAAGTTTAGTCTCCCTACCTTATCACTGGGCTCCAGTTTCTTTCCTTGCAGGTACCACTCTACTGGGATTCCCTCGTAAGAGAGTTCACAATCAAAAGTTGCAGATTCCCCAGCTGTCACTGTTACATCCTTGAGAGGTCTCAGCAAGCCTATTACTCGAGCTTGGTAAGAAGACGACATCATTTTCAGATTAGTCACTTCTACCCAAGAGAGAACTGCTGCCCTTATGTACTAATCTCCATGGTGGCTTCCCTCAAGAGAGACAGACATTGCAGTGCCGCTCTTTTAATTCTCTAAATAGAAGGGGCCACCCTGGGTTTTTAGGGGAAGGGCTAGTGACCAAAAATTTCCTATTTGCAGAGCACACTTCTTTAAATTGAACAAGGTCAGCAGGAAAGTTGCTGTGCATCTGTCTCTCTGCCAAGCCTTGCATGCCTCTTGCTAGATAAGGCATGTGTTTTCCAAAATAGCGAGGGCTAGGATTGGAGTAGGAAACAAGTGGTCTTCAACCATGTGGTCTGTCCCTGTCCATCACGATCTTAACCCTATCTCCAAATATCACTGTGATCCCATCTTCTCAGGTTAACGTGATATTTTAATGCTGCAAAGCCTGATGCTGTGATACTTTGATTTCATAACTACACGATGCCAGATCATGAAGAAGCATTCACAGCCATCTTTTTACTTTTTCTACACCTATATAAATAAACTATATCCAGTGTTATAGTAACTAACTAAATATCAACATTCTTTAATTAAAGGATAAAAAGGGTAGCTTGAGCTACTTGTTCTAGAAATAATTGGCTTGGGTAGATTACAATATACAGATTTGTCCACTCATACTAAAGAAGTTCTGAGTACATAAAACATTCATACGTTCATAAGTATTCCAAAGATACTTACGTTTCACTCGAAGGTGAGCACCAGATTTGGCATTTGCTGCTTGGAAATCTACTCCCCCAGCTTGATCTAAACGTACATTGTACAAGGTAAGAAAGTGCTTTTTGCCTTCCTCCTTGATTTCACAGTCCTTCAAAAAGAAAAGTGAAATAATTTTTTCCAGTATCTTGTTTGTGCTCCTCAGCAGATCAGCCCATACTTCTCCTCAGACCATGCATCTGTTATGTTCTCCTACACTCAGAAAACTCAGGCCCACTGCCCCTAACATACTCCATAAACATTCATTCATAGTCTGCTCCCTTTTTTTTCCCTCCTTTCTAATGCAATCTGGAAAAAGTGCAAGAGGCAGTGTATTTATGAGGGTGGCATGTATGTGCTGATGGATTAGCCAATGCATTCATATGAAGACCAATCAGAAGGCCAGAGATAAATAGAAAATGGTAAGGTAAGCTTCCTTTGTGATCTGTTCTTGAGAAGGTTTCTTTCATCCAGACACTGATTTTCATGGAACTTTTGATCATTTTGATTATTCACATCTGCACTGTAACATCAAACATTGCCAAATTATTTCCTGTCATGACTGTACTTTTTTTTTTAAACTTCCAGATCTTACCAGTAAGGAGTTAATAATATTTAATTAAGCCATATACCATTTTAAATAATTTTTAGCTGTCATAGCAATAGTGAAGAGTATGAAAATGCGATCTACGTCTATTTATAACAAACATAACTCAAAACAAACAAACAGAAAAACCCACAGAATCTAAAGTTTATATTTTCAAATGCTATCACATTTAACAGAACTTCATAAGGTCTCTGCATTTTGATTTTTAGGAACTGGCAATAGAGAGTGTATTTATGTAAAATCATTTATTATTCAGCTATTTCATATGATATTTTGTACTGATTTCTATTACATTTTTAAAGTTATTACTGAAAATTACACTATTTTTACAACAATTACCCTTACTGAAAGTGGAATGAATTTTCACTTAATTTCTGCAACCGTCTGCTTCTCCCTCACATTCCAGCTACATGTAAAATTGTTAAGTAACATATAAGAAGGAACCTAAAACATATGCTTACAGGTGATTCAGTCAGGGGTTCTCCTTTTAGCTTCCAATTGCCATGGACACCTTCCTCAGATATTTCAATATCAAAACGGGCAGTCTCTGTCTCAATCACCTCCACACTGTATAGTGGACGGATGATTTCAATATCTCTGTCTGGAGAGTGGAAAGAAAAAAAGAAAGATTGATTCTGTCAGTCTGTAGTGGATCCCAACAGACTACTTTGACATAGCAACCCAGCCCTACCTTCAATATTGAGGTTAGCAGAGGTTTGATCGGTACCGCAATCACAAGTATACTGTCCAATGTCTTTCTTCAAAGCTTTCTTCAGTATAAGTATTCTCTTTTTACCATCAGCCTTAATAACAACATTCTTTGATGGAGTAATTGGTTTGCCATCCTTCATCCATTTCACTGGGGCATCTGCTTTGCTGATTTCACACTGTAAAATCACTTCATCTTTCTCCACAGCTGTGTAATCCTGAAGCTTCCCAGTGAAGTAAGGGTCTCCCTCTGCAAGTGAAAGGACAATGATTCTTACTGTAAATACATTTCCTGTTTATGCCTTCTAAGAGCAATAAAATATAGTCCTAATTATTATTGCATAGCTTCCTGCAAAAAGAGAAAACAAATATCTAAGAAGCATTTCAGTGTATTACTCGTACTGCTGACAAAATGATTTCGCTCTTTTTAGGAGCTTCAGAGCACCATATAAGTAGTATTTTATAGCTAATTTTGCCATGCCTAGATGAAAGCTCAAAGTTATTTTCATCATCCCCTGTGAAGGGTAAATGAAGCCCAGTGGAAGACAAGCAAATTGTAAAACACCGTAGAATAGGTTTAGATAGAAAAAAAACCCCACAAAAACCCAACCCTTGCCAAACCAAACACATTACAAGACCTTCTGATTTTTCATTAGGAAGACTCTTCTGGTAATAATATATCATATAAAATCTTATTGGGTATGCTTACCCAGAACAGTGAGTTTAGCTTCTGAGGATTTGCCCATAGCTTCCACTCTAATCTGAGAAGTATCATCAATAGTAAGATCTTTGATCGTGAGTGTATGAAATTTGCCATCATCTGTCATTGAAACCACTTTACTGGTATGCAACCGTTGGTCATTCTTGAACCAGATAACAGGGATATTTTCATGAGAGAGTTCCACTGTGAACACTGCAGTTTCTCGCTCCTTTTTTGTTACATCCTTGAGAGGAGTAATGAATTTCAGGCGAATACCTATGTCAATAAAATATTTCATTAGTAAAAATACTATGAATAAAAACAGTTCAAGAACAACTATGTCACAACTCTTTCCTATAAAGGCAAACAAACCTTCAATAATTAGCTTGGCACTTGTTCTTTTATCTTCAGCTTCAAACATATATTTAGCCTCATCATCAAATGCAACAGATTTAATAATCAGAGCATGCTTTGTCCCATCTGAAATTATTTCAAATCTTTCATCGGAAGTGATCTCTTGTGTTCCTTTCAACCAGCGGAAAGTCTTGGGCTCTCTGGACACTTCACATTCAAACTTGGCTTCATCCTTCTCAAAGACCTTTACATCACTTAGTGGAGTAATGAAGATGAGAGGCAATTCTGAAATCAAAGAAGAGTACTTTCAGTTCAGCAGTAATTTATATAGAAATTGCTACCGCTAGATTTGTTCTAGTGCCCTGAGATACACATTTTGACAAAGTGCAAGCCTTACCTTTCACTTTCAGATTGGCAGCACTTTTAGCATTAGCAGCTTGGAAAGACACTTCTCCAGTCATATCTAGCTTGCAGTTATGAAGGATGAGAATATGCTTCTTCCCATCTTCAATGATTTCACATTCCTGGTAATAAAGAAAAAAGAACCCCTGAAATATAGGTATTCCAAGAAACTACTCAGCAAAATTTATAATCAAATATGTTTTCCTATCATAAATTATTGTCTGAGAATAAAGCAGCAGTCTCACAGGTGAAGGCGTTAGGGTCTCTCCCTTCAGTTTCCATATTGGGTGGACATCAGGCTCAGAAATCTCAATTTCAAAACGTGCTGTTTCACCAACAAATACTTCCACTCCATACAGCGGGCGCTCCACTTTAATTAAGCGAGCTGAAAGGGAAAAAAAAGTTCACATTTTCTTACTTATTTTGTAACATAGCAAACGTAGGACTGAAAAGGATTTCAACTCTCTCCTTATCCCTTCTTTACAGAATTCAAATACTACTACTGATGTTACCTCTTTTTTAAAAATACAGTGTTGGGCTGTCTATAACATCTTTCTACAATATGTCTGAAAGTTTAGTTATTTTCAGCAAGAATATTTTTCTTCATAATTAAGTTAGATATGCTATATTTAATTAAGCTTTTTTTTTCCTGACTGTAAATGGACAGATGCAAAAATGAGAATCACTGTCTTTACAACAGCCATATATATATATATTGTCTCTTCTTAATATACTTGGTAATTGTTAATTTATATATTTCAACTACATAACTATTATCTTCTATCAACTTTGTTTTACAAAGGCTTCAGTACGCTCCCTTAGCCAAGGTATGATGACTTACGCTCAATGCCAACGTTACAATTTGTCTTGTCCGTTTCACAGCTACACTCATAAACACCCTTGTCACCCTCTGCAGCCTTCTTGATTGTTAGGATACGGCGCACGCCATCTGTTTTTATGGAAATTCTGCTTGAAGCAACTAGTTCTTCACCATCTTTGTACCATTTTACTGGGACATCTTTGCTAAGCTCACACTGCAGAGTAACATCATCTTTCTCCAGAGCACTGTAGTCTTGCAATCTCACAGTGAAGTATGGATCAGCCTCTACAAAAGGGATATTGAATACAAAACATTAAATTAGTGATACAAATGTATTATTTTGCCACTCTCTACTTAACAACATTGCTTGTAGTTATGATATAGTGTATTTTATATTTAAGTAATTACCTAAGACTTTGAGGTTTGCTTGTGTGTTCATGTCCTTGACTACAGCTTTGATTTCAGAGATATCATCAAGTGTTACTTCTCTCATTTCTAGTTTATGAACTTTTCCTTCTGAAGTAATAAGAACAGTTCTGCTTGTATGGAGTCTCTTATCATTTTTGTACCATTTCACTGGCATGTCTTCATGAGAAAGCTCAAACTGAAAGTGAGCTGTTTCTCCTTCTTTCACTGTTTGATCCTGTAGAGGTGAGATGAACTTCAGCCTCACACCTGGAGGGTGAAAATAAAGCACGCATAAGTATCAACAGAAAAAAAAAGCTAATGTGATTCTATACATGCGTTATATATACATAATTTTGTAACATTTTGTTCATAAATTACTTGCCTTCAACAAACAGTCTTGCGGTGCTCTTCTTGCCTTCAACTTCAGCAGTGTATTCTCCTTCATCATCAAACTGAGAATCATTGATTACAAGAATATGTTTCTTTCCATCTGCAATGATGTCAAACTTTTCTCCAATCTTCAGTATATCAGTGCCTTTAGACCATATAACGTTGGCTTCTCTGGTAAGGACACATTCAAATCTTGCTTGGCGTTTCTCAGGGACAGTGACATCTTTTAGGGGAACAGCAAAGTCCAGTTCAATTTCTAGAAACAAAACAGAACACATTATTTGTATCCGTGCTCAGAACTTCTGAAAAGTTGATGTTGTGTTTCATTTCACAGCGCATTGTACCTTTCACCGTCAGGATAGCTGTAGTAACTGCATTAAGTGCTTGGTAAAGGACTTCACCAGCTTGCTCTAATTTGACCTTGTGCAAAGTTAGGAAGCGTTTTCCTCCTTCAGCTTTGATTTCACATGTCTGCAGGGATGACAGACTTTAGTAAATATTATGCAAATTCATTACTTTTAGACATTTTAAATAAAGAAATACCACTAACATTTGATAACTGTAGAGTCAGAAAGACTGGAATTATTTCTCAAAAAATTAACTTACTAAAAAATGACAATTAAAAAAATAAAGTGCATTTATTCAGCCTTCTACCCTTTAAAATATATTGTTCCCTGTGATGTACATAAATTATACCTATTATCATCTGAATAATATACCATTATCTTTTAAAAAAATAAGCAGTTCTAAAGATAGCCTTAAGGCATATAATCCTTACTTTGAGAACCACATTTTTTTAAACACCAAAATGTTTAGTCTTTCTACATTCTGGACTGAGTAAGAGTGGCATGTCTGCAAAAATTTTATCATAAAAACTTAAGTGAACCTGCTCACAGTGTTTAATTTTAAGTAAGCTATGTTGTTATATTCAAGGATGCTTACAGGTGAAGGTCGCAGGATTTCACCTTTCAGCTTCCATTCACCAGGAATATCTTCTTCCGATATTTCTGTATCGAAGTTTGCTGTTTCTTTCTCGTAAACTGTAACATCCTCTAATGGCTTGAGAAGTTCAACTTCACGTTCTAGAATGCACAAATTAGCAGATATGTAATTAGGTCAAGTTTTGATAAAGCTTTACAAGAACTCAAACTACCATTTTTATTTTTGTTTAGAGATTTTGGAATTTTTAACATACAAGGTGATTAAACACTGAAAATAAGAAAATCCTTACCACCAAGAGTCAGTTTAGCTGGGTATCTGCGACCTTCAATTTCTACTGAATATTCTCCAATATCAGCAGGGCCAGCATTCTTAATTTTCAGGAAAATTTTGTTTCCTTCTTTCAAGATTTCTGTCTTGTCAGTTGGTTCAGCAGGAATTTCCTCATCGCCTTTAAACCATTTAATGTTTGGTGTATCCTTGACAATGTCACAGGTAAAAGTAGCTGTTCCTTTTGGCTTTACATGCTGGTCTCTTATAGGTTTTACTAGCCAGTCTCTTATCACTTCTGCATTACAAGAAGTTGCACAGAAATATAGGTTATAAGACTTTTAAAATAAATAGATGAATCATAAACAGAAGAAAGAGGACTTAGAGATTTTATATTACAGCAAGCATTTAATAGCTGCAGAAGTGCTACCTATAAGTTTATATTGCAATGCTATGAGTGAAATATTGATTTTAAAAGAGCCATAGAGAAAAGAGAAGATTATTTTGATTGCTTACCTACTACCTTAACACAAGATGAGCATGAGAGCTCAGTATCTTCCACGGTAACAGTGTAGGTGCCAGCATCAGAATCATCTGAATCAGTGATGGTGAGGGAATGTGACAAACCAATAATACCCAGAGCAAATTTCCCAGGCTTGTCTTTGATGATCTTCCCATCCCTTCTCCAGACCACACTTCTTTCTTTATTAAGCTCACAGGTCAAGTACAGTGGCTGGCCTTTAATCACAGTGACTTCTTCTTCTAGTGTTTTCACAAATCGTACCGGGAGTTCTGAGGGAAACACATTATTTTGATTTCTCTCATTTGTATGGCATGATGAAGAATACCTTATGTGCTAAATCAAACTTTGTAGTTATTGATGAAAACTAAAATATGTATTTATCACTGTAAATTCATAAGCTTTAGTAGGAGTTAGCCTTTAAATTACTGACAGATCTGAAGTGGGATTACCTTCAACAATGAGTTTGGCAGTAGAGGTCTTCTCTTTATTCCCTAGTCGTAGTACACAAGTATATTCACCAGCATCTGACAGCTGGACATCAATGATATGCAGTTTCCTATCTTTGCCATCAGCAATAAACTTGTGCTTTGGGCTCTCTCGGATGTTACTTCCATCTTTCATCCAGCTGGTAATTGCAGTGGATGGTGAAATAAGGACTTCAAAGATTGCAGAAGACCCAACAGATTCTGCTTCTTTCAGCACTATATCTTTCATCTCCTTGACAAACTTCAGTGGCACAGCCTTGAGTTGATAAGTGAATGGAGGCTCTTCAGGAGGTTTTTCACCACCGCTGCCTGGCCTGAGTTTCCTCCTCTCTGCATCTGCTGGTGAAGGTGTCTTCTTGGCTGTAATTCAGAATCAGAAACAAATTATTTATTTTACTTTTCTTATAAGTTTTCTGCAATTCCAAACTGGAACTGGTTTCTGATCCACTTGCTTCAATCATGCATTGCATAGTATTGCAGAACCCTATGGACTTAATGGAATTTCAATAGAGCCAGTAACTAGTGTTAAATTTTTGAGTTAATATTAGATGAACTGAAAAAAGTGTGACTGTACTAGTTACAAGATCACAAAATCTCATCTATTCAAACCAAAACATGGAATAACAGAATCATGCATTTATCTATAGAATTTGAAGGCAGATATTTTGAGATAAATTGGGCGTAAACTTCAGAATAATCTGATTTGTAGAGAATCAAAGGTGTTTAAGTAGCTCTTCCTCCATCTCCTCTTTGCTTCCAACAGACTAGTTGTGCCCTGAACATAGAGGCATAGCCTTGCTCGCTTGATATAGTTTTGTTGGAAGGCTGTATAATCTCTAACTACATTCATACAATAGTCAAGTTTGGTTCTGTCTAATGTTCTGGTAACGTCCAGCTATTGAGAAAAGCATGCAGGTTAACTGACATTATCAATGGCTGAATCAACAAAAAATTTAAAGACATTTTCATCAAAAGTATGCCTATTAACTACTGTTGCTCAGGCAAAAACAACAGATCTTCCAACACACTATAAACAATCTTTTCTGGGTAGTCTAATTTAGAAGATTGCTGAATAGTGATTTTTTTTTTTGCTCAAAGCATTATTTATAATTTGAGTTCAGGATTGTAAAACAATAGCAATCATAGCCATTTAGTAATCATTCTTACCTTTGACTGGGCTGATACCCTTTGGAGTTTCTTCTTTTGTTGGCTTGGCCTCTGAAGAAGAACAGCAATATTATTAGGAATGGAGTTAAATAAACATGCATATTAAATTAAGATAAATTTATTTTACAAATAATATTTTCTCCTCCCTTTGTTATGAACACATGGAAGGGAAATATATAGACATATATATTTATATAGCTTATCCTGTCTATATCTGAATGAAAGCTCAGTATCTTTGAGGATGGGAAAGATATATTCAGCACTGGAGACCGAAAGGCAGCTTAAGAGCTCCGAATGCCTCAATTTATTGTCTTGTAAAATTCTGCCATTCCCTAACACTTCACTTGCAATTAGGATCTTGATCAGTACCAACTTGTCAATCAAAACAGTTGAAGTACCTGTTACAAATTACGTGCTATTTGAGAAAATGCACACACGCTTACTAAATGGAGAGAACAAAAATAGGTTGTATAAATTAAATACATTTCAGGACAATGTGATATTCTCACAACTGAGGGATGTTCCATAAGTTGTCCAATTTGTGATGACCCATCTACAACGTCTGAAAACATTTGCCACAATATGCTGCTTCTTATCATGATTTGTGAAACAAAATGTAGTGTATACTTTTAATGTCAGAATGATATGAATGAAATGCAGGATAGATTTTATTGCAGTAGATGGAAAAATGAATGCTAGAAAAAATGTGCAAGTATTTTTGAGATGACAATGGCACGCAACATGATTTATACAGTCTTACAAAAGCGTGATGTTCAGACAGTGAACATAAACAGCACAGAGATACGTACATACAAGTAAGACAAACATGTAAAGAGTGGCTGAATGCCAATAGAGTGGATGGAAATGTGAATGGTGTTAACGAACAAACACTGCAATGGCAAATGGTACTTTCTCTTGAAGCAAATAGTACAAGCACTTTGTGGAAGAATTTGGCAGTAGTCTTCCTCACCTCGCTTTGCATGAGGCTTAGCAGGAACATCCAGAACTTGATGTGATTCACCAGATGCATCCAAATTCCTGTCACCACTCAAAAGGCTACTGGCCTGCTCAACCACATGAGCAGGTTCTGATTTCCAGTACTCCTTCCCTCCTTCCACTTTCTTGGGAGTGATTATCTTACCTATGCTGGAGGAGTAAGTGATTTCTCTGCTTTCAGGGATTCCTTTACCTGATGTCATTCTGCCTGGAAGCATTTCCTTCTCTTTTTCCTTAGTAACAGATGTGCTTTTTCCAAAGTCATTTTCAGATGCTGTTTTTTCATCTGATATACCTTCTATCTCTTGAAGCGCTCCTCCAGTAAGCTTCACTTCTTCTACAGTTAGAGGAGCTTTCTTTTCTTCAGTTTTAATTTTGCTGCTTTTGACATCCGGAGCTTTTTCACTTTCATATGGAGTGGTATGAAGCTTTTGAAATAGTTTTTTATCTTGATTCCTTGGTGGCTGAATAGGAACTTTCTTTGCTGACTCATATCTGTTAGCTATTTCATCTCCAACTCCCTTTTCATGTTCTCCTATGGAAACTTCTCTTTCCATTCCTTCACCTATAATCTCTGTATCAAATTCTTGTTTTCCCATGGGCAGCTCTTCAGGGGCATTTGATTGTCTAAATTTGTCTTTTTTTAAGGGGCTGCTGAAAATAGTTTTGTCTTTCTTCTCTGATATAATCATTCTGCCTGGCTTTTTATCACTTAGTAGTGCTTTCTCAGTCAACAGTGATTCTAAACCCTCCTCATAATGAAGTTCAGTGGGTTCTTCCTCTGCAGAATATTTTTCACCTGTTTTCATGTCCACTACTTGTGGATAAAGAACATACTGTTCAAAGTCTCTATGAGCTTTTACTCTAGAGACTACATTTTCTTCATTGAGGTGTTCTAGGTCTTCTTTCAGTGCTGGTTCAGTAGTCTCATCAGACAGTTCTAAGGGATGTAGATTCAATGATGTAAAGTCCCTTTTCTCATCTTTCTCATGATCTTGAACAATTTCCATTTTCTTTGCTTCTTTATTAAGAATCTTATACATAGGAATTTCAGCTACTGTTGTACCAGATTTCTTCACCTGTTGAGCATTCTTCTGCATACCACGGTCCTTCACGGATTCTCCAGGGGTAATTTCTGATTTCTCTGGAGTAAATTCTCCTCTCTTTTCTTCACTGGTAAGCAGAGGATTACCAGATATTTCTGCTTGTGTGACAGTCTTCACAAATGAGGTTTTATCCTTAATGGGAGGTTCCTCATGTTGCAAACTTACGTTCGATTTTCTCTCTGTTCTTACAAATCTCTTCTTGTCAATGGGATCAAAAGGCCCTCTGGGTATAAGACTAGGTACATAAGTTGATTCATTTTCCCCTCCTTTTTCATATGCAGGAATCTCTCTTTCCTGAAGAAGCCTAGACTTGTCAGAGAATCTCTCTATATCACCTTCCTCATGAACAGCCAGTTTAGCTTCATCCCTCTTTTCTTCTCTGCAAACAGTTTCCTCATGTTCAGATGATATACAGATCAATTGCAATTCCTCATCAACTAGTAGTGGTTCATTCTTTTCATAAGTAACATGATCCATTGCAACTTCTTTTGTCTCACCTGTAGGGGTAGGAGTCCTTGAAATTAAATGAGTCATTTCTAGCTCCTCTCCTTCAGGAGGCAGCACAAAATATTTAAGAATTACTTGCTCCTGCTCACATCGTTCTGATTTTAATAATCCACCAGCAGTTTCCAGCAAAGTTTTTAACTCAAATGGCTCTACCATCTGAACGTCCAGAACTGTCTCTTTAGGACTTACTCTCTCTTTTATATGTGCATGTTTCTCAACTGATATCTTCTTTAACACAGTTGACTCAGTCTTGTCTTCTTCCACTGGAGGCATTTTACCTTTATGCTTTAGTAAAGATGGTGCATCAGGTTTTTCTGCAGCTACAAAGATTTCACACGTAATTTAGAGAGTTAAAATCCAAAAGAACAAGCATCAAGAACAACACATTTTAAGACAAAATTTCCAGCTATACCTGAAATAAAGTGAACACAGAACAATTTTTCTTCGCACAACAGACTATACAACAAAACACAAAACGAAACAAAAAAAGATAAGAATGATACATAAAAACAGCACAGATGGCAAAATGTCACGGTACAGAGCATCATCCCAGTAGTTTACCAGTCCATATTCAATCCAGATTGAAAGCAGCAGAAAGTAATGGTTCAAGGACAATGGTTTAGGACCCCGTTACCTACATAAAATGGATAGCAGTGCCACTATGTCATCTAATCAAAGGCTGACCAGCATCTACATCATATCTACTGATGGACCTCAGACTTAGAATGCTTTGAGGAGGAGAACGAATGATTTGTTCATAGTGGGGTAGGACTTAGAGCCCTAAGCATATCATATTAAGCTATCAATACGCTGGTTCTTCAACACTGCTGCCACTTTCCCTTGGGATTTCAATAACAAAGTATTGTTATTGAAAGCAGAAGATCAAATAATGCAGGAATTATTTAGCAATGTGTGTAATCATCCATTTACAACACAGAAGATTCAAGATGCAGTTCACAAGACATACATCAGAACATAAACAACATGAATAAACAGAATACACAAACTTCGTAGTAGGAAAAAAATCCAAGCATACATTTCACAATCCAGAAATAATAGTACAGATTCATCTCAGTGGAATTCCACAGAGATAAGCTTCACATCAGGTGGCAGTATCAAGGATATCAGGATCCTGGAACAGGATCTAAAATTACCTGGTAATGAATGAGTTATATGATTGTAAAGCTGTTAATTGTCTTTATCTTTCACGTATTTAGGTATCTATAGAGAAAAACCCTGTAAGTAGCATAGAACTATCATAAATACCTGCTTTCTTTCCAACAACAGGAGTTGTCACTGGTGCAGTAGTAACAGCTGGTGCTGGTTCTGCTGCTGGTTTTGGAGATTTTAAAGCTGTAGGAAAAAAAAAATTATAAAGGAGTTCTCATTCATTTATTTCAATGAATACTTTGGTTTTAAGCATGATATTCTCTAAGATGCTCTGAGTGTAGAGTGTATGTCTTTATAGTACTATAGCTGACATGTATTTTTAATGTCATTTCAAGGAAAAAAACTCTAAGTGAAAAAGATGTACAAGTAAGGTTGCACTGGTATTCATGGCTAAAGAAGTCTTACCTACAGCAGGTTTAGGTTCAGGCCCAGGAACTGAGATAGCTGCCTGCTTAGGTTCTGGTATTTGAAACACAACAATTACAAACAGGTTAATTTACATAATTTCTAATCTCACTGGACATAAAATTTCCAAGCAACAATACAGACAGAGTTAATAGAGGACAGACCTAACTGTTTTCAACAAATTTTGCCAGCAAGCAAGAAATTTACTGGAGATGAGCTCTTTAAAAGCAAGATAAAATAGAAAAAAAAAGATAAATTTTTCAAGCACTGAAGAATCAAAGACAAAAAGAAATCCTGAAGAATGCAAAGTAGTTAACACGTATACAATTGTCATGGACAGAAGGGATGGCAACAATGCATTCATTTAATTCAGCGTGAAATGCAGCAATTAATAAAATTTAGATGCTGCAATAAAGAAAATAGCATCACACATATGTACCTTTTGGTGGTTCAGGAACATGTTTCTCCTCCTTTTTAATGACAGGTATCTCAGTTTTCTTCTTGGGAACTTCTGAGACTTTAAAACATTATTTTGTAAGATATACTGCAACACCTTGGATCTCTAAATACCTCACTCTCCAATATAATTAAAAGTCTTCACTCTTTTCAGACTTAAAACCTAATGTCTTAAACTGTTGAAGAACATGTATTTTTAAGGCTAGGATTTGAACAAATTAGAAGCAGTAAAATGGACAAAAGGACACATATTTGCAAGACCTTGACTGAAAGAATATTTGGATTAACCATTTTACTGCAATTTTTAAAATCAGTTTTACAGTATACTTGTAAATTTCTCTACTACACTTAGATTGACAAGTCAGATTACACACTGTAGAATTCAGATCCCAATGTGCATGCCAAATTTGGTGGTGCTTCCCAGCAAAGCTCTGATTCACAGAATTACATTTATGAAGCTCATCTATTCAAATCTGAATTTTAAAATTGAGAGAATTTTGGAACTCTGAGTTGCAGAGAATATTTTTTAAATTTTTTGTTGTTTTTCTTTTCCACGAAAGTTTTCTACCAGATAGATTTGAATGTAAGCTAGTACCTTCAGGTTTCTTAATTTTTTCTACTGGTGTAGGTACTGGTTTAACTTCAGGTTTAGGTTCTTTCTCTGGTTTAGGTTCTTCCTCTTCTGGTTTCTTTCTAAGAACTTTAAAAGAAAAGTAATTTCAGTTTTTAAAGCACAGGTAAACAAATGAATAAGATAGATAGTGAGCAAGACAGAAGCCTAAACATATACAATCAGTGAAGAAATAGACATATAAAATACACAGTAAAATACTATTCTGAAAGCATTTTAAAAGTAATCTAGAGCAAAAAGATGTTTTAAGATCACTCTCTTTTAGTAGAAAGATGTTAACTCTCTATGACAGAACATGATTTCTTATCATAGAACTTTCATGGAAAAGATATTATGGGTAGGTATTTCAGGAGAAAAACGGAAGATAAAATAAATTTTAAAATAATATTATCTATTTACACAGTATTCATCAAGCATGTTAGTTAACAACAGCTTTTCATGTCAAGCTATTTTTAATCTACAAATATCCAGTATGAAATTCAAAATGTTCTACTAGATTAAATAACATCACTGCAGTTTCCTAGTGCTTTCTTCTCAACACATTTTAGGAACTGTTCTTAATGTATCTTTGCATCCGTGGTGAGTGAATATTGGATTAATTCTGTGAGGGTTTAGTTAGCAGATAAATGTCCATATACAACATTTGAACGACGTCTGTCAGTCTCGTATTTTCTTCTGAAATTTCATCTATTACAATTTAAAGATCAATTACCACATAATTATGCATTAATAACTTCAGTTATAGGTGATTTTCAGGGACAAAATGAAGGATTCTGGATTAAATATCTACTGACTTCCATCAGAGAAGAAAACAATAATTTTCAATTGTTGTATTTGGAGAGCTCTAATTTATATCTTGTCTGGATTACATTTTAGTTATTTTTGTCCTGTCAGATATGCATTTTGACTATCTAATGAGATTCATCTGAAAAATTGAACATCTGTGGAATTGGATTGTCTAAAATTTGAAGGGCACAAATGATCATTCAGTATTTCAAAGAGCCTGGGTATTACTACTTCTTTTTTAAGCTTTGAGCACATAGTAATCTGAAAGGCTCAAGACTTTGCAGGAAAGGAGAATTATATCCAATAGTGCCACTGGATCTTGAGAGCAGTGCAGTAATTCCAAGAAAACCATAAAAAAGAATGTCACGTGTGATTTTTAATAAAATCTACAGTATCACAGGAAAATATATAGGTGTCCATGAACTGAAGACACTGAAAAATTGAGTTTTTGTATAGGTTTTATAGACAATAGAAAACAGAAGAGAGTTACAACAGTGAACCAGATTTTCAGCATTCTACTCTGTTTTCAGCACAGATCCTTTGGACTTAAATAATTTTTGGTATGCCCTTGCTTTATCTCTTCAATTATAAACTCTTTCCACGATAAACACCCATCAGGTAGTACACTACTCAAGTAATTTTCCACACCACATAAAGCGACATTACTTAGGAGAACACACTGAACAATGTTAGTATGCCGGGGTTTTATGCCACTATAAGTTACTGTACCTCTTTTCAAAACAACTTCTTCTTTCGGTGGAGGGGTAACTTCAGGAATTATTCTACGAGGTTTCTTTACAAGTCCAGGAACTTAGAAGAATATTATTCCAGATTTTATTATAGGTTCATACCAGTAGGAAGAGCTAATTAACAATTAACAACTTCAAACACACAAATAAAGTGCTGGTACACTACTGAACATTCAAAGCAAATAATTGCTGAGATTGAAGTCAGTATTTTCAATCAACCTCCCATTACCATTTGTTCAGTGGTCTTAAAGGCCTATCCACAAGAGTAAATTTTCATGCAAAATAACAAAAGTGAAGTATGAACTAAGAAAACTAGAAGAGTTATGTATTCAAAGAGAGTTATCATATTTACGTTTTAACTCTTTCATTACCTTCACCTGTACTATGATATTCATAGTTTAATCTCTAAGAAGCATTAAGATATTTATATGGTGTTGCTTAGAACACTAGTACTTATGAAGAATGCAAAGGAGTACTTGTAAAGTGTCTTGCTCAATTTATCTTTCATAAGCCAATTCTGGAAGTGTCTTTTCACGAAATAAAGTTACATGTCAGACAAACAGTAAGTATGGATGCTCAATGCTATATACACTTAAACAGCATATTATTATTTTTCTGTAAGCAGAGAACTGGAATAAACACAAATGACAAAACTTTCTTACTCTTCCATTATTATCTTTTTTACATCTCATAAATTGTAAAATGGGAATTTAATGAGGACATGGACTATATCTATTCAAGACTAGAGTCTATTCTTGAAGTACAGTCTAATAAAGGCACCACTTGATATTTCTGAGCAAATTAAAGAAGAATATACTGAAAGGTGTAAGTCTTGGTTCAAAAGATGCCTCAGAGAATAAAGATATTTTTATTAGGTAGGTACCTTTAGCAGGTGGGGGTTCCAATTGTGGAGCCTCAACAGGTTTTGCTGTCACAACTTTCTTCTTTGCTCCAGGAGCTTTAAAGAAAATTATTTGAATTTTATCATATATATAATCTGATTCCAAAAAGAAGTTTCTCAAAAATACATATAGCTGGTTAATACAAGTGACATTGTAGAAAGACAAGGGCTACAAAGGTAAGATTCTGGTTGATAAGCTATTTAGAAGAAGTCGGATGAAATGAAGCAGAGTTGATTTGAAACCAATGTTTACAAAGCAGAATCAGCAAATAACGGGTGAGGATTCTTGTCTTTTGTAAGAACACGTTAAAAGTAGAAGAATTATGTTAAGCATAAACAAACGTGTTAACTTTCTAAAGATACTCATAAATACATTCATTTATTCCAGAACTATTGAAAAGAATGCATGCAAACTGACTTGACATAATAATAGTAAAATATAGTAAGTAAAAAAATATTATTTACCCACAATACGCTGAAAATTCATAAAGATTTAGCATTAGCAAAATGCCTTATTAGAGTAATAATAGAGAAGAAAGATCCAGTGACACGTTTTAAAGCACACTTTTTAAGATTCACCAGTGTAATTAAAGAAGATTACATGTCTGAATCTCCATTGTTAATGGTGGCTTCAAATGCTTATACCTTTAAGTAGTTCTTTTGCCAGTTTAATGTCTTCTACTGGTGCAGGAACTGCTGGCTTTCGCTTTTCAGGAATTTTCTTTTCAGGTTCTGGTGCTTTAAATAACATTAGGTATATTTAGAATAAACATACTACCACAGTAGACATGTGAAGAGTGCGAACATAAAGATGATAATTTTCCATTTCCAATGAAGTTAATGAAAAAAATCTCATTGATCAAATGGGAGTAAGAGTTTTAGGCGATTGCTCTGTAGCTTACACAAAACACAAACATTCAAGCTCACTTAAAAAAACTTGTTAATAACATGAGGACAAAGATGGGAAAGCAAATAATAAGAAGAATCCAGTTGACAGGAAACAAAGTGAAAGCACTTAAAATATTTTGCATATTATACTTAGAAGAATTAAGAGATCTGAACTTGTTTGCAACATGTAACAGGGAAAGAAATACATGGAGAGTAACAGCACACAGGTATATTTGTGAAGAACAACAGAGCAAGAAAATCTGTGCAGTAATGAATGAGGAAACCGTCTGATAGCCTCTAGGTAATCTATATACCTTCAACTGGTAAAGCTTCTTCTATTTCTGTTACTGAAATTTCTTCTGTTTCTTCAGCTTCACTTTCCTTTTCAATTTCATATTCTTTAAAGAACATTGATAACTGGTGTAAGTTTCCAATGATAAGATCATTGCAGACACCAATAAAAAGAAGGCTACTCCAATACACACAGACAAATAAACGTTAGGATACATAATCACTCAGTATCAAGTGATGCCGGTAATTTTGCAGTTAATGCATTCTTTGAGAAAAATGCTTTATCTGCAAGTGTAATTCAGGATTGGATGGAGATAGTATTTTTTCTGCGTACAATATAAATGAATTAAATTTTGGATGAGTATTTATAACTGGAGAAAATAAAAGCTTGAATGTTCTTAGTTAATTTAAGATTACAGCAATAGAAATACTAGGTCTTCAGAAATGTGAATTTAGTGAGAATTGATTATTGCCTAAAATTGAATGATAAAAGATACTCTTAAGAATACCCAACGTAGGACTACGTGAAAATATTTAAAGTAATATTTAGCTCTCTCCTACGGAACTTTAATAGAAGAGACAAAAACATAAATTGGTATAATCTAAAATGTGAAGTGAACAAAACACAAGAACTAGAATAGGGAAAAAAGAAGAATTTTTTTTTTTTTAAAGCATACATTTGGAATAACAGTTAAATTGTCTTTACAATAATACCTTCACTTGGTAGAGGTTCAGGTACTTTAGGAAGAGCAACAGGTACTTCCTCCCCTGACGCAACTTTCTTGGGGACCTCAAGCACTTCAAAAAATATTAATACATTTTATTTACATACAAATAAATGTGTGAATGAAACATAAAAAGAAAATGACAACTACCACAAAGAAAATAACAGCGAGTAACAGTGTCCATAACAACAAAAGAATGTGTTCTGAACAGGAAGTAAACAAGACACATTGTATAAACACAGTTATAAACAAAGGAAAGAGAAACAGAAAAGACATTCTAAGAAAGTGCCTTCAAGACATATATACCTTTGGTTGGAGGAGGCTCTGGTTTTTTGAATTCTGGCTTTTTAGGTGTTTCAAGAATCACTTTCTCCTCTAGGACAGTTCTTGCTTTCACTTCTGGTGCTTTAAAGATATTTAATTTTCATATTTGTGAATATTGAAACATACAAAAGCACAATGCAGAAAAGCGCCAACTACGAGAAACAGACTAAGAATATGAAGAATAAAATTTTCAGGGACACTGCATACACAAATACATAAGCACTGTGCATATCACTGAAAATACTGAAACTGTTCACGACACTGATCTATATACCTTTCAATGGAGGAACCTCAGGTTTTTTAAGAACAGGTACAGGTTCTGGTTTCTTGGGCACAGCCACAGGCTCTGGTTTCTTGGGCACTGGCACAGGCTTCTTGGGCACCACCTCAGGCTTCTTGGGCACCGCCTCAGGCTTCCTAGGCACTGGCACAGGCTTCTTGATCACCGCCTCAGGCTTCTTGGGAACAACCACTGGAACCTCTTCTTTTGGCTCCTCCTCCTCAACCACCTCAGGCACTTTAAAGATATTAGTTTCTTTTACTTGACAGGGACAAAGAGCAGCAGACAGCCCAATGGTGAGCAGCAAAGCAGAAAACCAAGCCCTTGGCATGCTACAGGCAGTCTTCTTCAACCATCCACGCTTCCTCCAGGTGGACTGCTTGCAGCAAAGAGACTAAGAGGGCTCATGGCAGGGCGCACGCCCCAGACCAGCACCACCCCCTGCCATAGGCCCAAACGGGCATGTACAAACACAAGGTGGCTAAATGCAGCTCACATCCCTCCCCACGGAAGGCAGAGGGTAGAAGTGCAGTCAGCACTGCATCAGCCCTGCAGAGAGCAGGACAGACACTTCCAGGACACCACGGTATACCTTCAGCTGGAGCAGCTTCTGGCTCTTCAGGCTCTGCCACTGGTACTGCCTCTTCCGGTGCTTCTTCTTCCTCTTCCTCTTCCAGGATCTCTGCCTCCGGCATCACAGGCACTTCAAAGATATTAGTGGGGTTCATTTTACAGTGATGAAAAGACTGGGCAGACAGGAACAAACACCAGGGCAATGCAGACGCTAAACACCACAAAAGCGAGACCAAAACCTCAGACGCTGCTGCACAGTTTACCCAACATTCACAACTTCAGGAGTCTCAGATTTAAAACAAAGACAGGCCAAGAGAGAGCAGGACAACGCTCAAGAGAAGCGGATCAAGTATCTTCTCTGTCAAGTTATCCACCAAGTCAGGTACCTCTGGCTGCTGGAGGCTCAGGTGCTTTGGCAGTGACCACAGGTACTTTTTCTTCTCGAGCAGCTTTCCTGGGCACTTCAGGCGCTTTAAAGATATTAGTAACCATCAGTTTGACATACTATACAGGACGACAAACAATGAAACCTAAACCAAAGGTACGCGCACGAAAATAAACAAGCTGGCCTCCTGGTATGAATCCCATCCCTTTCTCACTCTCTCACACAAGCACACACAGACGCAGAACATCTGTAGTTAGGTTATGTTTATGTTACGCAAGGGCAAGGTGTGAGTGAGGATACTCCTCTGCATACTCTGCAGCCTTCCTTATCCACAAAGAGAAACTGCCACTTTCAGCTCTGCTAGCTCCTCGGGAACAGCCTCAGCCCATATCTTATCTACAGTCATAAGCGGTGTAGGAACGCAAATCCCCCTGTTATTCCTTCATCTCTCTTTCTCTCCTTCTGCATTTCCAGTCCTTGTTTACACTTTTCACTCTACTGGTTCATTTCACTCTCACTATCTTATTTCTTCTTTCTGTCCTCTCCTCATTGCAGCAACTCCCACGCTTGGATTTTATAAATCATTCCTCCATTGCATTCTCTCAAAGTATCTAATTATGCTTTCAGCACTTACTAAGACATCACTTCTTCCGACTCACACTGTACGTGCATTTCTGAATAAAAACAGGCTTTTCATTTTGAAAGACTTGTGCTTACGATACACGGTCACTGAGACAGTCACTGAGTCATGAAGACCTTTTGCTGTCTCAATTTAAGACGATAAAGTTTGGCACTATTCTGAAAATGCTACGCTCTTAAAAATCGAAACTTTTCTGCCTGGTGATTCAGAATTTGAAAACATAACAATAAATTCAAAATATCCCTTGGGTTGTGTGTAGAAGTACCAGGTAACTGAGTTCCCAATTTGCACACAGTGGCAGTACTGAAAAACATCAGGTAACCAGCAGCAAGATTCTGCTTGATAATGTTCATGGCAACATGTACCTTGGGCTGGTGCTGGTTCTGGCTTTTTTGGCACAGCTACTGGCACGGGCTCTTCCAGAGCGGCTTTCCTGGGCACCTTGGGCACTTTAAAGATATTAGTATATTCTAGTTTAGTGGGTTGTACAGACCTAGACGAGACTAACAGACAATCAGTAACATTCATGCACAGTCTTTCCTGAGAAACTGTTGTGTCTACAGTTGGTTGACAGTGATGTTTTGCTTCATGCCTGTGGAATGTGCAGGGTGTCAAATATGTCACGCAGGAGGTGGGAATTCTTTGTTTAGCTTCAGTTTTTGAGACAGGGTGGGAAGCCTACACTGTCTTCGCAAGAGCTGATCAAGGTCCAATGTATTGAGAATGTGTGCACTTCAATTTCTTTAGCGTGACATTCGTGTTTGTTTGATCAACTGTAATAATTTTTTATGAAACTTAAATTTTATTTGACAGTTACTTTTTTTGTCCTGTTACTTTTATTCTTTGCACATCTGTTTAATTTTCAGTTTTCCACAATTTCTTTCTTATTTGCAGATCTCATTACCTACAGAAATGTTCATTTTCTCTTCACTCTTTTGGCTCATCTTAACAGCCTTTTAAGTGCTAATTGTATAATCACCAAGTATTTTCAATGTTTGGCTAATAAATCCACCACCAGTTTACCATCATTAACTACTCACTTTTAAAGAGTTAGAGAACTGATTCTGTTGCATTCACAAATGAATAAAGATAACTAAAAAATGTAAGGGTGCTTCATTATGTGTTTTACAATGAAGATGTACCTGCAGGTTGTTCTTCTGAACAGTATACTATTCTCTTTAAAGTAAGCATTTTGTAAATCTTAATTTCCAAAGATCACAGAAAGGTCAGGAAGTTGTCAGTATTTTAGAAGACCTAGATTTAACTTATCTGACTCATTTTTAACACCCCACATTCAACTTCATATTGTTTAGACATATATCGCAGATTATGATTCATAAATCAGTTCAATTTAAGTCCAGAAGAGTATGATATTTCTTTCTATGATGATACTCTAATGATGACACATACCTTTGCCTGGAAATAATTCCTGTTTTTTGGGTTCGGCACCAGGCTCTTTTTCTTGTGGGACAGCTTTCTTGGGCACCTTAAGCACTTTAAAGATATTATTTCCACTTAACGATGTAGTTATGAATAATAAAAGAGATCAAGAATCTGATGACAAAGTCGAAGAGTTTAGGTACTTCTAACACTGAAACACTCCTAAAGGGGCTGTAAGTTAGTCACCTATGCATTTTAATGCACAGAGAGGCCAAGGGGGGAGACACAAGAAATCTTAACCCAAATGGAAGCAACAAATAAATGAATTAATCAAGACATTAAGATAAAAAGCATAACTCCCCAGAAAAATACCTTTAGCTGCAGGAGCTTCTGGTTTCTTAGGCACTGGCACAGGCTTCTTGATCACCGCCTCAGGCTTCTTGGGAACAACCACTGGAACCTCTTCTTTTGGCTCCTCCTCCTCAACCACCTCAGGCACTTTAAAGATATTAGTTTCTTTTACTTGACAGGGACAAAGAGCAGCAGACAGCCCAATGGTGAGCAGCAAAGCAGAAAACCAAGCCCTTGGCATGCTACAGGCAGTCTTCTTCAACCATCCACGCTTCCTCCAGGTGGACTGCTTGCAGCAAAGAGACTAAGAGGGCTCATGGCAGGGCGCACGCCCCAGACCAGCACCACCCCCTGCCATAGGCCCAAACGGGCATGTACAAACACAAGGTGGCTAAATGCAGCTCACATCCCTCCCCACGGAAGGCAGAGGGTAGAAGTGCAGTCAGCACTGCATCAGCCCTGCAGAGAGCGGGACAGACACTTCCAGGACACCACGGTATACCTTCAGCTGGAGCAGCTTCTGGCTCTTCAGGCTCTGCCACTGGTACTGCCTCTTCCGGTGCTTCTTCTTCCTCTTCCTCTTCCAGGATCTCTGCCTCCGGCATCACAGGCACTTCAAAGATATTAGTGGGGTTCATTTTACAGTGATGAAAAGACTGGGCAGACAGGAACAAACACCAGGGCAATGCAGACGCTAAACACCACAAAAGCGAGACCAAAACCTCAGACGCTGCTGCACAGTTTACCCAACATTCACAACTTCAGGAGTCTCAGATTTAAAACAAAGACAGGCCAAGAGAGAGCAGGACAACGCTCAAGAGAAGCGGATCAAGTATCTTCTCTGTCAAGTTATCCACCAAGTCAGGTACCTCTGGCTGCTGGAGGCTCAGGTGCTTTGGCAGTGACCACAGGTACTTTTTCTTCTCGAGCAGCTTTCCTGGGCACTTCAGGCGCTTTAAAGATATTAGTAACCATCAGTTTGACATACTATACAGGACGACAAACAATGAAACCTAAACCAAAGGTACGCGCACGAAAATAAACAAGCTGGCCTCCTGGTATGAATCCCATCCCTTTCTCACTCTCTCACACAAGCACACACAGACGCAGAACATCTGTAGTTAGGTTATGTTTATGTTACGCAAGGGCAAGGTGTGAGTGAGGATACTCCTCTGCATACTCTGCAGCCTTCCTTATCCACAAAGAGAAACTGCCACTTTCAGCTCTGCTAGCTCCTCGGGAACAGCCTCAGCCCATATCTTATCTACAGTCATAAGCGGTGTAGGAACGCAAATCCCCCTGTTATTCCTTCATCTCTCTTTCTCTCCTTCTGCATTTCCAGTCCTTGTTTACACTTTTCACTCTACTGGTTCATTTCACTCTCACTATCTTATTTCTTCTTTCTGTCCTCTCCTCATTGCAGCAACTCCCACGCTTGGATTTTATAAATCATTCCTCCATTGCATTCTCTCAAAGTATCTAATTATGCTTTCAGCACTTACTAAGACATCACTTCTTCCGACTCACACTGTACGTGCATTTCTGAATAAAAACAGGCTTTTCATTTTGAAAGACTTGTGCTTACGATACACGGTCACTGAGACAGTCACTGAGTCATGAAGACCTTTTGCTGTCTCAATTTAAGACGATAAAGTTTGGCACTATTCTGAAAATGCTACGCTCTTAAAAATCGAAACTTTTCTGCCTGGTGATTCAGAATTTGAAAACATAACAATAAATTCAAAATATCCCTTGGGTTGTGTGTAGAAGTACCAGGTAACTGAGTTCCCAATTTGCACACAGTGGCAGTACTGAAAAACATCAGGTAACCAGCAGCAAGATTCTGCTTGATAATGTTCATGGCAACATGTACCTTGGGCTGGTGCTGGTTCTGGCTTTTTTGGCACAGCTACTGGCACGGGCTCTTCCAGAGCGGCTTTCCTGGGCACCTTGGGCACTTTAAAGATATTAGTATATTCTAGTTTAGTGGGTTGTACAGACCTAGACGAGACTAACAGACAATCAGTAACATTCATGCACAGTCTTTCCTGAGAAACTGTTGTGTCTACAGTTGGTTGACAGTGATGTTTTGCTTCATGCCTGTGGAATGTGCAGGGTGTCAAATATGTCACGCAGGAGGTGGGAATTCTTTGTTTAGCTTCAGTTTTTGAGACAGGGTGGGAAGCCTACACTGTCTTCGCAAGAGCTGATCAAGGTCCAATGTATGGCATCCAACTGTACTTCAATGTCTTTAGCATGTTACTCATGATTTTGTTTTATGTTGTAACTTTTGGCTGTCTGCATCATCTTTTTACTTAATGCTTCTTACATTTGTGTATTTTTGTATTCATTAAAAATATTTTTATGCCTTTCATTCCATCACTGTGAAATGGTACTTCACATGAGGATTCTCCCTGTGTTTTGAGGGAATCAAAACACAATGACAGAAAAAACATATTTCTCTGGCCTTTGCTTGGGAATTTGTGAAAAAAATGAAATGGAATAGCATTGCATTAATTTATAGTGTATTCAGATTTTTAATATTGCTTAAATAATTTTTGAGTATTTCACCTGGAAAATCTCTTTTCCTGAATATTCTGAGGAAATACATTTGAACTATTTTCATTGCGGTTTACATTTTGTACATGACTCTAACATGGTAGATACCAGATTATGACAGTAAAAGATCAATTTAAAATGAGATTTCCAAGTAACTCAGAAATTAAGAAACCCACCGTAATAATGATGGGGTTCACCATCGCATATACCTTTAGCAAGTGGAGTTCCTGGTTTTTTAGGTACAGAAGTTGGCACTTTCTCCGTTGGGACAGCCGTCTCACGCATCTCAGGCACTTCAAAGATATTAGTTCATTTTACATTTACAATACATCTAAATATAAATACACAGACTGAAACACAGAGGATGAGAAATGTTCTTAAGAAGCAATCTGTCACACACTCATGCTCAGTGCAATTTGTTGTGGCAAGCGCCATTTAAAATCTCACATTAAAAAGGACAGAACAAAAGAGGTTAAAACAGTGCTTAAGAGAAGATTATGTGTATTTACGTATTCATGACTGTATGTACCTCTGGCTGATGGAAGTTCTGATTCTTCCAGAACAGCTACAGGAACTTTCTCTTCTGGGACAGCCTTCTGAGGCATTACTGGTTCTTTAAAGATATTAGTATATATTAGTTATGCGTTTAAGCTCTAATATGAGTATTGAATCATACTATATTCAAGAAAAAGACTTCCTATTCATAAGATATACCTTTTGGTTGTGGAGCAGCTTGTTTTTTATGTACAGCAACAATCTCTGACTTTTTGACCAGCTTGGCTAGTGGTGGTTCTTCAGGTTCCAAAATAGGTTCTATTTCCTCAAATGCCACTTCAGGCTTAGGCTTTTGAACTGCTGTAAAATGCTTTAGTTTCCGGGCTGCCAAAAGAGGTTCTGGTTCCTCAGGCACTGTGACAGGTGCTTGCTCGTGGTGTGCCACAACCATCTTTGATTTTTGAGACACTGCAATAAGCTTTGATTTTTGGGAATCTGCAGCAAACTCTGTTTCTTCAAGTGTTACAATAAGTTCTGTTTTTTGGGGTGCCACCAAAGGTTCGGTTTTGGGGGACACAACATGCTCTGTTTTTTGGCGTGTTGCAACTGTCTCTGACTTATCAAGTGCTGCAGTGAGCTCAGGTTTCTCAGGGGCCATGAATGGCTCTGGTTTTTGGGGTTCAGTAACACGTTTTTGTTTTGATGGCACCACACCACGCTTTAGCTTTTGAGGTGCCACATCAGGCTTGGGTTCCTCAGGTAGCACAGCAAACTCTGGTTTCTCAGGCACCAAGAAACGCTCTGTTTTATGGGCTGCCACAGCTGGCTTTGTTTCCTCAAATGTAACAAGTTCTGTTTTCTGTTGTACCAAAACAGTCTCAGACTCCTCCGCTGCCACAAAAATATCTGCTTTTTGGGCTGCCACAGCCGGCTTTGTTTCCTCAGATGTAATCTGTTCTATTTTCTGTTGTACCAAAACAGTCTCAGACTCCTCCGCTGCCACAAAAAGTTTTGCTTTTTGAGCTGCCACAGCCAGCTTCGTTTCCTCAGATGTAATCTGTTCTATTTTCTGTTGTACCAAAACAGTCTCAGACTCCTCCGCTGCCACAAAAAGTTTTGCTTTTTGAGCTGCCACAGCTGGCTTTGTTTCCTCAGGTGCCACAACAAGTTCTGTTTTCTGTTGTAGGAAAACAGTCTCAGACTCTTCTGCTGCCAGTAAAAGCTCTGCTTTTTGGGCTGCCACAGCTGTCTGTGCTTCCTCAGATGCCACAACAAGTTCTGTTTTTTGTTGTACCAAAACAGTCTCAGATTCTTCCGCTACCCCGAACAGCTCTGATTTTTGGGGTGCCACAAAAGGCCCTGTAACCTCAGGCAACATATCAGGCTCTGCTTTTTGCACTACTGGCACAGGTTCTAGTTCTTGAGGTGCCACAAACGGCTTTGTTTTGGGGGGTCTTGCAATGGCCTTTGTTTTTTGAGAAACAGCAACAGGTACTTTCTTGTCTGGGACAGTTGTCTTGGTCGCTTCATATATATAAAAGATATTAGTTCTAAGTTTAATGATTGCTCAAACACATAACTTCAAGTAAATCAAAATACATAAAAGCACAATTGTAATGAAAACATTAAAAAATTGTCAAGCATTTATGTTAGCTTTAATGATAAATATAACACAGTTTTTTTTTTCTTTTCAAATACATACACACACACACTTCATGTCACCATATGTGGAGGTATATATGAACAGATAGTGTAATTTACAGTATAAGTAAAAAATCACAGTATTTATAAACAAAGTGTGCAGGACAAAAGATATTAGTAATACTGCATGTATTATTATTAAAAGATATTAATAATAGAAATTGAAGCTCAAGAATTGAGTGATGGCATATTGCTTTTCTTGGTAGACCTTCTGGTATTTCAAGAACATTGACATGGTCTGCTGTTAGCTGCTAGAATGGATACTTTTCTTCTGCTGCTACCACTTCAAAGATATTAGTTATCGCTGTTTTTATTAACCAAAGCAGGTAGTGAGTAGTACAGTAGGAATAATCCAAAATAGTAAGATGATTTTGAGCAAAGAAGACAAGTAATTCACACATTCAAAATTTGTCACTATTCTTCTAAACGATCCACCTATGCATGTTTCACAAACATATCTAGATACATAGAACAAACACAATTTGAAATCTCAGAATCAGAAGGCCTGGAAAATTAGTTTAAAGAAAAGGGGAAAAATACTGCTTTTATTGTTCTACTAATGTTGAGACTTACCTTTCTCTGGTAGAGGTTCTGGTTTTTCAGGTACAGCCACAGGTTCTGGTAATTTCTTCTCTGGAACAATCTTCTTTGGCACCTCAGGTTCTTTAAAAATATGTATTTGCTTACTTTCAGAAATTTTAAGAATTGTAATTTAATATAGCTCAAAGGATAACATTATCAGAAAAAAAAAAACCTCTTATAAACAGTCTATGTGTTTTTAATATTCTTTAATGTGCACCAGTAATAGCCACTGTTACTGATAGTTATTCATAAGGGAAGAAGACAACACAAACTATAACACTTATGCATGTAAGAATATAGCAAAGGACAACACAGACTTTAAAAGATAGTATTCAGATAAACTAATTAAAATTTCTGTGCAATTTTATCAGTACTGAACATGTACCTTTAGGTGGTGGAGGTTCTGGTTTCTTAGGAACTTCAACATGTACTTTTTCTTCTGGAACCACCTTCTTGGGTACCTCAGGCACTTAAAAGAAAGTAGTTTATGTTATTTGTAAGAAATTTAAACAGTTCCTTAGCACTTTGGACATGACAAAAATAAAACTTGTGGACATCAAAAACAACAGTGGTTTTCGTTATGAGCATCATTTATTTTTCTTTGGCTATAGAAAATTTTCGGAGGCAATTTTTTTTTGCTTAACAAAAAGGTTAACTTCTATGCTTCTCTGTCTCTCACATATAAAAACTACAACTTAATCAACAAAAAATATTGACTATTTATAATTACAGAAAATAAATTTACTAAAATCACATTGTCTAACAAAGGGTATTTCTTTAATTCATCATGTACAGCAGTTACCTTTAGTTGGTGGAGGCTCTGGTTTCTTTGGTACTTTAACTGAAATCTCTTCTTGGACCACTTTCTTTGGTACCTCAGGCACTTGAAAAATATTAATAACTTTTTCTATGAGAATTTCATAAACAGCATTAAAGCACAATAGCATAACTGTACTAGTGAGTTCACCAATTATCAAGATATATAGATACTTTTTCTCACAATAAAGATCAAAACATTTGTTCACTTAAGCTTAAACAAAAGAAGAAAATCCCACGAAGGTCTTGGGTATTGTCTTCTACAGTGTTAAAACAATAAAGGGTGATATTTCCCATTCTGTTATTTTGTTTCATAATGGCAAATATCTTCAGCTGGTGGCACTTCCATTTTTTTAGGCTCCACAACTGGTATTTTCTTTTCTGCAACTTGGGCACTTCTGGCACCTTAAAATTAATACTAATGCTAATATTAATATCTGAATAAATTTGAATGTAATTAAATGGAAAAAAGACAGAAGCAAAAGGACACCAAGGAGCATCAAGCAGACATAATATCCTTTACCAAAGAGACCTTTTGCTCTCAATCTTGATTGGGATACATTTGAACATATCAAGGGGAAAAGAGTCTGTTCCCCAAAATTAAATATATAAGCTCACATTTTATGAAGTAAAAAATATGGATAAATAGTATCAAAAAGATCTTATCAGTGAAAGGAAAAAAATTATTTTCATGTATTTATTAATGTCAGGTACCTTTAGCTGGTGGTACTTCTGGCTTTTTAGGCTCAGCAACTTTGATTTTCTCTTCTATTTTCTTGGGCATTTCAGGCTCTTTAAGGAAAGAGATGATTTACAGATATTTTATAGAATTTCACAGATATGTTCAAAATTTTTAAGTAAAACCACAAATTAGGAAAAGCCTTAAGGGAATCACATTTTTACTAAAACAAGGTTAGTACTCAGTGTCCCTGTAAAGTCTGAGGTAGCATTTCAGAGCCTTTAGAAGCATTAGTCAAGTGGAGATCGGGGATGTGGCAGACTTAAATGCATTCTTCTGCATAAAATAACTTTTCCACTTAAGTCAACAGCATCTCTAATCTCTGACTAAGGCTGCCACTGTCCAGTCTGCTTTCTTTGTCATATTCTATGTCATGTTCTATGCATGATAATTTTGTCTCTGTGTCAATATAGATTTTTCCCTTGTGTTAGACATCTGTATCACTCTGTACTTTGATGTTCTTAAACATTCTTCTGGAGCTAATTATTATTTTTTTTCTTTTTTACTGTTAGTCAACAGTATTTCAGATTACAGAAGCACTGCTTTCCCTTAAAGATTTCTGCCACGGTATTCAAGAATCAGTCTCATAACTGCCCAATTATATGAGCATTCTAAACTCACTAGTACACTAATCACACTCAAAAGAAGAGATTTTTCAAAGCAGTAGCATACTAGAAGTATGACCACAGAAAATAAATATAGTAGAACAACAGAAACTAGTTGAAACAATCATGTTAGAGGTCTTTTCTTCCAAACTTTACTTCTATATATACCTTTGGCTGGTGTTGGTTCTGGTTTTTTCAGCACAGTGATGGGTACTTTCTCTTCTGGAATTTTCTTGGGCACATCTGGCACTTTAAAGAAAACAGCATTTATTTTTGTTATTTTTAAAGCATTTAAAGTAAATTATTTAGAAGAGCGTCACAAGAAGAATAGCAGAATGATTCATAAGAACGAATCTGAAATTAGATGTGCAATGCAGGAAATGTTGTATATTACTACATTCTATAGGAATGCTTATAAATAAGGAAGAAAGAATGAATTTTATTTTAATGTAAACACCTCTGCCCAAGAGAAAGAGAAATCTTCTCAGAGTTTAACCATTGTTGACATATAGACTTTAAGTGGTGTTCCTGCCTTTTTTGGTACAGCAAAAGGTACCTTCTCTTCTGAGACAGATTTCTCAGGTAGCGTGGATACTTGAAAGATATGCACTTTTGGGAATTAGAAAAATAAAACACACAATACATGGAAGTAAGATAGAACAAGTAGATATGAAAGGACAGTCTGACAACACTTATATGTTCAAAACAGTTGCACTTGTTCTACTCTGACAAAGAATGGCTTGAAGCAGCTTAACTGGGAGACTTTTGTCATGCAGTAGTGACATATGACACAAAATGCTCATTCAAACAGCCTTCCAAAATACCTGAATGAACTGTTAGAAATGTTTTCATTTCTATATTGTATTTCTGTATTTCTAATGTTTTCAATAGCCAAATGCTATTTCTATTCAAAAATGAATCAATAAGTTTAACATGAACAATGTGAAAGAGAACAGCGATTTCTTGCTTGAGTATTGTGGAATTTCTGAAGCTGTTTAAATATATATTAATATCCATAAAATGAAAATGTTTATTTTGTAAATCTTGCTGCCTATTGACTCAGCTAAATTTTTTCTTATTACTACTAGTCCTTCTGATAATTTTCTGATATAATTTCTGTACCACTGCAACGGCTTGTTCTTGGATAGAAGAAATAGCCAAATTGAACTATTTTTCAACATTTGGACAAGAGCAAAACAAGACAGAAGAAAGCTAAAGAAAAAGGAGAAAGAAAGGATATGTTGGCCTATACCTTTGGCGGGTGGAGCTTCTGGCTTTTTAGACAGAGGGACAGGCTTCTCTTCAGCGATAACTTTTGTGGGCACTTCAGGCACTTGAAAGATATTTACTGTTTTTAATTTTATGATTTAAAGTATACATACAAATAAATAAGACTAGTAGAGAAACACGAAAACTGACAAACAACATCACAGATTTCACATAAGTTAATTACTAACTATTAAATGAGTAAGAAACACAAAATATGAGCAAAAGTTGACATGGCCTAGGTTTAACTGGACTACTATAGTACCTTTAAATGGTGATTCTGGCTTTTTAGACACAGGAGTAGGTTCTGGTTTTTTAGGCACAGCAAGAGGCACTTCAGGAGCAATTTTCACAACTGCAGGCACTTTAAAGATATTAGTTCATTTTAAGAATTTTTATAGAACAGAAAAACAAGTCATACAAAAAAAGCCTGTATTAAATGCAAGTAACGAACAAAAAGAACGAACACAAATATTAATTATATTGAACAAGATCTAAACTATGAACATGAATAATTAAATTTTTCTTGAAGGTCATCAATTTGCAAATTGCAGATAATCAATTGCAGATGATCAATGACCAAATTGCAGATGAGAGATGATCAAGAAGTTCATATACCTCTAGGTGTCGAAGCCTCCTCTTTTCTATGAACAGTGGAAATTTCTTCTTCTACGTGTATTTCCTCATAAACTTCACGTACTTGAAAGATATTAGTATAATTTTAAAGTTAACACAGAATTACATCTTCAGACAAGACAGTAAGAAAGACAAAGAAATCAAATGTACAAGCTCCTCTTAATATGCACAGCTCTATCTTACATCTACACCAAAAATCAGGTGTATTTGGAATAAGGGGGAAAAAAAACAACTATGACTTTCTATACTGCCACAATAAGACCTCTGCACATTAACAGAAGACATGTGACATGTCCTTAACTGATCTACTTTCTCGATTAGACCTCTCTAACTTTTTCAATTTGTCTGTTTTTTAATTATTATTTTTCCTTGGGGGTTCCTACCTTCATTTGCTGCAAAACTAAGCTAACGATTTTTTTTTTCCCTAAAGCACAAATCCAGGTGAGCTTTATTTTTTACTCAGGTTTATACTGTGGCTGCTAACTGAATTCCAGGTTGTGGTACATAAAATATTCCCAAAATTGTTTAAGATAGATATATGAAAACAGATCTCTTATTCTTCGAATCCCACTTAAAATATTTTGTACCTTTAAGACGTGAAGCTTCTTCTTTTGGTGGAGCAGGAGGTATTTTTTCTTTGTGGACAGGTTTCTTTGATACTTCAGAAATTTAAAAATATTTTATTTTACAAATTTGCACTAGGAAATAAGTAGCACAGTTTGTAAAACAACAAAAATGCTACTACAAAAAAGCATAAAAATACGAGGCATTAAGCTGTGAATACAATATGACAACTTAAGTTTATAGTTTATGCATTTCTGTTTTTGTAACTCCTGGCACTTACAAGTCTGAATTTGGTAATCTCTGAAAAGAGAACAGATGTTGCTTTTTTTTTTTTTTTTTTTTTTTTTTTAAAGCTACGTTTCTGTATAAATATCTGGAGGGCTTTGTAATTTTTGTCTGAATTGAAGTCATAATCTTCAACAAAGCTCCTGACATAACTGGAAAGAGGGCTTCTGGGACCTTTGCAGATTTGTCACTGCATTTCTTTGTTTATTTAGTTTTAAGACATTGTCAGAGAATGTAGTTTGGGAAAAGAAATGTGACTAGTAGTCAAAAAATGAGGTTGATCCTTGGCTCTGCAATGAACTCCCTGATAACATGACTGATAACATTTTTGGGCTGTGGGAAAGTTTAAATAATTTTGTCTGTTTAAATTTTAAGTTCTTGATGCAAAATGTATCAATGTGTTTGTGCAGCTCCTAATAGGAGACAAAAAAAAAATAATTACAGAGTATGTCTATGGAATTTGTTCTCCTAAATGATGAATTACTGCATTGGTAAGTGCTCGTTATTTTAACATGTGAAAAGTGCTACTGAAATATTTTCTATTTCTTTATGTTAGCAAAAGGATTTCCTTTAATCCCCCTTGTATGCATGTTCTCTTCCTCAGATAAAGAACATAAATTGCTCATACAATAAGAGATGAAATGGAGGAAAACTGTGTACAGCACCTCCTATCGCTGTTCAGTAAAAAGACTCATGATGGATTTCTCACTTGTTACCTCAATTTTTAAAGAGATTAGAAAAAATTCCATTATGAGATCATATACCTTGAGGTGGAGGAGCTTCTTCTTTAGGCACAGCAGCAGGTATTTTCTTAAGTGAGACTGCTTTCTTTGTCACTGCAGGTGCTTCAAAGATATTACATTTTTAAGAACATTAACAAAATGTAAGTAACAAAACAAAGAACAAATGACAGACACATAGTAACTAATGAAACATTAGAATGAGAACATTAAGTGACTGGAGCAAAGACAGAGTGATGATGGTATGAATAGCTGACTTGTAGGTTATTATTATGCATGTTGGTTTATATATATATGGTTTTAATAGTGTACCTTTAGGTGCTGGAGCTTCTGGCTTAATAGGAATACTAGCAGGGAGCTCTTCTGTTGGAAGATCTTCATAAAATTCTGGCTCTTTAAAGATATTAGCATATTTTACATATTTTAATATTATGTACAAGACAAGATTAGAAAGAATGCGTAAAATGCAGAGACAAATACAGACAAATAACTGAACATAAATTATTTAAATATCTAATTTCAACCTGATCATTTGCCTACACTTATTAGAAATGGTCATTCCCAATGTGTAGAATACAAATTTATAAAAATATTTCATTTTATTTTCTAATTATTTATTTCTCGTTTTAGATGCAATACTGTATTTCAGTTGAATTTCCCACACCCATATCTGGACTTAAGCATTTATATTCCAGCTCAAAAAATTATTTAAGTCATACTCAGATCAACTCTTAAGCCAGCATTTGCTTCATTCTGTTTTGTTTGGTTTTTTTAGTTTTCTTTTTTTGTTCTAATACAGCTGAATTGTTTTCCCGGATCAGAAGTTTAATTTCTCTCTTATTTACATTTATTTCACCCAGCAATAGCGGAGAAAAGAAAAATGTTAAAAATTATATCAAAATGTTGGAGGCAGAGAGAGTCTCAAAGATACTCATGGAAATTACTTACAACTAATAACAACAAAATGAACTGAAAATGACTCATGTTTTATAAAACAATCTAGAATGTGAACCAAGGAATTCTCTGCAATTTACTGCTCAGTAAATTCACTGATGTACCTTCATATAAAGGAGCCTCATCTTCTTTAGGAATTAAGATGGGTATTTTGTCTTCAAGTACAGCTCTCTTATCAATCTTGGGAACTTGAAAAGATATTAGCTTTCTTTTAGTAACTTCAAAATAATTTTCAATTTTTAAAATCCCAGAGAGAAATCAATCCAGATAACAAAGTTCCTTTGAATTCCCAAATACTGACCATTTTGATGAAAGAAACATTCCATCTAGAACTGTCTTGCTGGAACAACGAATTATGTAGAAAACATATTGTTTCTGCTTTCAAAGAGCATATGCCATTTGCTTTTCTTACTCTGTCTTCTTGCCTTTCTTTCTGACACACGTGACAACATCAGTGGTTTGAACTTACTAGCTCTTGTGCTATTACTTCTCTAGGAATATCATTACTATTATACTTGCTTTAAACTCCCAGTTTAAACTAAATTCACATCTACATCACAAAAATTAAGTTTTCATGTCTGGATAGTGTAAGTAGAGTAAATACTCAGCATGTTTTTTTGTTCATAAATCATCATATTTCTGTCTAGCACATGTATAGCAAACATACAGAATATCTGAATGAGAGAGCACTTAGAGCTGAAGCAACAGCTAGGGACTAAATTACACCATTCTCATGGTGTAAAGAACACGAGGATCATTTTAGAAGATATTAGTTGGGAAAAAACAGTCCAAAATTTTTCCTTTCCAAAAAATCTCATAGCTAAGGTTCCTTTATCTTTCATTTCAGATGCACGTGTAGGTTTCTTTTCTTCAGGGACAGCTCTTTTGATAACAGCCAGCCCTTTAAGATCTTATTTCCCTTTAGGGCTTTTAAAGTTATTTGGAAGAAGTTAGAAAAAAAGCAAATATAAGACAGATTCATGAAGCAACGAAGGATTAAATGCTTCTTGACAGAATACTTATGTTAATTATGAAGATTAGACAGAAGAATAACATACTTAAAACATTTTCTTGAAAGACAGACTTAGTTTTAGCTGATGGAATTCCTTCTCAGGAAGATCAAAAGTACTCTTACTTTTGAACTTAAAGAATGAGGCACATATTTTTCAAAGCAACACTCATGTCTTTTCAACAAATGACTTGAAACAAACAGGCCAAAAATGACTCAATCACAAACAACTGAGTAGAGCTTCATAGAGACATAAAACACAGATATGTATTTCTCAACGGATAATGAAAACGAAAGACTGAAATCAGAGTTCATGACTCAATGAGGACAACACAGAGGAAATATACCTTCAGCTGGTGGAACCGTTTCCTTTTTAGGAACAGCGGGTACTTTCTCCTTTGGAACAGGTTTCTTTGGCAGTGCTGGCACTTTAAAGACATTTGTAACGTTTTTAAGAATTTTTGCAGAAGTAACAGTACATAAGAATAAGCATTAAAAAAAATGCAAACAGTGTAATGAGTCAGAAAAGAACAGTTAGAATTAGAAAAACACAAAATAGAGTGCCTTTGGTTGCTATTGAGTGGTAGCCTTAAGAGCTATCCTCCTCATCTGTTTTGCATGGATTCACACAGCTGTTTGGTAAACTCAATAGAGTGGGATTGGCCTTAATAAAAAACTGACCACAAGGTGAGTTTCTCGCAAATTAAGAGCTCTGAAGAGAAAAGTAAAGAACTCTGAATTACAACAGGAACTCTTCTAACATGCGCTGATCATTGCTGTTCATAACACAGTCTTTGTGGAGACTGTCACTGAGAGCACATATCAATATCAAATCCACTCCAGCATATAGGTAGGTTGAAGAAAGTAATTGTCTTCTGGGATTCTGTGGGAAAATGGCTTGACTGCTTGACAGACTTCTTTTAATTTATACATCTACTTATTTTCAATACTTAGATATAAAATGTTGTTAATACTCTGACAGCAAAAATTAAATCTTGGAGGTCCTCCTCCAAATGCCTTTGCCCTCAGAAAGAATTTGTCCAAGTTTTGATTTGTTAAATAAGTATTCATCTTTAATAATTAAGTACCTTAATCCCAGTCTTTGACAGTACTGAGAAAAAAATTAGGTATTTGCCAAATCAGAATAGGTAATTTACTGCTTTTGGGGATTCTGAGAAGACAGAAGACTGCATTTTCAAATTCCTCTTAAAACTCATGTACCTTTAGCTGGCGGAGCTTCTTTTTTTGGAACAGGAACAGGTACTTTTTCTTCTGGCAGAGGTCTTTTAGGCACCTCGGGTTCTTTAAGAAATATTTCAATAGGGATTTTAAGTTAGTTTTGAGGAATTACAACAGATACAAAGTCAGAAAGCAGAATAATCACTTAATTTAGAATAATTATCTATGCTGTCAAGAGAACAGCCACTAGTCTCAGAACTTGATGGTAGCTAAGGAATATAAGTGTACATCTTTCTGGTACATTTCAGATACAGTTTTGATTGGCATGGTGGATCCTATGATCTTATGATCACACATACAAAAGATAAGAAGGAAAGCCTTGCTTGAATTTTAACAGCTCCATGATTCATTGGAACTAAAATGTACAAAAGAAACACATTGATACATAATAGTATTGAATCCAGACTGAAGCTGAATTGCATCAGAAAAGTATCATTTACTTTGTTTGTATCACATCTACACTGGTTCAATCTTTCCATTCCATTCTGGAGAGAATTCCTTAGTAATAGGGAATGGATTTATCATCATCAGCTGCAGACAGACAGAGTAGTACAAATGGGGAAAAATATAAAGAAGGAGGCTTAAGCAGTAGCTGGAAACTTAAACAGCAATGATAAGAATAAAGAAATCATGACATGATGTACCTATAGCTGGTGGGATTTCATAAGTTTCCTCATATGCTTCCTCATATTTCTCATAGATTTCTTCTTTCTCCCTAAACTCATACTTCTCATAGATATCTTCCTTCTCTTCAGCCTCCAGTTCATACTCCCGTTCCTGGATTTCTCTGTATCTCTCAGGTAATTCAGGTTCCTCATATGCTTCAATTTCTTCAGTTTCTTGAACCCCCTCAAATTCTTCAATACTTTCATACGTGTCATACTTCTCATACTCTTCATATGCATATTCATATTTCTCTGCTGCAGGAACAGGAGCAGGCGCCGGAGCAGGGACTTTCCGAATGGGTTTCTTGGGTATTTCAGGCACTTTAGAGATGGTATTATTGTTAGTACATTTACAGTTATTTCATTTCATTTACAGTTGGACAAAACCATCCATACAGAACAGAAAATATCTGCGATAACCACAAGCACTATTTACTTCAAAATTTAAGAATATGCTCCAGAAATTGTACATATTCCAGAAGATTTTAGGAAGGAAGAGGAAAAAAAAATGTTTGGAAGAAAGAAATATATCTGTACCTTTACTTGGAGGTGGTTCTTTGGGCTTGGGAACAATGGCTGGTACTTTCTCTTCTGCAACATCTCTTTTACGCACCTCAGGGACTTTAAAGATATGATTTTCTTTTAGCAATTAGAAGGAAAAACTTAAAGCAATATAATTAAAAACAAACACATGGACAATAAACATAACGACTTCACAATGCAAACAGTGATAAGAGTTTTAACATAAATCAGAGCAGAAATCTCATACAACAGAGAAAAGTTAGAAAGAAGAAGCTCAAGAGTCTTTTTAGCATGAATACAAATGATCTGGAGCACGTGTACCTTTTGCAGCAGGAACTTCCACTTTTTCAGGAGGGGCAACAGGTACCTTCTTTTCAGGAACAACTTTCTTAGGCACCTTGGGTACTTTAAAGATATAACCTGACTTCAGTGTTCTTGTTGCACAGTTTTTAAATAGACACAAACCGAGACACTTTCCAACAGCAGAACAGAAACTCAACAGTGTACAGAAAGAAACAGTGAAGTGACAAATTCAGTACAACACAGACATATTAAAAAGTCTTGTGCTAAGCTCAGCTTGTATGAAGAATGCTATCTATCAACAACACAGCATTTACAAATGCAATACCTTTTTCTGGTGGAACCGGCACCTTTTTAGGAACAGGTACCTTCTCTTCTGGAACAGGTTTCTTAGGCATCTCAGGCACTTTAAAGATATATTTTCAATTTAGAATGTCATCAACCAGAAGTAACAGTAAGACTACAAAAAACATAGATATATACATAAAGAAATAACAATAAAGGACATGGCATACTTTTTGAAGAAGTTAAATTGTTTTGGAGATTATTATTTGTCAGGAATCTGACAGGCACTCTGAGACATTGATACAGAAAGACAATAAGGACACAAAAATAACACAAGTAACAAGCAACATAAAACAAATGTTGCTACTGAATGAGAACAAGAGATAGCTTTCCTAGTTATTAACTTATATATCTTTTGCTGGAGGAAGCTCCATTTTGTCAGGAGTGGGCACAGGTATTTTTTCTTTTGGGGCAGGTTTCTTAGGAATCTCCAGCTCTTTAAAGATATTATTTTGCAAACAAATTTTAAAATTACTTTCAGAACACTGAAGACACTAAGAAACATGAAACAAGACCACAAACTCACCAATACGACAGTTAAGATTTACATAAAGCTCAGAAAAAGAAATGAAGTACATTAATTAAGTCAAAAGATCTCATGGATAACTTGCAAGCAGTGTTGTACCTTTTGCTGGTATGGTTTTCTCTGGAATAGTTTCCTCTTCTTCTTTCTCAGGAATAAACAAAGGAACCTTTTCTTCAGGCACAACTTTCTTTGGTGCCTCAGGCACTTTAAAAGATATTAAGAACTTTTGCAATGTTCCAAAGAAAAATTGACAACGTAGAACAAAAAGACACCAACTTTAAGATAGTTACTGTAACAGTAAGTAACACAAGGGAAACTCAATTCATTACTTTCCATTCCTTTTATGAAAATAGCAATTTGATTATGAGATTATGTGAGAATTTACTTTCGCCTAATTCTTATACTTAATTATTACCAACTGTATTACCAATGTAAACTGCAAATGAGTGGTTGTAGATTTTTTTAGTTTCTAACACATATCCTATAATTGTTTTCTTTTCAATTTTGTTCTAAAAACTCAGCTGCTTAGGTAGACTTTGCTCAGCTTTGAAGAAGAGGCTCTGAGTAATCTGCTTCCACATCAAATTTTGCATTTAGGATCCATCTTCTGGTTACTTACAGAGCCAATTGTGTTTTGACTTTTTTGTGTGTATTAGTTAGTAGGCTTGAGATTATAACATACACTTTCAAAATATATGTCAGAATGATCTCCATGAATTGAAGAATTTTGAGATAAAGTCCCACAGGACATTATTTCAGGTACTTTGTTGAAACATTGTGAGTCAGGAAGATGAATTCTCACTAACAATATCACAATGAATTCTTTAATTCATGGCAAACATTTAAAATTGAAAACAAGTAAATCATTCAAGACCAGATTTCTCAGCCCAAGGAAGCCCTACCTGAGATCTAGCACTCCACTATCTACAGTGGAGTAGCAGTGTGCTAGAACCTGGGATGTGGCTTCGCATGACTATAAACTGATTCTACTGCAATATGAAAATATAAGGGAAGAGAATTATCTTCACACACTGCAAAATGATATACCTTTAGCTGGAGGAATTTTCTTTACTTTAGGAACTGCAACATGTACTTTTTCTTCTGGTACAGCTCTCTTGGGCACCTCTGGCACTTAAAAGATATTGTTTTGATAAGAATTTTTTTATTACATTTAGAACATCACAACTACTAAAAAAATACAGAACAAGGGTCACAAACAACCATAAGATGAAGAAAACTTCCTTCAAAAGAATAATTAAAGTTTACATCCAGCTTAATCACTAGAGATGAAGATCTGATGAACTGAACAGAGCTTTCAGGTAATTTTCAGGAAGGAATGTTGTACCTTTTACTGGTATTTCTGGAATAGCTTCCTCTTCTTCCTCTTCTTCAGGAACAAAAGTAGGTGCCTCTTCAGGAGCAGGTCTTGGTATTTCTGGCACTTCTGAGGTAGTATTTAATTGTAAGAAATTTAGACACAATATCAGGAGCAGAGAGAGAACTTACACTGAAGCTGAAGAGCACAAATTAGCAAGTACATAGACAACATCAGAAGCAGAGAGACAACATACAGAAGCTGAAGAGTGCAAATTAGCAAGTACATTTTTAACAATCTGCTATGATACTACAGTTATATGCTAATAACAAACATACAGAAACAACAAGAAGCATTTTGCACAGATTCGCCGATGAGAAGAGATACCTTTGGCTGGTGAAGGCTCTGGCTTTTTATGTACAGGGACAGGTACTTTCTTTTCTGGAACTTTCTTGGGCACTTCAGGCACTTTAAAGACATTGTTGATTAAGAAAATAATTTTCAGTGTAACATAAAATAACTGTGTAGCTGACATTAAGATAACTACACAAACATGATAAATTTAATTGTGTATGATAACTGTTCTTAAAATAACAACTACAGATTCCTCCACAGATATAAATTTATAAACATCTAGTTGACTGCATTGTAAGTCAATGTAGTAAGGCTGGGGGGAAATCTAGATGTTTAGGTACATTATCTTTCAGAGCAGCTGGTTTTGAAACTGCAAGTATTTTAAAATAACTTAGAATTGTAAATAGCTATTATCTTTTGCCCCACTCAAAAAAAAAAAACCAAAAAAAAACCCACAAAAAGGAGACAATACATGACACAAACATGGAAATTTAGAAAGTGTAAAGTAAATATATCACCCATGTTCAACATAAGTGTACATAACACAGTCACAATACAGTGTTCTGATAACACACAGGGCAATGAATGGTTCAGTATGAAATACACTAAGAAGAGGAGTGGGTTTGTTGCTTGCAGTCTTCTAAAACTGGAGAAACAAAACTAGGGTTACTTGTTTGAACCAGAAAATGGTGTACCTTTGGCTGATGGAGGTTCTTCCACTTTTTTAGGTACTGGGACAAGTACTTTCTCTTCTGGCACAGGTTTCTTTGGTACTTCAGGAACTTTAAAGATATAATTGCAATTAAAGAATTTCATTTTTGAACCACCACGCAAAGAACCAATAAAAATTGAATGAATCTATTTGAATGACAAAACGAACACACAAGAATAGACTCTTCAAACTACATCACATTAAAGAACACATGTGAACGAAGAACTTTGCTTTTTAAAAATATTTGGCTAAGAGCTGATATACCTTTAGCTGGTGGAAGATCCTTCTTTTTCTTTACAAGAATTGGAACCTTCTCCTCTTGCACAGGTTTCTTTGGCACTTCAGGAACTTTAAAGATATTATTGTAAAATGAGTCTGGAATAAGCAGCTGCAACACCATGACATAAAAGCCAATAACACTAAACATTTTAACACAAACACACAGAATGACAGTTCTTAAGATCAATAATCCTTTTGCTGTCATCTTGCTTAATACAAGTGACAAGATAAATGAAGTCTAGAAGACCTTTCTGATTACATATAATTATAAGTTGCTATACCTTTAGGTGGGGGAGCTTCCTTCTTCTTTGGCACCTGGACTTTCTTTTCAGGTTCAGGTTTCTTTGGCACCTCAGGCACTTCAAAAGATTATTTTGGTTAAAACATAACCCACGAGCTATTCAAAACAGAGAATAGCAGAAAACAGCAGCACAAACACATCAAACACAGAGCCCCCTCCCAAAAGAAAAGAAAAGAAAAAATAATGCCCAAGTGAAGCATCTGCAACATGGTGTAAGTTATATATTCAGAGAATGCCTGCTAACATCAAGTGATGATATACCTTTTGCTGGAGGAACTTCCTTTTTCTTCAGAACAGGTATTTTTTCCTCTGGAACAGCCTTCTTGAGCACCTCAGGCACTTGAAAGATACCATTAATGTCTTAGATATTTACTTCCAAAACAACAGGAACAAACAAGCAAGCAAGAACTCCTAACACAAATAAATCTCAAAGTCATACCCAAAACAAACAGCTATAATTTAAAATGATTTGAGCACAAAGACAAAATAAAACAGAAAACAGATCACATTCATTGTTGTTCAGCCTATCCTCCTTGATCATCCACAGATGCCACCAAGACATTTTCTTTTTTAATTCAAGAATTTACTTGTTGATCCAAAGACTGAGAAAGGCAGGATGTGGCTTTTTAGAACCAATTAAAGATAATGGTGGGGAAACTAACTAAAATACAAATTCAACCCTTTCCTCAATTTTTTGGAACAATTGAAAATGCTAACAGTAAATGAAAACAAACTTTGTAATAAGCACTTGCTTTAAGTGCAGTATTAATATTTAGGGTTTCACTTTTCTCCTTACTTTCTTCTAGAGCTATGATCCTAACACTTCTAAGACATTCAACAGGCTACACTTGATCATGCTGACTGCATCAGTTTTGCACATATATCAAATATATATTGCTGATTACATTTTATTCTTCAAAATTTTCCAAGTGCTACCAACATGCTAAAAGCAAGTGGACACAGTTTACCAATTGATTCAAATCCAACAGAGAACTGGACAAATAACAAGCACTCAGCAGTTCATACCATAATTTGTTGGTTAATGGCATCAAATCAAATCCTGACTCAGCTGAAATAAGCACAAATTTTCCATTTAACTGCACTTTCAACTAAAATGTATACTAATAGTTATTGTACTCCACAATCCAGAAGTATTCATGTAAGTTTTATGTCGATGTGAGGAGAATGACCACTTGCTGAGCATATTGAAGAAAGACTGCAGCACATACAGGTTAATTTTAACTGCTGAGATTAGTCAAGAGAAATTTTAACCAACCCTAATTTCCCAGCTCAGGAGAAACCTCACTTTTGCTGTGTGCAGCATGGCCTTTTCTTTAATAGGAAAAATGTACTAATCAATTTATTAAAATTATAGAGCAAACAACTTTAAATACAATTTTTACTCATTAGTTAGTTAAAAAAATTTTTTTCAACTTCCTTAAAAACACTATGGGTTGATTTGATTCATATCTGGAAAATATGCTTTCTGTACTCTTAGACAATTGCATCATATTGGAAAACTGGACATAGTCCATATCTTTATATTAAGACGTAGGAAGACTTTATTACTAAGATCTTGGCATGGTCTAGTTTTCCTCTCTAAACAGTGAATAACATGTTCACTCTGTTCTAACAACGTTGAAATTTTATACCATCAACATAAACATGATTCCTGAGGAAAATGCCTAAAAATTAAGGGGATTGAAATATGTCAATTTAATAGAACTTTAATATCCTTTGTTTCCATAAATAAATACACTAACAACTATTACAGAATTTTCAAATAATTTTGAGAGGAATTCACAGAGGCTTGTGCTCTTAAATGACTTATTTTCAATTACCCTGGCCATTTGCTAGATAAAAATATAGTTTTTTGCTACACTTCTCACGAGCAATTCTAAACATTTCAAGCACAGACTGACAGTGGAATTTGACAAGGACAAAATAAAGTCCAACTAAATTGTCTTGGTTATATAGACTTCATGTGAAAGAGGAAAGAACATTTATGATGTGGAACATTTAAATTTGTGGAAGTAGCGAAGTGTAAGCATATAGCACACTTTCAACTCTGTATCCTAATCATTAAAAGCCTTGGAAAAGAGCAATCTGTGAAGCACATCAGAACACACTAAGACAAAACTATTATACGTTAACAGAAGATACTTCTCATTCTTGCACAGTCCTATTATTAAAGTATACCTCTAACTGGAGGTGGAGCCTCCTCTTCATATTGGGGAATTTCTGCCTCCTCCTCCTCATATTGAGGAACTTCCTCTTCGTAATAAGCAGCTTCTTCTTCATAATGGGTGACTTCTTCCTCTTCATATTGAGGAACTTCTTCATACTGAGGAGCTTCTTCCTCATAGTGACTAATTTCTTCATAATGTTGGACTTCTTCCTCGTAATGGATTACTTCCTTCTCATATTTGGTTACTTCTTCATATTGGGGAACCTCTTCTTCCTCCTCATCCTGAGGAACTTCAATATACACCTTTTCTTTTTGGACAACCATCTTGCGTACTTCGGGCACTTAAAAAGATATCAATTAAAAGAATTTTAAAATTTAGCACATACATCTTAATAATACTAAGGATCACAAGGCAATGGCAAGTAAGAATTAATACCAGAGGACAAACAATTCTCAGAAAACAGATCGGTACTCACTATACATGGAACATACAGGACACAGAAAACATTTATATCATATTTCAATACTTCATTCAGTGTACCTTTGGCTGGTGGTCTTGGCACTTTTTTAGGAGGAGAAATTGGTACTCTTTCTTCAATGATAGCCCTTTCTGGTACATCAGGCACTTAAAAGATACAGTATATGTATATTTAAGAATCCTTAGAAGTGGCATTTAGAAGAAAAATATTCTTGTCAAGACAAAAAAGATCATACAAATACATGGTTAATACACAAGACAATTGCACTTATTGACACTGGACATGTAATTACAGAACTAAAGTAGGCTGTAAATCAATAAAAAAACAACAAATGTTTCAAGATCCCATCATAAGTGTTTGAGATGATTTCTACTTCATCCACTGCTGCCAGCAGTGAAGTTAAGTCTGCTGATGGGAAAAACTCGAAATCCATATTCGACCAGCTACAAAGCCACTAAATTCCATTTGCATCCTCTTTGGCTGTTCTTCTCCACAACAGTGATATCAGTAGCAGAACAAAGTCTCAATCACTGTTAACAAAAGGTCTGCAAAGAAAACTCTAGATGAAGATGGGGGAGCGTGTAGAAAAAAGCTGAGCGAGTGGATAAGAATGGATAAGATCCCTAGTCTAATTAAGGCTAAAAGATTTTACTGTTCAGTGAAGAAGGCATTTCTCTTCTGTCATTTGTTTTACATAATGCCTGGTTTCTTCAGTCATGGCAAGCAACCACTCTATAGCAGCAAAAAAAGTTCCAAAAGATTAAGATGTGAATATGCACAGATTTTAAGATTCAGAAAATTCAGGAAAGAATGCATACTGTGTTTAAAAAGCATATTCTCTTCTCTTCCAGCAACAGCGTATGGGTTTTGCTTTCTGGGACTTACTAATCTATATCAGGGGAAGCTGCACAATATTGTAACATCTGGGAGGCAGCAAAGCTTGCTAAGTTTGAGAATAATTTTGACCTTTATTCTGTCAGATCTGAGATCTTTATGATCTTTAAGGATGGAATCCATTCCGTCAATGGCAAATCTGAGAATTCCCACATGCTTCCTTCATGGCAAGCTACAGTGACTGTAGATGCAGAGGGAATGGGATGATGTGAAGACTACCAAGCTTTTTAAAAGTTCTCTGGCAGAGTTCTTGATTTTTAATTGTAAGGGCCGAGTACATCTACATTTGAAATCTTAAAACTGACTGGAACTGGTAACTTTGATTGATTTGATTACAAAAACTGCATTGTGAGTAAATACTCTTCTCAGGAAAAGCAGGTTTCCATGGATTCTTTTATCACAACAACACTTCAATTTGCATGGGAGAACAGGTGAATTTGATATCCTTTTGTTTTGACCCTTATTTTCCAAAAACAGCTGGTAAATTACAAAGACAGCCCTCTTATATTTTCCTTACAATATTCATGATCAGCCTGTCCCCAAACCATTCTCCAGTAGATTAAATAAATTATTTAAACTTCACATTGATGTGGTTAGATTATTTTTTCAATTCATACTGATATATTCAGGGTGATGATAATTTTATCAACAGCAACAGGAGCAAAAATAGTAACTGTGAGCCAGCTTGTGAATAATTTTCCACAAATCAATAGATTACATCCCTAAGTAATATGGCAATTAATTTTCTTTAAGAGCCATGGGCTTTCATTAAAACCCTCCACCTGGCAGGTCTGACACATGAGATTATGCTAAACCACAGCTGCCTTGTTTTCCCTCAAATGTCCATAAGATGGCAGGATTTGCAAAGGAGGGTCTAGTGAAATAGTTGAGCTTTCACTGTAACAATAAGCCAGAATGAAAAATTTAAGCCTTTTTTGAGACTTAAATATTGCTCTGGGATTCCTTTGGTATTCTACAAGCTTTATCTTTAAGATAAACTAATCATCAGTTATATTCACAGAAAAATAGATTATATTATGATGTCTTCTTTTTCTTTTCTTTTCTTTTTTTTTTTTTTTTCTGTCAAATGTAAATTTGGACAAAGTTTGTCTTTGTTCATACCTGTGTATGAAATCTCCTCCTTTGTGTGAAGAGAAACAGACACTTCCTCTGACATAGCCCAGTGTTCTTCTTCTGTTGGTACTTTAAAGATAGAGTCTAGTTTAATATCTTTTCTGGCGCAATATCATGTACAAATACATATCCCATTAAGTGTTTCTTAGAAAAGCGATAATTATTTCCACACATCTCTCACACCCGAAGTAACTGGGGAAAATATCTCTAGTGTATTACAAAGATTCTTTTAAGGGTGCCTTGGGGGATGCTGTTGGAGCACTAGAACTATAAAAAAATGTGCCAGAATGTTAGGTTTTAAGCTCTCATGGTATTGCTTTAGGGAAGTCTGTTCATAGATTAATCCATGGGCAGGAGTACCTTCTCGTGGTGGTGACACTTTTCTTTTTGGAACAGCAACAGGTACTCTTTCTTCTCGGATCATTTTCTTTGGCTCTTCTGGCACTTTAAAGACAGTAGTTGTAAGAATGCTAAATTCTTAAAGAAATAATGTATTTCCATACAATGTCCATACAAAAGAATAATGGACAAATAATTACAAGGGAATAGAACAGATCTACACATCAACAATACTTACAGTAAACACAACAAAAACAACACACAAACATAAAGACATTTAAATTCACAGAGAAACTGACCAGCTGAATTTTTAATACATGGTGGCTAGGAAGGCACTGAGTATTTGGGAGAATATTCTTTTGGAGGTGTTCCAAGAATAAATTCCCTAGAGCTAGTTCCTTTGAAACACCTGGCAATTTTAATAGCAGTAAAAATATAAGCTACTAAAGTATTACAGAAAACGTTAGACTCACATACAGTGTAAAACGCATCAAAAAGCAAACTGCATAAACACACAAAATGAATATGCAAAGATAGAGATGAAAGATTTCTCTAGGTCCTTCAAAAACATAATTTAATCACAAAACATATGACACTGAACATACATGACAAAATTACATTTCAAACACAAGATCAGAGAAGCGCAACATATTTCTAAGACCGAAATCTACCACTCTGAAAATTGACTACGTTCTAAAACATTGATATTATTTTTCTAAATGTGTTCACATTTATTCGCTGAGTAAATTGCTTCATTTAGCTCTCCAAAGCACTTAAGCAGCCATTGTAAACAATGAAGTTACTAGCAGCTTAGAAAATGCAAGGAATGCAGACGTGTGACTGTTCTCCATCACCTACTGCATTTTTTGCAAGAGAGAAGACCAAGTTCCTTTCTCATTTATAAAGCTCCTTCTCATTTATAATCAAGATGATAGAGAATGGAATATTAGCCAGGCAGATGATGAGTATGATACATGCACATATCTGACATTTAGAAGTCTTCTCTACTTTGAAAAGAACTTAGATACCTTTAGCTGGTGGAGCGGCCACTTTCCGTGAAACTGGAACAGGAACTTTCTCTTCTGGCACAGTCTTCTTGGGCACTGCTGGCATTTTTAAAATATTTGTTTGTTTGAAAAGATTTTGACTTAGTCACAAACATTATCAGATGACAAAACACAAAAGCAGAGACCTGATAATTCTTTAACTCAAATGCGCAAATGACAACAAACAACAACAAAACAATTTGTGCTATACAATTATATGCAAAAAACATAAATCACCAGATAAAAATGCTTTCTTATGTAGCTCTGAAAAATTATATACCTCTTTTGGGTGGAGCCTCATCTTTTTTAGCAACCGCAACTTTTTCTTCTGTGATAATTTTTCTGTGCACTTGAGTCACTTTGAAAGAATAAGAATACTTAATTGTAACATTTGATGTGAAGATGCATGGAGTTTTTTGTACTTCATCTGATTTTGCATAAAAGAAAATGCTTAGGAAATTTCAACAATAAAAGCGAGACATCACAGAAGAGTGTACTTCAAACCTTAGAACAAACAAAGCAAACAGTTGGAAGAAAGGAGAGATGCAAAGAAATCACAGATATGAGCAAGTAAGAACTTTTATGTAAAACACCTGAACACAAATACTGCAAGACAAACAAGAAAACATTTCATGACATTATTCTGTTTACCTTTGGTTGATGGTGGTTCTTCAACAGCTATCTCAAAAGTGGGCACTTCTTCTGGACGTTCTTAAAAAAGATTGTGCAACTTTAGAAAATGGGATTGACCTCACCAACAGGCATAACAAAAACATATAAATGCCTCCAGCAAGACACAATCCATAGTCCATATTGTAGACAAACAGACATAAGTACATGCTTAACGCTTAAGAATTTTGGTTTGTGGGTTTTATTTATCAGCATGCATGCATGTCAAAGAAGGAATGTAGGAATAAATTTATTTATTTGTTTATGCAAGTGGGCCAAACAACGGATATACCTCTTGATGGTGGAGCCTCCACTTTCTTAGGAACAGGGACAGGTACTTTCTCTTTCGGAACTACTTTTTTATGAACTTCAGGCACTTTAAAAATATGAGTAAGATGGGAAGATGAGAAAGAATAAGTTGTAATGTTTGTAATTATCTACTACATTACTTTTTGTCATTTTTTTATAGTAGCAATTTACTGAGTTATTTTTCATAGTAGAAGATGGAATTTCAGACAATAACTCATCGTTGAAAGCAGACAATATCCATGGCAGCATAAAAAGACAGTATGATAAACATTATCCCCTTTAAGAGGCGCATATAACATCATCCAAATGAGGAACTGTTTTATACCTTTAGCTGCTGGAGCTTCCTTCAGAGCAGCTGGAATTTCTGGTTCAGGGGCAACTCTCCTAGGCTTCTCAGGCACTTTAAGAGATTACAACACATAGTTTTACAAAGAAGAATAGTATCACTTTAGCATACAGACATTTCCTTAATGTAAAAACCCACAAATGTACAGAAACACATAGTGGCAACATATACTCAGAATAATGACACAAAGAACACTGAAACAGTAACAACCACTGTTTTTAAATGAAAAGAATGTATACCTTTAGCAGGTGGGGCTTCCTTTCTTTTAGGCACAGTTACCTTCTCTTCTATGTAATAAGACTCTTCTTCAGTCACTTAAAAATAGTAAAATAAAAATACTTGAATTTCAGTACTAGACATCTATTACTGTCTTTACAACACTGGTATGAAACAAAATATTTGTAAGACAAGAGTAATAAGTGAGAATTACTAAAAGACATCTCTGGTGTATTTTAAAATCTATATTTTTACCCTCCTGCTCCTTCTGAAGCCAGTGGAACAAGTCCAAGCAACTTAAGACTTATCTTGTATTTCTGTGAATTTGAAAATCCAGTATATGAAGTGCCAGATCAGAACTTTCCATTCCTGTGTTTGTTAGTACACTACCAGAACTTGTCCACTTCAAGAAAGCTTCCCAGATACTTACAAAAAAAATCATTAATTCATTGGATAAAGTTATCCCTTGTAAATACTTTCCATGGTCTTGCTTTCGAAGAAAATTGAGACAATCGGTATAATGTTACTGTTCTTCACAGAATTATTTTAACACAGATAAACTCAAATTGGGAATAATTTTATCAGTTTACTGTGAAGTGGTATAAGAAACTGGAATACATCATGAGATTCTGAAGGGTCTTTACTTCATCCAGAAAACAAAGTGAAAGAGTAATTTTCAACAGAGAGTAGGTGTAAAAAAAAAAAAAAAAAAAAAAAGCAAAAAACAAAGAGACACCTTATTTTCACTGTATCAAAGCAAGAGTAATTACACTTCTCAAAAACAAGACAAATTGAAGACAGTATTACAGTTTCTGAAATATGAAACTTAAGGCATATTTGTGCAGCAGTAAAATTTCCTTTTAAATAGAGTAGATCTTTATGCTATTTTTGATACAAAACAAAACTTTATTTTTGTTGTTGTCTAGTATTCTTGAATTGTGATCATACCTTCAGAAACCTCCTCTCTGTGAATGGAAACAGATACTTCCTCTGCTTCTTCTTCAGACCACTCTTCAACTATTGGTTCTTTAAAGAAAATATTTAGTTTTATTATTTCTGGTGGATGAGTAGATGGTTCAATGGACGGACAAGGTGAAGATCACCTCTTAAAAGTTCTGTATAACAACATACATATTGTATAGAAAGTGCTGTGCAGACATTCATGATCTGCACTAAGTGACCCATGTATGACATTGTGTACTGCTGTCTCTCTCAAATATTTTTCACAGGTCAAATGTCAGCCCATCAGAATGCCTCAACTCCCCAGACCTCCCCCTCACAACAGCTGATGCGGGGAAAGAATTAGATGTTGTTACTTGATCTAGCTACATGAAAGTAAGAAGGATACAAGATAAGGGCAGGAATTGAAAGGAAAGCTTGTCATATATGTCTACAAATATGACTGAATCAGGGAAAACATCAGAGATTGATTAGCAGGGGAGAAAAATTAACAGTATATCAGTATATGTGAGCATACATTAGTATGTTCATATTGCAAATAGATAACTTCCATATCTTCCTGTAAAGCCCATTTGTATTTTTAATAGAACATATAAATTATGTTGACAAGCAAATCACTAAAGGCGTATGGAATGTCAAAATGTTGATTTCATCTGTCTTGAAACAGACCAACTTTAAAACAACCAATCCCAGCCTTTTTTGAGTATGAGAATCTGAACTAAAAGAGTTCTCATGGAGAACATAATCCTGCTACTTGCAAGGCTGCAGAGAGCAAGTAGGGAGTACAAGAAATGGATAGCTGTTGTCCTAAGTGCTGGTATCTAACCTCAACACTATACATCTATACATCTCATGAAAGTTTGCTGGTAAAATTAGTAGTAGTATTCCCATACATTTCATGGGATGTTAAGCGGCATTCAGAGGGTATTAACTAACCAGAAGTCTATAAAATATTTCTACAGAAAACTCACTCAAAATAACTAACACAAAATTCTTGCATATTTTGATCTTGGTCTGAGAGCAAGAGACTTCTAAAAGAAGCATAGGTTTCTCATTGGCAATTGTTAACAATCTACCTTCAGGTGATGGGATTTCTTCTGGAACAGCAATAGATATTCTTTCTTCTGTAATAAGCATTCTTTCTTCAAAAGTTGCTCTCTTCTGCACTTCCGGTACTTTGAAAGATAATAGCATTAAATGGATGATTTTCTAATGCCAGTGTGAAAGCCACCTTCCAAAATGCAAGTAACTAAGTTTCCAAAGAATTGCTTAAGGGTCTTGAACAAATAACACAACAGAGATTCAACACTTGACATTCGTATTTTTGTACATACAGCACACAAAAAAATAATCATTTTTTTACTGTCACTAAATCAGAACTGCGGAATTCATAAAGGCAGCACAAATGAATGACAAGACAGAACATACACACAGAAGCTAAGAAACAGCATTTTATTTATTCTACTGGAAAGCATACCTTTAGCTGGAGGAGCCTCAACTTTTTTAGGAACAGCAGGAGGTACCTTTTCTTTAGGGACAGGTTTCTTAGGAACTGCAGGCACTTTTAAAAAAAAACATTTAATTTTAGGATCTAGAAAGTGAAACACTTTCAAAAGCAACATGAAACAGAAAGGTATTGTTCAAACAGAAGATTACACAGATATTTTGTTTACAAAGCACAACTGACTAAACTGAGGGAAATTTTTATGTTCTGAAGACTAGGAGACAATACCTTTTGCAGGTGGAGCCTCTTCTAGTTTAGGAATCTGAGGCAATTTTTCTTCTGGTACTGGTTTCTTAGGTACTTCTGGTGCTTCAGAGATATTAATTAAACAATATTAAATAAAATTACAAGTGTCTCAAGACTACATCTAAAGCACAATTACCAACAAAACTGACACACAAAAAAACCACGTAACTAGTATTACTGAAGCACAACTGAACCCAGATTCACCTAACAATAAAGAACAAAATTAGACAAACAAAATGCTTAAGATATTTGATTTAAGTATACCTTTAGGGGGTGGAACTGCTTCTCTTTTTGGAACAGCAACTTCTTTCTCAGGGGGAGCTCTTTTGGGCTCCTCTGGCACTTAAAAAACATGAAACAAAACAATTGTATTCCATGTTTCAAAGATCTGTTTGAGTATTTTACAAGTGCATCCATTCATAAGAATATCAGGACACGTCAATATCACATAAATATTACATCTAACACAGAAAAATATAAGACTAACATACAGTTGAAAAAAACATTTATCTATTCAGTCACAGGAAGCCTCTAAAGTGCTTTGAGACTAATTCCTTAACTTGAGAGAGCTACTTGAGTATATTACCTGACCTTAAAAAGTGTTACATGCGTACAAACAATTATACATTAAAAAAAAAAACAAACCACCTGACAAATATAATTACATAGAAACTAAAACCAACAAAAAAACAGTTAAAAAAAAAGATATTTGAGAGGTACACTCCATCACTAAATATACCTTTGAGAGGTGGAGGTTCTACTTTGGGAACTGGAATGTGTACCTTTTCTTCAGGTGGAGGTTTTTTAGGCACTTCAGGCACTTTAAAGACATTAAAATGTATTTAAAGAATCTTGTCAAAGCTTTTGAATTGTCTTAGATGAGAAGAGACATACAACACACATATATTACATATGCTTACATTTAAAATTGAGTAGTAGCTTGAACAAAACAGTACAGGACAGGTTAAAGTTCACTTTCAAAAGATTCTGTACCTTTTACTGGGGGAGACACCTCCTTCTTAGCAACAGCAACTCTCTTTTCTGGAACAGGTTTCTTAGGGACCTCAGGCACTTGGAAAGCATTTCCAAAGAGAGACAACTTTAGTTTTCACAACACTTATTCAGATTTCAAGACTGCTCTGTAGCACACAATGTCTAGGCAAATAGTTAAACACTGCAGCACAATACATTGTACAACCCTTTGGACATAATGCAGACTATTTAGGAAAGACACAAAAATGCAACATAAAATTCCAATATCAACATTTATGTGCTATTGTTTTTCATGGCACTCTAGAAGAAAAAATACCCAACTCTTATCTGCAAAAAACACACAGTCAAAGCAAACACAAGAAACAAACACAAGATTGTTAGGAAAGAGAATAGCCAACACTGAGACACATTCAAGCACTGTAAACTAAGATACATCACAAAGCAAAAAAGGAGATCAGGCAAAATGAAAGGCACATAGACAGCAGATTCATGAAAACATTCAAGACAGCTTACAAAAATATACTGAAAGATAGTAAGATTTTTTATTTTTTTTTTTAACTTGGGTAGAATAAGTACCTTTAGCAGGTGGAGCTTCTTTTGGGACAGGAACAGGCTTTCTTTCTTCTGGGACATGCCTCTTTGTTATCTCAGGCACTTTAAAGAGATATGTGGTGAACATTTAGAAGATGGAAAGAGAGTACATTGCTATAGGCTGTTTTCAACATGCTGTGTAAGCAAACACCGCATGTCAAAAAATATGCTATTTTTCAGACAGGGAAATATTCTCAAATTTTCCCAAAAAATCAAAGATTTAATTAAAGTAGTGATTAAGAAGTAGACTTGGAAACATGGTAGGAGATGATGTTTGAGGGTAGAACCATAAGAACTGAGCCTTGATATGCTGTTCTTTGATACAGAGTGGTAAGACAAATAAATTAAAAAAAAAAAAAATTAGGCGGATGATGCAAAGATTTAATTCACCTTCAACGTGATGAGTCTCCAGTTCTTCAGAAATGACCTCTCGTTCTTCCTCCTCTTCAACTTCCTTATGTGCTGCAACAGGAATTTGAAAGATGTTAAATACAGAGATATGAAATCCTAATGTCTGTAGTAAACTGAAATACTTTTAAGATATTATGTGTCCAGTACACAAAGGTTCACTGACAACATTTGCTAATGTTGTCCAGAAAATCAATTGAATGTGCAGATCTCACAGTGAGTTTTGATTAAGATTCAAATTTTTTTAAAAAAATCTTAAATAATGATTAGTATCTCATTCTTAAGCAATCTACCTTCAATTGGGTAAACAGCTTCAAAGAATCTTTCTTCAACTGTTTTCTCATGCTCTGTAGGCTCTTCAAAGAGAAGCATTTAAATAATGTTTAGAAAAAATAGCTTAGATGTTAACATCTGTTAATCTAAAGAAAACTGAGGATAAATAGCACAATGAACAAAAAGAAGCAAGGCATGTCGAAACATAAATGTCTAAATATGTAATTTGAAACAGAAAAATAGGCTTAAAGAAAAAATGGCAATACAGAAAGTACTGGGTTTTTTTGGGTGTGTGTGATTTTTTTTAACGTTATTATTTAATTTGTTTTTAAAACTTTTTTTTTTTTTTTTTTTTTTTTTTTTTTTTTTTTTTACATACCTGTGATATATGAATACTCTTCTTCTCTGTGGACAGAAACTGACATCTTTTCTTCTGAAACAGTCCATCTTTCTACTGTCGGTACTTTAAAGATAGGATTTTGCTTTAGTATTTTATATTATAGATCCACAGCAGTGGTAGAGAGCATGTGAATTTTATGAAATCTGTATCTGTATTGTATGCTAAAGTCTTAGAACATATTTAGACAGTCAGTAATGACATTCTGAAACACTGAATACACAACAACAACAGATGTAAAATTTACTTGGTTAGAAACTAAGGATACAGATATTCCTAACAAGAGAATATAAAATAAATTCATGCTCAGACTTCTGCAATTAGTGTATCACAATGATTTCAAAGGCACTTCTTCAAGGAAGTGTTAGGGCACTGAGATGTTATATAAGCATGTGCCAACAGGCAGAACATTTAAAGAGAAAACCAAATCAAAGTATAATATCCGACAGACTATTTGAATACAAATCACAAAGACAGCCACAAACATGAGAAGAACATACATTATGACACGCAGAATCATGGTAGACATACATTTTGCACAATGAAAGTAGTCACAGTATGATCAGTACAACAGATCCAAGTACATGCACAGTTCTACATGTTCACAAGAGACACAAGAATTCACAGGGTACTGGAAATATTGTAAAGTACAATTGAAAGCTGCAGATCTTTACCTTCCTTTTTCATAACCTTTTCCTCGACGATCATTGGTGTAGGTTTTGCTGATGGGATTTTCTTGGTAACTGTTAGCATTAAATTTGGTTAATCAGACATATATTCAGAAAAGAGATTAAAACAAATCTACGGCTTTTTAGGAATAATGTTGGAAACACAACAAAAAATCTAGCCCAGAACCATACAAAGCAAGAAAAAAGAAGTGCTTGCTTCTTTCAATTTGCTGCCTTCTAAAGGGGCTGGTAACTTCTGTAGTGCAGAGAAGGTCATTATCCTAACGTATTTTGAATTCTAGCCTGATTTCCTGCTGCAGAATGGTAAATGCTATATGAGAAGAACTGGTTACCAAGTGAATGAAGATGCATCTTGTAACTAAGATATCCTGATAGACAAGTCAAGGCGGAAATCTGAGGAAAATGGAGATTTCACATCTTGAGCTTAAAGTGAAACACTTTTTGTCACTTGATCCAATTATACACTTCCTGTTTTAAAGCATCCATTGTCAACAACTAAATTTCCTATTTTCACTTAAAAAACTTTTTGTGTTCCTTTTACAAAATGCTGCAGAAGCAGTTATTACAGCTGTTTTAAAGACTGACAAATTGGTCAGATCCATGTGAAATGAATCATAGAATTGCTCAGGTTGAAAAAGATCTTAAAGAATATCAAGCCCAATCACAGCCTAACCATACTATCATAACTCTGACAACCCTCTGCTAAATCATGTGCCTGAACACCACATCCAAACCATTTTTTAACACATCCAGGGATGGTGACTCAACCATCTCCCTGGGTAGTCTACTCCAGTGCTTAACAACCCCTTCTGTAAAGAAGTTTTTCCTGATATCCAACCTAAATCTCCCCTGGCACAACTTGAGGCCATTTCCCCTTGTCCTGTCACCTATCATCAGCGAGAAGAGACTAACCCCACTCTCACCACAATCACCTATCAGGTACTTGAAGAGAGCAACAACGTCTCCCCTCAGCCTCCTCTTCCCCACACTAAACAGCCCCTATTCCTCAGTTGCTCCTTGTAGGGCATATTCTCCAAGCCTTTCACAAGCCTTCTTGCCCTTCATGGGACACAGTCCAGCACCTCCATGTCCTTTCTATACTGAGGTGCCCAAAACTGAACACTGTACTTGAAATGAGGCCTCACCAATGCTGAGTACAGGGGCAGGATTACTTCTCTAATCCTTCTCACCACACCATTCCTGATACGAGCCAGGGTGCCATTGGCCTTCTTGGCCACCTGGGCACACTGCTGGCTCATATTCAGCCAACTGTCCATCAGTACACCAAGGTCCCTTTCCATCAGGCAGCTTTCCAGCCACTCCTCCCCAAGCCTGTACTGTTGCCTGGGGTTGTTGTGACTAAACAAGCACATGCGTATTAGCTAAGTAACTTTCACATAAAGGCAACATTAAGGTAATTAAGCAGTAGTTACCCTCAGCCCGTTTGAGTTTTTCCTCTGCAACCCTCTGAGTGGTAATCTCAACTTTTTCATCAACAGGTTTCTTGACAACTGTAAGCAATACAAATATACTCATCATTTGTGTCATCTTGCAAATTATTTTTCAGACATAAAACAGGTAGAACTGACTTTTTCCTGTTTAAGATATGAGCATCCAATGCATTATTCAGCACACTGTTCACTGCCACTGAACAATAGTGGTAAAGGTATTCATGAAATAGGCAATACAGCCCACCTTCCCCTGAGAGATATGCATTGATCTATACGAACAGTTCTCAGAAACTCCAGCTTCCACTGGCTTAAAAACATCACTTAGGTTCAAAGCTAATATATTTTAAGAGGGAAAGATTATTGAAGCACAGATTAATTTTACTAACAGTTCTGATTTTGCTTCAATCATTTTGTCATATTCTCTCTCTGCAGGAAAATCTGAGGTGAGAGAACAGAAGGGTTGCCATGCCATGGCCAGGGCACTGTTCAACATGAAGATCATTCTCTCCTCTTCAAAGAAATGAAGCCATTGCAGTACAGCTTGAGGGAGTAGCATGAGAGAGGTCAAAATGAGCACTGCTGTTAATTTTGCAAGAATGACATACCTTTATGAACTGTAACTTCTTTCTTTTCCTTCTTTTCAGCTGTAATTGCTGCAGGCTTTCGCTCAGGCACAGGCTTCTTAGGAACTTCCACCACTTTAAAAATAAAAACATTCCCTAATGATGAAAATTACATTTTCTAAAGTCTCACAGAAGGAATTAGTTACGTCATTATAAGATTATGAGTTGAAACAAACACACAGTTTTGAAGATTGAACTGCTGCTATACATTTTTTTTTGCTTATTTCCATGTTTTTCCATTAAAATCACATTCTTGTCATAGAGGCATACTACAGCTGAAGCATACAAGGAATTGCAAAATTATCCCACCATTAGCATAAAAAAATTGATGTTAGAAAAATTTATCTAAATCAAGTCTATCTAGAATGCATGAATGTGTGAAAATGATAGCAGAAATATCCTGAACAACTAAAAATAAAACAAATTATAAACTCTTAATTCATATTAGATTTTAAAGATGGCCCAATCTGCAAAGTTTGCTGGTAATCCTATAATAGTGTATCATTTTCCATTTGCATTTACATTTTGCCATACCAGGGTCCTTATATTGTCAAGTCCTAGTTACAATTTGGCAGCATGTTTGGATTCAATTGGTAAAACAATTGTAAATCTTTTATACCTTCTTCATGAATGATTTGTTTTTCTTCATAAGCCACCTCCCTTTTCTCGTAAGTTTCTTCCCATTCCTCTTCTCCTTCATCATAACCTTCTTCCTTGAAATAATAATCATGATCTTCTCCATAATCTTCTTCCCATTCTTCATAAACTTCTTTGGGTTTTTCATATACTTCCATTTTTTCTGCATGAATCTCTTCTCTCCTTGCCATAGATGTTATTTTGACCTCTTTGGGCTTCTCTGGCAGTATCTCAGGAACTTAAAAACAAAGCAAAACAAAACAACCATGGTATCATCATAGCCTGGAATCTGCAAAGTGTATTGGATGTTTGCAGTTAGTGAAATTAGTTCTTCCTTGCAGACAGTGTTATGTGAATTTTTTTTTATAAGATCTTACAGATCTTATAAAAGATCATAAGCACAGACATCCAAGAGATGTCTTTTCCCGAAATAATGTTACTATTTTTAAGAGAGTATTTGTTGTGGGTTTTTTTTTTTTCTTTTTTTTTTTTTTTTTCCAAGTTACCTTCAGGTGGTGGGATTTCCTTGGGACCCTTTTTAACCACCTTTTTCGAGACTTTCTTTACTGGAACTTTCTTTTCTGCTTAAAATATATATATATGGAAATTTAAGTTAAAACAAAAGAACAAAACATAACTAAACATATGTACACTATCTAGTTACTTTAAGTACTCTTACCTGGCTTTTTCTCCTCTGGTGGTGTAATGAGGGGCAGAAGAATAGGAATGGGGGCAGCTTCTGAAAATATATATATATACATTTAGAACGAGTATGGTATTGAATTCTAATTGAAGAAAAATCTTATTGCATTTGAAAAATGAGATTATTTTTTTTTTTACTATACTTGCAGAATAGGAGCAAAATTGGTGCTCACTCTGATAGTTCACTGTAGCTGGAACAATGTGTTTTGAATGGAAATCTGTAGTCGGCCTTTACTTGCATACTGATACTTGGAAGCTTTTTTTCCTAGCACCATTCTCCTTTTCTTGCTGATAGTAACTCATCCAGATATAAAATCTTTTCCCTCCTGCTGTATCTCAAAGCATTTACCAAATTATCATGGAAATGAAACAAAGAATGAATTTCTAGGTCCATACTGAACTGCTGAATCTAGCAGAAACATATGTAATACTTGTCTGTAGTCCACTAACAGAGTCTGGGAAGCTAAGGGAGCTCCAACCTGTTCCAATCTGTTTATACAGCTTCAAAATAATCTTCGTCTTTTATTTTCTTTTATTTTTTTTATTTCTTTTAAAGAGCACTCCTATTTTATGGTTTTCACCTTCCACAATGCAAAATGAGTCCAACCAAGCAAAGACTTACTCTTACATATTTCTAAAGAGTGGACTAACCAGTTCCTATCAAAACCTTATCTGTGATCTTTCTTTGAGGCTCCTACTGCCTTGCTGTTTTAATACTGACATAAAAGAGAACTACAGAACAAGTCTAGAAGTCTAGTTTGTTATTTTACCTTCAGCTGGTTTTGGAGGTGGAACTGCTACCTTGGCATCAGGAACATCTAGAAAATATAAACATTTAACTGTGTAAAAGAAATAGATATATGAATTTGCTGCTCCCAGGACTAGCTCATGGTGTTTCATTTTTTCTTGTTCTAGCACACAGTTATCTTGGCCCTTAAGCATAAGCAACCCAATGTATAGAAAACTATTTGAATTAATCTTTCTTATCTGGCCAGACTTTACTGTTTTTTTGTGTGTTTTTTTTTTTTTTTAATTGTTTCTACATACTGCTCACCTCATTCTGGAGTAGGCTCTTCCTTAAGAACATTCAGAAAGGAAGATCATTATACATCATAAGGAGATTATTGCTATCTATTTTGCTTCCTTGGTTAATTATTTTTCAGCTGTGATGAGGACATTGATTATATTCATTGGTATCTCTTCATTGCTGTATTCCTCAGTCATTTAAATAAACTCATTTGTTCTAGAGAATATAGTTTCCCATACCTACCATACAAAATAAGACCCCAGACATGATGATAATCAGTGATTTTAAAGTTACCACAGTAGTAATCACCATAGTGTATAAGAATAAATAATTCCTCATGTATACAGGTAAGGCGTATTATTTCAGAGTGTAGGTTTGACTTACTACAACCATGAAAAAAGGATAAAGCAGAGCAATGCATTCTATGACAGATAACAGACACGCTAATCTTGTGCATAATCTTTACCTGGAGGCTTCAACTCCAGTTTGATTTCTGCAAAAGAAAAATAAATTTCTTTCAGAATTATTTGTTCCAGAATCATGCTTTAAACTCACAAATTTGCAGATGCTATGATCACAAATTTGTTTTAAAAATCGGCTAACCTTTGGTTACCAGATAGAGCTCTGCAGTGCTTCTTGCCTCTCCCCTTGGTTCGAGGCGAGCAATTACAGAATATACACCTGCAACAGCCAAGAATTTTCTATTAATATGACTTTATATTTAAAAGAACACACAACAAAATCTGATAAAGTAGCATCAATCCAAACATTCTAGGAATTTTTACCTTCATCGTCTGCAGTAACGTTGTGAATAGTCATATAATGACAACGACCTTCACTTCTGAAGCTGTACTTCGGGCTTTCTCTCAGTTCAGTGGGGCCTTTATACCATGTCACAACTGCATCATCAAAGGACACTTCACACTCAAAGGTAGCAGATTGATGTTCGCTTACTACAATGTTCTGTATGCTCTTTGTGAACTGAATTGGTTCAGCTGTTTTAGAAACAAAAAATAAGTAAGTTATTGTCTACTATTCAGGCTATTTAGCTTTCATGACAATAACACATTATAGTAAGGTATAATAATAAATAAGAAACAAGAGTTTCCATCTACTGTGAAGTTTTCTACATAAGAATGAAGATTAGAAGATGTAAGAATATAAATATAAAAAGATTGCTGTAGATAAATTATACAAGAGAAGTCATAAGGGAAATAAAGAGAAGGTAAAGAATAATTAAAGAAAAAGAGGTAATCCAAGGAAAAAGAGGAAAATATGAGAGCAACAGGAAAAAAGAAAATACAAGAAAATAGGACTGATGATTTCAGATCAAGAGGTCATTACTAACGATGACTTAGTTAAAAATATTAAATTACACAAATACTATCACATATGGTTCAAAGAGAAAGAAAAGCAAAACTTCTTGTATGATCAATTTTCAAGTTTGAGGATATTTCTTTAAGAAATCCCTTTTATTTTCATCTTTTCTGTTAATGGGATATCCAGCAACTGTTTATCACTACTGTAATAAAGATATTCTATATCTGTTTACAAACCTTCAATGGCCAGATCAGCAGTTGTTTCTAGATTGTCAAGCTTGCAGGTATACTGTCCCTGGTCTTCTGTTCTAACATCCTTGATGATGAGTTTGTGTACTTTGTCGGAGACTTGTGTTGAATATCTCCCTCCTATCTTAATTGGCCTCCCATTTCTATACCACTGAGACTTGGCATTTGGGATAGAAAACTGACAAGACAGCGTGCATGTGTTTCCTTCCTTGAAAGTAGTGTCATGAAGATGCCGTTCAACTGCAGGCTCTATTAGCATGTTAAAACATACATTTTAGAAGACATTACACAATATAATAAATAAAGTAAAAAATACTTCAAATACACACTTCAAAATATACTTACCAATCACAGTTAGTCTAGCACTGGCAATGTGTGGTCCACACACTATTCTGTAATTCCCTTGATCTTCAAGTTGGCAGTTTCTGATTTTCAGTATGTGGCGATCACCTTCAATTTTAATTTCATATTTGTCGCTGGAGTCCAGTTTCTGAGTTCCCTTGTACCATGAAAGCTTAATTTCTGGATAGTTAATTTTAATCTCACATTCAAAGACAGCATCTTCATCTGTTAAAACTGTTTGATTTTCGATGTCTCTGATTAGAGTAACAGGCTGAAAAAATATTAGTTTAAATTAGTTTAATCTTTCTTGTTATGGGTTTGAATATTTCATGAATCAGGACAAAAATATGTCACCTCTGTTTGTGTGAGCCGTTGCTGAATAAATGCTACAAGTTCTTCAAACTCCTGGTCCTCTTTTTGAGCCTTTTCTGTGAGCTCAATTTCCTGTAATAAGACAAAATGTACATAATGATTAGATACTAAATGCCAAGTTGGCATGTTTATCCAACACAGAATTAGTTCTCACATCAAATTTGATGTAACCATACTATAACTAGTCTATCTTCCCATCTTAAAAATAGTAGCCACATAGTCAAGGCAGAACACAGTTGGCCAGAAGGGCCATCCCTTCTTCTTTGGTTTGAGCATGCAGGAAATTGAGAACGATCAGTAAAACATCTGAACAGATTCCAGAAAAGCCTGTATAGAAAGTACAGGTCACAAGGTCTGTCTACAAGAACTTTGTTACTTCTAACAAAAACAATGCCATAGTGGCAATATATCTTACCAATCTATGGCTTTCTTCTTCTCTGGTCTGCTTTAGTAACTCAAAAGCTTGCAGGAGGCCACGGAAATCTGTAATTCCATACATGCGAGCATATTTCTCGTATTCTTTGGGATCAACATTTTTGAGAAGTTCCAAGATATCAATAGTCTGCTCTTCATCTTCCTTCTTTTTTGTTGGAATTCTATTCAAACCAATAACAAACATTAAATTTATTAAGTTTCCTAGAAAGACGTCCACTGAAAAAAAATCCATCAACTTAGAACTGCTATATACAGCACAATCCTTTAGTGTAACCTAGTCAGGTGCTTCTATTTTCAGTACACAATTAAACACGTATAATAAACATTAAACATTGTATCTTGATCTGAATCTTATAATCAGAAAGTTCTGTGTTGATGGGAAGGTAGTTTATACAAATTCTGTGTATACCTTTTCAGTTTTCCCCTGACATCCTCTTCAACAACTTCTTGCTTCCTTTCTTCAACTTGCAGGTTGACACTCCTCTCAATTTCACCATGTTGGTTAAAAGCTACACATTTGTACATGCCAGAATCTGTTTTTGTTGTGTCCTTTATTTCCAGTTTGGCTTCATCTCCTCTCTGCTGGATTATAATGCGACCACCCTGGTTGAGTTGCCTCCATTTCCCCTTCATCCACTTAACATTTGGAATTGGGTCTCCTCCAACTTTTGCAATAAATGTTGCAACAGTCTCTGCAGAAAGATGCAAATAAGAAGGCTAAGTATTTTCTTGGTGTTTCTATGACAGCAGGACATGATCTCAAGCATCAGGCATACGCAAATAGAAAACAGGGTAATTTTAGAAAGAATTCTTACTTTCCATGACTTTGATACTCTGAGGCTCTGATACAAAATAAAGTTTTCCTTCCATGTCTGCTTTCTTAGCTGCTGGTGCAGCTACTGCTTTTTCTGGGGAAAAACAAACAAACAAACAAGATTTACAGTATCGCAGAATAGGTAAGGTTGACAGGAGCCTGCAGAGGACTCAAGCTGATTGCCCAGAGCTTTCTAGATGAAACTTTGTAGTCTTCAATAACATTAGTTGTGTCGTTTATATTTTCACAGATGCAAATTCATAGATGGATATGCAAATAAGAAGCTTCACTTTCTAAAATGAGTCAGTTTTTAATGAAGTATTTTCTGTCTATTTCTGGAAATTTTATTCCAAGTTATTTGCATTTTTTAAACAGTGATCTGTTGGTTGTTTTTTTTTTTCCTTTGTGTAGTACTTATCTTTCCTGCTACCCACATAGTGACAAAAACTGTTTCTACATGTTACTGGATCTTCATGACTTGAATGCATTTGTAAGACAGGACACTACATGGAAGGTCTCATGTTAGGCAATATTTACTTCTAGTTATAATTTCAAAATGCACTGGAGCTTTAACAGCTTTGAAGCAACTAACCTCTAAGGCGACATTATGAATCAAATTCCTTTTCTAATTTCTTTTAATAAACACTGCTACTACAAAAAACATGCACAGATGAATGTAATTTTAACTAACTTAGCTTTCCTTTTTGTTAAATTCTGTGTTTTGTTTTAGGAACTAAATTCTTAATCTTTTCAGTGAGGATATATTACTGGTTTGACACTGAACTCACAGTTTATGTTGATATTTATATGTAAATTATTTTTCAATATACCGTCTCCCCAGATTGCATAGTTTTGCAAAGAACTAAAAGATACTAATTGTTTCCTGTTAGAATATTAGTATCTTTGTTCCACACAAAACAAAGCAGGATGAAGTTTTATTTTAGATTTCCATTGCATGGTTTGATTTTGCCTTGAACTGTACCTTTAACTGTCACTTTAGATCTGCAAGTGTCAGTGCCAGCCACATTTGAAGCTTTGCACACGTATTCTCCTGAATCAGATTTGGTAACTGCAGCAAGTTCCAGAAGAGCTACTCCATTAGCAAAGCTGAAGCTGCATCTTTCTGAAGCTCTTATTTCTCTTCCTGCCTTCAGCCACTGAATCCGGATTGGCTCTGATCCTCTGACATGGCAGCTGAGCTGCAAGGTATCACCTTCTTCTGTTGCTGCTGGCTGAAGAGGCTGGTCAAAAACTGGAGGCTTTTTTGGTTCTGAAAGGTGAAAATGCTTCAGTGAATTCTCCAAGAAGGAAAGTATGATTAAGAGTGTAGGAGAAAGAGATACATGTGATTCTTAAGAAAGAAAATGACAAGGAATGAGCAAGAATAAGAAGTCTGAGAATCCCAATCATAGTTTTAGGAAATATAATTACTATCTAGACAGTATGCTTTGAATGCAAACATGCAATGAGTGCTTTACATAACACATTCTCTGCACACAGTAAGGACATCCACATGCAAAAAATAGTAGAACTCATGTACTGCTGTTAGTCTGTAAACTACATAAGCACTGGTAGAGAAACAAATATAGAATCTCCTGCAGTAGCATTAGGACAATGTGCCATGCTGCTCCAGCTTAGTTGTAAGTGCATAGAAAAATTGTTATTCTTAAAAAGAAAAAAAAGAAAAAAAAGAGAGAATGATTAAAGATTCAACCAAAATATCATGTTAAAGATTTCAATGTTTACTTTAGATAATTCATAGTAAGTAGTGAATAAATAAAGAAGCCACTCCCTGAAGAAATGGTTTGATTTCCCCCAAATTGAAAGATTCCTTGATATTGTGGTTCAAATCAGCTTTATCTTGTCCATCTCAGTACAAACTATTGATGTTAAGGTAAGCAAACACATATAATCACATGCAATTAATTTGTTAACTGTACAAGTTTATAAGATAGAAGCTGTATATTTGCAGCTAACATACCGAGAAAAAGTAAGAAGTAAAGAAAAACATGGCTTCAACTAACCTCTGATAACAACAGAGGATGTACACAACACACTTCCTGCTTCATTGGACACCTTGCAGGTATATAAACCAGCATCTGATTGCCCTACGCTCTTGATATGCAAAAGCAAGGTATTGTTTTTGAATGATATTTCACAGTGAGGACTTGAATGAACTTCCTGATTGTTTTTATACCAAGAAACAGTGAGAGGTTGAGAACCAGCAACACGGCCCTCAAGTTTAAGTTCATTCCCTTCTGTTTCTTCTACTGCTTCAGACAGTTTCCGAGTAAAAGTAGGTGGAGTTTTTCGTTCTGTAAAGAAAGAACACATGCATCAAACCTGAAATGAATAAATCTAAATAAATTATTTCAAGAAAAAAAATAACATTGGGGAATCAGTATTTGCTCTCATTTAAACAGGACTGTTTTTCCATTTTTAAGTGAGAGTAAGCCAAGATCAATAGCAAGTGTCTTAATCATACATTCACTGTTAGTTGATTTTCCTATGTGCATAAAAGCAACTACAAAAAACCCCACATCTTTTACATTGATCTAAGGCAACTGACCTTAAAAACACAAGATTTTCGTTGAGTTATCAAGAAAGAAATAATCCAAAGACAATAAAGAAATTAGTTTGAAGACAATATTATTTCTTTCCTTCTCCCATTGTTGTTAATGACCCTTCCAAATTCCCTCCAAAGACTTGTACGTACTTCCAGATAGGTGTTTTTGAGGTGTATCACAAAAGTTATGCTTCAAGTTTTTTCTCAAACTTGTCCTGCAGCAATTAAGCTAGCTTCCTTTTCAATTAAAAGAAATGTACACACAAAGTATTATTTATTCAGTACCTTTAACATTCAGTTGTGCTGTACAAGAATCCTTTCCAACTTCATTGCTAGCATAGCACGTATACTTTCCAGAGTCTCCCCTGTCAACTCTCAAGATGGTCAAATGGGCTATGCTTTCTACATAACTGATCTGATAGTTTCCTCCTGTTCTAATTTCCTGGCTATCTTTTGCCCAGGTGACTCTAATTGGCTGTGTTCCAGAAATGTGACACTCAAAGTCAGCACTTTCTCCAACAATACCATCCACAGGTGTAATTGGGGTATCAAAGAATGGAGGAGTCTTCCCCTCTGAAGAGCAAAGGAAATAAAAAGCATCATGTTAACATCTCAATTTGCTATTGTAAACCTCCCTGAAATAAATACTACTATTTTTACAATATTAAATACATATATAAAGTAAATGTGAGTTTTAAGATATTTCCATTCAATAATTCACAGCCCACAGACCTGTAAGGACAAGTTTGCCACTAGAAGAAGCAGTTCCAATAGCATTGCTCGCTGTGCAGGTATATTGCCCCATAAAGCTCTTCTCGGTCTTCAAAATCTGCAGAGTTGCTACATTATCTATGAAGGATGTGTGAACATTGTAGCCTTCTTTTATACGCACATTGTCTTTAAACCAAGATACTTCAATAGGTTCTGAACCAGCAATGCCACAATCAAATGTAACTGGCAAGCCAACAGTTTCATGAACATCTCTCAATTTTCTTGTAAAAGAAGGAGGAAGTTTACGCTCTGTAAGAAAACATGTATTGTACGGTGAGTGCTTTCAAAAGCTACGCAACTGTTGCAGTGTTCACCAGTAATTACTGATTAAGCGATTCATAAAATGCAATTCTGCTAATAACTTATCAAAAAATTTCATCCACTATATCATTTAATTTGGGAACTGATGTATAAATACCACAGTACATCTGGTTGTAGGAAAATATACAACAATTCGGCCCTCAGTTAGCCTGTTTAACACCCAGGACTGTCAGGCAGAAGCCATCAGAAAAATTTCCTAAGTGTGTAATGAAGATGCAGAACCTCCTATTCCTACAGAAGAAATGGGATCAGTGAGAGATTAATTTCAATTTGTTTTAATGGAAGGCCTTTGTTAATAGAAGACGGGGTATCTTACTGGCCAGGAAAGAGCAAAGCTTTTAAAAAGGAAAAAGCAATCTTAGTTTTTGAAAGAGCAAATATACTTAAGAAATGTAGGCAATTTTCCTAATTTTTAGAAAGAATTATTCACCTTGAACGGTAAGCAAAGAAGATGAAGTAGCTTCCCCAACAGTATTTTCTACTTTGCAGATGTACTCCCCACTGTCACCGCTGTCCACTTGGCTGAAGACCAGAGTGGCAACTTGGTTCTTAAAGTGCATTTTCACAGTAGCTGTTCCTCTCAGCTTTGTATCCCCTTTGTACCATGACACAATCATTTCTGGTGTTCCAGCAACCCGGCACTGTAAGGACGCAGAATCCCCAACAGTCACCTGCACTGGCTCCAAAGGTGTAACGAAGTAAGGTGGTTCTAAAGAACAAACACATGGTATTAGCACAAAAAAGAAAAAGAAAAAAAAAAGGTATGGCACAGTGACTACTAGTGGTTGAAATAGCAGCTGATAAAATGATAGTGGCTTGATGACGCACCTAGTATTGTAATTGCACCATGACAATTATCTTGCCCAGAGTCATTTTCAATATGGCAAGAATACTGCCCCTGATCTTCCAGTTTGCTATTAGGGATTTCCAGTATGGCAGAAGTTTCTGTAGTGGTGACGCTACACTTTTCAGATTGTTTTAATATTACTCCATTTTTCTTCCACGTCACTGAAATTGGTGGAGTACCCGTATATGTGCATTCCAAGATTAAATTTTTTCCTTTCTCTACACTTAAATCATTCACCTTCATCACAAACTTCGCTGGTTCTATAACAAACAATAAGAAGAAAATAAATTAAGTAAAGCCATATTATTTCTATGAAGAAGTGTAAGAAATAGTCTGCACAAACCTTTGACAAAAAGATGTGTTGTGCAAGAAATCTTCCCTGCCTCATTAGAGACCTGGCACGTGTAGTCTCCACTCTGAAGTGGCTGTACATCAAATAGCTCCAATTCTGCAATGGAGTCTTGCAAGGTAATGTTGCATTCGTGTCCTGGTGCTAGCTCAACGCTACCTCTAAACCATTTAATTTCCAATGGAGGAGAGCCTCTCACGATACTTGTAAATGTGATGTTTGCTCCAGATAGAACATTAAGTGGTTCAGGTTTCTTCACAAAAGATGGTGGCTCTAAGTATACAAATAAAACAGACAAAGAAGTAGTACTCTTGATCTTCTGATGAAGAGCGTGTAACAAAAGAATTAAGACTTTTTGCAAACAAATAAGTGTATCTGATAGATACTGACCTCTAACACTCAAAAATGTGCTGCATTCATCAGATCCAGCTACATTAGTAGCTGTACATGAATAAGTTCCCATATCAGATTCCTGAAGCTCATTAACTTTCAGAGAACAAGTATTGTCTGTAAGGGTAGCCTGATATTTGTCTCCACTGGTAATCTCCTGTCCATCATGAAACCAGGAAACAAGAATGGGCGGTGACCCATAAACTTTGCACTCCAGAACAGCAGAAGAACCCAGCTGACCGTATGTTTCTTTCAGTCTTCTTGTGAAAGAAGGTGGTATAATACGATCTGTATTTGTTTAAAAAAAATAATAAAATAAATGAAAAACTATCGTACAGAAGCTTAAATTATAGAATGTTCTCTATGTATCATAAAATCAGTTCAATTTCTTTTACTGTACATACATTATCAATCTGCTCCTGCATGCCTATGTCAATGAGAAGTGGAGAGTTGATGACTAAGGATATTGATGACTAAGGCTGGAGATTTTACTCACACACTTTTAAAGGGCAGGATTTTTTGTTTGTTTGTTTTTAAGTATTTTTTATACTAAATAATATTGCACCAGTTGTCTGAAAAAAGACGCTTGGATTAAAGGTGAAAAAATCAAATCCTTGCAGCAGTTCCTGCCCCTAAGATGTCAGGTAGGCATCTATCCCTGACTCTTGTCATCGTCATGTGCAAAAGAACTGAAAAATTATACAAGCAGTGAGTCTCCCAGACTGTCAGTCCTAAGAAACAGTATGCTACATAAAGGCATTGTAAAGGAACTTTTGATCAGATATGACTCAAAAAGAGTAGACAACTAACCTGAAACTTGCACTGAAGCAGTGCAGCTGCTTTTACCAACACTGTTTTTCACCTCAAAAGTATATTCTCCACTATCTTCTAGTCCTGCATTGAGGATCTTAAGCCCAGATACTTTGTTGAAGAAACTGATTTTGTATTTATGGTCAGTAGACAATTCATTCCCATCCTTAAACCATCTAGCAGTAAGCTCTGGTGTGCCATCTACTGTGCATTCCAGAGTACAAGAGTCTCCAGCTGTAACTTTCACTGGACCAGGCTTCTCTACAATGACTGCAGGTTCTGCAATGAGATGTAAGTCACAACATTTTTAAAAACAACAATGCAAGAGTTATTAGTACCGTAAAAATTGAAATTTTTAAGCATTAGTGTTTTTTTATTGCTGTTGTTTTTGTTATCCCATGCTACCCACCGAGCACTGTTAGTTTGGCAAAGCATTCCTGAAATCCGGCATCATTTTTTATCTGACAAATATATTTCCCAGCATTGGCTGGTTCTGCATTTCCAATCTTCAAAGATGCAACGTTTTCTGAATAGGAAATCCAAAGATTTTCACTTTCTCTAATGATCTCCCCTTTGTCTTTTAACCACAGAACAGAAATGGGCTGTGCTCCTTCAACTGCAGCTTGTAGTTCAATTGTCTCCCCAGCCACAACAGTGATATCACTCAGCTTCTTCACAAAGGTTGGTGGTGCTATTTAAGAGAAGATTGTAAAAATCACAGTCCAGAAAAGGAAAAGCAGGAGGACGGTAACGGGAACAATGACATTCTGAGAAGATGCCAATCTGTATACAAACCTCTCAATGTTACAGAGCCAATGCAGGAGTCACTTCCCACATCATTTACAGCTTTACAGTGATATTCACCAACATCTGCAGTATCCACATTGAGAATGTGAATGCTAGCAAGGTAGTTCTCAGACATGACCTTGTATTTCTTGCTGCTTCGAATTTCTCGCTTGTCTTTATACCATGAAATCTGGAATGGAGGTGTGCCCTGAAGCTCACATTCCAGATGAACATCAGACCCTTTCAAGGTCTGGACTGGATGAGGCTTCTTGGTAAAAGCAGGGGGTGCTGAAACAAAGGAGTTAAAATTTGTGTTATTTGAGCAGAGGACATTAAAGAGGGGAGAGTATTCAAGTAGTCAAACTGATACGGAATAAAAAAGGCAAATGATAAATAAAAGAGATCTCCCACAGCATAACAAGCAGGCAAGAGACTTTGCATCTTTTCCAACAGGTTTTGTCCCTTCCTATTAAAGAAATTGAGATTTAACAGCTTTTCCACACAGGAGTACTCTTACAGGCAGAAAGGCACAGGAAAGAACTTGGATTCTCACCTTTCACTTTCAGTGAGGTGCTGGTGCTAGCACTACCAGCTGGGTTCTGGGCTTCACAACTGTAGTCACCAGTGTCTTCAACACTGAGGTTGTGCATTTCAAGGACTGCCACTGAATCCACAAAGGACATGCTATATTTTTCACTAGGATGGATCTCAGTTTCTCCTTTGTACCAGGTGACTTTAATTTCGGGAGATCCACCTACTTTGCACTCATACCTAGTGGAATCATGTTGTTTCACAAGTCTTGAAGAGTCTAGTTTCTTAATAAACCTTGGCGGTTCTGGAAAGCCAAAAATGGGAGATGATGCTTTAAACTGCGCTGATTCTTTGAAAAAGCAGGTAAATACGTAACAGAAAATATAAACTTTGGGGACTTATGCAAACATTCTAACTTTGTAATTTCTATGTTTGTTATTATTATTAATTCAAGTTTGTCCAAAATGTATATTAGGTAGCAAACAAATTCTCTGTTGGCATTTCAGTTAGTTTCTCCTTACTTTCCCATTCTACTTCTCTTTCTTTACATCCAGTTTAGATCAGCTGATGTGTGGTTTTCTTTAATAATATCCTCTTGCAATATGTGGATAATAAGAATGACCGTAGAAATGCAAGAATTCAAACTGTTCAGCTAGGAATTATTAAGAGAACTTATGCTGAGTATTATAGCAACTGCTTTATAACCTAACAGGTCATTAAGAATTGATACAGTCAATAAATATACCCGAGTTAAAACCCTTCACACATTCATTGCAAAACCAAACATAAAGGTGCATACAAGGAAGAAAAGTCCAGAAGCTTAGGCACCACAAATAAAAGATGTTCAAAACAGTCATGCTGGGAAGAATTATGAGATGGTTGGTATTACTGAAATTGGTTATAAAGATCCTGTGACTGCACAGTAAACTAGATACATTCTTTTCTGTTAGGAGAGAAAGGAGCAGATGTTTGATGTTTTACATCAAAAGTAACACATGAATGATTCAGAATCACAAGACTCTGAATACGCCTGGATCAAAGATAGATGTAGTACAATGATGAGGTGGTAATGTGGGCGAAACCAACGGATCTTTCTACAGTTAAGTCCCTGTTTGCGCATCCGTCTGCAAAGTGTAGGAAGAATATCTGTTTTATTCTGGGTTCCTTCAACCTGTGGGATGTTTACAGAAGATCCTATGTTGTTAGTAACAAAACTTCCTTTGAGTTTCTAAAAATAGAGATGATGTCTTGTTAACACAAGAACTCTTGAAATCTCAGTAATTTACTATCAATTTTCACACTGATAAACAGATGATTGCCTGTCTGCATACTGGTCAGTTGCTGGCCAGTCACACTCTGACTCAATTTCTTTCCAAAAATGAGAACATAGCTTAGTAAAGCACATACTTAAAATGTTAAGTAGTTTCTAAAAGAGTTATTAAAGCTACAGATTTAGAACACTAAATCTAATTTAATTTAAAATTTAATTTAAAAAACTGGGAGATGCTGAAAGTCAGTTGGACACAAGATCTTGATTCTAGAAACAAAGCTATATATATCATAAAGATGAGACAGCAACTTCCCAAATTAAAAAAAAAAAGGTAAACCAATTCATACATAAGATTACACTTCCAAGTACTGTAGGAATTTTATGACAAATTATGAGAAAAGAGAAAACCGTACAAATTCTAAAGAATGTAAGTAATGATAAGATTAAAAAACATAAAAGGATCGATTCACAACTTTGTGAATAAAGAGTTGCAGAGTAAGAGAATTAATAAGGTTAGTCAAGATCCTTCTATGAACAATAACTTCAGTCAAAAGAACATACTAGTACTGTTATCATTCACAATAAGCAAAATTGTGATTCTGGTGCAAGCAAGCTTGAAACCTTCAAAAGAGATTTCTTTCTTTAAAAAGAGATTTCTTTAAATAAGATTTCTTGCTACAGTATTTCAATAACTTTTGTAGGACAATCTATATAAGAATAGAATCTCTATTTGCCACTGAATCCACAGGTAATGCAGTTTGCCACAGTCCTCATACACCCAGAGAGAAAAATCTGTATGGAAAGAATATGCTCCAGATCTATCTAATACTTTTGATGTGTTTTTTAAAAAAATCTTAGTGGTGGTTCAGCTTCTTCTGTTATTTGTCTCAGAGTAGAAGTTACAGTATTTACTCTTGAAATGTTTGCATGCACATGTGTGCTGTTCTGTTGTTTTTTTCACCTCAAAGCTTACACAGAGGAAGAAAAGAATGCCCCTGAAACAACAGGGACATAGAAAGTCATACATCATTTAAGTAGTTGATTTTATGTTTGTCCTTTCATAAAATAAGCAGGAATAAGATGTCCGGAACAGCTATAAATATAACCAAGGTTCCCACCTACATTAAGGAAATTACAGTAAGATACAAGTGCCACTTACACGGGGCCAGTTTTAAAATTAGACCTTCAAAAAATCATTACATCCACACACTGTGTGGAGAAGTGTTGGCAGAATGATTGTTTTGCCACCAAGTCTGCCTCTAGATTCTACAATTTTTCCTATTCAACAACAGTGGTTTTCAATGATTTTACTCTGGAAGAGTGAAAATATTTGCAGGAACTGAACACACAGAAAAAACACATTTAAGTCTCTTAGGATAATCTGCTTCTTCCAGCTACCGTTCCCTCTTCTAGATCAGTTAGTGAATGACATTTCTACAGAAAGACTTTTAGGCAGACAGCTTTTGCTGGCTGATGGGATCATTCATAAAGGCACAATGTGGTATTAAGTAAATTTTAACATTTCAGTGAGAGAATTCCTCTGGTAGGACTCACTGTATCAGACCAAAAGGAAGATGGATAAGCATTTAAATATTAAAATAGTATTTACATGAAATAACAAATCTCACTGTACCCTCTTGAAAAGATTGTTAGTCTCACATATGCACTATTCAGGGTGTCTACTTCGCAAATCAAAGTCTGCTGAACAGTAGAGCTCCCAGCAGTACCTTGTACAGTCAGCTGGGCGGCGCATGCATCCTTTCCAACACTGTTGCTGGCAGTACAGGTGTAGAGTCCAGCATCTCCTTTACCCACTTTTAGGACCACCAAGCTGGCCGTGTTTTCCACCAGCATCATCTTGTAGTTGCCACCTGGGCGGATCTCTCTGTTGTCTCTGGTCCACACAATCCTCATGGGTGCGGAGCCAGTTACATGGCACTTAAAGGTTGCCCTTTCCCCTAGTGCCACATCAATAGATACTGGCTTGATGTCAAAGAAGGGTGGTTGTAGATGTTCTGCAAAGAGGAAGGCATGGCAGATCTCACCATCAAACTTTACCACACACCTCTCGACACCATGCCCATACTCCCTTACCACCATACAATGAGTGGAGTGCGAGAAAGAGTGAAGAAATAAAAGAGGAAATAGTTACAAAGTATCTCTGTTTAAGAGCAAGATACAAACCTGTAAGGAGAAGCTTAGCACTGGAAGATGCAGTTCCCAGGGCATTTTGGGCTGAGCAAGTGTATTGACCACAGTAAGCCATATTAGTTTGCAAGATCTGAAGAGTCGCAACATTATTTAAGAAGGTTGACTGCACATTATCGCTGTCACTTAAGAGAACCCCATCCTTGTACCAAGAGACCTGGATAGGCTCTGAGCCATTTATACGGCAATCAAAAGTCACTGGAGCACCAACAGTTTCCTGAATATCTTTCAGTTTCCTGGCAAATGTAGGTGGAAGCTGACGTTCTGCAAGACAATAATAATCACCACCATAAGTAGGAAGCTATCCTGTTAACCTAGAATTACTTAACATACAGAATCCAGTAAGAACCCCTTTTTGTAAACAACAAAGAGTTTCTACAAAATACCCCAGGAAAGAGTGGCCTTGGGCCCATCACCTTTAACAACAAGCAAAGCTGTGGTAGTAGCAAAGCCAACACTGTTTTCTGCTTTGCAGGTATATTCTCCAATGTCACTGTCCTCCACGGTGGAGAATGCCAGCGTGGCCACGTTATTCTTGAAGTGCATTTTGTAAGCCTGTGTTGATCTCAGTTTGGTGTCTTCTTTGTACCAAGACACCTTGATTTCTGGTGCACCACCAATCTGGCATTTTAAGACCAAGGGCTCGCCAATCTTCACCTCCACACGGTCCAGGTGTGTGATGAAATAGGGTGGTTCTAGAGAGGAAAGAGCATAGTGAGTAGAGGCAGAGCATCACTGGGGTACCCTAGGGGATCAAGGGTGGTGCGTACCTAAGATAGATACAAGGCTGTGACAAATATCCCCACCCGCCTCATTTGACACCTCACAGGTATATTCGCCTTCATCACTCTTGGTGCTGTTGAAGATTTCAAGAATGCCAGATTTGTCAGTAGTTGTAACACTGCAGCGTTGAGACTGAGCTATTGGCATGCCATTTCTTTTCCAGGTAACAGAGATGGGAGGGGTACCCGTGTAGATACTTTCCAAAACAATGGACTTTCCTTGTTCTACACTGAAATCACTTAACTTCTTCATGAAGACTGCAGGCTCTGTGTGGAGGCACAGGTCAATAAGATGAGGGACAAGTATGGCAGTGCTGCAGAGACACATCTATGCATAGACAAAACACACACCTTTCACAAAGAGTTGAGTTGTGCAAGAGGCACTGCCAGCATCATTTGTGACAACACAGGCATAGTCCCCACTGCTCCCTGGCTCCACGTTGAACAGCTGCAGCTGTGCCTTAGACTCATCCAGAGAAATGGAGCAGGTGCTGTCTGGCACCAGCTCCCTGATGCCTCGGAACCAGGTGACTTTGAAGGGCGTGCTGCCCTTGATATGGCTAGTGAATGTCACACTTGATCCAGGCAAAACTTCCTGGGGATCAGGTGTCTTCACAAAAGAAGGTGGTTCTAAGGTCACACAAAGAAGTGAAGAGGGAGAAAGATATTAATAGGAGATTTCCTGTTGGGGATGAAATCTAAAACAGGTTTAAAATAAAGAGAGTGCAAGGGAGAAACCAGAAAAAATACATGAAATAAGAGATATGGTATAAAGAGGGAAGAAGCGTTTTGTAGAAGGGTCTGTGATACCCTTCCACTGACCTTGTACAGTCAAGAAGGCACTGCATTCATCAGATCCAGCCACATTAGTTGCCACACAAGTATATGGCCCTGTATCAGTGACATCCAGGGCATTCAGCTTCAAAGCACAAATGTTATCCAAGAATGAGATTTCGTATTTTTCCCCACCAACAATCTCATTCCCATCCTGAAACCAGGCCACAGACATGGGGGACGTGCCAGACACTTTGCACTCCAGCAGCACTGAGGATCCCAGCACCCCATTTGTTTCCTTTAATTTTCTTGAGAATGAAGGAGGAACAAGGCGATCTAAGTAAGACAGTGCAGAAGAAGAATAAGAAAAGTGCACGTTGGTTGTTTTTTTTTTCAGTGGAAAACGAAAAAAATAAAACCATCCAAAACTCCTGTCTTTAGAAAGATAGAGAGCTGACCTGAAACATCAACTGAAGAAGTGCAGCTGCTGTCCCCCACCTCATTGTGCACCTCAAAAGTATACAAGCCCCTGTCACTCTTCTCTGCAGAAAAGACTTTCAAAGTAGATACGTTGTTGAAAAAGGTAATCTGGTATTTGCGGTCGCTCCTCAGCTCTCTGCCGTCTTTATACCACTTGGTGATAAGTTCAGGCGTCCCCCCTACTCTGCACTCCAGGGTAAAAGGGTTGCCTGCCATCACTGTGATCGGCTCAGTCTTCTCTAAGATGACTGCTGGTTCTGAAATAGGAAGGAAGGGGAAAATGCATCATCAGGAAATTCACCTGCAAACCACTAAGCAGAGGATAAAAGAAGCAAATAAAGGTGGTAGAGGAAACTGTGCAAGCCACAAGATATGGTACCTGTGGAGCAGGCTATACCCACCTAGGACTTGTAAAAATGCAGAGCACTCCCTCATGCCAGCATCATTTTTAATCTGACAGATGTACTTTCCAACATCCGCTCCCTCAGCACTGGCAATCTCAAGAGTTGCAATATTGTCCATAAACCACATTTGGACATTTTCACTCTCCCTAATAACTTCACCCTTGTCTTTCAGCCATACAACAGAAATTGGTGGGGACCCTTCCACCACTGCCTGCAGGGCTGTTGGCTCTCCAACGAAGATTGCAGTGTCACTCAGCTTCTTGGCGAAGCGTGGGGGCTCTGATGGTAAAAATGAGGCAGAGGAGATTAATCACACATGCGTGCTTGAAAGAGATGCAGCCAGGAGATCAAGAAAAGAAGGCATTGGTATTGTTGCTCCTTTAGCATACAAACCTTTGAATTTCACCGGGCAGGTGCAAGTGTCACTCCCCACTTCATTCATTGCCTTGCACTGATATTCTCCAGTATCTTGAGATTCCAGGCTGAGTATGTGAAGGCTGGCAATGGAGTGCTTTGCTGTTACCTTGAACTTCTTGCTGCTCCGGACCTGCCTCCGGTCCTTGAACCAAGCCACCTCAAAGGGTGGAGTCCCTGCTATCTCACACTGGAGGATAACATCCGAGCCTTTAAGTGTGTCCACAGGGCTCGGCACCTTGCTAAAAACAGGCGGTTCTATAAAAAAAAGAATCACATCATAATGTGTGAGACTGCTTCCCTGGGTAAGTTTCTGGATAGTATCAAAAGGCAACTTATTCAGGAAGGAGGCCTGTACTTCTTCTATTTAGTCTCCAAATACATGGCCTCTCCTCTAAAAAATGCTGAGCACATCTCTCCAGGAATTCATCCCAAGCACTCAGAGTCTCAAGGCCAATATGGCACTTCTGTATCTGGAATCAGAGCTCAGATCCCTCCCCCAGAGTCATTCTCCCCTCTCTCCAGGACCATATTCCAGCTTTCCCCATCTCTTTCCAATTAGGAAAGTTACAATCAATTAGGTTCAGTGCAAAAGCCCTCCTCTTACTAGATTTCACTCCTGTCTGAATCAACATATATGAAAAGGAGGCAGAGGGATGGCTGCAAAGTGTGTCCAGCTCTCTCACCATGGCTGGTGCTCCATCTATTCCATGCTTCTCTTCTGAGCTGGCAACCTTGCCTTATTCAGCTTGCAATTGACTTAAATGGGGAGGCAAGGGAGTGGCTACACAGCATTCAACACCCACTACCACTTTCTGCCTACTTTCTGTTGCCTATATCACATCTCTGTTCAAATGTGAGAGCAGCTGGAGACACTGCCCCAGCAGCCAAAACTACCACTGTGGCAGCTCCCTGCCTCAGTGTGCAGCTGAGAGTGGAATCAGGATTGCGGTGGTGTGTGGAGCCATGCTGCTGACCTTTAACGGATACTGAAGTGCTACAGCTGGCAGCGCCGGCAGAGTTTTGGGCTTCACATATATAATCACCGGCATCCTCAGCGCTGGCATCCAAGATAGTTAGCACTGCTGTAGACTCTACAAAGGACATGTGGAGCCTGTTGCTCGCCTGGAGTGCCTGATCATTCTTGTACCATGTGATCTTGATCTCTGGTGTGCCAGTGATTTTACATTCAAGTTGAACCGTGTCTCCCTGCCTCACAAACTGCAAAGCTTCAGGCTTCTTGATGAACTTGGGAGGTTCTGCAGAAAAAAAAAGTATGTAGAGAATGACAGCATTTGCCACATGAAATCTACAGTGCTGAGCAAAAGTCACAGGGAGCACAAGAGCACTGGAGTGCAACAAAGAAGAAAAGATGTAAGAAGGATTAAAGATGGCAAAAATAACCAAAACTCGGTTTCGCCCACTCTGGAGCTGTAAAAGACACTTGAACGATGATTGTTCCACTCAAGAGAAATTTTGAAGTTACCTTTGTGGGGTGAAAATATTCCAAGAGCAGCACAAAAGTAGTGACAAGCCCATCTCCCCAGGATCTTACCCCAGAAGCATCAAAAATGGTAGGTACAGTGGCACTTGCTTGCATATCTTTAAGGCATATTTCTGCATGAAGAACTTAAGTAACTTATAGTCCAGGTTAAATCAGTAATTAACAACTCTAACTGAAATATGCAAGATAGTTGTATTTTACCATAGAATAATCACTATGCATGAATACCCCTGTAATTTAAGCACTAATGAAGAAGTAGGATATTATCACGTGCAGCTCTCCATACCAACAAAGAGCTTTGCAAAGAAATTTGTCCCTTTGGAGAATTGGCAGGTACACAAATTTTCTATTGGCACACAGTATGAGAGCAGCAGAGTCATCTCATGGCATGTCTGCTTTCTGAAAAGCTCACTTCTATATATTTCCAAGCTGAAAAGGGTGGAAGATGAGGCTCACTAATAAAGAGGCCTCTATACCCAAGAGAAAGAGAACATGCAAACAAAGTTGGCTTAATCACAAATACCTTTCACAGTGAGTTGGGCTGAGCAAAAGTCTTTCCCAGCTTCATTACTAGCCTGGCAAGTATATTGGCCAGAGTCTCCTTTACCCACTCTGAGCACTCGAAGATGAGCTGTGTTTGCGACAAAAGTAATATTGAAGTTTCCTCCAGTTCGGATCTCCCGACCATCCTTGGACCAGGTGATTTGTATTGGCTGGGCTCCAGTAACATGGCATTCAAAATCAGCACTTTCTCCAAAAGGCACATCAATAGATTCTGGCTTAGTATCAAAGACAGGTGCTTGCTTAGGTTCTAGAAACACACACACACAAAAAAACAATATAATGCTCATACAGCTCATAGAAAAGTTAATCCAAAACACAGATACCATTCCATACATAAAATGGGAAGGAGGCACCTGTGATCCAGGCAAAAGTTTTGTAAGCCAACACACCTGTCACTGTAAGCCTAGCGCTTGTGTTGGCAGTGCCCACAGCATTAGTGGCTGTGCAGGTGTATTGCCCAGTGTGATTCATCTCTGTTTGCACCAGTTGTAACACTGCAACATTATCTACAAAAGACATGTGCACACTGTGGTCATCACTTAATTGCACACCATCTTTATGCCAAGTCACAGTGATGGGTTCTGAGCCATTGAGTCGACACATAAGTTTAAGGGGTAAACCAACAGGGTGTTCAATGTCTTTTAATCTTCTTGCAAAGGAAGGTGGTCGTTTGCGTTCTGGAAGAAAACAAGTAAAAGATAAATGTATGCCAGGAAGCAATTTTTTATATAATTTTGCAAGAGAAGAAGTACAGTAAAGAAGCATTTGGAACAAAATCATCACCTTGAACTGTTAAGAGAGCCTTTGTAGATGCAGTTCCTACACTGTTTTCTGCCTTGCAGATATATTCGCCGCTGTCATTGATAGCCACTTTATTGAAAGTGAGGGAAGCAATGTTGTCTTTAAAGAACACTTTGTACTCAGGAGTAGACCTGAGTTTTGTATCACCTTTGTACCAAGACACAGTAATTTCTGGGGTTCCAGCAACATGACATTGCAATGTTGTATAATCCCCAACTGACACCTCAAGAGGTTCCAAGTGTGTAACAAAATAGGGAGGTTCTAAAAAGAGAAGCAGTGAGATAGGCTCATTATATAGTGCCAGGCTTTTGAAAGCACATACTTCAAAGAATAGGCAAGAAAAAGAAGAAAAGGAAGAACACACCTAGAGTAGACACTACAGCTTCGCAAACATCTCTTCCTGCCTCATTTTCAACGTGGCAGGTGTATTCTCCTGCATCCTCTTTCGTGCTGTCAAGGATCTCCAGGATGCAGGATTTCTCTGTGGTAGTGATGCTGCACTTGTGAGACTGAGCGAGTGTGTGGCCATTCTTCTTCCATGTCACAGAGATAGGCAAGCTGCCCGTGTATGTGCCCTCCAGGATGATGGGCTTACCAGGTTCCACATATTGATCACTCAGTTTCTTCACAAAGACAGCCGGTTCTAATGAAGGGTAAGAATTCAGAAGCGTTGAGCATAGCAGTAACAAATGGAAAGAAAGAAACAGTATTTTAGGGCATACAAAGAAATGCAATATTTACGAACCTTTTACTGTAAGATGTGTTGTACAATTTGCCCTGCCAGCTTCATTAGTCACTAGACAAGTGTATTCTCCACTTTGGAGAGGGGTTACATCAAATAACTCAAGCTCCACAACAGAGTCCTCTAAATAAATATTGCATTTGTCTCCTGGCACAAGCTCAGTGGCTCCTCTAAACCAGTTCACCTTAAAAGGAGGAGTTCCTCTGATAACACCTGTAAAAGTTACGCCTGTGCCTGGCAAGACATCCAAAGGCTCAGGTGTCCTCTCAAAAGATGGTGGTTCTAAACATATAAGAGAAAAAGAGAGATAAGGCAGTTGGTACAGCATAACCCCAGCATTTCCACATACCTACTGAAGTTAAAGAAGAAAACCTTTACTTTCTAGTCAATAATATCTCTCAGTATGCTTACAAAAGACCAGAGGCAATTTTAAGAAAGAAAGAGAAAAGAGTAGCTCAGAGAGCTTGCTGACCATCATATACTGACCTTGGACAGTCAATACAGCACTGCATTCATCTGAACCAGCTACATTGGTAGCTTTGCAGGTGTAAGTTCCAGTATCTGAATTGCTCAGTGAATTCACTTCTAAAATACACAGGTTATCAGTAAATGTGATATTATGTTTTTCCCCACTAACTAACTTCATTCCATTCTGGAACCAGTCAATAGATATAGGAGGTGAACCCGCCACTTTGCATTCAAGAAGTGCTGAGGAACCCAGGACACCAGGGGTTTCCTTTAGCTTTCTTGTGAAAGAAGGAGGAATTATTCGATCTGCATAAAAAAAATATAATAAATCCATTGTTAGAAAGAAAAGGAGGAAAGGAATGGAATCAAGAAAAGAATATGCGAATAAAAGAAAGTTTTAGTAAAAGATAGAAGACGAACTACACAACCAACCTAAAACTTCAACCGATGCCGTGCAACTGCTTTTCCCCACATCATTTTGCACTGCGAAAGTGTACAATCCACCATCTTCTTTCTCTGTGTCCATAATTTTAAGTGTAGATACTTTGTTGACAAAAGTAATTCTGTATTTTTGGCTGCTGGTCAGTTCTTTGCCATCCTTAAACCACCCAGTGGATAGTTCTGGTGTGCCTGCCACTTTGCACTCCAAAGTACAGGCATCTCCTATAGTAACCCTCATTGGCTCTGCCTTCTCTACAATGACTGCAGGCTCTGGAAGGAGAGACAATTAACAACAATGTAGTGAAAACTGGATATCAGTAGTAATATCTGCAAGTATTATTACACTGAATTCAGGGCTTATATGTTTGATACTAAGGTTGTCTCGGTTTGTTGGGTTGGGAAATATTTTCAACTCTATTTTTCCATCTTTTAACCCACTCTAAACTAGATATTTCAGATGTTCTCCAACACAGAGAACAAGTATTTTGAAACTTCTAGAAGATAAACGCAACTATCTGTCTTTCTTCAAGCATGCATGAGCAGAAGACATGGCTTAGGAATACAGACAACCGAACATCACAGTGAAGAGGCCTGTAGTTCCTTTCACTTCTATCCTTGGGCAACTGGAAAAAAGCAACCCAGCTAATATTTACTGGAGACGCAGGATTCTCTGTTTTGCCTGTTTTGAATTCAGCAGCATAAGCAAAGGATGCATCTGATACTAAATTACCAAGTTCCTAACTTAACAAAGATGTTCTATAAATTTGTGCTTTTTACAAACCTAGGATAGTTAAGGTAGCCATACACTCGCGACTTCCAGCATCATTTCTGATCTGGCAGATATATTTCCCAGCACTGCTTGTTTCTGTGTGTACAAGCTGTAAAGTTGCAATATTTTCCATAAATGTGATCTTTGTGTTTTCGCTTTCTCTAATAATTTCTTCCTTGTCTTTAAGCCACTGCACAGAAATCGGCTGGGAGCCCTCCACTCTTGCTTGTAACTCCACTGGTTCACCAACCACAACAGTCACGCTGTTTATTTTTGTCACGAATTTCGGCGGTTCTGGACAAGAAACATGCAGTTGTAGTAAATACAGTCTACAAAAAAGAGGAGCAATGCGGTGCCATTGGGAGCACTACAGAAGGCCAATATCTTACCTTTCAGCTTCATCGTGCAAAAACAAGTGTCACTTCCTACGTCGTTCTGAGCTTTGCATTGATATTCACCAACATCTGCAACTTCAACATTAAGAATGCGAATGCTTGTATGGTAGTTCTTTGCTGTAACCTTATACTTCTTACTACTGCGGATCTGTCTCTTGTCTTTGTACCAGGTAACGTCAAATGGTGGTGTTCCTGAAATCTCACATTCCAGGCTAACCTCAGTTCCTCTGAGCATGTCTACTGGAGAGGGCTTCCTGCTGAACACAGGAGGTTCTACCAAGGGAAGAAAGGATCATTTTTAGAAAGGAGTATAGAAATCTTTGATCAACAGTTTATTTATATAAGCTCTTCCACATCAAGACTGCTGGGACAACCAACAGAAGTACAACGACTTCACTCAATTTTCTGGGCACATCATGAAAGGCAGGTGAGCTTTCAGAACTCTGAGCTCCTTTGTAGAAAAGGTAAAAAATAGAGGTGTGATCTTTGACAGAGAGGGTATAGGTCTCGTAGTCTGTACTAGAGGGTGTAAAACTGACACTGATTAGTTTGGATCTGTTCTTCATAATTCAGATTTCAGCTCCATAGTATAGCAGATCTACCTGTCTTGGGCCTTGGGGAGACTTGGTAGTCATGGGGAACACCTAGTCTAGTACACATCTGCATTACAAATAACTCTTCCTCAAACTGTGGAAGAAGAGGTGAGGAGATATTAAGAAAAAAAAAAAAAACAAAACATGAAGAAAAAGGTACTGCCTGAAATTAGAAGTGAATCTAATGTTTTTGTGGATTTCAAGGGGGGTGGGAGGGGGAACCACTAGGGAAAAATGGGATGTACTCAGGGAAGAAGACGACAGCTAACCTTTCACTGTGACTTTGGTACTGCAGCTGGCCTTGCCGGCAGGGTTCTGAGCTTCACAGATGTAGTCACCACTCTCGTCTGTACTGAGATGATTCATTTCAAGTACGGCCACAGAGTCAATGAATGAGGTCCGGAATTTTTCACTGGCAACAATTTCGTGGTCGTTTCTGAACCACACTACTTTCATTTCTGGAGATCCACTTACTTTGCACTCAAGCCGGGCTGAGTCACCCTGCTTTACTATTTTTGTTGCCTCTAGCTTCTTAGCAAACTTGGGTGGTTCTAAAAAACCAAAAAAGTGGAGTCAGAAAGGTCTGAATACTGGAAAGGAAAGAGGATGGAAAAGAGCAAGTCAAACAAGCACGGGTTGCAAATGCAGAGCAGGGAATTCACTTGGCAAGGTATCAAAGATCACTAAGGTGGGCATGGCAGAAAGAAAAGCAAAGAAATAGACAAAAAGACTTCAAAACAGCAAGAAAATGTGCACACCTGTTACCATCAACATTGTAGTGCAAGAGTCACTGCCAACATCATTTGAAATATGGCAAGTGTAGTGCCCACTCCTAGAAGAATCCACTGAATAGAGGGTTAAGAACCCAGTTGACCCTTCAATCCCAATGAAACAAGTTGGACCAGATACAAGTTCTAAATCCTCTTTGAACCACTTTACTGTAAATGGTGGTGTTCCTTTTAGTGTGGCCTTAAATTCCACCGTGGAATCTGGGATGGCTTGCTGGCTTTCAGGTTTTACTAAGAAGCTTGGTGGCTCTGCAGTTTTTAAGAAAAAGAAACGTTAAGTTATATCAAGAATGCCTAAGAATGAAGAAAATGAGTTAGTTAAGCAGAGGCACTGAATGCATAAGAGGTTAAAGATCCCAGCAAGAAAATGGAGACCAAGTTTCCAGCATTAAGAGGTATAAGAGTGCTACATTAGCATAAGATTTACAGGTTTTTCTCAAGAAAAAAAAAGTAGTCAAAGAGTTTCAAACCTTTCACTGTCAGGACAGCACTGCAAGAATCACTTCCGGCAATGTTAGAGACATTACATGTGTAATTTGCAGTGTCTGTCAGCTCTAGATTAGCAATCTCAAGTGACATGGTGTTCTCGTGGCACAGGCTTCTATATTTTGCACTGTCAGTTATTTCTTTCCCATCCTTGAACCATTTGGCAGAAATGGGAAGTGATCCAGAGACTTTGCACTCCATCTGAATAGAAGATCCCAGAACCGTATCCTTTTTGGTTAGCTTTTTGATAAATAAGGGAGGAATTGCTTGATCTGTACAACACAAAACATGGCAAAAATGCACTGGTTACTTTACTGCTTATCTTTCACAATCTACTTTTTTTTTTTTTTTTTCACTCTCTTCTTGTTGGATTGGCAAATTTGCCAAATGACAATACAAACCTAGCACAGTCAGAATAGCTTCGCAGGTGCTACTTCCGAAGTCATTTTCAACCTTAAAACTGTATGTACCACTATCTTCCTTCGATACAGGTTCAATCCTGAAACTGGCCACATTGTTTTCAAAGCTCATTGTGTAATATCTGCTGGGTAGAAGCTGTCTGCCATCTTTGTACCATTTTATTCGGAGCTCTGGTGTCCCCTCCACAGTACATTCCAAAGTCACAGGGTCTCTTTCAGTAACTTTAAGTGATTTAGCCTTTTCTATAATCCGTGCAGGCTCTGTGGTACAAGTACAAAATACAAATGTGGTACAAAAATGGTTGTTAGTGACACTGAAAAGTGACTGATTTTCAAGGATGAGCTTGAAGGGGTGCAGCTACACACCTTGCACAAAAAGCAAAGCAAAGCATTTCTCCACTCCAGATTCATTCTTTGCCTGGCAGGTATATCTCCCCCTGTGGCTGAGGTCGACATTGCTAAGTTTCAATGTGGCCACATTATTCTCAAAGGTAATGCGGTGGTGTTCATCATCTTCCAGTATCTTCTCATCCTTTATCCATGACACAAATAAGGGTTGAGCACCTGCTACGACACACTGGAAGGATGCAGAGCCTTTCAAAACAGTAGTGACATTCTCCAGTTTCTTGACAAAGGATGCTGGTTCTGTGGTGTGAGGTTTTATTGTGTAGAAGGGTAAGTCATGGAAAGGGAATAAAGGAGAGATCACATAAGGTCATCTTAGTCACTGTACTTCAGCTAGTGGCAGTAATCTTTGGGGTACTTTTCAGGAGACTGACCTTTCAAGCTGAGCCTTGTGCTACAAGAACAGCTTCCAACTTCATTTGATATAATGCACTGATATTCACCTACATCTGAGGTGTCACAGTTGGTCACATTAAGAGTAAATATTGATTCTTTGGTGGAGATAGCATATTTCTTGCTGCTGAACATCTCCTTATTATTCTTCAGCCACTTCACCTCAAATGGAGGAGTACCAGTCACCTCACACTCGAGCATGGCATCCAAACCCTTTACTACCTCAGTAGGTCTCAACTCTCGAACAAATGTTGGAGGCTCTATAAAGAGGAATAAAGGGAAAGTGGATAGTAACCTTGGTAATTATGAGGGGAGAAATGGTCTCCCCCATTTCATCACTCTAGTTACGTGGCACAGCTGGATAATGACAAAATTTTCAAAACCAACCTTTTACTTTCAACTCGATGCTGCAGCTCTCACTACCTGCATCGTTGTGGGCTTCACAAACATAAATCCCACTATCCGACACTCTGGCTTGAGTGACTTTCAAAGTGGCTAGACCATCAATGAAAGAGATGCCGTACTTAGCTTCATCAGTCATTTCATTCCCATCCAAGTACCACGTGACACGTATCTCTGGTGTTCCTACTACATGGCACTCAAAAGTAGTGGACTGTCCTTCACGCAAAGCTACTACAGGAGTTGGCATCTGAATAAACCTGGGGGGCTCTAGAAGACAGACAAAAAAAGTGAGGTTTCATAACATTCAGTTTTTGGAAATACTTTTCCAAAAAGTGTTTCCTGTCTCCTCCCCCTCATTTGTACAGAAAAATCAGAACAACAAAGATGTGAATAACACTGAGCTGCACACCTTTTACAAACAAAGTTGCTTTACATGTTGCAGTCCCCACATCATTGCTTATCTGACAAGTGTAGTTCCCAGAGTCAGACATCCTAGCTGAGAAGAGCTCCAGCACACTAGATGTGTCATCCATCCAGACAGAACGATTGGCTCCAGAAAGGAGCTCCTGGCTGTCTTTAAACCACTTTATCTGCAGAGGAGTAGAGCCTTTCACCAATGCTTTGAACTGAACCCTAGCATGGGGCACAACTTCTTGGGACTGAGGCTTTTCCACAAAATATGGTGGCTCTATAACATGGGGGGAAAAAAAAAGAAAGAGGATTACTTTCTTCTAGGAAAGTTCCCAAACTATGAATTAGAGACCTAATAAAGAAAAGAAGGAGCTCAAACCTTTGACGGTTAAGAACCCACTGCATTGGTTGCTTCCTGCCTTATTTGTTGCTTCACAAGTGTAAGAGCCACTGTCTGTGCCTTCGAGTTTATTGATTTCCAGAAAGGCAGTATTATCATGGAAAGAGTATTTGTGCTTTTCACTTGTTGTTATTTCTTGACCATCCTTGTACCACTGGATACTTATAGGATGTGAACCAGACACTATACATTCCAAGTGGACAAAAGATCCCTTAATGCTGTCCATTTTCTTGAGCTTTTTGGTGAATTTAGGTGGTATAATGAGATCTATCCAAGACAGAGTAAAAAGACAAAGTATGAAATTCAACCATGGCTGTGGTAGATGTCAACTCAGAATAAGAGAAAATAAACAAAACCAATACTAAAAGAGGTCATACACACCTAGGACATTGATGCTGGCAGAACAGCTACTTCTTCCAACATCGTTGTGAACCTCAAATACATATTCCCCACTATCTTTCTTTTCTGCATGAAGTACCTTTAAGACTGAGACAGTATCTGTAACACTGATCTTATATTTTGGGCCTAAAGTCAATTCCTTGCCATCTTTGAACCATTTGGCTGTAATATCTTTTGTTCCGGAAAATTTACATTGCAAGGTTGCTGGGTCTCCCTCAGTCACATCTATTGACACAGCCTTATCCACGATTGTAGCAGGCTCTATTTTAAACAGAAAGACAGAGAAGAGTGTTAAGGTAACCTGTAAAAACAACACTGGAAAAAAAACTGAGGTCACTGCAATTCAAAGTAGGACCAACCTTTGACAGTCAGCAGAGCAGAGCACCTCTGAATTCCTGCCTCATTTTTAGCCTGGCAGAAATATTTTCCACCATGTTTCAGTTCAATAGACTTCACCAGAAGAGTGGCAATATTGTTCACAAAGGTCATTTTGATATTACTGTCTTCAATAACTTCATCACTGTCTTTCAGCCAGGACACAGTGATGGGCAAGGAGCCTTTAACAGCAGCCTGAAACACGACTGTGCCCCCTCGAAGGGAACTAATGTTTTCTATCCTCTTCAAAAACTGGGGAGGCTCTAGCAGGAAGAAAGTGACTAAGTAAGTACAGGCCTGGTTCATGCTTGTGTGGCATGGAAACCACACTGGCATAAAATCACGCTTAGTGGAGTTTTCCACCTTGCACTAACCTTTCAGTGTGACCTCTGAACTGCAGAAACAGCTTCCCACATCATTTGTTACTCTACACTGATATTCACCAACATCAGACGCATCAAACCTGAAGACATGGAGGCTAATCAAAGATTTCTCAGTGCTTATTCTATGCTTCTTACTGCTCCGCACAGGCTTATCATCCTTCACCCAAAACACTTCAAAGGGAGGTGTACCAAGCACCTCACACTCCAAAACCACATCAGAATCCTTCAAGACTTCCATGGATTGAAACTCCTTTCTAAAATAAGGTGACTCTATAGTGCAAAAGAGAGAAAGTGCAGTTTATATTAATCACACTCTGGAAACTTGTAGAGCTGCACGGAATTTGAAGAGACAAACTGGTTGAGTTGCTGGAAGTCACACACACCTTTGACTGTAACAATGGTACTGCAAGTGTCTTTCCCAGCATCATTTCTGGCCTCACAAATATATTCCCCACTGTCTTCAGTCTCAACGTCTGTAAGATGAAGTACTGCCAAAGATTTTGTAAAAGACATCCTAAATTTGTCACTCTCTTTTAGCTCCCTGTCATCCTTGAACCATGTGATTTTAATCTCAGGAGTACCAGTGACTTTACAGGTCAGTTCAGCATATCCACCTTTCTTCACCAGGTGAGCTGGCTCTAGCTTCTCCGTAAAAGCAGCAGGTTCTGTGGGTTTAAGAAAAACGTTCAGTAACAAGAAGGCAGCAAAAAGTGCCACTGAAAGACAAAAAGACAGTAGGAATGCAAACCTTTTACAAACAAGTTTGCAGTGGATGTTACTGAGCCAGCTACATTGGAGACTTTGCAGATGTATTTTCCTGAGTCGTTTGGTTTGACTGCGTAAAGCTCTAAGTAACTTGCTAATGCCTCTGTCATAATGTAGCAGGCTCCTCCAGTCATCAGCTCAGTATCACCTTTAAACCATTTCACTGTCAGCGGTGTAGTGCCTTTAAATGTGCCCTTGAAACGCACAGTCGATGCAGGCAGTACATCCTGGGACTCTGGTTCTGCAATGAAGCTGGGTGGCTCTAGATTGCATTGAAAGGAAACAATTGCCAAGAATAAGATAAACATCCTGCATTCTGGGGAAGAAAATCAGTATCTCACAAAAAGAAAAAAAAATGCAAGAATTTTGAAACAAATTTCCAAACCTTTTATAAACAAAGTACTACTGCTGTCTTTGCTACCAGCAGAGTTTGTGGCTCTGCAAATATAAACTCCAGCATCACTTGCATCTAGGTGTTTTATTTCCAAAGATGCAGAGCCTTCTGCAAAGTGTATTGTGTACTTCGCGCTTGTAGTGATCTCAGTGTCCTGCTTAAACCAAGAGACAGTCATTGGAAGAGAGCCAGAAATTTTGCAGTCTAGACGGCACGAGGTGCTAATGATGCTGTCAATGTTCTTCAGTGGTTTAGTAAAGAAGGGAGGGAGAGTGCGATCTGTTGGGTATGAAAAAACATGAAAGAAAGAAATACATGAACAAAAGAGAAATACAGTTCTACTTCTCGCTCTGCTAGACTCAGAGCAGAATAGCAGGGATCTTTGCCAGAGCCGGTACCAACCTAGCACAGTAAAGCTGGTAGTATAAGAGCTGATTCCCACATCATTGGATATTTCAAAGGTGTACTCGCCACTGTCCTGCATTTCAGCAGCATAAAACTTGAGTTGGGCAACATTATTTTTAAAGCTGATCCTGTATTTTTTGCTGGCAGGTAGTGGCTTTCCGTCTTTGAACCATTTGGTTTTTAGCTCTGGAGTGCCTGTGACAGTGTACTCCAAAATGGCTGGGTCTCCTGCTGTCACCTGAATCACTTCGGATTTTTCAATGATTTTGGCAGGTTCTACAACAGAATTAAACAATCAGTGTTAAGGACAAAAGTAAATTGCTCTTCCTCTTAGGCGGGAGACAATGCAGAGGAAATGGCACTCCTCCACTGACCTTTAACTGCCAGTTCACCAAAACAGGACTGACTTCCTGCATCGTTCTCAGCCACACAAGTGTATTTGCCACCAGAGCTCAGCTGGACACCAGTAATTTGCAGTGTTGCTAGCCCGTGTTCAAATGTCACTCTCACTTTGTTATCATCTTGAATAATGTCTTTGCCTTTCATCCACATCACAGAAATAGGCTCTGACCCTTTAACCACAGCCTGTAACGTAACATTGTCTCCAGCCAGAGCTGTCACGTTTTCAATTTTCTTAACAAAAGAAGGTGGTTCTAGTTCAAAGAAAAGAGATAAAAAGAAATACTCATCTGCTACATCATTCCATGAAATCCGCTGCACAAGATGAGAAAATGCGCACAGTATATGACACAATTCAGTTAAAGAGCAGGCGAAGGAAAGAGCTACATTACCCAGCTGGAAGAGTAATGCAGAGCCCTTTAAGCCAAGAGTTCTCTTTAAATTCATAGGTTTGATGTCAGGTAAGAGTTAAGATATGCACAGAGTTTTAAGAGAAGATACCCTCCTCTCCACCCACCCGCAGAAATCCAAAGACAAGACATTTTAAGAAATAAGAGGTTCCCTGCAGTGAGCGGAGTGTTCTCTCTCCCACTGACCTTTCAAGATATATGTTGCACTGCATATGCACTTTCCAACTTCATTAGCTATGATGCATTCATATTCACCAACGTCCGCACTATTAAAAGACGACACCTCCAGAGAAACAACCGCTTTCTGAGAGGTCAACCTGTATTTTTTACTACTGCGGATCTGTTTCTTGTCTTTGTACCAGCTAATCTCAAACGGTCCGGTGCCAGCAACCTCACACTGAAGAACGGTGTTTGTTCCCTTCACTACCTCTGCTGGTTCAAGTGTTCGGACGAAAGATGGAGGCTCTATAAAAGCAGCAAGAAATGATTAATTGCCCATGCCAAAATAAAAGGAAGATTGTTCTCAAGTGTGACTGTCAGCAGCATGAAGAACAGACCTTTGACAACTACTTCTGTGGTGCAGCTGTCGCTTCCAACCTCATTTACGGCTTCACATGAATAGCTTCCACTGTCATCAACCTTCATCTCCCAGATGTCTAACACAGCCACAAAATTGACAAAAGACATCTTGTGTGTATTGCTTTCAAGGATTTTCTTATTGTCCTTGAACCAAGAAACCTGGATTTCAGGAGACCCTTTGATTTTACATTGAAGCCGTGCAGAGTCACCCGGGGTCAGTAAATAAGATGGATCAACCTTCTTCACAAAGGATGGTGGTTCTAAAAATAGGAAGTAAAAAAAAAAAAAAAAAGAGGAAGGGAAGAGGAAAGAAAGGGAGAAGAGAGGAGGGGGAAGGACAGGGGAAAAAACGAGGTAGGGAGAGAAGGGGAAAGAAAATAAAAGAAGCCTGAAATACAAAGACTGGTTCCTAGCACCAGAACAAAATGTGACTTTAGAAAAAGATCAACACAACAAATGCTGAGCTGCAATTCTTGTGGTCTCTCTTGCCCTCCCCCCCCTCCGCCTCTCCCCCACATGCAGGAGCAACTCTTGGATGTGTTTAACAAAAGAAATATTGAAGCAACGCACAGTGCATTGAAAGGCAGCTGGGGAAAAAAGCAAGAGATGAGTGGAGCTGATGGAAGATCTGAGGGGAGTTCACAGCATTATTTCACCTCAGAAAAGAATTTGCCTGAAAAAAAAAGAAAGCGGGACCCGAAGAAGGGAAAGGTAAGTGGGACCTAAGACTATCTTACCTCTGACTGTGACACTGGCCGAAGAGGAGCTGCTTCCTGCCTCATTTGAAACGGTGCATACATAATGGCCGGAATCCTTGAGTTTAGCCAGAGGAATTTCAAGTGAGGCTATTTTGTCTTCAAAGAAAATTTTATAATCTTTGCCAGGGGGGATTTTGTTTCCATCTTTTGTCCACTCTACTCTTACTTTCCTATCTTCATCTACCTGGCATTCAAGACGTATCTTCTTATTGACTGCTGACTGCACTGATTGCAAAACTTTAATAAAGTGAGGCTTGTCTATAATAACCATTTCAGCCTGGCAAACGTCAGCCCCAAACTTATTAGAAGCTTTGCAGGTGTAAATCCCCCTGTCACTGGTGGTGAGAAGGGAAATTTCTAACATGTGCTTGTTTTCTACTTTGGAAATCTTGTAGTGGTCCGAAGATGAAATGGTTGTGCCGTCTTTCTGCCAGGCGACGTCAATGACTGGAGTGCCCGAAACGGTACACAGGAACTTGGCGCTTTTGCCCACAAAAGTGGTGATAGATTCAGGTCTGGTAAGAAACGTTGGCGGAAGTGCTTCTGCAAAATAAAGGGGTTCATTGTTATGCAGAGATGGGGAACAGATTATGCTGTTTCCTCATTTGCCGGGGACAGAGAACAGAAAGGGCAGTCTGCCACAAGTCACTCTTAAACAAAAGAAGTCAGCAGCGAAGGAGATAAGAGGTATTAAAGATCATGAATTTAAGCTTTTGGTTTTGTACTTGGATCTATATAATGTTCCAGAGCTTAAAGGCATTTTAGCTCTGGAGCAATGTACAAACTAAAGGAAATAAAACTGAAACCCAGAAATTCCTTTCCTAAAAATGACACATTTGTACATGATTCCCTCAAGATAGTCAAGTTTTCTTATGTTTCACAGTTTGCACATCCTTCTTTAGGCTCTAGCATCTGACAAAGACATCTTAGCAAAGATCAAAAAGACTCTTCCCACAAAAAGTCAGAGTAAAAAAAAATAAATAAATAAAAATAAAAGATAACCAAAAAAGCCCGCAAGATGCTTAAAAAAAAAAAAAAAAAAGAGAGAGAGAGAGAAGATAATTGCAGAGTTATTTAATCAATAGATTAAAAAAAATAGTTTTGCAAATTGTAACACCGTTGAACTGTCTGTCTTTTGTTTGTTTAAGAGGACCTATCCCCCATCACACAGAGTTCCCCTTGGAAACGGCACCCGCACGTTCAGATAAGTGCAGCTGCGTAGTCTGCCTCACAAGTATGTCTGCAGGATAAATGTAAGATACAAGGATAATCACACTACCTACTACACCAAAGAAGTCAGATTTAAAATCATACGTTTGCTCATTGTCTGCAAGTGAAATAAACCTTCAAGAATGTTATCACAAAGCAATCCCATTTTACTGACAAGCTAGTTCCTTCCACTCTTTTGCCACTTTGTATTCTCTCCTGAAACTTTTCACACTGGTTCTCTTTTCTAGGTACAGAAAGCATCTAAAAGAGCATTTTTGAAAATCACTTTTACTTGTCAAGATTACGTATGGATTACACATAACAATAGCAATCAAGAGCCTCACCGTAAATGTTTGCGAGTATACCAGGGTAACCATTTCAAGATATCAAGATATTTAAGATATTGAATAAAAAAAGAAGTGTCTGGGACTCTGTACTTACCAGTTACTGTTAAAAAGGCTGTAGAGCTTACGCTGCCATGCTGGTTGGAAGCCTTACAGCTATACTCTCCACAGTCAACAACCTGAGGCCGTGGGATCTCCAGCGTGGAAAGGTAGTTGGAGGAGCGAATTGAGTATTTGTCCCCATCATAGATCTCTCGGCCAGCTTTGTACCACTGGAACTTGACATTAGGAGTAGTTTCTACTTCACAGGTAAACTTGGCCACGTGGTTTACGGCCACCTCCAGAGGTTCAAGCCTTCTTCTCAGGATTGGTGCAACTGAAATCAGAAGCAGAGATTAATTCAAAGCCATGCCCACTATAACTGTGAAAAGTAAGTGAAGGCACTAACTGAAACAAAACATGTGATCTTGCAATCCATATAAGATATAAAGGAAAAAAAAAATCTGTAAGAAATGAAAGTAGTACAAAGTTCAGTGGACAGATTGCAATGGTGCAGAATAACATCAGGAAACACAGTGGTGAAACCACAAAAGTGATGTGCAATAGCAACATGTAGTAATAATGCAATTCAAACATATACCACGCCATCTTGGAGCCATGCAAAGTGACAATGTGAATAAGAGATTGTGCCAAAACAGGGCAACGATCTGAAGATTGGATGCAGTAGTGATGAAGCGTAAGAGCAGATTCACTTCCTGGGTGACAGTGGAATGAAGTGCTCAGGACTTCAGTGCAGTTCATCCTGATCTTGGCTGTATACTGTGGAAGTGAGACACTACAATGTGGTAAAAGAAAATCATGAATAAAGAGAGAAAGGAGACCCTCTGATTAGTGCTGTGATTGTATTAGTATTGTATCCGTATCCAAAGATACAGATACATAATGGGGCAATTTCCTTAGCAGAGCAGTGTATTAGAAAGGTGGTCTTTTATCCCCATAATCCAACCTCTTTTAACAACTGTGAGCTTTGCTGTTGTTGTTCTTTTTCCACCTTGATTCAGTGCCTCACAAGTGTACTCTCCTTGGTGGATCTCCCCACACACTTGGCTGATCACTAATTTGTATGTGTCTTGATCTTGCAAACACTTGAATTTGTTGCCTGAAGACACCAGTTTACCGTCAAAGTACCAATTCACCTCTCTGACATTTGTTATGACAGACACCAGAGTGACACTCTCCCCTTCCTCCACAATAGTGTTAACCAGCTTGCTGTGTATGATAGGGTAATTCTCTTTACTCAGCTCATCCTCTAGATTCACACCTTTAGTTTCCAGACCCTCTCTGCCCTCCTCCTCATGTATTTTTTCCCTTTTCTCCTTCCTTTTCAGTATTTCTGTGGGTTTCTCAACAGGAACGCCTGCAGGGGCTACATCAGCAGTGGCTGCCGCTGCCCCCACATCCTTGATTTGGCCATGTTCCATCAGAATGTTGACTACTTCAGCAGACAAAGGCTGTTCCAAGGGTATTTCTGCCTCTGTAGTTCTCTCAGCCTGCTGGGGCTCCAGCTCAGAAGCTTCATCAATGGATTTTCCTGAGTTAAGTGAATGAGGAGGGCTTGGCAATGCTTCAGGTTTTTCATCTGTCAAGAGGTGCTTTTCTTCATAAACAAGAGAATAGAAAGCCTCCTTTAATACTTTTTTCTGGTCAGCTATCTCAATGTCAACTTCTGCAAGAGAGACTGGAATTTCAATGGGATTGAGTCCTCCTGCGGTCACAACATAGGTGCACAAGGCATATTTATGTTCCTTGGTGATTTTTAGTGCCTGTACTTCAATGCTTTCTTTATCAGCCAACCACTCTGAAAACAAGAGGTTTTGCTCACTTATCACTGCAGCTTTTAGTGCATCTCTGATTTGGGACTTTATATCTAGGTGACAGCTCTTGGGAACCTGATAAGTGAGCTGGCTCTCTTTGGTAAAGGCTTGGCTTGTCCAGAACTGGTTAGCATACATCATTTCACAGGGCTGTCTTCCTACCTTGGAATACTGCTTAAGTGGGCTAGCAAGATTGATAACGTGTTCTTCCTCCAAAGGCTGGTTTTCTTCTAGTAGTAAGGGAAATCTCACAGCCTGTCCCTCACGGATTCTTGCAGCAAAATCTTCCTCTGCCGCTTCCAGGGCAGAAATGTTCTCCAGGGGGACAGCATGACCCCCTGTGCACGTCAATTCGGAGGGAAATCTGGGTTCAGCCTTTAGCTCTCCTTGCATTGCCTGGAAGCCTTCTACAACTTGAAAGTGGTCACCATACATGACATAGCTCTCAGTGGTGCTTGATACCTGTTGAAAGGCTTGGGAAACTTCTGTCTTCAGAGCAGCCATCTGTTCTAACTCCTCTGGGATGACTTGCTCTTTGGGCAAGAACATCTGTGCAGCCACAGTTCCAAGGCAGCCTGGCAGTGGTGTTTCAGTTGCCACTTCAGATGAAACACTTTGGGGGCCACCAGGGAGGGTCTGCACCAGCTCTGCCAGAAGCTTGTTGTTCTCCTGCGTTGTGGCTGCCTGGGTCAGCATTTCTTCAACACCCTGCACAGCAAGGCAGGTTGGTGGCAGGCTAGGTAATATGCCCTCCTTGGGCAGCATGTGCTCCATCTGGCTCATCTGGAGCTGGAGGAGAGCCTGGGGTTCCCTCATGGGCTCAAGGCTAAGGGTTCTTTCTGCAGTGGGAAGCTCACTGGCCTCCTCATAGGACGTAGGACTTTGGTCCTCTGTCACCATGGAGTGCTGCAAGGCTGGACTCTGATTGCACACAAGATGCTCCTCAGGCAGCACAAGGAGCTCAGCAGAGCATACAGCCTCACCCAGTGAATTCACTGCTCGGCAGATGTACAGCCCAGTGTCCTCCTCAGTGCACTCCTGCACTGTCAGGGAGCCCGAGCCATCAGGATGGTGAGCCACAAAAGAACGTGCATCCAAGAAAAGTTGCTCATTCCCCTTGAACCACTTCACATCAGGGCATGGCTGCCCAGCTACAGTGTACTCAAAGACAGCGGTGAAACCTGGTGCACACTGCACACTGTCTGGTACCCTGGCAAAGCAAGGGGCCCCTTGTGCCCGCTGCTGCACGTGGAGGTGGGCACTGCACGTGGCCTCACCGTGCACATTGCTGGCTGTGCACGTGTACTTGCCCTCATCCTGCATGCCTGCATAGGGGAGGATGAGGCTGTGGTCATTTCCAGCAAACACTAATTTACGATCTGTGGAGGGGGTTAGCTTCACACCATTGAAAAACCACTGGATTTTGGGTGTGGGGCTTCCAGTAACAGTAACAGACAGCCTAGCTACATCTCCCTGCCAGACTTCAACATCTGAGACCTGTCTGAGGAAAACAGGTGCACTGCCCCCCTCCTCCATTTTCTGCTTGCTTTGACTGGAGTAAACTGGTTTTTCAGACTCAAATTCAAGTGTTTTTTCTGTATCGGGCAACTGAAGGCTGCTGCTGTAGCCTTCACTTCTTCCTTCCTCAGAAGACACAGTAAGAGAACTAGAGATGTCTGTATGGGAAAAAAAAAAGTTTAGTTTTACTAGAACGTTTAAGTAAACACTTAAAACAGCAATAAGCAGCTAAGAGTAACGTACAGCTGTGTTAGTGCTGTATACAATACAACTATTTTTGTATATCTGGAGTGTTTCTTACTACCATACAGCAGGTACACAAGGTTCTCCTTCTATCAGATACTTACCATACACAGCAACCCATGCTGTGCTGTCAGGTTAATTAAGAACTTGCCATATAGATTAACGTGGGCATCTCATTAAACTTGACATCACAGTATGGTTTAGACATAACCTCATGGATGATTTAGTGAACACTGAAAATAACAGTCAAGCAACAGTGGCGCATTTCACAAATACAGTGGTATGAGCCTTATTTATAGGCAGACACATACAAATAAATAGAACAGCAGTGCTAAGGCCCTGATTAATTCAAAATACCAAGAAAAAGCAGAATGTCAGATTCCAAGCTGGAAAAAATATAAGTTTTCAGCACACCAGCTCTTCCTCTGGTATAGTTACTTAATCTCTTTCAACTCTTGCATGTAACACAAGAAACTTCTGCTCCCTCAGAAGAATTCTCCTGTTTTTATCAAAAGAATCTTTAAGTTTAAACACTGTTATTGCTAAAATAATGAGTTTGCATTCTTGCTTTACTATCATTTATTTGACTTTCTGCTTTTAAGTGGCACAACTCTGCATATTAAAACTCCTATAATACCAGAAAAAAATAAGAGCACTTTGTTTTTTCTTCTTGCTGTTGTGAATTTAGACCCTTATGTGATGGATCACTTAGTTCTAATGGTGGTTTAAAATGTGAGGAAACAAATGGAAGAAAGAATGTGTTGTCCTCACATTCTTGACAGCAGAAACATCAGTGAATTCTGAGGTTTCTGGGAATGGAACAAGATATCCAAGAAAAGCACAGCACAAAAGAAAATCTTTAGAAATCAGATATTGTTGTCCACCCAGAAACAAATTAGCTCAGTTGTTGCCCATGATATTTGATGTTGGATGGACACTGAAGTTGTTAAAAAAGAATGAAAGAAGTGGATAAATATCTCCAGTTATTCTAATGATGAACCTTGATAACTTTTCAATTGCAGCATCTTAAAATCCAAAATTTATTGTGAAATAATAACTTTTGCTGTACTCAAATAACAATTATGAAGAACAGAATATGCCATACCCAATTCTTTCACATTAGCTCTAGCAATTATTAACCTTTCCACAAATGCCAAAGTATACATGATATAGCACTATGCATGGTGACTACCTGAAGAGAAGAGATGCTTAGATGAAAAAGAAATTACACCAGTCCTTTAGTAGAATCTAACAGCCTTGTTAAACCTGTAGGACAGCTTCCTCGAAAATTCAGTGTACTACTAAATTTGAAGATGGACAGCTGACCTGGGCCATGAGAAAATATAAAAATTGCAGAAGATAAATTATAACAACACACGAGATGGCTTTATACACAGGAATGAAGAAAAAGTTAATGCATTTTGGTTTTGTTCCTGTATATTTATGCCAGAAAAAATACACCGATTTTTGTTTTTTTCATATTGTAGCTGTCTCTGAAATGAATAAAATACAGGAAGCAGTGGACTTAAATAGTTTACATATTTATTTCACAAATTAACCATACATGTTAACATACAATACACATTGATGACAAACATATGTAATCCATCCTTTTTTTTTTTTTTTTAAAGATACATGATTTGTGAAAATGAAGAGCTTAAATTTGACAGTGAATTCATAATTTTTTTAAAAATTCCTATGAAGGTACAAGGAGGAGAGGTGGTCAAACATGGCACAAGGCTATACCAAATATCACAGAGGAAGCTTTCTCAAACTAAATTTTTTCAGATTTCTACTATAGTAGCACTGGTTGGATCTTCATAAGCACACCATAGTGCTCCCGGCCAATTTATGAAACTTAAGTCCTTTAAACATACATAAATCACAAACAGTACTGCACAAGTAGACATAAATATGCCCTGCCTTATGTCTCAGATGTGGACATGAACTGGGACTTATTTGGGTACAAGGTTTTGAAGCAGGATCATTTTCTACTAAAAATTTCAGTTCATGAATCTGCAAATTAAACACAGGTCACAATCACTTAGGACCTAACCAAAGGCTCTCTGACCTCATTGGCTTTAGACCTGAAAGACCCTTCATGTCACAGCTGACACAGAACAGAACAATTCATCCCACTTTTCCTAGGGACCTCTGCTGCCTAATAATCTATGCAAGGAATGGATAAGGACACATCAAGAAACAATTAACACCATCACAATGTTGGGTCAGACACTCTCCCTTCTCTTTCCTACCACCATTATCTATGAGAAATTACAATTGCCTCCGCCTACTAACAACATACTTAAATATTTATTACAGGGTCATACTGGGAAGAAAATTAAGTGACATGATTATACTAGCCTAATCACTCCAGTCATTTTCTCCACATGCTGGGTCATTAGAACTAGCCACTCCTGCAAGTCATGTTTATACTGTGCAGCACAACTGGGCAAAATGAATCTTCTGATCAAAAATTACTATAAACGATGGAATAGTTTTAAAGATTATTGAGGTTTTGAGGCATACTGACCTCAGTGTGAGAACGCACAGAACTCAGAAATAAGAACAAGCATGACCATTACTGAATATACTACAGGAATAGCTTTCTCACACTTAAAATCATCATGCTCCTTGAAGCAGTTTGCAAGGCAACTGACAGTAATTTGTAAATAATCTGATTTTTCACAAAATTAAAGTAAAAATAATTTGTGGTAAGGGTTCTTAAACTTTGGTTTCCGTGCTGGCATATAGGCATCTGTAAAGCTGGTGCATGCATTGGCACTATTTAAATTCTGCTAAATATTAATAACTTTAATACTTTTAACATGCTTGCTCATTCAGTTTAGCACTGTTGATCTAAGATTAATTCAGTTCTGATTTAATTATGTGAACTACTGCTGACTCCTCTTCCTAAATGTTAGTATTAGTTTAAGTACAAAAATATATATTCATACTGAGAATGATAATGTAAAAATCTCTTCTGCTGAGAAAATGCCAAAGGTAACTGAATACATTTTATTTATTTCTGGTCACCTTGAAACACAGCACTCTTATCTGTTACTAATAATTGCTTTTTTAAAAAAGGAATCTGTATTCATTTCTAATGCCTAACAAGAATACTGCATAAAATTTGTATTTTAATGCTATATATATTCAGTAAGTGATACTGGAATATGGGGACAACAAAAAAATTATATTAATGAATTTACAGTTACATAATTGATGTATTATGCTCCCTTTCCTTTCTCTTTAACTTTTAAAGATACAGTACAAAATAGATTTTTATGTTTATTACTTGGTAATAGAGTAAAAATCCTGTCCAGTCCCTACTAAAGCAAAGCCTTCTCTTCCCATTGTATTAATTTTCTTTGCTACAGAGTAATCCAATTGATATAATTAAAAAAAAAAAAATCAGGTACAACAAAGTCAGTAGAGTGAAGTTCATGGTAATAATAGTTTTGCAATGATAGAAACTGTAAACAGGATTTGAATTATACTCACATTGTCTGACACAACATTGTGAGAAAGGGGTGTATCAGCTTAAGGTGTTATTTCATGGAACTATGTCCAAACTAAAAAGCAGGCCAAAGTTAGTATTGTATAACCATTAGTCTACAAGCAAAAGGCAATTTCTACATTTTTAGGTGATTTCCAGCCTATGAATTACAAAAACAATAGCACTAGTACAGACACAGGGCTATATACACTATACAAAACAAACAATTCCTGCATATGAGTGTTAATTGAAATATCTTTACAAGAATGAGTAAGGAGCTCGGGAGGAGTCTGAAATACACCTCAGTTCAGAAAGTATACACAAAACTTATTCACACTGTAAATCTCACTTAAATTCCTCAACAAAAGCAAGTTTAAGTGAGATAGAAATATGCCCACATGGGGTGAACTTCATCCCTAAAGAGATGAAATACAATGCCCCTAAAATTACTGTTGCATTTTTACCTGCAGTGAGTAACAGCATAAAACATTTAGTGTTTCAAAAGAGACTCTGAAATAAGTTATGGAAATTCAGTACAATGTTAACAACGCACAAGTCTCAGCAGTTCCTACGCTGTTAATGGCTATACATTTGTATAGCCCACTGTCACTTTGCATCAAATTGTCAATAGTAAGGCTATGAAAACCGCCTTCCTCTTCCTGCATATAGTACCGGTCCCCTTCCAACAACATCCCATCCTTGTACCAATGGACACTCGGGTGAGGGGAGCCAGTTACGAGACACTGGAAACATGCTGATGCACCAACAAATGTACTGTAGTCAGAAATGAGCGTCAGAAATTTGGGAGGAACTTCTGCAACCTGGAACTCAAAGCTGCAGCTCTCTGTTTCCTCCACCCTAGACTCAACCTCTTTCTCTTGGGATGGCTCTCTGGACACATCACAATTAATGCTGACAGTCTTATCCCCTTCCACTTCATGCTCTTGTTCAGTCACCTCAGGTCTCCCAGAGTCCTCAGCACATGGCTTAAACTCACACTCCATCTTTACTTCTGACCATTTTTCTGACGTCTCAGTCTTACTTAAAAGCAAGTCACACTTCTCAGGCCTCTCTGGTTCACTGCCCATGTGTGTCTCACTGCTTGCCACAGCACTTGCTCCCTGCAAGTCACTCCCTGTGACTATGACAGAGCCTTTACACATCGCTTCTCCAAGCCTATTGATTGCCTGACAGTGATACCAGCCACCATCAGAAGGACCTACGTTAAGGACCTTCAGGCTGTGAAGTCCTTCTTTCTGACTTACTACGTACTTCCCTGCAACAGGTGTCACACAGGTGTTACCTCTGAACCACTGCACCACTGGGACAGGCGTCCCTGTTACCACACATTCGAAGACTGCCTCTGAGCCTTCTGTAACTTTCACATCTGTAAAGGGCACAGCAAAGCGGGGAGGCATTTCGGTCACTTGGAAATCAATTTTCACATCCTCATTCTCCTCTGAGGTGAAGCCTGAAACTTGTTCCAACAGGGCAAGTGGGAGCACATCCAGGGAGACAACCATGCTCTTCTTATCCGGGCTAAACTCGGGACTTGTTATGATTTTGACCTGCTTCTCAAACTCTCTCACCTCATTCTCATCCAGCTCCACTTCCAGGAGGATTTCCTGTGGTGAAGGTGACCGTGAGGATGTGTTTTCCTCTAGGTCAAACTGTATAACATGCTGGTGGGTCACAGGGGGTGGCAGTGCTAGTGATTGCCCATCTTCAGGCAAAACTTCCACCTGGGCAATGCTTTTAGCTTCCCCAACAATGTTTACTGCATGGCACAGGTACTGTCCTTCATCGTCTTTCTGAATGTTAGTGATCTCCAGCACACACTTGTCCCCATCCTTCTCTACCCGCACTCTCTTATCCACTTCCAGTAGGGATTTATTGTGATACCACTTTACTCCTGGCTCAGGCACACCTACCACCTCAGCCACAAAACTCAGTGTGCTGCCCTCATACAGCCTCCTCCTGCTTAATGCCTTCAGGAACGCGGGTGGCATCTCATTGCCTGATGGCTCTCGGGCTTCACGAGGGGTCCTAAACACCTCATCCCGTGGTGGCTGCTCTGGAGCCTGATACCTTTCCTCGCAGAGGGGAAATACTGCCAGGGCATCCTTATATTCCCCAATGGGTGTCCAGTAGCTCTCTGGTGGTGTGATGTCCCCTGATGCTGAGTGAAGTCCCTCAAAGGGTGTGAAGTAGCACTCAGAGGATGTGTTGTGCTTTGAATCACCTGAGGGTGTGGAGTAACGTTCGGGTGGCACGCTGTAGTTTGATTCCTCGGATGGTGTGGAGTAGCGCTCAGGTGGTGTCCTGTACCCGGAGCCCTCAGATGGTGTGGAGTAGCGCTCAGGTGGTGTCCTGTACCCGGAGCCCTCAGATGGTGTGGAGTAGTGCTCAGAAGGTGTGGAATAGCGCTCAGGTGGTGTTCTGTACCCAGAGGCCTCAGATGGTGTGGAGTAGTGCTCGGGTGTGCCGAGTGGTGTGTGGTAGGATGCTGATGAGGCAGTTTCAAAGATCTCCACTGAGGAGGGAGGTGTGTAGAAGCGGTCTGAATCAGGTGACTCCTCACCACTCCCACTCTCCAATTCTATAGATATTTCTGACTCAGGAGAGAAGGGCCGGATCAGCTCCTGCTGGTTTTTGTAATAGTCATAAACTGCGCTGAAGGTAACCTCCTCCACTTCCAAGGAAGTGATGGTTTCTCGCTGTTCCTTCTGAACTGTGCCTTTGATATTTGGAGCTTCCTGGATCCCTGTTGACCTTAAATACTTAGCCAAGGATAAATCAGGTTCTGGCTCTGAGACCTGATCAGCACTGGGCTCTGGACCTGCAGAAACATCTTCCCACTTTTCTTCTCCATCCAGGCTGTTCTCAGAGGCTTCTGTAGTGGAACTTCTCTTCTTGGCCCAAGAGTCCTTTTTTTGTTCCTTCTGTGCCACAGAATTATCCACTGTTAAACCAAGTATGAGTTTCCCAAACGAGAAGTCCTTTGTTCTGTTTGGTTCCTGCTGGGTGTCCCCAGGCTTCCCCTCAGGGGAACCTGTGCTTTCTATCTCACTAGTGGATAAGCTCACACCTTTTTCAAAGACCTTTTCTATCCTGAAGCTGCCTTCCTCCTCTGCCTGATGCCAGGTCTGCGGTTTCTTCTCCTGTGCAGCTTTTTTCAAGTCACTGATGAAGGTGTCACTCCCGAATTCTGTTGGCTCCAGTCTCTCCTCACTCTCCCTCACATGCATTTCTTGTACTGTTCTTTGGAAATCTGCAGAGGACTCCAACAGATAACTGTGAATCTGTCCCTCAGGTGAATCCCAACAAACATTTGCCTCTGATTTGTGAATTTCTTCAGCAGATGTCCGCTCTTCAGCAGATGTGATACTGCCAAGGTTCCCATTAGAGATTTGCAAATGAGGCTGCCTGATTTCTTCCTGAACACTGACTTCCTCCTGCTGCATACCATGACTTGGACACAGAACCTCACTCAGAGACATCTCTTCCACAAGCACTTCACATTTGTGCACAGGGGAGATGAGCCCAGCTTCTCCCACCTCCACACTCTCTAAAGCTGTGGTAATTTGCACCTGCTTTGTGTTTTCCTCATCTGGAAAAGGCTCCACAAACTTCTTCAGATCAAATATGATACTGGTCTCATCAGTCTCAGATGGCAGTAACTGCTCTTTGAAATGTACGTCTGAATGAACCTCAACTTCTTCAGTAAATTCCTGACCTGAATTTTCTATGTCAGGAGGAGGAAGAATTAAATCCAAAGAGTAGATGTCCACATCAGACTCTCTTTCTTGCAGTAGTTGTCCATCAATGTTTATTTTATGTGCAGCTTCCCCAGCATCAATCAATTCTTCCTTATGAAGATGGTCATCAACCTCAATGTCCTGTTCAATATCTACTGATCTCTCTTGTTCCTTAGCCCATTCCTCCTGCTGCTCCTCTTTTAGGAGACCTAATGGGTCTTTTGAAGGTGTGCTATTGTCCTGTAGGTGGGGCACACTTGGCTCGTCAACAAGAGACATGTCAGAAGCCATTGCCTCCCAAGCAGAAGCATCACTGTCCTCCAAGTAGTTGTCAGTCTCTTCTTGCATCAGTGCTGATATAGCAGCAGAGAACTTTAGATCCTCGTGCTCCTTTGCCAGAGTAGACTGCTCAGAGGCAGGCATTTGCCGTTTCATTTCTGTAAGAGGTGACTTCAAGATATCCCAGGATAAGCTGTCTGTGTTTTGTGCCACCTTGTCACCTTCAGCCTCCAGCTCCTCTGAAAAGTGGCCTGAGTCCTTGGCCACAAGTTCATACTTTTCCCTGGATGTGCTTGGGTGTAGGACAGTGGCATCAATTCCAAAGTCATGTTCCTCAGAGACTGCTTTTTCACTATGCTGTTCCATCTTAGAAATATCACCAGCATCCCTCACACACTCTTCTGCATAACCCACTTTCTGCTTTGCACAAACCTCCCTGACATCCAGCAGTATTGTTTCCCCTATCTTACTTTCTCCAAAGTCCTTTCCCACCTGCTCACCAGGTGAGGGAGACCACTGCAGGGACCAGGGTAGGTGGCCTTCTTCCTCCTCAGAGCACGTGATCTGTTCCTCTTTTTCCTTCCCAGGTGTACTGAGAAACAGGGCAGGGTTCATGGCAGGGAGTACCTCAGTGTCTCCATCCTTGCTATACAACCTTGATGCACTAGGTTGCACTGTAAGCTCAGAGGCTGACTGTGCTGTTCCAGCCACATTCTTGGCCACACAACAGTACTGTCCAGCATCTGAAACAGAGACCCCTTGGATGTGTAAACGGTGAGTGCCAGCCTCACATTTCTCAAAACTCAGCCTCTCACTGGCAGAGAGGTTCTGGCCATTCCAGGACCAGGTCACAGATGGTGGAGGCTGCCCAGACACACTACACTGCAAAACCACTGCCTCCCCTTCACAGCAATGGATATGTGCTGGGGCTTCTAACACAATTTGGGGTGGCTCATTTCTGACATCAAATGAAAACTTGAACTTGTGTCTTATGGCTGGCGCAGCATGGCTTGGAGAGGACTGCATGGTCTCTTTCATCTCTGTGTCTTGCTCCGGTGTTGGAGTAGGGGCAGTGATTTTGATTTCTACAGGCAGTGACAGCAGGTCTGAGTCTGGAAAAGTATTTGGCAGCCCCTGCTCTTCTGTAAAGGCCAGACTTACTTCCCTCTCCTCTTTCTCCACTTTTTCTTGTTCCTCTTCTTCCTCCTCTTCCTTTTCTTGTTTTTTCTTTTCCTCCTCCTTCTCTTTATCCCCTTCTTCCTCCTTCTCTTCTTTTTTGTTCTCCTCTTCCTTTGCCTTCTCCATTTCTTTCTTTCTTTCCTCTTTCTCTAACAACCTAACAACCTCATAGGCCAGCATCCGCTGTCTCACATGGAGTGCAGCAGAGGTGCTAACTGAGCCCAGAGGGTTGGAAATCACACACGTGACTGTGCCACTGTGCTGTGGGAGCAGGGGTGAGAAGGTTAGTGTAGAGCGGCACTCTGTGGTGTGTACTGCAGTGCCTCGGATGCGTCCCACCGGATTAGTGTTGTTGTACCAAGTGATCACTGGCTTTGGGAAGCCATGGAAGAGGCAGGAGAAAGTGACTCTCTGTCCCTCTACAGCCTCCTGGGGCCTGACTCCCTGGACGAAGAGAGGTGGGCAGGGCTCCAGGAGCCCACCACGTGCTTTCCATCTCTTCTCTGCCACCTTGGGCATGCTGTATTTTTCGACCTCCTGCATCTGGAAGGGCTTCGAGCCATCCATCTTGCCAAGTGCCTCAGGCGGGCAGGGCTTCCCAGGAGGACCCCCCTGTGGCTCGGACAGGAAGGACTCCTGCTTCTTTTTCAGAGCTGCCCTCTTTGCCTCCCGCAGCCGCTGCAGCTTCCAGCGGATTTCCTCATCCAGCAATTCCTCAGCATTCACCAGTTTTCCACTGCGCTCCCTACCACGTACTATCTCCAGATGGTGAGACTCCACTGATGGCAGTCTCTGGAAACGTATGGTCCGTACCCTGCCCCGGGCTGAGAAGTTCGGCAGCTGCTGCTCAGCCTCCTGGCCCTTGTCAAAGGGCGAGCCAGTGCAGCGGAGCACCACGCGCAGCCGGTCCTGGTGCCGCTGCTGCAGCAAGCATTCCCACCTCTCCTGCACTAACTGCACCTTCCCTACACGGCCCGAGTCTCGCTGCTCACTGCTGCGCGCCACCAGCAGTGAGGCAGCAGACTCAGCTGAGCCCTCGCTGTTAATGGCGAACACCCTGTAGCTGCCGGCATCGTGCTCTTGCACGTCCTGCACCTCCAGGCTGGCACGGTGCGTGTGCTCCTCGCTCTCGGTGCGGATCACCTTGCGGCAGTCCTGGTGGACTGGCCGATTGTTGTGGAACCATGCCATATGAGGTGGCGGGCATGCCACCAGCTTGCACTGGAAGACAGCAGGGTCCCCCTCCAAGACGGACCTACACTTGAGGCCCTGCATGAAGGTGGGTTTGCAGTTCTGGGAGCAGCCCAGCACCACCCTTCCCCCATGTCCCTCGGTGTTCGTCTTGCTGTGCCACTCTGGAAGAGAAGGGAGGAGACTGGGTTACAGTGTGCCTCGCTCTACCCATTGATTGATTGAAAAAAAAAAAAAAGCAATTGAATTAAAAAAAAAAAAGGGCATGCAACAGATTTCATCACACACCCAGGAAAAAAAAAAGGTAATTCACTCACCATATTTGTTCGAATAAACGCAACGCCTTGCTCTGTTTTAAAGATTGACACGAAAATCGTTCGTTGTCTGTTCTTTCTTCAAACTGTGGGAATTTCTTCTTGAACAAGCAAAAATGAATTTCAAAACAACACGTTCTTCTGTGTGTGTTTTTGCTGCCTGGAAAAGCTGCATGTCTTTGAGTGGCAAAGAAGAAAATCTTACCTGACTTGCAGACAGTAGAATAAACGCCCTTTCTGACCCCTCTGCTTGTAGATTAAATGCTCAAACAATTGAGAAAAAAATATTTTGAAAAGATATACAAAAAACATAAGTAATTAGCTAACATGAAATGAGAAGGCGTTTATTCGAACTAATACAGCCACTAACAGTGTTATGCACAGGAAAAAAAGCAAGCAACATGAACCACATATGCTATCTGCAAGCCAGGGTAAGAGATGTATAATGATGAATTAATGTATGTAAATGAAGTGCAAGGAATCAAAGGAAATGTACAGCTTCCACATACCCTGAACAACAAATGTATTCTAGCACAATTCATTCATTCAATAATGTTCATTGAACTGACTAGGTTAGGTTGATAACTTGCTTAAAAATAATGTGATTAAGATTTGTATAGCTTCTTACTGAAGTAAACTATTGCATGCATTCAAAAGGAAATTAAACAAATAAAAGCTCTGTGAACAGCTGCAAAGCATGAAGTAAAATTTCAAAACATGGCTGCAAAATCATAAATTTGAAGTTTTAAACATTTTAAAACTTAAATAACCTTATAATGCAGATAAACCTTTGCATATCAAAACAAACATGCAACATGTTCCAATATGCCTCAAAACGTGTCTGTCTTTCCCCATCAGACACTACACATAAGCAGATAAAAGCTTTTCACAAAGTTGCTAATTACTGGTACTAATTATTCAGTGTGACATCAGTAGTGACTGTACCTTTCACTTCCATTTCAATCTCTTCCTCTAGCTTCTCATACATAATTTTTTCAGGAGCTAGAAAAGAAAAAAAAAAAAAAGATTTTTGAGCTCAAATTGCCAATCAACAGTTTATGAAGTAAAACATTCAATCTCTTGCAAAGATACAGAAATTCACACAAATACACATAAACGCATGCCAAACAATGCAAATATTTATCTGATAAACATTGAGAAAAGAGCAACCGAATGCTTTCAAACTTGTTTGCAATGTATACTTTTCTACAAGATTTATGTTTTTTCGCAGGATGGGGGAAGGTTTCTAATGGAGCATGCCTTTATCATGCCTTAAATCCCTGAAGAAAACATTCAGCAATCCACAGGCTTATCAGATGCTTCTAGCTCTTTATCATCTCCCCGGGAAAGAATGTACTGGAATGCAATGATGCTGTGCAAGAGGAACTGATACTTGGAAGGAACATGCAGTTGCCAACCTGTCACTCTCAGATGGGTGCTGCACTCGGCTTGTCCTGCAGGATTAACTATTCTGCACTTGTATGTACCCTGGTGGTTCTGACCAACTTTCAACAATCTTAAACTGCACAGTGGCCCATCGTGTTTTAAGGAACACAATGCAGACTCCTCAACTATGAGCTGATTGCACAGCCAGACCACACAAGGTGTAGGCACACCCTTCATTATGCAAAAGAGTAACACATCGTCTCCTTCTTTTACAACGGTTTCTGAAGGCAGAGTTTCAAGAAACTCTGGTTTTCTGGCATCAGTTTCTGTGAAGTCTTCGCATGGCACAACATCAGGATAGTAGACCCTGCTTCTTTGCTTCTCAGCTTCATGTGATCTTTGGGATGTAGATATAAACAAGCTTGAAGTTTTCTTTGATGACTCTTGTTTAACTTCAGATGCTTTAAACTGACATTCTTTGGCTGCTTTAAAGCTTTTAGTATCTGATTCAAGGGTAATTTTTGTTACTGCTTTGGCTTGTGCTTCTTTAGCTAGGTAAGAATAAAGTTAGGAAAAGGATTAGGTCAGATGTTTTTCAGGAATAAAAAGCATCCTTACATTTAGACGTAAAACAGCTGTATTTTAGGTGGGGAAGAAAAACAAACATTAATTGGTTCTGAAAAGAATGTCCAGCATATTAAGGCTACAGGGCTACTAGATATGAGAATATGATATTCCTCCATAATTCCTCCATAAAAAAGAGCTTCCTTTCTGCTGGGACTAAGCCTAAATTCTACTTAAGCCTATGAGACCTTCATTACTTGGTTCATAAGGCGTAATACAAGTCTATCTTTGCATTCGAGAGCTTCAGTGTAGAAAATAGAAGCAGGCGATTATGTAAAGCACTTTACACAGCTCAGTAGTAAAGAAAGAAAATTCAACATGTAAGAGCCAAATCAATGTTAGAAGGTCAATGGCTTCCTCATTATTTTTCTGCTCTCAATATCTTCAAGTTTACAAATACGATCACACATCTAGTGTGGCAATAATGCATTTTTAGTTTTCAGTAGTGGTAACACAACTAACATTATAATATAATGATGTCAGGAGAAAGGGAAGGAGCTTGTATCTCGGGGCAAGTGAAAGGTAGAAGACAATTCAGAAGTGCAGTAATACAGAACTTGCACCCATTAATCCTTTCAAGCATATTGCCCGATATTGCAAGCCCGATATGTGGGAAATAGGTTGGACCCCTCCAGTCTGAAATGATCACATATGTAGTTTAACTGACATGCTTTATCTCTTAAACTTCAGCTTCAGGAATTCACAAAATGCAAAAATTCCTATCTGCCTGTTCTGCTTTACAGCTCACTTTTCATATCAGGAAAGATACAAAGAATCAAAAGACACAAAAGACTTCTGTTATTTGCTGGAAAGAGGTATGAAGTTACAACACTTATTAACAGAACCATAAATGTGGAGGGGAAGAACCAAAGCATAGTTACTAGAACTTTCTCAATTAAATATTGATTATTAAGGACATTTGAATGAGCCACAAGCTGTGATAATAAAGTTGCAAAACACGTCATAATTTTTAAAGTCAGATAACCACCTTTGACTGTTAGTATTGCAGCAGTTGTTGTTCCTCCATAATCATTATATATAGTACAACTGTACAGTCCTTGATCTATCAGCTGAGCATTTAAAATTGTGAGCTGTAGGACACTTCCATTTCGTGATATCTTCAATTTTTCTGACACTTCTATCCGTTTACCTTCGTGGGCCCAAAGAAACTCAGAGAAGAATTCATTTTCTAAGGCACATATGAACTGAGCAGTATCACCAGATTTCACAGTTAGGTCTCTGAGTTGCAGGAGAATCGCTGGAGGAACACCTTTTGGTTCTTGAGCAGTAGCCATAGAGATTCTGGTGCTCTGAGATGTCTGGGAAAGGACTGTTGTGTGCATGGCTTCTGCTTCTTCAACTGATGTAGCTTTCATGGTCAACATTTCAGATATGCTTTCAAAAACCTGTATACCCGATTCCTGTGATGGTTGTTGCATTGATTTAAATTCTTTTCGAAAAGCTTTTGTATTCTTCTTTGTGAAAGGAGTAACATGAAGTTCTGATATAGCCTGTGACCGCATAGACTCTTTTACATCTTTCCCAGAACTTTGCCTATCTAGGGCTTGCACTGTGTAATCAAGTAACAAAAAAAAAAAAGTTAGTATCTACAGAACTTTACTGAGCCATGCTCTGAACAAAGTCATACAGCATGGAGAAAGAAAATGAATGATCTTCATTTGAAAACTCAGCATGCCAGATGCACTACGCTCTTTACAGGAAGAATATCCATACACAAATATGAATGACAAGTGATGCCTAGTCTAGTCATGCAGCTGATAAATAGTTGATGGTTTTTTCTTCTTTGACTTGACCGTTTCAATATGAGATGTCTTATTATGAAACCTTTTATGAGGTATTCTCCTTTTTTCTTTCCCCCCCGTACAGAATAGGGTGAAAATACCTCAGTCAGTGCTGTAACCATTACTTAATTCCAAGCTTAAAAAATCTGAACTTCTTCAGTAAGATTATCCTTATTCTAAACCTATGTCAAGATAGAAATTCACAGATCTCCAGGTATGTTAAACAGAAGAAATGAAAGTGGTTGGGTTATAGATGATAGGTATTATTAACATTAGCTGCTAAAGAAAAGGTGTGAAAGGAAGAAAGAATATTAGTGACAGTGTGAAAGTGTGGTATACAACAAACTGAATCCCTCTGAAGTAAAAATGGGGCTTTACCTTCTGCAGTCACTGTAAGTGTAGCTGTACAAGTTGTTTCTCCAGCACTATTTCTTGCCTTGCAAGAGTACTGGCCAGCATGCTCTAGAAAAGCATCTACTATTATGAGCATAACTGTGCCTGTAAACTCATCAAAGTGGAACACTAAGTCTTTTGCTGGAAGCATGAGCTGTTGATTATGAAACCACTGGATTTCTGGTTTAGGCATGCCAGATACTCTAGCTTGAAATCTGACTGTTTCCCCACTGCAGACCCTGCAGCATGAAATAGGCTGGATAAAGATGGGCCTTTGGCCAAAAGTCTCCTCCTTAAGTGAAACAGATGAAGAAACATGCCAGTGGGACTCTGCTGTAAGATCTTCAACCTTTTTAAATCCTGAAAAGAAGCATGCCAACTTTTAATTTCTTTCCCTACACTACATTTTCTCTCTCATTCAAGATTTTTTTTCTAACTATTACAGCAAGAGCTATTCTAAAACATCATCTATAAAATTGCAAAAAGAAAAAAAAAAGGAAATAATTTATGGTTAAATAATAGCAAGAACAATATAAAACCTTAATAGCAAATTTTCCAGACAATATTTCTTCTTTAAAGCTTTGATCAGTATTTTATCAGATAGTATTTCCAGGTTATCCTTCAGGTCCTGTCCAACCCAGATTATTCTATATGTGAATGTGTTTTTTTTTTTCCGTCTTTCCAAGACTAATACGCACCATTGTTAACATGTTTTCAAAACTTACTTTCAAAGTAATATTTTTCATACAAAAACTCTTACTAGGTTCTCCTCAAAATCGAATGCAAGAATGTGAAAGCAAAGCACTTCCATCAGAAAAGAAGGTATGTTTGGTTCATGCAAGATTCTAATAGCGGAGAGAATTAAAATGTGAAATGTATGAAACACTGAGAAACTGTGACGCATTTTGGAGACACACAAATGTGTTGCGGACATTGTAAATTGTAGCAATGAGTTAAGTGAAAAGACAACGTGACAGACAAGCACTTACATCAGCGTTACGTTAAGATTAGTGTTGGAACATGACCTAAACAAGATATCTTCTTTAACTGCACACTGTACCTTCCAACTTCAGGGTGGCAGTGCTTGTCACTTGGCCCACGGAGTTACTTGCTACAAAGGTGTAGGTGCCTTCATCCTCTGGATAAGCTTCAGCAATCTCCAGCTGGTAAGTGTCTTCAAACTGAGTCATTCTAAAGAAACGTGATGGCTTGATCTCTCTGTCTTTGCTATACCAAGAGACTTTCAGATCTGCTCAAGCAACAAAAAGAAGAAAAAGTATGTAAATAATGATATTAACCAGTAAGTAAATACCATTTTTATATTTACGTCTGTTGGAAATCTTTAATCTCAAGTCTGTATTTGCGTTTGAATATGCCTTATATTAACTTTGGTAATATAGGATCAGTGGAAAGTTACATATGTATTAAGTTTTGATTTTACTCATCCTACATCATAGGATGCTTAGTAAAAATCATTTTTTCCTCTTTTTAAAGTATAAATTTTAAAATATTTTGCTACTGCTAGAAGTAGAGTAAACCACATTTTAAAAAATGGATTCCCTTTTAAAACCTGACTGAATCTTTCAAAATCACTAGGCTGAGCTGAGCAGTTTGAAGAAAATAAAATGGAATGCCTTTTTGCTAAGAATAGTTTCTTGCCTCTTTTTATTGAAATGTCATAAGTTGCACAGCACATATTTCTTTAGAAAGATCTTGTTTTTGTACCTTTGTAATAGTCCTAAATAAGATTTTGTATTACTTGTATAGATTCTTGTAGCCTTGGGAAAGAAAAGGAATGAAATATAAACCGTAAGCTTGACTCTTCATTTTGTGTTGTATTACATCATGAGTCAAGTATTTTCATGCAAATAATGTGATTACTGTTATCAGATGAAAGAGGAAGTGTTTTCAATAGCCAGCTGCAGTGTGTACCATTAAGCAATATATTTTCAGTAGTGTATTACCTAAGGTAACATAAAAGGTTTGTACAACACAAGTGAGCAGTACATAAATCCATTTTGAGACAGTATTTAATAAAGGGGATCTAGATGAAATAGATTTGTCTTTTTAAAAAGGGAAGCAAAAAAAAAAACAAGACCCTGGAGTTTGATGTTAAGTGATGGAAAAGCAATTTATGTATTGGTATAAATATATATCTATGTGGGCTAACAATGTATTATGGATTTTTACCTGTATCACTCTATTTTTAAAGTTTGAGTTTCATTTATCTTTAAATAATTATAAATCCTTCGGGATTGAAATGGGATCTTATTCTGCATTTTGCAATGTGAATAATTTATTACTTGACATACTCAAGACCATTTTTGAAGTAAAGAAATATAATATTTTTTTAATTAACTTGGAAAGAATTACTTAAATTGTAGGATGGTTGTCTTTTTATCTAAAAGTAGAAAAGTTACTTAAGTAAAATTCTTAAAGAGACTTCAAGAGATGAGTAAACACTTAGAAATCCTTTCTATGCTAGGAAAAAAATGCAATAGCAGCTTACAGTTTGCAAAAATGCTTAGAAATATTAGGATGTAGATTTTGGTCTGTTTCTTCAATTAATTGATATGATACTGTGTGACACTGAAACCTTTGTCATATTCATTTAACAGGATAATGTTTTTCAGTCATGATGTTCTGTTTAGAAACTCCATGTTTGCACTGACACAGTTTTGCAACTTCTGTTGGCATTTGAGACTCCCAGGTTTCTGTAGACATATTTTTTGGTGTGTCAGATATACTAAACACTTGTGTTAGAAATGCTTACTGTTTAAGACAATTTAAAATTTCCGTGCTTGCTGCCATCTTTGACACATGACTTAATTGCTAGTTGTCAGTGGGTAACATTTTACAGTGTGCATCCAACAAATAACTGTACCTCAAGGGAAAGACTGATTTAAGTCTGTATGCTACAGCATGTTTTCCAAGTTCAAAATGAGAAATTCTAAGAGGTGAAAAGATGTACATTATTTCATCAAATTAAACCTACCTGTCCCTGTAACTCTGCACTGAAAACGAGCAGACTGTCCCTCGGATGTAACAGCATCACGAAGTGGTACTATGACAGCAGGTGGATACACTGGTACCTCTAGCTCAGGAGAAACAACTTCTGGGACTAAACAATAAGAAAAGTAAGTAATTTTTAAAGGCAAAGGTTAGGTGCAACTAAATGTTGACAATAAAATTTCACAGACATTGTGAACATAGCAAACTCACTTTCCACTGAAAGTGAAGCTGAAGTTGTGGCAACTCCATAGTCATTTTTGGCTTCACATGTGTACACAGCTGAATCTTCAGGGAAAGTTTCAATCAGCAACAGCGTATATTCTTGAGCATCATGAAGAAATTTGCACTTGAAACCTGGAGAAAGCTGTTGATCATCTTTGTACCAGGAAACTTTGGGCTGGGGTTTCCCTGCTATCACTGCACAGAAGCGGGCAGGTTTACCCGACTCCACGGTGGTTGGCTGTAGCTCCTGGATAATCCGAGGCGGCTCCGGAGCTGAATTTTGGAAGGTGGGGGGGAGGGGAGGGGGAACACAGGGGGGAAAGAGAGAGAGGAAGGGGAGGAGAGGAGAGAGAGAGAGAGAGAGAGAGAGAGAGAGAGAGAGAGAGAGAGAGAGAGAGAAGAGGGGTAGAAGAGGGAGAGAAATCTCATTACTGGTATTCATCATGGGTTCTAAAGCATTAGCAAATAAATTTTCAATTTTAATCTTTTTGTTCCCAATCTTGCTTGCTTAAGAAAAAGTGCCCTTTTCCTTGATAGGAAGGGAATGATCTAGAAGCAACTGCCTTAAAAGAAGTAGTTATGGTGACATATGTTTTGTCTCGGCAAAATGCCTCCAAAAATTGTTACGCTGGTCCTCCTGTGTATTTATCCATATGAAAAAAATTAGTTTTATTTAAACTTGATATTTTCCTGGTCTAAAATAATACAGAGTAAAAAAGGACTGTTACAGCATTTTCTTCAGCTATTTCATTAGAGCAAGAAATATCTATGTGTATGAGGCTTTTGGCAGTGTTCCCTTTGCATTTATTTTTTAATTTCAAGGTAAGATTTTGAGAAAAGTTATATAAATATCAGAAAAATACAGGGTAATAAATGAAGTCAAAGTGTTAGTTTTGGGTATACATACCATTCACATAGAGAACAACAGAACTCCTATTCCGTCCTGCAACAAAAGTGTATTCTCCAGCATCAGAGTAAGTAGTTTCAGAGATGCTCATTCGATGAATTCTCCTTTCCACCACATAGCTATATCTTTCCTCATAATGGAAGTTGATCTCAATGCCATCCTTGTACCACTGTGGTTCAATGTCATCTTCATTAACTTCAAATTCAATTTCAGCTCTTTGTCTCTCAATGACCTACGAGCAAGTATTAGAAACATTACAAATAGCATTTGTTTTTCCAGGTTTTCTCAAACTCCAGTAAAACTTCCCAGAGGAAGGCTCTGGCCTTACAAATACTTTTTTTTTTTCCTGGGAGGTTTTTCAGGTTAGATGTTGTCACTGATTGAATTAGAATAATAAAGTTATAAAATATTTATTCTTCATTGTATGCTGTACCTGAATATCTTTACGGATGCTTCTGATTCGAACGTCACGACCTTCCACTATCAAATTGGCACTGGATGTGTTTCCACCTGCTACTACAGTGTACTGACCAGCATCAGACATTTTCGTGGAAGGAATGATAAGACGATGGACATATTTCTCCCGCTGAATTTTCATCCTAAGGAAACCAGAAAATAAAGTGAATACATTATTTTCTGGGGGAAAACACATTTAGAAAGTCAAGATGGTGTAGAAGGAATAATTTACCTCTCACCAATCTGAAGTTCTTGTCCATCCTTCATCCACTGGACCTGAACATCAGGTTCTGAAATTTCACATTCAAAAATGGCTCTCTTCTTCTCCACAACCTTAATATCTTTAATATGCTTCCTAAATTCAATGTGACGAGCTGGAGGAAAGTGGAACAGAATGAGTGCCATTCTTTTATTTAACTCATTATAAGTCACTAAACATAGAAATCAAGAGACCAAATACCTTCCACATATAAAGTGGCTGATGAAGCTGCTTTTCCAGCAACAAAAGTGTATTCTGCAGCATCACCAAAATGCACATTCCTTATGGAGAGTGAGTGTGTGAGCTTCTTTGTTCGTATCTGGCATTTGTCAGTAGATTTTATTTCCACCCCATTCTTCAGCCATTTATATGAGATACCTTCATAGTTAACAGTAACTTCAAATGTGATTGTATCTTTCTCTTCAGCATTGATGTCTTCAAGCATGGAGGTAATTAGGATGGCTAAGAGAAAAAAGAAATGGGCATGGTTTAGGGTTTTTGCTTTTAACACACTTCAGCTGGTCCAGAGATGCTTAAAATCTTTGAGACAGGTTCTGATTTTTGGTGATATTTGAAGGAAAGCTTCAAGTTTCTGTGTCCAGAATGAATACTATAATTAAACTTCTCCAAACCTTCTGAATGATATAAGAATCTAAAATTCGTCTCCTGTGGAGATTTGACACTTAGGCACATTGCTCTAAACAGAGGGATCAATAGCCTGACTTTCAAGTTTGCAGCTTCTGGTCTCTTTCTAAAAATGTAGCTTAGGCTACTTAAGGTTATTTTAAAATCTCTCTGCAATATTCCTGGTTTTGTCTGAATTGCACCTGCGTTACAATAAACTCTAGTATTGTTAACTGTAAAATATTCTGTTAATTTCATATTCACATACGTTTTACGGTCAGAGTTGCACTGACTCTGTCATTTCCACAGACAAACGTATATTCTGCAGAATCTTCACTGCTTGTGTTCATGATGTTCAGCTGATGGAGTTTCCCCTGGACCACTATTTTGAACTTTTCACTCATTTCAATCTCCACACCATTTTTCAACCAGACAGCAGGTACGTTGAAATGAGAAACTTCACATTGAAAAGAGGCAGTTTTGGTCTCAGGGATCTCAATACTTTTCATGGTCTTTGTGATGTGTATGGCTGCGGGTAAAAAATAAAAATAAAAAAGAAAGAAAAAGATTTTTTAAAAGGTCTGTATGTGTGCAGGAGTTAAAAAATAGAAAAAAGTCTACAAAGTGTGAGATCTGTTTTATGTGAGTTGGTATAGCAACTCATATAGTTTCTTACCAACTTGCAATACTTACTTTCCACAAATAGTTTTGCTTTACACTCAAGTTGTCCAACAAAAGCTGTATATTCTCCAGCATCAGCAGGAGATATATTATGCAGCATCAGCTTGTGGACTTTCCTTTGTGATATCATCTTGTATTTATCACTTTGTTTCAGCTCAACATTTTTGTGGAACCAGCGAACTGGTACAGTATCATGGGATACACTCAGTTCAAAGGAAACAACAGCATTTTCCAAAGCAGTCACATCCTTTGGCTTCTTGATAATCTTGACAGCTTAAGGAAGAAAGTTAGCAAGATTCAGAAATCTGCTTCATTTGAATCTCAAACCTCACATTAAAGCAAACACTCAAAATAGACTGACTTACTTTCAACGTGAAGTCTGGCATTTGCTCCTATCTTTCCAAGCTTAAAGCTATAAACAGACTCATCAGTGACAACACAGTGCTTGATTTTCAGTGTGTGAATTGTTCCTTTCACTGAAATTTCATATTTGTCATTTGATTCAAGTTCAACACCATTTTTAATCCACAGAGCTCCTTTCACATCAGGGTGAGTAAGTTCTACGCTGAACACTGCCTCCTGTGTTTCTGTCACAGTCAAGTTCTTAAGAGTCTTCTTTATCTTAACAGCTGGAAAAAATATTTTAAAGAAATTAACAATGATCTTAAAAAAAAAAAAACAGAACTACGATTCTTCATTTTAAAATCTATTACCTTTGTATTGATTTATATAATTTCTACCAAAGTGATGTGCTTGGAACACAAAAAGAAACCTCTAATTGTAGTATCCATGAGAACCAATTTTTCTTTATCTGATATATTTAATAAACAGCTAGAAAATAGTGACATTCTATCAGCCAGACAGTATCTTAAATAAAATATGCTTTTTTTAAAAAAAATAGCATGCTAAATTCCAGAAGAGCAAGCTCCAAAATACTAAGTTTTGCTACCTCAGATAGAGTATCGTAATGTAACATTGTTTTCAAAATGTGAAGCAAAATATGCTTGTATCTTAGGGTATGATCCAGACATAGTGAGTGATGCTGAACTGAGCCTTAAAGACATGAGTTATTTATTTGTATTTAAATTAAAAAAAAAAAAAAAAAAAAAACTCAGACAAACTGACCTTCGACATGCAGTTTAGCAGACGTCTTTGAGCTTGCTATTTCATAGCTATATTCACCCATATCATCCATCTTTGTGGCAGGGATATTAAGTCTCCTCTTAACACCATCAGTTTCAGTACGATACTGATCTGTCCTGGGTAATGGTTTACCATTTTTTAGCCACTGGCCCTCTGATTCAGGATTTGCCACCTCACATTCAAAAACAGCTCTCTGGGACTCAGCTACAGTCAGGTCACTGAGAGGCTTTGAAATGGCACCTCCTGTTGGAAAGCAAAAGTACATCGTTTTTCTTGTTTGTTTTGTTTTGTTTTGTTTTTTTGCTGTCATGCATCTGTTCAATTTCCCCCATATAAAAATGCAATCATATGAAAATCAGGTACTAGACAGAATTCTTTGCCCCGATTTTCTACATGCCCATAGTCATTCTGAGCTCTGTGAAAAATCAAGAATAGAATGTGATGTGACCATCACAAAAATACGTTTTTCTATCCTAGTTACTTTTATTTACTATTTTTATTATCAGCAGAGGCACACCAAATATTTAAGAAAAAAATAATCCTTCTTACAATAATTATATTAAAAGCATGCTAAAACATTCCCTTCCAAGACTGTGATTTAGTAAAACACAGTAAGGAAGTAAAACACTTCCTTCACTGCTCTGTTGAATTCAGTTTGCAGAGATCACAAAAGATAAATGGAAGAACGATGAGAACATTAAGAGAAATTAAAGTCTAAGAAAATACAGAAACAGCACACAGATATTACACTTACAAACAACAGTATTTTGAGCATTATTTCTAATGCACAGTGAAATAAAAATCTTGGACTTTAAGCCTACTAACCTGCCACTATCAATTTTCCAGATGTTTTCTTCCCTCCAGCATAAAATACATATTCTCCTTCATCATCTTTCATCATTTTCACCACTGTCAATTTATATATTTTGCCATGTGCTTCAATTTTATATTTAGGACCAGCCTTGATCTCTTGCCCTTTGAAATGCCAAATTACATCAATCCCTGAATGGGAGAGCTCAACCTCAAAAGATACATTCTGTGTTTCAGTGCAGGTGATGTCATGAAGACCTCTGATAATCTCAATTTCTATAAAAAATAAAAATAATACATAACACATGCATTAGTTTCTTCCATTACTTCGTATTGAAAAATTATTTCAAAATAAATTTGCCTCAAACAAAACTTACCTTCAACTGTGACGTTGCAACTTGTTTCGACTTTGCCAACCATTAACTTGTAATGTCCTTCATCTGATGCATGGGTTCTGGCAATCACTAGCCTCTGTTTAGTGCCTTTACACACAGCTTGTACACGTTCATCAGGCTTTATCTGATGATCATTTAGGTACCATTTGGAGGAAGTTACATCTGGTGCTGAAACTTTGCATTCAAGGATAGCCTTTGTTCCTTCAACTACATGAACATCTTTCAGAGGAACTATTATTTCCACACCTGCAAAGTTACAAAAATTATCGTGAAAAAGCTATACCTTTAAAAAGCAATCATAACGAACCCAAAAGCAAACATGATTTCAAATTCATGGTAATGACTTACTGTACACAGTAACTTGTCCAGTGGTTGATAGTTCAAGACCAGGAATGCTGAAAGAGTAAGTTCCACTGTCTTCTTTTGTTGCATCTTCTATCAACAACATGTGTGACTGTTTATCCAACACAATATGAATACGATCACTTGACTGAATTTCATGACCATCTTTCATCCAGACACCTTCCACATTTTCTAGAGAGACCTTAACTTCAAGTTGTACAATATCTCCCTCACAGACTTTTTGATCAGTAAGTCCTTGAAGAATAGTCATGGGACGAGCTATGGAATGAAATGAAATGAATTAATCCTTGTAATAGAATACTGAATACTAAGGCAGTCTGGTATATAACAACTCATACTAAAGAACATTTATTGTATACAGATGATATAAATATTAGATATGCTTACGCTTTATCTTTAGTTTGCAGTGAGTCCTCTTCCCATCAACAACAAAGCTATACTCTCCTTGATCATCTTTATTAACATCTTTAATAGTGAGGATTCGGCGACCACGACGGGATGCAAGCACATATTTATGATTGGAACTGAGTTCAACATCACCATGATACCATTTCCCCTCAATGTCTTCTGGGGAAACCTCACACTCAAGTTCTCCTGTGAAGGATTCTGGGACTTCAATGTCCTCAAGTTCTTTAATGAACATAACCACAGCACCTACAAGTAAAAATAATTATGTTCACGAATGAGTTTGATTAGATACCCATGATGAAAAAATTTCTTTTTAAATTGAACATATATACATACATGTGCACACATTGTGACCATTTTTCATAAATGTATCTCAAAGCTTTCATACTGGATTCAAAAAATACAAAAGGGGTTTAAACATTTCCTAGTGCATTTGTCTGAACTGTTTTATTTCTTCTTGAAGTAGATTTCACTTTAAAAGTACTAAGTTCTATATATAAGTACTATAGTTCTAGGCTGTGTGCTTCTTACCTTCAACAATAAGCTTTGCAGTAGTTTTTACTGATTCATCTTCTACCAGAGCACAGCTGTAGTCATCAGCATCAGACATTTCTAGTGCTAGTACAGAAAGAAAATGAGCCTTTCTGTCTGAGTGCATCCTGTATTTTTCTCCAGAATGAATCTCAATTCCATTCTTAAACCATTTAACTTTGACGAAGGGTTCTGATGTCTCACATTCAAATGTTGCCATGGAGTCCCTCTCTTTAGCAACAACATCTTGTAAGTTCTGGATGAAGCTAATTAGCTGCTTGGCTGCAAAAACAATATGTAATGAATCAATAGGGCATTTGTCATATAGGCTTAACTAGAGTAATTGCTATAATAGGCAGCAGGATAAAAGTAAGAGATTTAAAATTACCTTGCACTAACAGGAAAGCATGGCTGGAAGTTTCACCAGCTATATTGACTGCTTTCACCATGATGCTGGCTGAATCATCAGAAGTCACATCTCTGATGACCAGTTCACAAACGTTATCTTCAGGCCAGTACCAGTATATACGATCAGTCCTTTCAATCTGCACACCATTTCTGAACCACTGGCACTCAGGGTCTGGTTTCCCTACCACTCTCACACGGAAGTGGGCATCTGTGCCTTGGGCTACAGTCTGGCTTTGAATTCGTTCAAATATCTTTGGAGCTTCCATACTTGGACTAAGTTCAACCTTCTCTGGTTTGAACGTTGGAATGGTGATTTTGCCTTCAGGAGGAAGGGCTTTCTTTTCTTCCTCTGGGATCTCTTTGGTCCAGTGAAGAAGTTCTTCTTTTGTCTTTTTTAGCATCTCCTCATATGATTCATCCTTCTTGCGAGACTTAAGTTCCACAGCAGTGATGGCTTCATAATAGCCCTCTTCTGTCCTTCGCTTGAACTTACTGCGCAGCTCTTCAGATTCCTCTGACAGTTTCTCATGTGTGATTCTTTCAGCTCTTTTAAGTTTCACTACCTCTTTGGTTGTTGCCTCAGCAGGCTTGTCTATCTTCTGTACCTCAAAGAGAAGTTTTCCAGGCTCTGTCACTACAGGTTCATGCCTGGGTTCAGGAGCCCGACGAAGAACTGATCTGAAGTCTTCTCTCTGCTGGATCTCAAGTTTCACCTTATGTTCAATAAAGCCTTCTGGATTCTCTGCAGTGACTTTCACCTCACCTGTGTCATATGATTTGCAGTCCACAATATCCAGGTAGTGGATTCCATCATAACGGAGTCTAAACCTTTTGCTCTTACGAATGAGCTGACTGTTAAGGTACCAGTTGACCTTGGGAAGAGGATAACCAGTGACACGGCAGCGGAATCGTGCTGTTTCACCCTCCAAGACTCTTGCAGGCTCAGGAACCAAAACAAGTTCTGGCTTTTGTTTCTCCTTTTGATCCATAGCAACTGCAGGAAGAGCACCTTCATGTGCCATTCTTTCTAACTCTTCAATTCGCTGCATTCCTCTTCTGCCTTCTGGCAATTGAGATTCTTCCACAAGACTTTTCTCATCCTTCACAATCAGGGTAGCAGATGTATGGTCTGTACCATATTTGTTAGTTGCCCTGCAAGTGATCACACCACTATCTCTGGAATAGGCTACTCCATAGTCCAGGCTACAGTACCCAAACTCATTAATCATCCGGAGTCTGTTAGCTGCTTCCAATGGTTTGCCATCATGCAACCATTCCACCACCATAGTTGGGTCACCAATTGGTGTAAGTCTGCACTCAAAATGTGCTGGTCCAAATTGCTTCAGCCTTAACGATGTGAGCTTCTTCTTAAAAAATGGTTTCTGTTGCTTTTCTTTGTCATAAAGATCCCCCTCCTCCCACTGCTCTTGACCATAACGCAAATGGAGGGGCTCTAACTCTGGTGCTGCAATCTCCTTGGCTTTGTAAGTCCCTTTTGGAATGATTAATCTTCTTTCTGGTTCTGGTTCAGCATGTTCAACTTCAACATTCACCTTGCACCTAGTAGTGTCCCGCCCAGCTTTGTTGATGGCAGTAGCTGTATACCATGCAGCATCTTGCCTGACGGTGGATTCAATTTTAAGGGCAGCGGCCCCTTTTGTTCCCTCAATCCTGAAATATTAAAACAATTACTTAAAAACTTTCTTCACATCACCAAAATAAAGTCAAAGCTTCCAAAGGAAATTCACTGAAAGGATTATCTGATTATTTACATTTATTCATATTTGAGTGCAATGCATAATAATCAAATAGACAATGATATAAGATGCAGTGTTGAATCCAGTGGCAGTTTTGCTTGCAGAAGACTACAAAACTGGAGACTGAGAAAGGTTCTTTAAGTCTCTGCTGTAAACTGGATTTGCATAATACAAAATATGCTGTTATACAACTCAGATAATATTGAGGGAAACCTAAAAAACATTTTCTGTCTCAGAGCTGTGCTGCAATGCAAAAGTTTTACTAGTTTCCGAAACCACTGGACTAAGCCCTCAGTTTATTCCTTCCGTGGAAGCAAAGATATTTAGTGTACCGTAGGAGGCACTTAGCATCTAACAGAACAGTGATTATTAACTGTTTTTACTATTAAAAACAAAATAATCAAACAAAAAACACGACAACTGCTTACTTTATTCTGGGATATTTGTGTGGTACAATGATGTCACTATTCTTCAACCACACAATGTCAGGATTAGGGTTGCCAGTTGCTTTCACAGACATGTGCAGTCTAGAGCCCTCTTTTACACTAACATTCTTGAGCCTTTCCACAAAGCGTGGTCTGACTAGATCCTCCTTAGCTGAAATAGCAAGGGAAAGTTATTATGAGAGGAAATGATTATAACCATTATTTTTAATAGGAAATATTATCAAGTCTCCTAATAACAGCATGTACAATAGATACCTTCCACAGACAGTGTGACTGTAACAGAAGCTTTGCCTGCCCTATTCTGAGCAATTACAGCCCATTCACCAGAGTCCTCAGGCATAGCAGGAACAATGATCAATGACTGGGTACCATCTTCTTTAATCACTATTTTATGGGTGTAATCATTAACCACTTGTTGACCTGCAGACACAAATGAATAAAAAAAACCATTGTACTCAAAATGTGTCTCAAGATGTTAAATGTTCATTAGATTAATTTTTTAATATTATTCTTTTACATAAATAAGAACTGCATACCATTATGGAACCAATATGTCTCTGGCATAGGTCTGCCAACAACTTTTAAGTCAAATCTTGCTGTCTGCCCCTGTGAACATTTGACTGATGTAGGTTTCAGCACAAAAACTGGCTTATATAGTCTCTCTAGTTGTCCTTCATCAGTTTCATCTAATCTGCGTGCAGGAGAACGAGAAGGAGAGCTGCGGGCAGGAGAACGAGAAGGAGAGCGTGGAGAAATAGATCTGAAAGGAAAAGAGATACGTATGAATATGTCATATAGGAGTGTGCTGACATGGTAAACAAAGTTCAGATTTTGTCTTTAGGATAATATACTTTAAAGAGTTTTATCAATTTATCTATGTGAGAAATTGTGCAGTCACTTTATTTTTGAAGTAATTTTTATGGACAAATAACACGAGCATATGCCACACTAAGATAAATTTATTTCTTTCAGATACTGTAAAGTCACAGACGTAACCTATGTATTTTTGTGCATGTGTGTGCATATGTATATTATAGATGCCCCATCTCTGGAGATGCTCAAGGCCAGGTTGGATGGGGCCCTGGGCAGCTTAATCTATTGGTGGCACCCTGTACAGCTGGGGGATTGTATCTTGATGATCTTTAAGGTCCCTTTCAACCCAAGCCATTCTATGATTCTGTGAATATTGGATGAACATATGCTATTTCAAGGATAGGACTTAAGAGCTGCATGCAGTGCTAGAATTCCAAGTACAGATATTATTTTTCCCAAAACATAAGTAGGTTAAGAAAGATATATGGTTGCTGATGTCGTAAATTTAACACCATAGCAAGATATATATGTGAAAGATGCTACCCTTGAGAGCTGCACAGCCTATTAAGAAAGCAAATCAGAAAAAAGGTTGGCACAGAAATCAATACGAGCAATGAGAACAACATTTAGAACTTCTCTAGAGGCATGAAAGCTCCAATAACCTAAACTGTTTACCCACTGTGTAATGAGTGTCTGAACAGGTTTCATTGCAGAAATTGAAGTCTCACGTAATACATATGACTGTGTACGTACCTGTATCTTCTCATAACTTCTGGTCCTGGCATATAACCTGGAGTTGCTGTGGGTGCAAGGGGCTCAACATACAGCTTTGCTGAGCAAATGGCATTTCCTTTCATGTTACTGGCAAAGACTGTGTAGATTCCTTCATCTTCAGGTAAAACAACAGGCAAACGCAGACTGGCACTACCATCTTGCAGAACTTCCATGTGGTAGCGCTCCCCATGTCTTATGCGCTTACCATCTTTGTACCATGCAATCTGCATGGAAAGAAACAAGAATGCTGAGTGAGCTTTCCAGAAGACAAACACCTGGTAATAGACTGTACATACAACAAACTGCAAACTTCTGTTTTTCAGCTGATGTATTGTTCCAGCCCAGTAGTGGCGCTAACATTTACTTAAATCTAACATTTTTCCTCAAAATAAGAAACGTGTTTTCATAGAAGCATAAAAAATAAGTTTTGGTTTTACAGGGCTAGAAATAAAGTCCATTGTGAGGGAGAGCAAAGTGATTTTTATCTTTTAATTTTTTTAAACTGTGCTCAATACCTATGTGCATGCTAACTCATACTCTGAAGCAAGATCTATTTCACTGGTGGTATTAAGGTGGATTAAGTCTAATCAATCAGTGAAATGACTAACCAATCTAACACTGCTGCATTAAGGGACAAAAGAAAAATCAGTTTGATATCATCAGATTGTGTTTCTAATAGATGTGCTGTTTTCTGTGCAAAATAAAAATTAGATACTGAGATGTTAAGGGAGTCTTCAAGTAGAGAAGTTTTTTTATAAATAGACAAACATCATGCAGGTTTGGAGTACCTTTGGCAGTGGATATCCAGTTGTCTTACAATGGAAAGTAACACCAGTGCCTTCAAAGGTTCTGTAATTCTTTAATCTTAAATCAAATCCTGCTTCAGTTGCTTCAGATTCAGAAATATCAACCATCATCTCCTCTCCATCTTCCTCGAGGAGTTCATCTAAGGTTGTCTTAATAATTCTGAGTTCAATTTCCTTGATAAGTCTTTCTTCAAAAGAAGAAATGTGGAATTCCTACGTAGAAAAGCAGTGGCATTAGTTGAGCTGTGTGTGTCAAATAATGTAAAAAGAAGTGACTTGCACTGGTAAAATTAAAAAAGATTTTAAACAGCTTGTCAGTATACAAAATAAGCAGCAAACATACCTCATCTTCCACAAAAGTTCTGACCACCACTGTATCTTTGGCCATTTTCTTCCTAATTAAGGCTTGCTCTTTTTCATATTCTTTATCAAAGTCACCATATGAAATAGGTGGGGCTACCTCAGCCACTTTAGGTTCCTGGACATATGCAGTCACTTGAGTTTGGTACATCATTTCTTGTTGGGATTTTATGTAGGCCTCATAATCAGCTAGGAATTAAAAACACATTAACTTTGATAAGTGCTTATAGTTTTCACTCTATTGAAATAGAGAACAAGTACAAACTTTTTTTACTGAGTTTTTTTTGTATTTTTTGGTTGGTTGGTTTTTTGTTTTGACCGAAGCGAAGATGGTCTGTCTAGCCAATAAAATGCAAGTAGCAATAAAATCTGAAGACTAATGCCTTCAGATGAGCTTTTAAACAGGTAAAAGTTTTATTTTGCAAGTGTGCTAGTTTTCAAAGTGGAAGCACTTTTAGTGACTGTACTTTCTACCTGACAGCTCTGTCTCCTTCAACCACTTTTGCATTTCGTAAGGACAACTGAAATTAACCTAAGCTAGCTTCTTTTCCTTTAATAGAACAACCTATTATCGTTTTAAACCTTGCCCATATAACCCTGTGAAGGTCTGATGAAAACTTATTATGAATGCATATTTAACATTTCTATAGCTGCACATTCCAACAAAGAGCATATATCCTTCAAGAACCTTATGTCAAATACTCTGCATGCAGAAACTGAGCCACTAGCTAGAGCAGGTATTAGCACACTCTCTTTATGCTTCTTGTACTGATCAAACTAAACTGCTAATAATTCGCAGCACAATTTAAAGTGCTTTTCTCCTTGCAACGTACCTTCTTCTAGTAAGGAGACCGTTGCAGAAGCTTCTCCAAATTTGTTACGAATGACAATAGTGTATTCTCCGGCATCGTCGGCAAAGGTCATGGAAATTTCAAGTTTGCATTCCCCGGTTTCTCGTTTATAACTTACTTTGTATCTATAGAAAACAGAAGTACAAGCAGCCTTTTTTTACGGCTTTACTTTCAATAGTGATTCTCATCAGCTGCACAACTAACATCCATGAGAAAAAGAACATCAACTTTTGCAGGTAATTTTAACTCAGTGAATCTACTGAAAAGCATAAGAAAGTAACAGTACGCTCAGAGAAATGGGATGCAAAGAACAGAACTGAAATATCAGAGATCTACTTGGACAAAACAAAATACTATATGCTGTGTGCATATAGTTTATTCTAATATGATATATTCCATGCTATTTTTTCTCAACTGGAAAGCGTGTTGCTTTCTACAGACATTTTTGCAGACAGAATGCAAACACTACACAGACAGTATTAAACAGATTTAAAATTTCTTCCTGATTTGTTTTCAAAGATTCATAGCATTTCTCATTTTACGATCTTCTGAATACTTGTATTTTAAATCTCAGCAGACCTAGCATCACACAACAAGGTACGATCCTATGATTTTTACATAAATTAATGATGCTATATAAACGAAAGAAATTGGCTTAGTAGCAATAAGGGATCAAAATTATGTTATTATCAATGACACATTCTTTAAAATTATGTTTAATTAGTTTTTGCACATTAAATTACCTGTAGCCAGTCGTAAGAGGAACTCCACCTTTTTTCCAGAGGACATGTGGCTTTGGGTTGCCCCCTACTTGGCACTCAAAAATAATGCTCCCACCTTCAATTAATTTGTGTACTACAGGTTTTCTTATGAAGAAAGGAGGTACGGGTTCTCCCGATACTTCCTCGGCAGAGACATCTTCCATTACAACATCCTTTGTCTCCACATAGCTGGAACAAGATTACAGCGCAGATTGAATCATCAGATGTCAGATGAAGCTGTCATAAATAGAATGCAAGAAACTAATGACCACCATAAGAGTGGGCTGTTTAGGAGCGACTTTACCTTTTCTCTTCTGTAACAACCTTCTCAGAAATGGTTTCTCTAGTCTCAGTTTCTTCTGAAACTGAAAGGCAAATAAGATATAGTGAATTCTGATAATACTTTTGAATAGTGACTAAGCAATGAGTTTAGCAAACAAAGTGAGAGAAGATTAAGTAGCATTTCTCAGAGGACCAGGTACTTGCACTGAGGGAGCTGTCAGTTCATAATGGGCCTTTTTTTTTTTTTTTTTTTAAACATACATTCTTGCATTCCTGCCTCCGTACAGCCTTAGAGTGTAATTCCAGGAATATGTTTGACTTGACAGCTGACAAAATCTCAAAGTTACACTATAAGTAACACGCAGTTAATAAAATGATAACCTCCCTTCAGTGATAGGTATACTTACCCTTCACATGCAAGTGGCAAGATGTGCTGACACTCCCAGCCTTATTGGTAGCAGTGCAGGTAAATCTTCCACTGTCTTCTGCAAAGGCTTCACGAATCACAAGGCGAGCAAGTCCCGCTTTGAAAGTGATCTGGAAGTCCATTGAGCTCTCTATCTTGTAGTCTTCCCTGTACCACGTCACAGTAGGCTGAGGGTGACCAGAGATATGGCACTCCAGAGTGACAGACTCACCTTCAGTCACAGTCTTATTTTTGAGACCCTGTATGACAAAAAAAGGAAAAAGAAAAATCACAGTAATTATATATTTTCACTACTAAACAGATGTTTTAGATTGGATATTAGGAAAAACTTTCTCTTGGAAAGACTGATAAGGCATCAGAACAGGCTGCCCAGGGAGGTGGAGTCACTGTCCCTGGAGGTATTGACAAAGAGAGCAGATGTGACACTTGGGAACGTAGGTTAGTGGGCACGGTGCTGATGGGTTGACACAGTTAGACTAGATGATCTTAGCAGTCTTTTCCGACCTTAATGATTTTATGATTATATTATTTTAATAACTATAATCTCTTGGAAATTTAATGACTATTTCAAAACAGTGTCTTGTTCAATAGCATCCATGAAAAAAGAGGCATTTTCCAAGGGAAGTATTTGAAACTAGATTTGGGATCTCTGAAAATTAAGAAGAACATGTAGCATGATGTTTATGTAAATAAAGGAGAGTAATTTTTCAGTGAAAAATATGAAATGACTTTATGTTAAATGACTGTGAACTCTCATCTTCACAACAGACATGCTTGACAGAGTAGTTTGTATATGGGATGAAGTGTATTATTACATAAAACCAAATTTTCATGGTCAAGATTTCAAAGATAAAAAAATCAGACTACAAAATGCATGAAAACACTGTGTAACTACCTGAATATACATAAAACTTACCCAGACTAAGGTGGGCGGAGTCACAGGAATTTCTGCAGGCACAGGAACTCTGGCAGTTTCTGTCACCTAGATTGTTCAAAAGCATGATTAATAAACATCTCACAGGCAAAGGATGAAAACAGCAGAATTAGGTAAGGAGAAATCTTTTTTTTGCCTTAGATAAATATTAAATCCTTGGTAGAATTTGTGCAAAACAGCAAAGAGATAAAAGTCAGGCAAATGCTTTAGAAGGGAAAAACTGGAAGGAGGAGATAATAATCAACTAGATTTTTGAGGTGAAAGTCAGTTAGAGTGCCTGAAATTTGCTTAATGACGTACCTTTGCTTCACTCTCTTTCCGCAACAGCAGGTGATCCTCCCGCACTGCTTCACCTTTAATGCTTACATCCACCTCTTTTTTTGTCTCAACATCATAATGAGTTTTATAGGTCTCAGCGACCTCTGTGAAGGGAAACTGTGGAGGAGCTGACTCTGGTTTTATCTTGACTTCATGCGGCTTTAGCTGAGGTGGTTTCACAGGCTTGGTAATCTTTTGCGCAGCAGAAGTAGCAGATAACTCCTTTTCCAGAGTAGCCATGGCAGATCCTGCTATTGAAACCTATGGAAAAGAAGATAAAGAGTTACAGCTCTGTAATTCTCCTGTTGTCAGAGAAGGCATAGTATATTTCTCGAGCAGACTGCATATCCATCACCTGCTTCCCAAGTTACTTTGTTGACACCGCAAAGGCTACATATACAAAATTGTCTTCTAGTTTTAGATTGCAATAGCAGAATACTAGAAACACAAAATCCTTTTATTAGTTTTTAATGTAGAACTTTAACAATAAGATCATAAGTGAAACTTCTGAAATGTCCTCTAGGTTTACTCACTTAAGATGTTAACTTTCTATTTTTACAATCTAGTAGATGTTGCAATAAACCATACCACTAATTATTTCAGTAACAGTCATTAAGATACCCAAAGGGTTTTCAAAACGTTCTTGCAGTTGTAATAAGTTTGCATGCATAAACATGGGAAAAATCTATAAATATAAATTTTTAGGTAAGTTTATACAGTTTAATTACACTTGCAAAAAAATCTTCTCACTTTTAAAGTCCAGATAAAGAGAAAAATAGCGCTTGAAGGAGAATATTAAGTGTAAATTTTAATACTATTTGAAAGAGTCAGAAGAATGGAAAGAATAATACTAAAAATGGATAACGTCATATTGCACAGTCCAGTTTTCAAAAGTTAGCTTTATATGAAGCAATCTGCAATGAAGAAAGGAGGCACTGCTATTAATGTGTGAGTGAAGTGATGCAAATAATAACCTTCATGAGTGACACTTCTGCTTTATAAAAAATGTGAATTGTATGAAAAGGGTTTCTGATTACACTGTCTAACAAAGTATTGAGGCTGCCTCCTTAAATAGATTCTAATCTTGCTTAAATGAGTAATAATTACAGGTCACATTTTAGCAGGTCGTGTGTGTTTACAGTGTTACTATTTATTAGTCAAACAAGATGATGAAAACAACTTTAGAGAACATAAAACCTTTCACCTGGAGAAAGTACCATACCAGACTGGAAGAAAAAGCAAAATGGTGTGGGTTATTAGAACACAATATTCTCCTTATATACACCGTTTTTACTTCTTACCTCATACGTATGATCAGGTTTAGGAACAGCAATTTTGGAGACAGTGAAGTGAGGACTTGCTGTGCGGGGTCGCGGGTGTTCTATGTGGATTGTCTTCTCAATCTTGGCTTCTGTTTCTCTTTTAATCTACATGAAGCAATGAGAAGATTGTTGAGAATGTGATGCTGTTCTCTAAGCTGAAAAAGATCTCATTGAGACATAGTTTTTTGAAAATGATGGAATGGAAGCGAGTCTAACCTCTGTTGATACATGAACTTCCTTCTTTTCAGCAGCTGGAATATGTTTTTCAGGAGGAATGTAGACCGTTTTAACTTCTTTAGTAGCAACATGGTGTTCTGCTTGTGCCTCATGGTCTTTTACAGCATGCTCTTTATAGCCATATTCCAAAGTTTTGTGCTTGACATGAGTTTCATCTACTTGCTCTGTCTCCCAAGGTGATCTAACACGTGCCTGATCAACGGCTGCAACAACTGTAGCTACAGCTTCAGCCCTTTTTCCAGCTTCAATCTATGGATAATACAGGCAAAGTTTGTACAAACGCTCATCATTGTGTACTAAAGGTTTCCTTTTCTGGCAAATGCTTATAAACATATTGCTCAGTAAAAATTATTCAAGATAAAGAGATGGTGCATTCCAAACATAGATAAGCAAAAGTAATAAACTTTCAATGTGTTCACTCACAAATGCACTTCAGAGTCAGTAGATTCAAATATAGACTCATTTTCAAGCTTTATCTACATATATTCAGACTATAACTATGCTTGATTGCTTTATACATGTCATTATTTCTATCCAAGTCCACTTTTAATACTTCATGGATGAATTTATTACTACTTGTCTCTGAGTACAACAGCTATATAAATGTACACAATTTTAAAGTCAATCTGCTCATCAACTCCATATAAAATCTAAATGCTACTAAAAATGTGTGGAATGTGTCTGACATCTGACACAAATGTATTTACTAAGGAATACATCCACATAATAAAATTACCATACGCATATCTGTAAACTCCAAAGCTAATCTATGTTAAATGTTTTTACTAAAGAAGGAAAACTTGGCTTTCAGAGAAACTGAAAATAATATGTTTGTATCAAGAACTCTTTTATTCTCCTCTCTTTTCCTAACAGTTGATAAATAATGTCAGCTTCAATGTCATCAATGATATCAAAACCCAAACTTCTGCTGAGTCAGTCAACAGTAGATAATGGGATGTTTACTATTAACTGTCATATCTGGGTGTACTCCATAGCAACACAGCGTATGAAATGTACACCTTATAGATAAGAAAAAAACCTAATGGACAATTTCATGCTGATTTTAAAACAATTACTGTCTTAAAATAAATTAATACAAGCAAGGCAAAGTAGTGTTTAGGTTACAGGAACCTCAGTTCTGTTTGCTGCAAATTTCAAAATCATTCCTTTTACTAGCTTGAATTTGGCCCTCAGTTTATGCCTTCTAACAATTAATTTTAATCTCCTTGCACCCTGACTCCTTTGAGTCAGATTTGAATGTTACAATCTTTAAATCATATTTTATAACTGCATTGTATAAATGGATATTTTACTGTTTCTAACAAAGCCTATTAATTTTAAGCAAAGGGTTTTGGCAATTCTCATCCGCAGATAAGAGATCCTATGCTATACTATGCTAGAAAAACTTTCTACTGTGGTAAATCCTACTAGAACAAAGCAGAATCAACATGTATTTAGTTGCCAAATAACAAACAAATAACAAACTGGATAGAAGTGTACTGATGGTAGAGTTTGTGCGTCATGAAGAACAATACAATCCAACGCTTAATTTACAGATGCTGTTTTGTCTGATAACGGCAAAATTGCAAGGACTGAGCTTGTAGAAAAGAGCACTGCAGATTCAGAAATTTCACTGAATTTGAAACAATTTGATCAAGTAAACACTATAAGAAAGTCATTGTTAGAGAGTAAATTTTCACAGAGACATCTGATCTTAGTCTGAAAAGTGGCACTTTCTGTTAGGGTGGGATAAAAATCTTGGTATCACTAGAAAGTTAATAATTCATTCACACTGAATCTATTATTAGAAAATCATTCCACTTAACAGGCATAATATCAGGAAATAATTTAAATGCATCCTATTGTACTCAAATAGCTCTTAAAAGGTGAGGTTTGCAGAGAAGGTAAGTTGTAACAGTGCATTTCACATCTGCCACAGCAGTATTCACCTGATCATAAGCTAGATGCATTTTTTCTTGCTTGGCTGTAATTTCTTCTCTAGTTCTGGACACTGTGACTGGCGCAATTATTTTCGGAACTACAGTAGTTTTCTTAGCTTCCTTTTTAATCTAATTGTTATAGCAGAAATAAAAGTTTCAGTTACATATGGTCTTGAAAAATATTTGAACAATGGGAAAATACTTTGGATGGGAACACAGGAGGAGAATTAAAGGGTTACATCCTTGTGCACTGCAGACAGCTCTCTATTACATGTAAGTATTGTTACACCTTAATACCTATTTAAGTAAAAGTAATATTTTTTAAAAAGTTAAAATGCATTTCAGGAGTCAGACAGTCCATTCCAAAAGTCAGTCCAAAATTATGGGCATCTCATTAATGAAAACAATTAGGAGAGAAAGACAGGGTGGTGTAACACAGTCTAATTAATGAGAGTTTGTAATGAGGTTTGTAAGTGGAATCAATCTTAGAAAGAAGTGACCTGGAAATGTACAGTTAGTATTTGCTCAGGGAAACAAAAGGTATGCTAAGAATAGAGGATAACAAGACAAACATGGCCATTACAGTGCCAATCACCTTTTCATGGCTTATGCTCACACGTTCTTGTTTGGTTGCAATTCCTTCTTTACTTTTTGATATTAAGACTGGAGCTTTAGGTTTATCAGTGGTAATCACCACCTTTGGTACAGAGGGTTTCACATCTTCCCTTCTTATCTAGTTTTATAGTGAAGAAAAATAATAGCAATCAATTATATCTGTCACCAAAATTTTTAAGGAAAGCAGGTCAGGATTTCAGATTATATATCAATAAGAGAAAAACACCACCTCTGAAATGAGATAACTCCTCTGTACAGATCAAGCGGTAGCCTATCTTATATGCTAGCTGAACCAAGTCCATTCAAAGTCCATACACTGCATTAAACTATATGTGAATTAAAGAATCTTTCCACTTCTGAGTTAATTGAAACATATCAGTGCTGTTTTGTAGAGACAGTAGATTTAAAAACGTGAGTTACTGATTCAATTTACTTCCATCAGTTGATGGAACTATTCCATTAATTACTTCAATGAAAAATGATTCCAGAATTTCATCTACCCGATGCATTCAGTTTTCATGTAAATATGAGCTTCATTAAATCAAGCTCTAGATATAAATATTATTGTATGCTGATAATTACCTTCACAATTTATCTTCATAAATCTACCTTCAGATGAAAAGCAAAGGTAGTAAATCATCAGATTAAATTCTGAGAATGCTAGCAACAAAAGCCATAATGCTTATAGAAACCACAGGAAAGGAGGCTACATTATTTCCCTGTAGACAGATCCACTATGAATTCAGCAGATTTGTACCTCCAATGCTGGACCTATGTCAGGAATAAGTCACTTTATAAAATTTTGGTTTTATAATCTCATCTTCATAAAAATGCAAAGGGAAGAAGCAGAGGACATATGATGAAGAATGAAGTATTTATAAGGTTATTAGAGTATAAAAATGAGTTAAATATCTACATCAGATTTACTCACTTGTTCATGAGAAACATGTACTTGCTCATGTTGGGCTGATATTTCTTCTCTAGCTGTTGATATTCTCTCTTGTTCTTTGGCTTTGTCTGTGGCAATTATTACTGTGGGTACTGGAGTTTTCTCTGGTTCTTTTCTTACCTGAATGTTTACAAACAAGGAAGTTTAAATTATGTATTGTTCAAAATATAAGGAGTGTGATTTTCTGTAAGTTTGGAAAGAGAATACAAGCAAAATGGATGCAAAACATCAAAATCTGATTTTCAAAATCATCTAGCATGAAAGCTAACAACATAAACAGCGTTCCTATACATTTAGCATTAAAATATAACACTGGAAAAATGTTTGCTTTGCTACTGAAAAGCAGTAATAATAAAAGAAATGGTGTCTGAGAAAAACTGTTCTGCATCATAATGAGTTTAGAAAAGTGAAGGATACTAAAACTACGTTTTAGGTAAATTTCATTTTGCCAGGAAGTTCTCATGAATATGTGATTTTCTGCTCAGGTGGATTTCTGTTTCTCAGTACTCTAAGTTACAGCTTCTTTCTTAGACATTCTAGTATACAGGTATTTAAATGTAACATTTAACTACAAAAGTTGGTCTTCCATTAAATCAAATTAATCTTACAAAACACATTCTAAAATAACCTGTATCCCAGTCACCTCCTGGTATTTTCAAAATGGATTTCAATGCAGAATGAGTTTTTCCCACTTGTTCTCACCCACAGTGCTTCCAACAAACAAAGCAGGCTGCAAATAGCAAGCTCAGAAATAAAGTATTAAAAAAAAAAAAAAAAAAAAAAGAAAAAGAAAAAAACTAAGAGATATTTCTTATGTCACTTCTAAAATGTAAACCAGCATGATAAGTAAACAATGGGGTTTTTCTAAGTTAAATTTTCAGAAGTTTAGATATCACATTCTTAAATATTAACTGTGGAAACGAAATTTAAAAAAGAATGACATCACCAAGGAGGGGTAGGAGAATGATAGCAATGTAAACTGGAAGAGTGAACAGGGTATCAAATGAGAAGATAGTTTTTTCCAGATGTCGCTCATATTTTTCATAGGTTGTCCACCATACGTTTGATTTTTTTAAAAAACAAGATAGGGTATGAAAATTACGGGTAACATCTGTATTCACCTTTTCACGAGAGATGTGCCTTTGTTCTTGTGAAGTAACAATTCCTTCTCTAGTTCTTGATATTACTGTTTGTTTTGTAGCTTTATCACTGGTAACTAGTACCGTTGCCTCCTTTCTCATCTGATTTTTATAGTAACAGACAAACAAAAGACCAAAGCCTTAAAATTCAGTTTAACAAAGAAATCATGAAAAGAGAAGGGAAAATAAGAAAGGAATGCAAATCAAGGAAAAACACTCCAGAAGAGTTATTTTATCCCTAGTGGGGAAAGTATAAATGAGGTATTAGATGGAAAAGTTCATCAGTGTAAGAAAAATGTTAGAAAGTAACTGACACGGGAGAATTTAGGAACACTTTCATAGACAGCATTCTTAAACTTGGAAAAAGTTTAAGAATAATTAGTTCAATCCCACTATGAAGAGAAGTGATGGCGTAAGTAATCCACAAGCAACCTTTAAAGGGAAGATGTTCCGTATGAGTCATGCATGCTTTGTGGTGAACAGTTTGTTAATTCCTCACATTAGATCAAGCCTTGCTTGCATGTAGGATGAAGAGATAAAGGGGAAATTAAAAAATGTCTGTGCTCTACTTCTACCTGCTCCTGAACAGGCTGAACATGGACTGCAGTCATTGCTGTCCTTTTAGCAGCTTGCTCTACAACACTTGGAGCTGGTTCTCTCACCATGGCTTGATCCACAGCAGCAACAACCGTAGCAACAGCTGCTGTTTTTTCACTGTCCCTTCTCACCTACATCAGTCACATCAAAAAACATTTTTTCGTATTATGCATACACACAGAAGAAGCACAAAACAAGTACACATACAGAATGTTGCAGTCCAGCATTTAAACATTTGCAGAAGAACTCTCTCAACTAAAGTTACACGCAAGTCTTTACAACATTTAGCTCATCTATTCAGCAGTAGTACATCCACAGACAGAGCAAAAACAGTATTCTTTCCAAAAATAGACTTTACCTCTTTAGCAGCAGCTGCAACCTCACCAGCAGCGGCACCACTAATAGTAACTTGTTCTTGCAGCCCATATCTCCCTTCCCATCTTTCTTCAGTTGTTATTTCAGTAGCACTTGTGGATAATCTGGTTTCCTTCATCTGGGCTTCAGCGGTTGCAGAATATCCTTCCTGCCTCCAAGGAGGAAGGACTTCAGCCCCAGGTGTCACTACCTGTGCTTTACGGATTGGTGATGGAGATTTCACTGGTCGAATAGGAGAGGTGGAGATTCTTCCAGCAGGAGAAACGGACCTAATGAAAATATATAGAATTCATGTAGTGTCATGACTATACTATAAAGAACATTGGCCTAAACTTGAATTCTTTCCCCCTTTGGAAGAACTACAAAGCCCTGAAGATACGTTTTAAAAGGCTTGTTAGGTGTTCTATTTGAAAGTTACATTTATCTCCTTTAGTACATGCCTTAATTTTTTTTGTGTGTTTTGTTTGTTTTCATACTCATCTGTGTAACCTATAGCTCAGATTCCCAAATTGAAATAAAGGTAAATGTAAAAGTGCATTTCACACAAGTACATACATTTAAATACAAAAATATATAATTAGTCTCCAATTCCTCTGTCTTCATTCTCCTAATAATGATATAAAAGGCATTTTTCAATATACTTTTATAGGCTTTCTAACTTTTTTCTACTTTTGCAAGGAATTATGTTATGTTGTATTTCTCAGATAATGGTCATGAATACTGCACCATTGCAGCAATAGGTGGCAGCAGCATCACATTAACTTCAAGATTAATTTTTCTGACATAATGCAGTCCTAAAAATGGTTTGACTAGCACAGGAGAATGAGACTTCTAGTTCCATGTACACTCAAGATGGCACTACTGAGTCACTCTTTCACCTTGATATCGCTAATTACTACCAATTCATTTCTGTCTGCGCTGTTAATTACCATCAGTAGGCAAAACTCATCAGCACATCTAGTAATGGCAATTTAGTTGAGGCTTTGCAGAGCTTGAACACATTGCTTCCCTAATGCTTGTGCTTCAGAATGCTGGGACCACAGGACTTACAAAACTATTGCCTCTTTACCTGTCTGTCATGAAACTATCAGGATCTTCCAGAACACAGGCCCTGCTCTTCAAATTACTCTCAAATTCCCTCTCAAAATCTTTTACATACGATTTTCAGTCATTACAAGCACAAGCCCATAGAACATGGGTGGTGACACACTGGTACAGGCAGGCCAGAGAAGTCATGGAAGAACCATTCCTGGAGGCGTTCAAGGCCAGGTTTGATGGGGACCTGGGCAGTCTGACTGGATGGTTAGCAATTCTGCCTGCAGCAGGGAATTTGAACTGGGCGAGCACTAAGGTTCCTTGGCTACCTAAGCCATTCTGTGATTCTATGACTAACCTGTGTTCACCATTTTCAAAAAGTCTTCCATTCTGTTTGCCACCCATCAAAGTCATTTTTCTTTTCTCTGTTTGTATGAAATAATCATAAAAGGGGAACTGCTCTGTTGGTTTTTTTCTGTTTCATCATGCACTTGGAGCTTTGAGTGCTATTTCGATTGTATATAAAACAATCAAATGGGATTTATTGTGTATAGGATTTTCTTCCATATGGGACAGAAAATTTACAGAAGAGAGTCACACACTTCTTTTTCAGCAGTGGCAAATATAGTACATTACATTTCAGAATCAGAATAAATTCGTGGTACCAAGTCAGTGCATTCTTCCATTTTATACTACGGCCTCATTCTGCAGTATTAAAGCTGTATACTGAAGTGATTAAAAGAGTGATATTGTTTGAAAGATGTTTACCTTACTGGTGAGGGTGTAGGTGCTCTGACATGTCTTACAGGTGATGGTGATTGTCTTACAGGTGATGGTGACTGCTGTCGTGCCATTTGAGCTTTTGCAGTAATTACTGGTGGAGTTGGTGATTTTGATGTAGGTCTAGGAGGCATTCGTGGAGGTGCTTTGTGTGGGAGCTGTTGGGCTGTTGCACCTTCTATGACCGTTTCAACACTTGTAAGTGATCTGGCATCAAAGTGGGCTTCAATCTTCTGCAATGAAACCAAGAAAACAAATCTGAGATACTGTACACTTAATCATCCACACTGAAGTTTTATATTACTTGTTTTTGAAAAATATACCTTTTCAATTCTGGCTTGTCTTGTTTGTGAAATCTGAGCAGTCGAAACAATTGTTTTTGTCTTTTTAGCAGGAACGGCTTCTTCTTCACCTTTTGAAAGAGAAAATATAGTCAGGAGAATATGCCAATAAACATGCAGTTGCAGAAATAAATGAGTACTCAATCTATATACAAGTGTATATAAACAATAGAGGAAGAATGAAGCAGCAAATGATTTTCCTGCAACATCTGTACACAAATAATTATGAAAACAGTTGAAATAACGTTTATCTTTTCTGCATTACTATGTTATTAGAAGTGAATTAATAAATAAATATAAACACATTTATTTTTGATTGGAGAATCAAGTTCTGGATCCCCAATGACTAAACATACGATCTGGAAGTCTGACCGAGGTAAAACCCAGTAGAAACTTCTTTGGGTAGAATGATTTACTGCTACAACTCTCTGCTAAGCAGTCTTCATTCTTACCAAGCTAACTTACAAGACCACATACAGTTACATAGTCCCATATACATATGTTATCAAAGTCAGCTTACAAATATAACCTTACAAAATACTGAACAAATTAAGAATAACAGAAACCCTTCCACACTTGTTTCTGTCTACTGTATACTCAGTTTAAAAAAGACTTGTGGTGAATCATGGGTCTTTTTAAAATTTCAGACAAAACCTTTGGCAAATTCCACCGGAGAGAATGATTTTTCAGAGGAAGTTAATAACTCTTTTAAGAGTTAAAATACCACTAATATAACTATGATGTAGTTGTATAAATATTGTATCTTTACAACAGTGCATAGTCTTGTTTTTATGGCTTGTAAATCTAGCTCCATTACCTTGAATCAGCAGTTCAGCTGTTGAAGTAGCACGTCCCACGTTATTTGTGGCATTTACTGAATAAGTGCCGGAGTCTTCAGGATATGCTTCTGCAATTATTAGGCTGTAAAGGTCTCCTTCTTGTAAAATTTGAAAATCGGGGGAGCTTTGGATTTCAACTCCATCCCGATAAAACTTCACCACAGGTGTAGGGATTCCAGTCACTCTCACATCAAGTCGAACTTGACTTCCCTGCCTTGCAGTCATGCTCTGTAGTCGTTGTGAAAAGTTTGGCGGTGCAGTTGCAGCTGCAATTTTATTGAAAAGTAGAAAAGTAATAAGAAGAATTGTTAAACAGAATTGTTAGGACTAGATATTTTCTCTAACACTAACTCTAAATGAGTTATCGAGCTAAACATCATTGAGATTTCCTTTCTGCAGAACTCTATCCTTCTTTAATGATTGGTTTGACTGTAGCCAGTGTGACAGATCAGACGAGTAGCAGTATGTACAGAGGCCAGAAATTTGTAACTGTGAATAAAAGTTTATGAAATGAAGATTATATGTTAAAGCGTGAAGGATGTTACTAGTAATTATTTGTGAATATAAAGCAGCCTAGACTTCATCTTATATGAGAATATTCATTACTATTATTCATTTCTTTGTTAATCACGTACTCTAAATTTAAACCTTTTCAACACCTGTGACACTTCTGCTATTGCTCTTGTCTCACATTATTACTAGAGAGAAACACTTTTATTGAGTTACCAGGTACCTGTAACAAGTAGCTCAGCAGTACTAGTTGCTTGCCCAGATCCATTGGTGGCTTGTATGGTATATCTTCCACTGTTTGCTTCTGTCACGGAGGGGATCACTAGTTTAGCGCGGCCATCACTAAACGAGATCTGCACTCCGGGCAGAGTTGCAGCAGAGAGAACCTGGCCATCCCGATACCAGCTCACCTCAGGAACTGGGAAACCTAGAGAAAACAAATAGAAGACAAAATGATTTTTGCTTGATACACATTTCCACGTCAGATGCCATTTTCTCAGTCTGTCCCTCTGCTGCCATCTATCACATGGCAACAAAATGTAACAGAACAGTGATGAAAAGGTTCAACGTCTACTGCCATACCACCACAATCTGCCTCTGACATCTGTAGACAACAGAATAAAATAGGAAGCTGTACTTTCGGAGAAGCCCTTGAACTTGATCATGTATACATGGCTAAAGTGGAGAATATTGTCATGGGCCCAGATTTATGATTATATTTCCAGTAACATAGTGATAAAAGAACTCCTTGTTAGAAGTAAGTTTAAAACACGGTAGTTTAAAGAACGATAGTATAAGCACAGTAGCAACTGCACTTAGGAAATTGCTTGAATAAAGAATGGATTGTACTGTTTGGCAGCATATATGAAAATTATGAGGATGAACTGATGCAAGATGATTGTTGCAACTGATGCAAGATGATTATTTGCTAGTGTCTAAGTAGTAATGTTTATTGCTAGCAAAATTATCCAATTTAATAAGAGACAAAATAAATTAGATTCTCCAGTCAGCTATTACAATCAGCTGATCTATTGTAGTTCAAATATAACTGTATTTTGTTGTCAAGCTCAAAAACATGATTCTTTTGGTCAGAAGAGCTCCACCTACGTCTGCATTTGGTTCTTCTCAGCTTGAAGTGGTGATCTTATGTTCCTTATGGAAACTCTCTTCCCAGTATTCAACTTAGTAACTTTATTGAGAAACCAAAACACTTTTGATAAACTAGCAATTTTATTTATTTTTAATGAGCTTCTCAAGGGGAGCAGCTACTTTAAACAGACAGTTCCAGAGCAAAATCTTTTCTTGATCTGGAACATCAGTTCTCCAAAATTAAAATCTGGGCATATTTACTTCATAGACTTCCTCGCTTAAGTGAAAACACTACAAATTGACTCAGGAATGAAAGACTGCAATTATTACTGCTGCTCTAATTCTCCCATTTCCACTCTCCGTTGTTTGGAAATCTCTAGGACCACAGAACTTAGATTCCTTTATGGATAAATCCTCTTATAAATGTATTATTTTGGGTTTTAATGTGTCAGGATAATGACTGCTTGAGAATAAAATGAAAGAGAAGCTGAGATATGTATTTGGAAGCTTTTACTCAATGTTTGTAGTCACACCAGATGGTTAGAAAAGTTTCAGGTTTTACTCACAGCTGAAAAACTAAGCACATATGTAGAATACAAACACTGAGAGAATTAGGTTAGTATTAAAAGAGTTTAGAAGACTAAAAGGTAAAAGTAGACTTAAGCATTGCTAATTTCACCAATGGAAGTTATTAAATAGCTGTGATAGGGATAGTATAATGCAATTTTGAACTACAAGTACAGGACAATTTGGGCATTATCACTGTAAACATAGCCTCTCCAGCAGATCTCACTGATTTGATCCTAGCTATGCGTTCTAAATTTCTGCATATCACTTTCAATACATCCTAAGCTAAGCAACTGAGAATTACATAGCCGATAGTGAACTGCTTGAAATGTTGCCAGCATCATTTATTTTCTTTGTCCAGTGTCATCTGATGATTACTGAACACAGATTGGTGCACTAGGTTGAACAGGGCATACATTAAAAAAGAAAAAAGAGGCTATTTTGACATCTCAAACTGTTACGTTCAAGAGATTTAAAGTTAAAAGTCATTCGAATAATCTGAACACAAGTACCATCCCATAAAGCTAGGGACCAAATTACACAGTCTTCAGATTATCACTATTAAAGAGAGATTTACTTTTATACATGACTTAAATTCTAACTACTGAAAAATTATTTTTCATTTGAAAATTACTCAAATTTTTTGAGTTAATTGCCAAAAAGAAGAACATGAATCTGAAGTTTCCGCAAGTTAGTGTTTAAGAAATTGAATTCTACTAAATTGTCCTGGCAATGATGTAAATGTTGGGACCTGCCAATCTATGCAAAATCTATGATTTTTTCAACAATATGTAGAGTGTAAACTCTGGCTTGCATCGGGTAATACATCAAAAATTCACTTATGCGGAAACATAAAGATGGGCACAGTTCTAACACCAGCAGCACTGCAAACGTTATAGACAGTGATGTGCTATCTCATGTCCTCTCAGTCACTGCTCACCCACTAGGGCTACCACTTGATTATTTACCACCTGCTCTAGAATTTACTGCTTTTGAATCATGGTTATTAAATGATCTGAGTTTTCTGAGTGTACAGGGAGATATTGGGTATTTTTATCAACTATCAGAGCTTCACATCATGTCACTTGATACACAATCTGACACAATATAGTTCATTTTTTTTCCAGTTACAGACTGCAAAATTGCATCACAAGTGGTTGCTGAGATCATGTCGGTACCCCTACATAAAGTAAGCTTTTCACGTTCAAATGGCAGCTCTGTATTAATACTTGTATATAAAGGGCAATGTTATCAGAGATAAACAGAAAGCTTGAGTTTCAATTTCAAAACCATTAATGAGTTATGGAAAAAACCAAACTATATAGCAGAAATAAAGCTTGGTAGTCCATTATTTATGCAGTTAGATCAAGAAACAAAGATTTCACTTTTTTATCTATTGGAAAAACTAAAACACTGTCATATCTGTCAGTCTTGGTGGATTTCTGTGGTGTAGGAAAGATAAAGAGTCTTACAATATGAGGTGAATAAAAGCTGACAGGAAATATTCTCACATAAGACTTGGTACTAAACTATACCATATTTACCATAATTTTAAACAGGTAAAAAAACCTTAAAGTAGGAAATCAAGTTCCCTTCCTAAGAACTTACTAGTATTCACATAAATGAAATGAGTTGAAATCACATGTTGAGAAATAGCACTAGCAATCTGATTAAGTCTGATTGCAAATATCTCTCTGTAAGGGTCAGTGAATTTGTTTGAAATTAAATTTTCAACTGAAAATTGAAATGCATAGACAACAAGGCAATTAACTGAAGAAGAGAGAACCAAATAGAAGAATATGGCAAGAAAAATTATTATGGATGTAGTCTACAGAAATAGAGGTGTTCAAATGTCTTCTGTGAACTAGAGCTCACCAAAATGTCCAAGTGATGAACCACAGTGGACCGCAGATGTCAGCGCTTTATAGATGGACAGATCATGTGTTCGCACCTGTCACAGAGCATCTGGGTAGTTCTAGACTCAGAAGAATTTTTTATGGTATGTGGCTTATCATATTGTTAATGCCTCTAAGACGGTATAATTCCCTCAGCAAGAACATGTGCCATTTCTCCTTAGTCACTGCTGAGGTCAGAGACATGCTTAGAACAGGGTGTTGGTTCTATGAAACCTGGTCTCAGGGTTTACATGTTGAGGGTCTTGGGTTTTTTCTACATTTTAGGGTATTTTGTGAGTAGAATGGCAAAATGAAATATCCTTTAAAATGTGGTGACATCTTTAAATTTCAGCAACAACTGTGAAGTTCTATTCATCCAGCCTTGTATTACAATCATGATAACCATATGCTTCTACTATCTGGCTAACCAGATGGACAACATACACCTAGATGTCATGATTTTAATTTTGGAGTTCTGGCAGAGATTAAGTAAACTCAAGGACACACAGAGAGAAATGCAGCTTAGCCAGAAAAATAAAAGGGTTAGCATCACATCAATGAAAAGCTGACTTCACTTTTGTGCCTGGGCTCCTCATTCCATCTCGTTATCATCCAAACAAGATTACCCTTTCTGCATTGATATGAGGGTCTCTAATTAGCACAGTATGCATTTTTATCTACATACCATTCTTTATGCTGTTTTCCCTATTTTTGATGATTGTAACATACATGAGAACTTAACACAAATCTCACTGGCAGGATGATTGGCTATTTCCTCGGAGCCATCTTAACTTTATGCAGAATGTTTGTGAAAACCTGACAGCACCTCACAGCGTTGACCACCACTGCTTGAATTCTGGTCATTCTGCACATTCAACTCTCAACATTATCCATTCAGATTATGAGCTATGCAAAGTGTTTTCATTTGTTTTCCACAGCATGAATGTTACCAATAACAACAAAAATTAATCTTGCAAGAATAAATCAAAACCTTACCACTAATATGAGCCTCAAAGGTTGCGGCACTACCCTCCAGTGCCACAACACTTTGTAACGGCTGCGTAAATGTTGGTGCTTTCGTTGTCATCTTTACAGGCACTCTGAAAACAACAAGAACATGATTAGAAATCACTGGTCATTTTGTTACTATACACACATCGTTCTTGTTGGTTTTTAGGAATATCTGTAATTAATTGTAATTATTCATTCCTAGTTTTAAATCACATTGACCCAGTGAAATGAGAAGAATGTAGATTTTTACAAGGTTGTGTAGCGAGTTAATCTTAGGGCACACTTAACTGAGTTGGATGTGAAACATATTTAGTACAGCTATGAATTGGCATTACAAATATGCAGCAGGAGAAAAAGTTCCACTTGACTCACTGCATGACCTTGAACAGGTCATCTAACCTCTATTTTTCCATTAATCTCCTTTACCTAAAGAGAAAACAATCTCTGTGTAAAAGTTCTTTGGAAGGATCTGAAAATATTTTGGTATTGCGAATTATTTGCATCCTCCATTGGGAAGATAACTAGGTCAGTAAGCAGCAATTTAAAATGTGAAGGTCTACTATCTATTTTAATAATCAAAAGTTGCCAGGAGGCTCTCTTTTAAAGGCAATCTGCAAGTAAGGAATAATTTCATTTTACACAGAATCATACTGGCATTATATAGATGCCGATAAAATTCTATTCTTTCTTAGAGAGTATCTCAGTGGAATTTTGAATATGGGGAGACAACCACCTTCGAAATGTGAGCTAGGGTATAAAGTAGCCGCTGACACTGATGGTTTGAACAACTGCAGACCCATGAGAAATCACAAAGAAAAATGGTTTGTCTTCTCTTATGAGACAAGATCTTACTCTGAAATTGTGCACTGTCACTAAAAAGGCTTCTGCATTAGAAGTATTTTACGTTTGCTTGAAACTATTTAGGTAGTGATGTTGAATTTAAACTCAAGGCTTTAAATATGCAGCTTTTAAAAACTTAGCTAGTATCTTCTTAACAGTGTCATTCATATAGTAAATTAAACTTACATTTTTTTCTCATTAAAAAAAAAAAAAAAAAACTTCCCATGAGTGTATCACGGTCTACTAACAAAAAAGTTAATTTCATAACCCTTTCAAACTCATTTCTCTTACACAAATTTCTGGTGCTCACTTTGGCTTTTGAACTTGATTATACGTCAGTTCCAGGCTTAAAAACTAATGAGAAGGTGAAGCGCCTTTCAAAATTACTTTACTCCACCTTTACTCCACAAAATTTACTCCACCTTTCAAAGGTGTGGAAATTCTTCAGAAGAACTTCTCTCATTTAAATTCATGTCTGATCTGATCATAAAAAAAGCGGAGGGACAGAATGAGATATTCTGCAGGAGCTATTTTTTATTGCCTTTATCTGGATACTTGTTCAAACTTGGAAGAGGAACAGCCTTTTAACATAGTTTACAGTTTCATGGGGGAAAATATGACCAAATTTCATCCTAAAACAACATCAGTTCTCTGAATGGCATTTGAAGAAAAATTCCTCTCGTGTAATTCACTGAGATCTACTTCAGCTGTAAGTTTTAATGCTCAGATAATATACATGAAAATAATCTTTTAAGTATTTAAACATTGTGAAATATTATAATTTTCAGACATCAGAATAGATTATTAATCATTCAATTAAGTACACATAAAATTCACGTATTTCATTTGTCAAAGCAAATTTTGATGTTGAAGATCTGATCTTATAAGGCTTTTTTGTATAATTAGGATTGAAAGTATGCATCTGAAATGTCATGTTCCAGAAATAACCTTCCTGGCTATGAATGACAACAGACAAGTGTTCCAGAGCTGCCATGTAATTGATACCTTAGCAGTTGATTCCCTTAAAAAGTCATCAGTGCTTAGCTGATACCACATGCATTTTATCAGAGCTATTCTTGGAGCTTCTCGGTTTATCTCTTGGTACCATAACCTTGAACACTCCCCAGCAGAAAGGAGTTTTTAAGTTAAGCAGATGTTTCCATGCCCTCTTCAAATCTTCACTTACATCAACTTTAATAACAATTGTACTGTAACAACTCTTTACTGAATGTTATCATAACTTATCCCCTGAAATTTAAGACAATCCCAAAAGAGTTTATGTGCTCCATGCTCATACTCTGAAATCTATACCTCACCCGAGTAAACATATATAATAGAGAGCAGATCGAGCTTATTGACTAATAGAACACCAGTTACACTAGGAGAAACACATTACTAACCTGAGATCTCAAAGTGCCTGTAGGAGTGGGCTAAGCCCAACGAAATCTTCTTGAACGACGTCCTTATCCAGAGTAAGATTTTTTTAGACAATCCCAGCATGAGAATTGATGAGCCTCTAACCATAAAAACAAAACTACACAGTCTTGACAGTGTAGTTTTGTTTTTTGCAATCCCTACACCCGAGGCGAGGCGGGGAATGCACGACTGCTCAGAAGTGCTAACATAGTTGTTTTACTTTATATACCCCAGCTCTGCTGACAAGGTCTACATCATCACACCAGTTCTGATTGGTTTCCTGAAAGAAAGTATCTTGTGAGAGGGGATCCACTGTGTAACCATACACCACCTGTTGGTTTGATTGGCAGTGCTAATTTTGGAAGCACAAAAGGGATTCACTGAGGAAACAGCATCTGTTCCAAAGATTTGGGTCTATAATTCAGTTTGGTTTGCAGTGCACAGTTTAAAAGCCACAGCAGATTTCTGAAGTCATAAGCACAAGAGAAAATAAGCAATAAATAAGAACTTTGGCAGAGGACACAGACAAGTCAGTAGTAGTCATATTGTTAAGATTTAACCTTATTTTCTTTCCCTATAAAATATCTAAGAAGCTACCAAATGCATCTGTCAATCACCAGACTAAATAAGTAAGCTGATCTCAGACATGTGGCCACATGCTATTAGAATACACTGTTTGAATTATATCTTTTTTTTCCATGAGTTGCAAAATTGTATTTGATGATATGTGGATCTGACTCTGATTATTAAAATTTCATTTATGATTCTTCAGTTGGACGTGCCAAACATTCAAGCTTAAACAATAGTAGGCAGAGTGCAGAAATACAAGATTTGTGAACATAAATGAACAAAACCTAACTGACTGCAATTGCTTCATAAGTAAATTTTAAGTCTAACAGCTTTTCTGTGCAGAGGCGGTTTTGGGCAGAGTGCAGATTTAATCATCCATGGCATATTAGTTAGCAAGCTTCCACTGCCCATACTTCTCGGTCCAAGCAGCTAATTGCACTATTAATTGCCTCAGAGACAGCAGTCAGTTAGAAAACTGCTCTTGCCTATAGATGGAATGGGAGCTGTATCACCATAGCCTTACATTTGCTTCTCTATGAAAAGGAAATGCATCTAACTCACATTAAGCAAACTCTTTAAGAACAGAACTGGCTCATAAGACTATTTATGTGCTTGAACCAAGCTTTTGCTATATTCATAAGCAGAGCACTTCAATGTGCTGTCACCAAGATTCGCACTGAAGAAAATCCCTCCAACACATAGGAAAGCCATTTTTGTCACAGGTTTGGTGCTGCTAAGGGAGGGAGGAGCCCAGCAGCTTCATAGCACCCATCTCCTTCCTCAGCCAAAAGGCTTCAGGAAAACACCACATGCAAATGAAAGATCAACTCAGGAACGCAGTATAAGAAGGATATCTAGAAAAATAAACAGACTGGAGTTTTGTAATATCATCTGCGCTAAGGCTTGAAAACAGCCTGAAGAAAACTTTCAGCCTGATCTCCAGAAATTGCTAAGAGGAGATAACACTGCAGTTCCTGCAAGGGGTATTATACAACAGTTCATAGAACTGAAAGAAACCAGAAAGGACATGCTGCTGTGGCCTCTCTGCCCTTTAGTTTATCCATCTCGTAAAGTCAACTTTACAGCTAATTCTTGGCACGCAGCAGCAGCAACTGCAACAGAAACTGAAACCTCCTTCTACATCGGTACCATCTAAACCCGCCACAGAGTTTGAAAGTCAGAGCACTATGCCTCATATTTGACTTTTTGGTGCAAACGGATGTCAGATAACCTAATCTCTCTGTGTGAGACTTAGTATGATAACAAGCGCATTCATTAGCAAGGAAGACAAGTTGGCTACAAAATGTCTGAAGAAATCTGTGCAAAGGGTATCTCACTTCTGATTCTAAACAGAGACTTGCTAAAATAGCAGACGGTAATTTTATCCTGTATTTGAACACTCAAATGTTCAGTGAAAAATCAGCTCAAAGAAGAAACTGGCAGTTATCAGCCCGTATTCAATAACAAAAAACAGCCAGCTTTTTGAAGATAAACAGTGAGAATGTTTAGGAAATTGTGATAATTTTTAAGTAAAAAAGATATGAAAATTGCCAGTTTTGAAGATGAGAAGGCAAGAAGTTCAATTTTTGCAATTTCAATCAAATCAATAATTGTTAATAGATATTAAAAAACATTGCAATGCATTCAAATATGTGAACCATGTATTTTGTATTTTTAAAACAAGCTCCTTCCCATTTTTCTCAGTGAAATTTCATACTCGTTTGAATAAATGTTAGGACTATTTGCATCCTAATAAATGTTTGTACTTTTGTAACATATTTTTATATCGCTAGTAGATCCAGAAATGAAGAAAACAATAAAATATTTCTTTATGCTCTTAAGAAAATATGAATGATTTATAATTACATTACTTTTAAAAAAGCAACTTGGCTCAGACAAGTGTGATTTCTGCATGTTTAGTGTCATATCTACAACATATCTGCAAATGGAAAGATGAAATCAGTCTTAATGTTGCATAGCAAAGACATTGATGGTAAGAACATAGCAATATTTCTTTACTCACAGTTGAGGCAAAAGCCAGGTAGAGACTTTTTTCTGGTATACATAGAAATGAGGATTATTAATAAATTTCAGCATTAGCTTAAGTTGGCTATAGCTTGAAGTATAAACTATAGTGCCAGTGCTACTGCAGAATATGCATCACACTATAGGCCAAAAAAACATTTGAGGAGTAGTAAATAATCTTCAACATAATTGAAGATTATTGTTCTAAATAGAAATCAATAATGCTATTGACTTGATGAATGGAATAGTTATTTGAGTAGGCCTGCAGGAAGATACCTTGAAAATCACGACTTTAACTGTCAGAGCTAAGAAACAATATCATTCTTTCCAGAATATTGAAAGCTTCCAACTGCTGCTCAGGCAAGTTTTCACTGTAAATTTTTTTTTGAAGTGGAAATTTGTGGTGTTTTTTTTTTTTTTTTTTTTAAACCACATAAATGTTTTTTTTTTTTTTTAATTATTATTTCTTAAATAGAAATTTCAGTGGCTGTTATTACCATTGCATTCTTGGAATTATCTAAGGAGAAGACATATAGATGTTGCTTTAGATTTAGTTTTTCCCAAGTTTTCCTTCCATAGTATTATATATATATATATATATATATATATATATATATATATATTTACATATGCAGAACAAGGAAGGAATATAAAAAAAAAATACTTAATATCTCCCCTTAGTATACAGGGTCTTCTCAACAAGACCTATGAGGTTGAATAAAAAAATATATAATCTAATCTAATCTTTTATAATATAATCTAATCTTTTCACAAAATATTAACTAAAACTATAATACTGGGGAAAATAACAACTAGCATAAGATGGTTCTTAGAATTTGATAGATACATGCTTTGTGAAAACTCTTGCAACTTTTAGCAAATTCCTGGGCATCAAGGATTTATAAAAAGAAAGGGAAAAGCTTATCAAACTTACCATGCTTCATAACTGATACATTCTTGAAAATCATTTCAGTGATTAACTGTGCTTCTCACTGCCAAAATAAGGTTGCCAGGCCTTTTATTTGTTTGGAATCAAAACTTTTACCATGTATTCTAAGGTGATTTCTTTCTTTTTTTCAAAAGATCTGATATGAACTCAGTCACTCCTCTGACTACAGTAACAATATTTTCTGTGAAACACCTGAAAAAGAATACGTATACTGGTGAAATGCCATAAAAATGTAATTGTACAAAATTCACTTTATGTTCGATATTTGTCTGTTTCGTTAAAAAAAATGAGAGACACTATGTAAAGGAAAAGAGTGCAAACCTCCGTCTTCAGCTCTATATTTATGCACACATGTACATGGCCTTATGACTCTTTTATGGGCAGGATGCCACTGACTTTTCTGTAAAGTCACACAAGTGATTTATGTGATCAGGCAACGACACATATGCGATGCATTTTTTTCTTCTTGCTTTGTCTTTAGTCTTGTGCTTCAATTTGGAGAGAAATCTAAGTTACTATCAGCCAAATTGCACCTTGTTGGAAACTTGTGTAATGCTTTGGTATTAGGCCTGGAAGGAAATCTGTAGAGACTTCCTTCCCTGTTTTGCACAAATGACATCTACTTGGATGAAGCACAAAGATGCTGTGCTACTTAAACCTGGTATGCTTCCTTTCTTAAGTGCATTGCTGTGGTATACAAATCCAGCATAGGACTGATAAATGTTTATAGAAAGAATGACAAACTGTTTCATAACTAGCAGTTGAAGGAAACATACACTAACTTGTACGAGCCAGAAGTCTGAGTTGCATAAATCATTTGCAAGCTAGGACTTAGAAAACTTGAGTCAGAAGCTGAATAGCAGATAGTCCCAAATCTAACTAGTTATTGTTAGTTATGATGCCAAATAACCAGTTGAAATAGGTGTTTTTCCCAACCAGTTTTTCCAATTCTGCAAGTGGATGGCACTTCAGATGTCCTCATTTTTTGTAAGGAGCTTTGCAATGAGCTGAAAAGACACCTTGAAGCAAAACTTTCACCTTGCTAATGGTTGCCCTACAATCCAAAAGGCTCATTTTCTTTTCAGGTTTTCTCTATACCATGAAAAGATGCTGCAGGTCATGAGTTAATTTTACAGCTGTGAAATCTCTGGTTAAAGCAAGTTTGAAACTAGTTCCACTCTTCTAGACTACAGTGGCACACATCAGCTTGAAATGGACTGCTTTATGCACAGTCCCTCCGCGAAATGCCAAAGCATTTTCTTAGGAATAAGGCAATGAACACAATATTTAATTTGCAGGAATATTTGTAAGCAATATATGAAAGCCATATTTGTGTCTGAATTTTCCACGCAAGCTAGAGGGAAGAGCTGATGCCATTGATTGTAATAGTACAAAATGGTTGGTGCTGATGAGCCTGCAATTTATAAGGGCTCACAATTCTCTCTTTTCCCATTGTTTTATTCTGATCGATTTGTCCAACACACCAGAAAAAAAACCCACAGAACACTGCTTAATAACTGCTGGGCATTAGTGAGTTTTATTAATAATGATTTATAGAGAAATCAAATATAAATTTCAACCTAGATACACATCAAATAGCTCTCAAATATTCATTTTCTCATCACACAGGGAAACAGGAAACAAGATGAACCCCCTCATTAATCGCAGCTCATCTTCTGATCCTTGGCAGTAGGCTGAAGTAAACCAGGAACATGTTCCAGACTGAAGCTAATATCTGGTGGTCTCACAAGCTCAAGATACACTCCTTGAAGCCACAGTTTCTCTTCAAACCTTTTATTTAAAAAACAAACAAACAGTTTATATTGTCTGTGTTTTAAATTGTGGCAGCTGCAACATTCCCTTTCATAAGCAGCACTGTAGTGGTTGATATAGGTTCTTGGTCTTGAGATGATAACAAATTAAAGATAAAATACACACTGACTCCATACAGAACATAAATTATCCTTTATCTTACTAACAATAACAAATAATTGGAGGGTACTTATGGTATAAGAAACAGGAGAATAATGAAAAAGGAAATCTGATCTTTCTATACAGTCTCCATGTTTTAATCATGCTGAATATGCTGAGTTATATATCAGCATCAAGTATAATTAATGTAATTTTATATTTGATTCCAGTGCTTTGGAATACTTGTCAGCTCACAGTGATACAGAAAACAAACAGTGATACAAAAAACAAAATAAAACTTGTGAATCAATGCTTAATCAGCTGATTTTTCTGGAAAATTAAATCTCATGAGGAGATTCTGTGGATTCTGGAGGATTCTGTGCATGTATACATTTCTTTCATTTAATAAATTCAAACAACACTGAGCAACATTCCGCTGTAATATGAGAGAATTAGTGTGTGTTTATACATACATATACAGAAACTATCAGCTACCCTACTTAATCAGCTTGCTTTTGCAGAGAAAGCAATACCCGGCTTCTGCAAAACATTTATTAGCGTCGTGCAGATGTTAAAAAGTTTGTTATGATAAACACTTTTGTCCCTCAAAAAGAAAATGCCAACATGCTAAAAATAATTGTATTCTTAGGTCATGTCAAGAACTCACTGCATAACCGAAGGAAAAATATCTGAACTTCTGGAATAGTTTGTACCCTTAAGTTGTTCATTTGTAAGTTAATACTGAGATTAAGATACCTAGATTAAAGCAAAAATAAAACAATCACTGAACTAAATACCCCGTTTCACATAAATTTCATTTTCTATTGTATTATGAAGTCTTTAACAAAATTTAATACCACTGGGTGTAGATAAATGCAAAAACGTAGAAGCAGCCACATCATGTGCTCTACGTTATGCAAAAATTCAAAGAATCAGAAAGAGTGTTATATGAGTGCTTTGTAAATTAAGGTTACTGCAGCTATTTAACTATTATGAGATGTAACACACCTTACTGGGAGATGCCTAGGGACTGGCATTTGGCCTCTCACACAATACATGTCCTGGTCTTGTACAAGTTCAGCTGTGGTGACATCCCCTTTTGTTGAGAAGTACCCATTTTCCCATTCTGATTTAGCCTGACTTACAGTGAAAAGTTCTGGGTTTTTATTTTTCTCTGAAATGAGACAAACACATCCAAAACTGGAAATTAAGGTTTCATTTAATACAGCAACATGCCTTAAATCATACCTTTGGCCAAGGTGAATCACCTATTACTGTTACTATAGCAGAACAGCATGCCTTTCCAACTTCATTGCTGGCAACACAGATATACTTCCCAGTATCAGCAAGAGCTACATTTCTTTTTAACAGGTAGTAGTTATCTCCTAATTTCTCAGTCTGTAAAATAGAATGCACATAGGAGATTATTATTAGCATAAAGCAAAATATACTATCTTTCTCTGAGAAACATTTCAAGAACGTTAGAACATACACTGATGTCTCCAGCAACTATTTGGATATCATCCTTGCTCCAGTAGACATGTGGTACGGGCTTTCCACGTACAGTGCAATGCAGGATTAAATCTTCTCCTTCTTGAAGAGTTGTGTGTCCAAATTTCTGTATGAAATTTGGCTGTTTTCCTTGTACTGAAAAAAATGCACTGTATTTTAAATGGCACCACTAAAGCAGATGAAGAAATATCTGTTTTCATAGTTAGAATTTTACAACAATGCAAGACTGGAACAAGCAGACTTCACTTATCTATATAATATAAAGTTTGCTGAAACACATGCAGACTAAACATCTAATAATTTCATGCATCAATGTAGTGATATTAGTTCCATGTCAATGTCAAGGAATCATGTTTGTTGTACAGGTAGTAGGTAACTATGTTGATTGTTATGCTTCAGTAAAGAGAAGATAAATATTCCACATAAATTTAAAGGAACATAGTTAAGATAGTTATTTATCGTATTTAGTGCACTATTGTACATCACATCCTTTCTTCTTTTGATTTTGAAGCAAAAAATAACATCTCACGAAAGCACCCAGCATCTGAATCCAAAATATGATGACCGAGCTAGATATTTTTGCAAAATATCAGTGTGGAGAGTGAAACATTTTTAACTCCCTTGTATTAACAAACTGATTGCTGATGTAAGCTGCTTTGCATTATTTCCATACTGTAGGTCTGAGGCCACAACACAGAGCAGAAGTATATACATTTCACTCTCATATTCTTGCTAACCTAAAGTCTATATTAACCAGTGCCATTCTCAGCTGTTGAAAGCTGGCATGCAAAAGCTGCCACCATGATTTCATCGCATACACTTGAAGCAGATTTTTGAATCTGCAGATTTCAATAAGAGAATCAACCAATCTGAAAAAAAAAAAAAATCAGATCTGAATGGAAGCATGACAATGATCAATCAGATATTATCTTGATTTTGGATCAGTATGTCAGCAGAACATAAAAACTAGAGTGACCAATTTCTAGGCAACAAAGAGAAAAATACATGCAGAGAAAACTATTAAGTGGCCTATAACTCTTAGAAAAACATGCTTTAGAACTCAACACCGCAGCAATCTGATGTAAAATGATGTGATCATAGCCTGATAACAATTTTCAAAAAGTAACATAATATTTCACCAATGGTTTTCCCATTATATCATGATTAAATGTCAGAATCACAGAATCATTAAGGTTGGACGAAACCTTTAAAACCATCTAGCCCAACCATCAATGTATCACCATCATGCCCACTTTTTCCTGCTTCACAAAAAGAAATATTTCAGGTTGTTTAGGCTACTGAAAACCCATTCTGATGGCTTTGGGTAGGAAAAATGTTTATGATCTGAATATCCTTATCCAGAACTCCACTGTCCTTGAATATCATGGTGTAAACTCATTAAAGAGAATCTGTCTTGTAATTTTTAGTAACATAGCTCCCCTGAGTCACAAAAGAAACACACACACGGTGTACTAGCTTAACCTGCAAAGTCTCCAGAAAAAGGTCCAGAAATAAGCATACCTTACCAGTCATTTGAGAGGAAGCCACCTGCTCCATTGCAGCTCCATCCACATCTGATTCAAACACAACCAGAGGAATGCCTCAGCCTCCCTTAGCCTACTAACTCATACAAGGCCCACAGTCAGGCTGCTTCTTTTGAAAAATGAAAAGAGTTAGCCCCTTCCCCTTAAAATTTAAACATGTTGTGGAAGCACCCTTTCATACAATTCCACTTCTAGTCAGACAATCTTGTTTAACTCTTTCTTAATAAGCTTCTGTATATAAAGAAGAAGGAAGTAAGGTTAGGTTAGTAATGTGCGTCATTAGAGTATTTATGTTGCAAGGCTAAAGGGATATTTAAGTCTGCTTTTTAAGAGAGGATTCAGAAAGATGTTCATATTCTGGTATCTTGACATAATTATAGGTTCAAAACTGTGACTGCATTTAGAGAAGCTCAGTACTGTAAAATAAGAAAGCATCAAAACCAGAACAAAAGCCAGCCAAATGTACTTTCTGCTTCTACGTAACATTTAAAAGAAGGAGGAAGTAAAGTATATGCTACTTGAAATATAAAGGAAAAAAAAAAGTCTAGCTTAGAAATTATTGCTGAAATTCACTGGCTTAAGGATGTCCTTCTCCAGCCAACAAAACTGAGAAATTGAGCATGGGTATAATTTTAACACTACATCATAGCAACGATCAACTAGGATATAACATCAATGCAGTTTCCTCATCTGGGAAGTCTTCCAGACTATCAAGTCAAATTTCATTAAGCAATGCATTCAAAAAGTCCATTAAGATCAACTACCTTCCACACCTCGTTCAGTACATTAGCTACCAAAAAGACTATCAAAACGTTTTTTTAAAAAAAGAGGAAAATAAATATGGAAATTACAAACTTCAACCGCAAGTCTCATTTCATGAGTTATTGAACCATGATTTAGAGTAAAGGAAAAAAAACAGAACATAATTGTATTGATTTAAAAAGTGTATTTTTGCAAAGGGCGAAGTCTGAAATGCTAGTTCCAGCCTTGCCTGCTGTAGGGCAGAGAGACTCAACACATGTCTTGCACCAAAGGTGATTCTCCTCCAACCACAAAGGAGAAACATATCTCTCAAGTTTGCTCTCTGTTCATTTAAAGACAAAACAATGAACATTCTAGCACTGAACTTCTTGCAGCTTTCAAGATGAAGAGCACGCATACATTAAAACTAAGATGAAGCTTTGAGTCTAGCCTCTACAGAGCACAGATCAGGGACAACTCTTCCTGTCTCTAGCCTTATGTTAATGATTAATTTAAAAGCCAGATTCCAGCAGAAGCAAGGAAAAAGGAAGCAGTATCTCTGCTTTCACTCCTGTTTAGGTTTTCTTTTTTTAATTTTTTTTTCCTTGGGACTTGCACTTAGTCTTAAGATTGAAGGCAAAAGTGATTTAAAGTGATCTGAATGGCCTATAAAGTTAGAAAAGCAGAAAACAAATGAAAACGTATGAGTACTTTTAATTTCTGAATAGCAGGCTTCTGGAAGAATCACGCTCTCAGTAAAAGTAGAGGACTGAAGGACAGCCATCACTCAGTAATTTTTTCCAAACAGAAAGTGAACGATATAAATAAGATTGTCATGCAGTGGCAGCTCTACAGCGTAAAAAAAAAAAAAAATCTTAGAATTCATAGAGGAGGCATTTTGTGTTTGTTCTTAACACAACACTTCCTAACATAATGGTTAATCAATTCAGCTTGCTCATACAGATTCCTTGCTTTATGTTTGCAGCAAACACAGAAATAAATGAAGTCACAAAGACATGAAAACACTATGCTGAATTTTACTTTCTTGAAAATTGAAAGATTGAAAAATCATACTAATTATTAAAAATAGCTTTACTTTGAAATAGCACTTTTGAAAAAGAGTTAATGTTTATACCTGGGTGATCAGATCAACATTTTCAGGAGATGATCAAACTCAAAGTTGTTTATTTGGGGTTTTGTCAAATATTTTGTTCCCGTTTGTTCACTACCTCTCATTATCTTCCCTCTCTCATTGCTATGAGGTTATATTCCCTTCTGAACGTCTCCTGTTTCAAAGTTACAGGAATTTTAATAAAGTTATAGTCACTGAGCCAAAATATCTAAATGTCAGTCTTCAATTTCATCTACCCCTGCAAGTTCAAGTATGTATTCTGCTCACAGCCTGCTGCCTGGTAAACGACTTATTTACTTTATCTTGCATAATTTCCTGAAAAGAAAAATTTCCTGTCTCTAAATTTTCCATATCAACATAGACATAACATGAAAGCTGCAAATCAAAGGTGCAGGAAAAATCATTCAGTTTTTGCCACAATTGTTTTTACTGTACTTGCACAAGTGCCAAAATTAAAGAGACTTAATTTTCATTTAAGCATTTAAGTGGAACCTTTTACTAATACTTTTGTTAAAGATTTAATCAAATTACATAATAAATAATATCCATGGCTGTTCCTATTATGATTTGTTATATGTAGACAAGTTTTTGTTTTGGATTTACCACTTACTAAAGGAGAATGATGTGTGCGTGTGAGTGAGAGAGAGAGAGAACGCGCACATGCTTTTGAGTATTTCCTCATCTTGATTGATTCTTTCTGAAATAAGTGCATTAAAACTTTTTAAAAGCACATTCCATAAAATAGTATCTTTCTTGTCCTATAGTAATGCTTTACATAATTGTCAGAAATATTTAGAGTTGTACTTTTATAAAACGGCAAAAGTATCACAAGCATCTGCTTTAGAAGGTGGATGTGTTGGAAGGCCTCAGGTTTCGTTTTGAAAAATATTTGCAAGTTTTATCTAGGATACACTAAGTGCTACTTACGCAAATTCTGACAATTCTATGCCAAATTTCTGTAGTGCACATTACCACAACTCTATTGCAACTTTAATCTGTGGAGATTACCTGCTGATATAAGACAAATTTAAGTCTGACAATATTCATGACTGCACTGTCATATATCACTTTATACTAAGAATCTTTATCCTATAAATGAAAAAAAGAAATGAGAAAATGTCATTAGAAAAAGCACATTTTATGTTTAAAATTAATTTCAGCACCCTTCTCCGTCCCCACCATAATGGATGTGTTGATATGAGCACTCTGTGTGTACTGAGACAAGCAGTAGCTATAAAACTTCAGCTCTTCATAATGCCGACATATTTAAAATGCAAAAATGGACCTTTGATTCTAGAAAATCCTTGTAACTTTTCTTTTTTTTTTTTAATCTCAGCTTCATTAGGATAAAGGAAAACAAGCACATAACACAGGTATTAAGGAACAAGCAATATATCAAATGTTACATAAAAGTAGTTTGGTACAGGTGGTGAAAGAATCAGTGTAGGAAAATAAATTTCATTGTCTTAGCATGTGAGAACAAAGTCCAGTGCACTCAGTACCATACTTATTTTGTGAATAGCCAGTACATTAGTGATATGCTAATATAAATGATACACAGCGTTATCCAGTCTATTCTTGCAATAGGTGGCCTGTTACCTTGCACACGGAGAATAGCACTTGATGATATAGTGCCACTAGAATTTTTAGCCCGAGCAACATAGAGGCCAGCATCATTATCACACACCTTCTGAATGAATAAAGTATGCTTTGTCTCCTTTTGGGAAAGCTTTAAGTGCTCATCAGCAGTCACTTTCTGGCCTTTCTTGTACCTGAAGCAGAGAGTCAGTTTTCAAGTCAGATTTATGTCATTGTATGCCAAGCAGATCTTTCCAAGTTACCAATAACCTTACAACACAAAATTAGTAGCAAAGAAGTTCACAGCTGTGCTTTCAGTTCTCATGTTTAAATTTATATCTAAATATTTGAATTCTTCAAATTGCTGCAGAAGATTTTCTTACCTCTGTAAAACGTGGCTTTGAAAATGGTTTTGCATGGACAAGTCACTCAGTTATCTCACTGCAGTATTCAAGACTGTAGCATGAAAGCCTATACTCTTAATTTTGCTAGTAAAGTAGTCAATCCTTATTCAATTTGGAGAAAACAGGATCTTAAGATGCACAAGCAATACAGAAATTGCCAAACATCTGTGTTCAGCAGAAAGAAGAGGCAAGGACCTGTTTCTCCACCACAGCCCACTCACACTTTTGTAGTTCACATCAGGCAGGATAGAACAGGTATCATATTCTATAACTTCAGAGTCTGTCACCACGTATTGGTTTTGCCTACTAATATACATTTTGGAAGTGAGAGAAAGTTCTGGCTCTTTTTAGCTGGTCGCATTTCAGCATAACCTAACCTGAACGCAGATGTGATTTCCAAAGGGTATATCTAATGAAATGTTGACACTGGTACCAAATACGTGATTTCAATGTTACTATACTGAATTTTTAAATTATAAACATATCACTTATCTATTTTAATAATTTTCTAATTTGCTTTCTGTGGAATGCTATTCTTTAAAAGATCAGATATCAACCATGAACACTCTTACAAGCTAAATTAATGCTTTCTTGTGATAAAACGAAATTGAAGGTACATGGTTTTACCAGCACTACTCCTCAAAGTATATGGAATGATGGGATCTAGAGCAAAGTAACTTTATTGATACCAATAGAGGATATATCACCAAGACTGCAGAATACAGTATTTTTCTCAGTGCCATGGAAGAAAATTCATCTTACAGTTTGCCTTATTGAAATGCTTTGTCTTCTGCAAAATAGATATGCTTTACATGTGTACTTTTAGAAACATTTTCAAGTTAAGATCATTAGGAAGCATATATTATTTTAACACATTAAAAGAAAGGCATCTATGGTGAACGTCTAGTGTGAAGGAATAGCAAATGAGGGAAAACAATGAAAAATAGGCCAAAAAACACAGGACTAATACTGAAATCTTGAAATCCTGTCCTCTTGTTCAGCCAGTACCTAGTTTTGCACGGAACTTTAAAAATATCATACTGAAAGATATGATGAAGTATAAAGAAATTTGATTAGACATAGAAATTCAGAGATAGGACTGTGCAAGAATACAGATATATATATAAAAGGTACTCTTAGACAGATTTTTGTTTGTTTTTGATGTGTAAACTACCTCCAATTTTGAACAACTCGCTCACGTATTTAGAAATATATTTGTCTCTATGTATATTTAGTGACTATATAACTGTGTCCATCTGTCTATACACTGTGGCAAGTACCTTGAAAAAGAAGCAGATTTAGAGTAAATCGGGAGTGAGCATTTAAGACAATACTGAACAAAGGGAATGTTGAAGTACAGAACATAAAAAATACTTGACAAATCCACTTAAAGAATGTTGAATATGCTTCCAGTTGTTCAGTGTTCTCATTATACTTAAAATTATGTACAACGATTATTTGAAGTAGGTTAATTGTCAAATAATTCTGAAAGTGGGAACCATGCAGAAGTGTGGAGTGGAAAGAACAGAAGGTGTTTAGTCTAGTCTATAGATTAACAGAATATAGTTGTAAGTGATTCAAGGTGCCTCACTAATAGGTATATTTACTTTTTCTCATTGTAAGCTACCCACCATGTCAGTGTAGGCTCTGGGATTCCTGTTACTTCTACTTCCAGAGTTACCGGAGAACCTTCCATGACGGTTACATTAGACAGAAGCTGGGAGAAGTTAGGAGCCTGTCCAGTTAGGCAGGCCATGCTGTTCTTTTCTGATGTACTTTTAATCTCTTCTCGGATGACCATCTGCCTCTGACAGCTTCTGGTGGCGTCTGATTGAAAGACGAAACCTGAGAATGCATCAGGCAAAGCATGCAGCCTGTCCTGGGTTTTAGTACAGTTATTTGAGTCATGCAATTGTTCTTGTGTTTCTGCCATGCTTTTATGAATTTCAAGGTGCTGCAAAAGTGTTTTGCGTGCTTCACTCATCGCGCTATATGCTGGTTTGGCACTTATTGTGCAGGAAGCAGCGCTAGCTTCACATACTGCTTGTAAACTACAAGGCAGAGGAGAATCTGCTCTGACTTTTGGACCAGAATCTGTTGAAGAGATACAAAACTTCTCAAGCTGAGCTGATGGCCTTTCCATTCTAGTATTTGTAGCGTCAGCATAAGCAGAATTTATTAAGAGATCAGATGATTCCATCAATCTTTTATCACTGGAGGTTTTCTGCATTTGCAAGCTATATGAACTGGCATGCAGATTATGAGAACTACAACAGTGTTGCTCTTCTAGCTCGGTTTCAGAATGTAAGAGATTGGACTCTGGTGTCTCAGAAAGTGGTGGCAAAGAGATATCATCAGGTGATATACACTCGTATTCATCTCCAGAGGGTATTTCTTCTGCCAGGAGTTCAGTCTGTAAACTATCCTCTTTGGCTGAAGATGACAGCTCTGTATCCTGTGAAACAAGATCCTCACCAGCTGGGCAGATAATTGGAATATCAGCCAATTTATTCCTCTCCTTAAATTAGGAGGGGATAGAGAAGAATGGAAAGAAAGGAAAAACAGAGAGAGAGAGAGAGAGAGAGAGAGAGAGAGAGAGAGAACAGGTTATCATTTAAACCATCACCTTTTCATACAAAAGCTGGCAAAAAATATTTGAAATCTTTCTTCTAGTTAAGCTTAATTAATGTATGATAAGAAGAGGAAGAAATAGGTGGAAAAGGATAGACATCACAAAAGCTTGCTGCAGCTAACTAGAGATTCAAACTGTTTGGACAAACTACCAGATATAATAAATATTTGTTCTAATCATAACAGGAACAATAAGAAAAAGTGCTTCATCTGTAAACAAGTGGCAACTTGTGGACTTGTAGGAGGTTTTCATAATAGCATTTGTGTTTGGTGGGTGGGTGTACATGCAAAAGGAGGTGGCATGACATTTATATGGGAAACAGTTACATAATAAAAGTAGATTAATAGCCAAGCTACTGGACTTCTGTTACTTGATGTTCACGTATTGAGGAGTTAAATCAATATCTAAGATATTTTTTCAAACACATTGTATTTTCTTTATTTTGTGCCAGTTGTTTCAAGATCTCATCCAAATATTAACAAAAAACAATGTTAAGATTCTTTTTATTTCCTTCTATCAAGAATAAAAAAACCTCTCATTTAAAAAAGAATTAGATGCGGCGTGAGAACAGCATTCACCGCACTTTTATCCAAAACGTTCAAAGCACTTCAAAGATGAAGTTTGTGTGTTAAAGGTTTTCCACAATTATCTGATAAGATCCAAACCTCAAATTGTCTTTCAATATGAACAGTGATATAAAAACAATCAAAATTGAATTTCCAAATTGGTGGAAAGCATAAATTTTTCACCTTTCAAATTGCCCAGAAGAAAATAAAACCTTGATTTATACTTCCTAACTTGTCATGTATTCAAATGTTTTTACTGAGGTTCTGACTAATGGTCAGCTATTTCTAGAAAATATTTCTTCTTAGGGATTAATTTCAATATCCTCATACATTCTCTCAACTTCGCAAATTTGGCTGTCACCCAGCTCTTATAACCTTACCATCAGTGTTCTAAGTGACCATATCAATTTTATACACAATCAGGTTAGCAATTCTTTCTTAAATTACATGTTAATAGACACCTAGGCAGAAAATCTAGGCTATTTGGTTTGAAATACATCAGCAAATTTAATAAACCAAATCTGATTAAATATTAAGATTAAATATTAAGAAGTCAAAAGTGACTTGAGAATATTAAACACTGAAGATTTATATTAAAAAACAAAAAACAAAAAACAAGACACATAGGCCAAATTTTCCAAATAGTATAGGCTGTCTGAATGAAATTAATGGTCTATACACATTCTGTTCAAGAGCCTACACGTACGTGTGCACATTGGCATACATTTGGGACATATCTGTGAGAAAGCCACAACAATGTTGGAATCTTCCATTAACTAATCTAGGATCCTAGTGCAGGGTTGTGCTGCCAGTTTCATAGTTATCAAATCTCCGAAGTCACAGAAGTCACTCCAGACATTGCTTTAAAATGACCCTAGAGAAACTGCTGATGTTCTGGTGAAAAAAAATTGTAGGTGAGCTGTGAGCAAACTGTAAGAAAGGCTTTAGCAGCATGAGGGGCTTTTGCCCTCATCTGCCACTTGTAATCAAATCAGTAAAAAAAAAAACACCAAAAGCACCAGTTTTTAGAGAGTTATATTATTAAAGCATATTAATATTGCAAAAATTAGATTGCAGAAGCATAGACAAAATTATATGTTGGATGTAAAATTGGAAATGGGCCAAGTCTTTCCCAGAAGGGATGGAAATTTAAAGACAGTAAAGACCTAGTAAGAATGAATCTGCTTAAGCATGGAGTAATGAAAAGGGCGGAGATATCATAATTGCCATATTTCATATCTCCAGTCAGCAGCTGAGGCACAGTCTAACAAGGACTGATAGGGCTGTGACCTAGCAACATAAAAAATAAGGCTATGGCTTTCTGCCAGATTTTTTTTTTTGAACAGACAAAATTCTGAGTGAAATCTGGGCTCCAAGTCAATGGTGAAAGCCCTATCAACTTGGAACAGGGGTGACAAAGTAAATTAAGCTAAGTTTTGGTTCATCAGCACAGAAGAGGATGTTCTATATAGATCTAAAGGGAATGATAACATCAGTTGAATTTCTACAATTTAAAACAATTTAATGTAGCATTGGTTTACATTATCATATTGCAAAACTTTAGATCTCCAAACCAACTCCTTAATTATCCTACCTTTGTAAAGACTTAAACATGCTATCATCCATTCCCATGTAACCTGAAAGTCTGATACATTTACAAACCAATACCCCAAGGCTTCAAAATGTTCATCAAGTTAGAAGAATTAATCTCTAAAAAAAAAAAAAAAACACCCTTTTTTTATTGCCTGCATTTCTAAGACTGCATTTGTTCATTGACAGTTTTAATACCTCTTGTATTTATGATATATCAAAAATGTCTATGTCCTAGGATTTTTTATTACAATTCTAAATGTATACCTAGCCTTTAAATACTTTGCTTTTGTGCATTATCTCAACATGCCACTGATACCTATTTAATGTTGGTAAGAGACAGGATATTGTTTCTCTACTCAGTATCGTATTTTGAATTTATAAGCAATATATCTGACCCCATTTGAAATAAAATAAAAAACATTTGAAAATTTATGTTAAAGATAATGATTTCTCTTTCTGATGAAGATTTGTGACTTAGAAAGCATCAAAACTTCCACCTGTTCAAATTGTGTTCAAATTCTGAGTTATGTAGCTTTACTTATAGAATATTATGAATAATTTGAATATTTTCATTCTGTGCATCTAGAGGTCAAATGAATTTTAGAGTTCTAAAAAATACTAAAAGCAGTCTCCTTTATGACTTCTTATCTTCCTTAATGCTGAATATGTTCTCCCTTGAGAAAGCAGAAATGGTCACATAGAAGATGGCTGTGTTAGGAATAATGCGTCAATAGTACTTAAGGAAAAAAATGGTAAAAAAAGTATGAAAATAAGAGTTTCAAAAAGGAAAAATAGTTCTGTGTGGAGAATGTTGAGGAGATATACAGACAAGTAAAAAGTATGAAAAAGAAAACTGCGTAGGGAAAAAAGTGTGGGTTGCATGGAGTATCTGAAAAAAAAAAAAAAGACAAATGAAGGTACCAAGACTACACTGACACAATTTACCTTAAGGGATGCTCATGAGGGAAATTAATAAACTTTCCAACAATGTACAAAGCCTCCTAACAAATGAGGTTCTAGTCAAAACAAACCAACCTGATGCTTTTCTTCATCTGCTTTGTCTTCATGTGCTTCTTGACTATTTCCTTTTTTTTGAACAGTAACCAGCTCTCCAGCAAAGTCATCTTTCTGCCACATGAAAAGAAGATTAAGTTGATACACAACAGAAGACAGTAATCAGTAGTTTCACACTGACTTGTACTCAGTGCAATGGTGTAGCACATCGTCAGTAAAAGTGTATGCTACTTATGACAAACATATTCAACAGAACCTAATTCATTCATTCCTGAGTGAAAAAAGGCAACATATTTCAAAGCTAAGGGCTTTGTTTCAGAGGAAGGGAAGTATAAGGCACCCTAAGGCTGCAGAAATCAAGTGCTTCACCAAGAATCTGAGGAATACTAATCAATTTGTACAGGGCATAAAGAATGAAAAATGAAGGATACACAGTATGACATTCTCCTTTCAATTGTTGCTGTTTAAAAAATGACAGGAAATTGAATTCCTATTCATGGCATTCCATACTCTTGGTGCCTATTTGTTTGGCTAATTTGCTACATTATTTCTGTCTCATAAGATTCATACGTAACTACTGACTGCAAATGTACAATCAAAATATTAGTCTTAAAATCTTAGACTATGCATTTATAATAAAAAGGAACATCTGTCATTTGAAGAAAATTGCAGAACTACTCTGTTGCAGAAAATTTCCTTGTCATAATACTCAGTTTGAGTATTAAGTCCTTTTTTTCTTTTAATAATATCTAAGATGAATGAAAGATTAATGAATAATGAATGATGAATGAATGATTAATGAATAAATACTTTGTGTGTGCGAGGGGGGAGAAGAATGTTCTCCAAATAACTCTCTTTAATAGATAACTTCATAATTAGCAAAATTAGTCAAAGTATTATTTTGAACTAGCAAAAAAAGATTAAAAGATGAAGCCCTGTCATGGCAGAATCTGGAGCTATTGATGTACACCTTACTATTTAGATACATGCGAACTGAGAGAAGAATCTTGAAAAAATAGTTACATACACTGAAATTTCTTCACGCTAGTAGTGAAAAGCAAAGCTTTCTTTCTATTTACTTAAAGACTTTTGGAACTCACTTGTGTCTAGAGGCAATAAGAGATGCCAAGATACGTTAATGGATAATCTGAGTGTTAAGCATTTTCTATACTACAGGAAATAATGGAAAAATTGCAACAGCACAAAGTGAAACAGCATGCAACACCAACAGGATATTTGAGCATCTTATGTATTCCAGCTTCACAGAATTACTCCGTCAAGTATCACTGCACATGGTTTGATACATTACTTTGAGAGTGAGGCAGGATGGAGTAAACTGTGTCTATATTACAGAAATTTATCCCTCCATCACCCACTTCCTGTAACTAATCAGCTGTGCTTAAAGAAGCTTACAGGAATACAAAACGAAGATATTTGTTGTCATCCTTAACATTTATAAGCCAGGCTTTTCTAGCTTAAATGACTTTGGTTTTAACACAATTTGTGTTTTGGTGTGATTTTTCCTGTTATGAAATAAGTTGGGTTGTTTGGCAGTCTTTAAATTTGGCACTAATCTGTACTTCAGAGCTGAGAAAAGCGTGACATTCTTCCCTAAAAGTTACTTGAAAGATATAACAAAAAGAAGTCCAAAAGAAAAACAAACAAATAAAATCAACAACAAAAACAGGGTGAATAACTAGTGCACAAAGAAGTGGCGTTTCACTGTTTTGTTATGACTGCTGTTCTTGGACAAACGAACCAAGGAATATTTCAATACAGAAGATCATCAATGGCATAAGTACTGTATTAGTAGTTCAGACACTAAACCTGATATATTCATGCAGATACTACATATTCCCAAGGCAAAAGAAAAATACCTGAATCTCCCTAAATTCTCTCAGCGATCTACACAACTCATCAACAGAATTAAGGATTTCTTTGTACTTTGATACAGCTTTTTCAACATACTTATTTCCTTCTTCAAAACCTGAAATGGGAAAACAAAGCTTCTTTCAATGAAAAGAAAACAGAAAAATACAAGCCTCCCCCCCAAAAAATAGCAAGCCATAATACCTCAGAGAAACATATAACAATGAATGTAGTTCATAACCTCCATATAGTAAGTATATTTTAAATCTGTTTTATTTTGCTGAAGGAGCTCTGTAGTATAGAGAAATGCAGTTTCCTATTACTAGTTTTCTTGACATCCTGCCTCATAGTATCTGCAAGTCTTCTACTGGGTTTCTCCTTGATGAAAATTACTACTACGTGGTCAGTGACACCACTTGAAAAAGTGCTGGCCTCAAACTGTTTCCTGAACTACCAGACTGATTATATAGCTAGAAGACATTTGAATCCCTATTATAAGATATAAAAAAAAAAACAAAAGTGGGATGGAAAAGTTTTTTTCCCCAAACTAAGTAAATAAAAAAAAAAGCACAAAGCAGCTTCTTTCCCCCAACATTCCTAATAAGATAGTGAGATCATTTTAAGAGTCCATTCTGCCAACATATTCTCCACAGATAAGAATGTTTAAAATGTTTAGAGGGTTAAAAATTAAGACAAAAAAAGATCGGTTCGCTAATTAGTCTTCCCAACACCAAGTCAGAGAAATTTGAAAGCACAGTTCGTTGAAATTTTATCAGATTTGTTATTTGACTTTATAAGCTGCACATTATCCTTCCACATTTGGATAGACACTTTATCTTTGAATAAAGTAACTTCAACAGGTATAGAAGCTGTGAGCTGGAGAAAAAAGAAAAACATTAAGTTGGCTGACCTGCATTCTTTTCAGTCAACAAATCAATGTTCTCAATTGATACAACTGCATGTACAATTTTTACATAGTGCACTTTTTTTTTGGAAATATATAAAAATTAGCAATCAAATACCACTAGCTAGTCACAACACTAAAAATTCATCCATCATTAATGCATAACTCTTTAACATACTTTGACTTCAAAGATTTAGTCTGCTACAAGTAATCATGAGCCATGAAGTCTTTATTCCAAACTCATAAATATTATTCATGTTCAGATTACAAGGTGAGCACAGTCTGCATACTCCATAGGGAAAACCAAGAAATACCAGGCTGCTGAGTACTTCTGTATTTTTATTTTTTTATTACTTTCCCTGAAATCCTTCACATTTTCAAGTCTATACTCTATAACTTTTGTTGTTTTTAACTTTGTGAAGAGTTTTATTCTTAAGTCAACAAATCTAGAAATCTGCTTCCTTTTGTCCTAAACAACTGTATGTGATGTTCCTGAGGTTTTTTTTTCCCCCATTGTTACTAGATAGATCCTTACCATATAACTGTTCAGCCAGATCTATAATCTGCTGAAACTTCTCTTCTTGTTGAGGCACTGTAGACTCAATAAACTTATTGAATTGCTTGTAGAGGGTCTCCACTGCTTCTCTGGTTTTGCATTCAGCGGAATACTTGCCAACTCTAACGACTGTTGCACTAACATCTTCAAAGCAAAATTGACACTGAAGTAGATCGAAAAGGATAAACGCTGTATCAGAATGAGTATCAGCACTTCAAGCTTTTATAAAATAGATTAAGCTATTATAATTTCAGTAACCAGTGGCATAGATTTTGCCTTAAATACTGTGAACACAGCTAAACTTCAAAAACATTTTTCATTATGAATGTTGTTGCAAATATTAAAAGCTGTTCCATTTTCTTTAAACACTAGATTCATAAGTTAAAGTTTCTGCAAACATGTTTTAACTCCAAGTTCTTTCTATTTTATATATTAGCTGCCTAACTGCAGACTTTGTATCATGGCCTAAGCAAGGTTGCTTAGATTTAGTTCACTGGCAAAACAGTCATTAAAGATTATGAGAATCTTTCAACAAATGAGAAAGGGCTTTAGAATGTACCCTTAATAAATATTTTTGGTTAATAATACTGAAGAGATCATTTAATCTCTTACTTACTCAACATCTGTATTACATCATCACAGGAAGTAGCTAATAATTGACTTAATTTTAATTGACATTAAAGTCAGCATTTAAGATTATACCTATATCTGAAATTTTTGAATAAGTTCTACTTCACACTGAGTAAGAAGACATCTTAAAGACTATCTCTGGAAAATAATCTCTTTTTCCCAAAGTATAAAGCTGGATGTGGGTGTTAATGTAAATCCACAACATAAATTGGATTGCTAGCTTACATGAAATGACACATTTATCTGATCAGTAAACAATGAAAACACTTTATTATTACTATCCATTACTATCATTAAGGGAATTTATTCATCATGCATTTAGATGAACTTGGAGATCAGTGTTATTTCTAAAGATAAACAGTGATGACAGGAATGTGCTTGACACACAGATGCACCAACACAGTACAGCAAGAAGGAAAGTATTGCTACAAACTATTGCTAAAAACTATACGGCAATTCAAAAAATGAAAGGCAGTCTTCAGGTGTATTAAAACCAAGTTAGAGAATTCTGCAAAGCAGACTGCTCTCTAGGAAAAAAAATACTTAATTTACCAATTAAGTATATTAAAGATGTACGGATATAATAACGTATATAGAATATTATTATATATAATATGCATAAAATATTTTGCTGCTGTTAAGGTATCAAACATTTTACATTTCAATTCCAGAACTGCACACTTTATAGGCAACTCTTTCCGACAGCTAACAAATTGATTATCATGATGACTTCGCTCTTGTGATTTGACAGCTGTTAAAGAATGCCTTGTGGCTCTGTGTTGCCCCAGAATACTTACAGAAAATGAGCCCAAAAATAAAGTACGATTACAGACGTACTGAATCACCATGAAAGTCATATGGCAGTGGAGGACTCAGTCTTAAGAATAGCAGCACAAGAATACAGTCAAATTCCATGTTCAGCCCCCCCCCACCTCTACAAGGTTACAGAAAAAAAGCAAAAGCAAATCCATATTTCCATCAATCTACTATATTTGGAAGCCGTATATTTTATTTCTTGTTAGAAACACTCATCATCTATAACCCAATCCTGAGTCACAATTACAGCCATAGGCTTACTAGTACCTCTTCCATCATGAGTTGCAGACGCTCCGTGAGGCCCAGATTTTGCTTATAATCCTCCACAACTCCGCCAAAATCATTTAGCTGTTTTTGTAACTCACTAATTGACACCAACATGACTCTAACATTGGGTTCATTTGTTACAGCGTCTACTAATTTCTTCTCTAAATTATCCATCTTCTTTTTAAGAATCTGTTTAAAAGATGTACCAATACCACAAATAAGTATTTCCAGTTCTGAAACTGTAAGTTAAAAATATGTAAAATGCACAAATCTACTTTCACTTCTGGGTTTTAAAATAAGTAGTATAAGATGCATTTCCAAATGCAAGACAAGCTGAAGGGCCTCTATACTACTGACTGAAATAAACATATTGCTAAATATTCAATTAAATTTTCAACATATAAACAAAAATCCGTATGATTTAAACATTGAATCTTGAATAATGTTCACAAAATCTGCATATGAAAAACAAATATTACTCAGCCTTTAGTCTCTTAATTTGGTAGAATACAAGTCAATTTAAACATAGTCATTTATGCCCTACAATATGTAATATTGCATAAGAATCTGATTTAAACAACATTGGTGATAATCTAACATAACCCCAAAGGAAAACATATTCATACTAGTACTTAGTGACATCTGACATAAACATAATGAGTAGGTTCTAGGATCACATGGTTTATGTCTACACATACACATTTATATATTTTACATCCTAGTTTTTCCAGTTGATCAAGACCTCACTGGGACGACAGTTATAAAAATGATGTAAAAAAGACGGGTGCTTGATTTTATCTTGGAATGAGAGACTGGTTTGAAATAAAAAGAATTTAATGAACTGTCCACATACATACTATTTCCCTAAATAGCTACATGAACACTCCACAGTTTCACGAAAGGATGTTGTAGCAAGGTGTGTGTCAGTCTCTTTTGTCAGGTGAAAAGTAATAGAATGTAAGGAAACAGCCTGAAGTTTAGATTAGATGTCATGGAGAGTTTCTTCACAGAAAGAGTGGCTAGGCACCAGAAAAAGTTGCCTGACCAGTAGAGAAGTGTCAGAATTGCCAACTTGGGAGATACTTAAGAGACATGTGAGTTTGATGCTTCAGGGACATGGCTAAGTAGTAGACATGTAGTGCTATGCAATGACTGGACTTGCTGATCTTATGGGTCTTTTCCTTCCTAAACGATTCTGTGATTCTCAAAATATGCACTGGTATGATGAGTGTTGTCAGCCGATCATGGGAGATAATTATTGTTCTCTACTCAGAACTGGTGAGGCTGCATACATTGGAGTGCTGTGTCCAGTTCTCGCTCTCCAGTACAAGAAAGACCTGAACATATTGAAGCACATTCAGCAACAGGCTAGAAAGATGATCAAGGGACTGAGTATGCAATATCCAGTATTCAGCTGGACAGTGCAACATGTTTCTTTGTATAGTTGAATGTCCAGTTGAATAGTGGATGTTACACAGAGAAACCTGTTATTGTAGATCCTTCTCTAAGCAAGAAGACTGGACTAGATAGCCTGCAGAGAGTCCCTTCCAACCTCACTGATTAAGTGATCTGAATAATCAAGGAGAAAAGTTGTAGAAAGAATAAGACAAGAAATAGTGAGAGCAGAATCACAGAAGCTACTGAAAATTTTGAGAAAAACTGTGAAAAGAAAACTTGCAGGGCAAGTGAACTGAAAAGCATTTTCTCCGGCTAAAAAAAGGGCAATTTGGTTTCTAAGAAGATCACTGGAAGATTTGGAAGAAGAATTTCTGGTGACTGCAAAGAGTAGGTGGGGCCAGAAGAGTTTAAGGTTCCAATAAGCAACTCTAGGCAACGGGAACAGAAAAGGGCTCTGAAGGCCAGAATATTGAAATGAGAAAGGAAAGCAGCTGGATGTAAAAGGAAATACACATATTGATTGTTCATGAATTTGATGGGATATTGGTTTTACTTAATTATTTATTTGTATTAAGGAGAGGGAAGAGGAAATAATAAATGGTTAAATAATAATGAAATGAAGGATAAAGAGTGAACAATAGGAAGTCTAGAGTTGGGGTGATAATGAAGGAAGCAGAACAATTAAAAATATCTGTGATTGAGACAAGGAAATGATATCAAGGGGAACATAAAAGATTTTGCATTTCCTCTGATTCCTTGGCATAGGCTACAGCAATTCAAACAATCAAATATTTATAATACTAAAGTTTCTAATATTACCTGTATTTTCTCAGCATATGTATCAACTTGCTGAATCTGTATTTTAAGTGCTTTTAAATTTCGAGCTTTTTCAGTTTTCTTAATATAGTTAAACTTCAAATTGTTGAATTTCTTTTTGAGGTCCTTAAATGATTCTCTAAGCTGAAAAAGAGCAATCATATTTGTCAGTAAAAGAAAAAATACTCTTCTGCTTAGCTTGTTTTATTCCCCCCCCACAGGCTATCCACAGTTTGAACAATGAATATTTAATACAGAAACTATTAACACTGTGTCATCTCATAAGACATCTTTATATCGTCAGAATTTTTTTCAAGTGGGGAAAACACAATCTTTTTATGTCAGAATTTATTCATTCTGGGTATTGAGTATTGTTTCCAGAATGGCTGAGGCAAAAAGCTTGAGATTTGTGCTCAGACAACCTAGTCCTGGAGCATTCGCTTCAACTACTATGAGATTACTTTCAGGTTCTGTAGTCCCTTTGGTAGCCAGTATAGCCACATTTAGTTTCCAGAAGAAAAAAAAGATATATATTGGTATTTACTTACAATGCCTTTATCCTACAATATTTCAATTTTTTTTTTTTTTTCAAATAGAAAAGAATTTTTATAATAGAAAACAATGTTATTGTTATACTGGAAATTGATTAACAGAGAAAAAAGTTGATAGGTTTACTGACCATTCAGTGATTCTATAATCCTTGCACTACAGCAGAAAATAGTATTGGAAAATAAAATGGATGGAAACGATATTTAGTATTAGCAGAAGCTCTGCTTCTCAGGGGATTAAACAGGTGTTCAGTTCTATATACTGTGGTAGTCTAAACATCCCAGTCTGATTACTCACAGCATATGAATTCAGTTCTTTGCGAGGTCAGGATGTAGACTATATATGAGCACCTGAATTTCAGTAACTATTCTATTTCCTCTTTCTTTTTTTCCTCTCTAACTCCAATTATTTATTTGCTTCAATGTCGTTTTACAGGTGTGTCCTTAATAAACCGTGTTTCATTCTTTGCAGTAGTGGCATTCTATAAAGCGGCATATCAAAGTATCATAAAGTATCTTCAAAGTACTGTGAATTTAAGTGTAAAATGGTATGTTTTCCCTCAAAGTTACACAATTTTTTTTTCATTTACAACTGCAAAATATATTGCAGTTATTTTTGAATGCCTTTAAACAGTAGGAAGAGCCAGGCAAGTGGAAAAAAAAAAAAAAAAATCTGCTACAGTAAGCTGCTAATACCTCAGAAGAGGTATTTTAACTTTTGAATTCCAAAATAAATACAAATCCTTCAAAAGTGTTCACAAAAATCGAAAAGGAAGAAAAAACTTGAAAGCTTTTTGTGAATTTCACACCTTTTAGAAGCTGACAATCTTTTGTGTTTAGAACATAGAATAAATTCTAAAAAATTATACTTATCTAAAGGAAATGATATCAAAGAAATATGTCCACTGAAACAACTCAGGTTCTGCCAGCTGCACATACATGAAAAATAATTACACTTGATAAATTTAACAGCTTCAGGTGAACACCCACAATTTAATACTTCATTAAAATATTTGAAACTTTTTTGTTTAAATTAGAGTCATACTGTCTCCCTGAGTAATACCCCTAAGAACCCAAGGAGTACTGAATGCTCATTCTGCTGCTGACACTGGAAAAGCTAGCTATTTACCTTTGTTATTACGCATTAATGTTAATCCATCAAGAAATATCTTTTTCATTTTCATTTCATCTAGGGGGACTCTATTACATTACCTCAGCACTGAACAGTCTGATGGTATTCATTCAGTATAATAAAAGCAAAACCAGTTCTATCATTTACACTGTGAACTCCAATCAGTTTAAGCTCTTTATCCCACCTAAGGATACTGAATAATAAAACCTATCTGTCAGCACAGTTAATAAAACCACCTCTGTAGAATAATATTTTGTATTCAAAACAAAGCCTTATTCACTAATTTTGAGGAAAAACAAGAGATGACTAAGAGTTCTCTTCAGTTTATTTCGGTGGCTTATTGCAGATACATCAGCTACTGATCTGTTACTAAGGACAGAGGCTCTCCTCAAAGCATGCGAAATAAGATCGCCTTGTTTCAGATATGATGGCTCATGTGTCAAAGGTCTGCAGCTGCTGCCACTCTTCTCTTTTAGCCTCAGTGGAAAACCAGATTCAGCTCAGACTTGCATGTTATCCTCGGAGCACATGTACACAACTTTCGCTCATATCAGCAACTTTACCAGGGCACAATATATGGCTCAATCGTTAGAAAACTGAAATTGAAACATATCTCCATTTTCTAGTATTTCCTGCAAAATACAATGAGAATTAAAGTATCTATGCACACTAATACGCTCTAATGACTTCAGCCAAGTTTAATGGAACTTTGACTTCTCCATTGTGTCATAGTCATTTATCAGGCAGCTGTTCCTAACTATAGTTGGGCTGTCATGAACAGAGAATGATGGTGGAGAGGGTTTTAGATGTCAGTCACTAAGATTTATCACATAACTATGATACACATGAAAAAAACAGTTTATAAACAACTGCTTTAAACACGTTTTTGTTAACAGTACAATTCCACTATAGTGCTTTGATTTCTAGTCTCTCTAGGAGGCACTTCAACATTATTATCCACTTAACAGAATTAACTACAAGTAAGAATTACATTACGAGATAACAGTTCCTACTGATTTGTGAACTAAGGTAGCTCATCACCATTAAAGTGCTGTAAATTCACGTTTTTCATAAGGAATCGGAAAGAAAAGAATTGATCTGATTGGGAGAGCAGAGAACCTACTTTAGGATCTGTTATTCTTTCACTGCAGTCTTTGTGGAAGAACACAAAAGTTACTGATAAAAGTAAAAAGTCTTCTGCAGTGCAAGGGTTATCACGTGTACGTAACCCTGCTACTTTTAACCTCACGTATAGTTTCAGCATAGCATTAAAACTAAATGAGGTTTGATTTAGCTCTGTCACAAATGATTGCAGTGTAATGCAGTGGTGTTTTGGCTCTCCGTAAGTATAGTAGATAGGGAAGAAATTATCAGAAGTCTGCCAGATATTAGCAATATTCAAATTAATCTCCAATGTTAAAATTAACAGACTACGAAATAGTAAGTGAATGCTCATAACTTGAGGATTACGGAACTAGTTCTTAATTCTTCATTTAAAAAATGAACAAAAATAAAGATGAATTAATGCATATACACCTACATTATCTTAGTTTTGCTGAGGAAATTTCTTTTATATTAACTTCTAGTAGAAATGGGATATAGTTTAAAAAGTATTCTCCCTGAATATGGCCAGCCTTACAGGCAAGATATTGAGCAAATAATTCCCTTTTCTTCAGCAATCTTGGGGAGCTTTCATCAAGAAAACGAGAATATTTTAATTCAAACTTCAAACATTCTGAACATGAAATGCTAATGTCGTCAGCGTTTCATTTAAGCAGCTCACTCTGGGAAAATTCATTCTGGGGAATGCGTCCCAAATTTTTGCTGAGATATGGCTTTACATTTTATCTGCTAAATAGCGAGTGAACTTATAATTGGCCTGCTATGATGCTACATTAATAGTCACATTAACTTTTCCTAACCTAAATCCTGTAATACTACATTCCACTATCTTATGTCAAGGAATGCTTTTTCCTTTAACAATTTTTCTAAGTATTAGACCTTAGGTTACTGACAAAATATCAGGAACTGAAGTATTCTGAATTTCTCCTCAAAAGATTGAAAGCTATTACTGACACAAGAAACAGCCTTATAATCACAATTTCCGTAAATTCTACTTTTGTTTCAAACTTCAGCTTCATTAAAAAAAAAGACATCTGGAGACCCACACATTTCAGGTAAAACTGACAAAGATGAAAATCAAAGAAAATGTAGCTGCTCTATTTCCAGTGCTCTCAGTACAGTAAAAGAACTTCATTGTCAGCCCAAAATCTTTTTATAATCCTCAACTGCAGAGTTACAGACCATAGGCTATCGTTGCTACTATCAAAGTTTGCTTACAAGATGAAAATTAACTTTTCTCTACGTACACAATGGATCTAGGAGAAAGGCAAACAGCAATATGTATTGCTGAACACAAAAGCCCTTTTAACAGGTATTTTTTTCATTTACCTCATTTATTTCCTCTTGACTGATATAGTATTGGAAGTGCTGCGATAGTTCTTCCTCATACTTATCTGCTTTGGAGCTCCAGCTAATGCTGTCACACTCAAGTCGAGCAAGTTCTTGTTTCAGATTCTTCGCAGAAACATTCAAGCAATTCTAAACAGGGAATATACAAAAAAAAGTATGAAAATCAGGGCAATACTGATTCCATCAGTCTAAAATGCAAATTGCAAAACCAACTGATTGTTAGAGTAAGCAATAAAGAATATATGTCATAATTCCTGGATGCTTTGTTTCATTTGATGGCTGTGTACCTGCAAATTCTAAAAGCAGAAATAAAAAAAAGCTTAACTATTATAGAATCTCTGTTTTTCTTCCCTTTAAAAGGATTCTCAAAGTTATGTATTTATTTCATTCACTGTATTAATACATATTTTGCACATCTAAATGTCTAAGTTAGCTCTATAGTCTTCTTACATATTTAACATTGGTTTCATAGGTCATTATAATTCTACTCACAGGCTTCTGCACTGCAGACAAGATATCCACTCCCTGGTCAATAGCCAGCTTATAAAGCTGTCTGATATGCATATGTTTCTTTTGAGCATTCAAAAGGTAAGCTTTGGCATGGTGCACATCTTCAGGGACCACAGCAATTTCCGGAAAATCCAGTTCTCCTGATTTTGATAGACATTCCAGCTGGAATATATTAAACCAAAAATCAGTGTGTATTTTAAATGTGAATGGAAGCTTACCATTACATCATTACCCATAAGGTGCAATTAAATTTGGGTTTCTATCTTAATTTTAAGCTCTCAAAATTTCACACAGTTTTAGATCGTAAGTTTTATTCTGATCACCAGATATGTTAATGCTGTTCATTTGAAGAAAAAAGGAAAGATTACAGGCAGCAAAATAAAAAACAGATTAGCAGCAAAAGGAAAACATGCATTAAAGGATTTTACTCACTTCTTTCTTAACATGATGGAATTTAAGCGTCTTGTTGAAAATCTCATCATACTCTGTCATTGTGCTCTTCACCATTTGATGAAGGTGAATAAGCTCACTTATTCTTTCAGAATTCTCCTTCACAGGAAATACTTTCTGACTTGGCAACTCTAATAATTTCATCATGTACTCCAGCTCAGCATTCATTTGCTAACAAAAAAGAAGTAGAAAGTACACAAATATGTTTGCAAGATTTCCCTTACATTTGAAATATAACAGCCTCTGAATGGTAAATTATTGTAGGGAAAACTGCATTAAAAAAATCAAGTTCCCTACATTCGTTAGCTGAACCAACTGACTGCTATGTTGTCACGTGCAGGACAAAATGTTTTGCAATATGTAAGACTACAGTATTTCTAAGTCTCATACGAAAAAGCTGAAATACTTTACTTTTTCAGCAGAATCCAGCAGAAGGAGAGCTCAACTCTCACAAAAGAGAGAGGAACTGTCAACCCAGCAAAAAGAGCTCCTAAGCCAGTTGCAACCTCTTTGTTTTTGCAGCTGTAGACCAAAGAGCATGCCTACAGAGCTGTACTGCATGCAGACATCACCTCTCTCTACAAAACAGCACAGCTTACTAGTTGACTTGCAGGACTGTGAGGACTGTGAAACATGCATCACATGATGATGATGAATTTGGCATTTTTATTAATTTTTTTATTAAATGAGTATCTACAGTTACATTATTGTTAAGGAACCTAAATAAATGCTCTGTGTTCCACAACACAAGAATCTCCCCCCCCTCCCCCCCCCCCCATGAGCCCAGCTGAAAGAATTTTCAAAGATGCAAAGTAATATCAGACAACAAAATGGCAAGACAAAAACCTTTGAAAATGCTTCCAAGATCTTCATGTACCCTGGAATACTCAGTGGCCATCAACATTTGTAATTTTACAAAAATATTTTCCATCAGAAAACTTTTTTTTCTATGTTTCCATTGCCCAGTGAAAGACTGAAACATGAAAAAGGCCAGAGCAGAAGAAACAGCAATACTTTTTATACCTGAAGTCATGTAAAATTTTCATCCTGTGTGGGGTCAGGAGTTGGACTCAATAATCCTTGTTGGTCACTTCCAATTCAGGATACACTCTGATTCTATGAAATGCCTCTTTAAAACAGTCTTCTCCCTCACCCTGCTAGCCGCCCCTTTTGATGCAGCCCAGGATACTGTTGGCCTTTTGAGCTGCAAGCATGCACTACTGGATATCATGTCCAACATTTTCATCCATTAGAATCCTCAAGTCCTTCGCAGGGCTGCTCTCAGTGAATTCTTCTCAATCTGCACACATATTTGGGATTGCCCCAACTTAAGTGCTACATCTTGCACCTCATTAGGTTTTGGTGTGTCTGCTTTTCAAGTTTGTCCAGTTCCCTCTCTATAACATCAATTCATTCCATCACATCAACTGCATCACTCAAGCTTAGCTCATCAGCAAACTCATTGAGGGTGTGCTCAATCTCACTTTCTAGGTTATTGATAAAGATGTTGAAGAGCACTGGTCCCAAGACAGATCCCTGAAGGACACCACTCGTCACCAGCCTTCACTTGATGTTCAGATCTTGTTCAGACCACAACCCTGTGGCTGCAATCATCAAACCAATTTTTTATTCACCAAATAGTCCAGCTTTCAAAATCGTATCTTTCCAATTTAGAGACAAGGATGTAGTATGAGACCATGTCAAAGGCCTTACACAAGTCCAGGTTGACAACAACAACATAATGCTGATATATCATTGGTATGATGATTCAAACGTAGCTAACATTATACAAAGCATTCTGGGGACAGCAAAGGTAAGATATTTTCTCCCTGACCTCATCAACACACAAAATCTCTCTTCCAGAAAGATAATATAAAAGGTAATTAGTGTGGCTCCAAATTCTGTCTGAAAGCAAGGTTAGTACATGATCATTCACTGCACCAGTAAGAACATTTGAACTACTATGCACTTTAGGAGCTCAGTTTCTCACCTGAAACTGTGGCTTCATTTGGTTAAGTTTTTGTTGTTCTAAGGCAAGACAAACATAACTTCCAAGATCAACTGTTGATGTAAGTGTGAGTGCCTCTTGAAGAAACTGTAGACCATGCGTAGTCTAAAAAAATATTTTAGTGATATTTTAGCAATATCTCAGTATTTCTGTACAAAATAAAAAAGTTAGCCGAAATCTAAATTTGAAAGAACCATCCTCAACACAGACATGCATATGTTATCAGTAAATTTCATTAGAATAGATTATTAGTAGGAAAACCACTAGTTTTCATTAGTAGAAACTGAAATTATGAAGCCCTGTGACTAGAAGTTCTCAAATCTTTGTCCTTATGAACATTTGAGCTTAGTAGCTATAAAGAAACTAGTTTAGTAATTTAAGTTACAATAAGATGATGCTAGAAAAAAAACCAATTGAAATGACAACTCATAAGGTTTGAAAAGGGACAAAGATCAAAATCATCATCATTCTCAATGACAACCTGGGTAGTAAAACAGATTATGGAGAATTATCTTACTATTTCTCTTCCTAAAATAATATCTCTAATAGTTGGTAGTCACAAACTATTAACAATCTAGAAATAATTGTCACAATTGCTTTCTTTGTATTTTATTTACCTTATTTAGTTGCTCTTCCAATATCCAGCACTGTTGCCTGATAGGTTTTCCTTGATTAATTTTAAAATTCCAGATTGCCCAAAGATCAGTCAGTTCTTTCTTTTCTTTACTCAAATTGATAATGGTCTCTTCTATAACTTGTACAGATTTTTCTACTTTTAATATTAAGCCGTCACTTATCTGGTAAATAAATAAGAACACATTTTCCACCATTTGTATTAAAAATATACAATACAACCTCATAATATTAAAATATTTAGAACATTTAATAAAAAGCAAATATTTTAGGATAACTCCTTTGAAAATTTTTGGTACTCTACATGCATTTAAACACACTACTCTCTTAGTAATAGACATAGCTGAATAGATTTCCTATACTGAGGCTGTAAGTACTATTATTTTTTTAAATCCAGAACAAGTCAGTAATGATCTAATTATTGCCATCTGATAACAGTTCAAATGCTCATACAAAATTCGGAATTATTTTTGAACTGACAGAACTACCCAGAAACAGCCTTCTGGGGAATAGCAGCTGGATGATGATAGGAACAAAGGACAGACCACCCTGTGCTGACAACTATAGCAGCAGCAAAGCATGGGAGACTGTTCAGCATTTGAACATTGGCAGGTTTTCCTCTTTTTAACAGAGCTCAAAGACTGTAGCAAACCTGATAATGCTGTTGCTGCTTTTCTCATTTAAAGACCTTCTCTTTTAAGAAAAATTGAGCTTGTAAATTACTAGTTTGGTCTGTATCACTTCCAGGCCTTTAGAGAGAACATCTGAAGATACACATATACTTTAAGTAATTTCATAGAATAAAATCACAGAATCATTAAGGTTGGAAAAGACCTCTATAATAATCTAGTCCAACCATCAATCCATCATTACCATGCCTCTCAGTGTTACATCTGCCCTTTTCTTGAACACTTCCAGGAACAGTGACTCCACCACCTTCCTGGGCAGCCTGTTCCAACACTTCATCACTCTTCCTGAAAAGAAATTCTTCCTAATATCCAACCTGAACCTCCACTGATGCAACTTGAGGCCATTCTGTCTAGTCCCATTGCTAGTTATGCAGGAAAGGTCAACCCTCACCTTGCCACAATTTCCTTTCAGGCAATTGTAGAAAGCAATAACATCTCTCCTGAGCCTCCTCATCTCCAGATTAAACAATCCCAGTTCCCTCAGCTGCTCTTCATGCAACTTCATTTTCAGACATATTCAGCTTACTGTTGCTCTGAATAGTTTATCCTTGCCTGGCTGTATTCAGATCTGACAGCACACACTTCAGCCCTCACTAGCTGCCTCAGTACCTTCCTTAAGCAATTTTTTCCACACCATTTTCCCTTCCTCATCCTCTCAGCTCATTGTGACTGGTCCCTTATCTCTCTCATAAAAGCAGAATTAACAGCTGCATATCCATGCTGTCTACATTAATTGAGACCACAGTTTACAAGGCATGGCATAGATAGTGAATCTCAAGCAATCATCTCATGAAGAGGTGCTAGAAAATTAGATTGAAATGCCTAGGCAGTGCAGCTTATTTCAAGAAAAAAAAAAATGTAAATAAATCAGGAATTATTATCTGTGTATAAAGAAGCAGCTCCAGTATCCATTTTCTTAGAACTGCATACACTTACATTGCGGAAGACTGACTCTTAGTGGAAGTAAAAAAAGCCAAATATCACACTTACATCTCTTCTGCTTTCCAACATGAACTAAATTTATACATCCACATATTATGTTTAGTATGTGTTCTGGCTCACTCGTTAATAGTCACCATTATAATACCATTATCACTCATATAAGACTTCAATATCTTATAAATGTATACCTGCCTTTGTACCTTTAAAATCAGGTAATGGTGAAGTCACAATCCATCAGTCACAGAACTGGGATTAAGCCCTAACAGAGGCGAACATTAAATATTCAGTGCAATTTATCAAATTATACTAATTTATATAGAAAACAAGTGGCTAATTCCCTCCTGCTAGGGAAAAAAAGGATACAGAAGTAATTATTGATGAAATCTTCCAGAATTCTTATGATTTCTGCTCGGTTTATACAAGCTTTCCTACACATCAGCTGGGATAGGATACACATCAACCCATGAACTTGACTATTTGCTGCAGATTTATCATAGATGTATCTGTGTCCATAAGGATTTTGTTCTATGCAACTAATATCATCAACAAGCACATCACCAGTATATACCATGCATGGTACGATTTCAGTAAAATTTCAGCTTTTCAGAAGCAAAAGAAACAGTGCCACTAGCTATATATTCTATGCTGTCCTATGCAACATATTCTCTGCAGAACAAGAAATATTTTCACTTCAAACTTTGGGAGATTAGTTCTACCTCCAGAATTACTCCATCTATTTCATACATTGTTGTGTATTAAAGTGTTTGATCACCTTACAAGCATTTCAAGTTTTAACTTTCCCTCACTTTGATTTTGTAAACATTAACACTTCCAAATCAGTTTTTTTTACAACATCATTTTCTGAAAATACAGATAACTACATTTCTCAGAATGAGCATTTATTTATTTTATGAATTGGGAATGAGGAACTTTTTTTAAAATTATTTTGTCCTAGATTTAACTGTAATTTCATAGAAACATCTCAATCATTTCATTTTCTTCCTAACTTCTCCTCTTCCTTATACATGCACTGAATCAGAACAAATGCACTTTTGCTTTAGGCATGCTCTTTTATGAAGGTTAGAAGAATCTATACATCTGTCATATTCATAGAATCCTATAATTTGAATTTATTCCATGAGAAAGGTGGTAACTCCATGACATAAAAGTCTCACCGTATTTACTAAATTAAGAAAAACGCGACCCAGATTTTCAGTGGAAAAAAACTTCTCTATAGATTCTTGCCACTTTGTATTAACTGACTCCATTGCATTTTTATTTTCAGCCCCCCTGCTTGTTTGCAGAGGCTCTGCTTGATAGAATTCCTTCAGATTTTGAATGTAGTCATTCACCTGTGAGAGATGGAAAATAAACATTTCTTTTTAAATCACAAATTCAGTTGCTATAGTCAGAAGGTATATAGACAATGAAGTTGAAGATAAAAGTCAGGCTATACTGAGCTGTTTACAGATTTTAAAATCTTTCTCCCCAAGACCTATAATGATACTAAACAACATTCAAATTAAGTAATCTGTAAACCAATAGTTGAAAGCAGACAAATAATTTCTGTCACGGATGTTTACATGTGTTATATACCAGCATAGCGAGCAATTATTTTCAAATATGGGTTTAATATGAAGTAAATTATATTAGCAATAACTAGTAGCAAGTGCAATCTAGTTATTGACTATTTAAACTCAAGGTATCAAATATTATTGCTATTTTTATCTAGTACATCCTACTCCTTTGTCAATTTCTCCCTAAAGAAACAAGTGTTGCAGAATATTAAAACCAACATTACACCAAAATAAAAAGTGATGCTTAAGGCAATTAATAACACAGAATTACGTTACTGCATGGATTATACAGTCCCTTTTTAAATCCATACAAATTAGCACTTCAGAAGACACACAGATTGTTATAAATACCTATACCAACATATAAGATAAATATATTGACAAATATTTAAGATATGAAAATAATCAATCAATTTTTATTATGTATATAATGAGATACCAAAAGAGCACATGAGAAAAAGCAAAAACTCAATTATAATAGTTCCTATGATGATGATTTAAATCACTAGAAAATCTGTACATTGGCTAATTATTACGGTGATTAAAGTTCAATGATCAGGGCCACTTTCCAGATGGTACAGATCTCCTCTAAAGCAGAAATAAGCTTACAAATACTTGGAGTGCTACTGTGGCACAGCACTTAAAGGATTTGTATTATTTAAAATAAAGCAAATGTTTGATTACAAGATTTTTCACAATTGAAACAGAATAAGTAGGAAGCCTATACCTCCAATGAAGACTTTAAAAAGGCCACATAAGTTGTTAGAATTTCTATTTTTGTACAAATATTTCTTTCAGCTTTTTTCAGTTCTTCATTCAAGAAATCAGTTTTGGTTTTAAAAGCTACCACTTGCTCAGGTTCAAACTCTTTCATGTCTTTGATGATTCCCTCAGCTTCTCCCAGTTCACATGAAGTTTCCTTTCAAGATACAATTGTAGAACAAAATGTATGACTACAAAGCACTTGTCGATATTGATATCACATTGTTAATTTTCATTAGCATCACTATTTTTCTGTACAATTCAATTAACTTTGTTGAAGAGCTCAATGTTCCCATTATGTGCTGAAATAAAATATTACAAGAAGGAAATGGTTTAACACTAAGAACTGTTTGTCATTGAAGGTAGCCATTAAGATCGGAAAGGAACAGGAATCTCAGTATACAGATGAAGTTAGCCACTTCATAAAGCAAGAACAAAAACAAAGTGTTTCACAGAGGAACACAACCAACCAGACCAATACATTACCATTTATAAACAGTATAGAATAATTTTCTGAACTGATTTCTGAGTTTAACTCCATCTTAGCAGCTTCTGTTTGATACCTATTTTTAAAAGTACTATGTCCACTCTAGAGCGTAACTGGGTATTTGTGAGTCTACTGCTGTAGTAGTTTGCATTTATTTCTAAAAATATTTAATGTTAATAAATCTGAGTACTTTTTTTTTTTTTTTTTACCTTTATTTGATTTGCCAGCTCAAGGTGTTCATTCAAAATTCTTTCTGACTCTGACAGATGGGAACCAACCTCCACATCGACTGCAAGCCTTGAGGTGATTTTTTTAATTGACTGCAGTACCTATATTTGAAAACATTATGTAGTTAATTTACAAGACAAGATGTATATAGACAAGTATAGGAAATCAGTTTACAGTGGAAAAAAGAGAAGTAACACTTACTTGATACCGTTTAAACTCTGTGCTTTGTATAGTCAGAGAAATTAAGAATAAAATTCTACTATTTCACACCTAACAGTACAGTCAGAAATAAAAGAAAACATTCCCATCTGCACTCATTTTACTGGCAGTTCTTTTCTTTGTCCCAGGTATTCCATGGAGTCTCGCTAATTCAGTAGGACAACAGTATTAAAACCTAAGTACGACTGCATTGTCATAAATACTTTTATTACAATCCATTTTACAAAAACACCACACAACTTTTTTTCCAGAAAGTACATTTAAAGCTTCTCTCCCAAGCTAAAAGATCTATTACCACACAGATTTGTGTACAAAATGTTATTTCATTGTCACAATAAATGATTCTCTGGACAGTTGAATTTAGCATTTTAGCACTTCTCTGGAATACTTTATTGTTAGGAGAAGGTTGGAATGGAGAGTGTTTTGCTTGGGAGCAATCTAACAATAATTGGTAACATGTTCTCATGAAAAAAACCTGCATTTTTCAATATAGATTTACGTTCATTGCTTGTGATAACAGCATTCAGCATTTTAACTATAAAAGCATGCTAACAAACCAGTGTGCTATTTGTAATTGAGTCAAATTTAATATTCACGTAGTTAAACGATGGAAATGCAATGCACTGGTTGTGAATACAATAACATGAAGGAATGTTACAGTGTACCTTATTTAGATGATCTTCAAGTGAGACAGTCCACTGTTGCTTCTTCAACATGAGTTCTTTATCATCTGGACACTGCCTGATCAGTTGATCCTCTTTTTTCTTAACATTCTCTATCGCTCTCTGAATCCCTATTACCCAAGAGCTAAAATGGATAAGTGCAAGTGTTAGTATTTCTCAGTTTTGCTCAGCAAGCAGGCTTTCAATGATTAAGCAAACAAACTTCCTGTTGATTTGTATGACAAAGGATTTCATGAGAATTTTAAACTGTGACCCTTATAAGAAAAGAAAAATAACCAAGAGGAATATAAAAATGAATGCCAACAAAACTGATAACAAGTAGAATACAGGGATGACATCTCCAAACAAATCACTGGAAGTAAGACTTGCATGCTCTATACCCTGATCCAATGAGAAATGCATTATTTCATAAATAGTTTCAAGGTAGTATTACTAACACCACTGGAACTCTCTAGAAACTGAGACCACAAATGGAAAGGTCCTAGAGAAGAGTAAAAGTACATGCCATATCATTTCTACCAAAAAAGAATGTTTTTTTGGATCTACAGTATTATTATAGTAGGTGAGGACTGTCACATACATTGTAAGCCAATATTTCCTTGAAGATCCTACTTTAACAGGTGAAAAAAAAAAAGATATCAGATGACAATTGCTAATCTTGTGATTTAAAACATTTAGTATCAGGTAAACAACTCACAATCTGATGTTGGAGGCAGTTCTCTTCAAATTGTGAAGAGCTTACTGCATATAACTAAAATCTGAAGTTTTGAAACCCAGAAATCAACTGATTTACTACTGAAATTTAAATATAATGAGAATTTCTTGTTAGACGAACATTCAAAATACATTTTTTTGTTCATGTAGTTTCATCATAAACTTACTTTAATGCAGATACTTATACTAGGTTTCTTTCTTTGTCCTCTAAATTTAAAGAGGAAATTCTGCTGGCTTCAGATAGGACTCAGAGTTATATTAAATATACTTTTTGCTGCATTCCTATTTTTCTAGTTGGTTTTAATTCAAAATCATATGAGCTCAAAAAATCAGAGTTACCAGTATTTTTATTTGAAACATTCTAGGTCTGTAAGTACTGCCTTCAATCCAGTTTTGATACTATTTCAGTGTCAATATTTTCATCATTTTAACTTATTTGGACTATAAATTAGAATAAGGCTGTAAAACACTCTAAGAGGATTTGAAAGTAATAAAGCAATAACACATTTCTTCATTTATACTGTGAGTTGGACTTAAGATTAGGGTCAGTGTCGCTAGCCTTAAGCCCTCCCTCGATGTTAGTGTATCAGTATCAGACCTTTTAAATAATAAATTGCCAGAGCTGTGATAAACTGCATATAAATTGAGTGGCTCATAGAAATGAAAATAACAAAACAATGCAGAAATCCATTTACATTTTAATTCTCTTAATGTTTATACTTCCCCAGAGCTATAGATTAGTACTACATGTGGCCAGTCACTTTGATATTGCATCAAAATGGGTTTACTGTGCTGTCATTAAGACAGAACATCATCATGAGAAAAATAGCAAGGTGTTAACCAGTTTGAGCAAGGTCATCTAGCTCCCTCTCTTTATAAATAAATATATCTTCTGTAAAAAAATGAATATTGGTATGTTTTTGAAAACTAGTAGTTGTCTAAGTAGCAGAAGATACAATATCTTATCCTCTATGATATATGATGAAGCAATTCTAGAATTACTGTGTTTCAACAAGCACTTCAAGGACCTGGAAGCTATTTTCACATTCCACATCAAATTCTTCTGGCTGCTTTCTAGATCCACCAGATAACAAACACTTAACAGATATATATTTTATTGTCAGAGTACACTTTCTCATTTATCCTATGGCAAAGCTAAAATTTTTCAGGTCCATATGTTTCACTGCCTTCAGATAGGAATTACCATATTCCTCAGGATTTCCAGTCATTGCTATGTAGGAAATGGGAAGATTGTGAAGGCATTTATGACTGCCAATGATATGAGCAATAATGGAAAAATGTCAGTCAGACTTTAGTCTCGGTACGTGTCCTGTTTTCTGTCCATATCATCGTCTTTGGACTTTTAGCTGTTCATACAAAGTTTGTTGTCCCATTTGATTAATCACTGGCCAATATTTAAGGATACCACACTGTTTATACATGAAAACAACAGAAGGCTCTTTTCCTTCTTATAAAGCATTATTCTTTCTGGGGGAAATTAGCGTTCTGGAATACGAACACCATGCTTGCTAACATAATTCATTGTGTCGGTCTTGGCTAGGTATAAGTAAAATGTGTCTCACACACAATGCTTACTACCAGAACAGATTGCTCAAGATGATGTGGAATTTCCATCCTTGGAGATATTCAAACTTTGCCTGTGAGCAATTTTACTTAAGCCGAAGGTTTTGAATAAGAAATTGCACTAAATGATCTCCAGGGTACCTTGCCAATATAAATCACACTATGATAGTAATTGTCAAGCTCATACCTAGGCATGTGAAGTATTCCATCTGTACAAACTAGCTTTACTCATAGAAATACATGGCAACATGGCAAACTCATATTTAGACCATGGAGTCTGAAGACAGCAGAGAAAAATAGAAAAGCCATAATATTAAGCTGTTTTAAGAAAGCAAGCACATATGTATATGATGGAACAAGATGTTTAAAATATTTGGAAATATATATTGAAATATATTTATATGTGAAAGATATGTATGGCTGGAACTGTCACTCAGAATCTCATCTGCTTAATTAACTACAATGGCTGTAAATAGATATTTTAACTAGTGAAGTAGTAAAGCAACAGGAAGGTATGCAACAACACAGCAAATATAAAAAATGAGGGGAATACCTGTGAGAATCTGCTTTATTAATTAAAGTTTGTCCTTTTTGCAACGTACTTGCTGTGCAGCCTTTAATTTCTTCCTTTAATTCTTCATACTTCATTGACAGGACAGGCAAACTCAAGCCTTCTGAGTTAAAGATTTTAAGGTAATTCTCAAGAGCATTAACTGCCTAAAAAAAATAATAATAATTCAACTTTGTCAATATTTCTATTTAAACATGTCCACACATGCATTTATATGAACGGATAATCAAAGGTCAAACAATATTTCCCAGTTCTTCAGTTTCCGCATTCTTTTGGACAATAGCTTTTTAATTTAGGGTGTGATATTGACTTAGTTACCACGGAAAAAAACATAATTCAGCAAAAGTTAATGCAATTATGAGTATGTAAAATCATGTTTAGTTTTGATAAAACTAGTCTATTTTCAGCAATTATCAGGAATCTGAAATAGAACCAAAATAGCAACAGTAACACAACTGATAGTGTTAGAGTTCTACAGAAGCATGCTCATAAGTGCCTTTACCAGCACTTTCTTATAGCACCTATTCTGTTTTCCTTTAAAGCAAGAAGTTTCTCATTCAAATACCAGAAGAAAGGAACAAAAGTATTCCACCTTTCAAAGCAGAATAAAGACAACAGTTCAATATACCATTATTAAAGCCACTGAATAGTAATTTCAGAAAAATAGAAATGAACCTAAGCCTACTATGTATAATTAGAATCCTAGCAGTAACACTGTAACCTCTTACAGATTTTTATGGCTTTAAATACCAGAATACCTTGAGACCTAAATAGTGCAAGGTAGCAGACAACCGTCTAATAGTATTAGTTTCTCCATTTAATATGCACATTAACTCAGCAAAAAATATAATGTATGTAACGTGTGTATATATTTGTGAACACCTATGTAAAAGGAAATCACCAATGAAACTTGAATTCTGTCTTTGAAAACAGTTTGACAGAAACTGTCTTTAGTCTTGCAGAGCAATGTGAAAATTTTAAACGAAACCTTAAGGTACTTTTTACACATTTATCAAAGAACAACTTGAGTAGAACGGCAACTGGTCAAGAGTATATTAGAAGATGAAGGAAAAAAATAAGTTCTCAGCAAGTTCTCTTCCTAAATATAACTGAATGCTTTTTATGTTCATCAGTCTACATCTCCAAGGATAATAGAAAGCTTCCATGGGTTGCACTGCCTTATTTCTCAGCTCTGTTGCTACTATGATCAACTTAAGGCTGCTAACACAAAAATTTATAATTCATGTTCAACTTCACTTGCAAGCAAGAGCAAGACATTAGTTTGATTGATTTTTTCCATAGCAGCTGCAACACTCATTGGCAGTCCTCTCTGGTTCTGCACAGAAAAGCAATATCATGTCCTTATTCAGGCTTTCAACAGCTCAACTAAATCAACATTAAACAATGCACATTATGAGATATCCTTCTACCTCCATCTCTCTCTTTTCAAGACTAACATATGTATGTAGCTGTTTTGCAACAGATAATTATAGGATGGCATAGATAATGATATGAAAAAAGCATCAAGCCTGCCTGAAACTGTGGTACAAGAGCATATATATATATATATTTTTTTTTTTAAGAAATTGCGTCACTGACTTGAATAGTTGACAACACAAACGTATTTTGCATTACATAGTCATATATAATGAATATGTAATCTGCAGATGCAGAAGAGTTATAATAAGCAATCAAAATGCTTAACAGTAAAGTAGGTTTTTATTTTATTTTTAGTTTTCATTCCGGAATGTAAAGTCATAGATAATGAAAACCTTAAAAGCTATAATAAAAAAATAAGCATCAATGTGCCGAAGATAACATGAGTGTAATTCCTACAAGCCAAAATAATAGCCCTCTTTCCTGGACCATTTTGGGAATTTTCTTCCACTAAAAAAAAAGTAAATGCTATGCAATAAGTCCAGATGTCTTTTTGAAAGAACTACTATTTCTCTCCAGCTTTCCTGTTTGTTACCTTAATTATTTTCCATTTTAATTCATGCTACTAAATATATGTTTTATGTTTATTTATTTATTAGAGAGGGACAGAGAGGGAGAGTAATAAATCACAGAAAGTGAAGAAGAGAAAATTAAGTGTAGAGGTTTTGTATGTACACAGCCACAAAAACAGTCTGGGAAATTTAAATAGCATTATATATACATAATATATGTACAAAATATTATACTGAACTTTCTCTTTTTCACTTTGATTCTGTGATTTTTTTTTTTAAATACACATATGTATGTAAACATATTCTTCAGCCACCTATCACAGTTTTGAGATCTTTTAGGGCAAATAAAGGGATATAGTCCCTTTGTATATCCTCTGCTTCTCTACTGACATCTGGCTCCAACGGTTTTTTTGCTTTCAAAATCCCATGCCTCATCTACTGTTCCTCTGTAGTTTCTTACGCTTTACTAATTACCAAGACCAAAAGAAAAACACCTCTACTTGTGAAGTATACTTGCATCTAAAAGCTTAAACTGAATACATTCCATTAGATCACACAAACACATATTCCAATCCTTCCATGCTGAAAGTACTTCATATTTCCTCCTGTGTGTTTTCTTTAAAGCTAGTTACTATCCATAACATCTCAAAAGATTGTTACTTTGGACTGCTACTACTTTGGAGGAAAAAAAACCCATCAGTATCTACAGTCAGAAGCAGATTTGGCCTGGAGTTCTAAATCAGAAGATGCATTCTGAAGTAACACGTGCCCAAGCATAGGATACTCCTCAGTAACTATAAACATGACTGTGCAAACATAGTGAGCTCAGTATAAGCCTTACTTATTTACTTAAAGCTGTCCAGATAAAAGTTCTCAAGCTTTTGCCTTACCAAAGCAAGGTCTGTCTATTCCAGGTGTCATTTCCCAAGAGAAAATAGCTACACGCCTTCTCAGTGTAGAAAGTCAAACGGAAGATAACCAGACATAGAAATTGATAATTAAAGGAAAGGTTAGCAAAAGGACTACCAAGGAGTGTGGAAAAGAAAAGAGCTAAGAAAAAAGCTAAGGAGCTGGCCAAATGGAGGCAAATGCACACCCATAACATAAAAACACAAACAAAAACAAGTATTATGCTTTTAAGCTACGTGAGAAGTAGTATGCGTGTTTTTGTTTTTCTCCATGTTTTAAAATTAATCAACAAGAGATACAAAATATAAAACACATTTTCAAGTTAGTTCAAAACAACTAATACTGTGCTCTTTACGTGCAAGAAGTGCCCAAATTTCAAGGTATGCTCTTAGAACAATCAAAAATGCCTGTTACAATCTGTAGTAATTCACTTTCAATGCACAAGGGGAGAAGGTCTTGTTTTATTTGTTCTTACACACATAATGGTGCGCTGAGCAGACGCACAGGAGTTAGTGTTATTTCGGATAGGTTCACCTGCCAAACACTGGCCTGCAGTCTAAAATAGAATCTGCCTTTCTTTTCACACTATAGAAAAATTCATGTATGTAGCTCCTTATCTACACTAGAGGGAGATCACTGTCACCAAGTTTGTTAACACATCTCAGTTTCCTCATTGTAAATGAGATCAAAAAAAGATCAGATTTATTGGAGTAAAAGATATATCTCACTTCAAAGATCTGTAAAAAAAATTTCTATCCTAAATACTGTTCCCATGTTGTTTAAACAAAATATCTGACGGAATGTTATCACAAGTTGAGAGCAATGCTTACAGCCCCACCTGGTGCTCAAAACAAAAATTAGCAGAGGCAAAGTTATTTTCTCAACACATGTAATAAATAAATATATTTGTTGTTTGAGTTTCCCCTAAAAATGATCTGCTCTATAAAGCTTCCAATAAATGATCTAATAAATGTGCTTTAAAAATTACACAAGACCACTTGCTCTTTAGTTATCATAAAATAGAAAATCAGTTAAAAGAGTTTCGAACAAGAAAATATTGGAAAACAATTTGCATTACTAATACTACCAGATGAACATACTTGTGAAGGATAGGCTTATTGTAAAAAAAGAGATTTAACATTTTATGTATGGTTTTAAATTATGAGGTCATTTTCCATTCTAAATTGTTTTGCAAAACCACAAATCTATCAGTCCGGAAGAGCACACTGATGTTTGTAGGATCACAGTACTACAGGCTTAGCTTTTTACCTACCTTATCAGCTGTATTAAAAAAGTCATTGGCCTCTTGTAACAAGGCTTTCCTCTCTTCCATATGGCAACATACTTCTCCTCGCAACAGATGGATCTTCTGATTTGAAATATTTAAATGCTCTTTTTCTGCGTAGTCTTCTGAGAGCAAGATCTTAAGCGCTTCAGCTTCTAGTTGTTCCACAGTGAAGTTCCATTCCTAGTAAGAAAAGTTCAATTTTAATCAACTGCACAAAGGAAAGCAATACACCTTCACAATAGTCTTATAAACACTGGAAAACATATATTGCATTTACAGGCGTGAAACGTATAACCTTCTGAAGTTATTTCTTCCAGGACAAATTTCTCAGCAAATTGTTTCAGCACAGTTATCAGTAGTGGCATCTCACATTCCTTCACAAAGTTTCACAGGCAGGAGGAGTCACTATCTCAGGCATATAGATGTATTCACCCTATGTACACATACTGTGTACGTACTTACACAGTTAATGCTTGGGTTCATGATTTCCTATTCTTTTTTAAACTTAATTCACTAATCAATTATCTTATGTCTTACTTTCACTTTGACTTCCATTTCTTTATGCTCTTGAAGTAACTCTTCATTTTCCAATAACGATGAGCCCAGGTTTTCCTTTTGAAGATAATCTCTGATGTTTTTCTTGTACCAGGATGTTACCTAGATAAATAATATAAAGGATTATCAGCCAGTGAAAGACTGGAGAAGTGTCCATCCACTCTTTAGGATACGTACAAGATTTCACCTACAAAAAGTCCTAATTTACATTCCTTTCATTTCTAATGTTTATGCCTTTACCCAAATCATTACATTTGTATTACCTTAATGTTAATAAAAGCAGAATTAAAGGGTCATGATAAAAATAAACACCTACTGAAATATATGTAAGAAAACAGGGACAAAAATATATTCATGGAGGAACTTCAGACAACATTTTAATGCATTAAAAGACCACATTCACATTTTCCTACAAACTGTGCAAGCTGAACTCTGTGCTTTCATTTTAGCTATTGATACATACACTATGATGTGTACAGCTATTGGAAAAAGTCAACAAAGTGCGCCATGAGCAGATGTAGGACACATTCAGGTAAATTCTATCCATTAGTGTTAGTGCATTATCTACTGCTGCCGATTTCTCCTCTCATATGTGCACTTACACATTTGAACATAATCATTATCAGTTGTTAAAACTTCCATTTTTAATAACAAATATGCTTTGAAACAAAAAAAAAACAACAGAATCTTTCTATATCCCAATATATAGAAATATTTGTAAGCAATTCAGGTCATAAACATATTAATTTGCTATCAAAAGATTACAAGGGGAAAATTTCCTTGCATTTACTTCAGTAAGACGTGATGACACCCTTTAATTCACTGGACTACAATGCTTGCTTTTCCAGTCAGTTAAACTGTCTTTAATAAAAATAAAAGTTTTGTGACACCAACAGTTTGTCTTCTATAAACCTGTCTGGATAACCAGTGTGAGTATACTCACCTGTCTTCTGATTTTTACTCAGTTCTTACCTCTGCCCTTGATGCTACTAGGGACCAAGATTAGTTTCAGTTTTATTTGTACGTGCATGATTGGGTAGATAGAGAAAAATTACATTCGTAAGTCTTCCAAAGTTAATCAATTATGCACAAAATAGCCCAACCTGTCTCTGATCTCCATTACTACTAGAGATTATCAGAAAATAGGCTGCTGATAATTTCAGAGAGAAAAGTCAGACACCCTTCTTTAAAAGAAAAATAATTACATGTTCCTATATTAAAATTACTGATAAAGAAATGTTACAATCACGCTTATAATATTATCACATTCCAACTAGAGATTAAAGCAAGGTGCAGCATTTTTAGAAGCAGGTAGCATATAGGGGTCTTTATATCTGTCTGGGTATTTTTTCTTGGTGGTGGTTTGTTTTTTTTTAATGCAGACTTCTGCATTATCCAGAGATAATTATGCATTGAAAAACAGAAGCAGTACAAAGAGCAAAAATCCACTCATATCCTATACAGCAAAGCTCATCTCCAGTACTCTTACTTTCTTTGTATCCTGGGAAGTCTCATTAATGATAACGTGAATTCACTATGCTGTTTTTACATACGTAGCATCATTTGAAATCAATTCTTCAAATAGAGAGACTAAAATACGTTTCAAACCACTAAGAGGCTTTGATTTTCTGCCAGCCCTCAAATCACATCTTGATTTGAAAAAAACATCTTGAAGACCAAAAGGATAAATTTTGCATAAAGTCTTTAAAAGTTAATTTCCCAGAGTTTGTATTTAAAAATGAATATATTATTTGCCCACAATGCAGACATTACACCAGGCTTGACTCCATGCAAAGGCTAAACATTATATTTCAGTAAGTCTATTAAACCCATTTGAATTTGTCCCTTCTAGTGAATATTATCCTCAGCCTGGATGCACGCAGGATCTAACAGGTGGTTAACTGTCAGGTCCTTCTCTTTTGATCAGAAAAAGCTTGCCAGCAGATAAGTTTCTATACCTATAAAGTTATAAATAAAATATATAATTAAATAAAAGAAATAAAATAAAAATAAATAAAGTCCCCTTTCTGTAATAGTCTATTGTAAAACAAATGCATGGAATTGTTGTTTTATTGTTATTGTGATTTGCCCTACTTTGATGCACCTTACCTGGTTCTCTTGTTGATGCCATAGACAAATCTGCAGAACCTGCTCCAGACCTCGACGCTGGTGTTTAAGAGATCTATCCAGTTGCCTTCGTCTGTCTTGTAGCAGTTCAAGGAGGTTGTCAATTTTCAAGCAGCTGCTCTGGGCTCCCTGAATCAGCTCAGGATTTGCATTTGGTCCCTCACGTTTGAATTCTTCGATGAATTCAGTTAGCTCATGGCTTTTGTTCAAAAGAGCAAGTGATTTTTCCAAGAGCTCTGTAGGAATAGAAATTGATAAGTTGAAGAAAAAACAACTCAAAAACACCATATAATTTGTAAATTTAGTACTGTTATTACAATTCAATATTATTGAATCTCATTATTTAAAAATATTTTGCCCAAGATAAAAAATACACTAAGGGATAAAAAATACATGAAGGAAGCAAAATTATGCTTGAAAGAATCAGCACAACCACTCTCTGTCAGGAAAACACTGTACCTTTTGTATGATGCTCCTGTTGCAGAAGGAGTTCTCTTAAATTGTCAATGTCGTCAAATTCTTGAGCATTTTTCACAAAATCTTCAACTTGGTCAATTTTAACAGCAAACTGCATTAGAAAAACAAAGTGTGGCAGGAAGTACAGTAAAATTGTCTTTCATAGATCTAGATCATAATCCTTTTCCCAAGAATTTAATCTCTATTATAGGCAAATTCATTGCAAGTTCTCGGGAAAAGTGCATTATTACTGACTGATAGCTACAGATTCTCAGTGCCCTTTCTATTGGAGTTCTCACTGATTGAGAGGACCCAAAATTCATCATCCACTCTGAAACTACAGTCTGTCACTTTGTATGAGTACCTCAGAGTCTAGACACCTATTCTGCAATCTCAGACAATCCTTATCAATTGTACTGCTCCTTTTCAACAGTGAAGAAACCAGAGTTCATATTTGTATTTCAGTGTAATAAAAGATGTTCAAACCCACAATGAAATTAAGGAAAATTAAAAATAAGCCCTCTGCTTTCCCTACCTCTTTTAATTTTCCAGATTTTCCTCTCTTGATCTGTATGCTATAAAAGAAATCCATCTGGCATCAGCATTTGGGATTTTACTTCTTATTTTTCATTAAAGAGTACCCTTGAGATAATGTTCGTGTTCCATCACAGTGTAAACAAAGATTTCCATTATCACAGGTTGTCATTTAAAGAAAAACCTCCCCATAAGAAATTTGAGCAATTCATATTTAAATCAATATTACATTTCTTCCTTTGATCTAAATATAATGGGTATGATCCATACTATGCTCCAGCTGCTGTATTTTCCTTTAGTGATATAAGGCTGTTGCAGGGACAATTCAATCATCCCCTCAAGGATTTAGTGTGCACGCACCAAGTTGATCTCTGCTGATACAGAATTTTACAGAGCTACATATGCTACCAGCTATTTCTTTGTATAATTACATATAGCCAGGACACAACAATTAGTAAGCCAATTGTTGATTCTTACAGATTTTCCCTTGGAGTTCTTAGGACAGACAGAAATAGAATATTTGCTTCTTTAATTTAATACATGGCCTTTAGCCGTAGTTAAAAACTATCAGAAGGATTTATTAAACTATTTAAGTTTCAGAAATGTGGAGATAACTGGAGGCAGGGAGCAACACAGTAACTCTGCTTTAGCTCCTTGTATATAGATGAGTTAGGATAAAAGCCACAAAAAAAAATGGGGGAAAACGTTTTGAAATCTGACTCCACATAGATAGATGGACAGATAAGTCTTGAGTAAAGGTCTGCAAGGTTACACTGATGTTTCATTTGCAAGCATAATTACAGTAACTGTATGCATGTTACAGTATAAAACCTTCAGTGTCTAATCATTACTAAACATTAACAAACATCTGAGAATTTAGCTCTTTTAATTTGGAATAATTTGAAACATAATGAATGAAAGAAACACTGGAACACAGCTACTGAATTACATGTTTTAGGTTTTTGTCCAGTTATGTTTTCCACTGTCTTTTTTCTATCAAGTACAAATTTGGAGACATCATGATTATGATTACTCTTAAAGCCTACATACTTTTGTTCCATTTCATCCTAATCTAAGCAGGAAAAAAAAGAAAGATGGATCAAGATAATATAGTTTTCTTAAGCAGTTCAATTTCTAGGAATGCAATAACCATCTATATCAAGTATAACAGAGTAGAAATACAGCGAAAAGAGATCATTATAATACATGGGAGGATTCCAATTAAGATCATTTGATTTAAATACAAACCTCCAGAGCATTTTCAAAGAACATTGTAGTAAGTTCCAGAAGAGCTTGTCTCTTCTTTAACATAATTACAAGGGCATCCCATGCATCCCCAAGCGTCTCTGCCATGGCATCATACACCTGACTCTTCTCCTTATTCTCCTCAGCAGCCTTGTCTGCTTCATGCAGCAGGTTCCACACCTGATCTTCCAAAGCCTGAGATGAAAAAAAAATAAGAAACCCATAAAATGAACCCAAAACATTGAGCTGATATCAGGATACCTTTTCAATGGATCTGAAATTATCCACAAGTCTCTTACTTGCGTGCTTTATTTCTAGCTCCTTGTGACTGCAGCTTCACTACCAGTTTCTGAATTTCTCCTGCATTTCAGAGACAACAGTTTTAGGAAATTTCATGTAAAAGGAAGTGTTAAGGTTACCATTCTATCTCTGAAAATTTAGATTCAATGTCTTTTACATCTGTTTGAACATAGATCTTCCTGAAGGCAGAAGAAATGCAGATTTGGATGATCTTTCATATGCCATCGTATTCTTTTGACATCATAGGGAAAAACAAAAAAGTTCAAAGCTTTAGAAGTTTTTCAGTCTCTGATTATTTTAATATTATCCAGAAAGAGTGTAGTTTAAACACACTGATGTATTTTCCAAAAGAAACAATTTACAGGCAATGTCTCAAGTAGAGCTTGCTGCACTGCCAAAGCTGGACACCAAATAGTAAATATTCTATTGTCAAGACAATAATTCTTTTGTTTCATTCCCTTTAATAATGCCATCATGACAAAGATAACTGCTAGGCCAGTTTCAGCTTACATTAAAATCTTCAATGTCAGTAAAATTGATGATGTTGTTACATGCTCTTTCTTTCCCTCCTGCCTCAGATCTTCATCATAGACACAAATATAAAGTATATCTGCTGTTCTTACAGATGTTATCAGATAAATATGTAATGAAGAAATAAATCTACATTAGACAAGTTCAAACCCATGATAAATCACTCTCATGACAAAGGCTATTACAGATTAAGAAACTGGAAAGCTTGAAATTCTTCTGGCAGTTCAAATTCTTAGCTTGAAGAGACTCCTCAGTTCCCTCAAAAAGCAGTACTGTTAGTATAGTAATAATAAACTAATGGATTTTTATTTCTTCACTGATAGAAATTAAATGAAATTACTTCAAATTATCTTTACACACAGCTAACTGAGGAAAAAAGTGGGATTTTTCTTGGCCTTACTGAAGCCTGATATATGAAACATATCAGGCAAAAATAAATGGCAAAAGAGGCATAAAACAAAGCCATCTCAATCTGAATTATATGGAAAAGCCATTATTTGCAGCAGCATGAATGTACGCTTATTGTTGGTGATAAACCCAATCAAAATCCAGTGTTCTTAAAAAAAAAAAAAAAAGCAAAAAAACAAAAAAAACCAAAACACACACATTTCATTTTCAGCATACCAGAAATGGGATTTAATGCTTTCTACTCCAATGAACGTAGATCTTTTTGTTCTGTTGAATCTCTGCCCTGATTACCTTATACTATAAAAGATCAAATCCTCTGAATGCTACCTCTATTATATTTTAATGGAAATCCAATTCATATATTTTTGAAATGATGGATGCTGCCATGCTAATGTAACTATTGATAGCATCTGCTTTAAATTTCCATTACACCAAAGTGTCAGACCAGGAAAAGCAGTTGGCCTTCCAAGTCTACTCCAAAGTACTGCAGTTACCTTTAACTCAAGAGAAAAAAAATACCTGATGATGTAAACTAAAGTTTTTTTTCCCCCACTCATAGAAACGATTATATTAGAAATAACAAACAACAGCTCTGACTCACTGCAATTTTTAAATGACAGACTTTGTGGTTGTATCATTAAATAAAATATAAAAACCAGTATCAAAGCAACGATATTGGTCAGTTAAGGAACTAAGCTCATAAGATTTTAAATGAAAAATAATCTTTCACTGCAGTCTTCAGGCCAATTCTGTGAAGTCTTCATTGCTTTCCCCTTCATTGGTTTGCATCATTGTTTAGCAATTACTATTGTGCTGTCAAAGCTATAAAATTGGGCTGCCCAAATAATGCTGGATTGCATTAAATACATACAAAATCTCAGAATTGGAGCCTTTGCTCTTTGTTCAACCTGAAGAATAAGACAAAGCTTAAGTGTTAAGTACTACATACTATGTTGCATTAATCTTGCCCATAGATTTAAAGTAAGTTTGGTTTGTTTCCCAGGATACTGATGAAAAAGAAAAATGACAGACTTAGGGATGCTTAAAGGTCAAAGAGGGCAATAGGGCAAAGAAAATAACTGAGCATATAAACAGATTTTTAAATCCCTGTCCTATTTCTGTCCTCTCCCCTTTGCTAAACAAGCATTTGCTGTAGAACAAAAGAAACATCATGGTAGAAGATTAGTGAAATAAAAACAAAGATACAGTCAGAATTTGGTAGGTAGCACTGATCTCATTATTCCTAAACTTCCTTACTGGTTTGCATCTCAAAAATCTAAGATTGAAAAAAGAACAGAAAAAGTGTTTATTGAATCCTAACTTCTCCACCCTGTTTTTTTTTTTTTTTTTTTTTTTTAACCACTTGCAAAATAACACCTGTCATATGATAAAAAACAATTGAACTTTGCAGCTAATTACATAGCCTTGCAGATTAATAATTGTATGTAAATACTGCAGATTACTTTAACGAATAATTTATTCCATAACAAATTTATTGAAGATAACCATAATGAGTCTATTTTTACTCTAACTGAAAGATCTCAAATAATTACATTAAAAAAGAACTAAACCCCCATACCCTTTATATCCTTGCTCATTGAAAAACATAATTTTTCTGAATTTTTTCCCACGGATATTAGCGTATGAATGATTGTTTGGGAATTTATGTTCTATAAATTGAAGTAAACAAATTAATTAGCAGGACTCCTCAGGTAAATGAGCCAAATTAATAACAATTTTTGTTTTAAGATGAAGCTTGGATTTATTTCTGCTTTGGAGGGCTCCTTCCACAGAAAATTCCATGATAAAAAACAGAACTCTGGAGACAAAGCAAGAATGCTGCTGTTTACCTTAGTGAGGATTTTATCATCATAACCAAAAACATAGCAAAGTATGCACACATACTTCTTAATGGCCCGGAAAGCACTAGTATTTGGAGACTGCATCTGACTTCCAGATAGAGATTCTGCTGGAAACTACAGAATTATGGAGACTGACAATACTGAAGGGTCAAGTTGCAAAGAGAAAGGGCTCCTATTCCAAACCTGAGAACATTTACGTTTATTCTTAACCTTGCACAAAAGTGACATCTTATTTCATTTCACAACAAATGCATCAGTGACAGCAGCATCTATACTTGTGAAATGAATTAATAGTTATAGAGGAACCTATCCCTCTTTAGCAGGTACAACATTAATCTCCAAAGGAAAACAAGCCCACAAGTTCACCTAAAGGAAGTGTCAAGTATATACAAACTTTCCTGATCAATCAAATATCCTTGAATAAAACTAAGCAACTAAGCAATATTTTGCTGCTTAAATCACTGTTGCTAAATAAGTTAAACTCCTGGGCTCTACCAGTTGTGCATATCAATTTGACAAAAAGAAACAATAATTTCCACTACAAAAGAAATCAAAACCGCACATATAAGTGAAATCTCTCTCAACCCATAAACATTTGAAATGAGGACTTTTCAAAAAGTTTTATTCTGCTTTTCAATTTGAGTTCCCTGTTCCCAAATTAAAAGGAACTTGAAAGCAGTAGAGAGTAAAACAGTATTTCCTACCAAAGAAAATTTTGGATATGTTTTCTTCCCCCCTTAAGTCCTAGTAAAATACAAGTATCATTTTTTAATCACAATCATTCCAATCATCAAAAGCAGAAAATAAATATTTTAAAACTTAGTAATTCATCAGGTCTGCTCTGAATATACTTTATAGTACCACCTGTAAACCTGTGCGTCAAACTATTTATTCACCAGTAGTTTTCTGTTTCTATTTTTGTTTATGTGGGTATTTGGGGTGTTTTTTTTTCTTGTTAGACACACGCTAACACTGCTGAATCAATAAGAGATCTCTGGAACTGTGAGTTGGATTACATTCCTTTTCCTTTAGCACCAGAAGTACTATGAACTGATTACAGGTCACTGTGCCAAATTTCGTCCTTCCTTACATCTGCAGAACTTCAACTTACAAAGCTGAAAAATAATTCGTAACTTATTTGTGAATTATGAAACATATAGTGAAATGAGACTAATTAAGTTGAAAAATAAAATATCACAACCAGGATGATCTTCCTATATAACATGGAATAAAGACAATATATTTTTACTTGACAGCAAGGTTCAATATCCCAGAAATTATCTTCTCTATGTCCATAAGTACTTGAGAACTGACTCAAAAATTGTTTTGTATTAATCACAGATCTCTGATTAAATAGAACTGGTTTTACTTACAAATCATTGCTAGTCCATGAGTTTTTCCCTGTCCTGTGCATAAACTCAGTTTTAAATCAGATTGACCTAGCAAGCAAGGCAAATTCTGGGTATCCAGAATCAGTATCTGACTATCAGGAAACATTTACTTTGTTTTTTTTTTTTGTTGTTGTGTTTTTTTTTTTGTTTTTTTTTTTTTTTTTTTTTTAATACTACAATGGAAGGGAAATTAAAAAAAAAAAATACCACACCAGACAAACAAACAACACCACCAAATATTCAGAGCCGTGACAGTGTTTTACTTTGTTCTGGTGACTGAAAAATTCCACAACAGTTGCAATTATGCCTTGAAGATCCAATACAATCGCTTCTTAATTATTGTTTTTTCTGGTGAACTATATGCAGTCCAAAAAAAAAAAAAATCAATTTGTAAATATTACATCCTCTCTTCCTTCTAATGAAGTACAGTAGAAATTTTTTTTCCCCTTGCTACATTATAAATTCCTAATATTTTGAAACGTTACAGGCAGATGATAAGCAATGAGGCAGCTTTTCCTACTCATCAAGAATTAATCATAGAAACAATCATCATTAAGGTAACATTAGATACAAGACGTTTACTACTTGGAATTTTAGGAGGAAGTTTTTCCACACAGAGGATGGTGACACACTGGAACAGGTTGCCCAAGAAGGTTGTGGATGCCCCATACCTGGAGGCATTCAAGGCCAGACTGGATGCGACTCTGGGCAGCCTGGTCTGGTGGTTGGTGACCCTGCACATAGCAGGGGGGTTGAAACTAGGTGATCATGGTGGTCCTTTTCAACCCAGGCCATTCTATGATTCTATGATGAATACTTTCATTTTCAGAAGTAAGCTGCTCTAATAAGATATTTCTTACTTGCTCCACAGAACTGCAGGAGGTGTAGTTGGACTGGAGCACAAGAGTTTAGCTTCATCTTTATCCTTTTTAGACTGTTAATAATTAACTCCAAATGCAAGTACAGTACCTGGTTCCAAGCACACCAGTGTTAGATGGCAATAAAGATCGGGCATTTGCACAAGTAAATACAGTGGAATCACCCTCTGTGTTATCTAGTGGCAATTTTTTTTTTTCCTGTATTTTCTTCCGTGGAACTGTTTTTCTCCATGTTATACAAATTTCATAATATGTACTATATTAGATTATATTCTCTACATACAGTATTAAACTTATGCATGTAAATATGTTATTATGTTCAAATTCTGCTCTCTGAAGTGCTATAATTTGACTTTAACTTGTTCATCAGCTAAAATCTTATTTCAAGACAAGTAACAGCCAATGCTACAGTTTCATTTTTACTACAGCTTACTTCAATTAATATTCAATGTAAACATACCTCAAATTTCTTGTTCACACTTCCAAAATGCTTGGTTGTGTTTACAGTTGTTATATTCTAATCAAATTTTTCATACCATTGGAGAATAAATAAAAAGTGGGATAGTTCATTGCATTCAGCAGTTATTGAAGACTGCAGGAATTTTTCACTTGACAATGAAGTGGAAAATACCATATCTTTGTTGCAGTTTTCACAAAATCAGTTGTCACTAAGCATATTTTTTCAGTGTATAGGCTTAAATTTGATCTGTTACACTGACAAACACAAAGCTATGTTTTCTGTATGGAGTTAACTAAGAAACATCACAACAGCAGACCCACACACCTATAATGACTTCATAGAATTCTGTGTTGCTTTATCAGATCTTACCTTAAGTTTAGTGAGGAGGAGTTCATGATCTTGTAGCAGTTTTTTTGCTTCATCTTGATTGCTGCCAATTTCTAATAAATTTGGTGTTGATTCAGCCAGCTGAAGTTTCACCCATTTTCCACACTGCAATAAGTAAACCATTACAGGCTTCAGAAAAAAAAAAAAAAAAAACTTTCTTTCTTTTTCTTTACTTACATAGACTCTCAGTTCACACATACTTTCTGTGGTCATAGGATAACAGCAACCCATAGTCATATATTCAGCGTAGAATGAAGACACAGAGGTTAGAATACAAACCTGACTTAATTTGAAGCAGGTACCAAAATGCTCTAGACTCACCCACTCTGCTGGGACTTTGGTTTTGCCTACAAAAATTAAGACTATCACAATGAACCAAAAAGGGTTATCCAACTCATCTCCCATTTCAGCTGAAGACTGCATAAATAGTTAAGGAAATTCATGGAGGAAGGAGGAACAAATATTTTTCTGCAGATGCAGTAACTGTAATCTCAAGTTTTACTTCTGACACACAGATCTAACATAATTTATGCTGAGCATATAGAGAGATTGCACAAAGAAGCTATGGGAGCAATTAATAGCTGTTGGAACAGGAACCCAAACAGCCAACTCTTATGCTGTCCTGGAGGAAGTAGATAGAAAGGAAGCATGACAGCATCCCAAAGCACAACGCTTTCCCTGCTGAGCTGCAGGGAAATGCAATTTAGCGATGATGGCGACAAGGAACAAAGCAGTGATGTCAGTGGGGGCTATTAGGACACAAGGAGCCTACATGCAGGAAGGGAAAAACGAACATTTTACAACAAACTTCAGCATCTTTGTAGCAAGACTACTGTCTTGTGGCAGCAGATGGCTATTCCTTGGAAGCGTAAGAACAGAGGACACCGCCACAACTGAAGTAATCCCATCCTGAATAATCGCTCTTACTCTGTGACATCCTTGGCACATTATCACTTTATTCTGCATTACAAAAAACCTCCAGGGGCTGAGGGCAGGGTACTTAACAAGCTGTCTGGAGCAACAAAGAATCGAACTGCCAAAAAATCCCAGCTTGGATGCAGTACCCAGGCATCCCTCAGGCATCCAGCTTTATTTCATGTGCCAAGTTTTACGCAAGTTGTGGGTGCAGATTCCAGCTCATGAACAGGCCTTCAGGTGCTCAAAAGTAAAGCTGTACACACGCACACACACACACGAACTTCTAAGAGAAAATACTGTAATATGAATTCACAATTTTCAAAAATAGCCATTCATTATCAGTTTTAGGCATTAATTTCAAGAAAATTATCCTAAATAGACATACACAATCTGCATTTGTGTGCTTGGTAGCAATAATCTTACATAACAAGCAATCTTAAAAATAATTCTACTTGCATTTGAGTCTCCTCCAAAGGTAACATTCATGCTTTTTAATACATTTACATGGCACTCTGCAATTGTCTGCGACTCTTTAAGTAGAGGAATTCTTTGCCTCTAATAAAAAAACAAAAACTGTGAACAGAAACAAAGGGAAGAATCTCCATTAGATATTAACTAAATTACCCTGCCTTATCATCATATGCTAACTACTCATTAGTGCAGAATATTTAATAGAAGCAACAACCACTGAGTAGGAGGGAGTTTATAAACAGATGTGCCAGCATTTGCTGCCTTACCTTCAACACAGCTATAACAATACTGGCGTTCCCAGCCTGAACAGCAACCGAACTGAGGGTTGTTGTAGAGAGCTTCTGCTCCAAACTGGCTTCATTTGACATGGTGTTTCAAAGCAGAACTTCATACATTAAAGCAGACTTGGAAACACTCGTACAAAGTCTGCTCTTCATTTCAGAAAGCAACAAGCAGGGTTGCTTGGAGTCATTCAGTGAAAGAGCTCAGCTAACACTGATTACTCTGCCAAAAGGAAAGAACAGGAGGTTAAAAATAGACGGCTCCATTGAGTTTATCATTCTTGAGAGAGCAATTTGACACACCCCTAGTTTGGTAGCATTAAGCTGCCTGTTCTTTTTGTCACCATCTGAAGTGTGAAAGCTTGCTTCCATGAACATCATCCCACACCGGATAACCAAAGGAAAAAGGTTTCTTATATTAAAACATCTAGAAACCATTTTAATACGAAGGCTATACAGATCAAGCTGCTGTTCTGAAGTTTCAAAACATGCAACTGTACAGTCTAAATGTTTGCACCCTACAAGTAAATTTTTTAAAATTGTTTGCTGGTATTCCACTGAACCAGAGCACTTAAACAGGATGAACATGTGTACATAAGCCAGATGATGAACCAAAACAGACAGCGGAATTTTAATCCAAAATATTTAAATGTTTTGTGTCCATAACAAAAAAGGAAAGTCAGAGCTCTGTGTGAATTCCTAAGAAGTGCTTTATTTTTTCCTGAGGTTAAAGTAATTCATCTTTGCTTCAACTGAATGTTGGTTCTGCAGCCTTTATTTTTGTCCTAAATCAGAGTAAGGAAAACCTCTTAAATAATTTTTAAAGGTTGCATTCCACTTAAGCTTTTTAGTTAGTGAGGGTAAATTAATAAGCACATTTAAATCATAGTGTTGGTTTAGCATATTAAATCTTATGCCAGAAGTAAGGAACATGCCACAAGCAGCCTACAGTATAAGACAGCAGCTGCTAGGTTTCCTTCCACAGAACAGCTGAGAAAGCAACATCAGTGTTTGGGTTGGCAGGTCACTGAGGCAACACAAGTCCACCCAATATACAGAATATATAATTCCCTTCTAAGCACCTGCTTGCTTCATTTGCTTAGCAGTGCATGGCACTCCGACATTTTTTACTAAATTAGATTTGCTAATCGCAGGCTAGAACACACACCAAGGTCTGGAAAAAAATTACAAGGTATTTTGAACTGGAAGAAATATAGGGTAATTGCAGGGAATCTGAACTGATACATCAAAATCTCTTTGTTTTTATTTGCTTGTTCATTGTTCCCCCCCTCCAATTAATGGAAGATTATTGTCTTAATCTGAACTTTATCTTTAAACAATGAATTTGGATTAGGGTATCCAGAACTGAGTTGCAGTGGTTTGTGCTGAACTAAATGGGCTTGGCAAATCAGAACAATTTTCGCATCTTTATGTCAGAACAAAGCTAGGAACCTGCAATCTGCCTTCAAAGGAAGAAATAAAATTCAGTTTCCCAAAACTTGTAACATCTCTAAGAGGCTAGAGAATCTCCGCCACTGAAAGAAGCATTATATAGATACTCATGAAACTTACGGGTATTCATGTTTGAAATGTGGCATTAAAAAAATGTGTAAAATTTGATAGCCACACAAAAATTGGAAATGAAGTCTTAACAGCTAAAACTGAATAGAGACTTCTATTGTGGACTAAATAGAAGGTAGGTCCCTTATATAAAAATCCCTAAATATTTCAGACATCTCAAAAAAAAAAATTCGTAAGACAGAAACTTTGAGTTTTACACACTGTGTGCAGGACTAAGAACAACTAGCACATGCATATTGGAAAAATTGATTGGGAAAAAACATCCTAACCTCTAATTAGCTTCATAAGAAGAACTGCAAGCCAATTTCAGTATTACATTGAAGTGTGTCATCAAGTTTCATTTTCAGATAAGCACACTTGAACAGTGTATTTTGGTGGTACAAGTTGGGCCATTCCCTTGTCTCAGAATAGTCAAGAGTCTTTTTTCACTCAGGTTAAATGAGGAAGCCTATTTTGTAGTAATGACAGCTGGAAGTCACAGATAAATATCTCTCAAGAAGCAGATCATAATCAAATTTGGCAACAGAGACAAATGATTCAAAATATCTAATAAATGCATAGACATTCTACTGATTTAGCTCAAGCTATGCATACAAGATAGACACGGGATTAGTGTATAATGCAGAGAAAACAAGGAATCTGAAAGGATCCTATAGCACAATTGTAAGAGAAAACATTGAGAAATTTGACAGTGCATTACAATGCACTTTAGCTGTACCCAGGGAAACAAAATTTAACAAGCACACCTTTCTCAGTCTTGTATATTTACCTGCTGTTTCTCCAAAGCAAACAAAAATCCTTCTTGAAGCCAAAAATCAAGCAGTTTATCTGTATTGGAAGAGAGAAATCTTTTCCCTTTGCTACTGCTGTGCCTTCAAAGACAAGAATGACAACAAACTGAAACATCCACCAGCTGTCCACAAATAACAATGAAACTGAACAACGGGACTAATAAAAATATCTCAAGAACACAAGGGGGGCAAGAGAAGTCTGTAGTGTAAATAATGTCAGATATTAACTGTAACAACTGCGTATAAAAAGAATTGGAAAGATTAATATGATAAAACTCATTTCATTTTCACCATGGAGTGAGCCTTAGCAGCCTTTTTGCTTGCGTGGGAAAGGAATCCCTGCTCATAGTTTAACCCATGTGCAAAGCAAAGTGACCATTCTTTCCTGGAGATAAATTGCATCTTAGAGCATTGGAGCTGCCAAAATGCCTTTGGAAAATTTCACTCCCTCATGTCTCGGATTATGAGGTCCTTTATCTGGTTTGTACGTGTAATGAGGTCTTATTCCCTTGTTTCATGCCTGAGAGGTGTATGCAGAAAAGAAAACAAATAAGGGAAGGATGCATCTCTCCAAATCAGTGGGTTTAGTGAGGCTCTCTACAAGAGGCACATAAACACTCCTTCCCTCTGCAGCCCCACCTGGACAAGGCACAAAGATATCAAGTCTCCAGAAGCCTATGGTTGCAGCCTTTCGCTGGCCCCTACCATCGTACCTTTCATGGGCTGCATTTTGAGGTATATTTGACTCTATCAGGAGAGCAAAGAGATCAGATAGCTCACTAACCTGTTGTTCAGGCTCCAAGAGCAGCAGCGGAAAGAGAATAGTTTATTAAACAAGATTAGTGTTTTCCCTCACAAATGCATGTAAGCAAATCCAGCAGGACTTTTGTTAGTAAATTCCCTGAGAGCATTTGAAATTCCTTCCTGATGCAGTGTGTTAACATAGTGCAGTACACACACTGCACCAAATATAGATGCAAGGTAGGTTGTTTTCTCCCTGTGAAAAAGGAAGATTAAGATGTAAGTCGAAACATAGGTCTAGTGTGAAAGCAGCTACGAGCTGTCCTACTAATAAGGTAGATCACGATAACAATCTCGCCCTGTTGTGGTTTATATTTACAACTTGGCTGTATTAAAAAACTACTTCTGTATGTTTTACAGCGTTTATACACACAAATATTGATGACTTCAATAAAAACATCAGTTAAAAATCACAGATTGTTCAAAAAGACATCATAAGTGTAATTGTGTTCTACGAATCATCATTTAAACATCTGTTTAACCTCTTCAAAAGTAGTCAGGAAGTAAAGACACCAAGATCAGAGTGAGCCATTCCCTTTAACCAGACACTGATTAAACAGATAATAATCATGCTAACCATTCAAAAACATTCAAGCCATATTGTTTCTATTGTTTGGAAGATTTGATTTAAACAGAAGCGAAGTTTAGAACAAAAGAAAAGCCTGTTACCAATATCACATCACCTTAGACAAAGGGATGTTTTATCCAGAAGTGAAATTCAACAGTATAGTTGGATTTCAAGCATTAAAGAACCACAAGGCTTTAGGTTTTTAGTTTTTTTTAAGTCATTTATCAGTGGAGTTATAAATAGCAGTGCTTTTTTTGTTTTAAAGAGATAATTCCATCTCATGCAACTCTGCTACTTGAAGGTTCACACCGCTGAACATTCCTGTGTACATTCTGATCACGTACCTCCCATTCCAGCCCATGGCACAAGAAGCACTCAATTGGTCCCAGTTGGCCCTCTCACGAAAGTGAGAACTGTGTGACCTACTTAGGAGAGGTAAACAAGTTGGAAGCACTGACATTTCCTCCCTACCCCTTTGCTTACTTTTAACTGGAGCTGGGTTGTTATACAGATATGTGCTCGCTGCTGACACCCGATGGAGCTGAGGTGTGACTACAGCACATGAGAACTAGCCATTATTGTTCCCTGCTCAAACCACAACCCTTCAGGACCTACAAAGGACAACACATTTCAGAATTTAAGCATTACCTATAATAAAAACCCTTCTTCCCCCCACCCTTTCACACTCTTTCAATGGAATTGCTGATAGACTAGTACACTCAGAATCATTGTGAGCCATCCACAGCAAAATCTCCCACTGCCATGTATCAGCAGGAGTGGGCAATCCAATCCTCATTCCAGGCTAGTGCACATACCAGAGTAGGGAGCAGAAGTCATCCCACCAAGAACCTTTTGAATGAGTGCATGCCTATTCTGCTGGATATCTTTGGGGAAAAAAAAAAAAAAAAACAAAAAACTGTGTGTGATTCTGGAACTCGTTTTTATACTATGATCTACCAGAGGATCTGGGCCTGGGAAACAGTGCCGTCTCATGAGAGTATCTCAACCTTTGGACAACATCACTGTTCCCATGTCTCACAGCGGTTTCCATGCTTTCCACCAGAAAGATATAGTTTCTTCTGAGAGTTGGCCACTGTTCCATAGGATTTGGCTGCTGAAATGCCATCTCCACCTGACCTCTGCCATGCAAGTGGGGATGACAGCCTGAGGCTGTTTCCTGCTAAAGGAAAAACTGACAGGAAAAACAGAGGTTAAAAGGAGCTAGCTGGCTTGCCTTGCCTAGATCTGCCATGAAATAGCATAGGGGAATGAAAGCTTGAGGACGGTTCTTAAAGAAAGACGCAGCTGTATAGAGAGGTCTCAGGTCAAGGCCCTAAAGGAATCACTTTCAAAGGCACAGCAGCCCATCCTGTCAAACCAGAGGCTTCATTTTTCCACAGTTCTGTACCCAGTACTGCATTACCATCACAAACCTCTGTTTCACACAGAGACACAGTAGGGAAGAAGAAACAGAAACCATGGTGCCAGTGTGTCCTTGCTGAATCTGGCTGTTAATTGCAGGGAAAAAGCACGCTGGAGGATATGCATTCTTTGGAGTCTCCCTTCATTGTCACCCCAGGACACAAAAGCCTACCTCAGACCTGCATTCACATGACAGTCTCTTCAGGCACTTCGTACAGGGCACATAGCTGCAATACTGTGCCCAAGGTACTCAGGATGCTCCTAAAGTAATGCCTCCTATTTATTTCCATGGAAATTGCAACAGATACAAAGAACACAGTAACACTCCTTGATAGAGCAAACTCGTCTACAAAACATTATTCTTCAACATTCATTCAACATTCTTTCACCAGTAAAGAATAAGACTAAAATCCGCACCACTAGAGGTGACACACTGTTTGTTACCACCGCTGGAACCCACCACCGCACTGTGTTTACATCCACTGTTTAGTCTCTGTAAACATTCAGCAAGTGTTGATGAATGTCAATGGGTGCCATTTTCCTCTGAGTGGAAGAATTCAATGATATCTTTGCTTCATAGGTACTTCCATGTCAGACTGTCCCTTTGCTGCCATCTGTCACACACAACACAACATAATGGAACATGGGTAGGAAGACCCAACCTCTACTGCCATATCACCAACATGTGCCTCTGACATTAGGGGCCAAAATAATGAAATAGGAGGCAGTACTTTTGGAGCAGCCCTTGTACAATCACATTGCTTCAAACTTTCAAAAATTTCTCCACCATCCCTTTGTTATATGGAAATCTTTTTGAGAGGCAAAGATAGATAATGCACCTGGCTGATGCAGCAGAATCCGCAGGAACTGCATTTTAGAATCGGGCTTGCTGCGTTCTAGGCACAAAAATAGCATGCATAACTACCTCATAAGCTGCACAGATTTTTCTACATGTGATTTGACATTTAGCAAATACTCTGTAATTAAATCCCTTTCTCTGAGTTACTCTCTCACTGTGCTAATGTTTCTTCTGTTGGCAGGAGATTTGATTAACTGTATTCAGAAAATGAGCTCAATCTTCCCAAACTTCCTTACAGCCCACCTGTTTGACACCATATGATTCACATAAATATTTTCATTGCAAATTACTCTTCAATTCACCAACTGGTTTCATCACACCTCCTTGGTTTTCCCCTCCTTTCTTTTTGCTGAGTAGTGCTCTTCAGATCTCACTGCTGCATGTGGAGGAAAAAACATTACCTCAGCATCCTAGGATGAACATGATTTGAGCGGTACTTTTTATATCCTATGTGTGTGTAAGATTTCCATGACTATAACACTCCCACTCCCGACCATTATAAGGTTCACTTCCACCAGGCTATGAAGCAGGGATGCAGCTGTCACCCCCTCCCAGCACAGGCACCCACACACGTTCAGCACTGACAGCAGCAGCCATTTCATCCAGTTCTGCTTGGGAACCATGAAGCCTTTAAAATGCTCACTGGATAACTTGAAAGACAACAGTTCAGTGGCAGATGCATAGACATATCTGTAAGTCCCAGTAGACAAAACAATAGCTGGAGAAAGGGTCACAGCTAATGGTACCAATTGAACTCCTTGTAATTCATGTTTCTCTCACCTGTCTGAGCAAAAGCCATTGCATCTTCGTGAGAGGTAATGCAGCATGAAATGATGTCTACAAATAGCTGCAACTTAACAAATTGGCCACGTATGAGGAGTAGAAACAAAAAACCTTATAAGGCTCATTGTAAGCACATGGCTCACCACAGCCTTTTGACACCATTTCAAGCAAAGCATTAATAAAAACTTGGTTACAGCAGAGTGCCTTCCTGCATTTCTTTGTATAGATTTGTCTTGGAGAGAAGGAAGGCCATGCTCTGAGAAGCAGTGAACGATACAAAGCAGACAGTGTGGCATCACATTCACATCATCACTACAGATAAGTGGAGTAGCAGTCAGATGTGTTAAATACATGGTACAATCTTTACCCGCTGAGACTAGCTCACAACTATCATCTCACAAAGGCATGCAGAGCAACATAAGCGTTCAGAAAGAGAACAGCTTACACTTAGTACCAGTTTAGAAAATGGCTTGTTCCCAAGTCCCTGAAAGCCAGGCCCATATCACCACCACGATTCTAATAAATATCAAGTAACCATGCCCTGTGTTTGTGAAAGTGCTAAAGACACCATGAAAACTCTTTTATAGCAGACAAAAAAACCCTTGACCATGGAATATTAAGAGATGCTTATCACTTGACTGTTGCTTTAAAAAAAAAAAAAAGCACAGAAAAGTCCTGGCACTGTATTTTAGTGAACCGCCTTACTGGAGCTTTGCAACCCACTGGAACTCTGCAGCTTTCAGCCCTGCAAGACACAGAGATCATCAACAATCCATACATGCCAGGAGAGTCAGCAATGACAGCAAGAATGTGCCGCCCAGCATCTGCAACTCTCGCATGGAAAATGAGCAATGAATGCAAATAAAGCCCCCAAAATGAGATCTGCAATGCAAACCAGATGAACTAGAAACATCATCAGTATCCAGAAAATTAGCTTAAGTTTTCTACCTATTAAAAAAAAGTAATAAAAAAGGATATTAACTTTGCTTTCTAATATTTTCCACTTATTTCCTCAGCATAATTAAAATGTAAAGAGATATGTATTTCTCCTCCTCTGCATTCAGAAGGATTTTGAATTGTGACTCAAAATTCTCACTGTACAATATTCTCATAATATTTGCTGTAATTGAGACTCATGCAAACTGATGTCACCTTTAAGATGAAAAGAGAAACCCCTTGCCTTAATTTTCATAGCTATTTTGGGCTTAAGCTTATCACTAATTCATTACATATACTAAACACATTTTAACATATCCTGTACACATTTGGACATAACTAAATTATAGTTATATTATTATTTGTTATTATTGCAGTCCCACCAGCATCTGACTTTGATGACTAGTTGAGTTGTCCTCTCATACGACAGAGACAGATGTTCTCACAGGTTCCTTTAACAATTTCTCTTCAGGTTCCAAAACACGCTTCACCACAGAAATGGTTCTGACTACCACATGACTGAGATCTGTACAAAGACATTCATGAGAAGCTGGAAATCAAAGTCATTTTGCCTGCTTACTTATTTTTACCTGTATTTCCACAGACAGTAAAACACAGAAAAAAGTGCTTTCTCCTAAGTATCTAAGTATCAGATGAAAAATATCTTGAACTCAATATCCTTGCAAAAGGTATGTAACTAAGAATTTTCAATTAAGATAACAGGCATCAGAACTATAACAGTGGTGCTACTTACAGCAGGAAACAAAAGTGGGACAGTTGGGAGAATCAGTGCTACTTAAATGACAGACCCATGCACTTTTTCAACATCCAATTTAGATTCCAAGGGAGTCACTCTGCAATGGCCAGCTTTGGTTATTGCATAATGGGAAGTTAAGGAAGTAACATGTTAGAGAAGACAACTAGTTTACCAATTCAAATAACTGCAGATTGGGCAGCCTGTTCTAGTATTTGATCTGTAGAGGTTGGTGGCTCTGCCTGCAACTGGAGGGTTAGAGTCTGATGATCCTTGTGACGTCCCTTTCAACCCAAGCTATTTTATGACTCTTTTTGCTTTTGTGTTTTTTATTTTGGAGTATATATAAGTTTTCAAGAAACATGAAAAAAGGTAAGATCATAAATGACATTGCTGTAAGAGTTTATTTAACATTCAAATACTCTAGCAGTATTTGGACCTTAAGTTCACTTTTTGTGCTTTTGATGATACATTTACGGGCTCAGATCTGGTCTTATACCAATCTTCTGTTCTCATCCAAAAATCTAATCAGAAGTCTAACACAAGGGGACATTTTTACAGTGCTGACTCCCATTTTACTGTTGCAAGAGTCTCAAAAGATACAAGAGACAGCCTTCGGAGTTGGGAATCAAACCTTTTCTTTTATCCCTGTTTCCTTCACAGTTTAGCTCCTGAGCTCACGTATTATACTATTTGACATACCTGGAATCTCATCCTTGGTTTCCATTCTTACTCTTTCCTAATAATCCCAGTGTTACAGATTAAAATTACTCCATTGAAAAATTTCAGGAAACCGGAGGTAACAATTACACGTCACTAATATTAATGAAAGTCCATGACAAGTTCTGCTTATGGTCATGACCTAATAATAATAAAATTGTAATTAAGCAGGATAGAAAAAATCTTCCCCTTTTGCTTTCATCTGGCAGATGAGGCCAGCATGATGGTATAAAGAATACTATACAAAGCTACTGCGTTCTCCAGCTGCAACTGTACCTCCAGAGTAATTATCTTTGAATATTAAATCAGTCACACCAACTATATAAGACCTCAAGCTCCAAAGCTGCTTTTCCATCCAAGAAAAAGAACCCTTGTTCATAATTACATATTTTGTTTAAGACTAATTCATCAAGGCTAACAAGTAAAAAGAATCAAGTATTTTTATGGAAATCCAACTGTCCACAAAACCATCACATTTAAAAGAGCTTACATGGGTAGGCATTTAAGTACACTGTCTATCTAACTGATGTCCTACTAAAAATGAATGATGTCTACAAATAGTGCTTTTCTCTGCTCACTGTCAAAAAAAAAAAAAATCCCCATAACAGGGGGATTACATTAGCAGAAAAAAACACTTGGCTCATGAAGACTTATAAGTCACAGAATCACAGAATATCCCAGGCTGGAAGGGACCTCAAGGACTGTGAATCTCCAACCCCTCCTGCCTCAGGCAGGGCCACAAACCTCCCTCTTTAGTACTAGACTACCCAATCTAGCTTTGAACATCTCTAGAGATGGAGCATCCACAACTTCTCTAGATAGACAACCTGTTCCAGCACCTCTCCACTCTCTCTGTAAAGAGCTTGTTGACTTCATTACCTCAAAAGCAGGGTTGACTCCATTTTTAAGTCATTAGTCATAATACACTTGAAATAACTATAATCAATCCTTCCTTATTCTATTCATATCTCTGTATTTTACATGTAGCATTGTATTCTTTGGGGCAATTTGTTTATGCTAAAAATAAAGTCATCCTTTTGAACTCTGTTGCTTGAAGTGTTTTTGCTATCAGAAAGTGACTCCACATACTCAGCAAGAGCCACTGGTACCATCCACAGCAATACACTCACAGCTAAGTTCCAAGAGATGATTGTAGCAGTTCTTACCTTTTAGCGCATCTCTACATAGCTTATGTTGTACTGTGTGCCCTTAAAGCTTGTCCATTTTTAAAGGATCAGTTGTGAGTACAAACGTAGATGGTGTATTGGTTAAGACCAGAACAAACATCTGTTACATTTAGCAGCATCCTTAAGAGATGGTATTTATTCCATTCCTTAAGGAAGCCTCAGAGTTCATACAAAGGATTCAGAAATCTGGCAGCTCCATGCAACCAACCTAGGAAACCACTGCTATTTCTCCTGATGCGTGGCTGATTGGGAAAAAATAAAAAAAAAAAAGTCACAAAATGCTGGTAAATAGCTCTCTATAGCCCCTGATTTCCCAAAAGACATGGAATTCCAGAGACATGGAATTCCAGAAAGGAAGGGGAAGAGAGCAGAGAGAGAAGTAAATCTGGCATAACCCAAGGTATTGTATCAGAGACAACAGAATGAAAGTCAGAATGCACTACACTAGGAATGCTTGATGACAGATAAGAACAACCTCAAGAGTGGACTTCATACTTGGAACCACACTTAATATCAGGGCTATTAGAGTCACAAGTTCCAAGTCATGCACACAGCCATTACATGAACAAGTCAGAACCCCGTAATATTGCTTTGCTTTTGCACATGTTACTGAGAAAAAAACCCACAAAATCTTTTACTGTTTGTAACATGTACTCATCAACAGGAATTTATACTGCAGGATGTTAATGACTGTAACTAGATGTGTGTTACAAACAAGCAATACAGATTTGGAGATGCAGTGCTTATTAATAATTATAGTTTTCATTTAAAATTATGCGTGCATTTTGTATTAAATATACATAGACTTCTCTTGCTTTGGATGTTTCAAAAATCAAATTACCCGATCCAAATATTAGCTATATTATCAACAACTTTCTCAAATGGAATTGAACAACCAAATCCAATTTTAAAATACCAAATTGAAAGTCTCTTTACAAGCATGGTCTGTGAAACTTCAGTTGATATTTGAACTAGTATTAATGTAATACTGTAGCACTGCATCAGTGTGTCAAAAAAAAAAATTGGATTTCTTCTGCCAAAATAGCCCAAGAGGGGAAAAAAATTACCTTTATCACTTTCTCAGACAAATCACTAATATTGACTTTTTTTTTTCCTTTAATGGAGAAATTGCTTTGACACATCAATTTCCTGTGGAGAAAATATGGGAAACCTGAGACAAAAAAGTAAACAAAATATTTGAATGACAGCTGCATCAAGAAAATCCACTAAGTAATAACAAAGCCTGCAGGAATCATCTTCACTGTGAGAAACACATAGTGAGATAACACAAAATACTTAAATCTGCAGTTGTTTGTTTTACATACAATACTCCAGCACAGTCAGATATCACAATGCTTTCCAGTAAAAAAAGTATTGAATTTATGCAGATTAAGTCCTGAAGAGGAAGAAGTTTGCTAAATTATGCACACAACTGATTTTTTTTTCATTCCAATTATCTTATAGTATCATAGAAATGTTTGAGTTGGAAGGGACCTTTAAGATCTCCTAGTTCCAATCCCTGGCTATACACAGGAACACCTCCCTCTAGACCAGGTTGCTCAAAGCCCATTTAGCCTGGCCGTGAATGCTCCCTGTGAGGGAGCATTCACAGCCTCACTGAGCAACACATCTCAGTGACTCACCCCTCTCACAGTAAAGAATTTCTTCCTAATGTCTAGTCTAAATCTACCCTCTTCCTGTTTAAAGCCATCTCCCCTCATCCTGTCGCTACATTCCTTTATCAAAAAATCCCTCCCCAGCTTTCTTGTAGGCTCCCTTCAAGTACTTAAAGGCCTTCCCCTTAATAAATTTCATTATTACACTCATGGTTTTACATTATGAAGCACATCTTAATTATTTCTCAGTAGATTAAAATCTAATCTCAAAGTTACTACTACCAAGGCTGGCCACATTATTCAATATTCCCTTTTCAAAAAGACAGACAACTGAAAAAATAACGCACAAAAGAGATTTTACCCTTACCTGGGAAGAAACAATTATTAATGTAACATGGATTTATACACAGACTATCTTACCTTTGCATCAGAAAAAAAGGTGGTATAGCCTCTCATTCTCATGTAACAATTTAGAGCAGTTCACCATATAACCATAGTGTGTTAAATTCATAAGAAAAATGATGCAGATGTAAATATACCATTAGAATGATAGTTCTTACTACCATTTATCATAAAACATATAATACAAATAACATCTGAGAATACAGGCCAAAACAACTTTATATTAGATTTCAAAAAGATGGTTTTTATTAAGCACAAACAGCTTTTAATACATTATCAATACAAATAGGAAAACATCTGTTTAATGAATCTGATATATCAAAGATTTGATGTCTGGTTGCATACTGGCACAATAAAAATGACTTTTTTATTTTAAAGTATTTCAAATTAAAATTATAGGGTCACCACTGTCTACACTGCAGGCATTTTACCTGCAGTCTAAAGTTACTACATCACCTGGGCATGGGGAGAAGCAAAGAACTACAATTTCATAGTATGGAACTCCTAACTCATTAGCACCATTCAAAGCTTGCATCAGCTGTTAAACTAAGTAGCAGCTGACAGGTCAGGTAAAGCTTTACAGCAAATTTCAGTGCAAAGTTTACAGTTCTTTTTCATAAGATACTTGGAATCTATGGTTTCATAGCATGTTAAATAATTATGGCTTGATAGATGTACTGCGTTAAGATGCTGAGAACACTTACTTTGAAAAAAAAGATGAGACAATGGCCGTGAAATGCAGTTTAACATATGCCATATTCTGTATATATGCAAACAACATGCTGGATTACAAACTGAAGTCCTATTATGAATTGATAGACAAGGGTCAGTATTAGCTCTCTGGGGTAGTGGCTTCTGGTTGTCTCAGCTGCTGCTTTTTCAAGCTAACAAGCTTCATCTTCTCTCTAATGTGTTCTGCGGCAGAAGCCATGTCACTTGGGCTCCCAAAGTACTGCTCAGAACTACAAAAGACAAAAAAGCTATCAGTGACAAGTAAAAAAAATGCATGAGTATACACACGAATAACAATCTAGAAAACAAAACAACATAAGAAAAATAAATACCTTTGTATTGAAGTTTAAAGCTTTGTGGACAGCCAATCTTGATAGTATCATTATAAATAGCAAATTACTCTCTCTTACCCAGGAGATCCTTTCCACAGCTGGGCACTATTCTGTATGGTCAATAAGAGACTACCCAACGCTGTTTTTTAATTTCCATTTTCTGGCTGTCCCTAATCCAGTCTAGGGGTTCAAATATTGTGACAGTCAAGAAAATGAGCCTGAATGAATCCTGACTGAAGTTATACAATTGCTGTCTTATTGAAGGGCTCTGTATACAAAGTCAGCCAGTTGCTGACAGTCAAATTATGTCATCTCTCCCTCAAACTGAAAAGAACACATGGCTGTTAAAGCTGATTTTTTCCCATTCAAATATAGCAAAAGACATCTGAAATGTTAGGGAAACTACTAACCAAGCTGTCAGCAAAAACAGGATTTGAACACAATAAATCTTTCAGGAAAAGAGTAGATACCAAATCTAATTATGATGTAGAGAGGTTGAAGTTTGGAAACAAAGGTAGGACGAAGGACTTGGGATGGAGTCCAGTCTGGACAAAAGCAGGCAGTAAATTTCATATAGAAGTAGCTTAGTTTGACCAGAGATCTCTAGAAAGGGAGCAGATTGAACAGATGCAACTGAGACCACAAATACTGGCAGACATTTTGCCCAGTGAAGACTAGAAGGCATAAGCAAGACAGGAAACACTGACCTGGATTTTTAAAGAAGATATCAACCAAGTCTGAAGTGATAAAGAGGTTGATGGAGATTAAAGAAACATACTTGCAAACATTTAAGAAATTGTACCGATCTTGGCATTTTTAAAACTTTTTATATGAATGATGGAACCATCTGCAGGTTTTTGGTTTTTTTTTTTTTTTTTTGCTAAGTGCTTTAAAAATAGAAGGACTAGGTAGGGTTAGTAGGTTATCTCAGGATTTAGGACAGTTAAGATTCCACTTTTCAAAAGGGGGACAAAAAGAACACAGCTGAAATGCCAGAGGCTAAAAATAACACTCAGGACTCAGTCAGCTTAAAACATAGGGATGCGTGCACATAAAATTATACAAGCATTCCATTAGGACTGAAAACTTGAAGTCCAATGCTTTCTCTCATTGGAGATTTTCCAATAAAAGGCGAATCAAGCTCAAAAAAAAAAAAAAAAGATAAAAAATGGTAGTGTTTGTTTTTCCTTTAACAGTCTCTGCAAATTACACAAGTTTTAATAACAAATTCTATTTACGGGGTCATTACGGACATAAAATTCACTACACAGAAGTTATACTAAAAAATACTTGAAACATAATAGTTTTTGCTTTTTCTCAAAGCTGTAAAATCTTCCACTATTTTTAAATACCTTACTAGAAAGACATTAAAATCTCTACTAGCTCACCTCCTGATACATCTCCATGGGTAGTACTTCTCAGCAAAGAATATCATACTGCATAAGGTACAAGATCTTTTAGAAATGACAATTTCCATGACAGCTTCTTCTAACCATTTTTCAGATTAACTTCAGTTAACCAACCTGACATCTCAAAGTTTTTCTCTCCAAGATTTCAGACCTCATTCATTACTGAGTGGTCCCTGCATACCCAGAGACCAGTTCCAAGGCTACCTTAAACTTGGATAGGAAAAATTAATCACAAAGTTCTGTACCACAGTGGACAACTATACTTGTGCTGAATACAGAAAGTGGTTTCTTATAGCGGCTCAAATTCCATACTCAATTTAGTTTTATAGCCTGACAAGGCCACTGATTTTAAATTGGCATTAATAGTTCATGAGGGAAGTAGGATTTTAGTAGCTGAATAATCAAATGTAAATTTATGTTCAATGTATTGGCTTAAGATTATAAATGGCTAAAAGTTTGAATAAATCTGTCATAAAATGCCATAATACAAATGACTTTTTTTCCCTCCAAGAGGACACAGGATCTGGTCACTCATGCTACTTTAAATAATCCACTGGTGTAAATCAGCATATTATACAGCATATAAGTTACAGGGTGAGAAAAAGTTACTAATTTGAAAAATTGGGCACGTTGTCTTTGGAAAGGTTGAATTGGAAATACCCGTTTTCTGAGAAAAGATGGAAAAAAAATTACGACAATTAGTGCATTACCTTTGTAATTTCAGCAAAAAGCACTCAGGATTCCTCTGCATATTATACTATTATGAAACATTATAAAAAGGATATTCAAAAGGCATTACAATAACATTTTGCATACCCATCAGGATAAACCACAGGCACTGTTAATCTGTCCAACAGCGATTTCCCAACTGCTTCAATTTCATCAAATTGCTCCATTTCATTAAAAGCTTCAGGCTGCTCAGGACATTCTTGCAAAATCTGTTAAAAATGAAAAACAAACGTAAAATAAGGTAGACAAGCAATAGCATACATATATACATATTTCAAGTGCTAAAGTGCCATTAAATATCAGAGTGAATGTTCTTTCAGCATCTTCACTACCACAATTAAACTAATTCAAAATATTCATAGAATTCCAGAAAAATACACCAATTAAGCTAACACAGAATGAGAAGATAGCAATGATGAGAATAGTAGTACCCTGCACTAAGAATGAAAAAAATCTTGCTGGGCAATATTTCAACAATAAATTTAAAATGCATAAATATAATAACCTGCACCATTAAGCATGAAGTACAATCACATGAATTATAAAGGGTCTATTAAAAACAACTTCAAAACAAAAATTCATACCTGGCAAAAAGCTCCAGTGAAATTATAAAATTTAAATACAAGTATTTCTAGACTTTTGTATCCAACATTTGTACTTATTTTCTTCTACTTCTCCCTCTGACATTTTTTTAAAATTAACAGCATAATTTCCTCTTGGTCTCATTAACAGGCCACAACAGCACTAGTAGAATTGTGCTTTTGAGCAACAGAATATTTTTAGCTAAGCCTTTTTACTTTAAGTTGCCTAAAAATATAGCAATTTAGTACTGCAGTAATGAAAGAACACTTATAACATGGGCTAAGATAATCAACTCTAAGTTTATGATCCACTAAATTCTAATTTGATAACTACTAAAACCATTCCAGCCAACTGTGGGAGCATAGATAATATATTCCTACTTTCACAAATCACTGACAACTTCCAATATCCACTGATTCAAAATATTTTCTATAAATGCAAACAAGAAATGAATACAAGCCAGGAGTGCATGAATCACCTCTGCATCTCACACTTCCCTTCGATTAGAGATTATCTTTTTTTCCTGTACCATGTCCAAGATAGGCTTCTCTTTTGCTTATAAGAAACTACACTAACTACCTCAACAGCAGAGGTAGATACCTTTCAGAAAAACAATTCAGGGTATCGTTTCACAGAAAAAAAGGTTTTCCTGGCTGAAAGGCTATACCTCTCATGAACTAAAGAAATGGACATTCAGGCATTTGAAAATTCCCAATTTAGCAACTGCTCTTCATAACAATGTTGCTGATTTCTGATTCTTTGCAGCTTTTAGCAGCATCCAGCTGGACAAATCAGTGAGGATCTTTGTTATAGGAGTTTGAAAACCATAAGACGACAGCAGCGTGCTTTGAAGAAAACATGTTCAGAGCCCCTTAAGTACTGAATTCCAAGTGCAAAATACAAGGTGCACCAGCCAAGCATGCACAGAAGGTGATGCTCACAAATTTTGAGAGAATGCCACACAGAACATACACACAATGTATGAGGCAATACTCTCTGTAATGCCGTGAAGTTCTTAAGTGACATCATTATAGCTTTATATTATACTTTGCATAAAAAAAAACAAATGAAGTGTTTCTTGCCTTTCAGAATTTTAGTCTAAGACACAGAAAAAAATGTATATTATATTGTATATGTAATATACATGTATATTACATTTTGCTTGTTTAAATTATCACAAGGAAATTTTCTTCCAAAAAACACAACATTCACCTTTTCAGCGCTCAAATGAAATGCAACAGCTGTTTCCAGCCTCTGTACTCTTTCTTCAGAAGTTAAGGTAAACTGCTTCCACACTCTATTCAGTCTTGGAAGTGTGTCCCCTGAGGACCTCGAAGTGCATCGCAGGGACTGGCACAGCACAACTGTTGCCTGCAGTAACTGTCTCCCATAATCATAAGTACTCTAGAAGTTGGAGAGCGGGAGGAATGCATAAGATACACTCAGAATCTACGCATTTAACTTAAGAGCTAGTTATCTTAAAATGACAGCAGACAAGTTTGTGAAACCTCAACTTAAATTCACATAGTACTTTGAATTAATCTGCTCTACTAGAAAGTACTGCAGAAGCGTGAATTGCAAATAGCTGCCTGGATCTTGTACCGTATGCTTGGCATCTACTGCTAAGATAACCATCTCACTGACTTCATTATCACTGTGTTCCTAGTCACACAGCACCCAGGTACTTCATGGCACACCAAAACAACAGCAAGCTATCCTCTTCTCATACTTACATACTTTCACACATCATACTTAGTTTTAATTCATCATTCTATGGTCACTATTCATCAGAAGAGAGGTGTGCCAGTGTAACAATAGAATTTGAAAATACATTCTCTATTATTTGGTAATTGTGTATTAGATATTTCTAGAAATAGTATTTATTTGAAAAAGGTTCAACTTTACATATTCTGATCTTCCATGAAATTCAAAACATACCTGACATCTGTTCACAAACAAGTGTGCAAACATGCCCTACAGCTTCAGTGAATTTAGACTTGTACAGAAGGATTAATTACTTGGCTCCTACTGTCAACAATTGAAAGCTGTCAGTTCTGACTAACCATTATCTCTGAGGGCTAAACAGACTCTAATACCAAAAACTCCTTGTGCAAGATGACTAACATAGACCAATAATCAACTGTCTAGAAAACCAACAGAAAGACAGGCTCTGCTTCGTGAAGTACAGCACAAAAACTCAAACTGAGTGACTTAGTAATGCTTCATTATTTTGTTTGCAGTCCTTCAAAAGCTGCTATAAGGACTGTTTAAAAAACATACCTTTAAAAAGTCAGTGTGAACTTTGAGTTCTGTGCTTTGTATTGCCTACGCAAAACACAGTAACCTAAGAACTATAGTATTGGTTATGCTGACAGTTCACCAAATCTTCACTTCAAAATTTCATTAGGCTCATTGCTAACTCATTATTTATTCATGCAACCATTGAGGCAAACAATGAAGACAATGGCTGATCAATTATTGTACATATAGGTGCCAATTCTATTTAGATTTCCTGAAACTGTATAAAAACACTAATAATTCAGTTCACCTGTGCAACATCAACAAATTTTCTATGTTTCTCCAGTAAAACCTTTGTTTCTTGAGCATCATCTCCTAGTCGGATGTGTGTCTTCAGCAGAGCATCCAACAGTTCGCTTAACCATTCTACTGCCTTTAAAATAGAAGTAAATTAGAAGCATAAAAGCTAGGAAATTAAAAAGACATTCATCCAGAAGAGTCAATTACATACTTTTGATCTGGAAACAGTTAAGTATCAATTAAAATAGTATGTCATGCATGATATCCCCCAAAACACTGCTTACCATCATTGCTATATCCTTTATTATTTTCACTTTAAAAATTCACTAAATAAAACTACACTTGCATGTGACAGAAATACAGTACATTAACTCCCCTCCTCCCCCATACATTTAGCCAGCATATATTTAGGCCAGGATGATGAATTTCTGTAGTCTTTTCCATACCTGAGCAGCATCTTCTTCGCATTTAAATAACTGTACCATCTGAAGCATCTTCAGTCGTCGCACATCTACCATGTCTTCGCACCTTAAACAGCAGCACAGTTAGACTTGTCAATGCATGAAGAGCAGATAAAAATATACTGAGTATTACAATGTTTGCAGTGTGCAACTATTCATTAGAAGGTGATTAAAATATTCTATATCCTGTTTAGATTAACCAAAAAAATAGTAAGAAAAAAAAAGCAATAAATCAAAGTGAGCAGAACAAACTACAGACATTGTGATTTTAATGAGTCCAGGCATAGCTAACTACAGAAAGTAATACCCAGCAGTAGATACATAGCCTTCTAGCTGCATTTCAGGTTCCTTACCCTGTTGCAGTGGTTAGATTTGTAGGCCAGAGGTTCATAAGTGTAAAATAAACTGTTTCTGCTATCGAGGTACTTAGGAAAAGTTGAATTACACCTACTATCATTCTGATTTCTATTGTCAGTGGGTGGCAAAGTTTTCTTGTTAAATAAAATGGAAAAAAAAAAAAAAAACCACCAAAAATGCAGCACACATCTTTATATCTTTCTTTTTAGCTAGCTAACAATTGAAATGATTGAACCCTTATATGCAGAAAACAAAGTTTTACAAGACTAATTTTGATGTCCTTCGCTTTCTATAACTCATCAGGAACCATCTAAAAATTTAATTCATATAAAAAAAATCTATTAAAATTCTCTTGTTCTGAATGAATAGCATATTGCAGTTTTTTGTCCTGTTAGAATACAAAAGTAATATCAAAATCCATTTTAATAGCGAGCTAAACACTAAAGCATTTAGCTGAATGATCTTTCTGCTTCAATTTCAGAGCCTGTTAAGAAAACAGCAAGATTCAGACTCTCGCATCACACAGTAAATAGAATTACTAATGTCAACAACAGATTACACTGAGTGAATGCTAAAGATCATATGCATATATCTGTTCTTTTTCTAAACTGTTTGCAAACAAGCACTTTCAAAGAACAGTTATTAAAATATTGTGTTTTGTTAAGCACCCTGCAGTGCTGTGACACTTACATAAAGAAAATTCATTACCCTAATAATGCACAAAGTCTATGCATTTCAAAACAATAAATAAGGCAGCAAAATGCCAGTAGAAATGAACATTGCACTTGTTTCTCATTTGTTTAAATATGGGTACAACATTCTATTAATTTGAGGAAAGCAGGATCTTATGAAAAATATTAAGTGTTAAAGTGATATATTGTTATCATATATTTTTCAATGTGCAAGGATAATTTAGTAATTAAATTAATAGGAGTAATAAGAAATTTTCGTCCATTTACAACTTAAGACAATTTTGTTTTTGTTCTAAGTCACATTGATACCTTTGGAAATAAATATCAGAAGACAGAAATAAATCACATTTGTTTCCCAGACATGTATTTTCTATTTTTTCCCCACAAATGTCCTTTTAAATAGGAAGTAAACTTTAAACCCCTTCTCTGGTACATGCTTAAGTGAGAAACCTCTGGTGGTGTGATAAGAAGTATTACGTGGTTAGTTATGCTTTTCTTTTTATCCAGAATAAGCTATACAGATTAGTTTCTTAAGTCTAATAAAATTGAAATTAAAATTCCCATTTCTTCTCACCACCTAAAGCATAATACAATAGTAAGACTAATAAAGTGCACAGATTCTATTCACTCTTTATTTGAATTTCATTTAGTTTCACTTGAAAACGTTGAAATACTACATTAAAAAAAATAAACCTATTTCACTATCTGAATATAAAAGCAAATGAAAAGTTCCAGCAATCACCACAACAGCTTTGAAAAGCTATTGTTCAGAGACAGGCACAAGTTGCATCCGTAAAAACCTCTTGCACACTGTTCCTCCCCAAGTTAGTCCAAATTCTTCCTGTACTAGTTCAGCTTAAACTATCACGCAGCAAAGAGTTCCACAGCTTAACTTTATTTGTACACTGTGTGAAGTAGCATCAGCTTCAGTTATCAGTGTTTCTTACCCCAGTTCTAGACAACATCCTCCGCTTCTGTACTGAAAGAAGCAATGAAAAAACCTATCCCTAACTTGTCCCTGCCTCACTCTTACAGACCTTTATCTGTATTTTTGCATGCCTCTTCCAGACTGAAGACCCTCATTAAATCATTAATCATCTGGAAGTTGTTTCACACCTTTGTCTAAGCACTTAATTTACTTTTTTTGGCCTCTAACTTACTACACTATACTCATTCTACAAAGAGGCATCAGAATTGTATAATGCTTAGAGTACAAATACACCATAGATTTATACAGTGGTTGCAATTTGGCCAATTAGATACTACTACATCTTTATGAGAAAAGAATCAATGGAAGCTAAGCTTGAAGGATGAGAGTGGTGGCAGAATCCACCCTTAAGAGAATTTAATTCTGTCCAGTATTTTCTACTACTAAAATTTCATCCCTCACCACATCACATTCCAAAATTCACAGAAGACGACCAAATACATTTTGAAAGTTGAATTCTTGTGCCTCCACCATTTGCTGGTCCAGGGGAAGGGTACAAAGCAAGACCTAACAAAAGCTCAAATTTCTTCTCTTTAGGAGTGAAAATGACACATTCAAAAAGAGTTTGTGAAGAAAAAAAAAAAGAAAAAAGAGAAACAAGCTGAAACAATTTCCACATAACTTTAGAGCTATCCTCATTACCGCAGTATTAGCATACATTTCATCTCAAACTGCTAAGATCACTTGCATCTCTTCCATAACTCCATATAAATGGAATGTGTCAGACATTTATGAGTATAGAAAAGCACTCAAATACTGCCACCCAATACTGAAATGAATTTAGGAATGTGCAACAAGTTAGGCAGGGAAAGATTGTCTTGTTTAAGTGCATCACATATAATAAATTACAGTTGCGCTACATCCATTAACTGAAAGTAAAGCAAAATAGTCTCTTTGAAAAATATGTATTTTGAAGTGACTTGTCAGTACATGAAAATTGTAACAACTGTTTTACCTTTGTTTTCTAAGCTGCATATCTTCCATCACTCCTTGGATATGGTCCACATTTTCTTTGTTTTCAATGGTCACATCTTTTCCATAGGCCCAGGATGCCTGATTAGATATCTGATCAAGAAGACTTTGACCTTTTTCACGCAAGCCTTGCAAACCTAAATCTGAAGGAAAAGCAAAGAAATTTTAAAAGGTTAAAAATAAGATACACATACAGATATATCCATGACACTGTTCTAAACTTCTTAACTTTCTCACCGAAGAGGGAGATAAAATGCAATAGAATCTACAAGATGGAAGGCTGGAAGGAGAAAAGAACATTACTACCTTTGTATTTCTTTATCCTTCCCTACTTCTAAGTTAGAGAAAGCACTCATCTACATTAACAAAGAAGTAGTGCTTCATTACAGATGAAATGCAGAGTAGTGATATATAGTAAATATAAACGTAAAACATTTACAAGAAAGCACTTCCAGAATACTTCCCCAGACTAAACAAGTATCAGCAAGTCAAAGGTAGTTACGTGGAGCATGACTTAACTAGAAATCAAGAGATATTACCTTCCCTTTCCCTGCTGTCTTGTTTTAAAGAGAGTGTTCATTATTGTACATAAGTGAAATGCAGAAATATTCTGCTTACCAACACTCTTCAATTTCTCTTCCAGTAATTTTAAAGTCTGTTGAATTGATGCTCCATCTGCTGGTGCCACATCTACGCACAACATTCCTAGTAAGCCATCCAGTTGCTGAGATAACTAAAACGAAACCCAACATACTGCTGTTAAAAAAGAAGTTAGGGGCTTCAAGGTGCTCAAATCTGTAGTGTTCCTCCAAATGTTTGGGGATGTCATTTCAGAGGTTTCTCTCTGCATTTGCTTATAAAACTCCAAAAGAATATATCTTTAAGTGGGAGAGGGAGGAGGAAAGGAACCTAAGACTCCTTACACAACTACAAGAAAGGAATAAATGTCAATTTTAAAAAGAACCTATGAAGATCATATCAAATTCTTGAAATTAGAAAAAAAAGATGTGTCACAGGTAATATGTATTTCAAGAAAAACTAGACACTTTTTCATTATTTTCTTTTATTAACTCCTAACCATTCAATGATTGAAATAAAAGATACACTGCAACCTACTTCTCTCCCAAAGAGAATTTCATTTTCTCACTGTTTCAATCAGTAAATGAAGACAAACTCCATTTTCCAAGTATTTTCCATTTTATGTTTTATCCCCCTTCAAACTTTTCCAATGTATTAAACACTTATAACACACTAAAGGAGAGCCTGTGAGAAGTAAAACAGAACTTACATCCTGGGCAACACTGTGGAATTCAAGTGCTGCTTGTAATAGATTCTGCCTGAATTCTAGCTGACTGGCCTGTCGATAACACACATCACTCAGCTGTTGCTGCAATGCTTTTAATTCCACAAGGTCCTCCTCATCCCCCGCATTTAGAAGGGCTGCAATCTGCTGATTAAGCTCAACATAAACAGCAAACCACTCCTACAAATAGAAGATAATTAAGCATTAAAATAATATCAAACAATTTTCTCTTAAAAGGGCATGTATTTAGCTGCAGATTAATACATAATCAGATTTAAAAGGGAACTTAGTCCAGCTTACACTATAATTATCAATTCTCACACAGGAGGGAAAAATTTTCATAATTTCAAATCAACTTAAGAAGCAATTAGTACATATTGAAATAATGCATGTACGGTAACTTAAATAATAGTGCAGTAAAATGGAAAGATTACAAACAGTGAGTAGCACAGCTTGTAGATCACAGCACAAACTTTACTCAAATTACACCACTGAACCAACAGAAGAATCTCCCTATTTTTAAACAAGCTTGTAATACTTTTGTGCCTCTAGGGTTGTACTGAAAAGTTTTTGCCATTTGGTAAGCTATTTCAAAAGGTGTTAAGAATATCTAGGTGTCACTTTTAGTGACAATTGAAAGCCGCAGTAATTTTCGTAAACATTTAGAAAAAACTACTATTGCTGATAGAGGCAAAGTAATTTTTATCCTCTAATTCCTCAAGTCATCCGTTTACTGGAACTTGAAAGTGACCGTTATTTCTTAATTAAAGAAAAAATTACACTATTCAATTCAAAATTTGTAGATGTGATTTCAAGCACTTTGACTACTAAATGCATGCAACAAGGAGTTAACTGGTGTCATGGTGGTCTATTTGCAAAAGTAAGTACTTCAAATATTTAACAGTTGTGGGGGATTTAAACACTACATGATACGTCAAGATCACATTCTCTTTTTGCATGATTCAGATGCCTAAACATGTTTGCCCAACAGCTTTTATTTTAGCCTACAGAGAAGTGCTTTTCAAATGCCCTATGCACTTGAAATGATGCTGAATAGCACCATCTATTGGCCCAAACATTTCAGTGAATTAATATTCTTGCTAAGCTACAGTGAGAATGTTTGCTTCCCCCCCATTGTTTTTTTTTTTTTTTTTTTAATATTATGCCTTCAGTTTTTGCATCATTTATTCACAAAGCATGCAAAACAGAATATAAATATTCATGTCCTTAGTTTTTTTTTTCTTTTTTCTTGAAGTCTTCTCTATCATCTGCTCACAGGAAGAAACAGTATGAGAAAATGCGAAGAGGAAAAAAGCTATGAAAAAATTAAACTAGCAATCAACAAAAAAATTAAGAGCAAAATAAGTCTTCTCCCACACGAGTCATTTTGGATAACATAGTATGGGGAAAATCTACTGCCACACTCGTGCTACAAATATACAGGTCCATTTAACTCACGTTCACAATATTACTCGTTATTACCTTTAGACACTGAACGAACAAAGAAAGCTTACTGATTGTGACAAGCAAAATATGAAAAGTCAAACAAGAAAATCTAGGCTAATAGCTTATCATTAAAGAAAATGGATTTCTAAACTATCAGTCAAATTAAAAGACTGGTGAACCAGAAATACAATGTATTTATGATGTTTTTTTTTATAGGGGAATTTTAGATACAGATGCCTCTAACACATCAAAATTATGGAGAAGCTGCCAACATTCACTCAAAGATAACAGCTCGAGTATACCGCCCATAATAAAGCATGCCAAAAATATGAGGGGGGAAAAAGCACACTCCACCCAAAGCAAAATAAAATATACAAAATAAACACCCTGAAAATGGGAAAATATTTTTTGAAATAAACTGGAGTAAAAGAGGCAACTTCAGTAACAAATCAAGCATTGTTGGAAGTCTCTTCAAAGTACAGGGATTAAAATCAGCAACAGATGAGAGATGATGAAAGGAAAAGCAAATTAGCTGTCAATTCAATTTCTAGAAGAGGAAAAAAAAAAATAAAAAAAAATCAGGGAAACAGTGAAAAAGTGCACTCAGATGTTTAGAAATCAATTCTCTCCAAAGCTATTTTCAAAAATGATTTCAATTCGTAAGTGGGGATTACAGTGGGGATATACTTGTGGTATAAACCTGAAAATAACTCGTTCTGACTGTTGTTTCTACAAAATACTGTCAACATCAGATAACCAAGCAGTGTTTAGTATTGCCTGATGGTGATAAGGCCAGGCTGTAAACTTCAGGGGGAATTCGGACTTCAAAGACAACATTTAGCTACAGGTAATGCACAGTTCTGTGGTACCAACTCATTATAATTACAAAATACTTTTTATATTTCCTTAAAATATACCTTATATTCATATGTCTTGATCATTGAAAGCATTAATCCGGTTTCAGCTCCTGGCAAATGTAATGTAATGCCAAATACTAACTCATTCATGTAAAAAAATATAGGACTTCTCAGCCATTTCCTCTCCATTCACAGGCAGAGAGGGACAAGGAAATACACTCCTCCTAATTGCTATGACAACGTAAGAAAATCCCTTAACAACAAACTATAGATAACCCATATATTAAAAAAAAAATCAGTATTTTTCTATGCTGGAAAGCAAAATAAATATCATTTACATACAGTGAACATACCAAGTTCTTAAATTGCTTAGACAGTTAACCATAAAATCATTCACTATCCAGAATTCCTCAATACTCATAACCAAAATGCATAATACACAACTGCATGCAATTAGAACTGTTTTGCTACTTGAAAAGGACAGTGGAAGTCTCACACTGTGCTGACTCTCAATCTCTTCATGCTTCTGTTGCAATGCTTGTGAGGCTCTAATTGAATCTCCTATTCCCCACTGGGTTCTTAGCTGCTCTGATCCAGGTCCTTCAAGCCAATTAACTACCTGTAAAAAAGATAAATATGACAGAAATAGCAAATCAACTATGTGGAAAATGGTATAAAAGTATTTAGTTGCAAAAGTATTTAAAAATACATGTAATCTTTTTCAGCATCTGTGGAAGTCTTTCCATGAATCCATTCACAAGTTCAAAAACATTACATAGAAATTACTTCTCATTAACCTAAGCCTATCAGCTCCACAAAAGCACGGAGCAAAAGATGGCTGTTCCAGAAGTAACATCTCCTATTTCTGCTAGAATGGCATTTGATATGGAAGTGCATATGGAGCAAATGTATGTCATTCAATTCCTCCACATGGGAAAAAAGACACACTGACATTCAACATTTCATGAACATTTATAGAGACCAAATAATAGATATGAACATAGGGAAAGATGGATGTTTTCTTAGCAGTGACGCCATTAGAACAACTGTGAAACACTGCATCATCTCTGCTGGTTCAGATTTTTATGAGCACAGCGTGCAGGCTTTTTCATCAGCAGCAAAAAAAAAAAAACAAAAAAAAAAAAACCACAAACATAGTGGTGGCAACTGTGTTGAAGAAAGTGGTTTTGTAGCTGAGACTTTGTTCTATCAATCAGCATTATTGTGCTCTTTATATGCTTTATAGTTTCCATGGAAATAAGTATAAGGCATTACCCTTGGAGCAATTTTTAATTTTAATTTTAATTTTTTAATTTTATTTTTTAATTTAATTTGACTAGAGATTACTGTAAGGTCTGTCATTTTTTTTGTGAATTAAGATTTGAAAAATAGTAATTAACATTGATTAGCAATGTAAGAAGATATACAAAGAGTGAAATTGGAATGCAAAGCAAGAAAAAAAGATGGAAAATAAATCAGCAACATAAGGGAGCAACTTTTCTCTGTACACACCCATTCCAACTGTAAGCACGTTTATACTGCAACTTGTTTATTTCAGCAAAATAAATCCCACACCAGTTTGCCTCCAGCCCATCATTATCTTCGTTAATTTACCATGAGCTCAAGTCCTTTTCCCCCCACAAGTCAAAAGGAAACTACATCAGTTTACAGACTTAGTAGATTTTTCCATGTTTTTTATGCCATCTAAAGAGCTTTAAAACGTACTTTTCTATAAAACAGGCTAACCTAGTAAAATATTGAAATATATTCTTGCTGTGTGTACTGAGTCAGTTCACTTACTATGCAGCATTCACAGTATAGAGGGAACAAACAAAAGACTTTGTAATAAAACTAGTGGCAAAATGAGGCTGATGCTCCAGTAAACAAGTCTATTAAATGCATTAACAATGGCTGTTAGCCAAAATAAGCCATAAATTTCATTTCAATCAGCACATCTTCAACCAATACAGCTTTACCACAGGGGGGAAAAATTTCTCAACCAATTACATCCACTACCATACTAATGTTTGATACAGTACTATTCTCACCTTTTACACATTATTTCCAGCTCAAAAGAAGATGACATTTACTTTTTTCTTTTATAATCATTTGAATGACTACATGAGTGAAAATGATTACTCAGATTGCTAATTTTGCTGCTAGAAATAAAAACAAGATTGATTAGTTTTTCTTCCCTATTTGGAATGCTGTGAAGGGCAAGTACTTGATTCACACTCCCCATGCTTTAGAAATGTTAGCGTATAAAAGGTTAAGAGCAACATTCATTCTATTTTGTGCATATTCAAACAATGCAAAATGTTTAAAAACAGAACTAATTTCAAGTAGTAAACACAAGAGAAAAGTTTCCATTTCTTTGATTATCTCTGAAACCATGCTGAGACAATGTTGAAAGTGCCAATTACGTGCCTGTTTCCAAAGGACAAGAGCAATTCATTATGGCCTTTAACAATTGAATAAAAGATGTCTATTATTCTGGTCAGAGGAGACTCAAAATACAGTGTTTAACCACTTTCAACTTTGCTAAAACATTCAGCATTAGATAAAGGAATAAATGACAACATTCATTCAGTAGCAGGAATTTGAAAATTAAACTCTCAGACAAAACTGCTGTTAAATGCATCTCATATGTGAATGTTCTCTGCTATCATGTCAGGTATTCCACTCCTTAACGAGTTAAGAGCTCACTGTCGCAGCGAGCAACAAAGGGATGTGGTGAAGGTTTTTTGCTGTGGGGATGAAAGCAGGTGGAGCTGAGTAAATTCTAATCACCTCTATTGTATCAGAAGAGACTTTGGAAAGCCTGTACCAGTAGCCAAAGCATAAAGCATCCAGTCAAACCAGTGCACTGAAGCTTCAGGACTAAGAGGAAAATAGAGGCTGGGTCTTGAGCCCAAACCTGCTTCTCACAGCATTCAAGAACTTAATTCTTACCTGCATTACCTTCTGCTGAATTTCCTCTAATTGAGTTCTCTTGCTACGTTGCCTACAAACTTCCTGGTAGCGGGTATATTGCTCTCGGAGGGAGTCTAGGAGCTTCATGACCTGCGGCTGAGCAAGCAGCTCATCATCCATTGGAGACCACGACACTCCTCCGTCTGAGCCATTAAATCGACGCTGTTGTAGCTCAGAGAGCAACTCATGACCTTTGAGGGAACATATAATGATTTGGTTAATGCAGATGCAAAATAAGCACAAGGTGATGAGTCAGCAAATGTACTGCTGGATGGTCTGAAAGTACATTTCTGCAGCTAATAATCTTACATGCATTATGCACGTTTAATGATACCATTCCATTAACATTCAGAGCCTCAGGCACAGCTTGGGAGTTGTACCAGCTATAAAATAGGGCAGAAATCATGTGCCATATTTCAGGTATCTAAAAGATATAATATTGATAATAAGGAAACATTTGCAAAGCACAGCGCTGATTCTGGAACTACTGTAAGTGTTCTCGCTTACTGTAAAATACTGTGTAGCATTCAAAATATCTCTCATAATTCATACTCTTAGAATAAATGATTTAGAAGCGCTAACAAATTCAGCATGTAACTCCTGTCAGCTTATAAAATTTTCTAACAAGTGCAAAAGTTTCTATGAAGGGATGGAATTGAACCTGAAGTATTGTGCTCTTAGACACTGTATTATGGTACAGACTCCCTATAGAGCAATGACTTTAATGCATATGAAAATAGCATAATTTGTCTATTTAGTCCTCCACTTAAACTGTTCAAAGAAAGTGAGTTTTTGTTAAGCTGCAGTGAAGTTTAAGATGTAAACTCCACATTACTAGCCAACTCAGTCTATTTGGATATCCAAAGCTCAATGAACAAGTTAGCAAGTGTTTGTTCAGTGAAGACATCTTGATGTAGAAGTGAAAAAATGTGCCAATCCCACAACTGTGCAGGTCTTAAAATGGTAGTGTGCCAGTTCACCAAAATGAAGAAACAACAACAACAACAAAAAAAAAACAATAGCATAGTAATTGTAATCCCTCTAGGCAAACACAGAAAAACAGACTTTAAACTCAAGTATTATCATCTAGACAAAAATGCCAAAGGCTTAGGAATTTGAAGCAAGCATCTGTAAATTACTCTATCCTTATACTGTGAGATGTACACAGAATTCCTAAGAATTCAAACACATTTTACTAAGCTCTTGAGATAAATCTCATTGATTTCACCTCCTGAAGTACTACAAGGAACAGATAGTTGCAGGGAAAACAGTTTAAGATTTCTGTAAGTCATATTAGAATAACCTTACATTTTTATTATGTTTCTTCCACAAAACAAGGAATTAATATTTTCAGGATTTTTTTCAGCTAAACTTTTAGTAAACTGTAAGAATTACACAGGTAGCCTGCAAAAACAACAATAACTATAATTATATAATTATGGAAGTCAGAAGACTTGTATTAAAACCTCAGCACAATAACAAAATAGACAAAAACTGGTCTTCCTTTTTTGGTTTGTTGATATTTGCCCTTTAAGGACAGAAAACTTTAACAGAAAAAAAATGACTTTTTGATTCTCAAACTTCCAATATAGTGGATCAACAAAAAGTAGTCTCTTGGAAACTCCTATGGCTTAAATAATGTTATTATACCTTATAGCTCTAAGAATGTAATTATGTTACAATATTAAAAAATAGACAATGCTTCCAAGCTTTCTTTGCCATTTGCAAAAAAAAAAAAAAAAAAAAAAAAAAAAAAAAAAAAAAGGATGTATTGTTGCATTGCCCATTAGAGAAGTATACACAATTTGACTTTAAGGTCTGACAGTTTCTACAGGTGCTTTGTATTTAAAAAATTTAAAAGACCACAACAACAACCGTGTAATCTTTTAATACTTACAGAATTCTCCCACGTATCAGTAAGCTAAAGCATATGCAGAGCCAGCAGCTCTCTGTAGCAGACGTTACACAAATCACACTTCATGAATGTAGTAGGAGGCTATAAGGATTCTGAGCACTCCTCAGACTGACTCACCATCTTTATGCTGTGCTTTGCTTCCAACTCTATACAAATCTTTAAGCATATTTCTAGTCCAAATCAACAGTGTGATTCTGTGTTATTGGGGATAAGATAGTCACCTAAAAACATCTCAAAGAAACAAAACTGTTTAAAGCTCAAGGGAGAGTCCAAGAATGGAACAGTCAGAAGGACCATGCTTCACTTCCATAGGTAGGCAGCTCAGAATGAGACTGATGCAAATTATCTGACTCATATGAAAACACTTCATATCATTACCATTTTGTGGCTACTTGAGAGTAATTCATTCCATGAGGCCAACGTATCAGCATTATCTAGAAGCAATGTACTTTCAAATTAAAGCTACTAATTATTGTAACACTGTAAAGATGTTATCAACACTACTAAAAATGATTTTAAGCAGACAAAACGCATTGCTTTCTTTTTTATCCTAAGAAAGATTACACTAATTGATAAGCTTATTACATTACGGCATTGGTTAAGATAGCTATCACGCCCTCTGCTTTCAAGTGAGGAACAAAGTGATTAATGAACATTAACAACTGACTTTATTATTTTTCAAACTTACCTGTCTGCAGTACTGTCTCAGGATCAACTGATGGAAGGAAGTTCAAATCTATTGATCTTGAATAAAGAAATGAACAAATATCAATAATGAATTTGCATTACAGTAGCATTAAAAAGCTCCAACCAACACCAGAGCTACCACACTCTGTTAAGAGACTACGTTACTTTTTTCCATATCTCTTTTCTTCACACCCCAGAATATTCAGTATATACATGACGTGAGAAAAGCAGATCAAGTGGCAAACAGCAGTATCCATAGTTTACAGAACTGTGCAACAGTGGCAGAATTTTTTGTTGATGGAATGAAACTTGCCAGCAGGAATAACAGAACAAACTAAAAGCCGCATTGACTTGTGCAGTATTATGAGATTGCTAATCAAGCCTGAAGCTGAAATTTTGATCTCCTGTATCTCAGCCTAATACCTTAAATGCTAGGCTCTTTGTAAACCTAAAGAAAGAATAATTTTCTATGACTTTGATCAATGATGGAAAACATGAACTTGCTTTTAACACTGTTTAGATACATGTTACGACACACTGGTTCAAAAACAAAAAAAGTTCAGTTCTTTAGTTTCTTTTGGAGTCTATTTACATCAGACAATCAACCACTTATAGGAAAACAGTACCAGAATAAATCCCTCTTCCTTATTTTGATTGTAAATGTCAGTAAAACGGTCATTAAATTCTTGTTCTTTGTACACATTTATCAAAATGAGGTGCAGCCAAACACACAAGCATCCATCCACATACAAAATTTGTGATCTGTTTTTTTAATGTTGAAAATGTCCTTACATATTTCATGACATTTGAAGCATTATAATATTTTCAATATCATTGAGATTTCTAATGAAATTTAATATCAAAAAACCATGAGTTTCAAAAACCTAACTACATACCTGTCTTTTTCTTGTTGATTTCCTTTATCACTTCCGTTGTTAATTAGAGCAAGTTCATCTAGCAAGGATGTTGATTCTTTTGTGAATTTTTCAAATACCTAAACAAAATACATGTTTTAAATTCAGAAATATAAATAATGTAAGTAATAAAATATTGAGGGCATCAATATAAATTTATCCAGTGGCTCCAATAATACAATTTCAACCTTTATATTATTTCCCAATATTCAGAAGGTACAGCAAAAAGTGCATAGTTTTCTACACGCAACAATTAGGAGCACCAGAATCTTTTAGAGAGATAAGAAATATCACAATAAAATGAAGAACTGATTTCTGAAACACAATTTTTTTTTAGATTTCTACAGAACCTATAAGTTCTTATGGACATACTTACTTCACCATTTCATTTATGCCTCTATCTTTATTTAAATCTCAAGCATAATACTGAATCAGGGTGTTACAAAAGCATTGGATAGCTCAGCTGAATGGATAAAAATAATCAGCTTTGTGAAAATACCAAATCTTCATTGCTAGGAAGAAGCTACAATGTAATGAACAACTCTGAGGTAGAAGAAAGATATACTAGTGATTTAAAAAGAATACTCTTACCAGTTTCTTCTAGTGCAGGGGTACACAGGTAGCAAGGCCTGTGTAGTCAGATACTGCACATTGCTCAGAATACATCTTTGAAACAGATTTTTTTAACCCTGTATGATTACTGCAACTCTGTATCCACTGAGAAGACATCATTGATAGATCTTTCAGCATAGAGCCAAGTTTTAAGCTGTCCTAACTCTAAAGTATTTCTTCCTCGTTAGGGATTTCCCCATTAGTAGGCAAAAAAATTCCCTTCATAGCCACTCCATCATACATTCAAGTTCTACTAGAGCAACAGTCTATGGGAGTGCTCCACTACGGAATGCTCCACTAAGGAACCTGTTAGTTCGGTTATCATCAGGAAATGCATGCATGCATTTGGACTGCAATACTACACACAGGACAAATCCTATGCAAGGCTATTACATGAATAGAAATCCATGGATCAAGAATGACACATTTGAAAGAAACAGAAAACTAACCAGCCTCTTATTCAACCAATCCATGTGATCGTAGGTGAGAGTTCCTCCAAAATCTTCTGTTAATTGACATGGTTCTATGTATCGAGTCAACTTGTTAGCAGACACCAAAATAACCTGCAACAATAAGTATCAGATACAGGTGTAGGTAATGCTTATACCTCAGTTCCTGACAAATTGTGCTAAGTGCGTCCAGAGGTACTGAGCAGATCTTTTCAGTGACTCACAACAAGTGACCATCTTACTGCTAAATATCCCAACGAAGCATAGTTGCCACAATTAAGTGGGGCCTAATACAGGCATATAGTTTTGATACACAGTCTACATTTCACGCAAAATCCCTTAGAAGCATCAACAGTACCACCACCTATTCATAGTAGGAGAAAGAAAAACACTTGCTGGCTGTTTTCTTCATGGTATTGATGTTTCTTGATTAAGTTATACTTTATGTGACCTACTTTCAGTGAACACAGTGGTAGGATATCATGCTGCAAAGCACCACTCTCGCAGACCTTTGTACCACACAAGCTAAATACCTGCATTTACCATGCAAATGTGCTGCATACCTTTATAGTTTATGTAATTTTTATATTCAGTACATCCCTCTGAATTTATAAAAAAAAGAAGAAGAAAATTAATTCACTCAATCAGGACATTTCAGCATGGAAACAATGTAAATCAGTTAGCTAGTTCATAGCTAAGAACATCAATTCTAAAAAGATTTAAGAAAAAAAAAAAAACAGAAACAGCAAACTGCTTTAATAAAATGATGGACTGCACTGATACCACTTAACTCTGAGTATTTTACTGAATCCTTTGGAGAAAGACTGGGGGGACACGACAAAGGATAAGCTTAACAAACTTTTTCTGAGGAGGCATTTAGAACATTTCTTCTCTTGCAAAACAAAACCTGACAATAATACATCAGCTACTTCAGATTATCTTCATTCCAACTCTACTCTCCAAAAACACCACTCACAAGGGTCAATTAATCAAAGAGCACAAGCTTCCTTGCACCTTTTTAGAAAAATTCTTGAGAAAAAAAAATTTCAATAGTGAGCTTTGTTTTAACTTATGATGCTGCTTCAAAAACTATTTGTTCTCAACAGCTATTTAAGGAACTTTGAGCTAATAGAGTTACTAACGTATCTGATAACTGCAGAAATACTGCCTGAAAGCTTTGAAGAAAAAAAGCAGTCATCTGGATTCTGATCAAGTGGCATCAGAAGGGTGGCTCCTAAACAGAGTTTAGCTTGTTCCTGCCCAGCAGCAGTGCTAGTGCAACTCCCTCCATATGCTTTAAATTAGTTAACTTCACTGTTTTTATGTGCAAGTTGCCTCTCTGAGGCTTCTGAATTTGTTTTGGTTAGCTACCACTGAACTGTAAGAAACAAGGTTGAAAAGCAAGGGGAAAAAAGTCGAAAGGTATAAATGAAGACCATTTACTGTTAAAAAATTTTAAAAAGGAAATATCCCTCTGCTTGCTTACAACCCAACTGATTTCCACCCCCCACCCTCCCCAAATGACTGAAGTATTGACTTTAGAAAGATCTTTGGACAGTAGACTATGGTTTTACATTAACACAAACAGCTTAGATTTTCTAAGGGATAAATGAATAAGTCTGGACGACAGGTCTTCCAAAGGCAGGGAAAGTATTACTTACTGAATCTGTCTGTTTCCTTACCCACTCTACCCACCGGACAAGTCACATCTAAAAAGGTGACAGTGGTAATAAGGTTTCAAACATACCCTGTGTGGTACTGGCCAGAACCCCTATTATCATCGTCTGTACTCAGTTCTTTTCAGAACCTAGAGGAGCAGTAACAGCTTACATTGTTCTACTCTAATCATGCTTTGTACAATAATAGCCTGCATTAATACTTGAAAGCCCTTCCAGAAATAACTCGAGCCAATGTTTTGGGAAAAGTAAAAATGCTGTATTATGGAATAAAATCAGGACAACATTTTTAGGAACTGACAAACAAAAATGAGGAAAAGACATAGCACAAGGTGCTGTTGCAACTATAATTTTCATTCACTTACTAGAACATAAAACTATCATTCTTAAAATATATCATTTCAATTAAAAGTACATGAATGCATGCTAAAAGCTGATCACAGTTATCTAGTAACTGGCTGGTATTTTTGGACAAATCTCATACAAACAGGCCTAAGTAGAAAGGTATTTCATTTATTTCCCCAGAATTCTGCCAATTTCTGGTAAATTCAGAAAACTCATCCTTTCTGATAGCCTAGTTGATAGGTATAAGAGACTGAACTTTGACAAACTCCTTTGGGCTCATGAATTGGACTCAATGACCCTTGTGGTCCTTTCCAATTCAGGATATTCTCTGATGCTATGAGTCAATACCCCAGTTGTTTTTTTTTTTCAGTGAATGGATTCTCAATGACCTGTTATTCCAACAGCTCACATATACAAACAGCTTTGGAAAAACATGGAAAAGCTTCAGCTAAGAAGGCAGAGATTGCAAGCATAACTTCGCACTTCAGCTTGTAAAGAAGCCCAAGCCACAGAACTCCTACTTCCACTTTTCACATTATACTGAAGGCAACCTTCATATAAAAAAAAAAAAAAAAAAAAAAAAAAAAATCAGTAACATTCTTGGTATTTCTTTTATTTTAAAACAAAGTATGAATCTTACATCCTTTCTAAAACGATCAAATTAAACTTTCACATTTATGTTCCCACCCCTCCCAAAAGAAAAAAATTAACTGTCCTCATTCTTCAGCAAACAGCTTCTAGAAACTGTGATATAAGGATTGAACTACATTCCTGGTGACTTTTCAGGAATAACTCTGGCACTTTAAACAGACAAATCATAGCTGCCCACATTCCTGGTCTAACAGTGATTCATTGCCATGTAATTGTAAAGTTGTTGTTCTTCGTAGAACAAAAACTCCACTGTTTCATAATAATGAAACCCTACTTGATTAAACACTGAGTAGTGTAATGAAATACAAGTTAAATATTTATCTGACCAGCACTACACAGAACATCTGGCATACTAGAAAAGCCCAACAGCAGGTAGCAGAACCTAGACACAGACCAATCTGTCAGCTCCACTACCCTTTGCCATCCAGTACCAACTGCTTTGGCTACTCATTCACCTTCCCCTTCAGATTCATGATAACAACATGCTGTCATTTTTCCATATAGAAAAGAGAATAATAGGCACACACAACCTGATATTTTTCAGCACAGCCTCCTTTACAACTGAACTCTAGAAGTGATGAACACAGGCTTACCTTCTCCAGCTCTATAGGGAAAATTCCCTGATTTGGCTTAAGGTTTAAGGCACGGATGTATCACATTGAGGTTTTTTTTTTTTTTTTTTTTAAATACATTCAGAGGAAAAATATGCCATAAAATAAATGCCATTTTGATGGTTAAAACCGTAGAACTGTGATACCTATTTTTAGGAAAGTCTGTGAAAACTGTAAGTTCCAGTGCCTTTGCTCTAAAATAACCGACTGGAAGAGTAGATAAGGAAGTTAGAGACTTACAAAATGTTATTCATTTGTCTCTGGAATAACATTCTGCCTATTCCTATTATTATTATTATAAGGAATAAAAATGGGGCTAAGTGTGCCAAAACTAATTTCTAAGTCGAAAACTGAGAGGATATGCAGATACATATTGTAACTATATATTCAAAATTCAAGAACAACATAGGAAAACTTTCGTGGTAACATATTAGAGAACTCTGGATCACAGGGGAAAAAAGCCACCTGTAAAAAATGGTTGGGGTTTTTGTACTTTGGAACATTAAGGACTGTTATAACCAGGCAACAAAAACCATTAGACTGGAGAAGGTATCTACTTCAGAGTTACTTTACTTGAATTAGAGACCAATATAGAAAAAAAAAAATCTAATCATGTTTGTTACTTCCAGTTGCTTTCCTAAGCACATCTTACATCTACAACGCTCAATAACCTTTTGTTCCTGTAATTACTCCCAGAGCTTTGCAACTCTTCACCACCACATCTCACCCTAAAGCACAGAATCTCTGCCTTACAATTGAAATGACAGCATGGTGACTGATGGCTTCATGTGACAGTATTAGACAAGGTATAAAAGGCAGGTCAGGAAGCACAAAGTAGGGTGTGGAGGATTTTATGGGTCCAATGGCGGCCTTGGTTTTTCTAACTAATAGTTATCCAAATCTAACATCCCATGAAAAATAAAGGTCAAGTATTGCTTTGGTTTTACTGCTAGTATATACAAACACACAGCTGCAATTTTGTGTAAAGGGGCTTCCATAGCCTTACCAGTACTCACATCAAAAAGAGGGCAAAGACACATTACTAGCTCTAACACAAGGACTACCTCAAGCACAGAGGAGGGGCATTTTTAATGAGTCAGTTTTGCTAGTAACATAACCAAGAGTTAATGAATAGTGAAGAACAAAGGCTTACTTATTACTAATGGCCATTCTTCATTATCTGGGAAACTACAAGGTTTTTTCTACTACTCTCATCCTTCCCTGTCCTTTAATGAAGGATGCTATTAAAGAAAATGAATTACTTCACAGAGAAACAAAACTAAACAAGTGCAAGAAACAAGGTAAAGCTAGGACAGTATCACATAGGTCTCTTCATCAACATCTATAGTGACACCATATGCGCACAGCTGCTCACTGTCCCAAAGCTGTTAGCAGCTTTCATACAAGCAGGCAGTCTCACTGTATCAGTGAGTCAGACATTCAGTGCTTCTGAACTAGGATGGAACTCAAGAGCAAAATGTTATCAACCACAAGAATTGAGCAACTGTCCCTTTATTACCCTCTGCTCATACAAATCTCTGTTCCATCCCTGCATTAATCCAAGATACAAGGAGCCTGAAGAACAAATCTGAAGCTTTCCTTCTGACAAGAATGCATCTGTCTTTGCATAGAGATAAGCTCAGAAGGAGGATAAAGGGGAGTATCTTGGAGCCTGTCTATGGCATCCTAACATTCCCACAAAGTCAGACAGTTCTGCTTTGTGTAAAGGCCCTGACTCCTTGAAAGTTTGTTAAATGTATTTTATTTCTGCTAGTCTAATGAGCAGCCTTACAATGTTTCCTAGTTCAGAATACTATACTCATATTGTTCAGAACATTCAAAATCTTTGCAGCTTTGTGAGAAAGTATTTATTAAGTAATTTAGTAATTATGTTTCTAAAATATGTTACCAATATGTACGGTATTCTTACTTTCTACATCAGCTATTTCTAAGGATATGTTACAGCTTAGTTATTTAGATCAATTGCCCTTTTCAATGCTCAATGCAGAAACAACACTTCCATTTCCCACAATATGTACTTTTTTCCTCATAAAGTGATTTACATGGTTGACTTCATTTTTAAGCAGTTGACACATTTTGATCCATTGTATCAACTGTATGAAATGTATACTTAGTATTTCAATTATTTTCCTCTTCCTAGATCTTCAGAACTCTGAAATTTAATTAAGAGAACTGTAGATCAAGATTGCATGTCAGAGAGAAATGCTTACAGTTTAGTAATATAAAATGTAGTTTAGAAACAAAACAAAAATACTCTAATGTTCTATGCCAACAATGCAAATACTGTCAGTATGGATGCACATTTCATAAAATGACTTATAAGATGATAATTCTGTAATGAAATTTAATGACTGAGTGAATTCTTGAAGGTAAATAATATCTCCCTGTATAATCATTTAAAATTATACCTGCTTCACTACCAAATATTTTCTGTAACCATTCTACTTGTCTAGAAACAGATTCTGGCTAAATCATATTAAAGAAAAAGCTGAGAAGAATCTAGAAAGATTTCTTTCAAACTAGTAATATTACAATAAATGTATAAAATTATTTTAAGACCACAATTTCAAAGACTTCCCAGGGCTATGCACACTGGTAGGTAAAAAAAGAGTTTATATTTAATAGTAAGAGCTGCTGAAGAATTCCTGTCAGCATAGGGGTTTGGGCATTTAAGCAACATCTGCATGAAACTGAGCATTAGTAAACTTAAGTTACTTTCTAAACATGAGCTCCTAAATCATCCTTCTGAGTACAGATGGTTGGTTCGGTTTTTTTCTTAATGGGATGTGGTACAAACAATTGACTAACATACCATACATATCACCATACTCATCTTCTTTTGCACTGCAAAACACGTTTTTGATCAAGTAGGCTATGACTGAGCTGATACATACTGAATTTCAAGACAAATTCACGTTGAGCACACCTCCTTGCCTTCACTTCAATCCTTTGAAGGAACAGGCAAACAGACACCCGTTAAACCCAGGAGAATTTAATTTCAAGTTATGAGATTATCATGGGTGAATTTTTGCTACTGAAAGTTGCTTCAGCTATTATCTTTATTAATAAATATCTAGCTGTCTCAAGCACAGAAGTGGTTGTTCAGATATTCCTTCGTACTCAGACTACTTTTCAAATCTGTCTTTAACGAACTACTCAGAAAGAAAACACAATCTGTTCTTCTGTTAGATAAATAGCCCAAAGACAAACTTGTAAGATTTCCTTCCTGGTAAAACACTAAAGCTTAAAAAAAAAAAAAAAAAAAAAAAAAAAAAATCCATTCTCCCTGACCCAGTCCTTCAGAACTCACTGACATGACAGAATTGTTTCTGAAAGAAAAAAATGGAATTATCTATTCTAGGTAAAGTTTGATAAAAGACTTAACAGACTAAAATTCTTATGAATTAACAATGATTTACCTAGATGATCAAATCTCTAGGATTATATAATTTAGTATATAATTTATTTAGTAGTTCCATCTTCCAAATTCCCCAAACTAACTTTTCTAGATGGGAATCCAAGAACATAATCTTAATATCAGAGAGAACTACCCAGAATTAGATAAGGCTGCAAAACACTTAACCTTTTTAACAAAAGATGCTCTTATAGTGCCTCATACAAAACATGTTTCCATTTCAGTAACTGGCAAGCACAGCAAATCTACTGTAGTTCAAACAAAATCTATTTCAAAAGCACCAGGAAAGATTGATAACACAGACAATTTTCCAAAAACAAAAATCTGAGTTTCCAGTAACCTCCCAAAAAGATAAAAGAATGGAACTGCTAACATATTATATAATCTTTTGTGCCTACTGAACCTCATGAGATAATATTACCAACTTATCTTTGGAAAACTGAAAGGCCTTGTGAACTGTTTCAAACATCAAAAACTCAAAGATTAAAAAACGTTCACGCAGCAGCAAGATGTTCTTCAAAGAAGGGCAACTACTCATTTAATAGCACTACACAATATGCAACACTACAATTCATTACAGAAGACGTGAACAAAATTCACACTAAACCTCATAACATTTTCTTACTCAAAGCATCAACCAAATGTGTCATACAGATTTATCCTCTTGCTCAGCAACAGATTTCTAATTAGAGACTTCATTTAATATTCCTTTCAAGTAGAAAAAAGCAAAAAGCTAAGAAGCCACAGTGCTTTATTAGGGATCTCCATAAAGCACCCAAAATAAACTGTAAGGAGCCATGCATTTGCATCCAATTATTCTAAAGAATTCCAGAAATGGTATTTGTGACTGAAGCAGATAAAAGTTCTACATACCTCGAAGCCAAGTCTATCTTTCTCCTTCCAAAAGCAGAAGTGCGTAACCTTCTTATCCCAAAACTCATCTGGCTTTACTACACAAACAAGTGATACCTCAGCTGGAACAACATTCTGCAAAACGAATTAGGGGAGGAAACAACAGTAAAAACATTCAAGCTTTCATGTATCACAGAACTGAGCTCTACTTATGTTCCACCAACTACTCAAGAAGTTACATTTGCAGACAGAAATTAAACAAGATTGGCTGCATTTATGTCCCAAGCTGGCTCACACTCTGCAATAGATCGCACAGCAAAATACTGTCAGAACTGAAAAGAAAATGTAATCACTAGTCCACGCTGTACCAGCACAGAAAAACACAAATTTTTGGTTTCATTAAATGTTATTTATAGTATCTCTTTTTAGAAAGTTTATAACAAAGCTTGCTACTTACGCAGTCTGCTATGTAAAAAAAGTAATTAATCGTTTACACAAAAAAAGTTGCCCTATTGGAAGTAGACACTTTTTAAGGCTTTGCCTAATTTTGTGCAAAGAACTCCAATAAATAGCAATCATTTACACAGTAAGAAAGACAGGAAAGGCAGTAGAGTTCAACATCTTGAATCTAGTTCAGTATGCTGTGTCTTCCATTTTTATTTGAACACTGAACCAGAAGATAGACCATACACCTTACCAGAAATAAAACTTTATCATATATCCTTATCAGAACCTCACTATTCTGAAAAGGTAAGAAGAAATCATTATTAGCAACCTTTATTGGTAAACTGACACTTTTTTTCCTCCCTACTTTGAGTAGCATCCAGGACTTAACTTGTGACTGGGACAATTGTAATGCAAAAATCAACAGTTAATTACAATGGAAGCTAATTGGGACTGCATAATGCATCAAAGTCTACTTATCTGTACTGTCTACTTATCAGCATGAATTGTTCTCTGCTTATGTGCTTACTACTCATGGCTTTGATGATGCCAAGAGCATAATTCTGTATTTTTTTCCCAACCAAAACTATTTTAGGAAAAAGGTTACAATCTCACGTGTTAAGCGAGTGAGGAATTTGACCCACATTAGACAGAAGCGTATCATCCTCTCTTCATATTGTTCCTTTGTCAAAGAAAAGATTGGGATATTAAAAGCTCATAAACTGCCTACCTGTCTTTCAATGAAGATATTAATGCCCCAGAAGTAATGCAGCTATTGGGTTCACATCTATAGAATAAATCTGTCAACTGTCAATATATAAAGTGGATTTACCTGTAGCATTAACACAACTGTCTTCACCACATTCCACTGAGATTTTCTGCCATCCACTATCACAGTAAATCCTCTCGCTTTGCACTTCTCACTAAAAAAGAGAAGCATTTAGAAAAAATGGTATAATTCATCAAGTATTATATCTCCATGACTCCGGCTTTAAATCTACTGAAAAATACAGCTATGTAGATTCTTGGACACAGTTATCCATCAATACCATAACGTAAGTTTCAAAACATAGCTATAATGTAAGGCATGCTCAATTGTTAGACATGTTAGGCTAGCTTATACTTAGGAGGAAAAAGTAAAAATTCACGTTCCTTAGACATAAATCAAGGTTTCAGGCAACATCCTTTCCCATATATCTCCATTTCAAATGCAGTAGAGTGACTCTTTCCTGAGTGCAAAATGCAAGTGCTTAGGCCAAAATAGATGCATTTCACAAGGTGCAAACAAAAGTGACAATAGTCTTTCCATACTGCCACCACAAAGTTATTTTTTGCCCACATAATAGACAAACAAAATATCAGAAGTGGGAACTCTAAACTTCGCATTCAAGCAGATCCCAGTTTATATAGAGTACAAAGAGTGCTTCCATTGAATTTTCATCAGTTATTTTTACACTAATGTATGTAAAAAAAAAAAAAACAAACAAACAACAAAACACACCAGGGTGAGACTGAGAAATAACAAATGCTTGTGAGAACAACAATGCCTACATCTGTTCCATAAATGCAGCCAAGTCCTTAAGTCAATGAGATGGCTTACATGGATAATAGTTTGGGATTTCCAACACTTCACAGGCTGTTCAGAAAACTCTTCCACAACTTAAATGCTGTTCAATATACACACACACATTGATGCTTTATTTGCAAATAAACTGAATTATTGCTTGCCTCTCTCTCCCTAACCAGAATTTTTTCCTCCAAATGATCTTAACTACAGAAAGAAGTTGGATCACTTATTTATGTTCTTAATACATTTGTAGATTCCAACAAGCAAACTGCACTAAAAATTCTTCAGTTATGGCATAGAATCTTTATTTCCAAAAGGCATACTTAAAGGGATACAAGCAAACATTTAGCTGAAGGGCTTCATCCCTTTCTAGTTATACGCAAAGCAACTCTAAAGATTGACCTTTGGATCTTAAAAAAAAAAAAAAAAACACGCAAAACTGTCACTATAAGTTTACAGGGTCACATAAGCAGAACTTCAAAAATATCTTACAATCAGGTCTGAAAGACAAAACACTCAAATTCTCATTCAGCACACTTAGGTGGTATTTGAACTTTCAACATTTAAATAAGCTAAACAACTTAAATGAAACTATTTAAAACTTTGCACAATTAAGGTCTAAGGTTACAAAGAATATACATATAGAGAAGTAAAAAAAGAGGAGGCTTTGTTTACTTTGGGCAAATTTGTAAACTGCAATGCTACTTCTGTAAGCTTAAGAAATTCATTAGAGTGGCTCATTAATTTACATAGCAATTTAAGCACACTGACATTAAAAAAAAAAAAAAAAAGATATTCCATGAAAGGAGTGAAGGAATACTTAACACAAATATATACAACAAACAGAAAAATGCAAAGTTAGATATACAGAATAAAAGAATTTAGGCAAGCCTTAGTAGACCTCCAGGTTTATTTGAACGTGTATGTTTCTAACTAAACCAAACTGTATAACGTGTTGAACAATCGTTTACATAAAATAAGTTTTGCATTGACATCAAATAGAAACAATAAATGACCCTTTCCAGGACTAAAAGAAGCAAGCAGCCCTGAGAGCCAAATGCCTTTGAAATCACCTTGGGATACTGAGCAGGTAGTCCAGCGTGACACTCAGCTCATCCATACTCGTCTGCTCAAGGCATAATGGAATTGTCAGAATGAGACCACTTCTTCTGTCCTTCCCTCCTATTTGGGCATGAAAAAGTCATTAGAAAGTTAATGTAAGGGCTTAAAAGTAAAATAAATAGTTTGTAGTCATATGGTCTGAAAACATATCATAAAACTAACATTTAAAGTTGCTGTGGAAACTACTCATGGTGTTCCTCCTGTTAGATGTGAGGATCCACTCACCACATTGATATTTTAAGGCATCAAAGCTTCAGAGAACAGACCACATCCACATCGGTCATAGCCTTTCATCTGGTAGTTCCAACATAAACACTGTCCCATTCCAGTTTCCCAGAAGCATTATTTTTGCACACGTAGATTACATTTTCACTTAAAGCATTTCCTAGATCATCTATACAACTAGTCAGTCAGAAACCTAGTAAGATTCCAAGGCAAGCGAGCTCAGCTGCTCCAACTGCAAGGCAAGACCTGCTGGAAACATCCCTTAAACAAAGTGAAGTCTTGTTCCACATGGGCTGTTCTCAGTTGATTATACATGCATCAAGCCCATGGATTTTCTGACCTACTTACAGGCATGTAACAGTCACCTCACAATTAAGATAAATACTTCAAGCCATTTGCTTTAATCTTTGTATGCATTTTACACATGCAGCAATAGAAACAAAAACATGGCAAGCACCAGCCACACATTTTCACTTCAATCAAAATCAAGCATTAGCCAGACGTATAGCATTTAAGTTAGAACATGCTGCATCTGTGATTTGTCATTTTTTTTTATTACATAGACAATTCAGAAAGTTTCTGGGAAAGTAGTTTCTTTATTTAAAAAAAAGAGACTATTTAAAGAGCTGAAATTTTCTCTGTGGGTCTTTTCTCAAAAGGATTGACTTTTGAGTCACATGGCTATCTACCAACAAGAAAAATGGATTTGGAGAAGGTTTTTTCCCTCTCACAGTTTCAATGGGAACTGAAGACAAATATATCAAGATCACACAAAAAATAAATACTGACACAGTGCCCTGATATGTGCAGCTATTCTCTCAGAAGGGCCTCCCAGAAAATCTGGTAGTGGGAAGGGAGCCAGGTGTGCAGGGGACTCCCCATATTCACCATACCTTACAGAGGGGCATCACTGCTGAACATCTGAAGAGAAGAATTAAAGTCAACAAAGGGGCAAAAGTAGTTGTACCGGATCTTTCCACAGAATTTGAGAAGTAGTCATATATTCACTGTTTTGAGTAAAATTACCAGGATTTCCCCCCCTCCTCTGCCCTTGAATCTGTGATCTGAGGGGAAAAAAAAAAAAAATACTCTCAAGTGTTCATGTGGTTAAACCCATTATATCAGTTTTGCTTCCCTGCAAGTCAGGGACAGAGAGTACAGCTTCTTAAAGAATAACAACAGCTGTGGAGCAGTAACACAAAGCACACAAGTACAGCACAGCAATGCTTGCAGATGCATACACCTACACTGACATAATTTGTGAAGAATTCCTCCCAAAACATTAGAGATGCAAGCAAAATAATAGAAAATAGTCTGTTGACACAACATATGTTGGCATCCTAATTGCAACAGCTTTTTCCCTTGCTTCCAAAGTTATCTCAACTCCCCTAATATTATTTAAGATCTACTGGTATGCAGGTGAGCAAACTATGTCTTCAGAACTACTGCTTAGGTGGTCTATTCTAACAGTTGTGTTTCTCTCTCTTTTCTGTGGTGGGGTTTTTTTGTTGTTGTTGTTTGTTTCATAAGTGAAGGGGGAAAAAAATGGGAGGGCAGGAATTCTTGGAAAAGCAGAAAACAGATTTTAATTATTTATTAACAGAGGCATCAACTAACAGTGAGAAAGGATCTACCTGTGTGTCCTTTCTCCTGAATCCAATGAGCCACTGTGTAAAGCAAAACTTATTTACAGACTGTCCATCCTTATCTGTCTCAGGCAGAAAACCTTTTCAGGCAAAAGCCTGAAAATAGGATTAGGAAAGAGGAAAGAAAAAGGAAGGAGAGAAAAAAAATAGCTTAGTCCTTTATGAACTAGAGATTTGTTCTCATCCAAATGCTTGAAGTGAACAAAAAATTTTCTTCCTACTTGCTACACTACTTCGTGAACCCTCATTAAACAACGAAGAGGGAGGCAGTATTTTTGAGGATGTAAAATAATACTTAAGGAGCCATGAACAATGACTTTTTAAGCTACTGTCTCTTAACGAGAAGAATAATAAAATGAAGAATTAAGCCTTCCCCCAAGCAGTCAGGCATCATTTAGTCTTTCCCTATCCAAAAAATATTTCAAAAATGTTTTCAAAGGCAGTAGGACATCAGTTTTTAAGAATTCAAAAAATAAACTGGTTTACACTAAAATTCAGAACAGCTAAATTCAAGAATAGGTTACTGGTAGAAAAATGGCTAACTAGGAAAAACTGCCACAGCAAAATGTAAGAAAAGCGTCATAAATAACCATAAAGACTAAAAATGCAGAACAGACAAAAGTTGGTGATCAAATAGAACAAGTTCACGACAGGAGAAGCAGTAATACAGGAAGTTATGAAGGCATTTTTAAGGGGAACACCACAGCAATGGCCCCAGGCCAACCTCCAGAAACCAAAATTCAATCTGGAATAACAGCAGCCATCTCAGACTTGCAAGACTGGTATCTAATGCTCCCTCTCCTCCTCAGCAAGAACTCATGAGTGATCCTGAAGTTCAGGCTTAAGATTGTCCATTTAGGAGAAGATACGCAGAGGGGAGAGTGTTTGCAGAAGCCTGTTTTCTTCTTGCATTTATACCACATTAGTCTTACCACAGATGATTCACAGCTGAAAGAGAATTGTTCTCTTCCATTTTTTTCCCCCAGATTCACATGGGCCCACAAATTCAGTTAATGGTTAACAGTTGTTCACATTATTATTATTATTATTTTTTTTTTTTTTTTTAAAAGACATGAAAGGCTCCAGTGTTGAACAGGGACTTATAAATCAAGGCTGAGGACTGACACTTCAAGTCTATTCACAAAATATACTAAACACTCAGATATTCTCACGTGTATACCCAAATTTAAATAAGAGGTCTCCAAAAGTAATGCCTCTTATTATGTTTGCCCATGATATCAGAGGCAGATGCTGGTAGCATGGCAGCAGAGGTTGAACCTTCCCACCAATATCTTGTTGCATTTTGTTGCCACGTGACATATAGTAGCAGAGGGGGAGCATGACAGAATGGTGTCTGACATGGAAGTACATATGAAACAATGGTGCACCACTGAATTCCTCAGACAAAATGGCAATCAGTGACATTCATTGACACTTGCTGAATATTTATGAAAACCAAACAGCGGACATAAGGCACTGTAAAGCAGCGTTTCAGCAGTGGTGACAGTGGATCACCTCCATTGGTGCAGAATTTTACAAGTATGGCATGCAGGCTCTTATTCATCATTGGCAAAAATGCAGAGTTAACAGTGGTGATGACAAAAAAATAAAGTGTTTTGTACTAAGAATTTGCCTTATCAAATGGTGTTATTGTGCCCTTTATCTCTTGCTGTTTTCTTTGAAATAAATAGGAGGCATTACTTCCAGAGCAACCTACATAGCATTTGCTGATCCCACAAAATAAACAACCTAACTACGTCTTGACATTTCAAAGAGAATGCAATAATTAGCAGAACTATTCAGTTTCATGACATGTCATCTTGCTTAACTGAAGCTTTTTGCTCTCCTCTCCTTGTAAACATTAGCAGAAAAGATTCAAACAACTATATTCTGCCTGCATAGTATTTTTTGTGCAATCTTCCTGCTCACATAGATCAAGTAAGTTTCTGCCAACCTGTCATAATGTAAACCAAGGACAGAGTAGGAATTATAATTCATTATTTTGCTCAGTGAAAATTGATAGCTTGTGATTTATAGAAGAGACAACATATATATTTATCCATCTAAAAAACATTTTAACATAAAATCATATCTTTAAAGGAAATTCTGGAAGAGAAACTGGACTTCAGTCATGAATACAGTGCAGCATTTGCCAGTATTAACACACTAAAGTATTTAATTAATGGCAAAACAAATTGCTCTTTTAGCAGTATTATTTTTAATGTTCTAAATATTAGAGATATCATAAATATTAACCACTACTGTTAGAAGACAATGTTTAGAGAGAAACCCAAAACAGATTGTGATTTTTGACTATGAGCACAATGAACTTGAAATCTCCTTTGTTTTACAAAAAAGCTCTACCCCCAGTTGAGTTCTCAAGTTTAGAGCTAAAACTGAAAAGAATCTGGGCAAATCAATACATTGTGTAGCCTAATTCAGAAGTGACATAGTTTATTAACTGGAAAAAAAAAAAAAATACATATAAGCTAAGGAAAGCAACAAAGAAAAATAAAAAACACTGTAATTGATCTTGCACCAAACAGGCTGAGTTTCTGTTCTTTGTTTGTTTGTTTTGCTGAGTCATTAGCTCTGCCATCTTCCTGCCATTTATGATGGCCTACCAACATGAATTCCAAATCCACTAGGTTGTTTTTCCAGAAAAAGGCAGGGCCAATACTACTTGTATGCACATTACAAGCAGCCTTATCATACAAACAACACCAGGGAAAGGTTTGACTATAACACCATTTTTATGTTTATTTTAAAATCACTGTAGTCTTACTTACGAAACTAAAGGAAATAAAATTGCTTTAAAAAAGAACATGAAAAAGTGGTTTGTCTATGAAGTTCTTTTACTTACACTGAAGAATGCTTAATAGAACTGCTGCCTGAATCTTTATCATTTATTAAACTAAAAGTATCTGTTAATACTACGCAATTCCAAAGAGGTCAAACCTATTTAGAAATATGAAAGTTCAAAAAGGGTGACAGCATTTACCTGACACTCAGTAGATTGCTTTTCACTAAGAAGATCTATATTTCAAAATGGATCAGGCAGCTTTACCAAAGTGCAAAGGCACTCTAGTTAATGAGAACTTCCCTGCTGCATAAAGCCAAACAACCAACCATTTTATGAATCTGCTATCACTACTGAGGAAGCTGCCTGCTTTTACAGGCTGTAATATAACGTGAATTTATTGTTTTGAATAGGAGTTGTTTGATTTGAAATCTCCTGCGACAGCAAGCAAATTCAAATCAAAATAAATTACATTTAAGAAGGAACAATTTTCACTTCAAGTGATTGGGGTGGGCTAAAATGAACTAAAACAGAAGAACACTTAATTATTGCAACATTTGTCAATTTTTAAAATTGTGAAGTCCCCTGCAAGTTAACTACTTTCCCTTTTCAAATCCATCTTTCCAAGCATTCCTTTTTTTTTTTTTTTTTTTTTTTTTTTTTTCCTTTTTTTTCCCCCCCCCTCCTCCCTGTGGCCTGGAGAGATGAGAATTACAATTAATTCAAGATTAAAGAATTGTGAATGAAAAGAAAAACAGTAATTCTAGCTTTGCTTGAATTAACTACTTGGAAGCAGAATTAGCCACACATTACAATGTGTTATCAACATCTATTTCTAGGTTTGAGAAAAGACAAGGGTAAAGAAAATCCTAAAACTAACCACCTGCATTTCTAAAACCACTTAGAAAACAAAAAGGGTTATTATTGGATGCCTGCTAAATTGTTATTCTTTTACTTCTGGACTGAAACTTCAGGACATCTACTTTGTGGAGTAGAGTCACAGGCTACACTGAAATCAAGTGCTGAAAACCAGCAACAACACGTTGCCTACTAGATTTAAAAAAAAAAAAAAAAAAAGATGCTTTTGAAATGATACAAGTGCTAACCTGCAATATATTTCTGCTACATACATTGAGTAAATACAAGAAAGCAAACAAAAATTTCACCCAAGTTATGTAGAAAGAACCCAACTGAGGAAAGTTGAAACTATACCTGAAAGAAAAGCCAGTTTTTTCTTCAGAATGGGTAATATTACTGACGCTTCCATTCTATTTCAGGTAATTTTCACAGCTCTGAAACACAAGAAGTTGAAGTTGTAAAGCAGGGGTAACAAATCAAGGTGTTTCACTAGAGAGCACTCTGGCCAAAACATTCGTGCTCCTCTGAAGAAAGTACAAAACAGAATCCGCAGTACTGTTCGAAAAACAAATCACCTAATTGCTTGGTCATTCAGACATAAAACAGAACATGTAAATAAAACTAGTGCTCTCATCTACATTTTCATAGTCCATTCTACATCACCAGGAATATTACTATGAAATACCTTTTGCCCCATTAGTATCAGGATGCCATCATTACCCTGCCATTAGTAGATCTCCAATTAAAGAAAAAAATCTAACAGTCAAAATAAGCAAGTCTAACCTACAGATGGAAATGCTTTTTGCTCCTTTTGTCCCCAAATCCCTTCCTTTGTACAACTTTGTGCAAAAAAACTGCAGTTCATTGTGATTAAACATTGGTGTTCCACTGACTATGAACAGGATGCCAGCACTGCAACCTCCTTCCTCCTCCAGGTGCACAAAGCAGCAACTCACACCCGTGAGTATTCCTGAGGTCATGTTTTTGCTACACCCCAGAGCACTGCATACAGCACTTTCCTGGTAACAAACTTCACCTGAGTCACAGCAATAACACCCTCCCATTCCTCCTGCACCAAGATCAGCATCACAGTTTTCAGATTCAATTATTCACCCCAATTAGACAAACTTTCAAGAGAAAAACCTTTAAGAAAACAGATAAAACCCAACTATAAAAGAGTTGAGACAACCCACTCATATTAGAAAAATCACCAAAACAAACATACTGCTTCTTCAGAAACTGGTTTCATACTGAAGAACTACTTTTTTCCCCTATTAGTAAGTGTCACAAAAATGACATGCAAGTTACTCAGCCCATGACATTAATTTGTAGTTGAAAACACTTTGAGAAACATTTCCTTTACTGGTCATAAGTTGGTAACTGTTGTACTTAGTTTACTCATTCAGAAACAAAACTCAAAGCGTTTAAGTAAACATATACTTCTGCTGTTGCAGAATACAATCAAGAATTACATAGAGGTTATGTATTAGAAGTGGCTCTACTGATGAATGTCTGCTAAACAGTTGCATGAAATGATAAGTTTTAGTGATAACATCCCAAGGCATGCATTTGAAACAATCCAGTACAGCTAAGAGATTATATGCGTGTATATATATATCTCCAGTAAAAGATACGATTAAAGCAAGGAAATAAAAGCATAGAAAAATGAAAAAACATTGGCAGATTACTAAATTCTGCTGCTTAACTTACTCAGTTGTAAAGAGCAGGAGCCAGTCCTGAACATTAAGATGTAATACTGACAGACACATCAAATGCATAAAGTTTACATAAATAAAAAGAATGACTTTGATGCAGACTGACTAGCGCCTCAGCCATTCAAAAAACTGCAGCCTGAGCACCGGCAAATGACAAGCAGCAAAAGAACAGAAATCTTTCAGAAAATGAAGTTCTGTAGGATGCTGAAAGGATACAAAATATCTAAGGAAAAAAATTAATATACTCGTTAACTGTGAAAATATGAATACACAAAGAATCATGGCTGCATTTTTTTTTTAATATACAAAAAACCAAATCCTCTTGGAGACTTAAATTAGCTTAAATTTTAACATGAGATTTCAAGAATCATTGGATATGTGCAAAAGACATGTCAAGGGGTTTATATCAACAGATAACATTTATACATATGCACACATTGGGCTACTACTAGCCACCTTCCATTGAGTTTTGTTTTGATTCAAAGTGCTATGTGCAGATGGAGATTGGTTCCTAGAAAATTTCTCTGGCCTCTCCTTTCTTTTCTCATGTTCAAAAACCTGACAATTTACTACTTCATACACTTCTGTCTCTTAATCTATATTTGCAGATTAGAATATGGTATCAATATAATGATACCATATAATGTCAGATTCCTTTCCGGGCTTGTACCATTTACTTGGTACTGCTCAACACCAAGCGAAATAGTGATACTATAAGGAAGCAACAAACGACTTGGTCAAAGAACATTTTACCACACTTTCAGCCTGGAAGAACTACCACCCATTCTCTTTAACAAAAATAAAAATATTCACTATCTTCTAATTACATAGGAGTCAATAAGCACAGCAATACAACATGGTTATCATGCACTTGTAGTCCACCCCTAGTCCCATGCTGAACTCCAGGCAAGTCACACATTTCTATCAACCACTAGATAAACGTCTTCCACAAGTAATGTGTGGACTTACTGCCCTAACTTTTTAAGCACAGATGAAAAACAAAGGAGACCCAGGAAAAGAAGTAGAATGCCAGTCAAGGAGGAAGCTTAATGAATCCTTCATTTTATCGAGGTGTTCCCCCTCAGGCAGCATCGAAAGTGCAATTGTTATTTTATATTAACTCCTACAGTGTAACTCATGATCATCAACTGAGTGGGAAAGTTCTCATTTGCAGTAGCTAAAAGAATAAAGTAAGACCCAGAGCTCCTAAGCATTTCTTATTTTAAGGAACATATGAAATTAGCTCATAATCCTTACATGATTTAGTTCATTTCCTTCTCATACACCGTAAGGAGGAGGGAAAAAAAAAAAAAAAAAAAAAACAAACTGAGGTTAGTATTGGTTATTTTTACATCCCCATGTGAAAAATCTCTGAAGTTTATGAAGAAACACATCCCCACTCCTGTAAAACTCAGAAGTGAGCTAAATTCTGATTCAGGATTCTTATGGGGTTGGCCTTTTGGAGAGGGCTGCTGGCAGGTTATTTCATGGCTGTTTGAGTGTTGTAGGTATTGTTTTTTTTTTTTTTTTTTTTTTGTCTGTTTTTTTTTGTTTATTTGTTAAGATTCCACTTTGTCTTGAAAGAAACATCTCCCTAAAGGGAATTAGTTCCAGGAAAATAAACTGAACAAATCAAAGAAATTGTAAGTGTACTTCTGCCCTCCCACCTTCCTCAAATAAACACTTACATAAGCATTACATTTACACAATTTAACCTTACATATGGTACAATACGTATAACACTGGTGTGTTATTGGCATCAGTTTCTGGCAAGTAAACCAGGTCCCTACCACAGCAGGCAGACCAGCAGGCCACCCGTTCTAGGAGAGGGAGCTGAGCTGTTCCCACAGTGTTGGCAAAGCCACAGCGTGAAAGAAAGGAAAGCCCAGAGCGGCCTTCAGCATCTTGCTTGTTTCCTTTGCGACCAAAGTGAGAACAGCTCCTGAAGAAAGCTTTACAGTACCAATCTACAAGGAACAACATTTTGTGAATATTAGTGGATTCACCCTTCAAAACATTCCATCACACCTTATTTATGACTAAGTCTTTAGAAAACTTCAGCATGAGAGGCTCATCAGGAAAGCAATATTTTGTATTTAGGTGCAGCCCTTTAACTCCTCTTAGTCTAAAACCAAAGGGAGACAGTAGGCATCAATTTCTGCTTCGACTGCTACTATTGCCCTACAGCTGGTGTAAATACAACCTACAGACCACTTCTGAGAAGTAAACACCAGACACAGAAGATAACAGCAAAGCTGAGAGGAATCTGAGGTCTCCATAAATTGCAGTTAATAAATGCCTGAACCTACCTTGCCCCACTCTTCAACCTTAAAAGTGATCTCCCATATTTACAAAAAGAATCAACTCCTATGAAGAAAAAGGTCAACCTAATTCTGCACAAAAAAAATACCTAATTCAAGATAGGTCCCAGAAAAAAAGAGCCCAAAATTATTTTTTATTTTCTTTAATTCAAAGCACAAGGCTTCAGATTGAGATCTGGAGCTCTGTCTGGGTACTTCTATATTCATGCGCACAAATAGAACTTTTTTCCTTGGGGAAAAAAAAAGTTAACAGAATCCAGATTGTAAGTGATCTAGAGGAAGTGGGGAAAGAAAAAAGAACGAACAAAACTTCAATCAGGGCACCCGAGGTAAAATACAGTAAGTTTTCCTTTTCTTGATGAAACAATGAGCTTCATTGCCAACAAAAAAACCCACTGACTTTTTTTTTTTTTTTAAACTAAGAAACAGAAATAACACTTTTTTTGTCCTTCCTCCCTGCTCTAGTGTTCATTACCACCCCTTAGCGCCAATTTCCCTACTTAAGTGGCTTTGTTATTTATGTGTATAAAGCACTTCCCACACTAGAGAAGGAAGCAAACAAATTCTGTCTTTCAGGAAACTGCATCTCAGTGCAGCTTGCACTTTAAACAATTACTCAGATAAGAACCCTATTAAATCCTCCTGTATGCTGCAGACAAAAGTCTGTGGGCCGTTACACTAAACTCAAGAATGACTCCAGAAATCATTTCTGCCTTTCCATTAGAAGCTAAACCATGCACGTACCTAAATAGCTTTAATAGTATTCTTTTTTTCTTTCAGATGTGGAACATGCACCTCGTAAGGATTTTTCCTTTTTCACCTTAAGTTATACTTCAAAGTTACTACAAATTGATTTTATTATAATCAAGAATGAAAGCAAACTTCCACACTCGCTTCATAATCATAGCACCTTCACATATAAAAGTTATATGTTAACTTACTGACTCCAGTGAGCAACTTTTTTTGCTGTTAGTAAAACACAAATTTTACTACATGGTTTTCATTTCTCACAATATTGGCAGTGTTCATGGATCAAAATAGTTCTTTTGTTCCATATTTCCTGTAACCAAAGGAAATATTCTGTTCATTGAGAGTGAAGGGAGGTGAGTCAGAACTGTAATTTAAACACCTGCCCTTTGTTCCAGAAACTCCTGAAGTTTGCAGTTACCCCTCTTCTATGAGAGTTCTGACATGCTATATCCAGAAGAAAACTCTACAGCAGGCTGCTTGAACACACCAGAAAAAAAAAAAAAAAAGTCTTTAGGATTAGAGAAAGGTTTACTGCCTCTCACTATCTTTAACACTCCAGAGAATCTCAGGGTGAATGAAACTAAATGCTATTTCTCTACTGGAAAGAAACAATTTTAAGAGATCCTGTGTTTACTTTGCACTGACAGCATTCAAAGGTACACTAATAAGCAAAATCACATGCAAGTATACTTAGTCCTGTAAATAACTAACTTGTTTGGAAGACAACATGATGACGGTCCTAAACTGACCATCAAGCTCTCAATTTAGAATAAGGAAGGTCAGGAAAGAATGATGTGATTTCAACACTATAATGGTGTCTAGCTGGAAGAAACAAGTCTATCATCAATTCAATTTTTTTTAAAAAAAAGCATTTGACCTTAAAGAAAAAAAGCAAGAGAGAGGAAAAATAATAACACAAGAAAACTGAAAAGAAGAGATTTCACTTATAGAAAGTGAACTTCTACAACAGGCTGAATTTCATCACACTAATTTTATAACCTCAAGTGTTACAGATAACAAAACAAGTTAAAAAGATTAAATACATTTGCTGTAGGTCAGAAACAATTCAGAGTGCTGCATGCCCACCTCCAATCTGCTTGAGATGTAGTATTTTTATTGGCTCTATTATAAAATTTCTGGATATAGAAAACATGCTAGAAATGAAATAACTACAGCGAAGAACTCACTGATCTTGTTTTGAATTACCGTGGCTTTCAGGTTTTTAAAGCAATATACCTGTGTTCATCTTCAGCTACGTATTTGCTTTTTCAGAATATTTGCACAGAAATACTGGAAGATTAAATATTTCAGTCTGTACTCCCATGCAAAATCAAATCATGACTAGGCAGGCTGCATCCCCTATCACTTCTGAGCTCTAGCAAAAGTCATGCTGTTTGATCCAGGACAATTTGAAATTCTAAAAATACTTTCTAAAAAAAAAAAAAAAAGTAAAATAAAACTACAGAAAGCGCTCAAAAATAAAAGTTGTGTGAAGTGCAAAGTCAAAATGCATAATTCCTGATGAAGATATCATCTGCATTTTCTACTGTATGTCTTCAGTTTCATACAATAAAATTAATTAAATAAGAAATAACCAGATGCTGTTAAAAATCATTTGAAAAGTCTATTAAGAAGGCAGATGAAGTCCACGAGCTTGCACTGACTAGGTGATTGGAAGTAAGATGCCCTGAACACGCTAGAGAACCTGACTGCAATTAACGTGCTTTCTCTCTAAGCAACCCAGTGGGAGCCACAATCAAAATGAATTCAGGATCAGGAAGAATTATTACATACACAGTTATAGAATCAAAGAATCATTAAGGCTGGAAAAGGCCTTTAAGATCAACTAGTGAAGTGGCCCACCCACATCAAATACTGCCCACTACACAACATTCGTAAGTACTAAACCTACCCTTTCCTTAAGCCTCTCCAAAGACAGTGACTCAACAGCTTTCCCAGGCAGCCTGTTCCAATACCTCACCACTCTTTCAGAGAAGTTTTTCTTAATATCCAACCTGAACTTTGCATGGTGCAACTTGAGGGCAATCCCTCTCATCCTATCACTGTCACCTGGGGAAAAAAGGCTGACCATTGCCTCACCACAACCTCCTTTTAAGTTGCTGTGAAGGGCAGCCCACTCCTCATAAGACTCATGCTCCCAATCCTTCACTAACTTCATCGCCCTTATCTCAACATACTCCAGGGCCTCAATGTCTTCTTTTTGAGGGGCCTAATTGCTCAAATTCATTAGATTTGAAGCTCAAAGTAGATTCTTAAATGAGCCTGTCTGTTCAGGAGTACCTATTGCAAGTTTCAGAAAACTAGTAATTGCATTATTTTTGTCACGTATCCAGCAATACAGAGTAGCTGATCTGCTAAACACAAGATGAAAGCTCAGAAAAAAAAAATCTGGTTTCCATTCCTTGTCCTGCTATGAAATATACATATGGCTTTCAGCAAGTCATTTATTCCTTTTAGTCTTCATTCAATCTCTCCATCTGTAAAACGGAGATGTTATGCATTAGTTCCCTTTTTGCAAGAGCATTGTGATGTTTAATTCATTAATGTTTTGAAGACTTGAGAGAATATAAGGAGCTCCATAGATTTGCCTATAAATAGCCAAGGAGCAGATGGGCAGCTACATTCAAAACTGTAGCAGCTTGCAAGTCCAGACACAAACAATAGCACAAATGACAATAGACATTCTGAAATACTGGAAAAACAAAAAGTAAATTAACCTTGATCATATAGGCTGAAGTTTTGAGATTTTAAAAATCAACTTCTGAATTGCAAGCCTTCAAAATTAACAGCTTCATTCTCTGAAGCCAGCACACAGATGCTAACTCCAACCCAAAAGAAGCATTAGCCCAGACAATCTGGATCAGCTTAAAACAACTTCATCCATACACAAAATAAAATCCATATGCAAGACAGAAAAAGCTAAATATCAGAGTTACCATAGGTCATTATTTTATCTTCCACTAAAGCTACATTAAAGTTATGGGATAGTGGCAGAGAGAACACAAGAGGATTTCCCCCACTACACCCCAGGGGAATTTGAGAAGCACACTAAAACCAACCAGAAAGGGGGAAAAAAGCTATAAACATTCAATCATTACCTTTGTTTCTAATCAAAGAGCAAATTGAACTGGGTTGCTCAGCTGGACAGATTCAAAGTAACAATAAAGCTGACAGATGAACATCAGCTTAGGTACTCAAAAGCAGATAACCAACACATTAGGAGCATCATTTTTTTAGTGTTAGAAATCCTTGAACAAAATAGTTAAAAAAAAAAACACACAAACTTTATGTTGCACCTATTTTCAAATTGTACATGAAGAAAATACTCCTAATCTTCCTTAAAAATGATAATTCATACCAAAGGATTAAGAAAATAAAAACTATGGACTGATGAGAGTTCATCAGTATACAAGTTCATTTGTAAAATGCAACTATACAATGTCAGTTCTATTAAACATGTGTGATTAGCGCTCTTAACTCAGCAACTTGTGAATTGCAACAGCAGGTCAGCGTAGCTTGAAAAACATATCCAACTTCTGGATAAACATTCTGTCAACAGTGTGCAAAGCTACCATCCAAAGGCATATCAGCACAGCCATATCAAATTTAAGCCTGGAAAGTGTACTCAATTTCTCCTGTCCTTTTTTTTCCCATCTGGATAATCAAGTCCTAACTTGTACACATGGTCATTCATCTAACAATCAAATTTGAAAGTGCTGTCTTGGATAACTACCTCCTCTATTTAATCCATCTTTGGTATTCAATGCCCCTCCCTCCCCCCCCCCCCCCCCCCCCCCAATATACTGAAAGCAGCGAAATAAATGATGAGTGGCAAAAAGAAATGATGAGCAACTTAATGAAAAGGGAGCAAGCAAATGGAAATCAAGAGAATAAGAGCAGCTATGCTACCCAAAAAGAAAAAGGCATTGTACTCTTAAGTTTTAACTTCAATCTCAGTCAACCATTCATTTCACAGAACAAGTGCTTTTCTTCAGACTTACAGCAAATGTCAGAGCAAAAGAGAAGGAAGAGCTTAGAAACAGTACAGCTAGCTAACAACCCACACTTGCAACACAGGATACCTGCACCCCAGGCTTCTCACACAGGGGCAGGCACAGGGCTGCAGCAATTAGCACACTCCAGAGGAACAGCACTACTCTGGATTCAAAAGGTCAAGTCCACAGCCAGCAGTCAAACTCCAACCCACAGAAAAGCAGAAGTTTGTAATGATGTCGCAACATGTGATATATGAAATTATTGCTTGCTTCAGTTTCCTAACCTTTCCAGCTCCAGGCCTAGCCAAACATACTGTATATGCTAAGTTACAGCAGTATCCAAGCAGCTTTAAGCTAACAAAGGAGAGAAAGTGCTTGTCAGGTTTCGTATGGATCCCTTATTTCCTCTCCTGCCCATCTACAGAGAGCAGTAAACAACAGGGCTTTCCATAGAACTCCATAATCTGCCTTTCAGGATGCTAGCACAGACAGCAGCAGAATCTGATTGACCTTACTGCCTCCCTCGCAACAGGCAGCCAAAGCATTTGCAAGGAGCTGCAGTCATCTGGAAGAATCCCAGCTCACTTCAGAGCACTGAGTGACCACAGCATAAGCAAAATGATGCAATATGGGAGGTGGCTTCTTACACCCCTTTGCTATTTGAACGTAGTAATAAGCCAATAAGTCAACTGAAATACAATGTTCAAAGCACAGCACAAACATTTTCTTCCTCATGATGCTTCCCTAACACCCATTAAAAAAAAAAAAAAAAAACGGTTCAGCTCTTAAAATGTACTTAGTTGCAAATCATGCGGAAGCAAGACAAATCAGACTGCAAACACTTGTAACTGAAACAATCTCAGTTTAACTTAACAAAAAAATACTGAATAATAAAATAAAGTGAGATACACCTCCCTCTTTACTTCCTCTACTGAAGGAAAAAAAATAAGCCACACCACAACAGTCAGAAGCTTGCACAAAAGAATTGGGCAAAATAAGTCCCTTATCACCAATACTTTAAAGAATTGCCCAAAACCAGTTCATGATGAAAGATTGTAGAGACCTCTTACGCCTTTGGTAGTTTATAAAACTAAGTAGACAGTAGGAGAAAAGGGACTGGACAATTCCATAAGCAGCCAAATCAAAAGATGAAGTCAAGGGACAAACAGCTGCACTGATGAGTGCAACCGTTGGCAGTTCAGAGTAAGTGGAAAATAACTTTCCTCTGGGGTGCCAGATTAGAACTTCTTGTTCCTTTTATAACATTTATATAAGAAAACAATCTAGTTCTACAACCTCAGAACAATACACATACTTGGCATTGATTATGAGTTCATGTGGCTCAGTCCCTCAGAATCATTTCTCAGGACAGTATGACACTATAATTGCACAGAAACAAAAAGAAACACTCTTCTCAACTAAAAGCCAGAAAGAGTCTGGGGCAGAGGCCAATAAGTTGTTTGAGAAGAAAGTCGAGTGGAGAACACAGAAGTACTGCAGAAAAAAAGTTATTCTTTTAAGGTGGAGAAAACTGACCCAAAACAAATCACTAACAGTGAGACTATTTACAAATCTCTTAAACTGAGTTTAATATCTGACAAATTAAATTCCCAGTTAAGGAAAAAGACTGTGTGTGGGCTTTGAACCGTCTTGAACAGTTGCCTCTGTATTTAAAAGTAATATATAAGGTAGTGTCACATACCTCAACTCACTGCAGAGCACACAGATTAGACATAAAGAGGATAATAATTTAAACCCATGCATAAGAAATAAGCAATTTGAGAACTTTGCTAATCTTAACCAAACAGGAAAGTAGAAAACTGAGATGTTCCAGATCTAGGCCATAAAGAGCACATTTTCAAGTTTACAGTGTTCAGAACAACAGAGATGCATTGCAACACAAAATAACCATGCTGCCCTTTAAATACTGTGCATGAAAGAAATAAATCTCTCAACTTGTAGAGCTGTCTTCGGTTTTTGTGCTCACGTGAAAAATCCTGAACATTTCAGCTCCAAACCACAATCAAATCAGCCAGAGCAACCACCTGCAGTAACCACAGCACTGCTCATCCTCACAGTAAAAGATACATTATATATGGCAGTAGAAATAGGTGGTCATAGGCTTTAGAGAAAAAAAACAATAAAGCTTTAAACCGCTATCTGGAGTATCTTGCAAAGGCACATTCATACATTTCACACTGATACTATTTTCTAGGGCTCAATTAGAACACTACATGAAAGAATCAGCAAACACTATGCCAGACCTGGAGGCTGGCAGCACCGCCTGTGGTAATGGGGTTGGAGCTTGATGATCTTTGAGGTCCCTTCCAACCTAAGCCATTCTATGATTCCACAATATGATTTGGAGCATACAGACTAGAAACCAGAGTGTTCAACAACACCTAAAAGCAGATAAGCCATGGCACCTTTCATTTATGTATTATGTCAGTCTCAAAACTCTCTCTTAAGAATGGTCATTTATTTTCTCAAGTTCAAACACATACATAATACATTAACATCAAATCAATCTATTTTATTCAGGCAACACTTTTTTTTTTTTTTGTCTGGCCTACATTCATCGTCTCATGATATCTTTTTAAGAACACATCTCTGTGGTGCTGGAATTTAGCTTGGCATGTGCCTACATTTACCTCCCCTGAATTACTGCTTCCATGAAGCTCTAAGTCACACCATCATCTCTTAACTAATTTCCTTTGGGTGTTCTGTCCCAGTGTTCCAAATTTTACTTGGTCCTAAAAAAGGCTGCAAACTTAGAAACAGGAAGGCAACACTCCATATTCATTTTCACTTGCCTCCCTGTTGAATTCAGAGCCTCCTGTAAGGAGATTTTCATTTGAAAATCTCTCATTCCCAGTCTAAAAATATATAAATCCTTGCCAGTGGATTTTTCTGCCTGTTCACTCAAGGTGTTCAAGTCTTATTTCTCTTGTGTACATAAGCTTATCAAGACCAGAACAGCAACAATTTCTTTCGCTGCTTTTAGAACTTCTTCCTTACTCTCACCTACAATCACGGCACTCTTCAGACCTTGCTCAACCCCAGTCTTACATGGAAAGCATCATCCACGCAATTGATAACACTGCTGCAGGAGATACTATGTGAAACACTGTAACACAAACCAAACTGCAGAACGCAGTTACAGTATCAGAAGCTTCCCTTTTGTCATACTAGGTTTTGAAGGTTTTACAATGTGACAAGATGGACAAGAAAAGTAGGTGAGTTCAAGAGGACACCAGCAACAATTTAAGTACGCCTGTACAACACGAGCTTCAAGGATACTTCTGAAGGCAGTGTATTCACCAGCTTCATGACACCCAAATAAATCACAGAAAGATTTGTGCAATCTTAGTTTTGGAACAGATCAGTCTTACCATTCGTACTGGAACACAACACTTTCTGTTCAGGGTTAGAGGTGCAGCTCTAAAGTCCAGACTCTGCAAATCTAGATTAAGAACAGTCTGTATTTTTTATTTATTTATTTTTAAGAAATTAATACTCATCCTATAACTTTATTGCTTGTAACTGACAGCAGGGCTTTAATATAAAGCTACATGATAAGGGAACTACTTTTCCAGTATACATTCACAAATACTTGCAAAACTAAGTATTCAAGTTGCCTGGGACAGCAGGAATCCTGCATTTTCTACCAAAACATATGGTAGACATCAACATTGTTTATAATTAGCAGGCAATGCTCCTGAGGCAGCACCGGAAGCAGTGGGAAAGTAACAAGATCCAGAATCCTCACAGTTCACTTTCAGGCAGAGGTAATCTACACTGAGCTTTTGGCTAAAGGAAAAAAGCTTTTGTGAAAAGATGAAGGTATTCCTATGAAGTAAGCCAAACACTGCTTTTTTTCTTTTCTTTTCTTTTTTTTTAAAAAAAGTGAATTAGAATTTGAACTCAAGATGGAAAAAGTCCCCATCCGTATTAGGAAAATGCAGGATTAAAAGATAAGCATCAAATGAAAAGCCTCAGCAAATTCTTTAAGACTTGCAGGAGACCTTGCAGTGGTGATTAAATACCACCCAACAGTAAAACCCAACAACTCACACCTGTGTTTACAGTATTACTAAATACCTTTCACAGGTTATACAGCTAACTAAGCTGCAGCAGTCATTACAACACTCTCCCACAAAAGATGTTCTAAATTCATCAAGAGTGGTATTACCAGAAGTTTGCCAGAGAGACAAATAAACCAAAAAGATGGAGAGAAGGCAAGAGTACATACCTTCAGATCAGGTATGAAGGTATCAACAGCAAATGCTGAAGAGACCTGGGAAGATGTGCTGTGAGAGTTCAGAGACATCATTCCCTATCACTACCATCAGCCAGGGGAGGCTTCACCCATTTGATTTGGAGCTACCCACTGAAAATAGAGCATATTTGATGACTACTCATCGTCCCTCCTCCTCCTCTGCCCTACAGACTTGGCCAGTTGCGTAGCATCACGATTAAGCTCACCACTGACGCATTTTGTCTATTCCACATGTATGTCCCGTTCCCTCCCTCACGTCCCTCCCAAACAGCAGCAAGCTGATGCTGACCTGAAACTGATCTGATACATTTTCTTGCACACTGTTAGAAAACAGCAATCAACACCAAAATTGTATATGTTTTCCCTGTTAGCATAAGCTACACTGAGAAATAAATTAGGTATGGAACTGCATAACTACAACTAATAACTCCAGGAGACATCAGGGCACTGTTTCTTATCAGACAGCAACAATTTTCTCAGCTTGTTTTTCCCTCCCTCAGAAAAAATGATGATTCAGATATCTAAACTGCAAATAAGACATTAACTATTGTTACTTCAGGAAAAAACTGTTGGCCGAGATGATTTTTATACAATTCTCCAAGAAGCAACAACTTATGATGGAACAAATAGTGCAAAACTCCCAAACCCATCACTGAGAGCATTGGAATTATCTCTACGTTTGTTTGCTTTTGACCACAAAACAAAGAAGGATCAGCACTCTTCAGGAAAGCACAGGCCTCTCTGACCATGCTTCTGTTCTCAAGTCCACCGTCCCGCTACCTTCATTAAGTTGACAACAAAATGGTTGATAGGGACAACAAGATCAAGATTGTAAAAATGCATAAACTCAAAATATGAGAGCCCTTACATGAGACACCAACTGTTCCTGGAATATAATCACTGTACTTGTGATTTACTGTGCACTAAACCTTAACAGACAGTATCACCAAATGGGGAAAGGAGGAAAAAAAAAAATAAATAAATAACAAAACAACAAACAGTGCTTCTTCATCACAAGGAATTTAAATGAGTGAACAAAGTCAGCATCCAATCATTTGGATAATGCAGACACTGCAATACCAGGAACGCAAAGGGCCACTATTTCCTTTGGGACAGAGATGAAAGAGCCACTTATAAGAGCAGCCACTGATACCAATCCACATAAGCATCGCCAATTGTGCTCACTGTAAGAAACGCACCAAATTAAAAAAAAAAAAAAAGCATACCACAGCAACAATCTGCTTCACTCTTAAATAGTTGCACAGGGATACAAGACATGTTAAAGCACTTCAGAGAATATCTCCTACCAACAACTGTCTGCCTGAAAGGCTCTACGAACGGGCAGCACGAGACGCTACAATCACGGGGAGAGCAAAGCCAGACACCATCAGACAATGGACCTGTCAAAAATCAAAGAAATGGCAACCGGGGCCGCGAGCAGCCCGTGCCGCAGCCGTGAATCAGCTCTCCCGAACCAGCAGCGCTTCCACGCGCGGCGCCCGGCACGAGGCAGTGCTGGTACCAGGGCTGCTCCCGCTGACCCGCTCCGGGCAGCCCCGAGAGGCCGGGCGCTCCCGCACAAAGGCAGGCCCCGGCCGCCCCCCCGCAGCGGCCACGTCCGTAGCGGCGGCACGGACAAAGCCCGGACCTGTTGCGCCGGCTCCCCTGGGCGACGGAGCTCTGCCCCGCCAGGGCTGCCCCGCGAGGCCGGGACACCGCGCCACTCCGCGCCCCGGCCGGCCGGCCGACACCCGACGGAGCGGAGCACCCGCGGCCGCCAGGGAACAAAGCGCGACCAGGCCGCCGAGCCTGCGCGGTGCTCGGGGCCGGGGCCGCGGCACAGGAAGAGCCCCTGCGGGCGCGTACTCACCGGGCTGCGGCGCTCCGGGTGCCCGGGCGTGCAGGGCGGACGCGGGGCGGAGTCGGGTCCCGCCCGCTCCGGCCGGGCTGCGGCGGCCGCCCCGGCGAGGGCTCCGACCCCTCCCCCGTCGGCAAGGAGACGGCGGCCACGGGCCGCCGACCCGCCTCCGCCCGCGCCTGGGCGCCCGCCTGCGGGACACGCAAACGCCCGCCTCTCTCCCTCCGTCGGAGCCCCCGCGGCAGCTGCGCGGGATCCGGCCCGGCCGGGAGACGGCAACGAGAAGCCCCACCCCGCCGGGAGACAATGCGCGGCCGCCGCCCCGCTAGGGGGTGCCGCGCCGCCGGCCTGCAGCCCGCCCCTCCCAGCTGGGGTCCGGGCTCGTGCCGCGCTCGGCGCCGCCGCGATGGGGCTGCTCGAGCTCCAGCAGCAGCGCTTCTCTGAAAAACGCGTCCACTGCGTAAACGAGTGGCTGTAAGGCGCGCAGGCCTTGCTTGCCAGTGACTTTGTAACTATCCGGTCTGCAGACAGAGTGCTGAGCACGTGTTTAATTAAAGGCAAACTGACTGCAGGTGGAACTGATCAGTAGTAATGTCCTGAACAGATGAGTTATCGACTGCTTCCACCTGTGGCCCTTTGACACTGATCTAAATAACCACACAACTAATAACTTCTTTGCCCTAGATCATAGCTGATAACTTCCCATCCTTATCCAGCTTTGGACAAACATCCTGACACTGTTAAGCAAGGCTAAAACAATACTAGTGAAAATGTGAAGTCTGGAAAGAAACACTGCAAAGAAAACCAGCCCATGCTCTGCTCTCACTTTCCACCTAACTGCCCAAGGTCAGGTTGCTATGTCTTAACACTACAGCTGAACCCATTGTTTCTGGACTATATAATGGCACTTAATAGCAAAAAGAAAGTGGCAAACTATTGTAACAGGCATTTTACTTTTACTATTTGCAGAATGACTGAATATAACTTACTGTATCCCACTCCAAACACAAGAACTGTCTCAGAGGCTACAGCTGCTTGGTTTCTCTCCTCTAAACAGCTTTGTGGAAGCCCAGCTTTCCTACCAGCCCACAGCTGCCTGTGGTAGGACTCATGGGCAGAGCGTGGCTATCACACTGACCTCACACATCCCTCCTCTCAGCAGCACAGCCCCTCTGATGCCCAAGAGCTAAAAACAGAGTTATCAGTAGTATATTCAGAGGTGATCAAAGAGACAGGACTCATCAGCCTGCTTTTCTGGATCTCTCTTTTCTGGAAGAATGTTCGCAACAGCAAAACAAAAGGAAGAACAACAAACAAACATCAGAGCCCAGATGAACGTACTTTGAGCTGTGGATCACAACAGGTAAACCCTTCATGGATAGTAATGAGCATAGAGAGCAGATGGGTTTCCTTGTTGGCAGCAAGGAGTGAGGATCTTGCCCACAGTGTCAGCACATTGAACCCTCAGCTTCATTTCCAAGTTTCTGCAGCAGCAGCCAAGATCTGAGTGTGGCCTCAGCAAAATAAGATTCCAGATATAAGGAATCTTATACTAATTGGCTTGAAATAAAGGAGTAGTTTCCACTATTATTGAAAAACAAGTTAGATGGGTGCAAATGCATTGTCATATTTTCACAGAAGCAGAACCTGAGGCTGCACACCCATTCGCCCAGCTGGATTTTGTGTGCAAAAAATGCATTTCAGAGATCTTTGATTAGAGCTCCACTTCTTTGTTCCAGGAGCCACAGAGCATCACTGGTGGTACACACACACTATTTTGAGAAGAGAGCCCAACCAAATAGTTGAAGTGTTAGAAGAGGAAAGACCTCTTCTGTATAGACAAGAAGTAGATAAAATACCCCTAGAGTTTATGAAATATTATAATGCAGCACAGCACAACTTAGTGAGTTATAATAGAATACAGTATGATATGGCACAATACAACTGTAACGCAATGGAAAGCACAGCGATGACAGCAGAGCAGCAAGGTCCCAGGCTACAACAAGGGAGTTTGCTCAAAAGCAACAGCCATAGGCATAAAAATAAAGAAGCTACCTTACCTTCAGAAGGCTAGAGGTACACAAGAATCTCCAGTAAGTTCCCCTCACCGCCACTGCCACCACTTAAATGAGGTCTGGGGAGGGCTGGATCCCAGCTGCACCCCCTTTCAGTTACTCAAGTGGATTGCATACACCTGAGCTCCCCTGCATTGGACCTGCCTTCCCACCAGGTGATCAATCATTGGTTCAAGCAATGACTTAGCATTTCCACTACAATAGCACCGTGTGGTACAGTACAGTATGATATGGCATGACGTAGTACAATGTGGTACAACATGGTGTGATATGGTACAGGATCGTGTGTTGTGGGTCAGACTCAAAGCGTGATTGTAAAATGGGGTTATACCAGGCTGGCAAACAGCCACTAGTGGGATTTCCCAGGGCTCCTTTTCTGGGGCTGGTCCTCTTAAATGATGTGGTTGCTGCACTCAAACATATACTGAGTAAATTTGTGGATGACACTGAATTGACAAGAGCTTTTGGCAGGCAGATCTTGACACAGGCTGGGCAATCACTACCTGTTTGAAATTTAAGTCTCAGATTCTGCATATGGGTTGGGCAACCCTGACTATACAAACTGAGTGAGGGGCAAGAGTCTGGGGAGCAGCCTGCAGTAACTTTAATGCTTTAAGACAGACCCAATAGTTGCTCTAATCTATGCCATGGCTACAGCTGTGCTAGTTTGAACACAACATGTTGTAACAGGTTTTCTGACTCTCCTTTTCCAGGTGTCCTCTGCTGAGTAATTTGGCAGGATAGAATCTGAGATTAACAATTTTGTTTAAGGTCCTGGAAACCCAGAGGCATAGTTAATGGCTTTCGCTATGTGAACTACCAGTAAAAGGAAATCACGGTGTATTTTTGTACTAAGGATCAATTTGACTAAAACGAGCCTTCGTATATGTTATTATTTTCCAGCAAGCATGCCAGATTTAACCAACCATGAATAGAAGTAAATAGGCTGAAAACATCCTGAGCCTTGGGAGCTTTGCTGTGTACCAGCACAACAGAGCCTTTGTTACAGGCAGAGCTGTGCTCTCACAATGCAGTCACTGCCTCCAGCTTCAGCTGCTATGCTTCCCGAAAAAACAGCCGCCAAGGAAAACCAAACCAACCCCCACAGGCTTCCAGTGAGCAGCAGCTCCTCACTGTGACAATGGCCCAGGATGCCACCAGGTGTGACAGGACCATCCTTTGCAGCACCCCAGAGCAGCTTTCACAGCTTTGTTCTAGCTCCATGTAGCACTGCTGGACACAGCCTTGCACCAGGCAGGCTGGAAACCCTCCAGCTGCAAGGATTTACAAGCTAGCTGCTTTGCTTGTTGTTTGCTTCCATATCTCCATGCAGCAGATAGATGCTTGTTTTCACCTGCAGCTCAAAAATGGTTGTGAAGGTTAAGTTAGTGTAAACTAGCTAAAGTGGCTAGAGATACAGATTGCAGGCTATGGCAGTTCATAAATTGTGTATATTGTAAATCAGAAAATAATTTTATGCACTGGGATTTGTACAGACTGGCTTTGATGAACTGAAAATAAAAACTAGAGAGATCCTGTTATGGAGTATTGTGATCACAACGATGGTATCGCTGTATTCAGTAGTGAGCAGCAGACATCTACTTTAAAGCCCTGTGTGTTTGTCATGCAGGCAGAGTCTTGTTGGCAAAACAGTGGGGAAAAATCCCTCCTATTTTGATAATCAGTATTGGAAAGCTTGGGAAGTGGAACTGGCAGAAACATATGAGCATTCGGTGCACATTCAGAACATCACAGAAACAAACAAAAGATCTAGTATGGGGTTGAGTATGTTACTGCTCACTGAATTCCAAAGGTAGCCACATTCATCTGCTAATTAGGACAAAAAAAATTTAATGCCACTTTAAACACAATGAATAGTTCTTAATCCTGAACTGAGGAGAGAGGGGTTTTCTTTTGTTTTTGTTTTGTTTTGTTTTGTTTTTTTCTGAAGCAACTGCAACAAGACCTTAAGTTGTGCCCTTAGTAGAATCCCAAATTCAAGTCCTGGTAACCCAACAAGTGAGGTTCCATTCAGTGCTCAGCGTGGCTGGCACTCTGCAGAGGAAGCAGGCTTTGAAGGACCTGTGTTTCGTTATGCTCATGCTTACCAAGCAGTGTATCAAACAATCTTGTAAATAGCTGTCTCAAGTTGGTGATAATTTTGAAGTTCCTTGCTGAAATAATTTTTTTTTTAAGAGTGAAAACCTTCGTTTTACAAAGGTCTTTGCATGAGTGACATGTCTCTAATGAGACAGCACTATGAATCTTTGCAGGACTCTGAATAAACTGGTTTTGTGTCTTTTTCCATATGAATTTTTGTGCTGGGGGAAACAATAAAGCATACCCTGATCTTATTGTATCCTTCCAAGTACCATTATAGGCTGTTGGATTATATGTCCTGCAGCAAGCTCTGCAGTGACTTATTACTTTGTCTAATTACTTTTTACTCCCTATAAAATGCTTCATAACTTGTCCATTTCTTTCTGCTGAGGAAATAAGGGCATTCTTGTAAAAAATAGAAGTGTTAAACCTATATGGCCTGGGTAGGTACCAGAGAAACGTCAGAAGTGTTTCATGGGAAATGAAGCTATCTCTGGTCAGTGTCTTGCTGTACACATTTCTTGAACACAGTTTCCTCAAGGATTTATTTCATTTTGGGAAGGAGAAATAGTTTCTGGTTGTCAGCAGAAGTCTCACCTGAGATTGCATACCATAAGGGGAATGTCTTCCTCTCCACACGGGAAATCTGTCCATAGCTCCAGCTGGAGTCTTTTTGTGCAGTAACAAGGATATGGATCTTGATCCGGTCTGTTCAGACAGAAGGTACCAAAAGCAGGAGACCAGCATGCCCCAGGTCACCTTTGTGGCTGCTGGGAAGGAGATGAGGACTAACTCACCTGTCAGGTTGTGCCATCCCACTGAGCAGGCTTGGTGAGATGTCTGCACCATGCTCAGGTGATGGTTGGCTCAGTCTGATCAGGGGTTAGTGCTGTGCTGCTTGCTGAATAAAAGGAACTACTGTACTCACCATACAAGGTATCATATGAGGCATAACTACTCTGAAAAACATGACTGAAGCGCTAACTGTAGAAATAACAGAGAGAGTGTGATTGTCAGCAGTGCTTTTCAATGACTCCTATACAGAACACCTAATGTTCTGTTTGGACCTCATGTGTCCTTCTGCTTGCACAAGAAAACAGAACAAACAGAGATTTTTCTCATGAGGTTTGATTACATCGTGACTCCCTGCAGCTTGTTTACCCTAGCCATGGCATTTGTTAGCATTAGCCTGTCAAAAAGACTTCATACAGTACCACCACCTTGTTTTCTTTCAGTTTCAAAGTGAATTATTAGCAGTACATAGCAACATGTCTCTAAGGTAAAGGAGGTTAGATGGGGGTAAAAGTCAGAAATCAAGGAAGAGGTATCCTATACTGCAGCTCGTATTTCATGCAGACCTAGGGAAGGGAGGACAATGAGGGCTTTGTGCTTGTGTTCGTTCCCGATATTGGACGATTCTGGATTCTGGCACAGTACTGACCAGGAGGAGTTAACTGCTGTGATCCCAAGAAGAAAAATCTGTGGTTTTGTCCTGGGAGTCTGAATGAGGATCGTTTGGAAAGGGAACAAATTAAAAGGAGAGCCTTCATAATATGTTTTTCTGTAGTGCCTAAGTAACAAATTTGCCTATGTTAACTGGACATTTATGGATTCAAAATACGTTCCCTATATAGATCCCTCTTCCTTCTTGTATTTCTGACTCTACAAACAGCAGCTGGTTTCCAGGGCATATACTGACACTAATCACAATCGAGGATAAGAAATATGAGCTATTTTTGGAAGCAATAAGCTGGAGCTCCTCACACTGAGAAAACTCATTTCTAGAAGTAGGTGCTGGAGCCGGTTGCAATCATCATGTGTTTGCTAGTCTATGGATGTTCTTACAGATTCTTGACTTTATAGTTTATTATGTTTATTAAGCATTTAAGGAGCCTTAGATATGACCTTTGCTACCAAAGAGTGGTTATTTTACCAAGATTGAGTGTTGTTACTGGGTTCTGTTCCTCAGCATTTGGTGTTCACCCTGTGCCTTAGAAATGCTCCTCAAGGATAGGTTTCAGTGACTAAAGAAATAATGATTTTACAAATGGAAAGAATTACATCTGTAATTGAGAAGTAACATATTTTGGAAAGTGTGGAAATTGTTTTTCATTGCTTCATCAAAATGGCTGTACATGAACTAATGTGTTTTGAAAGAATGGTCTCAAATATAATTAATAGTGTTGATTCATAACCTTAAAATATTTCTGAAACTTTAGTCAGAATGGTCAGGATTTTCAAACACATCCAGAACACCTCCTAGGCTAACTGTGGGACTTGTTTCTAATCCACAGCAATGTTTTAAAATCCCACTGATGAGTACTTGTTTTGTTCTCGCTTTGCCCAGCTCACAGGCAGCTTGTCACCCTCGGGCTTTCTGTATCAATTCTCTGCACACACACATCAGAGGTCACCGGGAATCAGATGGCAATACTGATCTCACTCACTGGTCACGCACTTTACAAGCAGGCTGTTAAAGTCATTCAGGCCACTTTGAGGATAAGGTACTATTTCAGTGGAATATCAATAATACTGTCTGATCCAAAGTGCTGATCATTTTCTAGTCCGAGGCAAGGATTTCTCAAGTTTTTCATCTTTAGAGTTTTTGGTGTTATACAACAGCTGAAATTTGGATGGAACTGTTGAGTGCTAAATTAGGTACTTGGCACTTTGTCTTCTAGTACATGAACATAATTTCAGAACAGCTCATACTGAGAGATGGGAAAAATAGGGCAGAGAAGAACGAAGTCGCACAGCAATCTTTACTTAATAAGGTAACACTTAAAAACTTCCATAAAAAGAAAGATTATCACAGAATGTTGTCCTGCACTGAATTACTGCATGTAACAAAATTTTACAGAGCATGTAACATGCATTTCTGTATGTAAAGAAAGAAAAAGATAAAAAAATTCCTTACAGGGTCATAGCATGTATTACTTTATCAGATAATTGTTCCTAAAGAAAAGGCCATTACAACCTTCCATATCCTCCCCATGAGCCAGCTTGCAGGTTGAAAAGCCAATGAATTAATTCCTCCTGATAACTTTCAGTGCCACAAACTGTGAGGAAGCTTATCAATGCACACAGACAAAAGAAATCTCAGAGAGCACAACCAGAGGCAGCTCACAGACAGATATGCAACTCCATTCCTAGGGCAGGGTAGTGCAAGAAAACATTTCTGCACTTACATTACGTATGAAATTTAAAATTGATCTTTAGGAGTGTATACATACTGTGACGATAAGTATTGATGTACTTTATTGCTTCAGTAAGTACTTCATATTTTAAGGAAAGATTATGCTTTTTTCACCAAAGGGAGCTGTTTGGGCATTATTCTCCTCCTGCCCACAGCTGAGCACACAGCAGTGGCCCTGCAGCAGAGCTCCCTCCAGCCCGTGCCCACCATACGTACCTGGCTGGCTGATCTGTTTGACTCCTGCATCCTTTTATGGTGAGCTATTCAGGCTGCTGGATTTGTCTTCAGGCTGCATGGAAAAGGAACATCTATTTGCAACATCACACTAAGGCCTTTCAGCAAAACTATGGCTATCGTTCCTTTTCAGGTTTTGCAAATTTGTGTTTTGAGATGAAGAAAGACATTTATCCTGAATGAAATGGTCACCTGAACTGAAGACTCCTCCAGCTCTGTGCTACTTCAGCAGATGCATTATTTTCTAAGAGATTCAAAATATTTCTGACTTTTATTTCTTATTTCTACTTTGCCTTACACTTCAGGATTTTTGAAACGTTTGGTTTAAATGAATCAGAAGTATATTCCAAATACAGATGTATTTGAGACAACTCAATAAAGGCAGGGCTGTGGGACTGTTTTCCTTACCCATTTTGCAATGATTCTGGTTGATTCACATTATTCTATGAAATAATTGTTTTTCATTCATCTTATAAATCTTTTTTCATAATTGATTGTGACCATCTTCTACACTTTACCCACAAGAAAACTCGTCTGTCCTCTGGCTATAATTAGTAACTGAATGCAGACTCCTTTTGGCCTTTTATCCTAAAAACAAATATTTTGTTTCCAGTTTCCTGCCCTATTCATTCAGCCACAGAATGGTTTGTGTTGGAAGGAACCTCAAAGATCATCTAGTTTCAACCTCCTGCCACAGGCAGTGTTGCCAACCACTGGACCAAGCACCAGATTGAATTGCTCAGGACCCCATTCAGATTGCCCTTGAATGCCTCCCTGCAGGGATGGGGATCCAAAACCTTTCTGGACAGCCTGTGCCAGCATTCCATTGCCCTCTTTGTGAAAAAAATTCCCCCTGACATCTAATCTAAATCTTCTCTCCTTAAGTTGAAAACCATTCCCCCTTGTCATAAATAGAATCATAGAATCTGTCCTATCATAGAATTTGTCCTATCACTATCTACATCTTTTAAAAGTTGTTTTTCTTCCTGTTTGTAATCTCCCTTTAAATATTGTAAGGCTGCACTGAGGTCTCCCCAGATCCTTCTCTTTTCCAGACTGAACTAGTAGATCTCTCTCAAATTGTCTTCATAGGAGAGATGCTCCAGCTCACTGATCATCCTTGTAGCCCTCCTCTACCTGCTCCAAAAGCTCCACATTTTTCCTGTGTTGGGGGCCCCAGACCCAGACACGGTACTCCAAATAGGGCCTCATGAAGGCAGAGTAGAAGGGAGCAGTCACCTTCTTTAACTTACTGGCCACCTGTCTTTTGATGGAGCCCAGGATACAGTTGGCCTTTTAAGCTGCAAGCACACACTACTGGCTCCTGATAAGTGTTTCATTTACCAGGACTCCTAAATCCTTTGGAGCAGATCTACTCTTAAGAAGTTCTTCTGTACACATATCTGGGATTGCCCTGGCCCAAGTGCAACATCTTGCACTTGGCACTGTGGAATCTCGTTAGGTTTACAAGAGTCCAACTTTCAAGTTTGTCAGGGTCCCTTTGGATGGCAAAAAAAAAACAAGCAACAACAAAGAACTATAAAAAACTATTACAGTCATTTGAAAAAAAACTATAAAAATTCAGATTTTTCAGGACTGACAAGAATGATTCGGAGTATTCAATATCTTGACATTACAGCAAACTGTCCTAATACACCTTCCCACTTAAAATTCTTGAGAGTACAGAGTTTGTACAGTCAGAGGTAGTGTGCTTTAAAACCTTCATTAGGCAAAGCAGGGCACACCTGTTTCACTGGCTTCTGTGCCACACAGATCCTTACCACCGTCAATCCTTACCACCTCCTTATGCCTGCTGCTGGCTGCCACCAGCATCAGTGCTAGCTCTTCCCCTCAGCCTTCATCATCCTCATCAGCTCACACCAAATCCTTTCTTGGCTTGCTAGAATCAGTCAGAATTTGTAAACTGCATGACAAATCCCCAGACTGCCACATATGACTTCTTTCTTCATTCTTTCTAATTTTCAATTCATTGAAGAAATTTAACTATTTTTGATAGAATAAGAAAGAAAAACCTTTTCATAATTCTTGTTCCAGTCCTGCTAAGACCCACAAATATAATTACTTCTCTTCTATTGACAATCCAAGGTGACTACTCATGCATGTGAAGTTGCTTTTTGAGCAGAATATCTACAGAATTAGAATTGTTGTACTGGAATGCACTTCTTGGATCTGCCAACAAGAAGCCCTGCTCATTTCAGACATTTCCATGACTCCTTTAGCAGAGCCATGGTTTAGACTTTAGATCACCTATAAACCATGTAAATACATCAGCAATAGGAAAGATTAAAAATCAGATTTCTAATTACCAGAAGTCCTTTGGAGTAGCACAAAAAGAGCTTTCAGCTGCAGGAAATAGGAGTCAAACCAACAAACCTTCATATTCCCATTATGTGTAAAGCAGACATCAGAGACCAGCCCCAAATTACCCCTCACAGACACAGCTCCATTCCCAGAGCCGGTGTGCTGGATGCTTCCCAGGTCGCAGCCAGAAATGCACAGCATTTCTGCTTCTCTCACAGAGCACAACACAGACCCACAGCTTCAAACATTTGCGGCAGCTAATCTGCAGCACAGAAGAAAACAAAAAGCAAAGCAAATGAGAGTCCAGTCTTTCTGTTGCTGCTGTAGTTGGTAAAGGACAGCATTTTATTTTGAGGTTAACCTAGATTATACCTCAAATTTTTCAGCCTTTAGTAAGTTTCAAGTTTTTATATTCTGCATATTCGTCAATATACTTATTTTTGTCTGTGTTTGCTATGCATTTTTTCAATTACATTTTCAGGCTTCCTTGGCAGAGCATGCCTCTAAAAGTCACTGATAAACTGTGGTATCTTGAGTGCTGAGCTGCTGCACAATCCTGTAAGTATGTAATCTGCATTTCTAATTTCAGGTTTAAATGCAAAAGGAAAGGTTTTTTTTCTCAAGGCCTTGCAAAAATCTAAGACTTTCCATTTAAAGAACCTTTTTTTTCTTTTCCCTAAAATGTGCAAAACAGTTGTTGCATTACAAAGATTTTTTTTAATGATATACTGTTCTCATTTTCACTTACTATTTTACTGGCAATAAATATCATCAATAATGAATTCTATATATATAGTAAAGTGTAATGAAGTTACACCCAACCACACAAAAACCAAACAGCCTAATAAAAGCAGCTTCTATATTATTAAAAGTATGTTTAAGCTCTACTGATCGGTAAAGGAAACAGGTTGCATGCAATTCAAATGCAGGAATCACACTTCCTTTTTCATTCTGTTTACACATAACAAAGCAGAACTGGCACTTGCTTGCCAAAGATTTTCACATTTGTTTTGCTGGGGAGGGATGATGTTGTAGTGGTTCTGAAAGCTCAGATATTTGTAAGCTGTTCTGGTGAAAACTCACTTTTTATTGATTTAAAAGCTTTCAGTTGTTCAGTGAAAGCAGGAGGCAGCAAAAACAGTAGCACTGGAGGGAAGGGAAAGAGCAGGTGTGGTCACATTAGTTATGAACTGCATAACAAAATTAGCCTGACTCAATTTTCATTTTGGCTCTTCTGAAAAACAGCTATGAAAGTCAATACTACAGAAGCATTGTGTAGAGGTTCTTGCTATATTATTTTTTATAAGAACAACAACAACAAAAAAAGAGTAGTTTTAGTGGTGAAACCTTGTTTGCTGGAGAGAGGAAAGTGTGACAATCGGCTTCATGTTGGCAGCTTCCATCCCCAGTAGAGCAGCAGTCAGTATGATAATCCTCCTGTGTGGCATAGGATGATATCACTTTCAATCTGGACCTCAACGTGAGAAGTAGGATAGCAATTCAGAGCCTGGTGCTGATAATTAGGGAGCTGGAGGGACTGATTTATGGGGAAATAACATTGATTAAAATTTGCATTTAGAGCATTTTCCCATAGAGGATCACAACTGCTGTGTTAGTGTTCAACCAGCATTTTCAAAAGCAGGCATTGATGGGTTGCGGGGCTCTGATGGACCCTGGCATTCAGCAGCTTTTTTGAGCAGGTGTCAAACAAAGGCAAAGGCTGCTGAACACTCTCGTGATAAACACTCCACAAGGAAGTGGTGGGGATAGAGCTGAAGCAATAGACATCACACCTGTTTGTGAAAACCCTCCCACAGCCTTTTGCCTTTGTTTCCAGCCAGGTGCTCCTGATTTAAACAGCTCAAGGGCATAAATAAGGGGCAGGAGTGAAGGATCACTGGGGCTGCATAGGCATTACTGGTACTTGAGCAACGCACCTTGGAACCATTAGCAGAAAAACAAGATCAAATTCACTTTCAGCCACTACTTTGAATGGCACAGCAGTAGATGAAAGAATGCAGAGAGGAAGAAGTGGCTATTGAGAGGGAAACCAGAGGGTACTGCAACTCATAGGGCAGTTGCATCAGCTGCTGGCTGCAGGATCACATCCATCTGAAAGTACATGATGCAATGGGAGAGAAGAATATTACAAAAAGTGGAGATGCGGGGATGTGATTAGATGTGAGATATATCCACACCCTTTAAAAGGGGAGCTTAAGTCACACAGAACATTCTATGATCTTACAAAAAATAAAAAAATGAAGAGCAGCTTTACTTGGGATTCCTGATAGTGTCATCATAACACTGTTTGCACTGATAAAGTACCTGAACTTTAAAATAAAGTATTCCATTTGGGAGCAGCGATGCTGCTGATAGATTTATGCTGCACATTTCATGCTCCCATGCTTTCCCCTGCTCGTGATCTCTGGACACCAATAAATATCTCCAGCACCTTCCCCCATTCTTACCTTTATTATGCAGAGAGTTGGAGTAGAAATGTTAAGAGGGCTGTGAGTGGAGTGCCTGGAATGAAGGGCAGGAAAGGACGTGCTGATGACACCTGGATTAGCAGGTCTCCAGGATCCCAGCCTGGCTGTGTGCAGCTTCTGGGTATACCCAGGTTAGCAGGGGAAGGGGAGTGAGTAAATCCTGATGACTCGCAGGGATGGGACAGGATGGATAGGCTGATGACTGTCAGCTACTAAAGGGTGCATAACAAGCATGTCCAAAATCAACACATGGATCTCATTGAGAAAAATTGAAAAACTGCAGAACCAACTCAGCAGACTAATCTGCTCTGCTAGCAGAAGGAAGGAAGCAGGATCTGCTACAAAAATAGAAAGGGATTATTGAGTCTTTATGTTGCTTTCCACTACTTCTTCTGTAGAATAAGTAATTTGTATTAAAGAAAATGAAGACATTGCAAAGTACTAAAAAGTAACCTTGGAGAGCTATAATTTTTCATTGAGATGGGTCTTTATCCCTTCATGGCTATAGGTGACATAAGCATAAGGCACAAGCACATGACAAGACTAAGTGCTGCTCCTGCTGCCAAATATACAATGCTTTTATTTTGAAATATTCATGTAGGTCATTACTCCAGTAAAGTATATACTTCAGTAATAATTTTCAAATCTCCCAGGTTCTCATCATTTAACCATTGTTAATTATTCGGCAATTACGCTGATGAAAGGTTAAAAATGATCGCAGAGCCATTTCTTCAGTCAGGGAAAGGAGAAACAGTTTTAAATTAAATCCTGCAGTCGGTGCTTAATGGTAATGACATGCTGTTTTTATATTATTTGAAGTAAAAGATGATTACCTAGAAACTTCGACATTGGAAAATGGGCTAGAAAAGTATGGTGATCTAAATAACATGTAAGCATACTTGGCTGTGAAATTAGGACATGGAAGAGGCCGTTACAGAAATATGACTTTACAATAGGATATCTTGGTGAATACCACAATGCAAGACACGCAGTTCTGCTGTCAAGGTCTATGTGTAAAACAAGCAGAGGCTGTGGATAGGAGAAACTTTGCTTTTGTGAGAAAGAACAAGTTATGTTCTCATATAGGAATATATAACTAGGGCTTAATATCAAAATCTGAACTGGAAAACACTTCAGGAAGTACTACATTTAAGAAGATTAGGGAATATAGTCCTCTGTCAGGCTTATCCTGACAGCAAAAAGGGCTGGCTTGATACTTCAGGAATTTCAAATAAAGGGCAGCTTAAATATGTACCTGAACCTTGAAAATATAAGCCAAAATGAGCTAATTATTCTCTCTTGTAGGTGACAGATTAACTTAAGTATTAAAACAATATTTCATGGAAGGGGAAGAAGAATCAGAAACAAGGAAATAAGATAGTATACAGTGAGTAACCACTCCATCACAGAACAGCAAGTAATTATTTAAATTTCCTCTCTTGTGTTTCCTGTGTTGTGCTGTTTTTGTCATCTTACAGTAACACCTCTATCATATTATGGCTGTTGGGGGAACATGCTGCCCATGCTGCTGGGGAGAAAGGCCTGTTCCTGGAGCTCTGCAGGTCCCAATGGGCTCTGTGCTGCTCTGATCCCACCACTTGCCTTGGCAAGCAGATATATCTGCTTACTACACACAGAAATATTATACTTGTACCACTGGAACAAGCTGTGCAGCTTGGAGTCCACCTTTTGTTCCTGTCCTCCCACCAGAAGTCCACATCATCCTCCTTGTTCACCCGAGTGAGGGCAGCTCTGCCCTTCAGACCATGGCCATCAGGATTGCATTTGTCTAAAATGAGAAAAGATTGCTGCTGAGGTTCCTGGCTCTTTATTGAAACAGCAAAATGGGAGATAAATGGCTTGACTGAAGCCTTGTAAGAACATCAATTGCAGCGTAGATTAAGGAAGTCAGTTTTGTCATAATAGAAGGCAGAGCTTATCATTACATTTCATTTCTTTTAATGGACAATTTCTGTTGCATTTACAGGAACAGGGCAATTCTTTCTAAGCTGAATTGTGTGTGTGTGTATTCCCATATCATTTTAACCAGCCAGAGCTTCAAGGCAGATATACCTGAACCACAACATACCCTTTCTTTTCTCTTGTTTTCATCCCTGCAGAGACCAAACCACAATCTGCTTCCAAGGCAATTATACCTGTCTCCTCAATTCAGAATGTTAGATAACAAAATGCCTCAAATCTCTGACAGGTGCTTTTTGGTCCCCTTCCTTCTTCTCAGTGCTCATCAGATCTAAAGCTGATACATATACACAACTCTTTCCCTCATTCTTCCTGCAGTGAAATAATTGTTCCTCATTATCACATTAGAAAATATTCTTACTTGTAAGATTTTTTGGCTTTTCATGCCATGGTTTGTGGACTTGGTTTTTTGTTTTGTTTTTTAATATACAACATCACTAGAAAAGGAGCACTTTCCTATTTTTATTAGCAGTTTATCTTGGAGATGTTTCTGCTGAAGTTTTTACAGCACTGAATTCATCTGTATGAACGCATGGTTGAAGTCATATTCTAAACAACTCTTCACCAAGAGTACCTGACAAGAGTCTTCAAGGGTGAGATAATTTACTTTAAATGTACCTAATTTATTAAAGTGTACAAAGAAATGAGCCCATAATTTAGGGAAGAATAACCCTGTTAAATCAAATCATCCCATTTTTGACTCTTTGTTATTGTAAATTTGGCATCCATGCATCTCTCAAGGTCACCAAACTTTCCAAATTAGCTTGCTGGGAAAGCAGAGGAGACAGAAAGGTAGGAAGCAGCAAAATCCCTTTCCCTACACTGCTGTCCAGCACTGTGAAAGAGGTGCTAAGTGGCAAAAGGGGCTTTTAATCTATTTCTCTCTCCCCCCACAATCTATTCAAACTGCAGTTTCTGCTTGGATCCAAACAGATAAAGCACGACAGTCTTCACTGAATAAAGCAGGGCTGAATTATTTTAAATGCCCACAGGACTTCAGTTACCCTCCTTGACTTTCTGCATCCATGAATGCTGTTGAAAACAGTTGCACTGGTGTGGCTTAAGCAGACCTGCATGTCTGCAGCAGGAGTTGCATCAACAGCACTGCACTGACCATAGGGTTCAATAAATAACCCACAGCAAAGGCATCACAAGCTCTACAATGCACTGGGGGATCTGACACTGGCAAGTGGCATTGTGAGCAGTGAGATGCTTCAAGGCATATCTGACCTCAGGAAATTTGGAGTATTTGGGGTTCTATTTTTCAAAAGTCTGATTAGATATCCACATAATAAAAATTAGGAGAAGAATTTATTTGATGCAGTCATTTTATTACTCTATCTTCATAAAATAATATTTTTTTTCCCCAAAGCTAGGACAGTGGGAGGGAAACAATGTGTTCTGATCTCAAGTTGAAAATAAACATTAACAGATACGATATTGCCATTGAAAGGGTTAAAAATATACATAAGATTTTCTACAGCCTGCAAGGAGTAAACTAACATGCGTCAGAAGGCTTGCTAAGCCATATCTGCTAAAGGGAATTATTCTCTAATTTTTCTCTGCAGAAGTATCTCTATTCCTCTATGATTCAAACTTTCCTTCTATTGCACAATTTTTCCTTCACATATTCCTTTTGTTTCCCCACATCTTTTCTCAGATATCTGCTCTCATCAATTCCATATCTATTCTTCTCTGACACGATGTTCTTTCTCCTTTTTTTCTCTCTCCCTAAGCTTCCAATGTGTCTCTCAGGTCCCTTTAGGAATATCTCATTCTCTGCTCTCTGCCTTTGTGCCTCACCTAAATCTCCTTCCTTAGGTGGCAGCACTCTTGTTAGCTGGCAGGGAGGCACAACACACTGATGATAAGTGGAACTCACGTGTACAGAGATAACTCCAATTAGATTCTTGGGCTGTAGCTGATAATTCAATAGCACACTGATTAAGTTTTAAGGACTGTTTCCTGATAAGTGCAAGGAGTCCTCCTGGACATCCCTTCAATCAGTTATTATTTGCTTATAGTCTCCCTACAGTGCTCACAATTTTCTCCGGTAAGCGCATCATCTCTCTCAAGCTACTGGCATTTCTGCAAATACATTTGGTCATGGAATGACAGCCTCAAGCAATGCAGATAACACTCAATTAGCAGGAGACTGCAAATAATGTGCTTGTCAGACACCTCTTAGTCACTCCCTTTCCCTGATTGCTCAGGCCAGGGAATATTTTTTTTCCTCCTCTACTTCTCTGTGATTTGTATTTTCATTTGCTAAGAGTATTAAAGTGTCCTATTTATCTTGGACTGCAGCAGCATCAAGATCTTTGTGCATCTCATTCCCTGCAGGAATTCCCAGGCAAGTATTTCCCCACTGCACCTATTTGTTAAACAAAGAAAAAGGATTTCTCTGATGAAAAAAAAAGGAAAGAAAAAAAAAAGGAGAAAAATAAAAAGAAAAAAAAAGGAAAGGAAAGGAGACAGCCCATAGAGAAAGCCAAAGTCCTTCAGAAGAATAATTAATTTTCTGGATACAATTCAACAGAATGCCATTGTGCCTGTGAGCATGTATTAGCAAGAACTAAAGGCTTCACAGCTTGTAAGCCCACTCTTAGCTGATTGAAATAATCAGAAAAAGAACGGTTCAGTGTATTTTGGGATTTTTAGCATATATCTTTAGCTCCTGCTATCAGCTAGAATTTCTGGAACCACTTATCTATCCCCTGAGAGCCCTTGAAAATTATTCCACTCTTCCAAGCACTTGTATGGTGGTAGCAGGGAGCAAGAGAAAGATTACTATTATTAGAGAAACACAGCTTCAACCTGAATACTGCCCCCAGCAGTGTGTTTCTGATGATGCATAATATATTCCCTTAAGGTAGTATGAGAGGTAGGTCATTATTTTGATTCCCCACTCACACAGCAAGTGTACAAGTGGCCAGCCACCACTTCCCTGGCACAGTGGTGGTTCTTGTTTTGGACACTCCCAGTGGCTCAGCCTCTTGTGATCACTGCCCACTCTGTTGTTCAGGACAGCTGACTGGTCACTGAAGCTCAACTTAGCTCTGAAAAGAAGGAGGCCCTCAGTGTAGCTAACAGGCTGCCCAGAGAAGCTGTGGGTGCCCCATCCCTGAAGGGATTCAAGGCTAGGTTGGATGGGTGCTGGGCAGCCTGATCTGGTGGGTGGCAGATCATCTAGTTGGAACTAGATGATCTTCAAGGTCCCTTCCAACACAAGCCATTCTGTGATTCTAATCCAAATTTTCTATTTTTCTCTTCAGCTTCTGGAAGGATCTTCACTTTGTATAGAGAGGCTCGGGAGAAGGACTTCAAATTGAATGCTACATTAAGTTCAGCTTCAGTATCTAAATCTTCAAACCAGTTTTTAATCTACGTGCTGTTATGTCTCAAAATCATCAGTGAGGGAGTGCTGAGATGAGAGTTGATGCAGATGAAGCTTTCTGATGGCTGACTTTTCTCTGTGTGCCAATAACTAAGAGCAGAGAGTACTTATTCTCTACGCTTTCACCCCATCAGGAGCTCTGAGTAAATAGTTTATGCAGATAGGTTAGCTCTCTGCACATTACTCTCCCATTCACCTGGAGATGTGAATCCTAACGATGGGGCTTAGATGAGATTTTATGAAGTGATATTTTTCTATTTTAGAATAATAGCTGTCATAGGGAAAAAAAAAAAATTACAGGACTAAAGATTGCCGCAGCCACATCAAAATATTTTTTAAGATCTCGTTATGCCTCCAGAGTTACCACAGTGCTGATGGCACAGCACAGAGGTGCAAAGATCTTCAGCTGAGCAGCTGAACAGTTATCTGATGCTACATGCTGTATGAAAACAAAGAAGTTTCTGTTGATTCAAGGTCAGGGAAGTCCCACCAGTACCTACCTTTTACTGCTTGGTCCAGAGAGTGCCTGTAAGATTTACACTGTTCTACTGAAGTTAAGTCTGAGTGCACTCTTCCATTTCCTCTGACATTTATACGTGCTTACTTTCCTTTCCCTGCTTCAGTGCTCCCACAGAATGTGAGCCCTCTCCTCTGCATCCCCTCCACCTTGATCCCCCTTCCCACCCCTAATGTCAAGCAACAGGATCACCTGGGGCATCCTAGGCTGACTGAACACTCTTATTCCCCCATTGATTTGTGGCTTTCGATGGCATGCTTGTGAATAGAATTCTCCACTTTTCTTTGAAACAAACAAACAAACAAAAACCCCTGGGTAATTCTGGTGATTCTGCTTAGTGTCCTTTGTGCCATATGATTTTTCCTTTTTTAGAAAAAACCTCTATTTTTTCAAACTCTGTGGCTTCTTCCCTCAGCATGAGGAGTAATCTTTCAGCTGCTAGCCTACGTTAAGCTAACTCACTGGAGTTTTTCTACAACAGCAGTTTTGGCTGTTCACTGTGTACATTCTCTTCCCTCTCCTCAAAAACATTAAGATTACTAGTTGCTTTGTCTAATCTTTTCCTATGCACTTGCTCTATGGTTAGAGGTATTAAGAGAAACAACTGTACTGAGTCCAGAAGCAGAGTATATGTGATTGGGGCCAGTGCTGTACAAATACAGCTAACTCATCCAGACCAAGTCATTGGGATTTACTGTCTCAGTTCAGCATGATGAAGTTTGTACCATGCTGTCTTGCATGATATATAGAGAAATCCTCCCTTGCCTATGCGACACTGCAATGATAACTGTGCCTAGCAGTCCTCTGCTTGGACTCTCTGCTCTAAGTGTCAGCACTGCTTTCCCGTAGTTGTCTCAGTAGGGCAGCCATCTGCATTTTTCTCTGCAGCTAACATTTGGAGAGCTATATGTGAGAGTTTTCCTGGTTGTCACTCCACAGCCAGCATTAGAGGATGATTTTCCTTGGAAATATTTTTATCTATATATTAAAAATGCTGACTACCACTTGATGTTAGTTGGGGCAAAAAGAAAAAACTTTCCTCTAATGTGAGCCATAGGACTTAATGGGAATATGAGTCCCCTGCTTAGCAGATTTAGCATAATGGGAGCAATTTAGTCCCTCTTGAGCAAAACTGGATTTAAGCCAGTTTAACCAATACACAAAAGAGTCTGAAGCTAATTAGAAGGTCTTTGTAGTATCCAGACCGCAATAAATATTAATACAACATCCTGAAGAACAAGCTTTATGTTCCTGAATCATACATTTATTAAGTCAAGATTTGACCTTTTTGGAGATTACACGGGCAAACTCCTTCACTCTCTGCAAACAGGCAAAAATCAATCTCCTGAAAGCATACGCTAAAAAAAATCCAAATGCCACATCCTACTTTTAACAGACACATTTGATTAAACTAAACAGAAAAAAACCAAGCATCCACGCACGCACACAAAAAATCACCGAAATAGATTGAACCCTCCTGATGGAGCTACAATAAAATAAATACTAATGCCATATATACATTTTTAAAATGCCGTGTATTCATCTTGATTAATGTCAACATCTATTTTGCTCCTCCCACACTAAGAAGAGTCTCCCTAGATCTAATTACTGCTAAAAGATCTACATTCAAACTCTGTTGCAGGTATAAAGTCATACATGCCAGAATTAGTAAATGCTAAGATGAAATGTATCAGTAGGGTACTCATTCTCTATTATATATATGTGCTGGTGTTTTTCTCGCAAATGAATGATCAGTAGGATTTCAGTTCTTGCCCATCAGCACAATGCTTTGACACAGAGGAGCAGACGGTGTCAGAGGTGGCTGTTGTGCCACTGGTATGAACCAGTTGGAAAATGCCATGTGCAACGGCTGATGCCATGGCAGGGAACAGAGGAATCCATCTTACTGTGGGGTTCTCTGATCCTAGGGCCCTAAGAGGTCTGCAGAACTCACTGAAACAGTTTCAAAAAGGACGACTGTGATACTCACTCAATACACATGCTGTCTGTGAGAACCCATGCAAATGAATAAATGGGACTTCATTTTGCCCTGTTAGCCACCTGCACAACCCCTTTCCACAAAACTTCCGAGAGTAACACTGTAGACTAATCTAATCCCCCACAAACGTTTTCTACAGTCAGCTGGTATTATGCATACATGACTGGAAACATCTGGGAGAATAATCCACCTCTTTTATCAGGCCATCATTATTTTCAAAATCGCATTCGTTTTACCAAAAAATATTTTTCACTTAAAAACTATAGAGCACCGTAGTAACAGATACGCCCATTGCACATCTGCAGCAATACTGCTACAGTTACTTAGCAACCAGTAAGATTTTTCTTTCCTGACAGAACCAAAAAAAGAAATCATGTAAAAGAAGAGAAAAATTGGAAGTAAATTGAGTTGAATAAAAAAAAAGGCAAATAGTGTTTTAACATTCAACACGCATAATGAATAGGGTATGGTTTTGCTGTATGAACCAGCAATTGTTGCGCAGCTTTAACCCAGCCTCTGCTTTTCAAATCAAGGATGAATCTAGTTCAGGTTTGCCTGCCATTAGGAAGCATTATCTTATGACCGTGTTCTCTTACCTGTATTATATTACAGGCAGAAAGAGGAAGAAGAAAGAAAAAATTTGCAATGGAGCCCAGGTCTGTGCTCAGCCAGAACATCATGTACCTTCCTTCTGGACTGGAAAGGGGATGCTGCAGAAGACAGAGGAGACAAACACCAGTGCATCCTGCCCTAACTGGCTAACAATCATCTAAAATCACTAGGACAGATAGATCCCATAAACAGTTACACTGCCTTTCCTTGACTGGATCAACCTCTTTCCTCACAGCTCCCTACCACTTCCAGCAGGATTTAAAAGCTGCTTTGATGCATTTAATAAGTGAAGATATAATGTACATTCTGGCATAGAGCAAACTTAATGAAATTTCTATACCTTGATCAATCAAACAGAACCTCTTTGGCCTGGCTTTTATGATTTAGGAAGGAACGAATCAGAATCTGAAGGAAATTACAGACTTAATTACTGAGAGTAATGGTGCTATGAATAAGCATTTAGATTCTCAGCAGGAGGTAATTACGTTTATGATAGTTTTGAAAATTTAGCACTGTAGCTTTCTCTGCAAGACAGCAGGGTTTAATCAGGATGCTATTATATATATATTAAATTCCAAGGCAATAAATGTCTTAAGTATAAAATATTAGAGACCGACATTCACTTCTGTACTTAATTATTTCATTGGGTTTTATGTTACATTTGAGCAAATATACTGATAATTATAATTTATTGAACATTTTCTATAGAAAATGTTGATCTAAAGAAAATACTATTTTACTGTTTTACTTGATATTTCCCACTGAATTACCTTTTCTTTGCCAATAAAATCCAAAAGCCCAGTAGGTCTTGCTTTCATACTTGCTTGCAGGTAAACCATTTCAGGACAAAAAGTCCATTAAAAAAAAATCTTTTAATACGATATTTTTTCAGTAAAAAAAAAACTGGATCAAAAAATCCAACCTTTTTCCCTACAGCTTTAGATGTGGTGCAGGTATGCCACCAAAGTATTTTTCATTTTTATAAAACAAGTTTTTCTTGTCAAATGCAAAAGAAATAAAAGGATCTTTCTAAGATCAAAGAAAGAGAGGGGACTCTGCACTGAGGCTTCGTTAATGTCAATTTTCAGTCAAGCACCTAGCGTTGTAGAGTGCCCAACTGGACCTCAACTGCTGTGTCTCTTTTCTGAAGTCAGTTTTCCTGTGATTTATTGTCTTGACATGCTTCGCTTGTACAGCAAATATTTTACTGGTTATATATTTTTACTTTTAATTTTTTATATATTTATTTGTTCAGTGTTTGACCTTTCTCAAGGAGATCACTTCCTTTATCCAGCACAGGACAAGCCATGGTTGTCAGAGTTAGGAAGAGGCTTCAGCAGAGCAGAACAGACTGCAGGCGTTGTTAAATACATGGAGGCAGCATGAGGGGTAGATGAAACACTGGAGCCACTTCTTTGCTCTGACTGCTTGGGGTGAGGCCACTAGTCTGAAGGAAACATGACCTACACAGGTGCGTCACTTTGTGCAATTCAAGTACTCTGTGCACATGCAGGGTGCATACCTGCCTTTCCTAAACACTCCACAAGCTCCTGCCTGAGCAACAAACCCTTCACAGGTTCATGGAATCCCCATGTTTCAATACAGAGCAGCTGTGACATAGCACATCTTTAGTTTCAGCAGGATATGATTTCCCCCTCGCTGTTACTGAGCATTCCCAAGCAAGGACATACTTTATTTCCTGATGCTGAGCAGCGTAAGAGCTGCTCATTTGGCTCTGTGCAAGCAGCCTGCTCCATGCATTCACTTGCGCTTGACAGGAAGATCCTCTTAACAGAGAAGTACTCATATCAACGTCTGCTTGCTGCTTAGCTCAGTCTGTCACTGCCAAAGCAGGCTTTCCTGCCTGTGAATGCAATAAATCATGTATCAGAAGCCATACAGAGTTGAGACTTAAAGCAAGCAGAGGACTGCTAAAGCTTGGCTGAAGACACAAAATTTTCAAGGGGCTCAGATGAGGAAAATCAGTGCACACCCATCTCTTTATTCAGTCCTTTTGAATATGATGAGAATTGTCATAGTGGCAGCATAGGGCTGAAAAGTTTTCTGTAGCCACTGCCAACATGAGAGCCTTGCCGCCAGCTGGGCAGGGCTGGTCACCTCCTCTCTGCACTGGACCATGGTGATCTCAGTCCTGAGACATCTTGCCGCTCAAAAGAGAGATCTTTCTTACCTTTGCATCTTCATTCATATCACACATTCAGTGCCCTTCCTGTAGGATAATTATGTGAAGGTTTTCTTGTTCTTTTTTCTTTTTTCTTTTTTAACAGAATTTCTATTTTCCTTTTTGTTACTTAGAACTAAATTATCATTTTTATATGAATTCTGGGAGGCCTGAAATTCAATTATACACAATTTAAAAACAGAACTAGAGCTCCACCTAAGCAGATAAATAAAGTACAACCCCTCATGGGGACTAGGTGTCTCCCTGGGCTCACAGAGCATACAGGAGGCTTGCAGTTCAGGCTCTGATTCTGCTGGCTGTGTTTAGAGCCAAGATTAAAGGCGGAAGGAAAACCAGCTGCAGATAAAGGGAGAAGTTCATTATCTCTTCTTTCCATCTACTTGCCTCACTCCAAACCTTTAATTAAGGGAAGGATATAATAGTTTGTTAAACTTCCCTATTTTAGATTCACTTCTTTCCCTTCAGTGATTCACCACATCAGAAAGACTGATTTACAGAGCAAGTAACTTGGTGAGCAGCTTTTGTGAGTGATGAGCTGAGCAGGCTGACCTCTACCATCAGGAAGGGATGGAAGTGACCTTTTAGGGCAGTGAGCCAGGTTTGTGGCTACATGTGACCATATTGGGCTGGCTGCGCCACACTGCAGGGAATGCAGGAATCCTGTTTCTTGAAAGCCCACTGCCTGTAAGCCCCACTGACAGCACCTAGAACTTGAGGACGGGAAGAAAACAGATCAGAGCTGGCTTATCTGAGCTGCTCTGCAAAAAAAAAGCCAAACTTCTCTATGGAGTCCTCGGGAAGAAGACAGACCTTCAAGCCTACCTTCTAGAGAAACAACTGTAGCAAGTAGCAGCCAAAGCTAATTTCTAGAGTGGCACTAATGTGGAACAGTCTTTCTTCAGTCAGGCCAATCTTTCTCTGTGCTCTTTGCTTCTGAAGCCAAAATAAGCAAGATAAGCAAATGACATTGCAACTTTTTGTAATTGTTAGTTAACAACTAAAGGTATAAAAATCCAGTGGAGCTTTACTACTTACGAAATATTTACATTCAACAATAATTATGTGATTTCAGCTTCATTAAGTCAAGAAAGCTGAAATTGCATGTGAACTATCACAGTGAGAAATGTGCCTGAACAACTTGACTTAGGCCAAAACCCAAACACAAACTTAAATGAGACTATTTCCCAAGGAACAGCAGAAGGGCAACTCTTTAAATAGCAGATGTGCTATTTCATTTCTAACCATCCCTGACTGCACTTCTAACAGAAACTGTCTTCAGAAATCAACTTTTCATATGGCACAGAGGCTCTCAGGCGCTAAAGGCAGGGATCCAGCCACAAAAATTCCTATTGTAAGCTTTAGTTTTCAAAAAGTCTTTAGAACAAGTATGATGTCTTTTTCTTTACACCAGCCTGGCTTCAGAATAGTAGAACCAACGGTGATTAAAAAAATAACAAATCCACAAAATCCCAACTTTTAACCCTCTGTTCAAGAGATCTCTGTAGCACATGTTGTTGCTACTCTTACTCAGTCTGACCATGGGCAGAACAAAAAGAACTCTCCATGGAGGAGTGAAAGCACCAGGAACAGGAGGGTTAATCAGGCAGGTTTTTTTCTTAAGTAACTGGAAACTTCCTTGCTTTCCTATGGCAGAATCACAAGAAAATATAAGAAATAAACAAATAAATACTGCTATAAAAACAATATGACAACATAGCATTAGTATTTATAAAAGACAGTGCACTGATCCTACCATTATCTTGCCACAGGCACTGCACCTGGGTAAAACGTTAGAAATCTCATGCCATTTTAATACCACAAAACGTCTCACAAAACTACCTGTCAAAAACTGCATTACAAAAATGCAGCAGCTCTGCTTTTAGTAAATATCCAGCTGAAGGGGTAATTAAGATCCTCATAGAAAACTGTTCCTCTCTGGTATATATAAGTGGACTCTATTTTCAAATGAAGGTCTGCTTGGAATGGTGGGAAGGGAAGAGGATCTGGTCTTTGGACAATCAGATATTGAAATAAACCTGATTTTGATGCAGAACCCCTGTCTTGAAAGATGAAAGAGCCTCTTCAGATCTGAAAAAATAAAGAATACGGTATATGGTTCACAGCCTCAGTGAGGAAGAAATAATTAAGAAATAATTTATCACAAGCAAGTGAGAATTCACAATGGAGTACACTGTGAGAGATAAAAAGAAACAAAATAGTAGAGAATAGTTAGTGTGGTGCTAGAAAGCTTAGTGAGAGGACTCTCTGAACAAGTGAATACAAGTTGCTGGGTTAGAGAAAACATCTACCCAGACTAAGGACCAGTACACGCTGAAATAACCTGAGGAATTACAGAAAAAGTCTAAAAATGAATGACTTCTCAGAGCAGCAATCTGAACTAAGGGACAAAGATGACAAGATTTGATTACTGTAGAAGCCACAGGAAGAATATTTATCCCTCAAGGTGGATGGACAAAAGCAGAATGATATTTCTGTGGAAGAGAGATGTAATCATAGTACAACAACTAACAGAATGGGGAAATACCATATCTATTGCTATTATGTATACACACACATATATATATATATTTCATCATATAGTTAAACTGTAGACTTTCTGGGACAAGATCATGTTTCTGAGCGTGAGCAATAAAAAATACAGCAGATGCCCAGTTGTTGGCTAACACAGCTTGCAATACAGGTACCAGAGAGAAATGCTGGGGTAGATGAGTGATTTATTGGCAATTTATTGGCACACAAAAACTGATAATGAATGCTTGGGTCACACACAGAAGAAGTTTTGCCTCCTCAGCACTGTACATTAAAAGTGAGAAGGCCTACTATGAGCCTCAGAATAATTTTCAACCATTTTCCTATGTTGTTGGTGTCTAAGTTAAGAAACTACATTATTTATCTATCTCATGTCAGTAGATCCATGTAGCCGTCCTTTCACCTGAGTGCTGATGAAGGACCTAAAAGAATAGAGACTCATAAGGAATATCGGATGGCCATTCATGAATATCTCTCTTGGTGCTCTTATACAGCACAACTTTTCACTTTATGCATGGCAGACACTGCATTTCACAAAATAAAAGTGACTTTTGGAAACCCTTTGGTATATATCCATGTGGGATGGCTGGTGAACCCCATGGTCTTCTTGGAAAAACAGCAGCTCCAGCAGCTACTCTTCAGTGCCAGTTATTCTCAGTTTTGCAGCTAGTACTCAAGAGATAGTTAATAGATCCCTTGGATTCAAGAGAGCCTTTTTGGCCAGTTCCAAAATGTGTAACATAAATTTCTTTTCTCTGGAAGACTGACATTTATAAAGACTCCATAATTTAGTCCAGAGCCATTTCATTTAGCAGACGGGTGATTTAAGCCTTCTGTGGCAGATGAATCATAAATGCTGAAATCTAGCTCAGTTTTACTGTTGTGATAGTCATCTGCACTGAACAATCCATAAATAAAAGAATGTGAGCGACTATACATCATAAATATTTATTTCCCAGTTTACATTTCCCTATCCATCAGACAGACCTGTGGTGGGGGTTGAGAAATGTGTTTGTAGCAAACTCTTCTAGCAGCTACCAAACAGGCAGTGAGGACATCTTGGGGTCTTCATTAACTTAGTGATAGTGGGAAAGTGGAACTGAGTTTCTTAAAACTGTGCCCAAGTGGTTTTCCTGACATGTTTCATAACATGAGCTAGCCAGCTGTTACTATCACCCTTGGAGACAAAATAAAGGTGACTTTTGATAGCAGGTGACTCCTGTCTCAGCTAGCAAGCCGTCTCAGGGGTCACAGCCCATATCCATCCATATCCATTCTGCATTGCCAGGTGCGTGGCAGGAAAAGCAACAAAAAGGCTGCTAGAGGTACTATTTACTCTGGTTCTCCAAAGTCTTGAATAACTAGGATTTTCCAGGAAAAACGGTACACTTCATAGGAACACATTGATCTTACAAGAAGGCAACAAATCCTGGTTGTCATGCAAACAGGTGCTACTATGAAAATCTTAAACTGTGGAGTCTTTAGGGGAAAAAGCAGGAAATATTTCACTCAGTGCTCTTAGTTTCTGCTTGCTTTTTTTTTCTTCTTTTTTTTTTTTTTTTCTGCAGAGTATGTTTAACAGCATTAATTATTTCTCAGTACTTGCCCTTAAATGTTCTCTATGAGTCAAGCTGCAAGGTAACTTGCACTAAATAATAATACAGAAGCAGCCAATTAGTAAAAATGCATCAAAGCATTCTTTAATATGACACTAGTGGCTGATATAGGACTTCTGATTTAATTACTGGGTCTAAGTTGTCAAATGATTGAACAAATTAGTGAATCAATGAATTGTGCTTATACAGACTATTAAAAAATGTAGTAGCAAGGGATCTTGAGGTACCAGTCAACACATTACTCCGCAGTGAGTCATTTTTGGCAAAAGTTAGCTGAGAGGTTGTGAAATCTCTGTTGTAGGTTTTAAGAACAAAGACTAGGAAATCAATGCCAATGCTTAGTCACTCAAGCCATGAGATTTTTTTTTCCCCTTATGTCTAATTTCAATCTTCCTTCCTCAAATTTAAGCACATTACCTGTTCTGCTAGCCTCAGCCTATGCGGCAAGCATGTTGTTTCTTCTGCTGTAGCCTTTCACCAACTTTGCCTGTAAATGTGCATTGTGCAGGGGCTGCTGAGGATGGCTCCTGCCCTGTGGCTCGTATTGGATCCCTGGACTGAGGCCAATGGGATGAAGTTCAACAAGATTGAGTGTAGAGTCCTGCACTTTTGTCACAACAACTCCAGGCAATGCAACAGACTAGGGGCAGAGTAGCTGGAAAGCTGCATGGAGGAAAAGGATCTGGATGTGTTGGTCAGTTCTCAGCTAAACATGAGCCAGCAGTGTGCCCAGGTGGCCAAGAAGGCAATGGTATCCTGGCTCGTATCAGAAAAAGTGCAGCCAGCAGGAGCAGGGAGGTGATCGTCCCCTTGTACTGAAGCTCTGGTGAGGCTACACCTCAAGAGCTGTGTTCAGTTTTGGGCCCCTTACTACAAGAAAGACATCGAGGCCCTGGAGTGTGTCCAGAGAAGGGCAACAAAGCTATGAAGGATCTGGAGCATAAATCTTATGAGGAGCATCTGAGAGAAATGGGATTATTCAGAAGAGGAATCTCAGGGAAAACCTGCCTCAAAGAAGGTTGTGGTGAGGTGGAGGTCAGCTTCCCAGGAAGGATGGAGGGAATGGCCTTAAGTTGTGCCAGAGAGGTTCAGGTTGGATATTAGGAAAAAATTCTGTGAAAGAGAGGTTTGACACTGGAATGGGACGGACTGCCCAAAGATGCGGTGGAGTCACTGTCCCTGGAGGTGTTTAAGAAATAGGTAGATGCTGTAGTTCAGGACATGGTTTAATGGGCAATACTGATGGTATATGAATGGTTAGACCAGTTGATTTTTGAGGTCTTTCCCAACCATAATGATTTCGTAATTCTATGATTCATATACAGCTTCCACTGTGAGCATCTCCAGTGTCCAACAATACAAAGGGCTAATTTAGCCCTTGGGCCATATATCCTTGCATATCCTATCCCTGCTACACATGCCAACACAGAGACTCTTCTTTATCCTATACGTGAGAGCACTAAAATCCAGAATTGTTGTCACTGAGGCTTAGTCAGGTATGGGGCTCAACAAAGACTTCTTAGAAAGTAGAAATACCTGCTTCTCCTTACCTGTAAGCACCAATAACTCCTGCTTTGGCTACAGCTTTTCTAGCCTGCCCATTCTAGAGCTTGGCAGCATTTGTTCACTGTCTTCACTTGCATATTGTGAATGTACTGATATTTTATTTCTTCTTCACTAACATTTTTGTTTGATCTACTTAATCACTTATTCATTTAATTAACTTACTAATTGATTTAAATTAATACTTTATTATTAGCAAGACAAATTTTAAATATGACAAACTGGACTTCTACATCTTGAGATATTTTCTTAACAGGAGCAAAATTACTGAGTATTTAGAGAAAGAGGAAAGTCTGAAATTTTCCTTCTTTCTTTACTTTCTAGTAGTGTCCTGTAAGTGAAAAAATTGCTGACCTCTAACTGAGATACTGCAAGTGAAAATGAGGACATTCTGACAGAAAAATGGAGCTCTGTGTGGCTGTGTACAAGTCCTATTAATAGTGGTGCCCTCAGATAATTAGATCTTGCAACTCAAGACCCATAATTTAGAGGAAGAGTTTACCCTCTTTCAAACAAACTCAAAACAAATGAAAACAAAATGTAAAAATCAACAGCCTATCATTCAAATTAAGGCAACAGGAAAAATGGAATAGGGGAAGAGGAGTCAGTCATGAAGTTTTCAGAGAAGTAACAAAAAGAAAATCAACTATTTAATTTCACCGCTTCTTCACAAAGTGAGCTATTACATTTTTAAATGAACATTCAATTGACTGAGGAATCTCAAAGTAATAATTCAGTTGTGCCCTCAGCTGTAAGTATAGCAGGCTCAGAGCAACCCATGTTTCCATAACGCAACGTAGCACAGGAGATGGAGAGGATGATAAAACAGGGTTACGAACACCTTCTCCTCTGTGTAAACAACTCCTATTTATGCAATCTATTGGCAGGCATTGTATGGGAACTAGAAGTAATAAGAGAGAAATGGGAGCATACTTTAACTCACAAAAGTCACAATCTCCTCCCCACTGGGGGCTGGCTCTCTACCCTCCTGCAAGGTGCACACAGGTGTTTACAGACCTCACTACCTCTGCCCTGAGACAGGGGCTTTTCCTCACCAGATTCACTTCACAAATGATGATCTGGGACACTCTGTTTGTTATCCTGAAGCTCATGTTCCCAGTTTTATTGCGTGAATAGTATTTGAAGTGGCTTGAATGGTATCCAAGGAGACATCTTTACTCAGATAAACTAATTGGTCCCATCTTATTGCTATCTGCAGTTGCTACTAAATAGATAGTATATGATCCCAGAGAGACCATAACAGTTTCTTTATATGACATATTTTATAAAAGCATACATAATAAATACATTTATCAGAGCTGTTTTTGCTACTTAAAATAATGTCGTTAAGCTTCTCTATCCCATTCACAACATATTATTTTCCACTTTTTGCTGTCAGCCTGTAGCTCACATTATGTTCCCCCCAGATCTCATTTTCTTTCAGTGACAGCGACCCCGATGTCCTCTCCCTGCCGCACTTTTCCCATTTGCCACCAGGTGTCACCAGGCCACCCGGCAGTACCGCGGCTCTGCTGCGTGATTTGGGAATTATGGGGAAAAGAAAAAGGAAATTCTCATTCACTGCCAGTACATCCACACAAGAATCAGAAAGCCACACTTCTTATTTCCCCTTGCCTTCCTCTGTTTTGCATCAGAGCTACAAGATGCAAGCAGCACCAAATATCCACACCATGGCTACTTGGCCCCAGATCCCTGGTTACAGTGCTCCCAGCACACCTGATAAAGCCTTCTGCTCCTTGTGTCAGGCTGTCCTGGGGGGTCAAAGAGACATCAGCATTCCTAATTATACTGCATCTACAAGGAGAAACAAAAAAGCATGAACTAGACAGAATGTATTGGTAGCCTGGTCTAATGGTTGGCGACCCTGCACGTAGCAGGGGAGGGGGGTTAAACTAGATGATCATTATGGTCTTTTGCAACCCTGGCCATTTTATGGTTCTATTTATTCAGGCTTCACTTAAATATAAATATAAATATAAATATAAATATAAATATAAATATAAATATAAATATAAATATAAATATAAATATATATTTTTAATATATGTATATATAAATTGTGTAGCTTATGAATCAGTTTATTTTTTCTAATAAAATGCAATTCTTCATCTTTGTCCTCCATCTCAGCTTCCCCAAATCTTTACATTTCTGACAAGATTTTAATTGTTGTTTTGACTAATCATTATCTTAATGCCCATTTCTGTCATTTCTTTTTCCAGCTCTTCATTTCTATATTAATTTGCTGTGCAGAACATTTTGCCTTGTATTTATTTTTTGCTTGAATAAATTGCAGGGAGGTACCAGGGCTGCTCATCAGATCCTTGGCACAAAACCCTTGTCTGCCAAGCATGGAAATAAACCCGCCCTGAATTCCCATGGGGACGGCTGGACTTACTGTGTGTGTGGGGAAGAAGCACACCCAGCTCAAGGTGTGCATGTCAGCTATTATCACATCACAGACCATGCTGCAGTGATGAACAGAACCAGAGCTCCCAGTGTCTTTCAAAAAAGGATCCAAGGGAAGTGCTCGCATCTTTGTTTTTAGCTACGTGATGTGGTGAGCAAGGCCTCTTTCTTTAGGGATAGAAAGAAAATGAATTAAACAAGGACGGGGAGAACTTCAGCCTGAAGACCTCCCACTACTTTCTGCTCACAGAGGAGGCACACACACTGGGAAGAGTGATTCTATACGAGTTTTGACCGTCCACAGCAATCTGGACAACTCTGGCTTAGTTTTATGTGAGACTTACATAGAACAAAGCCTTTGCAGGATCCTACAGGCTGGATTTACTGTTCACTGTAACTCATAGATTTCACAGAACTGCTTATTATTAGTACCCCAGCTATTTGACCTAGATTCAGTAGCCTGCAAAGTGTCACATTTAACTTCTAAAGTAAAAATAATTAAATGGAATAATCAGTCACCGGCCAATTTTGTATTCAGATCATTTAAGGTCAGATTCTTTATGTCTTAGAGAACATAAGTTATATTAGTTTAAATTTTCTTAATGGACCAAGTTCAGAAGTGATGTCAAATTAGGCATAATTATGCACTGGCTAATGAGTCTAATTGGCAAATCACATACATATTGAAAGAGGTGTACACATTTACATCCTCTCTGAGGCACTTATTTCTTGGACCCAAGAACACGAGGGGCATGAAATGCCACCTGGAATTTTTGATGCCTCAGAATGTTGTGGCTAAGTGACCAGATACCTACTTCTTTCCTACATGAGCAAGCACTTGGGGTCAGAACTTGGCAGAGAGATCAGAGGCTGCTTCCAGAGGATATTTCTGCTGCTATGCAGGAGATGCTGTGTTTAGATGTGATCTGCAAAGGGTGATTTAATTCTGCAATCCCAGTGGTACAATTTCAACTGTGCTGCACATCTTTAGATTTCTGGCTCTAGGGAATATTCTAATCCAGCTTTCTCCTGAGGAACAACATGAAATAGCTTTTGTTTGTTTGTTTCTTCCTTAAGCCACAGCCAAACAATGCCAACGAATCAGGGTAAGAGATGTTCTTTCTCTCTCATTTCAATAAGGAAATGTATTGGTTTTTTTGTGCTCACCAACATTTTTACAGAAGTTTCAGAAATATTCAATAAATTCTAGTAGTCTTAAAGTTTTACCTTCATTAGGAACGTTCTATGCTCCTACAGAAGTATAGTATACAGTTGAATGCCTTCTTGAGAGTAAACACATCCAATAAACTTACAAATAGAAGTAACCATCGTCAGCCAGGTTTTTCATTACTTTCTTTTAACTCCTCGACTTGAAATATTTGCTGAGTCTTAAGATGTTGTCAGTAAATGTAAATGTACCTTGTGGAAAATGAATAGATTACTTCTGTATTTTTCAAGTCACATAATCAAAATTGGATGTTTAAATTTTAGTTCCAGCAATAAAAATACCGAAAAAAAACTTCCAGGCTTTTAGTGTGCTGTTACTGTGCTGTTTTATAGGTGATCACACCACAGTGTACAGAAAGAGAGATGGCAGCATAATTGGCTGCAGTGGCCTAATGAATTTCTTGGCACGGAGTACTCTCCTTGATGGCCCCTTTCATAAGATTTACCAAGCAGCCTTCTAGTTTAACTCTTTAGTCATATATTTTTCTGTAACAACACATAGGTGCATTGCTAATCATAACTGAATTCTTGATTAGTTACAAAATAAAACAAGCACTGTCAGTCTGAAAATACACCTTTGCAAATACACATTTGCAAGTACACTTTCCTGCCTAAGTGTGTGCAAGTGCATTGTATCTCCTACCAGCCCACAGTTCTTCTCTATGCTAGTGGAGCATCATCCTGGAACACAGATAGTAGTTGCTACAGGATAAAAATTTTAAGATGAATTTTCATCTCCATTACTTTCCTTTAAAAATGAAGGCTAAAATTGTATAGTGCTTATATTTCCTGCATGTCCCAGGCTGTTGAGCAGGCCAGCTCCAACGGTTTAGAGGGCACAAGGGCATTTCCCCACCATTTCATCCCAGAGAGGAAACAGCAAGTTGTAGCCCTTAAAATTAACTTCTGCTTTTGAAAATGTGGATGTAATTCTCATCAACCTTTTGATTTGAACAGTTCTGGTGCCTTTACTACCACTAATCAACATTTCCTGCACTAAATCATTTACAGAGAACAGCCACTGAAGCTGATTAATTCATCTGGTGCCAGATCTGACAGAACAAAGAGCTCAGGAGGCAAAGAGTGTCCATCCTTGCATGTTCCTCCCACCCCTAATGTATTCCAAAGATGGATAACAAAGAATGAAGGGAATATAGCTGGAGTCAGTTTAGCTTCAGAAAAGAGCAAGATTGTGGGATTTACAGTTTGGTAGCTGTCACAAGCAGAAAACATTCACTAATGAAGTCCAAACAGGTGTAAAATAGACACTGTGTTCCTGTTCCTATCTCCCTTTTCTTGTGGACTGAATAATTCATCAGCAAACACTCACCTGTGAAAGTCACGAATAAATCTCACACTGGCGAGTTTTGCTTAGGCATTTCTATGCCAGGAAAGAAGTGAGCACTGGCTTGATATGTTCCAGAGGATCAACTTTTCAAGATCTGAAGGGAGCTAGTAGGACTGATAGGCAAAAGGAGGTAGATCTCTTGTCCCTCTGATACAGGTCCGCAGGAAAGGAAATTAAGAACAGAAGACCCATCATGAGGGATGCCTCATGCATCCTCTTCCCTGCACTGCTGAGAACAGGTGGGGAGGTAGAATGCCTTCCAAAGAGGAGCATGCCTCTGTGGGATCACATAAGGAGTTACACAGACAAGAAAAGAAAGACTGGATTTGCTCTTATAACAGAATTCTTTCCCTTTCCTTTGCCCCATTTGGCAATGGTTGGACTCACGCTACTCAACTGGCCTTGGAACATCTCTGGTGAAGTCAGGCACTGAAAATTTTCATTCAGCTCCTGCTGATGTTAGAGAATGTTTTAAAATTGAAATTGTATGTGAAAACCTGATTTGGCACAGTTGAATTGTCTTTGAATGAAACTACCACCTACCTTCTGAAAGAAATAAAATATTGCAAAAAGGAAGCATTTACAGGCATCACTGACCTTCCAAGGCAAGCATCAGATCTGCCAGAAAATGTGCTTAGTACAGTCAAGGCTGACAGAGCTTAGACAGATGAAATAAGAAGGATCATGACTATGCTGTCCCCCGTTCTTAGATGTTCTTACTTGCTAAAATCTGAGTTCCAGTCAGATTTTCCAAAATCTTCTGACAGCTTTACTCTCCCTGCAGGTGTTGTGGTGGTTCTTTCATTTGGGTGGTGGGTTTTTGCTGCTGTGAGTGGGCTGTCGGCAGGATTTTGAAGATGGCCTGTTTGGTGACTTCATAACTTAGGGAGCTGCTTTCAAGTTCAAGGGCAGAATGGAAAAACCTTACCAGCACTTGCTAGAAAATTTAGATGGACTTCAGTCAAGAAATGGAAAAGGGAGCTGACATATTGGCTGACCATGAGAACTGGGGCTTAGGAGACTGATAGAGGGCTGGAGAAACAAGTGATGTGGTTTAATGTGGTCAGGGAAGGAGCTTGAGAGAGAGGATCAAAGAATCAGCTGATGCAATCAGAAGGCTAGACAGGACAATGCTGTGGTAGCTTGTTACATGGGATAGCAAGAGCTGGGCTGGCAGACATCAGTCCTTGAACAGCAGGAAAACCTCCCCTCACAGCTGAAGCGGAGGAAGTGTCTGAACAGAAAAGTGAGTTGAATGCATCTGTGGAGAAGGTTTAACCAAAAATGGTATCTTTTTGAGCACGGGAGTTACTGAAAGAAGAATAAAATCCTGAGGAAAATAAGTGGAAATATTCCTATCTGGAAAAGAACCATTTGGGGGTTTGCAGTGCCAGGGGGTGCTTACTAACTGATATATCCTGAAAACCTGGGCTCAGATTTACTGTTCTGACAGTACAAGTTGGCTGTTGTGCATGCTGAGCATTTAAAACAGCCAAAATCACATTCCACATCTAAAGTATAAACCACAGTCTTTGAAAAAGAAGCCTTGTGTCCTGGTGACGCTGGCTGCAGCTGGCCTGGGGAAACAGCTCTCAGCAGTTAACACCTCCTGAGCAGTATGACCCCCAACACTAGCATGGACAAACCACTTTACATAAGACTGACCTGAACTTGCCAAGCTCTGTTCTGATGTGAGTGACTTCACAGGGCCATACGAGGCCATCCTGGCATTTGCAAGGCCATGAGACCAGCTGCATCTGTTCCTCTCCTCAGCACACCTAAGCAGGAAGGCTTCAGACAAATAGTGAAGGCACTCAAGCACCTTTTTTTCCCTGCCAAATAACCAGTGAAGAATAACTAAGCTGCTACAGTTTGAACTCTGCTTTTCAGTTTTGTTCCGTTGACTTGTGCAATAAAATCACAGTATTTGGCTACATTCATTTAAGGGGAAGACAGAAATCATTTCTGTTTGCATGGTTGTACAGATCTGAATTTGTTTTCAGAGAGAGAATTTTTGAGTGGTGGATTTACATTTGACAGTACATCCACGTCCTGTGGATTTTGTTGGCCAGTTCTCCAGACACAGAAATCTGTCTCCAGCTTCTGTAACCCTTCTGCTCCAATTGCAAACAGTCTTCTTAAATTCAGCATCTTCCTTGCATAAACCAGTGTATATTGATCAGATTCAGCTAGCAGGGGTTTCACTGTCTATTACAATCCATCCTCTTGCTGCTGCTTTAGTACATTGCCAACACATTCTTCAATGATAGTCCATGTCTAAAAAAAACCATGACCATTTTAATATATTTTTTTTTCTAAGTCTGATAGGGTATAAAAGAAATACATGATTCAGAACTGAAGCAGCACAGTGAACCAGAACACATGTACCCAGAGATAAATGCAGTAACATTGTTAGTTGTGGTACTTGATCAAAGAATGGCCCGGGTTGGAAGGGACCTCAAGGATCATGAAGCTTCAACTTCCCTGCCACAGGCAGGGCCACCAACCTCCACATTTAATACTAGACCAGTGATGAACCAATGGAAGTTGCTTGTCTGTAAACATAAGATGCAACCAAACTGAGAATTTTTTCATCAGAACATATTTCATGCTAAAGGTCTTCAGATCATTTAAACAAATGACTCCTATGGGAAAACATAATTGTTTTGGCGAAACTCACCGAAATCTGGAACCCACCACAGTGCAGTTACTGCAACACATCACACTGCGGTTACTGCAACATCCCTTTCATGGCCTAAAATATCCAACCTCAGGTCCTCCAAAACGCAGCCACAAACCTCCAGCAGAATTCATTTCTCCATCCTACCTTTTTGACTCACCTTTCACCATAACTTCTCCTCTTCGCTCCCATTCAGCCTACAACAGGCAAGATGCTTGCCTTTGTTCAGAATTCCATAGCCTTGTTCCCATGACATTACAAATGCTCAATTTGTATTAAGTATCACAAATTTCCCAGCAGCTTCTCCTTGCTGTAGAATGCAATGCTTACTTCTGAACTCTCAGCAGAAGACCTTACATCTTTCAGCATTCTTGAACGATTTACGATGGTGGGATCTTCTAAAGGTGACCCAACATCTCTCTCCTATCAGAGACCGCAGACTGGACACCCGACACCAGGTGCAACTTCAAAAATGACGAGCAGAGGGAGTTGCCACGTCCTCCGCCCCGCTGGCCACGGCTTTGCTAAGGCAGCGCAGCGTCCAGTGAGGCTCTTCTGCCACAAGGGTGCACTGCAGACTTGTGCTCCGTTTGTCCACCACAGCATTGGGGTGGCCCGGGCTCTGTCCTGCACAGCCGCTCTCTGGGAGCGGCCCCAGGCTGCAAGTTGGTAGGCGTGAAGCTTTCCTGCTGCAGGACTCCACCTGAGTCCAGCACCTCGCCAGCTTCCGACCATTTCTCCAGCTCGCAGTGATCCCTCTGGATGGCAGCCTTGCCTTCAGCAGGCTGCCAGGAAAGCAGGCACTGCTCAAGGCTGCCCACACACACTGAAGATGCTCTCCATCCTGTCACAAAGGCTGCTCAAGAGTGCACTGTGCCTAATTGACAGCAAAGCAGTGCACCTCTGCTCTCTCCCCTTGGCCACACAGATGTCACCTCATCACCTGTAGCATCAGGCTGCCAGGCATGGAAAATCCACATTGGCTAGACCCAGTGACCTGTTTTCATAAGCCTGGATCCTCCTTTCTTGTCTCTTTTGAGGATGGCTATAACACTGTCCCCTTTCCAGGCTCTGGAGACCTCTCTGAATGACAATATTTCAAAGACAGCCAGCTTAGTACAGCCTCCTCCACTCTCCTGCTTGATAGGAGTTTGCTCTTGGCATGTTGCAACACGTGCAGGTTCACAATATATTGTCTGTAGGTACAGGTCTGCACAGTATGTAGCACAGCACTCTAGCAATACAAATAAAGATGAATAAGATACTAAACCAAACAGAAGCATTTCTAAGTCAGTATTACTTTACCTTCCAAACATGAAAATGTTTTAGAATTATAGAGAACTTGCGGATACCCCATCCATGGAGGTGTTCAATGCCAGGTTGGATGGAGCCTTGCACAGCCTGAGCCGGTGGGGGGCAGCTTTGCCATAGCAGGAGGCTGGAACTGGATGATCTTTGAAGTCCCTTCCAACCTAAGCCATTCTATGATTCAACGAATGCTGCTCATTCCAATACATACTTAAGGATGCTTAGGATGCCACTTGAAACAATAACGTTAAACAAATGAACAAACAAACAAAAATCAGTTTAAAAGATACAGTAGCCACAGTATACAAAAATCATAATGACCAGCTGTGGGAGAGTTACTCTTCAATCAAGCATGAATAAATAGTGCAGTACTTTACTTATTCAAGGTGACTGTTCAGAAGAAACACAGTAGGGCTCACCAGGCTGTTGTCAGATGCATAAAGATACTGAAATATTTCCTGGAGTGCTTAAAAAACCATGTCATTTTTTTTTCAGAAAAAGTTGGCTTTGAAAAACTTTACAGAGAATAAAATGTAAAGTTTAAGAGTAGAGGGAGTAAAAAAGAGTAATTTAACTTCTAACAAAATTATCTCTTTCTTACAGGAAACATTTACTTGGCAGCACCAAGGGCTGAACTGGCCAACACTGTAAGTCCCCTACAAGCCTTATTCTGATGGCCCAAACTTGACTTCTTTCACAGGAAAAACTTGCAGCCTCACCACACCATGGTCTTTCCGGCAATGAAAAGTAACTGATGCATGAGGGAATCAGGGAATGAATGTTACCATAACAGTCAGTTTGTGATTTGTGCTTTCACTGTATTCCTTTAAAATGGTAACTGCATTACAAATATTTCATTTCAGAGCAAGTTCTTTGTTAAACAAGTCCATGAATTTCATGGCCAGCTGTTTGTGATATTGCATCTCAGGAGAAAACATCCTAACAGATCAAAAAAGCAGCTGATAGCCTCTGAACAAGTATGATACACATTTTCTTCTCATGTAATGCTCATTTCTGAAACCCAGAATCCCAGTTGGCACAAGGGGAGGGTTTGCCATTCATCTTCTTAGAATTATCTCACAAGTTCAATTCTATGCATCACAGACAAAACTTTGGTGGCAAATAGAAGTCAGCACAACAAAGGATGCAGAGGGTTTTAATATGTGAATCTTCCTTGTGTCACAACTGCAGTCCTATAGCTCCTTGCATTGCATCTGCTTGTTGCTGGATGACAAGACACAGCCACTCTTAGTCAGCTAGATATTTCTTCCAAGTAGGAAGTTCCTTGAAATAATCAGCTGTCCAACAAATTCACATATCATTGACTGGTTCCCTCCTCAGTACAAGCTTTCTGCATTTTGTATGGGAACAATTTCTTTGGCAGAAAATTGTAATAGCTTTCAATTTCTAATCATCAGTAGTAGGTTATAAAAAGCAGGAAAAAAAAAAGTGTTTTAAATTTAATAACATTTTAATAACAGACATTTTAATAACAGACAACTGCTGTTTCCTATCATCCAGCTGAAATACACAGCCCTGTAAACCCATCGTGAGTTGAACAGTGGTCAGCTCCCTATGCAAACAGCCCCTCTGGAGGGACTGGGTGACAAACCTGACTGCATCTGAACCTGGGTTACAAAATCAGACACACAGATGCACACAGAGGAACATTGCTGCACCACCTTGTCACCATCCACAGGATTAACACAACCATAGCTGCCTCCCCAGAGGATGGTAAAAGCCCAGACTCCCTCTCCTGTCCACTTGTAGGTGATTCTTCAGCCTGTTATCCTCTCACAGCACAGCTGACAGCTCCTCAGAATAATGGAAATTGGGCAGAATTACACTTGCAGAAAATGCTCTCTAGTACATTGCAACTATGAGTTATATGTTTGTTGTAAATTCTATATTGTAACGTACCCGACATTTTTACTCCTCGGCCTTTGTGGGCTCGTAATGGCCCTGTTGGCTTTGTGTTAATCCCAACAGCCCAATAGCGAAGTCTTTTTACTCATGCACTCCTTACTTTTCACTTTGTACTAACAAAGAAAGGATTTTCATGTGACAGATCAAGATTCAAAGCTCTCCCAAACACCTGCCTTCCACAGCCTGCTGTGGCAAGCAGCTGCCTGCTCTGCCATGCCTCAGAGAAAATGCTGGCTGCAAAGCAACCTGCACACAGCCCCAGGTAAGCCCAGGCTGGCTTTAAAGCTAATCCTTAACCTCATCAAGAGGTAGCATGACCACATCACAGCATACAAAGGGGGGACGGGGGGGGGCAATAAGAAAAACCATAATGACCCAGTTGGTTCTCCTGCTTCTTTCCGACTCTCTGATGAACGGAATGTTTACAACCTCACTACAAAAAGCTCCAGTAAAGGCTGTAACAGGATTGAGCAACAAAAAGAAATTAGGACACAAGGGAAGTAGATACAGGTTCGGTAATTATACTTTATTACAACTCTAATACTTTACTTGCTCCTAAAGACTCCCTTAGCTAAATTTGTTTGTCACAAGAATTTTTTTCTGTATCAACAAATAAACACATGAAACATGTACATTTTTCTTATTATTTTATTGAAAAGATACATTTAAAAAAATACACAGACATTTTACTATTATGGATTGCAGATAAAGATGCTCTAAAAGTTAATTCTGTATATATATATATATATATATATATATATATATATTTCCTTTCTTCCACCTATTGTCCCCATTGTCACATAATGACTTCAATCTGAGTACTGCATATTGATATCACCTTTATAAAAGGGCTGGGGAGGTAAGAAGAGAGGTGGGCTATTACTGCAATATATTCAGTAAACAGATAAGACAGTCAATTATAAATATTTCATGTTCTGTACATTATTGCATTAAGGAGCCACAACATTATGCAGCATCATTATGAAGGAAACTAGTTAGAAATGGAAAAAAAGGATATTTACGTACAATTACACGGATCCATTGTTGTCTTGAACAATGCATATGAGTTGTGGTAATGTGCAATTGAAAAGCTTTTATTTTTTCCTCCTTAAACATTGCTTAGCAACATCAGCAAAGAAACAACAAAAATAATTTAAAGTAGCAAACAAGTAGTAATCTTAACTATGTGTTATATGGCTTTCTAGTTTTAATCTCTCTAAATAAAGTCTGACACAAAAGAAAGAAAATATTAAAAAAAGCTTCAGCGCTGCATTACTTCCAAACAACTGCACAGAAACTAAAAATCTTAAAATCAGACGCAGTACATCTTCAGTACTACACAAGATACACCAGCACTGGGGCCTAGGACAGTACACAATCCCTGTCAACAAGAGAGCACATTGAAAAGAAAAGGACGCAGTTCATTTGGAGATGTTACCCCCAATCAAGCACTTGGCTCACTTACCTTTTTCCACACCAGATTACACCCCTGCGGTTTTCAGAGAGCTATGTACGTAGGTGTGAGCGAGGAAGACCCTAGTTTTCAAGTCTGTCAGGAAAATATTTTATGTTCCTTGTTTCCAAGGTGCGTCATACACATTGCAAAAAATAATAATAGATGCATTTATCTCTAATGATACAATTTTATGAGCAATTAAGTTTTTAGTAAATCACTCTCTATTTGGATTAAGAGGGAGAGAGAGAGACCAAGAAAGAGAGTTGTCTAGATTTCAAAACGCAGTACCCGTCAGCGATGCGCTTTACAGTGAAGATGGTTGAGACGTCACGCCGGGTGGCGTTTCGAAAGACCCTTTGCTCGCTATTCTTTCACCCTTCCTACTGGCCATAGCTATCTCCCTTTAACACCAGACTCAGTATGGTGCAAAAAGGATGGAGGCGGGTGTAGCACGAATGGGCCCGTGGCCAGGCCTGAGGAGGGCTGGGGGGATGGCAGGTGCCTGGAAGAGGGAGGCCGCAGGGCGGGCTGGGAGTGACAGTGCCGATGACACTGCAGCAGCCAGTGGTGAGGAGAGAAACGCAGGGGCCAGTGGCTTGATCATGTCTTTCTGGAATGCAAGCTTTGCCTAGAGTAAAGCAAACAAAAGGCAGGGTCAGTCCAGTTCTCCACATGTCCATTTTCACAGGGGAAGAATGAACCCCAGCACACAGAGCCTGTTGTCGGCTGTTCAGGAGCATCAACCTGACAGCCCCTCACTGCCAAGCCAACCAAGGCAACTACTACGTACTCATGGTGCACAAATCTCTACTGTAGAGCAGTCAGGCTGGTGTTTAGAAGGAAGCATAATTTCAAGCGAGCAACAATAAATTGTATAGGTCATTCCTGTGTGAGAGATGTTTAAAAAACCAGACTTAAGACTTCAATTTAAAAAGTCAAGCTTTTCACTTGCAAAAATGAACTGTAGAAAAGTACAGTGGCCAAGGTGGGAAACTAATATTAATTCAGCTTTTTTTGTCTGCTGATGCAGAGCTGTTCTTATCTACATCCATACATTTTAAAGATCAATACCATAAAAAATTTCTTATGACCTACAATAGTGGGAAATACTGCTGAACGGGGAGACTTGGAAAAAGCTTTCAGCATTTTCACTTGCTTCTGTACAATTACAAAAACCCACTCACAGCTCAGCTTTTAAAGACTTTTCACATGTTTTTACTCATGCACACTCACATTTGCATGTCTCCTTTCCAGCCTATAAATTGTTTTTGCATCATAGATGGCATGCACTTTTCCCCAATGAATACAATACAGGCTGAGTCATGAGCAAATAAACACACAGTCTGTGCTCTGTGCCACAGCCAGACTGAACTTGGGATGCATCAGACTGGCAGAACCAACCTGGGGAATCCTTGGAAATGCAGGTGGGTGCAAGATGGGGACAGCTGGGGGCATAGAGGTGGGAGATCTGTTTTGATAACCAGTGAAAGACACTGCTCGAGCACACAGATACAGATAGGCAATCAATTCTCCTAAACAACTGATAACTCATTTTCAGCACCATAATACATCCGCAGAGCACTCTGTTTTGCAGCATGGAGAGAATGAGCATTAGTATTTTTATAGCTTAACATCATATGTCCTTTTCACTGACTGCATCCATCATAACTAAGGGTTATCTCTGGTGCTGAGAATGACAGAGTATATGTGTTTCAGACTTCAAGAAGTGCACCAACACTGCAGAGCTGATACCTTTCCATGGGGCACACAGTTCATTCTGCATTCCACTGATTATTCCCTCCTTCCTAGCAGTAAATAATACTCCCAGTGTTGTCTGTGTGCCTCAGACAGGGCAGACAGCATACATAAGTATCTTCAAATCTGATCCCAGCACAGAATCTTCCTGCAAGGGCAGAAAGTCTGCGCTACTGTCAGGTCTGTCATGTTCCCATCTCTGTGTGGTGGGAGTCCCCAAGGTCACAAATTCACATAGTGATGAGAAATAAAAATACTTACTGCTAAAATACTTGGGCTGCGCTGCAGTTTGTTGTAAGGACTGTATTTAGGTTTCATAGGCTTTCCTGCAACTCTGTCCTTATGCCTTCGGCTGGAAATGTGCTGAAATGAACATCCCCACATTTAATTAGCTGTTTAAACATTTCTCAGTTTTGAGTTTGAAACTGATTTATCAGCAGGGTACATCTAGCCCCCTGTTTGTAAGATAAAGTAGGTTCTTTAGAGAGAGCGAATATGAGTTTTGCTAAATTAAACAAAACAGTTTGGAGCACATCAAACAGAGCATCAGAAACGAATCAAATACAGCAAATTCTGTGATGCAAGACAGGCTCTGCAAATTATTGATATTTTGGTTAGTACTTCCTTTTTCTACTTGATAAGCTTTGAATCAGGCAGAGCTGTAATCACTCGGTCATAGGGATATTCAGAATCAGGTGAACTTCAGTGTCTTTGATGCTGTCCGTTTGCGTAAATAATTCAATATTAACTGAAGGAAGAACCGGTTCCTAGGGATAGTTCTACACCACGCAATTTAATACTGCCTTAGAGATAACTGAAATAACCATGGATGAAAGGACATGTCTACACTGCAAAGCAGCATCCAATTGGAAATTTCAGTCTGGCTATCAGAAACAACAAATTTGTATTGCATTGCTCTGAACCCAGGGCTAATTGGCTTGGTTGGAACAGAGCTGTGTATTCATGCAGTTGTTCTGATATTCCAGTGCTAATGTTAACATCACCACACAGTTCAGGCTTATCTATGGTATTACTGTCTCACTGGCTGTCCTAAGCCAACAGATTCACGCCCCATTCTCCTTCTTGGACTCAAAGATGTAAAAATAAATAAATGAATAAATAAATTCCCAACTGATTAAAGCAGTACCATAATAGGAATTCAGGAACCCCAACCCCGAATTTCTTCCTATTGGGAGAGTAAAGTTAACATCCTCTATGGAGCTTCAGCAAACTTTTAAACTAGATCTACTATGCTGTCCAGAGCTACCAACAATTTTTCCACCTCTGCTTTCTGCTTTATGACTCACAAACTCATTTTTTCTCCAGCTGAAACAGTTACGTGAGGGACTTTTAGAAATAGCTGTGGGCTCATGAAAAGCAAGTTCATTTTATGGGAAAACACAGACCTATATCCCACCTATAATACTGGAATGGAACTAAAATTCATGAAGAAGCCTCGGGCACATGCAAGCTACCTGTTTAAGCTGAATTTCTGAGTTAACGTGGACATCGCAGATTTCACAGTGAAATGTCTTGTTCTGCAGTCCTGAGCCTTTACTGCCATTCTGCACCTTCAGCCGTGAGCCAGGTCTAGGGTAAGACTTGATGGGACCAGCGCCATTCCGAGCCTCGACCATTGTCTTGTGTTTTGAGCCTAGTGGGCAAGCAGATATAGGTAAGTTAGATCAGCATCACATAACAGTGTCTATTAGCCATGGCACTTTTTGTCCCACATTTATCTTCAAGACAGAATACTCATAACCACCACAGATCAGTATAATAATGGTGTTACTTTTGGTCAGCATAGCTCCCACTTCATCAATCCAAACGGAAATCCAGCAACAAAAGAACGGTTTGTACAGAAAGGGAGCTGGACCACTGAGTCTCCATTTGAGGTCAGTGTGCAGCCACGCAGCCCATGTGTTTGTGCTTATTCTAACAAAACCCAGGAGCTAATGGAGCACAGCAGGAAAAGGGCATGATCCAGGAGTGATCACTCAAAAACTGCCTTGGAACAAGAATCCATGACTAAGCCAGCAGCCACATTACTGCTTATGCGTTCAAGAAAAGACACTGTACAAAGCCTTGTCTTTGTTAACTAATTTTCTCTTGACTGGGAGCTAAAATTCAATCCTTGGCTTGAACTGTGGGAATTGACAAATGGTCAACAAGAAAAAGCTGATCTTGAAAGAATTCCCCTGAATCTATGTGATTCTGGAGGTCTGGATCACCCAGAGATTTGCAATGTAGAGGAATTCTATACCAAACAGAGACATGAGCTTTCTGGATCCATCTTTTAGGCCATCATGACAATTTCTCTAGTAGAGGCGTTTTAAAGAAAATAAATCTATACTGACTTCTGCTGTATTTAAGAGCAGCACATACTTAAAATAATTTTAATAATTAAAATAGAACAGTGACTGTAAGGCCATCCAGAAAAGCATAAAATGAGAGTGTCTAGGCACACAGTTATTTCCACAGCTTTTCAGCAGAGGAGGTGCTGGAGATTGCAATAAGTATCCTTGGATTTGGAAGAAGTGGCTGCTTTGGCCATTTCAAGAAGGGATTACAGCTGTAAAATTGGTTTAAATGGTTTGATAACAAGCTTTACATCACCAGCACATCACAGAGCAGCCAGAGTACATTAAGAGTTGTTGCTGGTGGCCTTTAAAAAGATTTATCCAAGGAATGAAGACAGCATAGTTAATACTTAACAATCCAAAGATTCCAGGATACCTAGGAAATCTAAGGAATCCATCCTAAAAATAGGGAAAATATCAAATAACAAAAGTTACTGAATATAGTGCCAGGAAAAGACAGCATAGGTAGCTGAAATATGAAAGAGATATGTTGCTCACATTTTAGAAACCCTCGTGCTACAGAGGTATGATGGAATATGACTAGGTAACATGAACTGTAAGGATTTAAAAAGCTTACAGAGTACATGAAGAAGTGCTCTAAAAATGTATAGAGAGCTTTAATGAAATATAAAATACATCAAATTGCCCTGACCAGAAAAGTTTTTGTAACTTGGCACTGTAAGTTTTAACTAAAGATTCCAGTAAACTGAGGCTACCACAGTGACAGAAAAATAGCTTTTTATGTTGACCTTTTCAAAAACAGCACACAACTCACACTCTGTACACACTCACCTGTATTGTGTGCTTCTAGTTGTGACAGGGAATTCACAGCTACTTTGCATAATGAACAGTAAAGTAGTTTTTTGGCTTTTTCCTCTTCTGACTCAGAGGCTGTGCTGGGAGCCCCATTAGTGCTGTTGGAGGATGCTGCAGGTGTTACAGGTGCCACTGCTGACACTCCAGTTTTGGAAAGAAAAGCACCCACTTCTGTACTGGAATGCTGACTTGCACCATTGGATTTCACTTTTCCTTTATCTTCTAAAAGAAGGAAAATAACTATGTCAAAAATATGCTGTGCAATAATTATGCAATCATGCAATAATAATCCCGTGGTTTTAGTGAACCTATCCCAACAGGGGCCTAATTCATCTAACTCTAGACAGGCCAGCAGCATCCTTGAAACCTTGTTAAAATTCAACCACAGAATTTATGTCATTTGATGGAAGGGCTGACTTTCTTGATTTTAAGGCTACCAGTGAACATAGTGACTTAAGCAAATTCACAGCAGCTGCTGTTGTGCTCCAGGTTTGGCCAGCTGCAAACAACCCGAGGAAACTCCAAGGCAGCCTGGGTTAAAGACTGGAGAGTACACAGAAACATGCAAGGCTTTGTACCAGAGATTGCAAAAATGCTCCTGAAAAGCAATATATTGCCTTTGGAATAGCTCAAATTTCTCAAAGTCACTGGGAGGACACTGAAAGACTCCAGCTCTGTCTTGACATGTGATATCCCTCCTCTGAGCTAGAGGAGTTCAGTATGGTACGACACTATACACAGCTGTTAAATATTTTCAGATTTTTCAAACAATTCCCCATACGTCCAGAGATATGATAGCTCCAATGTGCATTTATCGTATTCCTGTATCACTTCACAACCATGAATCAATAACTCATGTTCCTGTGAGACAGGTAGGCAAGTATTACTTCATTCTGCAGATGGTGATTGCAAGACAGAGAGATTAAATGTCTCAACTGTGCCTGAAGAAGCACTTTGTGCCGGAGCCAATATTCAAATGATCCTTGCCTATGTGATGTCTTACAAGAGCTCATTGAACTCTATTCAGCTGAAGTCCTTGTGACCACAGGCTGTACCTGTATAAGCTCACTAATAATGAACAGGGAATGGAAGTGGGAAAAAACAACACCTCTGGTATGGGCAGTACTGACAAAATGGACTCATGAAATGACTGTCTTAGACTGCAACCTGTTGTAGTCTGAGCAAACTGCTACATCAGCAGAACAAAAGATCACAAACTTCCAACTTTAGTAAATAACACTGGCACCGGATGACCTGAATTTTTAAGATTTTTTTTTTTATAGTATGTGGAAGGGTACTAGAGATCTAATTTTGCTAGAGACCAACCAAGATCAGCCCCGACATCTCAGTGTATCTGAGATTAACGCAGTACCAAGAGCCAGCTCTACATTTAGGATTACTCATAGCTTGATCACTTGCAGCAGAAGCAAAAAGTAGGCACAATTAAAAATGGGGCAAAGCATAGAAAGTGATGATGCAGATGAGCATCTTCCCAAAATTAAGATTTCCTGTTTCGTCAGAACAAATTAGAAACTCATATAGCTCCACTTCCATTGTCTTTTTTTTTCCTTACTCATTGTTTATATTTATATCTAAAAATACCTATCTCTTGTGAGAAACACCACAAACTTGACATTACTATCACTTCTGCAAGTCCATATGATGATTGTTTCCTCTACTTCAGAGAAAAAAAAATCTGGAAAGGGATGAGAAGAGCATTCCTTACTCATTTACCCACAGCAATTAATATTTAAATAGTTTTGGTGAGCTGAAGTAATGTCCTTAATCTGTCTTTATGACCACTGCTAGACTCTGCCTTGACTTACACCACATTTTCTCCTCATTAAGCCATGACACTTTCAGCATCCTTCAGATTCAAAAGAATACTTTTACGTATTCAGTATCTGCAACAGGAACCAACTTTTATAAGGGAAGTACAACACCTACATAACAGCAAACTATTAAAAACTACTCTGATCCTACATGAAACCTAAAGCACAGTTTTAGAAGTGTTGAGCCAATTTAAAAAACAGACATTATTTTGCACACTCCGTCATTGTAAAATATGGGCCCTTGCAATTTATGCATACAGACACTGGACTCAGTAAGTAACATCACTCCAAGCATCTGGCCAAGACTGTGCAACCAAGACTTCTGAAAAAAAAAAAAAAAAAAAAAAAAAAATCCCTGCAACAAACACTTGAAAGTGCATAACAACTACGAACAGGCATTTTGATACTCAAGCCCACAGATTTTGGCAGTTTTCCCAGAAGTGCATTGAAGTGCATCAATTTTAAATTGTTAAAAACTGGGAGAAAGGAAATTCTTATAACAGGATTGAATATATTTTTAAGTAGCTATAAAAATACTTTGAAATTACACAGTATGAACTATATAAGACATACAAAATGATCAAGTATGAAGTCTACTATTAGTAGATTGAACTTATGATAAAGAGATTCTGGAAGTATTGTGATTGATAAAGTATGACAGAAGAAAGTGATGTTAAATCACCGCTCATAGACTATTTAGTTTTAACATCACTATACTAATCAGTTACATCTGCAAAACCCTCAAACATAGTGTGACCTGAGAGTATTCATAAAACAGAATTTTGATAAATCACATCCACTGACATTCTAAATTAAACAATTTCAGTATGGAAAGTTCCCAATCATGGGAATTATCTACTACGGAAACATACTGAACTGCTGCCATTTGTGAGCTCACATTACAGAAAAACAGACTTGTTGTTCTACACAATACTCTGCCAGACTGCAAGTGGCATCACATCCAGAGGTGTGGGGGCCTGATTCCAGCAAAGGAAGGTCCTTAGTATTTTGCCTTTCAGGCCATAAATGAGTAAGACAGGATTTGGAATAAGAGAATATACCTCTGGATTTTGACATCAGGCACCTGTGGAGTACGATCCTAAACAGTGAGAATAAGACCGAGTTCACAGAGGCCACTGATCACTGTCAGTGACAGCTTCCCATTGCCAAAGCTGACAGCTGATTGAAATATTCCCAAGATTTACAGTGTTTTCACTCTCGATAATACGGAACAATTCTAGATTATATAATGCATAATCTCCTGTCAAGAAAAATTCTGGAGAAGTGGAGGGGAATTACCAGCGTCCAGCTATGCAAAATGCTGTCAGCATCTCAGCTTTGGAAAAGAACCACAGCTCATGTAATAGCGTCACTGGGAGAGCTTCCTGACACCATCAGCTCCTCATCCATGTGACTATACCTGTACATGGGGAGACACATGCCCCTTTATGAATTGATGTTTCCTTCCACCATTGAGTGCTTAATGCAGAATATCTTCAAAAATCATAACAGTGATGTTATTAGGCAGTTTAACTCCTATAGAAGGTACACTAAGTGCATATTTATCTCTGTGCTGGGATCAGAATTGTTTCTTTTTTCTGCTTTCTAAATCAGAAAATTGCACTTCCCCAGATGGGCTTTGGATAATAGCTTACTGTTTTCAGTCTACAGCATTCAAAACACCATTACCTACAGTTTTGTTTGGGACAGAAATGCCTACCAAGTATTCAAATTGCAAAGCACAGGAAATGCAGATCAGATGTAAATACAAAGCAGGAAGAAGTCCATTCTTATTGTACTTATATTAAATTACATCTTCAAGCAGAAATCAGAGGAAAGGCAGTTTATGCCTGCACACATACACATGCTTCCAGACTGTGCTCACTGTACAAAATACATGGGGCTGGTTCAACATCGCTGTAGAATCAGAGTATTTTTGCTACTTCTGAAGGCCAGTATTAGTGAGCAAGGGCCCAAACTTGCACCAATTTCCACCTGGGCCAACCCCACTGAGCTCAGCAGAGCTGGGCGGAGGCCAAACCAGCACATGAATGGGCACATCCTGCCCAACAAACATGCAAGGGGCTATTGAACTTCTAACCCGTGCTGCTGCACTGTATTGGACTACGCTTGTTTTCCGCACAGAAGGATCATATTTCATCTGTGCTAAATGCCTCTCTTTAAATTAAGTCTCCCTTTTCCTCAGGACTCAAGAGAAGTAAATCAGTGACTCATTTTGAGCTCTTACTGAAGCCTGCATTTATTTTGAAAGAGAGCCCAAGGAAAAAGTAAAGCAGCTAATTAAGTATTGCTTTGGGCTCAATAATATCAATGCTCTTGTTGCCTACTTACATTGTTTCAATTCCACTTTGAAGTTGTTTTCATGTATTTGTGGTTGTTTTCCTCGCATCTGCATCAGCATCAGCTAGAATTCAAGGCTTATTTATCTCATTAGCAGCGCCTCATTTCAGCTTTTTTCATCCAAGTCAGACAATCGCATAGGATAACATCTGACAGGCTCACACCTTACAGGTGCCAGCTCCCTCCCAGTTCATGATCAGCCCAAGTGATGCACCCTCCTCCTTTGTAGATCATGCTGCTCTCCCTGCTGTTGCTATTGCATAGTTTATGACCCACCTGTTAAAGCTGAAATCCTGCTCCAACTAAGTGTGTGAAGGGGTAAAACCACTGCCATACACCTTTCTTCCCTGTGATACAGCCTGCTTTACCTTTGTGCAGCAGTTTCCTCTCCTGGTTCCAGGCAACAGTGTGTGAATGCTCTGCCCCACGCAGAGATCAACCATTGATGAATGCCACGCATTTTCCTTTCAACATTTAGCACCTTGATTTACAAGGTATTTTTTAAGAGAGTTCATTGTGTTCATTGTTCATGTCAAGAGTTTATAATATTATAACATATGTATTTGTACAGTATCAATTTGTATCTTAAAATCATCTCTTGTCATACTAAAATGTGCCAGTAGATCTTGCTTTTTACTGTTCAGAAACCACTTCTTGTATAAGAGTGATGATTTCTGTGCACATTCAGAGAAGTTCCAATTTGGACTTTGTAATGAAAATGAAGGTGTTCTTAAAAATGAAAAAGTAACTCAAACTTCAGATTTTAAATTCAGATTTGTAACAACAATTGAGAGAGCACAATTCTATATTCCATGTATAAACTAAGAAATTCAAATAGCTTTTCTGTAGCATACAGGTTTTCTGCATCACTATTTGTAATTGCTACTTACATCCTACAACATGCTCACCTGCATGGTTTTTATTACTGAAGATACACAAAATGTATATTTCCAATAAACTTCTGTTTGACAACAGCTTAAGTAGCAAGTTGTGCATGAAGAAAATAAAGTACAACTTGATCACTTTATGGTTGTCAATGTCATGCTACCAGACAGGAGATGATGCATAGTTAGTTGCAATACCTTTGGTGCTATCAGGCGTGTTTGCGGTGCTTTGCATCTCTACCAAAAGAACAACTGTTAAAAACGCAGGCAGTTTGATGAGTCTAACACCTTAAATTAATTTCTGACTACATCATTTGTTACGGTACCTAAAACCAAAAGTAATTTTTTGAGAGGATGTTTGTGTTTTATTTATGGGTTTCACAGCACTGATCCTTAGTAGCTTTATGCTGTCACTAGAAGTGTGGCACAAATATTGTCTTATAACAGCCCTGAGTTCACTTGTGCTATTTTTCTGGGCACTGGTACTGATCCAAAGTGCTGATTTCTGAGACTAATTAGGACTCTGAGGTAAAGCAGGCATATCTCCCAAGCCAGCGGAGCTGTATGGAGGGAAACCAATTCTCGAGTTCTGCCTGTAATGTCAATATCTCCGAATATGACAGAGTATTGGGTTGCATTAAACAACCTATGAAGCATTCAGTGATTGCAAAATGGGAAGAGGAAATCAATCATATTGTCAAGCTTGTATAAACATTCTCTTCCTGATCAAGTGTGTACCAAAGGTAAAATCAGTTACATTAATTACAGCCATATATAATACAAGGAACTCTGTTGAAAAGCTCATCACTGTAGTTAAATTGGCATCCATAAAGACAGAGTAAAAATGTATCAATTTAAAAATACAATTATAACTCAGTTAAAACTTAGTATTTTGGATGCTGGGCACGTATGATGGAAAAAAATAAGAAGTGACACTGAGTTTCTTCCTAGACTGTATTAAATACAGCCATTGGTAATGCTGAAAAGAGTTGATATTACTGGAACCTCTTATTTGACCCTGCTGTTCTAAGCTTTCTGCACACACAACAATAAGACAGTCCCCAGACCAAATTATTTGCAGCTTAAGGGCAGTGATCACAGCTAAAGACAGACAGATACAAGTGAAAAAGCAACAGGTCATCAACAGAGGTATCACTGTGTGGCAGCCTAACTTCTCACAAGCTTTCTTCTGCTTTTCTGTCCACAGACACATACATATATATATATTTATATATATATATTTAATGTACACACACACACACACACACATATATATATATAAATCAGAGGTAACTATAGCAAAAATAAGTTTGGCAGCTGCTGGTAGGATGATTTTCACATACAGAAGGACCAGAAAAGGTGCAAAGCTGCTTGCAGCAGCTAAGGGGTGGTAGGTAAAAGTCAGCATCTTGAAAGCACACTACAGCAAGAACCCAGTCTTATGTAGAACTCTAAAAGAGAAGGACATAAAGAGATCGGAGAGAGAAAATCAGTAGCTTTAACTTGGGGAGAAAAAAGTGAAATAACACGGAAGATCTACTGCATTCTTCCCTTTGAGAGCCCAGGAGAATCCTGAAGCACTGGTTCTGAGCATACTCGACTTTAACTCAGCTGCATTTGTTAAAGACACGGAAAATTATGCCATTGTGAAAATGGAAAATCATGAAAAATATTAGCAAGAAGCAGTTAAAGGAAGAAAGGACTGGACACTAGAAACTGTACCACAGAAATACTGCAACAAAATTCAAAGCCACCCTGAAGGTGAGAAAAGCTTATTTATTCATGTTGTACACGAAGGATAAACAAACTCTAGGATTCACCCTGGGATATAGGTATGTGCAAAGGAAGACGATCCATATGTCAACACACTAGAAACAATAGTTGCTGTAGTCCTGTTTGACTTGAAATAAGACACAGAGGGAGAAGAAGATCAATGACAGAATTAATAGAAGGACAAGAAGGGCTTCCTCAGTACATCGGCAGAAAAACTCTACTGAATGGAAAGGCAGATAATAGCTCCAGTGAAAAAAGCAAGGATCAAACCATTGTTCTTCACAGAAGGTCTTATCATCTGCTGACTCACACTGTTATAAAGGAATAAAGCATGCGTTTAAACAATTAATTATCCTTTTTATGAGGAAAAATATGGGCACTATGAGTAATATATGCCATGAAAGCAATAGCAGGAAAGCAATTAAGTTACTAGAGGTCATAACCTTCACAGCATTTGCAGGCATTTTGTCCTGCACCTCACCACTCATTGCTCAAAAAAACCAAACCAAACCAAAACAAAAAACAAAAAACAAACCCACAACAAAGAGCATTAGATTATTTCTTGCCACTCATTAAGAGAGTTAGCTAACTTTGATAAAGGATTTTGAAATCTTTCTGTTTTATCTCCACACTTGCTGAATAATGAGACTTTAATGGCTGCCAGAGAAAATATCTACTATTTCACCAGTTGTGTAGCCTACTGAGAAATGAGGCAGAAAAACCCGTAGGGCTCTGTTCTAGAAAAATTCCACTGCAAACCTACATGCAAATCAGATGGCACAATGAATTTGTTAACTCACTGATTACCTTTAGTTCTCGTAAAATGTTCTTCCTTGTACCTGAGGCCCATCTGAAAAATGACTAGGTTTCACATAACGAAAGGTTGTTATATGAAATAAATCTGTTTGACACATTCTAAAGAAAACCAATTTTGTTTCTATACAAAGATGAGAAACAAATGGAAGCTATAAATATAAAGCTTTTCATTTCAGGCACAAATGTGCACTGAAATAAGCTACAACATATTTTGTCGAGATACTGAAGCTACATCAGGAAATGTCTGGATGTCTCTGCAATATTGAGTGAGGTCTGTAGCTAGACTGATTATTTGATTAACTGCATCACTACTCTCCAACTGGCTGAACTGAAGTATCATTTTCATTTCAGAAGTGTTGCTTGCTTGGCTATGATACAACAGTGATGTTGATACTTAATTTCTTGGATATTTTGTTTCTGAATTGGCCTAGTAAAGACACTTACAAAGGAACTTGTCCCTTTTTAAGGTAACAGAAATATTTGCAACTAATTGGATTAAAAATGCAACATTATCAAGTTTTGGTTTTGAAATTTGAGATGGGCATAATTCTTATGGAAAGAGACTGAGAATAAGAAAATATTCAAAAGCCCATGTGTGTCTGAAAGTGCAAAACCTTGCCTTGCAAAATTTGTTTCTATTTATGTATCTTCTTGAACAGAGGGAAGCCAGTGTTTCAACTACTGGGTGCCTCTGAAATGATCCTACTGTATCACCTACAGTTTTTCGTCAATTCTTTGCATATTTGTGGCTATTTTTCCAGGTATGCTGGTACATACATAAAAAAAACCATAAATCAAAGTAACTATGTAAAAGTTACATCTCAACAAGGAGAGCTCACTTTACAAAAATCCCTCTGTTCAGGAAGTATCCTTAAAGTGAGAACGTCTTGCAGCTTTGCATTCCTGGGTAATGTCGCTCTTTGCCAAGCCAAATTTATTTCAAAATTATTTTAAGCTTTCATCTTTTTAAGCCATGCCAGTCTGTATTGGCTGGGATGGAAAAATTTAAAACGAACTTGGAAAAGTTTTACACAGTTTGGGCAAAGTTGGAAATATAGTATATGGTCTGTTATTACAAAATGTTACTCTTGTCCATGCTACAATAAATCTTCTAGCTGATAGAACGTACCTTTCTCTGACATCAGACATCTACTGTTCAGTAAATATTTTATATTCCCATTACAAACCGACACGTTTGTTTTACTGGTACAGCAATGTAAGCTTTTCCACAGTCTTTTAACAGTGTAAGCATGTTTAGAAAAATAATACTCAAGGATTATAACAAACTTAGCATATTCTACCTAGGTATCCCTCACATCCTAAAAATGCTTTGGATCATCTCTTTAACTATAAAACTAATGTTATGTTCTCTACCTGTGAACTGAAAATACATTATTAGAAATACATTTCACATGCATTTTGTGCTTAAATACTCTTGAAATTCTACCCACAGCTGCTAAAGTGCTTTGGAATTCAATATAAAATTTATGGGTGTCTAAATAAATGAATCAAGAAGAACTGACACTCTACATCCAAGTGCTTTCTCACGGGCCTGTGTCTGAACAACTGATTCAGTACTTGCCTGGACAGAACTGCCACTGAAGCCAACTATGAAACACTCATCTTCATTTTAGTTAAATTACATTTATAATTGTGCATTCTCACTGATTTCAGTGGCAGGTCTGCCTGAGGACTGCGAGTATTCAGTCATGCTTTCAAGATTTATCCAATAAATTGTATATAATTTGCTTATCAGACACAGGAGTATTTTCACTCTCCTTGAAAATAAGGAATAAGGAAATAAAACACAACCTATTGACCACGTAAGCATTTTTATGCTACAGGAAGTGTAGCGTCTTTCTCACACCAATTCAGTAATGCAATGGCTGTATAATTACAGCCAGAAGTGTAATAGGGAGGATTTTCAAAAGACCTATTTTACTGTCTTATGTGTCAGCCACAGGCATCTTTGCTTTGGTTTTGATTCTGAATTTCTGAACAAGGATTTGGACATTATTTTCTAAATGCTGCTTACATGTTACAAAAATGAAGATAAATATAAGTAAAAATGTTTACAAAAAAAAAAATCTAGATGTGTGAAAATTGCTACTAGAGTACACTTAGAAATCTTTTCCTTTAACTATTTAAGAATAGTTAGTGAGAAATACAGGAAAAAGCCACTGATGAGACTGTTCCCTCACTTATGTTTATGTACATGTTTTCCAGAAAAAAAATGGTTCTGAAATAGAACATTTATCTGGTTTAGATGCTAAACGAAAATATCCTGAAGTGACAGCCTTGAGTCCAACGTATTAGTTTATATTTGGAAACTAAAGTCACTGAAAGACCTTTCATTCTCAGATTTTAGAGACAACAAAACCTCTTACTCTGGCAAACCAGACCCAGACAAATTCCACTCCTAACTGCATGAGTAATCACCAGCATTCCACTATTTATTCCCTGATTATGCGAAGGAGCTCCGTGTCTGGCATCAGAAGCATGGCCTTAATTCTTCAGCAATATATTTCTTTAATAAGGAAATATTAAGTACAAATAAAGCTACTCCCTCCCAGGTGTGTTTAAAAAATCACAACCAGGAGCTGTCTTTATTTGGAGTTTTCCTTCCTAACAAATTTAAAGGCCTAATTTCAGTCCATCTCTGATTAAGAGAACTTCCCCTGATTTGAATTCCTTCGTCATCCAAGAACAAACCTTGTGCTTGGTTCAAAAATGAAATGTTTCCTAAGCAAACAGTTGTCATTTACCAACAGAACAACCCCATCTTGAGGAAACCGAAATGGATGTATCATTTCTTTCTTTGGGAAATTTTACAAAATCCCAATCTATAACTCTCATCTTTACAGATACCTCAGGAATATCATTCTTCCTAGCAGAACACAGCAAAGGACATGAGTGACATTGGTGTTTCAGTCCTACACCTGCTTTTTACTAACTGCTACTTTTTAGTCTCACTTTTCTCCTTCTTCCACTTTCTCACCTGACGACTCAAGATGTCTTGTAATACGTTGCAAAAACAACCACTACAAAGAATGATGTCACACAAAATAGTTGAGGTCATTGTGCCATCTCTATGGCATTATGTTCTCTGTGGAAATATACAAATTTGTTCTATCATAAGCTAGTAAGTTGTGACATTCTATATTCATTTATCATTGCATTACCATTCAAAATAATCTTTGGATATTCATCAGGCATCATTAACAGAACAAACAAGAAAAACAGATGTCTGATGTAAGAAGAAAAGAGCTGCTGAGGGATTCAATATATATAAATGAATTCCTTAAGTGACTGTAGATATATTACTAAAAAAACAGTAGCCAAGAGTCTGTGCCTCAAAGTCCAGATACATTAGCAGAATCAGTTTCATTTAGCCTAATGTCTGTCTTTTTCTCTACCCAAAGTAAGGAAAACATGTATGATTTTAAGAATGCCAATTAACAAACTATTCAACAAAATTCCAATTTTTATAACTGAAAGAAGTAATAACAGTACATTGCATTACTGATAAAGGACACGTGAATGTTCTAGTACACATCCAAGTACTCCAAAAAAGTCTTATTTAATCTTACAATGTATTTTTTAATGCAGAACTTCTGCTTTTACATTATGGCAGGAGAAAAGGCTTACAGTTTCCACAAAGCAATCTCCAGCTTACGCATCCTGAGTGATATAATGGCTGAAGAAAGAAAAAATTGACTTCTTTCAATTTGAACAGGCATTGCAACAACTCATCAGTTGTGTCAGTCACAGAGCTTATTTTTTCTGTTAATGGCACCTGTAGTCATTTTCAGTTGAGGTGGGGATTTAGATCTGGATGAGTTAACATTATGACAGGCTGAGTGAAGAAAGACCTTGAGTCCTCCAGGAGCTCTCAGGAGTTAACCAACATCAAATTGCAGAATGACTACTTAAAGCACAGAGAAGCACACAGAAAAGTTAAGAATTTGAGCATTGGCAGGAAGAATTTTAAAATAAGCAACTCAAGCAACATGACTAAGGGGGTGTCCTGATGGTGGACTTGTAAAATATGAACTAAAGCCTCCCTTGGGACATTACACCTCATTTGCAGCTGATGAATAAACAGCACTGGTAATTGGAACACTGGGGAAATCCAATCCATTGTAATATGCCTGAGTAAATGCGATTTAATATGTTGCACTCTTCTACTAGGAATAAAAGGGAAAAAAAAATCAGTTTTATTGTCAAAGCTCCCACAGAGAAGCCCTCAATGAATTATAAACCTTAGACAAGCCCTCAAGGTCAACTGTTTTAATAAAGCTTGGAGCTGCCAGTCCTATCTAATATAAGCCAACTTATTACTATATGTCTACAAGACAAAGTAGCACTTCTGTTGATCAACAGATCTAGGCTGTTTTCAAAACTTAAGCTAACTCACCGGGCAACTCCAGCAAGCGGAAATAACTAGGGTAATTCCTAAGAGCCCCAGCTGGATCAAACAGCAGCATTCCAGTTACACGACATCACTGCTGTCCTCACCATACACTGCACATCAGCACAGGACTGCTCATGCTTTGTCACAACACCATGAACTTGACACTGAGCTGCTCTGAGATGCACTTACAGAACAAAGCTATAGCGAGAGAAGCCAGAATTTGAAACAGGTCCAGAATTCAGCCTGGTTGCATGCCTAATACTGCAGATATACAAGCTGAACAAAAAGGATTTTTCAAAGACCATCCAAAGGAATCAATTCTAACACAACCCAGGTAGCAGAGCCTGAAGATCTTACTTGAATGAGAACTGAACTTGAAATGTGCATCTATATCATTTCTAAAACAGCTCTCACTGACGCATGGGAAAGAGATTATATCTAGAATGGCTGAAAGACAGAAAAAGGTCTTATTTTTCTATCCTGGTTTTGACTTTTGAGAAGGTTAAAACAGTTGTATTTATTTTCTGAGTTTTATATCAAAGCAAAATGCAAAGGAAGTAATAATGCATCATCTGTCTGCTTCACTTTGAAAAATTTATTTTGATTTAGAAGTATGATCAAAGACTTTGTATTTGTTTGATAAGTAAATAGTGACATTTCAGTCCATTTATTACCATATATATTCCTGACGGACGTTTCACTGTGAGCATATCTGCTCACAGCAGATGATGCTACGCTGGGATCATGGACCCCAGCTCCTGCTACATCCTCAGAGCCACATTTAAAATGTACTCAGCATATTCTAAACTCTGCTATGTATTTGTTGCTGCCTGTGTCCTTTTCTAAAGCTGTGCATTCTGGAAATACATATACATGCATATATAAATTTCATGTGTCTGTGTACAACACAGTAATACAATAAATATCTTTCAGTCTAAAGGACTTCACTAATCACTTAATGGGGTCTTCCTCATACATGCACACTTCTGTGTGAAGCCATCCTGAAATCCTGGGGTTCCACAGGGAAGAAAAGTAATCTTTGCCCAACATGAAAGAGCAGCCCCCAGTCCTATTAATGCTGCTGCCTTGTAGCTATACTTCAAAGCACCAACAAAAAAGTTGGCAATGTCACAAGCAGTGCAGTCCAAACCATAAACATACACACTTACCTGAGGATGCAGTAAACTCAGCATCAGTGTACTACAGCTTTGTCATTACATGGTTGCTGATGATCAATTTACGAAAGTTATTTAAATCATGTTGTGTTGTTAAGAGCAGCAGAGACCACCACTCTCATACAAATGGGCATCATACTCAGACCAGGTTCCAAACTACACCCAGCTGAGGCAAGTTCTATCTGCAGGAAGCCACATCCTCCTCAGAACCCCTCAAAACACCTTAAATATTAATTTAACTGCTGTAGCTCTACCACCAGCCACACTTCCCACATTGAAAGGAACAGCTGATAGATTCATCACACAAACCGAGCTAATGGTGAAGTTATTTTTCTGGATCTACTACTTCTGAAAAATAGCATGACATCCAAAACAGTTGTGTCTGACCCTCAAAAGATGTGGCTTTGCAGCAAATTTGACATTTCAGCTCAACATACAGCAACTGTTCTGTCTAGAGAGCTCCAGGGCAGACATCGACATGTCACTCAAAATGACAGCACATCAGAAAAGCTGTGAGTCATGCCTGTTGTGTCCTTTTATTAGCAGACATACATAACATAATAGTAAACTGAGCTTGTCAATGCACTATGCTACTCCCTACCCATTCCTCATAAATACCAGCGCAAGTGCAACACGTAACAAAGGAACACAAACTTAAAACTCTCTTCCCTTTTTAGTTTCTCATCCTGTTCTTCCATACTCAAGGAAAGGACACCAAGAATGGTTTTTTTTTTCTTTTTTTATTTATTTATTTATTTTTTTATTTTTTTTTTTTAGGAATACTTCTCTGGAACCTAACAATCCTTACAGTGGTTAACCAACAGTTTCAGCAGTGATGGGATATAGTTCCTTCAATCATTCTGCCCTTCCCCAGGCTGGAAGACAGCATTACACTGAACGGCCACTATGATTTATTTTGAATGTAGAAACACTTGCAGTTGTATAATCCAACACATGGCAATCTGTTTGATTTTTGTCAAGTAATTAATATCATTTAACAACACAATGTCAAAACCGGGAAAATACTGCAATATCAGGAACAGATTTCCCTTATTGTTGGCTAGATTATTTTAACTCCTCTCAAAAAGTGAACACAAAGATGTGAAAGACTTTAGATACATTCCACAGAGAAGAAAATTAAGTCAGGGACAGACCTTGCAGTCTGGCCTAAGAGACACGTAAGACAGTGCTAGACTTAAAGAAAATATCTGGAAAGGAAGACAAGGGGGTTGGTAACAAGGATGCAAATTGTGCTACTTGACACAAGTAGGGCAGCACATTGCAGAGCTATGTGCTCACAGCATATATTGCAACATGTTAATTCCTCTGAAGTTTTAATGGCAATCTTGCTAAAGAGTTGCCTTAGATTTTACAGTTTACACCTGGAATAGTAAACTGTTCTAACTGAAGCTATTTATAGTGGTACAGACAGTAAAATATTTAACAAATATTTTAAATCACTTCCCATTCGATAATGCACATTTTATTTAAAGCTGACAGTAGCTTGCTACTGTTTTACAGTAACTTGGCTTGTTTCCTTGGACATATTACTGGATTCATGTTAACTCACTCAAATCTAAAGTGTGATTTTCTAGGTGAATCATCCCAAAATTTGGCACCCATTAGCACTGCTAAGGACCCAAAGACGGTTTTGCTGGTATGGACAAAACAAGGAAACAGCCATGTTATGGAAATTTGGGTGTTTTTCCCCCCATTTCTTTAGTTTTGATAGAGAACTATTTCTGCCAATTATTCTATGGAATCTGAGTCACGTTCAGCTCTGCCAAAGATAAATGGATAAGTGGCTATCAAAGCAGCAGCGAGCTTATCACACACAACCAGCTGATCAGACCAACAGTTGGTTAACCCACATTAGGTGTTCTCTCCTTGATGACTAGTGCAATATTTCAGACTCTCAGCCAGTTCAGGAAATTCTCTTATTTCACCTGGTAACACAACACTGACAGAGCTGAAAGTAGCTCAAACAACTGCACTGCAATTAGTGTTACTGATCTTCCTCAGATTACTGACATGAGGGGGAAAAAAAAATGATGTTAAAACACTAACGAGCTGTGTAAATCAGGAAATAGCTGTGTCATGAGGCTTCACTACCTTTCTGTGGGTGTGCTTCTTACAGGAGCAGTATTATTTTATTCAGAAGGGAAAAATTTTTTAGAGAAATTTCTTGTGCCTCAGCTAAATACACACATCTCAGACTTGACACCCACCCACATCCATTACTACTGCCACATGAATAACAGTTTATATGAGTAAATTTGCTAAGAGAACATTAACTCACCAATGTCAGCATTCATATGGGAGAGGGGGAAAAAAGCCTTTATAACATCAAAACTAATCAATTCCATACAAGAAAATATAACAAACAGTTTGGAAAAGACAAGGTATGGATCAGCATCATGCAATAAGACTCTTTCATATACACATCTACAAAAGGAGAAAAAGAATGGATAGAACAAAAAGCTTTAATTGACCTGATTTGTCAGAGATGTTGGTTGTGACTGGCGTGGAGCAGCTTGGGTTAGCCTTTGCGCTGTCCTTGGAAGACCCAACTTTTGGTTTATTTTTCGTTGCCTCTAGTGCTTTCACCTTCTTGGCATGCTTACTTCCTTTGTAGTGGGCCTCGGCCTGGCTCTACAAAGGAGAACAAATCAGGCTCACTTTTATCTGTACTTCTGTATAACACAATGGATGATAAGGCAGAAAAGTGACACTTTCAATAGGAGGCACCATACTGTTCCAGCTGAAAAATTATAGTAGCTTTATAGTAACAGTTCTCCTATATGTAATTTCTCGTATGTTCATACAACAGGATTTTAATGAACAGCACATGCTTTTGTGAACTTGGAAAAAAAGGCATCAGGATTAGATACAGCTCTGCTACTTCTAATCTAATTCTTTGCTTCCTTGCTGCTTAAAGATTTAAAGAGCTATACAAATGTAAACATGCCCAGTTGAGGAAGATGCTACTCAATTTTTATGAACTGTTCCCTAGTCTTTATTGCTTGTAGTTAGAAACATGTATCACCCTGTAACATGATTAAAAAAATCCATTTCTTTCTGTTTGATCTAGCAAAGAAGTCCAAGCATTTCCATTGTTACACTAACTCCAATTGAAACAAGCATTAACAGCATTATAAATTCACTATTAGATCAAGCAGAAAGGGATAAAAACAAGAAACACCATACCTATAAGCTTCAATAGCTTCAAACACAGGAATTGAAAATATTTATCATTCTTGATTGTTCTACAAATTGCCTCGCGCATATGTGTGTGTGTATATATATATATTTTTTTTCTTCCACACCCCCCTTCCCCCTGCAAGACTAAGAAAAGGGGAACACAATGGACAGGAAGTAGAGAAGCTCTTTTTCCTTCTTTTCTTTTCCTGCATTGAAGCACTGAATGTATGTACTCTTCTTGGTCTGCCCAGATAGAACCACAGAAATAGATACCAAGATGCAATGTTTACCTCACCTTTGTCCTAAAACTATCTACAGAGACTAGCTTAGTGTTTTTGAAATTGCACCACTAAAGACACATAAACAAATGCTTGTTCACTGATTTTAAGACCCCATTATTCTTCCTGACAGTCTATAACTACCTTGACAAGTCAGGCCACTTCATTAGCTGCAAAGTCTAGACATTACAAACTTAATCCAACCCAAGTGTCTGGACATTTCCACTAATGTCCTTCAATGCATTTCTGGACACAGTTTCATACAAAACACAATCTATTTTCATAACATTTTCCATCATACTATTCAGCACTGCATTTTTCCCATTTTCAAACATTATGTTTTTTTTAATGATTTGAGAGGTAGTGCTAGGTGCCTCTATTGAAGGTTACATATTAACTATACAAGTTAATATTGTAGTACATTTCAAAGTAAAATGCTTGGAGAAAGCATGCTTCATGTAGCAAGATGACCACACCTTGGCACCTAGCATATAACAACATCAGTGCAAGGAAACTTTTGCTAGATCATGCAAAAAACACTTTTTATGTTATTTAGCTCATTGTGTTAAATGAAACAAATTACATGCTTTAAAAAAGCAATTATGGGATCCAAACATCTCAGATGTTAGAAAGAGTGCTGCCATAACGAGGAAATTGTCATAAGATCAGTAGAAATAGGCATTGCAGTACAATCACCATGGGACAGCACGTAATAAACATTTTACTGTATGGAAGAGCATAAGTGAGCAGTAGAAACAGCTGGACTAGACAACAGAATAGACAGTTTGGTGGAACCTTCACAAAAACTATATGTACCTTAAAACTGGTGAAGAACTGCAGATAAAACAGAGGATGAAGTTCTTACACACTGAAGCTTTGTGATTATATACCTTGTGATACAGTGCTTTCTACCTCAAAAGGACAGCGTGTATAGTGATATGTTGTGACTATATATTTTTAAAACAGATTGCAGTAAGCAAGCATTCAGTAAGAAAAGCTCCTAGATAAACTTCACTTTGAATTCCTTTGAAATTGAGACTATTTTCAATCTTCATTATAAAAACAGTAGAGACTCTATTCATCACTTGCTATTAAGTTATATGATGATTTCAAAATCTTTGGAATTTAAGACATGATACAAATGCAATTTAAGGATTATAAAGAAAAGCTACACAGCTAAACCACTACTACTACATGCACTACTTAAAGGGACACTTGTCAACTTCTGGGTTGGAGCTCCTCAGCTCTGAGCAAGTAGAGGAGTGCAGATTGTTTGCACCCTGTTAGCGCGATGCATCTTAAGTAAGAACAGGAGCAAAGTGCCATCACCCTGCCTCTCTCCACTTTTGCCAAGCTTTGTCCATTTCTCTGCACTTTGCTGTTGCTACATGATGAGCTAGAAGGAGCATCAAGCATAAAAAAAAGTTAAATCAACTATTCACAGGCTTGTACATATGTACAGAAGTCAAAGCTCAAAATTAAGGGGTGTGTATACCCTTTCCATTATGATACTTTCAATTTCCAATAAAAGCAAGGACAAAGGTATCCACTGGAGCACTCTAAAGTTGATGACAAGTTGATGATGTCCCTTTAAATAACTGAACTTTGCTCCATGTGCACTGTGCTGTTGGTAGGACCATGTACTGTCTGGGGCCAAAGCTACGACACAGGAGACATAGGTGCACTCAAGAGAAAGGCTTAGTCAGTCAAATCCTTGATAATAAGCCTTTCTACTGATATTTGCAATAATAGTGTCAGCAATATCAGTCAGAACCTACGATAGTCTTTGATTCCCTTCATTCAATCCTCACATAGTGTACATGAGACCTGTTGAAAACAAACAAGCCCAAGCAGAATTAAAATTAAGACTTCCATAAACACAAAACAAAGCCCCCTGGATTGTGCCACATGGCCTCACCTTTTATTTAAATTGCATAATTACTATCTTTGCACTAACAAATCCATGATTGTACATTATATGGCCCAAAAGTGCTGTGGTGACCACTTAAGCGTAGTGTCCAAAAATGTCAGTCTTCCTCAGGCTGCTCGAACCAGCCTTTCTTTTTTGAGTGGTGGGCAGAAAAACTACATTTTGTAAAATTTTTCAAGCATATTCTATTAATTTTTACACTGAATTTGTCTAGCCTCAGCTTCTAGCCCCTGGCTTTCATTAAACCTTTGGTTCTCAGGCTCTTTCAACACATGTTCTGTGCATGACAATATAAAAACTCTTTTCAAACATAAAGTCAGAGGAGCATCCCTCGGGGTGCTGAAGTAATGTTTTCAAAGGTATCTGCAAATTGGAGCTTGCTTATTACCCACTATGAAATAAATCATTTGATTCCATTGCTTTTGGTAACGAAAATGTGGAAACAACATGGAATAGAATTTCCTCTGATTCTTACAAAAAATGATTACTTTCTATAATTTCCTGGAATAATGCTAAACGAAAGAAAAGGGCATCCATGGCAATCTGAAATTAGAAAGCGTGTTATGATTATTCCCGGTACCAATTATTCTGATTATTAATGTCCCGGGCATAACTAACCCTACTTTTATAAGATATTTGCACCACATTATATGCAAGCCTATTTTCTCCAACTCCCATTAGAAACCTGTTTCTGGCACAATACAGCAATACATTACAAGTTATGGGCTTCTGAAATATGTGTGACTGAAATATTAAACATATCTTTGGAAAAAGCCACAACACGATTTCTTTCATTTTTTTCAGCTTAAGAAAGAAACTGAATGTTCATTTCCATTTGCTCTGACAATCCAGAAGTTATGCACGCATAAGGTTTAAAAGACGCATGTTACATAAAAGGGAACTTACCAGTTTTAACATAAACTCCAGTAAAATAACAAATAAAATTAAAAATGAGAAAAGAAAACAAGAGCTCTAAAAGCCAAAATAAATAACCTTAAGTGATGTCACAATACTCAGACTCATGATGCCTTTTAGTTGCACAGTGATTTATTCCAGTGTATATTTACAGTAGAATAGGCCAAAGAAGTGAAATAATGTTGTTGATGTCATTGTCGCAATTCAATAGTACTTACATAATTAATGCTTTATTTCAAATAAATTGTTACATTTATTTCTTATATTCTAAAAACTAAACATCTCATAGACTAAAATTTTAAACTCTCATTAGTATGACTGTTGTTTAACCAAACGCTTTCTAAGTTGCTGAGAACCTAGCTGTGGTATCCCTGTTCATTGTAGGGCAGTTGGCTTACATAAACTTCAGAGGTCCCTTTCAACTCTAAGGAAACTATGATTCTGGGATATTATGACATTTTTAGCAAACTTAGAATGCTGTAAGATTAATGACTTGGTTGAAGCCTTTCCTCTCTTAAACACATTTTCCATTGAGACACACAATGTCAGATTTTATTAAAAAACTAAAATTTGTTGTGAATTTCTGCTTTTGATTATCAACTAAGTCTTAAAGCTAAGCATCAGCATGTTCGTCTGTAAGTCTACGTGCAATACAAAGCCATAATGCACTGCCTTATATATGAGATTCCATCTAACAAAACATCAGCAATGCAAATCTTCATCTTTACATGTAAGCATGCTTTCTTGGAACGTGTGAACATGATTAGCATATAATGCCATCAGTAGCTTTGCTAAAAGTTACATATATATATGTTTACAGATATATACAGAGAGAAAGAAAACTAGGAAACATGTAGATCATACGGTCATTGATTGCCATATTACCTTCAAGAAACCTTTAAAATTCAGTTACGGCTACAGTACAAAAAAATGACAGAAATTGCCCCTGTCAGGAGCAGGGAGTGACAGAATATTTGAAATCAGCACTATTCATTTTGACAACTGACTCAGTTTGAGAACCTATCTGGTGTACGAATGGCTAATTAACTGAATTTATTACAGCGTAGAGAAGAAATATGAACCTATCAGATCTCTTCAGTGACAACATGATGCACCTGTGCTGAATAATTTTAACTGTAGTCTGATATTAAGTGTAGATGCAATTGATGTTAAGAATGGATGTAATTGAAGTAATCTGTAAAACTGAAGTAGCCATACTTTTGTTACACCAAAGCTGTGTGTTATTTTTGAAATTCAGCTCTCAGTAGCTTTGTGAAACTAAATTGCTCCAAATATTAAGGTAGATTAATATGAAATGGAAAAAATGGAAAAGTGGTGAAAATCGGTCACATCATAAGAAAGCAACTAGTCAAACTTAGCTGCTTTATTAAATAGTTGGTTTGGAACAGAACTTTCAGCATGTTATAACTCTGCACCCTGTAATCACACAGTATTTCTGTCATGATGAAGCTAACAACTTTCATCATTTTGTCAGATCTGTCTTCAAAACAGAAAATTGCCTTCACAAGATCCTGAGATTTATGCTTTTAATTACCCCTTACCTGCTCTGCTATGCTCCAAACCCTCAGCATCAGCTCCAATAGTTTTATGTATAAGAAAAAACGTAGAACATTTGCCAAAAGCTGGTGACAGTTCTGTAGATTTTCAATTGATGCTATTGATTATTTTGCATGTTAGCTTTTTGACATTCATTCAAATTTGCAAAGATAAGATTTGGCAACACTAGCCTCAACTTTATAAAGTTGCCTTCTGGCTTTTTCTAAAAAGATGATCACTATTATTGCATCATTTTTATTAGCTAAATATATGCAATAATAAGTTGACTGTCAGCATCTTTTAATACCCAACTGTTGCATCTTCCTGCAAAGCATTTTGACTTCATTTCTGAGTCTTTGCATACCATGTCAAAAGGCAACGCCAACTTAGAGCCATCAATCGCAGAGCGCAATAAGCTGCGCAGACACACACTTATGTTAATGAAAAGATACTGTATCAACAAGATGGTACCCACTGGCTTCCTACAGATAAGGACAGTGGACACTGAGGGAAACGGATATTTCATTTAGAAGCAATCAACAGATGACTTTAAAAAAAAACACACACAACAAAAATAACAAACACCAGCAAACAAACAAATCACACAGACTGCTGGTGTAACATATTTGAGTTTGGAGTACAGTTGGAGAGGAAGGTGACTAGATTAGCACCAACAATAATAGCTAGTGCCCAAGCTCCAAAAAATGTGGACTACTGAAACAAACAATGGAGGGAATAGCAGAAAGAATTTTACTGATTTTGTAAGCATGGAGAAAAAGTTTTGCCAAAGCCTAACAGGTATCCTTGCAACTTGACTGATGCTTCTCTTGCAGGTGACAGTGCCAGTTGCTAAAGCAGAGAAGAACAGACAGCTCAGCACAGCCTGGCCTAAGTTCCACAGCTGCTGGAGTGACTCAGTGCCACATAACAGCTGTGGGAGATGTGCCAAAGAGAAGTAGAAGAGCAAGCCAAGAGTAAGTAGAGAAGAAATCTCTGGGAGACAGCAACAGCCATCTTCTCCATGCCCCATTGCTACTTGGATCCCGTTATGAGTTCCATACAGATAGGGCAAACCTTACTCAAGTTGCTTTTAGTTTCTGCTAGAATGTCTGCAGCATAAATAATTAACTCAATAAATCATACCTACACAGTTAATATGAAAACCTGCTTAGCAAAGCTTATCCATAGTCCATATAGATATAACCACGGGTTTGAAAGGAGTCCCAGGATTCATAAGAAGAAAAACCTATTTTTGAAAAGCTAGGCTAGATCTTTTTCAGCACATCTCATTTCCTTTTCATGGATTGCAGCTGCATCCCTCGCTCTGATGGCCTTTATGCAAGAGCAAGGTCTGACTCACTACCACAATCTGCTCCACAAAGAGGATTCTCTCCCTTCTGCTAGTTGGTCTCTGGTGGCAGTGAATATAACGGAGATATTTCCCAATTTTTCTGAGCTGGACAAAACACCAAACCAGAGCTTGAATTCTACTGAAACACTAGAATTTACAGCCCTGGAACACACGCTGTTTCATCATCATGTAGAAATTGAACAATAAAAATGTCGTTAACCAACATTTCGATGCAGAGATACAAACATCTATGTTTGTTCTAATATACTGGAGCAAATCTGACCACAACTATTAATGGCTAATACACATTTTTAAACAGTTTTCTATAGAAGCATGTTCCACTTCACAACAGAATAAAGTTTATACATTTTGAAACATATCTCGGTTCTTGCTACTATGATTAATCAAACTCATCAGCTACCAATCCTTGCAATGCTATCCTTCATAAATTGACATTTCCAACCTAATTCAACATTTTTTGATTTCTGTTACCAGTTACCATAAAAGTTAGCTCAGAACAATTTTCCTTGCTTTAATTTGTACTCATATTTTTGCCATTTCACTTCCCTTCACTGTTGAGAACCTTACTAACTTCCTATTTTTTTAAATATTTCTCTCTTTTAATGATATTCTGCTTCCAGACTCGACCTGGAGGAATGGAAGGAAAAAAGAAAGAGTGGAAAAACAAAACAGAAAGCAAGATAAATGGGTTGGAATTTCTGTGTCCAATAACAGCTGTTCAGTACAGTTGATGATGTCCACAGGTGTCCTGCCTGACCATGGACTGAGCACCCTCTGTCAGGTCCACTATTCAGGTGTGGATATCCAAGTTACCCAAATGACACAAGACACTTAGTTTTAGGCACTCTTAAGTACCAGCCAGAGCACCTTAAGTAGGTCATGGGACAAGTTTTGTTGAAGCAGCCTCACTGATATCAGCTCAGTGTTAATCTTACAAATAAATTCCAAGTCCCCTGACCTCAAAATGCAGGAACTTCTCATACTGTCCTGCCAGCAAGCGAAGGGCTGAGTGGCACAAGGACTTAGGAGAGGACAGAAGCAGAACAGCCGGCTAAAACTGGGCAAAGGCCATTTCATATTATACCATGCACAAAAACCTTGAAAACTGTGGAGAGTTGGTTGGGTAGGCAGCTACATCTCAAGGACTCCCTGGGCATCAGTCAGTGGGCAGTGAGCAATTGCACTGTGCATCAGTTGTTTTGTATATATATAATTATCATTACTATTAACATTCTTTTTTCCCTGCTCTCTCCCTTTTCCATCTCGGTAAACAGTTTAAATCTGTCTTAGTAAACAGAACCTACAAGTTCTACTTTGTTTTTTTTTTCTATCCCGTCCCCCACTTCACTCAGGGGTTGGGGCTGAGTGAATGACTGTGCTGAGCCACCTGCTAAGTTAAACCACAATGAGCTTCCAAGCTGTGGTCAATGAATTCATGGAAGGGATGGCATCACATTGAATGCCTCTTTCAACAAGAGGAGGCTTCAGCTCCTTTGTAGAAGGTTACTATTCCTGATCCAACAGGACATCTGAAGACATTCCAAAACTGTATTTTCCTGGGAAAAAAAATTCTTATTTCAGAATGGAATTCAGAATTGCTTTCCACAATAACAGTTTTATACATTCCACAGTCGAAGTTTGTCAGTCTGCTGTCCCTCTCAAGTAATTTTTCTCCCTCAAAGTATCTCCAAACCAATTCTGTTTTTAAAAATACTAAATCAAAATTATTCAAAGCAAAATGCTTGATTTTAGTAACATGCTATTCCACGACACTTTAATTTACTTGTTTTTACCTTTCTAAAAACTCAAAACAAAACCAAATGCATTAGGCTACAGTCCTCAATTAAAGTAGCTCAAAACACTTCTTGAAATATTTCTATATATCAATATACAGAAATTTTGATGGGCTTCTGTATTTCACCCTTGTCAATTTCCTTTGAAATATATTAGTGTAAATCTGGACTACCAGAAACAGTAGGTCCACTATGCCACATGACGATCCCAAGAGTGCTGTGACATGGTTTAACTGCCAGATTTTACCAAAGTAAGTACTTCTACATACTCCTATACCATGTGACAAATACTTGGGTATCCTTCTACAAAAATTGTAGCTGAAAATAACTTGTTCGGTTTTATGAAATAATAATACGGAGTGCTTGAATGTATGCAAACAGAAGCTCAGGTATGTAAATTTGATCTCCCTTAAATGAGAAAGACGTTCCTAAAGGTAAGATGTTCCTTAATTCAATTGTCTGCCCACTGGCAATGTTAACAGTATTAATTTCTAAAGGTGCTAATCATGAACATTTCCCAAATGCACAAGTGAATTTGCATAAATGTTGTACAAGTAAAGCATGCAGCCTCTGCCTTTTAATGGTGTACAGCAGAGACAATGGAAAAAAGAACAAGGGGGACACTGAGTCACACTGACAATTATCCACAATGCATAGAACCTTCCTATAACTATATATATGCCAACTTACATTCTAGAAGATTGACTACATTTTCTTTTTCATATTTTCTACACAAATACACATTAATAAAATGCACATTAAAAAAGTATTTCCATAACATTAGAAGTTGCTAGTTCACATTTTCTTTATACCCTCACACAAGTAAAATAGCTTAAGTAACAAACGATCAAAGACCTAGTCTTATTCTGCTTTTACTAAACCAGCCCCTACCACGTAATGTCTCCTTCTGTAGCCTCTGTAAGTTTAAAAGCTGTCAGTTACTCTTTTTGTAAGACATTGAAAATAAACTCTTTGGTTTTCACCCCTTAAGGTAAACAGTTCACAGTTTGGACTCACCTCAATCATTTTGTAAGTACTTCAACTATTTACCATATGCCTTGTTTCAGCCATCTCTATTTGCATATACACAGGACTGTTTCCGAATAATTAATTCTCTTTTATGCAAAGAAACAAAGAAAAAGCTGACCATAGCCTTGCAGGGGTCTGTTTTTGCTGTTTAGGTTTTACTTCTTTGAAACACAAACACAAACAACACTTGATTAAGAACAAAAGTTATCCAATCTGATTGTGAAGAAGAAAGCAGATGAGGGGCCAGTAATGCACAACTCATAACTTCTCTTCATATTATAATATGTTAGGAGAAAAGTAACTATCTTAGCAAATTTTATTTCTCAAGATAAAGGTGGCGTCACCTCAAAATTAGATATATTTACTCCCAGAACGAAGACAACTTATTTTAAAATATTTTCCAACCCTGATGTTAGACTTTACCTCCTGCCAAGGAAAGCTGCAGATCCCTCCTCCGGATCTGATGGCAGAACACTCTCACTGCAGACACAGTAGCAGAAGAAATCTGAAACCTTTGCAATTAACTACGCAAACTTAACGGAAGGTTTGACAAATATAAATTGACTAAGTCAGAATTATTTTGTTCTATTGATCCAGAACAGTGAGAACCAACAGTGTGAATACAAGATTACAGGCAAGGAAACCAACATTCTTCTCACAGACAAATTTCCATTGGTTTGTACATTATTCATGTAATAGACAAATCAATACTAGGATCAGGTCAGGAACTTCAAACACCATGAAAATGAAATTCATTTAATAAAATAAAACAAACAACTACTTTTTGGTTGGTTTTGTTTTATTTGCTTGCACAATTTAGGTCAAAGGAAGTTCAAAGAAACAACATGCCCATCGTGTACAAGGAGCACATCAGCTCTGTGGAGACAGAGAAAGAAACTGAAAAACTGAAGTGGATGAACTGCAAATCTATCTATACTCTGCTATGCTCAAAGATTTGATGCAAGTAATCATATATTTTTTTGCCACCAGGAAGGATTTCAAAACATTCTTAGCAAGTTGCAGAGTGGAATTGATCCACTGAAAGATTCAGTAGATATGATGGTCAAAAAATATCTGATTGCCTTTCCCATAAAGATAAGAAATTGCATCATCCTTTCAAGGACTAACAGCTACAAGAAATCACTTGCATTTCTGCATATAAAAAAAGACACAAAAAACTTTGTCAAGGAATTACAAAAGAGTCTGAAGATCTGAACTGAAAAGACACTAACATTACCAAACACTGTGACTGCAGATTTTTACAGGGGCAGGGGAGAAGTGATATATACGAAAAACAAATTCTCACACTTCGGGGATGGGCAGAGGGTTGAAAAGATAACACGTGTAAACAAATAACTCAAGGTTAGTACACTGAACTGGAGGAAAGATTTAAAATCTCATGTAAGCTTAACATGAGAAACTGAATAATCTACTGAAAGACTGGACAGCTTTGAATAGAACAGTGTTTCAATTGTAAAACTTGTTCTCCAAATATTCTTGTATGTTCTGGTGATGAAATGTTTGTGAAGCTTTATTTTATATTCAAGTATTTTCTAGTATTAAAATTCCACTAGAGTTTAAGTACATTTTAAAATCAAGTTTCCACATTGTTTATGAATGTACTGTTATGGAAAAACTGCTCTAGAAAGGAACTGCTTTTTATCACTACCACTGGCATGGTCATGATGCTTCATGCATTCATAAAACCATCCATTATAAAAGAGTTATGATATCTTCTAACAGCTAGAATTGTGTGTATTAGACATGTTTAAAAAGAAAGGAGCACAACACTGTGAATACAGCCACTCCAAAAGGGGAAACAAGACTATAATCTGACACGCTACAGTGATGCCACTGTTGGAAGCAGAATATGATACGTACTTTTTATTCTACCTTGTAAGCAAGTAAGTTCGGAAAAATTACTCAGTTGGCAGATGTACAAAATGATATAATATTTCAGCTCCTTTTTCTTCTGCCACTAAGTTGTGATTCAATCTGTCTGCCTTGAAGTACTGTTTGACCATCTGAATGTCAGTGCAAAATCCTCTAGTGACAGGACCTGCCATCAAGAGGGACTCCTTAGAAGGAGAGGGAAGAGCAGGAACAAGCTGAGCCATCCTCTCAGAGAGGAAATAAGATCCTACTCAGAAGCAAGATTCAGATCCACAGGGCCTACATATTTTTAGAAACTGTACTGGTTCCTTGTTTTAATCAGTAAAAGTGAGTATTTTGATCAGGAATCAGAGCAGAAAGATTTTTTTAAGCCTAAACCTTAACCTTAAAAAGAAACATAAATGAATTAAATAAAAAAATGACTTTGAAATCTGTTAACTAAGTAGATATTGCCACTTCAAAGAAAGTTTAATAAGCTTGTTAGAAGATGATAGATTTTTGATTCAGAAGTCAATTTGAAGGTAAGACAGCAATCCTTCAAAATCCATGCCAGGCTAGACAAGAAAGTCAAAAAGGGAAATAACATTACAGACCACTTCAAAAGGCAATGGTAGAGGCAAGAGAAAACCAGAGCAATAGATACTGACTTTATAGGCCTTTACTGAGAATGTTTAGCAGCACCAAGACCTCAACAGCCTCGAGGAGCTTCCTTCAAACTATTTCTTACAATAGCAAAATATCTAATCAAGCATCACTTAAGTACTTCTTACACTTAACAACAATAAAATATCTGAGTCTTTAAATTTCTATTAGCCTAACAACATTTGTAAAGTCTCAGAGAACACATATGTTGTGTCAAAGTTCATAGTTTTCCAAATCAAACTTTTTTTTTTTTTTTTTTTTTTTACTTGTCAATATTCTTGATTTTATTTATTTTTCACACAGCTTGGGCAAAAACTAGTTGGATATACAGTTTAGGTATATTGGCCAATGTGTTCTTTTGCACTGCTTTTTTTCTTTTTTTCCTTTTGAATTACATGTCAGAAAGCAGCTTCTTTGAACTTTATCATTCTCAAAGGACAGCTAGAAGTAAATACTCAAAATGGTTACAACTGAAAGTTACTGGAAAGCTGACTTTATTAAAAAAAATCCAAAGGCATTATCAGAAAGAACATAAGAACAAGAGGAAAAAGATGTCTTTTGAAAAAAAAAAGTGGGTATAACATGAAGAGAACATAGTTTTTTTGTCTGCTCCCTCTTGAATTTTACTGGACTGTACGATAGGCCACCACCAGTGGATGTGACGTGGGCTATCATGGCAATCTATATCTGAAAACACAGACATGCTGCTGGAATAGCATTTCAGTATATGGTTGATATGTTTAAGAAGTTAGCATCTAGAACTTGAGAAAAAGTGCAGCCTGCTCCTCAGGTACAAGGACAAAGGTGTATGGCAACAGTCAGTGCCAGACTTCTATCTCTAAGTGGGCAAAATATCAGCCCAGAAGTTTGGGCAGAATGTATGCAGAACAATAACTGCCAACTTGGAGAAAAGAAGCTTGGATTAATTAAACCTATTTTAAATAATAAAAGAAAAAGAAAATAGCCAGTACTCACATCAGAGTTAAAGCGAAGCTGGCAGACATTACAGGAAATGACTTGCTTCTTCTTTGGGGGAATGGACACTCCGAACGTATGGTTTATGACTGCTTTTTGCACAGGATCCATCTAGAGAACAAACAAGAATCCATTTACAACTTCTCACAGTATATAGTAAAAGAAAAAAACACACCAACATAATGCTGGAAGCCTATTCTTTAATTTTGGATATAAATAAGAAGAGATTTAACAGGTTCAGGAATTGGTAGCCTTATGAAGATCCAATGGAAAAAAAAAAAAAATGCAGCTCCATTGTTGCTGCCACTCTCAGGATACCAAAAATTCCCTTCCCAAATCCTGCACATCCTCCATGCAGGCTTCAATCACATCTGAATTGCAGAGAGCCTCCTGAAAGCCTGCCTGTATCACCTGGTGATTCAACAGACATAATGAAAAACCACTTTTGCCCCCTAAAAAAGTCAGGGTCATTCATTTCTCTCCTCTTGGAGACGTCTTCATGAGATGAGGTCCTTTGGAGGCTCCATTAGGAATTCTGCCTGCCAGGAAAATGATCACAATTCTCCAACACTTCCATATACAGAACTGATGGCAGACCCCATAAAAAGACAAATCCAGAGGAGTAAGCAGAGTGTGTTGGCCCCAGGAAAGGGTACCAGTCACCACAGTTCAGAAAACATTTTGATATTGGAAAAATTGAGATAAATGAAGCACTGAATATATTAGTTGTAAATTTGCCTGAACATTTTCACAAACTGGAAATGATTATATCTAAATGTCAGGACTGCTGCTAGTAATCAGTTTAAAATATCCTCAAGGACAGAGAACTCTGTTAACATGGGAAGATGGGAACAGCACTGGAAGTTATAACTGCTACTGCACTGAGGCCTCGATTAAGCCTAATATTCATGATGCAGTATGGATAAAAAAAATAAAATGAACTTATTAAGTCAAATTTATTGACTGAAACACTGTTTCAATTCACATAAAGTATAACTGGACTGATCTAGCTGAACTGCTTAGAGCAGGAGGCTGGAGCAGGTGACTTCTGAGGTTCCCTCCAACCTCCATCATCCAACAAGCCTCTGTGCACAGTCTTCTACACTTATTTAACATGTGAAATGGATTCTGAAAACAAGAGAGAGAAAATGGCAATCCACAAGAAAAGATAAATGCTCATTTCCCAACCTTGCTTTTAAACCACAAGAGATAATAGTTCAATTCGCTATAAATACGTATTTTTCTGAAGCCTGTCTTGCAGCCACAGTCATGATTTTTCCTTTACAGCACTGTCTTAAGAAAACCTGTCTGTATAATTCTGGATGATACACACCACCTATTTGATACTAAGCTCACTTACAAAAGAAAGAAAGAAAAGTTGAAGATAATGCTTTATTAAAGAATAATAATTGAAAGTTAGCTGCTGCTTCCAGAGTTTCCAAACCTGAGGATCAAGATTGTAATTTTCCCTTGGTATAATATCATGCTTCCAGAGAAACCTGCACTGATGAAGACTTCCTGTACATGCATGCACATGTAGAAGCTCACAAATTTAAGAAACTACTTTATAGCACTATATCTCTAATAATTTGTTATCTAACATTCAACCCTTTTTTGTCTTTTTTTACTGAAGCTAAACAGATTTATTGCCAGATTCTTCTTAAGCCAAACGCATGATTTTGTAAATGTTATTACTAACAAATTTTCTGGATATAATTTCTTATCAGCTTCTGTCTTTAATTCTGGATTTCCTTGCCATCGCCATCAAGGTAAAATATTAAAAGAAGTAATTACAAATGCAAAAAGGCCATTTTGAATGAACTACTGATTTATAAATGAAAACATGTTGTTGCAATTAACATGATAAAGTCTAAAACAAAAACTAAAATAAATATCCTTATTCCTCATTTCAGCTTCTTCTAGAATAAAGTAACAGTCCCACGTTTAAGTTTATCATAACAAAAAAATCAGTTTCTCACAAGTACCACTTATTGCATTCTCCTGCATAATATTGCACAATTACACATGCAGATTAAAAGTTTTTCAGCATTAATTTTATTATAGATCTGCCAGTCAAGATTATAAAATTCATATATTAAAATATTGCTGTGTCATTAGAGAATAGAATTTCTTTCTTTAAATAGAGTACATGCATTGCTTTTCAACTTAACTAGCAATTGGTAGATCAAAACAACTAGAACAAGACAGTAATGCTGAAAAGTACCTCAACCATTTGAAGTGTCTGAGATCAGTGAGAAGAAATAGCCAAAATACCCACTAGCATCTGCAGTCCCATTTAAAAGAAAATCAGCAATACTCAATGAGTCCTCTGTGCGTACCAGATAGCAATCCACAGCGCTAGCATTAGCAGTCATCAGTTCAAAAGCACACAAGGCAGACTATGCACAAAGTCCTAGTTTCAAACAGATGCACAGCACAAGGACAAGCTCCCAAATAGCTTGGCTCACGCTTCCTCCAGACAGTGCCACTCTGGCTCCCCTGGGATCAGTTACTGATCCTGCCCAAACCTGAGCCCTGCACGTTGCCTGGTCACAATTAGAATTCAAGAAGCACAACATTAACAATTAATAGCTTTTAAATATATCTGAAACTAGGGTGGATTACAGGATGCTGGAAAAATTAAAAAGTATCTATGTTAGATGATTAACGCTGCAGGGTAAGCTGATCTCAGATCTCTAAACAAAATTATCCTCTTCACTGCAGGGAGAGAGGGAGCAAATTATTTATTGAGGTATATATTAGGAAATGACGCAGCACACTTGGCGCAGTTGGGAGCAACAGTATTTAAAAAGCAATTCTGTAAAATGGGTTTATTCTAGAAATAATAACTGCAACTAAACAGCCAACACAAATAATAAAATTTTGCACTATGCTATTTCTGTTACGGTGTAATAAACAATCAATAAATAAATGGTTCTAGTAGCCATAACCAAGTTTAACAACTTTTTAGTCTTGTTTTCCTACTACAGTTCATTTAACAAAAAGTTAAATTTAAGACATCTTTCCAACAAAATTAGATATCTTACTATTTTGCAATGAGTCTCCTTATAAAGCCACCTGAACCATTACAGTGAACAAAGATTAACAGAATCTGGACAGGTTTCAGCAGTAATCTTCTCTTTCTTCTTCTGTTTTCCAATTTCACAACATGCAAATGTGAGAGATGTCTACATCCACTGAGGCTGGTGGTAGCGACTTTCAGGGCACTTCAGAAAAGCTGGTGCAGTAACACACAATCCAAAATGATAGAAACACTAAACTCCACTGCACTTCCCCCTAGCCTACCCTCTTCTCCTCTAAACAGCCATATTTAGTTAGCAAGAGAACAAGAACATGAACATATATGCCTTTCCCGCACCTATTTTCATACAATTCATACATTTTCTTCCCAAAATAAGTTTTGCAGAACCAGGAATGCTTTTCCATGTATTTGGCAAATCCCAATGACCTTCTCTTCCATATGCTTTCACCGTCATCTCCTGAATATCAGGAAAAACTCCACACTTTGCACTGAGCTCCATTTCCTACAACCTGCTGTGCCAAGGAACAGTTATTCTTCATTAAGCCTAGTTCCATGCAACTCAATTTTCTATGACCTGTACCACATATCAAGTTAACTATGCATTACTTGATCATTCTACACATGGAAGCTGTCCCATACTTTGGAATATCTTTGCTGTACTTCTTAATTCTACTGTATTAGTACAGATTCCATGAAGCATTTTGAAGAGATGGATAAGAACCATGTACCATATTCAGGGTGGATCAGTAATGAACTCTAAGATGAGTTTTTCATGGAATTACCTATCACAATCACACTCTCAAGTCTTAATGAGAAAAACAAACAAAAAACCAACAGACAAGCTAGGTATTATTTCTAGGCCTTTTTTTTTTTTAAAAAAAAAAAAAAAAAGTTCACATTACTTTGCAAGAAAAGATGGTTTTTATGGTATTGCAAATCCTGAATATTTTCACTAATTTTTATTCAAGTGCAATCTCCAGTTTAAAAGATTGAATAAATGCCAATTTATCTGAGCTGAAGCTTTTGGTGCTTGCCTAGTATCCAGGAGGTTACAGGCAGCCTAATGATAAAGCAGCATGGCTAAATTGCCTTTTCTACCTCATGACTCCTATGCTTTCATTCTACTCCTGGTCCACTTAGCCATTAATTCACACTAAACAAGCATCATACATGCTACTGCAACCACTCCAACAAAAATCTTCATGCTACAGCTATCAATAACAGCATCATAACAGCTATCATAACAGCAGCAATAAAGCCCCTGTTTTATGGCAGTGGAACCTTGGGATCTCCAAATCACAGTGAAGTTTAACGTTGTGACCGGGAATTTATGGCCTATGTTCATTTACCTCTTATCGTAACAACTCTCAGGTCAAACCGAGGGTTGTGTGTTGAGAAGCATTTGTAACAGAATATCAAAGGGTGGCTGTAAGAGATTTAATGGAGTATCACTTAACCACTGGTCATTAAGAAACTTCTGTACAAACACTGAGAGCAGCCTTAAGGCATACTATGCTGTTCTGCTCTCATAAAACAAAATTTTCAACCGTATGTGGAAAAAAACCTGACATTATAATCCAGTGCTTCCCTCTGGCAATCAAGGCAAGCAAATAGTGGCGAATATAAATTACCAATGCAAGACAGCAACTAAAGTTCTGGGATTTTTCCAAACTGCTTGACAATCTACTCATGTGTGTGTCTTTCTAAAAATGATTATTATAAGCAAGCACCTAGGCAAACATCAGTAAACATTCTGCAGATTAGGCCTTCCTGATGTCCTTCTTAGTCAGAAGGCCATGTGCAGACATTCTGTGTTTGTGCTCCAGATGTCAGGAAAGCTGAGCAGCTTGCCATCATACAGAATGGTGATTCACTGAAGCTCACCATAAAATCTGCCATATACACACAGCCTTCTACCACAATGGTGCACATCATGATGATTAATGCAGTTACGGAAGTAAACAGCCATACTCAACAGAGCACATATATAAAATGCCCTCTGTAAAACCAAAAATGGTGTAGTGCAACTTTAGACATGCTTGGCAAACCCAGACTGGTAGAAGTCTGTTCTTTCCATGCTTGTGCTATTTTCATCACAACAGACAATATTTCTCATTGGGCTAATGCTCATGGCAATATACTGTTCAAGTGACCACTATGCTGTTTCACATCTCCTTGCTTTTTTGTATTACTAGGAACACTCAAGGCAGCTCTGCTGATGCATACCACTGATTCTTCTTACAGGAACCCTGCCAACTGCATTTCAGCCCTGCTCACCTAGCGCAGAGTGCATCCCAGAGATGTACCTCTATACGGCAAGCATGCAAACACCACCTCACTCACTGCAATATTTGGAGAGTCAAAAAAATCAGGGAGATGTAAATGATCATAGAATCATTTGAGTTGGAAGGGATCCTTAAAGGCCATCTGGTCCCACTCCCCTGCAATGAACAGGAACACCTACAGCTAGATCGCTGCTCAGAGCCTTGCCCAGCCCGACCTGGACTCTTTGAAACCCATTTCTCCTTGTCCTATCACAAAATAATAACTTAGACAGGGGAGAGCACTTTGCAGATTGTCCACAGCTGATTCAGAGACAAATGTGTAATTAGAACACATAATATTAGAATACAACATAATATTCTTTTGCTGTAATCTTGTGGTCTAAGCAAGGGTTACTTTTAACACTTTCTGCTGATTAACAAACTACAGTCTCTGTTACTGTTCTTGCACATTAGGTATTTGCATACAGTATAAAATTTGGATCTTACTCAAGTCAAACCCAAACTTACACAGGTTGGAATGAGTCCACGACTTTATCAAGAATGTCTACTCTCTCTCTCTCTCTCTCTCTTTAAAATGGAAAAAAAAAAAGTTCTGAGTAGATGCCTTTCCCCAAGTGCAGAAATACATAAGCTTGTACTTCTTGTATCCACTGAGACAAGTCTGACCTCAGGGACTAATCACCCCTCCCTCCCACATGGTTTCCAAAACACAGGAACACTGTACCCTGAACACAAACCTCTCTGAATACAACTCACACTGTTTGTCTCTCCACATCTTGATCAATTTGGCAGCAAGCTCCAGCTTCCCCAAGGAAAACGGTGGTTGTGAGAGCTGTGACCTCTGCACACTATCACTAGTCAAAGAAATCAGCCTGAAGGCATTTTAAAGCAAAACAAAAATTCTGCTGTAATTCACTTGCTAACATGTCAGACACTGCAGATACCCATGAAGAGTTGATGAAATAACAGCTGGTATTTAAATTTAAAAAAAAAAAAAAAAAAAAAAAAAAAAAAAGGAAAGAGAAACCTTTGGAGTTTACATTTCAACATCATTTTTAGTACAAGACGATTAAAAGGGCACCCAGAGCTGGGAACAGCCTTTTACGTCTTAAAAGAGATGAAATATTAATAAATTCACTTTCATCAATTTCCTTTTAGAGGCTACTGTTGAAATAATTTTATTTTTGAAAATTCTACATTATTTCTGCCAACAGACGTGCAGGGCTGGAACCCAGGACTTGGGACATTGATTTTCTGTCTCCTGACAGCAGCAGTTGGGTTCCTCTTCCTTATGCCCAATCCCATGGCATAATGCAGAGTCCCCTGGAGTACTACCTTCTTGTATGTCCTCCTTTAAAGTCTAGCTCAGACAGGAAAATGAAAAAGGAACAACTCTTGATTCTCTCTGTGCTTGTATCTGCAATCACAAAGAATACTGAAAGCACTGTCTACAGTTACTTAAAGACTTGTTTTAGCTTAGAAGAAGCCATTACATCTGATTTCTTTTTTTTTTTTTTAAAAAAAAAAAAAAAAAAGCACGACAATTTTATAGACTAGAGAGCTTCAGCCTTTCCTGTGATGAAGTCTGATAATTTGTGGTCAGCCAGAGCTTAAATTTTAGAGGGGGGCAGAAGGAACAAACATACCACACTTGATTAAAGAGTTTCCAACTAAGATGAATCTATAACATCACAGAGGAAATGATGATAATGATGGAGTATTCCCACAGCTAATATCCACACCTTGCTTTGCCTGTCACAAACCACTCCATCTAGTTGTGTCTCACTCAATTAGACTAAAGGGCACCCTAATGCCTGCATGCATAGGTACTTGTACACTGCAATCAGATCAGCATTTAACCTTCTCTTTGATAAACCAAGTAAGCTGAATTCCTTAAGCCTCTCATTATAAAAGCCTTGATTCATTTGTTAGTTTTTCCTCTGACTCCTCTTCAGATTTTCAATAAGTCACTGAAGTAGGGGCACTAGAAGTGACAACAGTATGGTCAAATATACTCTCTCTTTACCTACTTAATTACATCTTTTTTTTTCTTTTAAAACCAAGAAATGCATTAATCTTCTTGCTTCAGCATCAGTTTGGGAAGCACAGCTCTACATCTTCACTGACAGGCTCATTTATTCATCTGGTGAGCTAACACAAACAATTCTGCTGTACTTTAACCTAGTCGAAGAGAAGCAGCCAGTTGAAGCTCCACACCCGGGAGCCCTGTGCTGAAGCAGAGACTGCTTTCAGTCAGGTTTTCACTTAGAAAATTTAACTCGCAAGAACTCATCTGAACAAGTTCATGAGGCCAAGGATGAAGTCTGGCCTTATTGGTAGATTTTTATTTCTCCTAAACCAGTGCAAAATAGTGGCTTAGACCAACATAAACAAAAATAAAAACATTTATACTGTCTGACTTAAAACCAGGTTCCTTCTGATCTTCTGCTTTTCTGTTCACTCCATCTCTCCATTTTCTAGTTTAAATCAAGAAATTCAAAATTAAAAAAAAAAAGTAACACAAATACTCTAATTTCCCCCTTCCCCTTCTCCCCACATAACATGCATATGCATAGAGATCAAAAGGGAACTGAGAAAATATCTTTTCATTCTTTTTTTTCCGCTGCTATGACTATCCCCTCTGCTCTTCCTTCTCTTCAGCCATGGATATATATACTGCACTGTAAAAATAAACTCTGGTTGAGAAAAGCATAATTAGGAAAGCCTTAAAAACACTTCTCCAAAAATGAAATGCCACTGCTGTTTTAGAAATTACTCTGAAAAAAAAATTAAAATATTTGATGCCTATGGAAAGGCTTAACTCACAGAATAAATTGGTGAGGCACAATTAATTACACAGGTAAAAACTTCTGAATCTGGTCTTATCACAATGATGATACAGATACATAAAAGAACTGAGTTTCCAAATATGCTATTGGACAATGAAGTATTCAGGAAGTTTCTGTTTATAATAGATATAACTCTTAAAATAGTGACAGACGAAATCTGAGAAAAAGAATGAAGTATGAACCCAATGGCTAAATAAATACTTTAGCAATATGACAATTTCCCATCCCTTTGTGACTCTGCTGGCTTCCAGTTTTAACTGTACTTTTATTATTCATCTGTAAAACAGGGATAAAAATATTTTGAACCTCACAAAGAAAGCTGAAAGGTCTAAATAACATGTTTACAGCTATTCAAAATCCTCTGATGGAAGATGCTCTATAACTGCTACTTATTATTAAGGCTGCTGCTATCATTCAGAACACTTGGCTGTGTTAAGTTAAATGAAAAACACCACCAGAAATACATATTGCCTTCAGATGCAGTAAAACTAGTAACATACCCTGAGAGCAAAGCTATTCTTTTTACACTATTACCACCTGACAATAAAATAATCTGAATTGGTAAAACAATAGGAAACATTACCTTCCAATAGAATCATGCCAAAAGACTCAAGCTTAAGATGTAGCAATCAGAAAAGCTTAGATAGTGTGTGAGGTTAGCAAGATTTCTGATTTTTGCTTTCTTCTTTGAGGATGCCCTTAGACCTCACTCTTTTCTTCTTGGAGATCTGCTTTAAGTTTCGCTAGCAGTTTGCCTGCTTCCCGCTTGTTCCAGAATAGCGATATCACTTGAAACTGAGAAGTATCATGTTAGGTAGATCTTAATTTCCTCCAACCATCTGAACCCTGCTAAGAGTTTAGAAGCAAGTACGTAGCCTCAATCAATACTGTGAACAGGAGAGAATAAGGACACAGGAAGCCTGGTCTTCCAAAATGAAATAGTAGATGTTACCTTTCACACATTAAAAATGCATATTTAAAAAGGGGGTAAGTTATATGTACATATGCATTTGAGTAAGTGTATAAAATAGATGAATATAAATGAGAAACGAGACAAACTGAAAATTTCTTAATGTTAGCTGACAACTGTCATCTGCTCTCCACAGTAACAAATAATAGGCTTTCTTCACATAAAAATCAATAATGATGTTTCTGGCTTCAGGGTGTTTTGATCAGTACCAGAAACGACATAACAAGCCTTTACAATTCTCTTGATTAAAAAAAACCTCAACATTTGGTTAAGTCTCTAAAAGAACATTATATTTCTCATCAAACCTGCCCTGAAACAACACAGAATCATAATGTGCTTGTTTTTATTTTTAAATCTAGGTGAATGAGATGCAAAGCAGACTGAAGGACAAACCAGTCTTTTCTAATACATGAACAAGAAAGGCCATTCTCTTTCCATACCCTTCACTTGGGGAAGCATCTGAGCTTTGAATGTCTCCGCTGTGGGACCAGACATGCTGTGATCAGAGCAGACTGGGCTGAAAGCCCAGCTCTTGGAATCAGCCTCACTCTGGCAGCTGAAATGGGCTGGTCACTGCCTCAGACCTGGGCACCAGCAGCAGTCAGGCACGTTAACAGAAGACAGGCCTCATGCTATGACTTGAAATTGCAATGTGCTATTTCTAAATTGTTGTAAAAAAGAGCGTATCTAAATTGAACGGCCAGCAGCTATACCCACATTCAGAGAGTGCAGCAGGCATTAACTCCCAGCTAAATTCTTATCATTTATTAGCTAATAATGAATTCAGTAATCTTTTCTTTCTCCAGGAGATTTTGAGGCAGCTGTGAGCGAGGGCAGAAACACTGAGCAGCCAGCAAGCCACATGAGTAGGTGCTTCTGCATTCATCTGACACTTCAGGAATTCAGATTTTTATTAAGCTGCTCTAGAGTTTTTCTTAGGATAAGAGACCTTGCAATTAGAAACTACCAAGATCTTTATAAATACATGGTGCAATATGTATGTCTTATTTTGCAATTTTGTGACTGTGTGCTATGACAATAGATGTTTTAGTCACAGCTTACTTGCAAAGTATCCTTCAGTAGTCTAACACCTAAAATATGTAAGGCTAACAATCCTGTCCCTTTAAATAGGACTTCCTCATGCTATAAAGACACTTTTAACTTAAGTAAGGAATTCAATGATGACCAAGGCTTTTTAGTCATTCCCTGTGCTGACTGGGAGAAGGAAGAAATAATGGCAGAGGTCTCAGGGAGACTAATTCCCAGCTTTCTAGGAAGGCAGATGAAACATGCAGCCAAGCACTAGATATTCTGGAGGATCTGGGATCTGAATGCAGAAACTGCTAGGACTCCTCTGCAGAAATTGCAGTTCTGTAAGGAATAAGACTGCTGAACTAATTATGCATATGCACAAGTCTCCATTGTTCAGGCTTTATTATGGAATTTCAGAGCCTCTGCCCTCTTCACCAGTAAATACCTCAGAAAACATGGTCTCTTTTTCCTTCCTCTTAGTAACACGTACCAGGCTAATTCTTCATGTTGCAGTTCAGTGATTCTGACTAAGATCTGGAAAACATAAACTGTGCAGATTCCAGAATAACTAAAAGTGAAGGAGGAGAATTTCAAAGTACTCCACAAAGGAGCAGACGAAAATCTGAAGTGCTCTGTGTTCCTGCACTATGAGGCTAATAAAATGTTAGTAAGAAAAATAGTCATCTCTTGGTTTAAAACAAAACATTCAGCTACTCCACAACTTTCAAGTTCATTGCTTAAATTTCTTTTCTGTGTTGTCAGTCAATGAGAATAAGAATCACATAATCATAGAATCATTAAGGTTGGAAAAGACCACTGGGATTACCAACTCCAACCATCAACTTATCACCACCATGCACCTTAACCCATAGCTCTCTGTGCCACATCCCTTTTCTTGGACACCTCCAAGGATGGTCACCCCAGCACTTCTCTGGGTAGCCTGTTCCAGTGCCTCACCACTCCTTCCTGAGAAGAAATTTTTCCTAATATCCAACCAGAAAGGTATTGCTGTTATGAAATTTCATATGTTCTCTGGAACATTTCTTAGGGAGATAAACAGAGCAGGCCCTGCTCCCTTAGCACTGTACAGAGGGGAGAAGGGGAATTGAGGGCCCATGGACAGGCTGCATGGGAACAGGGGACAGCAGGCAATGAGCTGGCATCTCTGTCATCTGACTGCACCTCTAATCCACTCCTCCTGTGCAAAAGACTGAGCTCTGGAGCATGCTCTGGCATGGCAGTAAAGCACTAAAGGGCTGATATTCAGATCCCACAAGGGAAACTGAAAGATGCCGCACTTCAGTGCAGACCAGAAGCAGGAGAGGCTCCTGGTGTGGGGCAAGGAGCCATCAATATAAGGCACTGTGTTCTGATTTGCTTGATAGGGGGTCCTTCAAATTTCAGGGAGAGCAAATGAGAACTAAAGAGGTAGAAACTGAAAATGAGGAACATAATTGAAAATGCAGGAGAGGAAAGAGCAAATTAGTCTCTGCTGGTACTCTTGGGGACAGGCCAGGGATAGTTAGTCCAGGCGAGGTTAATGATGGAGAAAAGACAGAGATATCTGACCACATTACCAGTCAGCTCCTCCTTCTTTTCCTAGCCCATTCCAGCTGGCTCACTTTCCCTGGCAGATGTGATATACTTCTCGTTCACTTTGCAGTGGAGACCTGAAGTCTAATGCAAAGACTCAGCAGAGCCCTCTGCTTGAAGAACAGGCACTGAAGCAGCAACAGGGTCACGTTAACCATGATGAGAGTACAAATGGGCATTTAAAAACCAATCCTGGTCTAGCTAGATGGGACATATCTTGCTAATGTGAATGCTACAAGAGATAGTATAATCTTTGATTACCCCTGGGGCCATAACAAACTTAGAAGGAAGCATAAGAATTGCTGATTATTTTCGGTGATGATAGAATCTCAGAAGTTGCTGATATCGCTTTTGTGCAGACTGACAGGTCCCTGGCTGTACTGTTTTGACTGAATTTGAATCATGCAGTGCTGGTCTCATTTCAGGACAAGGTAGAATGTATAGCTTTCAGATTTTTTTTTCTGAGGTCTATATATCCCTTAAAGGGAGATGCAGGCAACAATCATTTAGTTTGCTTTGTGAGATAATTTCTTGCTTTCAACCACTTTAGCACATGTACAGTGATAATTGTCTGTGTTGTAACCACAACACATTTTTCCTCATTCGGTCCACAAGATGAATGACATTAGAAAATGAATCAGGAAGAAGAAGAATACAAAGGATGAAGCCATGTGGTGAAAGCCAGGGTGCATAAAATTCAAGATTACACTATAACAGATGCACAGTAGAGGGACCTAATTAAAACTGCTCAGTAACGTTAGCTTTGATTTTCACTAACTGTATGTATTTGACTTTGAAGAGTCACAGATCTTAAAATGTAATCAACAAACAAGAAGTTACATGGTAAGGAACCACTGAAGTCATTTTTGCATGCTAAATAAGTGTATTTATCAATACCCTTTTGCAATACATGCTTTCCAAATTGGAGGTACAAGTCTGGGAACTTCCTACGAAGTTGGATCAACTTCTGCAACAAACAAAACTATTTTAAGTAATACCAGTTCAAAATTTGATTCAAATTCTGCATTTTAGGCAGAGAGGTATGAGTAAAGCTTACAAAACTTGGTGCCAGAACTAGCATTCCGTCCCCTTTGTATCTGCTGCTGCAATGCTTCTGAGAGTGTTCTTTTGTGCAGCAACTCATGTTCAGGCAGTGACAGTCTGGTCACACCTGTTCTGCTCTGATAAAAACAATTTGCGGGTGCTCTGAGAAGGCCAGAAAGAACAGAGCACCTGTTCTGCAAAACCTCACTGCTTGGAGTCCTTTGTTCTGCACTCAGAAACTGAACCATTCAAACAAAAAGGCCTCCTTACTAAGGAATAACGGAATGTATCCAAAAGAATCAGTACAAACATTCCCTCCCTAATTTGTCCTATATAATAAGCAAGTCCCAAAGAACAAACAAAAATTTACTTGGAATACAAATAGATAATACTATTGTTTTCATGAGAAACAAAGTAGAGGCATCTTAAAGTAAATCTCACAATTGCATCAAGAAAGTAAGTTACACCTGGGGTAGTCTTTCCTTTCAAAAAGAATAAGACTTCTCAGCTTTTGTCTGAAAGCATGCCATGCAGAGAGAATCAAGCAATCAGAATACGTTCACAAACAAAATGGGGACACAAACGTTTCATCCATATTGCCACAGGTGTTTTCAGAATTGAAAACTGTTAATAACATAAAAAAGGGCTTACCTGAGATTTATGTTTCCATCTAGAAGAGAACTGATTTTGGAAACATGGTAGGGGTGCTCCTTTAAATAGGTTTCTAGTTCATATAATTTACCTCAGTTTTCCTACTGTTAATTATCATGCAAAACTCTTAAGATTTCATCAGAAACCACCTTCTGATAGAGCTTAAATAAACATCTCTGATGCAAAGAAGACATTGAAGATGAGAAAAAGAAATGTCTCAATGAATACACACAAAGATGAACATTTACATGCGCTAGCATTCTTCTCAGCCCTACCAAAGGGGAAGAGACTTGGCGTTGTGCACCATAGGTGTCACCATCTATAGTCCCTGACAAGGTCTCTCATGAAAGATTAATCTGTAGGGCAACTAATGGTTTTGGGGGCAGGCAGAAGGGCAGAGGTGTTATTCTAATGCTCTGCTTTTGCACAGGAAGAAATAAGAAGGCACTTCTGAAGATATACAAATGAGGGGTCAGGTAGGTTTTGATTCTGTTTGAATTTAATTTGGAAAAGTGATTTTGACAATTTTTACATTATCTCCACACACCTATTTGTATTCACAGTGAAAAAAAAACCACGAGCATTGAAACCTATTTCCAAAGGTTGTGCTAAGTTAAAAAGAAAAGATGTGTGTGACAGCTGGTGTTCACTGTGCCTGTCAGAAGATAACCATTAATAATTTAGTTTTTTCCAATGAGCTTTAAAGTCCATCATAAAAGACTATTAAGGAAAATCAATACCTACAAGATAAATGGCAAAGTCCATGAATCAGAAATAGGACAGTACTTAAATACTGTTCCTCCAAAAGGAGAATTTAAAAATGTGGTGTCTGGGGTGCATAACAGTGTGATTTTGAATAATTGCCAAGAATTTCAAGGGAGGAAGTAGAAAATATTTGCCACTGGCCACAGGGTTCTCTTTTAAAACCCACAGAAGTTTGGAGAAAAGTGACAGGTGTGAAAGATAAAGATTCTAGAAAACAGGCAAGTGGAATGTAATCTAGATAAATGTAAGGTAGCGTTTATAAACAAAAACAGCCAAAATATCAAAATTAATCTGCCTCTAGAGGCTACCGCAAGTCAGAAATTCAATAATACCACCAAAACCAAATAATGGTTGACTACAACTACAGCTTCCTCAAAGGAAAGGTTCTGTGAGACATTACATACAGTTCTGTGAAAATGCACAGCTATAATACCAGTGCAACTAGAAAACAGGCAAATCAATAACCAAATTCTCAAATGTATAGATGAGGGATAATGAATGTGAATTGCATCATGCCCAGGAGATGAGACACTCCTATTTTAGAATTCTAGAATTGTATTGAGTTTTGGCTTCTGGTCTTTTAACGTAGTTGGATTTGTATCTTTCCTCTCTTTGGACGCGTGCATGTGCCTGTACCACCCACATCAGTACGCATGTACAACATCATGTTAGGCTGCTGACATTTGACAGAAGCTGGCTGATACATTACCTCACAAGTATTGCACAGAACCATGAGCTGTAGCACAAGACTTACTTGCAAGTGAGGAAGAAAAATAAATCCTCTTGCTGTACTAACTTGAAGCAGAAGGCCAGTTAGCAAAGGAAGAGAGTAGTGGTGGTTCAGCTGACCACAGCCTGTGGGTGGTGGCAATACCCCCCTTCCCCACAACAGTGACAGTCACAGTGCTCTATGGTTCAGGGGCCAGTCATGGATCAACAAATCACATTCACTGACTCAGCAGAAATGACTTACAGCAATTTTTTTCCTGTCGATGTTAACTAACTGGTTGCCAACTCATTCCACACTGACTTATCTCCACACACAGAAACAGGACTGGCAGCATGCAAAATGGTGGCTTTGGTGCATTTGATGTGTTTAAGTCAATGGAGCACCTGAGCCTTACCTGTCACTGTTTTTTCCCTTTAACATCAGCTTTTTTTTTTTTTTTTTTTTTTTTTTTTTTTTTTTTTTACATTTCATGGAAAAGCATACACTCCGGCAAAAGCTCAAAATGATTCCATCACTCATTAAAACTCAACCATGGGGCTTTTTCAGTGTGCAAACAACAATCCCACAGGCCAGGTCTGTGGCCCACGTACAGCAAAAAGGTTGCGAACAGCATGAGATCGTCACACAAGGGAGCAGTAACCAGCACAGCACAGAGTTCTGTATGTCAACTTCAATACTGGATGTTAGAACTGACTTGGAAAGCATTACACTGAAACTAAGTGTGGAATACCTTTACTTACTGTGTTAAAATTTGGGAAGAATCCAACAGCAGAGCTGCTGTCCACAGGGAAGGACATAAAGGGTTTGATATCCAGGGAAGGCTGCATCATCAAGGTAGGTGCACGCACAAGGGTGGGAAGTGCAGTAGTGCCTGCCAAGAGCAAACAAAACCAGCAATTCATAGTATTCTCCTTTCCACATTACACACAGCATAGCTATCTCTTGCTGACACAACCTCCACGAATAAATAGCGCATGGAGGTAATAAAGTAGCTCTGCAGGAGTTAATATCATTAAAAGAAACCTATTTCCACATTCTACAGATGAGGCAGAGTGCTCTCCTATGGCCATGGATGCTCGGACGCTGAAGAGGAGACATATGGTGTATAAATCACCCTGGCAGGTAGAATAAATCCCTCCTAAAGCTGAACAATTCTTCCGTGCCAAAAAGACCAGGATGGGAGCCCATGGAAGTCAGATGCTTTTGCAATTCCTGGTTGCCTATTAGATCAGCTAGTGCAGGCAGTACATGAGAGCTGAAATCCAGAAGTCTGTTTCCAAATAGCAAGTTTGTTTTTCCTTCTGATGGCTTCTGTAGCTATCAGGTACTGCACAAACATCATTTCACTTAAGATTTAAAATAATGCCTTTTGTATTAGGTGGCAATACAAATATTAGAAAACAAACAAATAAACAGCAGTCAACACACACAAAATCAATTCTTTACATGTAATGAAAAAAGAAAAACAACATTTTTCTAATTGGAGCATAGCACTTTCCCTCCAAATATGGGCTTTGCAGGAATGTACTTGCTGGAGTTGTTACACTTGAGCATCACCCCCTCAACAAGGCCCCAAAGGAACACAAAGGCACAGATGTCCAAACATTCGTTTACAACTAGCTATCTGCCCTATCCACACAATGGTGTGCCTAGCACACTGCTTCCAGCTCTGCCTATGGAGTGTTTTATTTTCCCTGAAATCATGCAAAATAGATTTCAAACAATATCTTCCTCCTGAAATAGAAAACGAGAAAAAAAAAATTCAGATTCTTCTTCCTGGGTCAAATAAATAATTCAACACAGACTGGAGCAGAGACTGGAACACAAGTCTCCCTGGTCTTTACAGGAGGTTGAGTCATTCTCTGCCTTTCCCCCAGGCCCCCCCCGACAGAATTTCTCCATCATTACCTCCCTCTCCTGCTCACAGTGGCCAGCACATCAGCCAGCAGCATAACAGTCCTCGGGGGAGCTTCTTTGGTCTCAAGCAGAGCCGACACAGTAACTAAGCTTTTTCTCACAGAAGTTGCCTGAGCTTTTTAAACACAGTCAGGAGGGGGAGGGAGGAGGAAAAGCAAACCAAACAGTTTTCCCTCTCTTCTCCCACAAAATCAAATTGTTTGTATCTGTTTGCAAGATGCCAGGCAATCCGTGTGGGCTGCTGAAGAACCAGTCTTCCATTAACATCTCCCTTTCTCTCTGTTAAGGATAGGAAAAATTCGAGGCAGAGAAATTTTCCTCTTTCTTCATCTCATCATCCTGCCTCCATGGACATGATTTCAAATCCATTCTCTGGTATCTGAGAGAGAAGCAGAGCACAGAAGCCAGATGGGTCTGCATGAATTTACTGGATAGCCAGACACTTAGAACTAGCCCTGAGCTCAAATTCTGTAGGTGCTGGAAACACAGACAATTTGATCACAGCTGTAGCATAATAAATGCAATATTCTAGTCTAGCAGATGAGGAACAGGCTATCATCTATTTTCTGTTTCTTCTACAAAGGGTGAGGAAAGCAGAAGGGTGGGTCATTGACAACTGTGAAGAGAGAACTGGACACCCTCCCAGCTGAGCTAGGCAAGAAAGGAAAAATATGTTCGAGATACACTATTGGAAAATATTTTCTTTCTTCTGTTATCTCAATACTTTCATAAACGTAAGCTTTAAAAGTCCTTAGGTGAGTTAAACTCTGTGTTCTGACCCTGCATGAGCCTCTGCAACTTGATGACTCGGGCTCAGTTAATTAAGTCAAAGCTTATTCAAGTAGAGTCACAAATGTCAAAAAGCTTAAGGCTGCCTAAGATGCCCATAGTTCCTACTTCATATCCATAAAGAAAAAAATGAAAATAGAAATGCATCAACAGGAAAGCAGTGTCTCCAAGGATTTAGCCATAGAAAATATCTTCAACTGCAAAAATGATGATTATTTCCACTAGCTTGTTCTGAAACAGTAGCTTTACATAATTTAGGTTTGAGCTGTACTCAAACAGCAGCTATACTGTATTCAATTACCTAAAGTCCACAGAGTACAGTCAAACTTCTACAAATTTCTTTTTAAAGTTCAGAAGCAATTAAGATCCACAGAGTTAATGAAAGACCTGTCCTCTCTTTGCATATGAAGCTATGGTTATTTTCACTATATTTTACAAAAAAAAAACCAACAAACAAAACGAACAAACAACAAACAGCAACAACATAGTTAACTTGTCACTGAAGTTTAAAATTAGAGTTAAGCTGAGTTTCTGATGCTGTCTTTAACTGAGGTATAGAAAAATGTTGCCATAAAAATTTTTAAAATTAGAAAACAGTCAGCATCCAATAAGATAGCAATCCTCTTTGTATTCCTCATCTGGGCAGAGACCACTACAGACACTTCTGAAATCTGCCCTCAGCTTTGCAGATCATGGTGCTTCTGCTGCCAGAACAATACAAGTTCAAACTAGGATACATTCAGAGTCCATATGAAATAGAAAATGTACACACCTACTGGACTGATTAGTGGAGGCACTGATAACAAGAAATTCGTTCACTTCCGTTTTGCAGTTTGCTACTGCTACTACTGCCAAACAAATACCAGTGGTCCAATTGGACTGAAGTTGTATTTTCAGAACCACATTTGGAAGCCTCTGGAAGAATGACTAGGTAAAGACGACTCAAACTACAGGAGGGAGCACTTCATGGCAATCATCCTATTAAACAGAACAGAACCCACGTTCCACTGGTATTACATCCAAATGCCAAATAGATTCTTACCATCACTCCACCAGATCTGTATGGAGACCTGAGCTAAGCTGGAATGCTGGCACAAGAAAGATGGAGCTGACAAGCTTCATTATAATCATAAATTTAACAGATGTTTACCATTTCATTAGCATTTTAATGATAAAGACAATTTACCATGTCAAACACAGGTTGTTTTAAATACTTGTGAATCTTTGGCATAAATAACTGATATTTCTTGTAAATTCATTTATTCATTTCAAGTTTGAAATTTATAAACATTATTTTATCTCTTTTTTTAAAAAAATAAATAAATAAAAGAAACTACCTTCAACTCTGAGTGCCACTGCAGGAGTTACCTCTGCACAGGGCATGCAAGCAGCAGACTACCAAATCCTCAATTGTTCTTTTTTAGTGTTGCATAAGAGGGGGAAAAGCAGGCTTTCATGTGAGCAGATGACTCAAAATGTCTCATTTTGTGCAGGAGGACAGTAGTGTCAGAGGCACACATCATCATGGCTTGTAGTCATTGCTCATCCTTTCCAAGCAGGTGAGGTGTTGATTTCAGCAAAACACAAGAGCACAACTGCTCAAACTTGAAAGCATATTCTTGAAAAGCATTCACTACAGGCCACTACAGAGAAATCCAAAGCCATAGTCAATTCCCTCTTCTCTTTTATCACCTCGAGACGTTTCTACATTTCTTTAGTCCTTGGATCCAAGTAGTCCAAACTCAAGACAGGAACAATGGGAGAGTAACTAATGTGCAATTGAGACTGAATGATAGTATCCCGTTGACAATCTGCATCCATTTCAGATTGCACATGGTCACCTTTAACATATGACCCAACACAGTATTAGGAGATCAACAGGATCTCATCTCTTAACATCCACCACTACCTACAACAGTTAAAGTTAAGAAGCGTCAGTATAGAGGCAGACCATGCAGGCTTGAATCACCTGACCTTTTTTGGCTATGCGGAGCTATGACCTCCTAGATCAATGCATAGTAGTCTCACCCAGACAGAATCTAAGAACAACTAAGGGAATGGGTGAGTTCTGAGCTCTCTCCTCCCTTGACCTTTTTAAAGTAGCATTTTGCAGGCACCACTTTGAGCCAAAGGTATCCTTTCAAGAGGGGTGGCAACTTGTCCCTTTGGTTTTGCACATACTGGCTGAATTCATTACCTACTGCTACCACACTAAGCACAGTCACTGCGCTTTTAGACTTCACACTGTCATCTCAATTTACAGCCTTTTCCTTCAACATTCCAGAAGACTTAAGACCAGACAGGGCATGTTTGAAACATTTCAGGGAACAGTTCTGGGAGAATTTTGCATGCATAATCTTTTTCTGGATACCCACAGCTTTCAGTACAGTTTATTAATTTTGTCAGTGCAAGTTTTGAATATTGTCAGAAATACTTATTCAACATGAGACTCAAAAACAGTTTTATAAGCAGCTTAGAGCCTAGAGGTAGTACCTAGGCTTTCATATCAAATAAAACTCTCTTCAGCTCTATTGCCTGTGCTTTGCAAAAAACACAAAACAAACAAACCCAACACATGCTTTTATGCAGTTTTATGGGAATATGTGCACAATGGGATTATATGTTTAAAAAAAAATAGAAGCAACGCCTAGCTAGAGAAACGAACCCCATAAAAAAACATCATCAGAAATATTGCTTAGGATCTGATGCCCCCATTCCATCTTCTCCAGGCACGTTCACTGGGACTATTTCACCGTAAATGACAGGTAAGACTGGTTGATTGCAAGTAATCACATCTTCTAGTTTAGGTATGTACATGACATGTTAGGTGCTGTGATTACAGATATCTCCCTACACTGAACAATATAAATATTAATCTTTTTTGCTACCCAACGTTATTGGTTCAAAGGATTCAGGAACTTTCTTTTTCGTTATTTTAGACAAGATATGCGTGAGCATTACAGAGTGCCATGTGTTCCTGCTCATTCTTAAAATAAACTGCTAAAACAACATTAAGCCTGTGTGAAGTAATTTTGATTTTCTGAAAAACGGGTGATATAAAAATGTTTTAAGTAAAAGCTATCCTATAATATCATTAATAATAGTTATGAACATTAAAACAAACTCTCCTCTTAAATACAAAACAAGGTAAATAAACATAGCACATCAGTAATTTTTTTTTTTTCCAGAATTCAGTAGAACAAATATTGCTTTCTTGCAATGTGAAATTATGATAACTGAGACTTCTGATAGGGGTTTTAGTCTGTTGAAAGTAAAGCAGTAAAGGAGAGATAAGGCTGCTCATTCAATAGTTTCCTAATTGGCAAATTAACACAATTATATGAAATATTCACTACCCAGACAATGCAACTTATTTTTTAAAAATACACTGAAGTAGAACCCCGGTATGTATGAGATAAAGGCAAAGCCCTCCTTTGACAATAAGAAAAATGCTAAGAACTTCTGCATCCCCAGGGCAACACATAAACTAGCTCATTAATGAATGAGGATGCAGGTCCTTTGGGGTTGAAATGGTGATCACAAGAGCTAGCTACTCATGAATCTTTTAAAGCTTGGGGAGTGCACTGAATTCATACTTAGATGTTATTCAGAAACTGAGGGACCAGTCAGACCTTGCATGGACTCATTACCCACCTTAAACAGCATAAGTCATACATGTCTGGCAGCTAACAACAGGTACAATTCTCAAATCTGTTTTTTTTGTTGTTGATGGTTGGGTTTTCTGTTTTGTTTTTTTGTTTGTTTGTTTGTTTTGTTTTTATTTTTTATTTTTTTAGAAACTACAAGGAAAGGCAGCAAGAGCTGGTGTAGGGCTGATGGCTATTCAACAGCATTAAGGAAGAGCCACTCTGCACAAGCATCTTAACACAAGTTATGAGAAAGCAGTAGCCCGAGTCTAATCTCACAGAGCAACATCTGGATACAAAATGACACACCAAATATTTTCATTCCAGTCTGAGTTTATTTTTTCAGTGGTTGCTTCAAAAAACCCAAAGGCATTTAATGCAACTTCACTGCAACATACAAAATTGCCTGTATATTGTACAGTTCAAGCTCTTCATGCTTAAGTATTACTTATCTAAACCAAGTCAGATTATAGAAATAACTCTCCCCCTACAAATTGTGATTTCCAGTATGCTATAAGTTAGTATTTCCATTATTATTTCAAAATAACTGTATTATCAAGACATGCTGGCAATTCAGTGTGATCCTTTTGAAAAAATCAGACAGTGTGAAATAAAATATTTCTACTTTTCAAATACATGTAGGATTCCACCAGTTAGATCAGTACCAAAAATTAATTGAAACCTGATGCTGCTGAAATGAATGGATTTTCTGCCACTTCATAAACCCAAAAAGTCAGCTATTATTTACTTATCTAGCGTTGATAACTATACATACTCCGTTTGCAGTCAGAAAAGTATAGCTATGTATTGCAAGTATTTTTTCAAAAGGATTGTAAAAATAAAAACAAACATGCAAAGCAAGAAAATCCTCATTAGACCAGACCCCTCCTCAATAAAATACTAGGGACTGACCTTGAATCACTTTAATGTTTATGAATTTTTAATATTTCTCTAATTGCTCTCCATTTCCAGTGCTTTATGATTAAAGGATGTTCATTTCAATAATGACAATGTAGACTACATATTGTAGTCTATGCATGTACTTGATACGAAGGAAATAATAGAAAAGCTGATATTTGAAACCTCTATTATAATAATGTTAATTTTCAATAGAAATAAATATTTATTCCTCTAATCTCTACAGTTAGTACATCAGAATCATAGAGAACAAATATCGATGTTTACACACAGCGAGGGCATAGAAAAAACCGAAAAGTGTAATTTCACACACTATTTTAAAGACAAGTAGATCAAAATAGATCAAGAAAATCTTACTCTCCTTGCAGTCATACTGCATTTATAACAGTTTGAAATTACAACTGGAATCCCTGTGGGTTTTGTGCAAAAGACAGCAGAACAGATGGAATGAGCAGGTAAGTCCAATTATTAGAAACAGAACAGACTACCCTGCATTTTCCTTAAATAACTGTTGCAATTATCAGCTCCTAACATTTGGAAGAGCCCTGTTCTTCCTCAGGTTGGCAGAATGTGTGACTCACACCACTGCCCTCTTTCTCCTTTAGCCACCCCTCTTCCCTGTACACTTGCAAGCTGAGAAAAGAAAAGCTTGTGCAATGCCCAGCTTAAATTTTACAGCACCTGTGCTACCTTATTCCACACACATTTTGCAGTACAGAAACGAATTCTAGAAGCATTAGACTGGTATCAAAGCGTGATTGTTGGTTCTGGCTTCTTGCAAAGCCTAAGAATTAGACAAATTAAGGAATATCCTTTACTATATTCAGAAGAAGTATTCTGGCTGCCGTAGAACAACAATCTTATTATTTATAGATACTATAGAAATATTTGTCATTAGTTTTTAAAAGAGCTAAGTCTCTTCTTATAAACTTCTAAACCAATCAAGGTGAATTTTTCAACTAGAAAGCAGAGTGGCACATTACCACTTCACATTGTTTCGTTTAGCAAGTCAGATTTTATTCTAAACAAACAGTGACAGCTATAAATAAACACAGTACTTTTGCATGCACTGAAGTTAGCTGGAGCTTCACAATCTACTCCAGTTTATTTGTCCTGGGAACCCCTGTGTTGCTCATCCCTCTTCCTCGGGTGCCCACAGCTGGATCAGCTCTGTGCTTCCTCTGCTACTACTTGGTTCTGGGAAGTGCTGCTTTAGAGTGGCTTGCTCTTATGAAGTTGTCCAAGTATGATAAAAAAACAGCTGCATCTTTTTCAGCTCTCCATTCGCTTGCCATCCATATTAACATATCTTTCTGAAAACCTGAAGATCACTTTTTTTTTTTTTTCCTCTCCATTTGTTCACATCAGATGCCTCCCCTTGCCTTTTCCACTCCCCCAACGCAAAATAAATCAGAAAGAATTTTTTTGCTTTTCTGCTGCTATCCTCAATAAAAAATATAAAATCACCACAAGCCTACTGAAGCCACAATCTTGCCTGGACCATGAGACAACTTCCATTTCAGCCTCTGTGCTGACTTCTTTTTTTTAAAATGCATATTCTTGATGCATCAGGCCTGCACGTGCCCCAGGATGAAGCAGTGCACTCCATTCCCTCTCTGATTAACACACAGGCACAGCAACCAACATGTACCATCAGCTTACTGCCATATCAATACAAAAAAGCAACTGCTTTTTCCTCTTCAGGAGTCTGTAGGGACTGAGATTTGATGACAAGCAACCCATTAAAGACAATTACCTTTACCTAGACTATGAAAAGTATCAGGAAAGAATACAGAAGTGTCTTTTGACTTAACACCTTTCTTTACAAAATGAAGTGTCTCTATCAAGAAACAGCTACAAAAATGACCCAGTTTACATTATAAATTCCCTTGCATTGGGATAAAAACTAGTTGCAGTTAGCTTACTAAAGAGCGAGTTCCCTCCTCTGCACTTCTCATATCATCTGATTTCCCAAAATCCAACATTTTTTAAAATCCTGAATTCCAACACCAATACACTCAGCCTCAGTGTAGTCTTTTCTTCTGGAGGCCCTGAGTTGCTATCCATTGGCAACAAACATGGCAATCAGAGGGAGTGCTGCTGGGTGACGGTTTTGTTATTGCTCAAAGCCATCACAGCTTATCTTCTACAGTTGGGGTAATGTCTGCAGTTCTATATGAAATCATTTTATGTCTGCAGTTGGCTTCTTTCTCCTTATTCCACTTTAGTACTCCAACAAAGCAGCTCAGCAAAAAATATAATAGGGGATCCAGATCCATATGCATTGTCACAGCTGTGTCTAATCATTTAACCCCTTTAGACAATTTCTAACTCTCTTAAAAGAGCTCTTAGCTCAGAGAATTTAACGCTTCATTTGCTTTTCCCACCTATTACACAATCACCTCTAGAACATTCAGCTACCTGAATTGTTTCTTGTTTTCCTTCTCTAAGTACTTCTATTGACACAGCTCCCTAAACGTCCTTCAGATACAAGACTACAAACAGGTCATTTGGGCTCTTTAAACTGTTTGCTGTGGAAACCAGGCTCACTGAACGAAATTAAGGTGTGTTTGTTGCTTTAAATAAAGGTATTCAGTGTTTCAGAAAATTCAAAAGGAATTTGAACATTCAAAGCATCTCCCATCGACCCAGAGAGTCACAATTTCAGTCATGCTCTCCCTTTTATTTGCTATCATTTTCATACTACGGCAGTTACTTTTAGAGGAACCATAATCCAAGTGAGAAAGACTATGAGGCAATGAGACAGGGAACAAAAGTGGAATTTAAAGCTTTCATAATATTGTCCATGTAGCCTACAATAAACACAATTTTAACTGCTCTGCCAAAGCACAGGGCATGCTGCATAAAAGCATCTGTCCAAAAAAGGTCAACTTGGTAACACTACTAGGAAGATTTACTAGACTTAAATTAAACTGTGCATGAGTATAAGTGATATAATAATCCTTTTTACAAAACTGAAGAAAATCCCTTCTTAAAAGTAGTTTAAAGAAAACAAAAAACAACTTCATAATTTCCTAGTTAACACTACAGAAGGGAAAACGTTTCTCTCTCCTGAACTTGTCCAGCTCTCCTTGGTGCTCTAACTAAAGAAACAAGAAAGTCTCAGAGGATTTCCTGAAGGACTTTGCTTCTCTCTTCATCAGATGCCCTGCTGTACCGCCCTCTGCTCAGAGCCCATGCTTCTACAAGCCAAAGCAACGGGCATGTCAAAACTGCTTCTTGAGCTCTAGGAATTACCAGCATCCTGTTATACTGTAAATAGAAACAAAAAGCCCAGATTTCATCCTACTCAAGAAACCAGAAGCCAGACACATTTCTACTTCTCACACCTAAAAAGACAACAACGGTGCTTTAGAATGTGAAACGAGGACAAGAGTTGCATTGCTGACCAAAGTTTATGCCATTTTTAAATGGAAGAAAAATGCTACAGATCACCAGAGACTTACAGTATTCAGAAGCTGCAGAGCTTTCACTGAGACCACTCAACCATGAATTATTTCAGCAAAACAAAGGCATAAAACAGACCGAGTTGTCCCACAAAGGCTTCCCGCTGCTAATTGGTGTCACGATTCTTACCTCAGTGCCTAAGGCTACAGCCCACCTCCACAGCAGCATTTAAACACACCCAGCATGAGATTCAGAGATAAATAATCCTTGCAGTTAGGCACGGTGCATTGGTAATGCTAGGTGCTGCGAGACACTGGGCAACCAACAAGTCCAAACAAATCAGGGCTGCTGTAATTGTATGCTTAGCTTTAATTACCCTCGAGGACACTGTTTGCAACTTGACTCCAGAGGAAAGGCAGCCTACTGTTGACATCACCAGATCAAATATAACCTAAAAGACTGACAAGAGGCATTTCAGCAGCTCATTTCCTATTATTGTTCTTAAAACTAAGCTTGGGGATTACAGCTTTAGAAGGCTAGCTGTCTGCTGCAGAGCTGTATCTTTTAAATAAATTCTTCTTTTATATTATTGTTTTTAAAAGAGATGGTGTCTTGCTCGAGTGTTTGAAAAAGTTCATAAAAGAGGACCTTGGAGAGCAGGGTTACGGAGACACTGAAGAGTCACGAGATTCAGAAGATCAGAGCCCTCAAATCCTGACCCTGCTGTATTAAGGTACACTACTATACTTATTCATCAGTCCTGACTTAGAGAATAAGTAAAAAAATCCAAAAAATCATTAAACTACAGTACACAGTACCTAGCCTGAGGAGAAATAAAGGCAACAGATTTATAACTAACAGATTTGGTAGCACAAATCATCACATCAGTGGCCTTACTGAATATTAATTAGTGTAATTAGTAACTGCCATTTGAGTAGGAAAGCAGCACTGCACCAGGCTTGCCTGGGCTGGGTCGTAGAGTTTCAATGCTGTTATATTTTCAAAGACTGTATGATACGAACTTGGGAACTCTCCCCTCAGTTACATTCAGAGACCCAAGGAATAACATAAAAAAGCTGTATTTAAGAAAACGTTTCAGTAAAATTAATTAGATTGGACCAAAGAAAAAAACTTGTTTGGTGGGAAGGTGGAAGTCAATGTCAAAAAAGCATGAAAGCAGATTTATGAAGACTGCCATGCAGCTTGCAGCTCTACTCATGACCACACTTGAGCAGGCTGGGCAGCCCCACCTGCTCCCACTCCCAGCTCCTCCCTTAAGCTGGCACAGAGAGTCCCAGCATCTATAAACAAACCAGCAACAAACCAAGAAAAGAGAAATATGCTTTCAGCCAGACCTTTGAGCTGGTCAAACCGAACCAAAGCCATCCAAAGAAAGCAGTGAGACCGGGGTGGACAAAAAGAAAAATGAAGAATGTTGTGAGCACTGATGCCTCTCATCCATGCCCAGACTCAACCAAACTGACCCTCAGCTTCCTGGAAGTGTAGCAGACAAATTTCATGCCTGTCACACTGTGTTTCTGGTTCTCTCTCTCAGGATAGCATCCATCTAACAGGGCAGTGTTATATCACTTTCAGCTTGTGCTACACAGCAATCCTCACCTGAATTCACAGAGCAATGAGCCCTGCTCACCTGCCTTTCTAGTTATTGTTCAGCTCCTGCTCCCCTTTGTTTGCTTTGGCATAAACTTACTTGCCTGCTTCTTCAAAGAGAAGATAATAGATTGGTTCTTAAACTCATGTTTGGCCCTTCTCCTCTTTCAAAAACACTGTGAAACCATGAGGTCTTTTTTAGTGTTCTGGGACTTCTCAGTGTCTTCACAACAGTAAAATCTCTGAGATTTCCATTAATGCAAGTATCCTTATGCAGCATTTGTCAGAACATTTAAGATCTCAGTTCATCAAAACACTAACTTGTTCCTACATAGCAATCTCACCCTTTCATCACTTGTAGTAAGCCATGTTAACAGAATCACTCTTTTTAACACCAGCAGTGCAAAAACACCACATAATTCCATCTTCTTTGCTTCTTCCAGCATTTACAGAATAACAATCCATCCTTCTCCTTGCTATTCTGTAAGTATTGCGAGTGCAGTTACAGAACGATTTCTTAAAGTTTGATGCTTCTCATTTCTTGCTTTTAAATTTTTTTTTTTTTTTTTTTTTTATTTTGTACTTTACATTCACATTACTTTTCTTCTTTCACCCTCTATAATTTGAACTACCTCCCCTTTCCTATCTCCACATAGGCTCCTAGTGCTTCACAGCAGAAAGAGCTTAGGTTTAGTCCAGCTTTCCCGGCTACACTTCCTGATAGTTTGCACTGGCACTTATACTAAGGAGTCTTCAAAAGAAGTTCCAAACTTTTTCAGTATGTGTGATAAAAGCTGCATGATTAGCATGAAGGAAAGTCAAGCAAGATGACTATTCTGTTTTTAAGCATATAAAGAATATGACCTCATCTCATTTCTATAACAGGTTTTCGCTATCTTAAAGCATAATATTTCACTCTGACTTTAAAAGTTATAATCCTTAATTTTTTGTTTCCTCAATTCTAATGAACTAGGCAGATGTTGCAGTATACAAGCTTCAGCCTACCTCCAGGAAAAGGTAGAAGTATTTCTCTTGTCCATTTCTTTCCTAACCTCAGGCTACGTAGTAAGGTAAATATCAAGCCTATAATTCTGAGAAGATTGGAGCAATCTACATCTTTACATTGTTTCTCCTCCATCCTGAACTATACCTCTTCTGTTTTAAGAATGTGACTGTGTTCCCAATCACTGAGCTTTGAATTCACATATATACCTTTTTCCTCAATTCTCTTGACTGCCATGCAGATTTACCCTTGCTTCGTACTTATTTATTGGTTAGACTGAAATAACAGAAAACTTGTGTATTGAAGGCAATACACATTAGATACTGAGAAACCCAAAAATCATACCTCTGTGCTTTTCCCTTTTAATGCAGGTATTTGCTATTGTGAAGAAAAAAAAAAAAGGGGGGGGGGGAAACAAAATTGCTGGAAAAACTTATAGCCCTAGAGGTACAATGTGCAATGCACAGAACTCCAGCAAATGGTCCAAGCTTGCATCTGTCACCCTGGTGTGAATCCATTATCGTTCCTTTTAAGAGCACAGCCTCACTGGGATTAGCAGCAGTGCAAGTGTGAGATCTGGCCGATTAACATCGCCAGGAGGGGCGCTGCGTAGACACAACAACTGCCAGGTCAGATGCTACAAACTTTCACAGCGCAAAGGAGTAATAGAAGGAGTGACCAAGGTATTTGTTATCAGACTGATACTACATTAAAAACTTCTACACGCCCTTCATAGACTAATGTTCTCCTTAAGTTGCTACACAAAGAAACCCAGTAAATATGTGGAACAGCAAATGGAAAGAGGCAAATAATTATCACACCACACAGGCCGTAGCATCTGCAGTGAGGGGGCCAGAATAGCCAACAGCCTGCAGAAAGGATCACAGCCCACCCTCCTATCACCACACATTCTGCACGAAACACTGCACCCATCTCGCACATAACTGTCACAGAAGCATGCTCAATTGGGCAAGAGAAGTTTGCAAAGACAGGGATGACAGACTGGCTCCTTAGCAAAGGTCCAGTTTCAAACATTCCTGTGAATATGGCAGTCATGGCTTCACAGCTGCCCACATTCCACAATGGGTTGAAAATATGCCATATGTTTCTGCAGCAGAACAGTCAATCTGAGTGAAGCCATGCTGCAGAATACACTCCATCAGCAGAATCCAATCCAAGAGGCTAATCCAGGAGTGAGGGATGATTAATAAGTAGGCTCTGAACAGGCCTTTTTAGAAGTACTCACTGGAGCCCATACTTTCAGCATGGACATCCTCAAACAGTTAGCATAAACAACCCTTCTCCACCTCCACTGATGGTATGTACCGTACCCCCTTGGGAGTTTGCATTGCTCTCCAGAATTTTCAAAGCTGTTCTTTGGATAGATTTGATATACAAGTTTCTGTAAAAATTGTTTTTAACTATAGTATATGCCATCCAGCACAGGAGGAAATCAGGGAAATGAATTTGCCATTAACATGCTTTTATGTGCTCTAATTAGAAAAATCATAATAGCTCAAGTAGCTTTGTAACCCAATAGAAAGCACAGAAGTGACAGCAAAGCAGCAACATCATAGGCTGTAAGCAAGGATTTACTCAAATACAACAGGCACAAAACAAAAGGAAAGGAGCAGCTTATCTTCAAAAGGCTGCAGAGTAGACAGGAATCTCCAGTGAGATACCCTTGCTTCCACTGCCAACCCTTAAATGAGGTCTGGGAAGAGGTGGATCCTGGTTCCATCCCTTCTGGTCACTGAGTGCATTGCATACAACTGAGCTCCCCTGGGTTGTCCCTGCCTTCCCACCACGTGCTCAATCACTGGTTCAAGCCTTGATTTAGCATTTCTGCTAAAAGCTTCAAAAATAAAACTAAGTAAAAATCCTTAAGTATTTAAGAAAATGTAGTCAGAGTGCGGAAGAGAACAGGAAAGAACAAATCTATTTTTCAGTAACAGAATGTTTACAATACAGAGAAGTATTCTACGCCTACCCCCTAAAGAAGCAGCATGTATTAATTTTTTTTGTTGTTACTTTGCTTTGTTTTAAGTGAGAAACTACTTAACTACAGATTTTGCAAAGACAATTTATACCTTATGCAGAAATGCCTATTTCTACACCACTTTTTCCCAGCACATGAATTTCAAACATGTTCTATTGAACACTTCAGAAAGTTACACAAGACAAAAATGAGTCATGCAAGGTGAAATTTAATCCTCAGACGTCTTTTCTATTACTGAAAGCAGAAATGTATGTAGCATATTTTAAAACCCTTATGGAGAGTACATTTGAATAGAAGTCAGTGACCAACAACTGAATTAAAAACAAACAAAAACTTTTGTCTTTAGACAGCACTGCTGCAAGAATAGAAAGAAAAACATTATTTCCCTTCCCCCCCCAAATTTAATAGCACTGATTGCAACAATGAAGAAAGATCAAGATTCTACAACAAAAAATGAGGAAATACATCTAATGATCCATTCTAAATTCATTCCCAATGTCAACTGAGAAGTGCTCATCTTATGGGGTGGGGTCCCACATGCAGCACTGTGTTTAAATCTGGGCACCCATGACAAGGGAAAGGAAGAATGAACTTAAGCAGGGAATACGAAGAAATCATAAGAGCACCTGGATTCCAGCATAGTCAGAACAGAAAAATTTCAACTAATTTTGTGACTGTAAATCTTCATGCCTATAACAACAGGGGTTTGGGTACGATGAGCTTTGTTCAATACTTCTATTCCTGTATGTGCATATTCAAGCATAACAATAGAAGAAATCTGTAAATCAATTTAAAACCAACTGCTCTTCGTGTGCTGGGATAGATTATAGATCAATGAATTAATCCAGCAGGCAGCATTTCAGAACACAAATAAGACAAAATAACACAAAAAGTGCAGAAAATAAAAATATCCTGGACATCGAAAAGGTTTTTATGATGACAATTTTTGGCACATAATGAGAATTATGAAAAAATATAGTAGAAACAATTGTACATGCTTCCAAATAATACTTGAGTTTCAAGAGTGAAGTACTGACCTGTTAGAATGGCAATGAAAGATTAGGAGGAAGAAACCCAACTTCCTCCTCTGCACAAAACCATTATGCATGAATCCTCATGACCTGGCAACAACAACTTAAGGGACAAAGCTCAGAGTAGCAAAATATACGTTCCATGAAGGAAAGCATTATCACTCACTTGATGAAGATGCTTATTATGTTAAGTAGCAAGCGCCTCTTCACATAAAAAGGATTTACAAATTGAAATGACGGATATAAGAATCAAGCTCCAGAAATTCTAGCAAATATAAACAGTGAGATAGTAACAATGCACAACTAAGAGAGGCAAAGGGCAATGCAGGCTATCTGAAAGACTAGCAAAGAGTTGTGAAAGTTTGGAGATTAGAGAGAACTGAAGGAAAAGGATATAACTGGAAAAGAAGCCAATGAAACTCACCAGGTTTGAACATCGGGGGAAGTTTTCTTAACACCAACATTGTTCTGAGTCATACTTAGTGCTCACCATGGCACTCCTTTTGAGCTGAAGCAGACTGTGAAAATAACCTCCCCAAAGAACCTAGGAATCTCAACAGCACACAAGATGGTATCCAGACTGAATAAAACAACGTTGTATGTATAGCAGAAGCAACATCTTATGGACGAGGTTAGATGACCAGCAATGAGTACAGTGATTGCATCCATTAAAGACAAGTTGCAACAAAGATATTTACAGCTAGTGTAATATACTTTTTTTTGTCTTTAAGTATAAACATGGTCTTAATTGATTTTAAGGGGGCTGCTCCTTCAGACAGTTTTATCAAATTTCTCAATGAGAAATCAACACAAAGAAATTTAACAAAAGCAAACTAAAGCACAAACATATGCTATGAGCACTGTTATGCAGTGGATTTTATTCTGTTCAGTCCACAGCAAAAAACTGGGCCCTTTCTGCTGAAACAAGATTGCTAAAAGCTTGGCAAAATACGAAACCATGTCTTTTTTCTTTTCACAGAGAAAAAGTTTTCAGTTCAATGGGAAATAGGAGCACTTATTTCTGCCTGAAATTTTCATGTTTTTCTGTGGTATTTGCATTTTTCTTCAGTTTACATGCAGAGAACAGTATAAACACTATATAAGAATCATTCTAAGAATTATGTACCAACTCCTGCAAACAATTAAAGCAGAAAAGTTTTCCGTATTTACTTTTCTGCCTGATCTTGTTGTTGACAACTGAACGTTTTAATAGTGCTCAATAGTCATTGCAAATTCTGGGAAAAGAAGGTTGCTAAGCTTCCCTCTCATACTGAAGGTGGAATTTTCCACTTTGTATAAATACTATTTTTGTCAAATTTGTAAGAGTCCTGCTGCCACTATCCATGAAATGGAAAGTTCCACAAAGTAATGGAACTGGGAACTTTTGTTCATGGGACATTTATTTTCATATCAAGAACAAACAAGCACCATAGTCATGAGCAGGACTTCTTATCTGAGCAGTAAATAAAAAAAATCACAAGTTTATTCCCAAGCATAAGTTCTGTCTCATTTCAAATTTTAATTTTCCACAGTGCACTTCTATCTAAGTTCATGATAACACACCATGACAGCTGCTAGTTGTCATACCCCTGACATCTACCATAACGATCTGCTTCCATACAAAATGTTGAGAGCTACATCAGTGAAAGCAGAGAGAGCTTTCATTTAGGAACATTAAGATTTGATTTCCTTGATGAAGGAGGGAAGATTCAGGTTGGATGTTAGGGGGAAGTTCTTTACGAGGAGAGTGGTTAGGCCCTGGAACGGGCTGCCCAGGGAGGTTGTGGATGCCCCGTCCCTGGACGTGTTCAAGGCCAGATTGGACGGGGTCCTGGGCAACCTGATCTAAATGTGTATGTTTGGTGGCCCTGCTAGGCAGGGGGGTTGGAACTACATGATCCTTGAGGTCCCTTCCAACCCGGGTGATTCTGTGATTCTGTGATTCTGTGATTCTGTGATTTGTGTTAGTTGCAACAAAGGAAGATATCCGTCCAAGAATTTATATTTTTTCCAGGGTGACTAACAACTTTCAGCACATTACCTCTGGATATGTCAAAGCATTTTGATTAAAACCCCATCACTAGACACTAGACAGAATGTCAAGAGTTCAGCCAATCTACATACATAAAATGAAACCTTCTAATAATTTGTAAGAATTCTACCTTAAACCTATGGCATCAGTCAAGCTGTACACCACTATAAAAAGCACTCAGGACACAGGGAAAATAATTGAAGTTAAAAACCAGCAGAAGAGAGTCTGCTAGTGACTCCATAGGATTTAGTGCATTTTCATTGCATGCGAGTAGCTCAAAAATAAAAGAACAAAAAAATAAAATAAATCAGATGTTTGAAAGGTCATGGTGAACTATAAAGAGGCAACCATTATAAACAACAAAAATCCATAATGCGTCTCTACTTTAAAAGAAGGGTCAGCCAGACTAGGTAGGCTTGCTATTTACCCTGCAAATATTACATAGGGATAAGTATCAAGATCTTGCTTACAGCCTGGAACTTCAATTACATGAAAAAAACCACAGGAAAATAATACAATTGGTTATATTTACTAACTATACAGATTAATTGATGGAGTTACAAATACTGTTTTGGGATTTCAAAGTTCACCCTTCAATAGCAACTAGATAATGAGAGATCTGCTCTAACTCTGGTGAAAGCAATACAGACATGTGGTCTGTCTTCACTGAAAGTCTGGAAACCCACTTCTCAAAGTCTTGCTCACACTGATAAAGTTAGTGACAAAAGTATAAACACATATTTGACTTGCAAAGAAAAAAAAGGTTCATTGGTGACACATCATAGGAAAATGAATCGTTTGCTTCCTTCAATTTCAGAAGAAGACTGGATTTAGGAAAAAGAAAGCTTTGTTTATAGGCTGAGCAAATTTGTTAGGGAATCAGATTTAACAAAGAACATGTCAGAATGGAAATGCTCCCTGGAAGATTCAAACAAAGAGGATAGCACTGCAGTGGGGTGTAAAATGTCACTGTGAGACCAAGCATAGTACTGAGCCTGAAGTGATAGTGATTTAAAGCCAGTGCAGCTCGGCTTGGGGCCAGCCTGCAGCCAGAGGCCCTCAGTTGCTCCAGGCACACACACGACAGATGTGCAGGCATTCCTGGCACTAATACATATCTACTTGTCTTGTTTAGGAAGCAAAATAGGTACAGAGAAGCTGCTACTACTTTGGTTATTATCTGTCTGCAAATGGAGCCTGCCAATCTCAGGTGCAGTTGTTTTCCCATCTCTCATGGAAATAAAAGTAATTTTATTAAGCATCCTGGCAAAAATAGTCTCATACTTCCATCAGCTCATCTCAATTAATCTCATCAAAAGCAGGGGAGCAGGTTTGTCTACGTTCATTCCAATCTCATTTGGATTCCCCCATTCTGTCTCCTCTCTCTTATTGCTCTCAGACAGCTGAACACACCTGCCAGAGGAACAAGTAGGTGGCAGTTCTTTACCCTGATGTCCAACTTCCATAGGCTGAAAGTAAAAATGCAGAAATCTTGCCACTTCTGAACTTCCTTGCAGTGCCCTTCAGCTGACAGTCATGGACTACATGGCTTAGAGTTACACTTTAATTAGAGTTTTAAGAAAGTCTAACATAACTGGTAACTTTAAAATACTGGTTATTTCATTTGAATTACATACATGCTTCAGATGCACCCACAGACTTTCAAAACCAAAAGCTGCTCAGAAAGATTTTGCAACTGAGACAAATGAAAACAAATAAAGAAACTGAGCTTGTTGAGCAGAAAATGAGACACTGACAGCCCTGAATTTTTTCTTTTATGAGCATTCCATCTCAACATACCACAAAACAGCAATAACAACAACGAAATCCCCCACATCAACAAGAAAGAAAACATGCAAGAAACATACTTTCCCTCATACGGAAAGGAGAGGCTGAGAGCTGGATGTGTTTCATACTGTGAACATGCAAAATTATTTGAATAAAACACATTTTAAAATATATTCATGTTGTTGTTTCAGGGAAAGAAAGATGTATCTGCAGTCATGAGCAATTAAGGACAACATGTATACCTGCCCACTTATCTGCAGTTTAAAACAGATGGTATTTCACAGTGTCACTGACTGAAGCTGTTCTGTTTATCCATGTGCAGAGAGGGCTTATTGATGCCATCAAGTCAAAAAGAAACAGCTCCAAGAAACAGCTGGGTGCAGTCTCCACCTTCCACCTTTCCCGTAGAGCAGAAAGGCCTGCTTTTATATTAGACAGCTCAAACAATCAGGAAACCCTACATTGAAGAACTGAGGCGACATCTTCACAAAATGCAGAGCTTTAACATGATACACCAACCTGGAGAAAGCAGCATTCAAATCCAGATAATTTAAGAGTCCAGAAGGTATTTTGTTACGTACTATATTGACAGAGTTCATATATATTAAAGGGCAGAATTTTCACAGTACAACCCACCACCAATACTTCAAAGAGACTTGTCAAGTGCTGGACACAAACTACTTTAAAGGATATGATTTCCTTTTCACTAATTCGTCTGTCACAACATTTGTTTGAGAACAGATTTGCTCATTCAGTATCTCTCAACTACATGGAAACTAATTCCAGTTCTCTCAGCTCTAACATCAAGCACCTTTCTTACAATCATTCCCTTCTGAGCTGGTTTCCAGCACTAGTCGCAGTCCAATTTTCTCATGGTTCTTTCTCCAGAAATGATTTTCTCTTCTATATATCAGTAAAATACCCAAGCTTCTGGAATCACAGGGTTAAGTTCAAAAACTGATAATCATTTCTTTTTATTTTACTTGAAAGAAAACCATTGCCTTTTTTCTATATGCTTCATTTTTCAGATCAGCACTGAAGCCTGATGAGAACAATAACTTAACTTCTACCTTCTTTAGGAGCCTTATTCTCTATTCCAGCAACAAACTGAGCAGAAACCTTGAGATCACATCTCGAGATGGCACACGTTGTGTATACAACGAGCACGCAACTCATGCTATTACAGAAGGTAAACCACAGTTCCCCGTTGAACTTTGAAACAATACCTTATGCATAATGTATAAAATCTGCAAGTTGCATCAAACTTACTTTCTGGTACGCTTTAAAATGATTTAAAATGTCATATGCAATACTTCTGCCATAGGTGGCATATCTATTACTGCTGCATGTGACCCCACATTGGCATCCATTTTGTTGCTATCAACAATCACTTGAGCATTACAGATTTTTTGGCTGACAACATCACCTACTGCTTTGTTGTTACTTTTAAAGTTGCCATGGAGACAAAAGAACAACTGAATAGCAAAAGCTTAAGAAATATTTATTCTTCAGGAACAAAATTCTACTTGCCAACATGGAGTCTCAGGGTTTGATGGAAGCTGTAATAAACAGTAAATTTTGAATCAAAGCCTTGCTTAAAATGAAAAGGGACAAGACAAAAGAAGAGTTGCATTTCTTCCTACCTACCCCAATTCTACTGTCAATGAACCGATATTGAGGAAATTACTTCCTTGCTGTGGCAAGAGGAATCTCACGGGAAAACTTGCCTCCTGCCCAGTATCCTCAAGAGTAGGATAGTAGCTGTACAGAGCTTGCCTTACTTTCTCTCCAGTTTCCTCTGTGCTGCAAGTAATCTCAAAATGGGAAGGAATAAGGGAGTCCTATATTTCATCTTCCTCACAAACTCAATTAAATTGCTGTTCCATTAAGAGACACAACACAAGCCACAAAAAAAACACAAATCAAGGATCCTCTTTGAATTAATTCCCCTAGTCACACAGTCCTGTTTTTCGTCTAGCACATCCCTTCCTAAACAGAGCACATCTAGAAGCTCAGACAAACAGCTGAGTCCTGCTGCTCTCTGCCCATAATCCCTAAACGCACATAACTGTACAACTGATGTGAACTGTGCATGCCTAGCCGTTGGATACTTGGCTCCTTTCAGATTCCTGTCCTAGACATACAATTCCTCCTACTCCCTGCAGCTCCTGAGCAGACTGAGTACAAGGGATCAAAATGAGCATCACCTGAAGCCTCTTTGACCTAAAGTCTTGTTGCTAGTTAGTCTGAAAACTTTTGTAGATCTTATAAGCAGAAGAATATTGCTGGTTTCATACAGCATATCAGCGGCAATCAGTAGCCAAACATGCAGCTGTCACTGACAGCTGAATGAATATTTTCCTATACAAGAAGTTTCCCTCCCACCCGCCTGACAGCCAGTACTTGGCAATGCGTCCCCTTTCCCGACACCCCAAAGGCAGCAGGAACACAAACCCTGCTCCCTGGGACTGCAGCCCGATCCTTTTCCAACAACAGGAGCAGCACTGGCTCCTCAATCATCCGCTTCATGAAGTTTGAGGACTGATTTGCCCCTTCCCATGATGTGCAAAGATAGCAGTCAGGAGGAAGTATTTTAGAAAGAGAGTAGGTGGTAGGAGATAATGAGGAGAAAGACTGGGAAAAAGACATTTCTTTCTCTTTCTTTACCAGATATCCTCACTGAAAGACACCTGTATAGCCTTTCCTGTAATTGTTCCGTCTCTGTCCTCCATGCCTTGCTCCCCACAGCCCTGACACCACTCCTTGCTCCCCCAGCTTTCAGAGCCTCCTGCAAACCCACAGCTTTCATCAGCCCTGCCCCTATGCCAGGACATATGCTGCTGACATCAGGAACAACACTTCAAACTGGGGATTATCATCCTTTATTTGCGTTAGACAAAATCTGCTTTTGTTAAGATGCCTTGAGTTGACTTTGGAGCTCAGAGAATTTAATGTTAATATATGAAAGAACATGCATGTTCTGACAGCAGAGGCTTGTTTCTCTAGCTTGGGAGTTTACAGCTGAGTTTCTAATTTGACAAACCAAATTAGAAACATTGATCCTAGTTTTACAAATTCTCTGATCTACAGCAATGATGTTCAATGTGGAAATAAAATTCTGAAATACCATTGCTTTTTAGTTCTTTAAAGCAAATACTTTTCTATTACTTGAGGGAGAAGAAGAAAGACAACGGGGAAATAAATTGTTATTACAGTTGTTTAACTTCATCTCAGACACCTGTCTGCAATCCTAAGATCTGAAGGATACAATGCAAATGATCACAACTACGAAGAAAAATGAAAACATGAGTGACTTCATCAAAAAGATGGTGAGACTGAACTTTCCACATACTGCTGGCCCACTCTCAGGGGTTGCACTGTACAACCTTGGTTTTGCCTAAGCAGGTCCTGTTCCAGTTAGAGAGAGATTGCACAGCTCAGACAAGTCATCTTGGCAGATACTGGGCAAGAAAGAAACAACCTTCATAACAACTTGTTTAGAGACATAACCAACCCAAAACCAACATGCTGGCTTAAGGCTCCAAGCAGAAAAATAAGAGTCCATCACACTGTTCCTGATAAGTTGCCAAGCCCAGCTCCACATTTCTTAGGTTAGCGATGCACATAGGGGATAAATTCACCAACAAAATGATGTAGTTTCTGGTCCTTGTACACCTTAATCCAAGTCTGAATGAAAAGCAAAGAAGTTCACTTATTATGAAACAAGGTAAAATTCAAAAGTGAGAAAAGAAAAAAAGACTGCTTTCTCAGACGAAATGTGAGTTTTGCTTTCAAATCAGTAATGACAACTAAATTTGAAAAAAAAAAACCAACAAAACAAAACAGAAAATTAATGCTCTGAAATAGACAGCTGTCTTTCAGTGAAAGAGTTTGTTTAAGATTTCAGCTCCTATACCTCTTTATTAAATATATTTAAAAAGAAGACCAATAACTGAGCTAACTTGGGTAGTGGGAGAAGAATACTCAGACTACTCAAGTACAGAAAAAGAAAAGCATTTATGGCAACACAAGTGAAGTTCAAAAGTAGAAAGTATCAGAAAGGATCCAAGCAAGTCAAGAAAATGAAGAACAATGCAGAAAATGGCAAACACACACACAGATAATTGAGAAATTTCCAGCAATAAAAACAGTAAGGACAGACCTCACCTGTATCTTGCTGAGTTAGCACATTTCACTGAGTAAGGCACAGTGAGAAAGAATTTCTCCATGGTATGAAGGTACACAGACCTGGAAAGCCTTTCCCCTGTGGGGTCTGGCATCAAGGAGCCATACTGCTGCTCAGAGCCATGGGTTTGTGCAGAGCTTGGTACAGCTGTTAGAGCATCCATGCATTGGCCTTGCCACACCACACCTTAAGAAACCCCGCTGCCTTCAACTAAGTCCATTTCTCATTCTTCTATTTCTCATGGTGGTGGTAAGTATTCCAGATGCAATTTATTAGCACTTTTTTTTTCCTCAGAGGTCAACATCAAGCAATGGTTCCTGGTTTCTTAGGGTATGACAGTATCAAGAGGGTTTTTAAAATTCTTACGAAAGGTCTTAAAATTCTCCCTGGATTTCTATGTGTAATTGGCAGTATTATATAATTTTTAAGTACTGGATGACTCACAATTGCATATACAATACTGACTTTATAAAAACTTTTTTATGCTTCTTAATATTTGTTACACTTTCATTGCTCTAAGGGCTTAGGATTTCAATCCCCGATGTTTGGATTTAAAAGTAGGAATTCCTCTCTTTCATGTAGAAGTCTTTCCTTTGTTTAATTTCAAAAAGCAAAGACAGTGCTAAGATCATTTTTGTTAGAGTTGCATAACTACCTCTCAAAGCACTCCTCAAATAGCTGTAACAGAAGGATTTTCCAAATCTTACAACTAGCCCTTCAACTAAGAGGCAAAATAAATCCCTATGCTTACAGACTCAGCATGTTAAACGTGGATGAACAATTTCTATGTAGACCTATTAGAAAGTTTGTTTGCACTTTTTTTTTTTTTTTTAATGTATTTAGCAAACTCTTCCATTCCCCAAAACCTGATTGCTTCTTTTAACTCAAAGAACTACTTAGACTTTATAACATGCCTCTGAAATACTAGGGCTACTACTATAGTGATTTTGAAGAAGTCTTCATTTTCAATTTAATTGGATTCTGGGATATGAAAAAAAAACCAACCAAACAAACCTGCTAGTCTGTCATTTTTGTTTGCTTGTTTGTTTCACTGTTATTAAGTTGTAATAGGATCCTACTCCTTTCATTATCTTATACCATATATCAATGTTCGAACTTGAACAAGAATTCAAAAAGTAAAATGACACTGTTATTAGTATCCCACCAGCAGCTAAAAGAGGAAGCTGACACCCCTTTACAGCTGCTCCAAGCAAGCATTTGGCTTAAAGAACTTTCATGTAATCTAAGAAGTATTCAAAGCACCAAGCATGCACAGAATATACCACTAGAAGTAATTGCAAGGTTATTGTATACAGAAAACCATGAATAACCAAGTGACAGAACACCATGTGTCATGTTTATGAGTCCAGCAACTAGGGCAGGAACAATCACCTAAATCAATCACAGGGAAAGCAGCATTCAAGAGGTATTTATGAGTTTCCTAGATATTCTAAAATGTCTGGAATCTCAGACCAACTTGGAAATTCAAAATTTTATTTATGTTAGTATGACCACTAATAACAACAACAGAGCACTGTTTCTACTGCTATTTCTAGGATTGATTTAGAAGAAAATTAGCATATGTAGGTAGTGTAGTGTACTTGCAGCACAAACATTTGAAAAGGAAATTCTGTAAGCAAAGAATGTTCCTTAGTTTGTTACTCTGCGGCATAATTATGGGTGATGAGATGGAAGAAATGAATGGTATTCCTAAGAATGAATATTGGGAAAACCAGCAAGACAACCTGACCAATAAAGAAAAAGGAGAATGGTAGGAAAGATAAGCTTAGGACTTCCACAAAAAGATCAGAAAATAATGAAGATGGTGAGGGGAGCCTGTTTTCAGCTGTTTTGAGACCAGTTTCATTTGTGTTTCAGTATTATGTCTAGTATTAAGCTATCAAATGTATTTTTAATGTGATAGTTACCATAATTTTAAAATTTAAAGAGCATGGAGCCATGAAGTGACCTTGTAGTCTTCACAATTGCTGAATTTAAAGTATATCATTTACTACAGATTGCATTCAGTGAAATCTGATCAATTTCCTTTTACAGCTAGAGTTGTACTTAATAAGAAACCACTCATCACTCCTGGAGGCCTTCTTGGCACTCAAGCTACAGAAACAAACAGAAAGCCACCTCCCTTATATATATATATATATTTATTTTTAAACTTTACATTTAAATCTGACAAAAATCATATCTTGTGGATTTCTGAGCCTACTTCTATTCTCACAAATGCTCACATCCATGAGATTTTCACTAGCATCACAGGATTTCCTCCAGTGAAACAAACAAAACAGCAAAAATTTGAATGCACCACTCAGAAGATCATTCCAGATGAAGCCAGTGTCCCACAGCAGACTGTTCTGCAGTACAGGCACCTGATACACTATAGAGGAGCTGATTAGCCTCATGTTTTTAAGCACATCAGAAATGCAGTACATAACTTCAGAGACCAACTCTTCATTCCACTGTAGCGAGTGGCAGAATTTCCCAACAAAACCAGAATTAGAAGCTAACAGTTTAATGGTAATGAATTATATTGAATAAACATCTTGTAGAACTCAGTAGCTTAACTTATCATATCCTGTCACACGGTTTAAACTATAAGGGCACTGGTAAAAAGAGAGGGATACTGCGCTCTTCATCTCCAAATATTTTCTGTATCTTTTACTGTTTGAACAGATACTCTGTCAGTGACATCAAAGTCCCACAGGCATAGAAATTACTTTTTTTCAGTAAAACCATAAGATTGAATATCTAGCCTTATTCTTCAATCTTTTTAAAAGCTTTGAACACTTTGAATTAGTCTCCCTTTATGTCTGTAGTGTCCTTAGTTTCTTATAGCCCTAAGCATGCTTGAAGTCAAGTCTCTCTTTGCACCTTCAGTGGCATCCCTATTCCACTCTTGACTTTATCTTGTCCTTTTTTTTTTCCCCCCAGCAGCCCCACTGCTCCCATAATGTTCTCCCTACAGGTTCTGACATCTTTGCCCTTCCTCAGCTTCAGGCAGCACAGTTTAAAAAAAAAAAAAATTCTCTGCAAAGAGATGATTCTCTCAAAATATATATTTAGTCAAGTAGATTTTCTTGTTAGCCCCTGGTATTGATTCACTCCTACCCAAAGATTAATAGCTAAATTGCAAAGTACATATCCCTAACAAATCCTCTATTTATAAATAAACACTTTTTCCCCTTTAGTCCTATAGAATTCTGGGACTACCTGAAAGAAAACAGCCTACCACTTGGATTAAAGTAAATGAAGCTTCTTTCTTGTGCAAGAACATGGGAAAGGAGACAACAATAAATATATGAAAACCTTTATCTCTGGACATTTTCTTCCATGATAAATTCATGAATTATTATGAGGTTGTTGTTGTTTGTTTTATTTCTTTTGGACTCACAGCCTTCTTTTTGTAAGTGATTAAATCTTTGTAGTTCCTACATTAATGTCTTATAGCTAAACTAACATTTGTCCATTAAATGGGACAAATTAATCTTTGCTGTCAGCCCCAATTTTTCTATGATTTACTCATACATGCAATACTTTGGCTCTGCATCAGGACGTAACTCACGTAGACTGTAGGGCTGCTTTGCTACTAATGTCAGGAGGTTGGCAGTAGCCTTTCAAAGAACTTTTCAGAGCTATTTTTAGACCTATTACTGACATCTCTACCTAAGTTTCAGCTGTGCCACCACGACATGATGACAAACAATAATATATGGTAACTCAAGTCACTAAAGAGCAGCTGTTGATATCAACAAACTGATAGTCTTTTATACAATACATAAGACATTTGAAAAGGGCCACAACCTTACCACGCATGGTTTAGAACAACTTAATTATAATACCTGTTGAATATTACTGTAGAACTCCATGTAAGCAACCAATCTGATTACGATGACAAGTCTAAACTGGAATTTGGTCAGTAAGAAAAGCAGAGTAGAAAAAAATAGCTTAAAAAGTAAACCTGTACTGGCACTGTACTGGCAGAGCCCGTTTTTTTGTTGTTGCTGTTCATTCTTAACATGAAGATATAGAGGCTCAGGACTTAATGTTAGATCACTACCCATCCAGGTCTTTATTGTGGAAGCCTTATTATTGTGGAGGCCTTATCATGGATTTCCAGTACCTAAAGGAGGTTTACAAGAGAGCTGGAGAGGGACTCTGCTGGGGAGCGCAGTAACAGGATAAGGGGGTAGTGGCTTTAAACTAAAAGAGGAGAGATTTAGATTAGACGTTAGGAAGAAGTTTTTTCACTGAGGGTGGCGAGGCCCTAGCACAGGCTGCCCAGAGAAGCTGTGGGTACCCCATCCCTGGAGGCGTTCAAGGCCCAGTTGGATGGGTCTTAATCTGGTGGTTGGCAGCCCTCCTATGCCAGGGAGTCAGAACTAGTTTATCTTTAAGATCCCTTCCAACTCATTCTATGCTCCTACGATTTCTAAGATCCAGATCTGTAAATATTACTGATGAGCAACATTTGATATCAGCAGTAGTCTACTTTGAATTTACTAACATGTAATATTGTTTATTGTATTAGCCAAGGTAGCCAAGCCTTGCAGGAATATCTTCTACATACTGGAAATGAGAAAAATTCTCAATCTTCATTACATTTCACAATCCCAATCAAAAAACCATATTGGCTCAATGCAAAAATAAGTACATCCCACTGAGCTTTTCCAGACTGCCAGTCCCTTGAATAAGCTACAGCAGTTACAGTTACAGTCTCTTCCAATGTCATCGAAGCAAAGAGGCTAAAGTGCCTAAAGTCTAAAATATTCGTAATCCTACTTTAGCAATAATGTGTTACATATGAAGATTTATTGTATTTCTTTTTTATTATTTACAACAATGAATGAATTCCAATGCATTCTAAAATGAGTGATACTATAGAAGTTGTTGGGTTGGTTTTTTTTTTGATGGGGAGAAGAGCAGGGCATGTTACTTTGGTATGCTGCTTAGCCTTTTTTCAATTAACATACTCTATAAGCACTATAGAGGACTGTAAGTCCGGCACTATCCAAGTTGGTAAGGAATATTGTGGTTTTCTGTAATATCAAAATGTACAACCATATGTTTTCATGGACAAGAACAAGAAATACAGGTAATGAGGAGCAAAATACAATGAAATGAGCTGAGGCATTCTTTCATGTAGAACAAGTGCCTTGACTTTTAACAATACAAGTATTGTTGTAGAATCACAAGGAGGAAGAATTCAAAAAGAAATCTTATTTCTACATTCCGAAAGCTCTCTTTCTTCAAGTTTCCAATAAAATTTAGAAAGAATAATCTGATTTTTTTTAGTTATCGCCTTCAGTTTATAATAAAGCACCACAAGGAGAGGAAAAAAATAAAAAATACTTAGAAAATAATTTAACTAAACATGAAAATTCCAATATACTTTCTCTTTTTGTCTAGTACCACACAAGCACATCCGTACAAATGTAATGCTAGACAAGAAAGCAATACCAAACAGAGCTCTACATAGATATGAAGACCTGAATTGGATAATTGGCAGTTTTTGAAAATAACAAAAAGTACCTCATAAATGCTGGTGAGATGTATCATATCTTACAGATAACTGCATTTGTCACTGTTACATCAATTACTGCCTCTTCAAGTGAAAGAATCTGCTTTATCAGGGAACATCGGACACTGAATTGGATCTGTGCCCAGAGAGTTCTCTGGGTAGCACTGCCCTTTGAAAAGTGCAAGTCAGAGCTTCATTTCTCATCTGTAATAACTATTAATAAAACCACTTAATAAAGCAATATTTCAATTGTAAAGACTAGAAAATTAAATTGGGTTTCATAGTATAAGCCGAACTTCACTCGCTGGCTTGTATTATTACAGTACGCAACACATTCAGAGTAACTAGGGGGTCAGAGGGTAATTTTTATCATAAGATCACATTTTTCAGTACTCTACAGTCGGTCCATTGGTTTAATTTTCTTCAGAATTAAACAGTTGTTCAAAAACAACTATTATAAATACGCCAGATGGCATATATGAAGAAAAATTGGTAGACATCACCAAGTTAAGATTACCTGATGATGTCCATTGTGAAGGATTCTTACAACTTTTGGGAGGACTTTTCATACTTCTGCTGACAATCAAGATTTGGAAGAATCTCCTCAGATTGTCCACTTGATCTTTAATATACTGCCACAACTTCTCTCTTGCACTCATTCTTCACACATAGCACAATGCTGCTGGCAATCATTCCTACATAGAGAATTTAGAGTACAAATTTTTTCAGTCTTCACAACAGGGATGTTGGAAAAAAGAGGAACCAAGACAGGTCCAGCTTCCTCATAAGAGCTCCTGGATTCAGTAACTTTCCAATTCAAGAGGAAATTTTTAGCTGATTTTGTCAGGTAATATTATTTGTCCTGCAGCTCAGACTATAATATAGAAACAATATACTGATTCCTGTCCCTTCTTGTTCCTTTCTGGCTGCTCTGAGATCAGCTGTTTTCCTGCTTCCTCTTGCCCACCTGCCAGCACTAAGGCAGAATGTGCCCCCAGAGGCAGCCAGACCAACAGAAATAAACATCACAACAAAGGATTATAGGGAGCTTTAAATGTAACACATAGAAAAAAACAAACTGTGCCAAGGAAAGCCATTCCAGGACCAGCTTTTTTCTTGGCTAATCTACAGAGTCTCACAAAAGTGAGAATGAAAGATCTGATCAAAATCTCAGGAATTAAGCAGAAGGAATCTGTTCCAAATATACTTCCAAACAATCCGCTGTTTTAGTTGCACAACTTCAAATCTCAGCAAACAAGGTTCTGCAGAATTCAATCCAAACTTATCCCTAACCGTAACCATCTTTAACTAAAAAGAAAGTTGTTGTTCTCATGGATCCTACCTTTTCACCAGTTAAACCAAGTTTTGTAGGAGAGAGGACTGCTTGTCTTTGTGTCCACTACTGCATTGATTGTAGTGTAAATATCAGGCTTCCTGCTTGTGGAGAAACTACTGCAAAGCGTCTTTCAGTTCTATTTGCACATTTCAAACCTCTGCATGGTTCAGAACAGGGAAGTTTATGTAACGTTCCAGAGAAACTGCAGTACATCATGGCTCATTTTAATTCAGGTATGAATACATGACACAGATGAATTCACAAAACGCTCCTTTCATCTGAAATTTAAGCAGTAACCCTTTTTTCCCTGAAGATTTAAGCTGCTTTAAGTGATGAAATTATTATATTTTCCTGTTTCTTTAAAGCAGTACTGGATAGAAACAGCTTAGGATGAATCCAGAATTTATTCAAAAAAGAGTACACCATCAGATATAAGGATATTTGAATAAGTCGCTCCAAAAGATCTCAATGTTCTCTACAACTACAGAATGCAATGATTTTAAAGTTTGCTGGAAGCACTTCAACATTACGGCACATAAAAGCAACTTTCCCCAAAGGGGAGAAATTTTCAAGTACTGAACAGAACTAAGTATCTGCTTGTAGAAATCAGTTCATACATCTGGGATATTCACCTATCTAAATACAAACTTATGATGCAAATTTTATGTCCATGCTGCCCACCACCAGTGCCCACACTGAACAACTTCCTTAGTAGTAATGCTGGTTTTATCACACAGAGAGAGCTATTTAAATTATTTGTAGGAGGGAAAGTGATAGTGGAGTATCTCTGTACTTCTGGATAGCACTCACTATCCAGACACCCATCAGATGCTCAGAGTCCTGTTCAGAATGCTCTTTTTTGCTCCCACCACTGCTTCTTGCCCCCATGGCTCTGAACCCCATGCCGTTTTCAGGAAGCTGGGTCAGAGCATCTCTGCTACTAGCAAGGGTTAGAAGTATTCCCTTATCTGACAACATTCATCTTGCTCAACCCTTGCCAAAATTCAGATTATTTACAGTACAGGAGTTTCCAAGTACAGGAGTTTTCCACTCTGTATTTGCAGCCTAAAGCACCTTCAAATATGCAACTAATTTTTTTGAAATCCATACAATTTAACTGGACTAAGCTAAATACTACACCAGTCATAAACCCTTAAAAATATTTCCAGAGGACATTTGTTTGTCCTCAAAATGTTAAATGCAGTGACAACCAAAAATGATGGTAAATGGATGATGTGTCTTTTTGGTACAGAAAGAAATAAACTATATTCTTCTAAAAACAACGAAAGCTGATGAAATTGAATTTGTCACAGCCAAAGGACAGTCAGACACAGAGCAGTGGCTGTTTTATAACATTCAATTCACAGCAAATGAGCATTTTGTCAGTATTTATTTTGACGTCTGAAAAAAAAAAAAATACCAATGACATTCCTCCAGACAAGGTTGCCTTATACAAAATAAAAGTGTTTTTTACAAGCTAATCTCCTAACTACAAGCAGGACTTTGAGAAGGAGAGCATTTATCTGCTTTTGACCTTAATAAGACATCCTGAGAAGAACTTTCCGAAAGCACCATGCACATTTTTAACATCGCTGCTAAGCAGTACAGTGAAACCTGTGATGCATTAACACTTCATAAGCTCAACAATTGCTCTTTCAAGTACACAAGAATGCGTTCCCTATTTTCAAATGTTATTACTATACAATAGTTTCAACAACCACAAATAACACAGCACCCATCAACAGGATTTAGCAGCATAATGCTTAAAGGAAATTAAAGACATTCAAAAATCAAGCATTAAATTTTTTAGAGTCAACTATCAGCATGCTCACAAGGAAAAAAACAGACTCATTTCAATATTTAAGCAATACATTCTTCCATTGGGCTTACTAACAAGAATTTTCATTTACAGCTTTCCTTCAGAAAATGTCAGGATTACCATCTGAACAGGGGGGAAAAAAAGAAAGAAAGTTCAAATGCTGATTTTGGCATTTGTAACTTTTTGATGAAGTTTACCTAAAGATTAGAAAGGTATCTAGAAAAACAGATCACAGGTACTCACAAGCTAGTATTTCCTAATTCAGATGCTCAGCTTCTAAACTACAGAAAACAATTACATCTTTCACTAATGCACTGCTGTTAAAAACAAATCAGCAAAACACTACATGTGTTTCCCCTTCCGTACGGCTGGAGTAAGCATACAGCGTTCTGTTATGTAGCTAGGTGAGAGACAGATTTCAACCTCCGCATGGAATTACTTACCCAGGAGCATGTTTCTCATCTACAGTTAGTTCTGCAGAATAGAAAGCTCTGCACAATAGATCTAGCAAAGGGAATGTTCCTGCAAACTCCTATTTGACTCTGCTCGAGTTCTGAGTAGGGCTTGAATTTGAGTTGCTGAGAAATGCGCTTTGCCCCATAAAGCTACTGGAATATTTTACTTCACTCTCATTGGTGAATGACACCTCTTCAGACTACACCAAAGTGAAGCAGAGGCATCTCCTGCTGGTGCCACCTTGATGTGAGGTAACAAAACCACAGGAAAAAAAAAAAGCAAGTAGTTCTTACAATGAAGTAAAAAAGTGAGGTATTTTTGTACAGCTGTCCTGAAATTGGTTTTAGCTCATTGCCTATCTTTGAGGAAGGCAAAAATTCTCTACAGAACTCCTGTATTACACAGGGTGTTCTGTTCCACACAACTAAGTATATAAATGGTAGACTACATTTAGGTTCTACAGAAGTGAAAGACTGATATTTCTTTCCACTGTGTCTGATTACATTACCTGAATTTGCCTCATTAGATATAAAATTCTGTGAAAATACTTCCTTTAAAGAAATACCAGCAGCGAGCAGGTTTGAGACTTTTTAAAATCTGGAATGGAATACCTCAAAAAATCACCTCCAATGCTAATTTGAACATGAAATATAAATGCTTAGAATGCTACAGCTACCACAGTAAGTACTTACTGTGCACTGACACCCATAACAGACCGGTTCTGCACAGTCACAATCAGCTTCTGCTGTAAAGAGAAGTTTCTTCTCACTGCAAAAGCCAAAGACTTTTGAGTCATCTGAAATCTGAGACCCGAATCATAAATTCCTAATGGAAAGAGGTGTCTCTGTTCTGGATCTCCTCACCCCAGGGTGTGCCAGTACACTCAATATAATTGAGGTTTGTGTAGAACTTCTGATGCTTCAAAACAATTTTACCAAGACCATCCTAGTAAACACGCTAGATAAAAAGAATCTTATCAAAACAAACACACATCTCACCAAGAAACCAAAGAGCATTAGGATAAGATATTTACTCCAACTGCTCAAATTTATATCACATAATATCTGACAACTCCTCATGGACAAATGGAGAATAATGAAACAAGATCTATGTGGAGCTCTTCTACCACAGTGTTTTACCTTAGATGCAGAGAGAGGGAAGATTTTCTTGATTTCCTCATTTGGTTTTAGAAAAGTCGAAGGATGGAAGGAGAGGAAGAATAGGATTTTTAAAAGCATGCCACCACTTGGAAGAAATTTCCTCAAACCTAGAAATACTGAAGAAAACCTTTCTAAGCAGATTGATTTGGATGCAGTCCATAAAACATTCCAGTGACAAGGGCCTTCTCTAGGGTGGGATTATTGGTCACTCAAAGTAGCACACATGAAACTTCAGCCTAAACTTCTTAGTATTTTCTATGTTCTCCCACTCCGTATCCTCTCTTCTAAAAAGGACATTACTTTGATAATAACCTGCCAACATGACTTGGCAGGAACTACTCAATTTTGTTACATATCCTGGATTATTTGGTAACCTTGTTAAGAGTCCTTTCCTATTTTTTATTTTTATTTTTTAACCAAGGGGAGGGGCATTACTAGCAGTAATGATCACAGAAAAACAGTGGAAAAAAATGAATCAATCCTGACATAAAAAAGACAAATAAAAATGAAACCCAATTAAAAATAAACCCCCTCTGATTTTTAAGCAAATCTTGTGATCTTGGAAGATGTGACTCATTCTCATTGCGCACTTGGGATTGGCAGCACCAAACCTCTATGAAATTTTATGTGGATTTTATATAGACTCAAATGACTTAGCAAGATGACCAGTATTTCCAAGTAAATACTACATTTCTCTCACACTGACAATAATACTACTACTTGTATTTTCTGTGAGATATGGTGACTTTGAAAAAAAAAAAAAAAGAAAAAAAAGAAAAAAAAGAAAAACTTACACTTTAAACCACAGAAGTGTTTCATATGTTCCATAAGCACACAGTATATCTGTGCATTACAGTAAGACAAAATGGCAAGGGCTACATGGCCCCGAACCAGCACGCATGCTTCCTCCACTCCCTCCACTTGTTCAGTGTCTGTAATGTCTCTCTCTTGACAATGCTTGATAGTTTCTTGTGAACACCATCACAATCCACTAGTACTCTCAGGTTTGACCACGTAGTTGTTTGGGACACTGTAGGTTTGTTTCCATCAGCAGCTAACCACAGCTTGCCCCACACAAGACCAGTCTTTAGCTGCAGATGATGTTCTTGTGACTCACTAACCACAGTTTTAGGATTTTAGTCTGCTTTCCAGCTCACATTAACCAAGCAATTTCCAGAACACAGATGATCAGAGTTTTAACTCCAAGTCTTCTTTTCATTTAAAACAAATGTTAATACCCTTCTACTCCTAGCAAGTCCACTGTCCCAAGACTGTGGAGGTCCCTGGATTATTTTCATGCCTGAGCCCCTTCAATAGTATGCAATCAGTGTTGGTCCAGCCACAGCTCCCCCATATTCCCAGCATGACAGCCTCATGGCTGAGGGCATGCAAAGTGCTAGCGTGAGCCCAGCAGAGAGGATGAGGTGATGAGGAAGGCCAGAGAACACCAACCTTTCAAGTAGCAGCTTAGAGCAGTCAGGCAGCTGTTGCATTATAGATAGTGCTAAAGAGCTGAAGAATCAACAAAAGCTAGAAAAGATGCTGAAAGAAAAAGAGATTAACAGGAGAATTCAGAGGAGATAAGTTAGGGGGAAAAAAGGACATAAAAAACCACAGCATATTATGTGAGAGAAGAATGGGATGAAAGGCAGGGTAAAATGTTGTTATAGGTTAGTGAAAGGCAGAGGGGCAGAGCTGAAAGTACAGCAAAACCATTAGGGACCAATGAAATATAAAAGGCAAAGAACAAAGATAAATGAAACACAATAAAAATGAACACATTTTTTTCTCCATCTAGCTACCAGGTGATGACCTTCCAGAAGATAACGTGGTACAACATTCACAGCAACCTGGTACCTGCTACCACAAACCTCCTTAAGGTAAAGGGGTTGGCAAGAGCACGCACACTGAGGCTGCTGAAAAGCAAGCAGACAAGCAGCTCTTGAGGAGCTGAGGGTAAGTGCACTCAGGCCTTGCTCATAAGCAGCTCCCAGAACCCAAGGATGAGGAGATGACAGACAGTTCATCTGATAAACTCCTCCAGTATCATCTTTTTACTGAAGTTAATATTTCCACACATATCCGATGCTTTCCTGGCATCTCTTTCATGTCACTGCTGAAGAAATGGGAGTTTTAACATTTGCAATAGGTTCTCTACTATAGCTCACTAATAAGTTTTAATTAAAAAAAAAAAAAAAAAGTGTCTTAGAATCCATCAATACCTACACAGAACTGGTATTAGACTCCCATTCTTCCTACCTCTCAACTTTCAGATTGCTTTGGTGCAGAGAAGTCTCCCTAGCAGGCAACAGCATAACAGGCTTCTATTCTGACTGATGCCTAGGGACTCCAAGAATTGTCCTGTCAGGATGCAACTGAAGGAAAATGAACAGTATATGCAAGCATCCTTTATTTTCAGCTCAAGCACTGAGCTACACAGCCTTCCAGATGTTCAAAATTTAGTGCTTACGACTTCCACAGAAATTAACATCAAACTGTGATAACGGCATCCTACTGTCCAACCCATAAGAGGCTTCTCTGTGTGACCATGTTTGGATCCTTTAGGCTTAGTTCTTTCCTTTTGTGCATGAACAACTCTTCGGGCTTGTTATACTCGTTCTCAAGGCTGTATCTTCTGTACGTCTACTACCTGCATACAGAAGCATTGCAGCAGATTTTCACAAAAGAGAAAAATGGTCTATAGTTACTATATGTAGTATTAACTGAAGACAAAATTCAGTACAGTTTTGACTATACTACTATGTACTACTCATCATGATTTTTAATCCTCACCTCTGTCTATCAAACATTTTTCATATGTTGTACAGAAGTGTTACTGTTAATATCTCAACTAAAATGAATATAATGAATATCTCAGTGAATGCACGATGAATAGATAGATGGAATACTGCAACACACACTAATGAAGTACATGCACTCTCCAGAGAAGCTGACTTAAACCAGAGGCTAGTATAAGAAAAAAAGACCTATTTTCAGTGAAAAATTCCACAAATATTCTGCCTCTAATAATAATGGATTCACACCAATAATCCAAATTCTGCTACGTCTAAGAAGTGCCAAATCACCCATGATTTGTTTTGAAAACTCAATACAGGACTGAAAGTGAAGCTAGTGTCAGTAGGCAACACTGCAGCCTTGTCCCACAAGCTGGGCTTTCTGCTGGCTGCGCTTGAGCAGTGTTTTAATCCAATGCATTTTATGCAATGCCTAAGAGTCATCTTGGTTTAAATAAGAAAAACAGAAGTCAGAAAAGTGATTTAATAGCGTTATCCTACCATACAGACACATAGGAACAGGCGGGAGACACTGTCAAGCACAGATGAGAATCTGACCTGAGGTGAAAGTTCATTATTATAAGGTTCAGAAGAGAGCAGATGCTTTGGGATCACCCCAACAAGTAATTACTTCACTGCAGTCAGAAAAATGAAAGTGACAGATTTACTTTCTGCTTTGGATCTTTTGTTATCAAACACTGGACAACAGAAACTTCCCCATGTAAAACATCAGATCCTTAACCACTCCTTTTCGCAGTGATCACTGATTCTGATAGATGCATCACCTTCTAGTTCTCCAAGTTTGTTTGCATTAGATTTGTGTAACCTTCAGAAAAAGTTTAGAACATAAGAAATTATATTTGAAAACAAAGTTTTTAATCATGTGTTTATCTACTCCAGCTTTTGCTTCCAAAATTCAGATATACACTCATCTTAATGCTAATGATAAAGAGTTCATAAACAATGTGAATAAAGGATAATCACAGAGCTTAACTAGCTGCAAGCTAACCTAAAAAGTTCTGTAAAACATCTCTTGATGATTATGTATTACATTAATGCTGAGGTGCTAAGTGACATTAAGCTCTGCAGTACTGAGTGCTGCATGCACAAGCTAAGAAAAAAATCCTGACCTAAGAGATTACAATGTAAGCAGAACCAAAAAGGATACAGAAGACGAGTACATCTCGATTCTTATGCACTGAATTAAAGCATCTGTGACTTTGTCCAAAAATGCCTGTGATATTTTCTGCTATACAATAGCAAATCATCTCTACTAGGCACATTCTTTTCTGTTGCTTTAAAAAAAAAAATAAAATAAAAAAAGACCTATTCAGACATCTTTATTAGGGCTGGAAAATAGTTATCCCATCACAACAGATAAATGTCAGTGACATTGCTCCTGAAACAGCGTTTTTATAAAGTGATGACAACATTAAAGGAAAAAAAAAAGACAACAAATCAGAACAACAAATGAAACAAAAGGTGTAACAGTGCTATGCCATTGACAAAGCGCTTTGTCACAGAGGAACAAGTGCCCTCTTGATTGTGGTGCAATTCAGGCTGGGAAATGGCACTTGGAAAAAAAAAAAAAAAAAAAGGCATGAATGCTTTCAGAGAAGAAAAGAGAGCAGTGGACATGGATTTGGGCTACTAAAAGAACTTTCAACAATGCTACAGGGGGAAGCTCACAGTGGTATGTGATGATACCACTAAGAAACCTTATCTTGCTACTGGAGGTATTTGACTGCTATTGTGAATGCATTGGAAAGGAACTCTGTAAGTACTTTGAAAGACATTGCCTTTTTGACACCAGAAAACAGAAAATACTGTAGAGGTTCTGGGAGAGGAGCATGCTGTTAAAAACAAATACATAAATAAAATAAATGAGAGTCAATCAGCATGCTTCTCTCTATTGTTAAGGGAAAACAAACTTCAGTAAACCAATCACCAAAGGTGTCAGAGAAGGTTGTACTCAAAAACGTCAGATTGATGATAAAAAATGAGGACATTTGTACTGACACAAAAAAGGAAGTTTAGGAGAGTTGCTTTGAACATTTACATTGAAAATACATTCAAATCCTGTGAATGACTGTAAGAGGCTTCGGAATTAAAAAAAAAAAAAAAGAAAAAAGAGAGAAACATGCATACTGTTTGCAAGGACTAATATGCTAAAAAGTTCGACATAGTCAGGAAGTATAAAGGCAGTTCTAGTGAGAGAATCAAACCAAAAGAATGAATAACACATCTGGGTATATTATAATAAGGACTGATAGTTTAAACCCTATTAATCCTACTTAAATGACTATTTCCAGCTGATGCACAGATTTGTTTCATATAAACTTTTTTAAAATCATATTGATTAAAGTTCATATTTTTGGCCAGAAAAATGTATTATTTTTTTAAAATGCAATAGTCAGAGTAAACAATAACACAGAGCCTCGCTTGAATCTGTGCTAGCCACGGCCCATGGTCACCTTCTGATGTTGAGTGCTGTGGCATGAGAACAACAACATCCTGATGCAAGAAGAATAAGAAAAGAAATGGAACTGTGCAAAGAACTACCATACCTGATTCACAGGCACACTCATTAGGGAACTCATTGGCAAACTTATGAGACATCAATGTCAGCTTCTGCTCAACTTCCTTTTTTCTCCAAATGGACATCTTCATTTAATGGCAGGGCACAACAGGAAACTCCCGCAGATGAAAACACCTCCGACAAAATACAGTGTGAAAAGGCTGAACGGTCTCATCATAATTTGGGCTTTCTGGCATGGTTTAACTGTGACACAGCGCAACTCACTGAGCACTTGTGTTAAGCTGTAACTGTAAAACAGATGCAGAGAAACACCTCCTGCTTCCAGCAGCTGAGTTGCTTCACTGGCACAAGCTGAGAAATACAATTTCCAACTCTCCTCTTTAAATGTGAAGGGAAATGTCTGTTCTGTGACTGCGCATTGGATCTGGTCTTCTCTCACACAGCCTCTTCAAATTAGAAAGGCACATTCCCCAAAGCCCCTTCCCTTCAGTCCTTTCTCTTTATTTGCTACTTTCTCAATTTTCCTTCTCTTGGTCTTTGCATTAATCATTTTCTCTGGGCAGGTACAGTACTGGCCTCTTTGTTCATTCTTCTTGTACACAGAATCCTTTTACTTGTTCACAATGTTGTGTTTTTTTTTTTTGTTTTTTTTTTTTTTTTGTTGTTGTTGTTTTTTGTGTTTGCACTATGTCTCACACTAGAACCCCAAAGTATTTCTGCAGAGCAATAACACCCACTGCAAGGCTAGCTGGAGTGAATGCACACTACTGCATCAGCACAGCCACTCTGCAGATGACAGAATGGGGGAAAGCTGCAAGGAAGAGTCATCAGGACAGCAGAATCCACAATAGGGTATTTTGGAAGTGGAAAACGTGCCTGATAAGCAGATCCACAGCTATGCACTGCAGGGGAGATTCTTTCTGCACTAAGGGAAGCTAAATGCCTGGACATTAGGACAGGGTCTGTTGTAAAGAATTCCCTCTGAAACAGGCAGGCGCATGCTACTCTGCAAGGAGACCAGTCTCTCCCTGAGCATGGTGACAAATAATAGCTCCTTTTTATTTCAGCTTTAGGTGCGAAAGCCAATTAAACTGCATAACTGAAACAAGACAGAGTTAATTTCTCTTGGCAGCCAATCTTCTCTTTCTACAGAGCCATGAAATTATGAACGGGCTTTGCAGAGATGGCATCTGTACCAATGCATCAGAACAAGAAGCAGATTTGTACCTGTTAAAATCCATCCCAAAAGGTTTGCACGTTCACAGATGCGCACCGTTGTTTGGAAGTTTGCAAGACTCCTAAGTATTTATATCTACTATGAATACAAGCATATGCTCCTAAAGCTGTGTATGAATAAGTGTAGGATGTACAGAAGGTTGGCTAAAAATTTCCAGGCTGCATTTCCAGGATGGGAGCAGAAAAAACCCTGCCTCCCTTCTACTTCCATGAACAGCACCACAGCCCTGGGCTCACACAGATAGACCTCTGTCCCTATACTTTTGATGGAAAAAACCCATTCCACGCTCCGTAGCATTCAAAGCCATCTAAAACATCCTTCTAAAACATCACATGGTTTTTGTGTAAGGTATGATGCTAACAGCCAAAACTGCGGGGGCATCTTAGAGTGATTACTTCATTCTGAAATACTATCTCTGAATCACATCATGTTTTTTGCCTAGAAGGTTATTCTCAGTATATAGATGACAACCTCTCCTTCCAGTCTTGATAAAGCACTAATCTCACAGTGTTAACCTCTAAGCTTCTTATTGATACCTTAGCTACCTCTTACCACAGGCATTTAGCTATGATATTTCTACCAGTGAGTCAGAGACATACCAGTTTTATCCCTTTGGGACAACCTGCTCACATCGGATCCTCTTCCTTTACCAGAAGTATTCACTCAGCTAATCTAAGCTCTGCCGCTTAAAGTACTGGCAGCAGTAAGTAAGGTCATTCCAGACACCTGTTATAAATTTAAGCAACCTAATTAGACATCAGAGTTTGCCCCACCAGAATGGCATACACTTTCAGTGATTTTCTTAACAGAAATTTGTATGTACTTCACCGGATTAGCACTGCAGTCTGCCACCTCATTGGCACATATCCAATACATTGCAATGCATGACAGGACAGATTTATGCCCATAAAAACATAATTGAGCTTTTAATTGTTATATGGAAAGCACATAAGTATCACTTTTCTTCTTTAAATACTAGACATGCATATTCATTTTTTTTCCCCCATCTGAATCTCATTCAATTATTTCAGTACTGTTGCTACCTAAATACAAATATCAGAAGAGCAAAACTGACTAATATTTTCCTATTTTACTTATCTGTTAAATGCAATACTGGGCAGAAGATGGAGCTAGCACCTACCTACAAGCATGGCAGAGGAACATTTAAGCCTTATTTTCACTTGTCATTAAATTTGCCCTACAATTTGCCCTAGGAGTTAAGAGCAGTTCAGCATACAAATTTGGGTGTGAAAACTCACAAGCTTCTCCTCTCCCGGAACAATCTGATTCATGTAGTGACTTCCTGTAGATCAGCCCTGCTCTTCTGGGTTCTGCTCTGCTTTACTGCAAGTTCAGGTCACTATTCAGGTGGTTCTGTACTTACACAGGATACTCCCCCTGGGCACAAGGGAGACACAAGCATTCAGAAATAGGGCTGCACAGAGCAGCCTGCAAGGCTAGGTCACACTACCTCTTTTCAGAGGTATGAATAATGCTGGACTGTATATTTTTTATTTATTTATTTATTTATTTATTTTAAAATCTCTTTCACTTCCTTTTGCAAAAAACAAAAGTGTCTGTTTTGTCTGGGAACGGATTAACTGAGGCTGCTGACTGCACTACAATCTAAGTACCTAATCTTAGAGAAGGGCAGCAGGAGAAAGGAGCTCTCCCACTCCCAATCTACATGCACTTATTTTAGAATAAAATATTCACTGTTCTTGCATTTTCCCCTTGTTTTTTACTCTGGTGAGCATGTCATATCTTCTTTCACCTTAACAGTTTCAAAAGACAATTTAACTTGCACCCAAAAGTTAAGCAGACACTTAAGGGAAGATGAGCAAAAATGGTTGACCTTGGGATAACTCACTAAGATTTCCTCTTCTCAGGATTCTTCCAAAAATTCAGTGCTAGAGAGAAATTCATTAACAAAAATTGACTTTGGTTTCTTATTTTAAAAAATATGATCTCTAGAGAAAGGCTAAAGAAGGACACCTAGGTAAATTAGCATTTCAGCTGATAAGTCATCATTAAAAGTAGGTATATTTGTTTAAAAGAAAATAACTACTTCAGAAAGAAGGACAGGAATTTTAAATATTTTTTAACTCCTTCAAAAACAGAGGGAAGATGATAGACTAACATCAGTCTTGTCACAAAGCATATTCACTCTCCAGGGGGTTGACCAGTACAGGGAAGTCATTCTCAAATACATCACAAAAAACAGAAGGGTCCTTCCTGAAATGTGAAAATAGTCCTTACAGAATATCTTTGTACTTTTCAGGAATAAATTGGACCTGCAGCCAAGAAACCATTTCCTGTCAATGTAAATAAACATCAAATAATAATAACAGAACTGCAAAATATTCATAGTTCCACAATAAGGCATCAGCTAAACAGTAACTCATTATTTTATTTTTAAACTTTGAACAGTCACACGTCTGCCCCTTCCTGATAGTTCACACCCATTTGTATCAGTCAGCATGACTGGCTCCTGACAAGAGGAAAACTGACTAACGAGACAAGTGTTGCTTCTGTACCAGAGCCAGATTTAGATCTGGGTGGAAATTTGAGATGCAAAGAAATGCCAGAGCAGCTTTGTCTCAATCCTTCATGTAACCTTTTATTTTCAGGGGGAAAACTGACCAATTATACTCTTAAATGAAGATTGGCATCAAAATAACTTGCAGCCTCATATCTCTATTTTGAGGACAGATTATATCAGTAAAATCCAATGTATAAATAAAGGAATAAAAGAACATTCATATCTGAAAATAATTCCTGTGACTCCAAACAGAAAGACTGAAGAGCAGTATAACTAGCCCTGGTCATTCCAACCACTTCTTGAGATCTCAGTATGTAAAAAACAACAACAACAACAAAAACCCAAAAGCGTGCTTAATCTTCAACCAGTTTTGCAATGTGTCACAATAAAGTTTATAATATAAATACATCTGCTGTTGATGCCAAAAAATGTACTAAAAAAGTAAACTAATATAAACCATTATTAGAGAACTTAGCTCCTCTTTGCCCTTATTCAAAACCGCCATGGCATCTCTCCAATGACTTCCACAGTTCTGCATGTACAGAGTTTCTTGTTTAAGTTCCACGTCACAGTCACTATATATAGCACAGTCCATAGGAGATGAGCAATTTTGGCTGGTAATAGATAGGACACCTAGGCATACAATTCAATAGTATGGAACCATCAAGATATCTCACAATGGAAGGGAAAATTCCCATCCATGCTAACTGATTCTGTAAACATCCCTGCAGGCAATAACAAACTTTTCAAGAGTCTACTTCTGATACAGATGCCTGAGAAAAAAAATACTGTTCTTATGACTAAATGAGCACCTCGTGAAATACTGTGATTTACAAATTTGAAAATAAAATTTTAAAAGTCCAAGAATGATCCAGTTAAGAGTTTTTTGTTGTTTTTTTTTTGTTGTTGTTTGTTTGTTTTTCTTCAAGATATTTGTTGTTCCATGTATTTTCTGAAAATACCCTGCAAACATAATATTGGAACTCCACTTATATATTCAAATTATAGAAATAAAACATGCAAAAAAATCAAGGTTTGGAAAAGCAAATAGGAAACAACTTTCTAGGTTTCAGTTTCAGATACTGAAATAGGAGGAGAAATGAACAAAAAACCCAACACAAGTAAAGGGATAGATCTTTCATTCATCTTGTATGTCCCACTTCTGTGTCACCCAGCAAAAATGTAATTCTTCAGGAAAAAAAGCTGTATCAATTTTCAGTATAATAAATTGTCAGTTTCTTTCCTCTTCCCTACCATACTTGTATGAACTTTATTACTTCACTATTAAACTTCTTTCATAAATGATTTCCTCTCCGATATGCATTCAGATAAAGCAGTATCATAATAAGACAGATTGCAATAAGATGGCAGCTGTACCTCAAAATCTTCATAACTGGTTTTTAACTCTTCCTATGTAGAGAAAACCATTCCTCCTCCCAACCAAAATGTCTGAAAAACAGATAAGTACTCTAACAATCTCTGTTGCTGAAATTTTGAACAAATCAGAGGATGAATTACTATATATTGTTACTAACAGAATAAGGAGATGACAAAATTGTGAACAGAGAAGGAACTAGAACAAGCAAGCTGATGGATTGCACTAGCTTGAGATGAGCTCAACTTCAAGAAAAACATCTCTGACTTACTCTTGCTTAATGCAGTGTCACTTTATTGTACTCCAAACTAGTCATGATCCCATGCAGCTGGGAGCCGTAGACACACAGGGTGCTATAACACACATCACACATACATCACTAGCATGTAATGTAGAACAGGATGTGCCCAAATAACTGCTATCATACTTAATGAAGTCATTGCAAAGTTTTTTGGCCAATTTGCAGCAACAAAATTGCTCCGAGGTGTTTTTACTGTGTCAATTTTTTGATTAATAGCCATACGACCTAAAAAAATAAAAATCAAGCACAGAATAAACAGTCGAAGTCCAGCAGAACTTAATGAAATGTAGTTCAAAGAAAATGTCCTTCCTGGAGTATCTGACCAAGATACCTAGGAGAGGTTTAAGCAACTACAGTATCACAAGAGAAGGAACAGAAAAAAAAAACCACCTGTACAATAATGCCAAATTATTTCTCTTCATCTGAACAATTTACTGAAAGACAAACTGGAGACACTGTATAATTGTTAGTGAATAATGTTAAATGTTCATAAGCAAAGCATTGGATTCATTAAGGACAGCAGAAATGCACACCAACTTTGTAATCCTTAGATGCAGAATGTTGGGGGGGGGGGGGGGAGGACGACAAAAAAACTGTTTATGATGTTGGGTATTTGCTATAATCACATCTGCCACTTCGGTTCTGTTTAACGTCATTAACACTTAAGTGAAAAAATAACAGAAATAAATTCTGCTAAATATTAGTTCAGGATATAACAGGTTTGCCCATCAACAGAAGAAATTAGCTTAAAATTTAGACACAGTCAGCTGCTCAGACATCTTCAAGAAATAAACCAGTTAAAGGTTGATCAGATCCTTTCAAACATCTCTGTTGCAATAGCATGCGAGAGATCAAGTGTTTTCTGATAATTATTAAAACAGAGTCTTAACACTGCTTGTAATAGATGGCACTTTCATGAAGAAGCGATTATGGCTTTTTCCCCCATTAATGCCTTCCATAAAGGTTTTGTTTGTTCATTTTGATTGATTAGTTTTGTTGCTTTGGGGTTGTTTTTTTGTTTGTGTGAGTTTTGTTTTGTATTGCTTTCTTTATTATTATTATTTCTATTCCATGCCTGTGCAAGAGAGAACATGCCTAAGCATGTTTAGCCACCTCACTGAAGAGGATACTAGCACTCAATTCCCAAGAGCAGACATATTTGCATAATTTATATTCAAAACACAAACCTCATCAAAACCTTATTAAATTTCTGTAATTATCTATTAGGTAGTTTCTGTTGTTGTTGTTTAGTTGTTCCCCCCCAACCCTCCCCGCCCCCCAATATTTTGGCTTTAACATTTTGTGCTTTATTCTCCCTTGTCACAAAGAGCATTCCTTCAGGGAACATCCTCAAATCGGGTAAATCCTGCTCTTTTCTCAGTTATATGCTTGAGAATTAGAGTTACTTTTGCTTAATAAAGGAGTAGCCAAATGAAAGTTCTGCTCAACTAACATCAATTCTTTTGATAAGTGTAAAATTTAAGAAAATTTTCATATTATAGTCATAGGCAAAGTCCATAATTATGCTGAAAGTATGAGATCTATTTTATTTTTCCTTATCATGAATTTTAAATAAAATTGTTTGGGAAATCACGTTATCATTTGGCGTTTTTTGATTTTATGCAGACTGCTTTGATTGTTAACACTTATGAGAGAGCTACAACCTTATCAGCAATAAAATGCCCACTGACCAACTTTCTATTAAAAATTACGTAAGGAATTAGCATTATGTATGGAAGTGAAGTTTGGTGTGCCACGTGGGAACTGAAAATTTAAATGTATCTTACTGTCAGCTACAAGATATACAGCATGCTCATTTTTATCTCTGAAGTTACAGAAACTGTGACAATTTTAAAATCAATTAACGACCTGTCACAAAGATCAGTCCCTCAGATGATTCTGCAGCCCTACTTTCCCAGAGTGGAACAGGTTCCTTGCTAGATAAATGTATCTGCAGATCTGCATAAACATATTCTGCCACAGAAGCCACACCATGAATGACTCGGTGAGAAGTAGCCTGGCTTTTAGATCAATCTGAGCCCACTCACTCCTCCCCTCCTCCTCCTCAAAATGCAGCTTCATCAAGAATTTCTGTTCAGTAAGAGTCATTAGGCTTATTATAGTTCCAGATGACTTTGAGATCATTCAAAAAATATATAACTTAACACAGATGAACTACATTTCAGTCTTGTCCAAATTACAGAAATACGTATTCATTGTTCCTACTCCTATGCAAATTCAAAATATATATTAAAGATCTGGAGAACAAACTAAATATTAGTCTGCCTTTTTTTTTTTTTTTTTTTTTTTTTTTTTTTTTTTTTTTTTCCAGCTTTACAGTACTTTTCCTTCTCTTTGAATGGAGACAAACAGAACTAACCCACAAACTCTTCAGCCAAGAGTCATTAATGCAAACTACAAGGTCATCACGATAAGAATAAAATCAATGGGATTGTACTTCCGGGCTCTTCTCAGATATTGCTATGATGTCCCTACAGCACCTTCTTCTCCACGTTTTCTATTCAAATATTTACTCTGGTTGCAGTTTAACCTGTAGTTTGCTTTGTAATTTGTCAGTGCTCTGGTTTTGTCCAGAGCACCATTTCACACATCGAGGAGGACTGCACTGTTGTGCAACTGTGCTCAGTGCACATCCCAGTAAAGCTTGGTGGCCCACAGTTATTCTATGCATGTACTAATAAGCTCTGGAATTTCAAATAAAAACAAAGCATAACACATATGAATTGACTGACATTTAATTTATATAGGAAAGTATATAGCGTGAAAAATACCAATACTGCATTATCCAGGATTAAATTGGTTTTCAATAGCAACAACTGCAAGAGTTGCAATAACAAAATAGTTATTTGGATACCACTGAAGTGATATAAATCTCGCATATGCATTTTCTTTTTATTTCAGAAGAAATACAGCTATTTGTTCTGATTCAGACACATGTACATGTTATGCGCTGGCTGGGAAAAAAATGACAAACCTATTATTCTTGAGCCTTAGTTATAATTACAGGAAATGAATGAAAAAACCCTACTCATTTTTGTACCTCAAACACAGATGATAATTAAGTAGATTAGCAAAATACAGAGCCTCTTACACTCCCCACTCTCCTTTGATTAACCTGGATGGAAGTGTTGCTTACTTATTTATTTTAAGGATAACGTTCAGAAATTCTTTGGTCTTAAGAAATTCTGATAAGCCACACATTCACTGAATGCATAAATCTTACCGAGATACTGACTTAAATTTCGGTACTGTAATCACAAGACCTGCAAATGTTCTCAAACAAAACGAAATTTCCAAAATAATCACAAACCTAATGTTGTAAAGATTTGAAGGTTTTGAATGTACTTTGTTTAAATACAAATAAATAAAACTCAAAATGCTGTAAATCTAAAAAAAAATGTATACTTACTATGATAAATGTGAATGGCATTAATGGAAAAAAGATTACTAGGAGATACTCTAGGAAGCGTGCAGTTTCTTACACTTTGTAATTTTAGTATACATCGATATGTGTGCAACAATAAACAAAAGCATGCAGCAATGCTGCATACCTCTATCACATCGACTCAGAGCTGATTTGAGATTTGTTATTTCAACATAAAATGAGAACTTCAGCACAGAAGTTCTTTTTTTTCTATTGAAATTATTCAAGACAAAATTGTGTACAACTAAGAGTCTGGCACTAAAGAATAAAACTAGGTAAAAACTGAGAGGTTTATCAGCTAAATTGAAACCTTGAATTAAGCTAAATAATAGAACATACTGCCTGAATTTGAGTAGCACTGCTGATATAGTTAGAGTAAGTTTTGTTAGATCTTAAAAGCCTCAAATCCACTCTATCATAGAAATTCATCTACTTTAGCCTTTATTTATTTAATCAACTTTGGGAAATGAAAATAGAACCTAGAAACACATTAGAAGCCATTCTCCATCAATTGCGTAGAGCTTTATCACATCAATACCTCTCATATAGTTGTTGAGTACAGCATGTTTCAACAAAATCGCGTTGTGGCATTACTTATAAATGCAAGTTTATCTACCAAAGTCACAAACATAGAAAAAAAATTAAAAAAGGTGATATAATCTGAATTCAAATAAAGTGGCACCTGTTCCAAGAAGTCTTTAACTCTGACACGTTGAACATGAAATTTTTTACATCTTATTCAGGATTTGGCAAAAACAGATGGAGAACCTGACTCATCTCATGAAATGTGCCTCAGCATTTGATCTTACTGAAATCTATAATCCCAATAGTGCCAGTACCAGTGGTAAGGCTCCAGGATATCAGAGGCTGCAGTGTTTTTTACTGCCTTTGAGTAACTGCAGAGAAACCCATGTTTTAACTAGAAAGATTCAAGACAGTTACTCATAAACTTAAACATACGTACAAAGTGCTCTCTGCTGCACTGCAAACCTTGCCATGCTAATCCTTGCTGAAAGATGTATGCCGCTTAGCTTAACCATTAAGCTGATATACACAGGATGAACTTGAGTATTCCTGGCTGTACTAATTTTAATATTCACACTGCCGATATAAACACTCAAGAAGTTTTCAATTAATACCAGTTCCCCCCCTTCCCCCAACAATAACATAAAGCTGTAACTTAATGAAAAAAGCACACTCCATGTTAGCAGATGAATTGAGACTCATACTATTACACAAGAAAAACAGGGATTTTTAAATTTTTTTTTTTGGGGGGAGGGGGAGTTGGGTTGCGTCTTTTTTTTTTTTTTTTTTTAAACACAGATTGCAAACCAACTTGCCCTGCAGAGTCAAGTTTTTCTTTTAAAATTATCATTAGTCATTCCTATAGTCTATCACAAATAAAAGCAGCTACTGATTTTAAAGTCAAGACTTAATTCATTCACAAAGCATAATTTTACAATATTATACAGGCTTTTGCAAATATAATATTCATATACCATGATAGATTAATGCTTTCCACATGTGTGTAAAGACAGTCCAGTCCGGCCAAAAGCAAAAACATCAAGCTCCTCAATTCTTTGTACATGACCATCTCAAAGAAGGAAATCAGGAACACATTTCTGGAGCAGAAAACAAGTGAGCCAAAAACACATTCCCTGAAGAGCACTCAGTACAAAGCAGCTTGGCAAACAGAAAACTTCAAAAAACTCTCAGGTCTCAAAGGTTCAAAGGCAAAATTCTACGGATTTCTATGGCACATGAGTTGTAACTCTGCCTCAGAGACGGAATTTAAAAACTAATTAATATTAGCAGTTGGCATAACCTAGAGTTTATTCTTGTGCAACAGCTAAACTGTGCACAATACTTTCATATGACACTGTGATTCAGCTTGAGTTTCATGAAGCTACAATGGAACATTTCTTCACAGATCTAATTTAGCAAGTGGTAATTCTACTTTGATCAGTTGCTAAGTTGAGAAGATAATAGAACAACACAGAATATCTGAAGGCAACTATACAGGACATGTTAAAGATACAAACAAGCTATATAAACAAGACCAACCCAACATCTTTAAAAAACTGAGAATAGCAGGATTCCCTACAAACAGTGTCCCCCAACACTAGGGACAATGCCACCACAGTGCCAATGCTAATTTTGCATTCCCTTCCACAGCCATTGTCAGGCTAAACTTAATATAAAAAGCATGAAAGGAGTAGACAGTAACACCTACCTAATGTCAAATTAGCTTACCAAGATTGTGTTTTCAACACATGGAAAAGAAGGAAAAAAAAAAAAAAAAATCAGCCATGTGAAATATGCCATGTTAAAATTCCAATTCAAAACAAGTAATCTAGACAGGAAGTTCAACTCACTGCGCTGGAAAGAGATACAGGTTTAATCATCAGCATGAGAAAAGAAGGGTGATCAGGCAGACCCAGGTCATTTCAAGGATGTATGTTGTGTCTCCTTAGCTCTCTGCTCTGCAATCTCTTACACTTGGAGAAGCAGACAAATCTTTAATATAATAAACAATGAAGGCAGTCACTGCCTTTCCAGTTGCAAGTAAAGACCAGCTTAGTCCTTCAGAGCATAAGTAGAACCCAAGAACTGTCAGCAAATATCTGCTCCCTCAGTAAAAGACACCTTCATTCACAGGGAATACACTCTGGAAGAAATCTTCCTAACAGTATGTCCAAGCTGTCAACAGCCACAGTCACATCATTATTCTCAGCTGACAAAAATTAGAGCAAACGTAGTGGTTGACAAAGGCCACAGATTCATAGAGTTAAAAACAACAACAACAAATTTAAAAAAAAAAAAAACAAAAAACCACTCAACAACTCAACCCCTTGTGTTGCAAGCACAAGATAACAGTGCTCAGATTTGTTGTACCTAAATCCTCCTCCCCACACACATCCCAAAATACATCATATATCATTATATATTTACTTCATAAAATTTTCCTTCCTTGCAGTTTCCTCCTGTTTAAGTAAGAATTACACACAAGTGCTCACTACTTCTCAAAGTAATTTTGAGATGTCATACTCGATGCCCATTCATTATAATAAGTGCTCAGGAGTGCGTACTAAAATGAACAGAACAAAATTTTACACATTTCTTTAGCTTCCATATCAACAACTCATAGGTAACTAGCAAACAATTCTGTGTTGGCAGACATAAAATTTTAATCTTATTAATACTTGCAACACACACAAGGAAGAAAAAAATATTCTGAGGATACCATAGGAATGCAATAAAATTAGAGTCGAAGACACAAATTATTGACTTTCAAAACAGAATCAAAGATGGTTTGGGCTGGAAGGAACCTTAACAGTCACCAGCTTCCCTACTGTGGACAGGGTTTACACCCAGTAGCTCATGCTGCCCAGGACTCCATGCAACCTGACCTTGAACACTAGGGATAAGATATAAATACATACTTCCACATGTTCCTCCTGAAAAAAAACTTGCCATATTTTTGAACTGCAGTAATCAAATTTTGCAATTATTTTATGAAAGACATGTAAGGCAGACATATACCTCAGTGATTTGAACTGGTACATATTTTCTGCTCTTGCAAGACACTGCAGTCCTGAATTCCCCTGTATATGCTATGCTGAAGCATAAAAGAAAATACACTGAGAAGAGAAACAAACAGTTTATGCCCTGATTATGAATATTTGCAGCTCTGAACTAATTGCAATTCAATGTAATCATCTATCACTGCTTAGATTACCAGCACAGTACTTCTCTGCCTGCCTCAGTTCTGTGCTCAGGAATTATCTTTAACTATTTTTGGATTTCACATGTGTGTATGTTGCACATAAGCATATCTATCCTTATAAAAATATAAATTGAAACACTGCTATTTTAACCTACTGGATAAAACACTAAAAATCAAATCATTCTGAAAATCAAATCATGCTTTGAACAACGGCTTCAATAATATATTAGGTCATGTCTTTGCCCTTGAAAGCCCATTTATGAAGAAATATGCCTTGAATCAATTCCATATGCCCACAGAACTGCTTGCAGAACTTGATTTCTTATTTTTAAGCTCTGCAATACTGTAAACTCTGCTTATTTCCAATATCTCCTTGGGATATGTTCTTGCACTCAGGTATTTCCTTTAGTCACGTTCACGTACTGAAAGTGAAAACACATAAAGACACTGCTTAGGACTTGCTTCCGTTTTCTGTTTTACTCATTACTGAAGTGTTTAAAAGCATTTAAGAAAGTTTGCTGAGATACAATCTTTACAATCTCCCATAAAAACAGCACAGATTTTCTTTATCCATACCCTTTCCACACAACTCAATCTCCTAACATTTGAAAGACCTGTGTCCTTCTCAGAATCATTTAGATCTTACTTTCTCCTGGTGTGTAAGATTTACTACCTATGGAATATTTTATTGCCTTATTTACTGGCTTCAGTGGCTCCTTCTGGGAAAATAGGCAGATCAGCTACAGGCACCCCTAAAGACAATGATGTTAATGACTCCAGCTGATGTTTCTACTTTTCCAGCCAATGGAAACGTGAGCCCTGTTCCTGCAAGAAGCGTGTTTCGTGAAAAACTGTCCCAGCATACTCCAAGTGCTTACTGCCTGGAGCAATACCAAGTATATATTCTAGCCTATTTCACAAATCTGTAGAAGATCACACAGCCATCTAACAAGGAAGAGTAGTCATTTATGTTTTTCATAAGCAGGATTACTCAGCTTAAAACCAGGTGAGGTATGAGAAGGAAAAAAAAAGTTTAATCTTTCCAAGAAAGTAACTGAAGGCAGGGATAGATCACTAATGGGAAAATAAAAAATAACAATCATGATATTTCTGTAAAGTGTTTCATTTAAAGATCTCCAACCTATTTAAAGATATTATTTCACTTACCCTATCAACATGCCTTTTCTTTGTTCAAGTAGCACTGGAAAAAAAAAACAAATCAACATACAAGTTTTGCTCACAAATCTGACATGCTTTAAAGCCAAGAAAATATATATTAAAAATGTAAATTTTGAAAACGGTTCAGAAAATAACCTTCGCAAATTAAATTTCATTCACCCAGCAGCCTGAAATTGGCCATTCAGCGATTCCTCCCTTGAGCACTGAGAAAGAGGCTGCAAACTTGAAGGAAATCATCGCACTACAAGATCCTTCGGATTACTGTGGCGTCTCAAACAGACTGTGCAGACCTATAAGCAGCCACTCCAACTCTGAGTCTCTCATAGATCCTTACACTGAGATATTTGGACCAGATGTTTAACACCATCCCAGCATCTCACGATCAAAAAGCAGTTTGAGAAACACTTGACAGATTAGAAGAATCAGGCAGGCAGTATACACACACAGATTGTGATAACTAGTTTGCAACACGCATTTAAAAAAACCTCCAAACTTATGCAATTGTAGGTTTCTATTTCTCCTGAAGAATTACAGAAGTTTAAGATACAGTAAGTATGAAATCTGGACTCTGCATGTATAACTGAGGACCTGGAATTAGGATGCTGAAAACCTAGATGAGAGCAATATTCCCTAGGCATCACAGCCCAAGGTAGGAAGAGATTGCATCATAATTCAAATTATTTTCTTGTGGTGAAGAGTGATTGCTTCTAGATTTTTTATCCAATGCCTTCACGCATTGTTTCAAAGTAGATCTTAAAATTTGGATAGCAAATGTTTTTTCCCATAATTTTACGCAAGTCTAGCATAACACAATCGTGGATTTTAAGATGTGCCTGCAATACAAAGAACACTCGATTGTTATGGCATAGAAGACAAGCAGCTCTGAATTGAAATGCTTCTCCTTTATAGAGATGATAGCAGCAGGTCCTCTGCCAAGACAATTCTGAAGATATTAAAAAAAAAAAAAAAAACATATCAGAAAGTAACGTAGAATATTTTGTAGTTGTCACGTAGGTTTTTTTTTTTTTTTTTTTTGGAGGGGAGAGGGAGTGGCGGAGGGGGAAGTAGGGGTGACTCTTTCCCTTTACAAGGCTATAAGAACAATTATACATCTTCGAAATCAAGATAAATAGTACCTCCACATGGACATTCCCCTTTTTTTTATATTCACTGACAGGTATTCTTCATTATTACTCACAGTGTCAATTCTGACTTCTGTTTCTAAAGACATTTTATTAGGCCTCCATGCTTCGCATCCCCACCAGTTCTTATTACCATTTTCAAACCCTATGGTGAAGCTGACAAGAAACAGAATAGATTTGACAACCAGAAGCTTGGAAATCTAGCAAGAAATTACTATGCAAATGTGTCTGGGAGAAGATAACATTAATAAATATTTGCTGACGGGCCTTTTGCTCTAGTGGGTGGCACATTTTTAATGAAAACTTAACAGCAGTTAAAGCCAAAGACCAGAAACCTCAGATGTACTTGTGGATGATGGATGACAAAGAAGAGGAAAAACAGTTCTGCTCGTTGTCATTTTTAAGGAAACTAAGCCAATCTCATTACCTGAGATGAAAATACTTTCCTTCCAAATCCTCACTTGCTATGTTTTATTTACCAAAAAAAAAGAAAAAAAAAAAAAAAAAAAAAAGAATTTTTTTTGTTCAGCAGTTACTAGCAATTCAACAGTATGTATTTCAAAGTACTCATACTTTCAGAGCTGAAACACGAAGTGTAACAGGCAACATTAGGTTTGTCATTAAAAACAAATCAGAGCAGTTACTTGTAAAAAACTTCATACATGTTAAACTTAAGTTAATTCTAGAGCTAAAGGAACATAAATCACATGGAAGCACTCCATATTTTGATTTCACAGTTGAGAAAAAAATCAGCTCTAAAATTTGACACAAAGACAAACATAAGAAAAGAGGAGGAGTTACTTCCATGTGATCACATGAGAAGAAGACACACTGTTTTCAGTTTGGACTACAAGAATGTAAGACATTGTTCTGGAAGAAAAGTAACTGGCCTGGTGTAACTACAGTACAGGGAACTAGAGGTAGGGCTCACATAACAGGAAAAACATTGGCAATTCAGAAGTGAGCAATTTATACCAGACACTGAATGGCATACAGAAGAGAGAAGTCTGTTTCTATTTTAGTTTGAGTGTCCCTATAGTAGAAACTGCTGCAAAATAACTTCCTTTTCTAATACAACCATAGCTGTGATTTCCCCTTCTTAAAACACTCAACTGAAACATTTTTTGGATTTATCAATGGCCTGCACACTCAAATGCCTTCTGCTCTGAATAGAGGCACACATGCAGACACATACAGACCAGGGATCACCCTGACACTCTGAAGATAATCAGCAGCTTATTACACTAAAAGGTCAAGTTTGCAAGCGATACAGAAATCATATAAATAAATTCAAACAAAATCTAAATGTGTAGAGCTTTTTCACTTCTATTTCTTTGGGAGAAAGTTTGCTAACAGAAAAATGCCATATTCTGGCAGTAATTTCATTAGAGTCAGAAATCCTGAACATCAATTCACAAAGCTTAGAAAGATTAGCATCATGCTTTACAGTCACAGGCTTAAGAATAAGCCTGTTGACAGGAACATGTTGTCCAGGAGGTTCTACGCAACTAAATTCTAAGCACTATTTTAAGTAAAACAGGAAGGAATTAGTCACCCAAATAAATTAATATGCTTATGCTGTGCTTCCACTCCTCCCACAAACTAAAGAAAGAAGGCTTTGTGTGTGGATCGATGGATGGATGTGGGTGCTACAAACGTGTTCCAAATGAGCTGAAGACATCCCAAGGATAATAGCCTGAATATCACACGGTGTGATATTTCCCCTAAAAATCCAGATGAAATGGGAAAACACCAAGGAGTATCTGGCAAGCACTCCAGGTACTAGAAGTGATGAAATGAAAAAGATTCCATGAAATTGTTTACATAATTGGATTGCGGGCAGACAGTTCCAAAACGTCTTTATAAAAACTAAGAAAATAGGTAGAAGATATTATATTCCCTGTTTTTTGTGTTTATTGAAAATACACTTTAGATAAATGAAAGTCTTTGGAACTAATACTGAGAAACTAATGTGAAATGTTACCTGAGATAAAAGGAACTCCAACTAAAGTCCCTTTTTGATATTAAGATCCACAAAAGAAAAAAAAAAAAAACAAAACAACCCCACAACCAATATTTGTAACATGTTTAAGCGCTAGAAATCACTGCACAATCATATGTAAATGCTATCCTGGACAATATTAAGCTGCATAACTGTTTTTCTATATTTAACATACAGTGTTAGAAACTGGGGCTAATTTCTATGGAAGAACTAAGAGAGCCAGCTATATCACATGCAGTTGATTCAACGTGGAGAACAACTGTCCCTTCACAAGTGCTCTCTGAGAAAAGTTTGACCTTGCCAGCTGAAAAACCACTGCAGTAGAGCAAGGAAAGTGGAAGTCCAGAAAAATCTTGAGAAGTACAGGTAGCGCACTCCTTACCTGATACTAAGAAAGAGAGCTTTATGCATTCAATTCTAGATGAAAGAGTATCTACCACTGGTAAGAGTACATTGTGAAGACTTAAAAAACCAGGACCCACCATTCTGCTATGAGGAGGCAAAGTTGTAATTCTGATTCACTGGGGTGTTCCTGAGATCACTGGTATGAATCAAGTTTTTGAAACAAAAGGTAAGAGATACTTCTTCCAGATGTTACAATTTGTGTTTGCAATAGCACACTTAATACAAACCGCGATGGACATGCCCAAGCTACCTGGGCAAAAAAGGAGATGTATTTAATAGTAAAAGACAACACCAGGTTTGTAATACAGAAAATTCAGTTTAGTATTAAAATGCAATTCTCAGCAGTTAATGGATAATTTAAACAGTTCAACAGTATAACGACTAAATTTATCAAGTCCTGACGTCCTTAAATTGAAATTGGATGTTTCCCTAAATAACATGTTCTAGTTCAATTGCAGTTATTGGACTTAACACCACAGAGTTGCATACTAGAGAAAGAAATTTTTTCTAAAGAAGAAATTCAAAGAATTAAGGAGATTAAGACTCTGTGATTATTTGGTCCTCAGAATCTTCCAAACTCAGTGGATATGAGTTTGATTCTGATTTTGTTTATAGCAAAAGAATGAGGCTAAACCATATGTAGCTTACAAAATCTTTGGCTTCCAAACTTCCTGGTAACAAGTTCACTTTGATCTGTGTAACAGAAAGATTGTTCTCATTATCTTCAGTTAATTAGTAGATGTCCCTTCAGACTTTACTTCACTCTGGCAGCAAATTGTTCTCCATCACAATGGCATAAGCATGTTCCTTGAGCATTCAGCAGCAAGGACAAAGAGGAGAAAAAAGAAAAAAAAGGAAAGAAAAACATTAGTGGTTCTTCAAGTAGTCCACTACTGTCTCTCTACACCGTTACTGATATCATTCTCACACGTATTTAACGCCTGAAATCTTGAATTTGCAAAACAATGAGTACTAGAACTCTCGCAGCAAGCAATAAACTACATGTTCATTCAACAGGTGGTCTAAAATAATATGAGTAAAAAAATTTCAGTTTCAGACAAGGTAGTGTATTAACGATACGTCATCGGTTTCTTACAGTTTAGCACCACTCATTAAGAGTTGCTACTGTGGTGCATTTTACAACACATTTCTAGCTACCTGTTTTGTGACCATTAAGGACACCAAAAATTCCTATTTTTTCACCCAAGTTCAGTGCATGCTCTAAGTGTCTTGTACACAGACACCTCACCCAATCTTTCCAAATCCCTGACATTTCTCCTTCGCCACAGAGAGATCAGTGTTGAACAAATGAGGCATGTCCTGTTTCAGAAGGGCTGGATCAGCTCCCTTCTATGCAGTATGCAGCTGTCAGTCTTGAGAATGAAAACCTCTGCTGCAGCAGAAATCAGACTCAGAGTAGCTGAACTGGCTGCTAATCAGCAACCAGCAGAAAGAACGCACTCTTGCTCTCCACTCCTTAGTTATTCAATTAATTCATGACAACTATTGTCATTTGCATTTCTATCTTAGCTATTTTAAACACCTAAAGTAACTTGGGTAAGTTGCATCCACAACGAAAAGGGAAGAACTGGAGCTACCAGAGTAGTCTGCTCACTATCAAGTAACTCCAGGTTTTAAAATGAGGAGAGAAGTAAAAATAGTAGAATTGGGTTTTATTTGCCCAAATCATCGCACTATATATAGTGCGAGTGGATGATTTGGGCAAATAAACATTTCTATAGGAAAATTGTAAAAAGGGAAAAATTACTACATTGAGTCTAAAAAAAAAATCTGTCATTCCGTAACCTCTTAAGTATTTAAGCAAAAAAAAAAAAAAAAGAAAAAAAGAAAAAAAAAAAGAAAAAAACAAGTTATGATTATAAACAAGGCCTATATTTGCCAAGGTAGAAGTCCAGAGCAATTAAACACAACAGACAGGAGCTTTACTAAAATCTGCTTTTTCCTTCTGCATTGGAATCGTGACATAAAGTGTGACTGAAATCTATAGCCTTAATTTCAAATGAGTCTGTAAATTTCACAGTGATGTGAAAACACTGTCTTCAATAAATTAACAGTCCTTCAAGTGTATTTCTTGTACATAAAAGACCACTATGCAGGCATACCTAAGCTAGCAATCAAAGAACTACACAAATCTTTTTGTTCTTCTTTCAGTGAAGGCAGCTAGAATTTTTACTTGAAAAAAATAATAATAAAGGTTAAATTATCTGATAAAATTATTATTTAGAAAGCCATTCTTAACAGCTTTTGAATGCTGTTCAATTTAATAACATGCCTATTAGGCATAAAATGGACTTCTAAAGATAGAGCTGTACATTAAATTTTGTTTCTAAACACAGATAAACACAGATACTAATCTCTTGCTATTCAAATACAAAGCAACACAACATACTTTAAAAGGTTCATTATTTTCTAGTTTTTCTCATTCTGCTTTGCTACTGGGTATCTCGATATAGATGAAAGCAGAAGAATGTTTCTGCCTCTACTGAGTAACTGATGGTGAACAATGTGAAACACTGCAAGTATCAAACACTGCCTAGTTGAAAGGCACATTTTCTAGAATTTAGGAATTTATAAAGCATTTAAGATCTATAGCTTTTCCACTCAAGTATTCATGAGTAAATATTCCCTTACAAATCATAACTAGATTACAGGCAATTCATAGAGTTGCTGAATTATTACTTTATTAATTTGGATTTTAAGCTTCACTGATTATCTAATCCAAAAACATTTCCCACAAAATGATACCAACTGCATAGGTACCATGCAGTAACACAGAGGTCTGCCATGTAATAGAGAGAACAATGTCAACCAGAATATTTTACCCCATTCAAGTAATATTAAGTAATCTCTACAACAAAGTGTTTTCACTTGTTTCTCCTGAGGAAGGAGGAAATAAAGAAGAGCAAAAATCTTTCTTGCAAAGAGAAATACTTGCTAGAAAGGAAAAATCATTAAAGTGAGCAAGTGCTAGCAAATGATAAACAAAATGAAGCAGCAACAAAAATATTTTTAGTTGTTTCTGTCAAATCTTGTTTCTGTCAATAGTTCTTAACAAAAAATCTGATGTCACAAGTTTCAGATAAACATTCCTGTTAAACATATCGCAACAACAAAAAAAAAAAGAAGCCCAGAATGCTTCCATGATGATTTAATCCTAAGCAAATAAGTTCCTGGTGTTTTAGCTTTGGAATATCTGAAGCCTGTGCCCTGCTTACTAGCCACAGCAACTTGTATCTTAATCCCAGCAGTCTGGGCATGCCAGGTGATAAGTGCTATTTATGTTTCTTTACAAAAATAAATAAAAAAGAGGCTGTTACAGTGACTGTTTAATGCAATAGGGATTGTTTCTATCCAGAGACACCAGGCTCCAGTCTTGCCGCTAACAAACTTGGCCACAATACACTAATTGCAATTCCTAACAATAAACTTCAGTTCTTTCCAACTAGTCTGCATTTTCTTGATGAAGTGATTTCTGTGACTCTTTATCCAGATGTGCCACTCTAGAGCCTAGAAATCTTCCTCACCTCTTTATTTTCCCCATGGTCTACTTCAGTCTGTTCTGCTGATTAAAAAAAACGAACTCCTTCTCTACTGACTCCCAGGACCATGATTTCATTCTACCTCCTATGAAACACAATAATTCGGGATGCCATCATTGTGAACGCTCTATGCTGAGTGAGAAGTTGAATGCCCATATACAAAAATTTTAAATCCAGGTTGAGCAAAATGAAAAACAATTTTAGGAACACCCTTCATGGGTTTCTTCTAAAGAATGAAAGGAAATGGAGTTGTCTCAGTAAAATTCACAAGATCCCAGCTGATAAATTCTGAATTCTGAATTATGTTATTAATGAGAGCTTGAAGAGAACACAATGGAAACAATAGTAACATTGTCCTGCATTAAATTATTTGACAGAAAACCACATAGGCTTCTAATTTCTATGTTTGCTTTTTTAATTTATTTTTTAAAAAGCATGGAAGAGCTTCTACACAGGTTCTCAGCTCAAGAAAAGGTTCTGACCAGCACATTAGGGACCTGTTCTCTGTCTCTTCCTCTAGCTCAGTAAGAATATAAATAGCATCCAACTGAACAACTTTAACACAAGAGAGAAACAAACCCAAATGACACACAAACAGAAAACCACAAAGAACTCAGAACTCCCTGCACGTGTAAACAGCTGTTAACCTCCAATCCTTCAAGAGTAGGGATTCAAGCTCATGTACTGATCAGAGCGTAGGTCTCATATGCTGTTCAGAGATACTGCAGAAACTACTACGTGACATCACAAAACGCATCACTCCAAGAACTCGCATCTAGCCAGAAGTTTGACATTTTCACATTGCCTAGCAAGAAATGTTTGCCCATCAAGCTTTCACAGCGGTATCTTTTCACTCAGCTCCTACAACATGCTCTAAGAATTCAATGAGTACCAGTTTTTAATTTGAAAAAGCACTAAAGCACTGATCATTAATTTGAAGGACTGCACTGATCATGCACAAAAAAAGCTCTACTCAGGGTAGGTCCAAGAGCTACCCAAGGCTAATGAATTTAGCCTTTCATCTGCCCAGCTGCTGGTCAATACAAAAGCAACCTTCTTACATCCTTACAGATCAAAAAGTACTCTGCTTTCCTCCCATCAGAAAAGAAAACAGGAACAAAAAACCTACATGAAAGGAAAGTTACTCGGTTCATTTTCTCTTGAAAGGCACATTATGAGCACTGCTCAGAATCCAGCAAAACAGAAAGCATATAGAAAAAAGCACAGTTTCTTGGCTGAACATTCTGGGTGAGGCTTCCAGAACATCTCAACTCCTGCCTGGCTCTCTAGCTTATCGGCAGGGAACAACACGCCGAAACTCCAGCTTCAGCTGTAGGCTTCGACAGGATTGCCACAGTGTCAGCTTACTCTGCTCTCTTGGCAGGAATCATTAATGACCTTCACTGAAAAAGACAAATTCAAGATTTCCACACAGAGTCTGACTAGCCTCAAATCACAAAGTCAAGTCATCAACATAGAATGGCTTACAACTCTAAACGACTTCCCCAGTTATTTTTTCCTTTTAGCTTACAGTATCCTCTTTTTCAGGATCTTCTTGTAAGTAAACATGCACTAATGAAGCTGCTATCCCCAGAACACTGAAATAATAAAAGACCCATGCATTAACGTTTATGCCTTCTAAAAGATCTTCTAAAGAAGAAGAAATTGAAATTACGGTGCCATGTGAAAATCATCAATCTGAAACAGAAACGCTCTTGAAGATGTAGAGTTCCCTACCAGGAAGCTCTGTCCAATTTAACTAGCATTCTGGATCTCGCTTCCCTCATTACATACCAATGTGAAATGACAGGAAGAGAAATATGCAGCAGTAAAGACACATGGGAAAAGATGCAAGATCTCTGGAGCTAAAAGTACCTTACATGCAACAAAATCTTGGAACAAAGAACTAGCCAGCTTGAAATGCGACAAGCATATTTATAGCTATAAAAAGCACATATAAAAGAGTCCCACAAAGAATAAAAGGATAAGGAAAGGCATTCTAGCTAAAGTACTTAAAGAAATAAAACAAGTTTTATATGTTACGGTAGTGACATGTCACACGTCATTTTCCAAATGTTTGTAATGATGTTTTCTGCCTGGCAGCCTTTAAACATGTGCTGGAGGATAGCAAGCAAATTTATTCAGAAGTCCTAAAACGACAGCAAGCATATATTTATTCAAAGGTCCTAAAATGACAGCAACCATCTTTTTTCAAGCTGTCTAAAAAACAAGCTGTCAGTTTGCATCAACTTCATGACTACAGGATGCTCCAGAAACCATGACTTTGAGAAAGGGGCTCTACTGAACTGATATTCTGCGTTCCAATGAGACTTTTAGCAGCAAGTTCCAGAGATTCCACTTCTTTCTCCACGATGATGAATTACCAAAAACTGCTACATCAAACTGCTAAGAGGTAAACTGAAGTGGATCTCCAGCTTCTTTCCCAAAAAAGGTACATTGATATTTTTTCTCAGTACGTAGAGATGACACCCATCAGTTCTGGAGCTCACCAGGTCTTCCACACAAAAACAGAGTTAGATTTTGTCCCCAGTTGACACAACTTGGCAAGAAAAAAAGTTACATCATAAAAATTGCTCATTGCAGGATCAAATAAAAGTTATGGAAACTCATACTAAAAGTAGCACAGTTTAAAGTTTCCTAGTATACAACAGAAATTAATGTAAACTGGGTAAAGTAATACAAGTGAAGCCTAACACAGTATAATATTAATCACCTTCATTTTTCACTACGAGTAGCTGCTGTTAAAGGAACAATTTTTAATCTGGCAGAGGTAGAATGTTCTTCCGTGATTCAGTCTCACATCTGTGCTGAAGAAGATAACAGAATAGATCCTCCTGGAAGCTAGCTAAGGTATGCGGAAGAGAAAGAAGTGATAAGAGACAATCAGCATGGCTTCACCAAGGGCAAGTCCTTCCTGATCAGCCTAGTGGCTTTCAAGAATGGCATAACTGCATCAGAAAGAAGAGCCATTGATGTCACTGTTCTGGACTTCAGTAAGGCCTTTGGCACTATCCCCCACAACATCCTTCTCTCCAAATTGGAAATCTATGGATTTGATTAGTTGAACTGTTTGATGGACAAGGAACTGGTTGCAAGACTGTACTCAGAGACCACTGGTCAATAGCTCCATGTCCCTATGGAGATCAGCAATGAGTCATGTCCCTCAGGAGTATCTCTATCAATGATGTGAACAGTGGGATTGAGAGCACCCTCGCCAAGCTGCAGATGACACAAAGCTGCATGGTGCAGGTGAAACAACTTATGGAAGCCTAGATAGGCTCTAGCAGTGGGCCCAGCAAAACCTCGAGACATTCAGCAAAGCCAACTAGGTTATTGCAATCATCACTATCAATGCAAGTTGAAAAAAAATTGAGCACAACCCCGCTGAAAAGGACTTGGGAGTAGTGGTGGATGGGAAGTTGGACATGAACCAGAAACGTACTGCTGTAGGCCAGAAAGCCAATCCTATCCAGGACTGCATCACAAGAAACGTGGCCAGCAGGTGGAAGAAGATGACCCTGCCCCTCTCTGCACCGGCCAGAGCTCACCTGGAGTTCTCAGTAAGGAACAACATAGACCTGTTAGAGAACATCCAGAGGAAGGCCACAAAAACAATCCAAGGAATGACTCCCCTATGAAGACAGGTTGAGAGCGCTGGGGCTGCTCAGCATAGAGAAGACGCTGGGGAGACCTGAGGGCAGTCTTTCACTATCTAAAGGGAGGCTGTAAGAAAGGTGACTAAGAAAGGTGATAGGCATTTTCGCAGGGTCTATGGTGACAGGACAAGAGAAGGTTCAGACTGGATATAAAAAGCTTTTTGTGCTAATGGTAGTGAGGCACTAGCGCAGGTTGTCCACAGAAGCTGTGCATGCCCTGTACCTGGAGACTCTCAAGGTCAGGCGGGACAGGGCTCTAAGCAACCTGATCTAGCTGCAGGTGACCCTGCTTATTGCAGGGGAATTAGACTAGGTGACCTTTTAGGGTCTCTTCCAACTCAAATTATTGTATGATTTCAAGAATGAAATACAGGTTAAAAAACAGCTGCCTAATCGATTTACAGATCATATGCTTTACAGAAGGGTTAAAAAAAAAAAGAAAAGTATTTACTAACAACTTACAGCAACTTCTAAAAGTTTCCAGATAGAGTCTATAACACATTCTACAGTTGCATTCTAGAATGACTCTCCTGGATGTTTAGGGTGCCTCATAGACATGCGTCAAGTGCACTTTGTCTTTGATCACTGAATAAACACACAGAGTAAGATATCATCAGGGGATAGTAATTTTCCATGTCACAATAAAAGCTTATTGCAAAGTGATTTAAAAATTCTATATGAATCTTAAGAAAGTGACAATCAGTTTAATATTTTTACTTCACAAATAATAATATGCTTAGGAATGTTATGTGAAAAACTAGAAAACAACTCCAAAATGCTAACTGAAACATGAATAGTCACTGGGCCAATTTGCCTTTATTAGGATCTCCCTAGATTCCTTTCCTCCCCCTCCCCCAACCTGCTTTTGTTGTTGGTTTTGTCTGCTGGTTTTCTGTGTGTATGTTTTTCTTTCTTATTGAGGGGGAGTGGGGGAGGGAGGGGAGAGGGCAGGTTATCTCCAAAGAACACCTTAGCAAAAGCTATCAGCTTTGACAGAACACCAAAATTCTGGCACTGAACCAGAAATTGACCATTACCATAAAAAGAAGTGCTAAATGAGAAACCATGTGCTCAGTATAAAACTAATTTCATGCTTTCAAAAGCACACAGTGGCTTCTAGCAAGATAGTGGCCCTGGGACTTGCAAAGACAGATTGGCTAATACAAATGGTGTGTGCTCCTGATGCAGTCTGCTTAGCCAAGCTTTACATGTACTGGCAGTAAATGGAAATTCTCGAATCTTCTGTCAAACAAATACACACTTATCTATAACTTTAGAGCTGAAAGCTATAAAACAGCTGCCTCATAAATATGTTTAGCAGGAAAATGCATGAGCTGTCCTAGTTCCTTGTAAAAAAAAAAAAAAAATCCAACAAAAAACACAGCAGTCTTTACACAGAAAGCACAGACGTTTTTAGCAAGCAAGAAAAACATTTTAATAAGTATTTTTCAGCTTCTTCCCTTCTTTAATTAAAATACTTATTATCAGAAGATCAAAATAAAATCATAGCAGGTCTCAGAATGCAACATACTAGCAGAACAGTAGTGCTTAATGAGTTTAATTTTTTAAGTGTTTTGCAATAGATAAATTCTCAAACTTTTTTTTTTTTTTTTTTAAACAGGTACAAAGTTCATTTCGTTTTCAATAACGCTTCTGTCAAGCTTAAAGATTTACTACTACAACTTTGCAGGCTACCTTCAGCACAGTATCTGTTCCCTTAAATAAAAGTTACTGCACTAAATCTCAAATTTAACTGATTAGGGAGAAGCGACAGTCATTTTATACCCTTCTCAAGCAAGCTGTCAGTGCAAATGAATTATCGGATGCTATCCTGGGCATGACAGGTCATAACTTTTAATATTAACAATGACAGACATAGACAACATGTCAAATCCAGTATACAATTTATTTCCTTCTTCATTTTCATAGCTTATCTGAAGAATCCAACAGCTCTTGTGCTTTATATTTAATTATAACTATAATTTGAGATGTAACAAGCCAAAAAGCAAGCTCTTGCAAGGGGTATTTAGTCACACTGTTAATTAGCTCCTTCCTATAACAATAATACAGCACCACTAACATGTTTCAAAAACACTTAGAACACATAGGAAGTCACCTAGTGAAAAGATGCCCTCTGCAAGCAGCAAGCAAGAAATGGGAGCTTGCCACACATTTAGTGTTACTCTGAATATTGAAATAAGAGAAGAATTTATGTATGATATACATTGTCATTTTTCTTAACATTTCCTCTGGAGTAACTAAAATACAAACGACATGAGTACAGAAATACTGCTGAACACGTAAGCATTCGCTACTAATATCGCATCACAAAGCAGTTCAGTGAAGTTTAATTAAAAAAAAATAATCATACTCACCTCTACTGGGAAGTCCACTCCACATTGTGGCAGTAGTATTTAACGAGCTCAAATGGAACTAAGTGACATAAACAAAACTTCCAGTATGCAACCAATATGATCTACAGTGCTACAGAGCCTTGGCTTCAGCCCTGCTCCTCTGTCACAGTGCACTGGCACACCAGTGCAGCTCCAAACCTTCCCAGATGCTGCCTTATAGCATTGCTCATTGAAAATCCTTCACACGCTGGCAACATTTTAGGGAAGGACAAGCACACTCTGAGTCATTTGTAAAGAAAGCAAAGCAATTTCAGTTCTGTATCTTCATGCGGACGGAAACACAGAGCACTGTCAAAGTAGAAGTCTGAGGTGAATTTACGCTGAGAAACAGGCAACCTAAGCAGTCATTATCAATGCATGAAATCAGCCAGTGATCAAATTCAAGCAAACCATAAAAAGGGTATGATTATGAAACGCTCCACAGATCCAGCTCTAAACCACACAGAACGAAGAATCATTTATCTAGCCTGTGTAAATGTTAAAAATAGCTCTGTCTCTTCTACAATGAGCACGAGACAGAGGAGAAGCTGTAGCCTGTATTGTGGTGGATTGCTACTGGGAAAAATCTGGCAATAAAAATTAATGATTCCTTACAGTTTTTCTAAATAAGATCAATTTACAATTATGCAGATGAACAAATAAGTACTCTTTAACCACATAACTGACAAAGCCTATCAGATTTATACAAATACAGTATCTGCTAAAGAGAAGCATAAATGTCTAGAGGAATTTCAGAATACTGACCCATCTGTACAGACTGACAGATTAAGCATTTGTCCCCCTTAAAAAAAAAAAAAAAAAGAGTACTAAAAACATGACATTACACAACCAATGCCTTTGCCTTTCAAAAACAATAATAATTTTTCATTACTTACTATGAGAAATCTCCATGGCTTATTAAATTCATGCTCTTCCTACTCCCACAGAGCCTTTCCACTGTGTAAATCCTTTTTGTCTTTTCAGGTACTTCATATGTTTTCTTTCCCAGAAAAGGTAAGAGGGCACGTGCCACTGTGCACACTCACACCCTCAAAGATTTTAAATACAAAGTGTAATAAGAATCAGATGTAATCATGAATCAAGTTTAAAATGAAATAGAAGGACACAGGGGTTTTTATTATAATACCTGTGCAGTTATCCAAACATACTACTGTGTCATGAGACAGCTATGAAAAAAATTTTGGCTGGCTCTGTTCCCAGATGAAGATACTTACTATAAAGAATATCTGATTTACTTTTGAAAGATAAAAATAGTAGGAAAAAAAAAGTTAGCTTATATTTTATTTCATTCATTTCTGTACTCAATCACTGTTGGAAAGACACACTGAATAAAACTGATAAATCCGTATTTAGAGAAACCACTTTTTTTTTTTTTTTTTTGAATGCTACAACATCTGATTCTTGGACGTCTCGAATGTCAGTTCTTTACCACAACAGAATTGCCCCCAAGAGAGATTATAAACCATCAAAGATGAGTCTTCAGCAGAGATTTTTGCAACAGGACTATACTTGCGCACACTCATGTGCTAGGAGCTAATGCAACAAGTGGCAATGGTTGTAACCAATTCCATTTTGAAACCCTTCCCCACTCCGCCTGCAACAAATCCCCCCCCATAAGCATTTTTTCCACCAGACTAGTCACATACCAAATTTGCTTACAAGTGTCATTCATGTACTCCCTGCCTCCAAGAGGATGACGTGGGGACTACAGGTGGATAATTGTTCTGATACCCATTGATCACTTCCAAAAAGCATGTTTTTTCCTTAATTTTATATCATCACTTAAACAAATAACAGAAAAAAAGAGCCCGCTTCAATGAAAAAAAAATTCCCACTATTTTCTTGAAGACTCCTGACTTTATTTTTTTTAATCATTACCTGTACTTTCACAATGCAACTACTCAAAGACAGAACAAAATATTATGAATACAGTTTGCAGCTACTAGCAAATGAGACCATTTTTTAACATCAGCTCTGTCCCTTGATATTCACGCTCATCATCAATATTTTGTAAAGAGTACTAAGAGCATAAAAACAACCTGAACTCCCCTTAATTTCAGAGCAACTAATTACACTAACCGTAAGAAAAATAGCAGCCATTCCACATAAATGTGTTTCATTTGCAAGAAGAATGCTAACTTAATAGCATATAATTCCTAAGTAAATTGTGGGAGATATTCAAGTGACAGAAACAACGTAGCAGTATATCAAATACAGCCTTGTTCAGAAGAACACTGAATAAGGAAGTCAATTTACACTGCAGTAAGAAGCGAAATACTAGGTTTCTCAACAGCTCACAAATTTAAGTTATATTACAAGAGTATAACCTCTTTATTACCTTCTTCTAGTACAATTTTTAAAAAATTTCTTTTTCTTGTGAGACTCTACTCTTTGGTTCTGCCAAATAGACAAATTTTGCCCAGAGGAGGACAGCAAAGAGGCAGGGCATCTCCCTTTCTCACAGGGACAGCAGAAAAACAGTCCCCTGACATCACTTCACTTTGTGTCTCACAGCAGCATCTTTCCTTGGCTTCCCAAGAGGGCTGCAGGCAGCAGAGAGAGAAGGCAGAACAAGAGCTGGCCTTACTCAAGTCTAGAAAAGGTTTGGGCACAACACAACAACAAATAAACCCATAATGCATTCCCATTACCCTCTGTAGATTTGCACACTACTTCCATAGCTTCATATGCAAGAGCTGAGGAAGACATAGCTCACCAAATTTTTCAAGATACTGTTGGTTGCTGCTTAGCATTTCTCTGACTATTCACTAGAATGAGTAATAAACATATTCTGTAATAAACTTAGATTATCCCTGTTTGCTTATTTTTTCTTCCAGAAAAATGTCAGATACATGCAGAGAAGGTATTTTAGGGTCCAGTTCAAGAAGCTTAAAGCAAGCAAAAATTCTATTCACCATTGAGCTGGCACAAAGCAGTTCAGATGGCAACAAATCTACATGGCAGTAAGTAAGTCTGGGTCCTGCTCAGGATTCAAACCTACGTACAAAGCTGTCCATTCAGGATCTGGGTCTGCTGGCAATCAGAAAAACAGGGAAAAACTCCACTGAAATAAGAGTAATGCACTGCAGTTTCCTTTGATTGTAACAGACCATCACTCAACCCATGATTTCTGATTCTCATCACTGATCTTGTGAAGTTGCACTGAACTCATGCCCTGTCAAGGTGATTTCCTTCACCGTTCTGTAAAAGAGTCCTCTGCACACACATTTACTAGAATAAGTATATGCTCGTGCATGTAAGTCTACCTGAAATAGTCTCAGAACCATTTCCTGAAGTTTACCAGTAGTCTTTTTATTTTTCCCCCTAAGTAAGATATTTAGAAAATCAATTACTAGTTTAAGCAAGATCTCGAAGAAGGCCCGTGTCATTTGGCACAGCTGAAGACCCTATCGCACTCAAGACATTTGGTTTGGGAACCCAGTATTCGAGTTACCTATCTAGGCCATAGATCCTGTAAAGCGTGTGCATCCAACCTGCTAGTTTTATGTTTTTGTTGCCCTAATTTATTTATTTTTATGTTTTATTTTAAAAAAATGTAAGAAAAAGTTGTGTTACTTAAACTATATTGTATATTTCATCTGCAACCCAAGACAGCTCCCCTTCACTCAAAGCCACTCAGGCAAGCCAAAAGGCTTGACACGATTCAGAGTGCTTTAGCTGTAAGCCTCGCAGCCTCCATTGCCTTGAAAGGATGCCCAGACTTCCCACATAACGCAGCATCACACAAGATGGCAAAGCAGCGCTAATTTCTGTTGCCAAAAGTGGAAAAAAAATAAAATATAATAGAAAACCTGACTTCTCCATGCTGCCTTTTGCTCTCCTCCAGTGCTCAGATGGGGCACGAGTGTGGACCGGAGTGCGTGAAGCAAAACCGGCGTCCATCTGAGGAGAACTGAGACGAACAGAACGATACCGTTTAAAACCCCGCCGCAGCACACCTTCACAAACGGCTGATGATCGCTCGGCACGCCGGTTCCACGGCCAGGCCGAAGGCAGCGGCAGCACGCATTGCTGCCGAGCACGGCGCAGGCTGCAGCCCCACCTGCTGGGCGCGGGCACCGCTGCACGCCCCGGCCCGTGCCCTCGGCGGCCGGCTGCTGGCAGAAGGCGAACAGAGAGCAGTCAGCACGCGCCTCTCTTCAAGCACCCAACTTTTAACTTCAAGCTAAAGAGAGGGTGTCGTCAGGTAAATGCATCAAATCACCAAGGCCTTCTCGGTCAGTTCGTTTCTTGATTCAATCAATTCTGCAATTTGTGCAAAAGCAGCTTTTGATCTTTGCTTTTAGTTTTAATTTTTAATTTGAAATTGCTGTGGAGAGACTGACGTGCAGGTAGAGCACAACTAGTAAAATTGTGTGTAAACTCCAGTAACGGTGGATAATATCTTTTGAAATTCTATGACAAATTTGCCTTTAAGAATTAGCTTTTAAGTTATGAAATATTATAATGTCCAAATACATAAATCCCATCATCTGGATACCATAGATCTAGTATTATTGCCAAGAATTGGCAATAATTGCCGAAGAATTCCAGGCCCCTAGACTTAGGAAATTTTTCCATGAAGGACCATTACAGAACTTGAAGTTACGAGCAACAATTTGAGGTTATATACGTATAATACATTGGAGGCTTAAAATTAAGAGGATGCATTACAACATCCTGAGACCACTTGTCACAAAAGGGACCTCAAAAGAAAGAATATGAAAATACACCTCATGACTCCTTTGTGTCTATTTGCGTTTGGAAGAAAGCCCACCAACAGCCAGTGAGGCTGGAGATGGCGCTTGGATGGATCAGTTCTGTTGCATAGGCTCAAAACAGACAAGTCTGTAATCTTGATCTCTGTATTCTGAACATACATTTATAGGCATGTGTATTCCCAATCACCTTTTTAATATTATACTTATTTATATTTATTTATATTTATTTATTCTATATTCATCTTACGAATGCAGAGGAAAAGCCTCACTGCAATTAGCAGGAACCTTTGTAGAAAGCTTCAAATGCTCATTAACTGGTTCAGCAGAAGGGTATGTAGTTGTAACAGCGAAGTGTAAGAAGGGCTATTTGCTTTCTTTGCACGTGGAATCAAGTCTGTTCATTGGTGAGGTGAGATGAACAGAATTGTTCTCTTACCATCTGCACAATTAATTGTTTACAGTGTTAGCCAAAGAAATGGGAAAGGCAGACTCCCATTACAAGGGATAATAACACTCCAGAGGACATGGATTAAAACCGAGCCTGGATAATATCAATTTATAAGAAAATTAATTTCTACTTATTTTTGAAAGGTGTTCTTTGAGAATGACATTTTGGTAAACGCTGTTCCTCTAGTGTCTCTTAAGCATTACATTAAGCTGTCTACACAAGACATTTTTTTCTTCTAAATGCTTATGACACCAGCATCCTTCAGCTATGAAAAAAGCATACCTATTTCATAGGCTAGTAGTAAGCATACCTATTTCATAGACTAGTGTAAGGTACTAAATAAGTAGCATGTGGTCTAATACAGTGATAAATGAACAAAGCATATTGCTAAAAAAAACCCACAACAAACAAAGACAACAAAACAGGAGTTTTAACTCCTGTGCCATATGGTAGCCTCAAAGCCTGTGTTCCACCAAACTTAAAATTCACTGCAGTATATTCATATTTACTTGTCTCAGAATCAGAAGTATGATTTGCTCTACCTCTATTAACGTGTATGTAAACGAGCTCTTTAAGATCAACCTCAAACTTTTTGCATGCTACAGAATTTAAAACAAAAAAAACCAACACCCAACCACCCAAATGTTGTTTAACAAAATAAATGGAAGGGGAAAAAAGTATCTATTTCAACTATGAGTAAGAAAAGCATCCTTGAAGTGCTCTAACAAATTTTCTTCAGTGTTTTTGGAACATCACAGAAAAAGGATAATCCTGCAGCAAAATCCTTGCACACTGAACATCAAAGCAATAGACCATCTGGCATACCAGGATCCCTTACAAAAACGGAAGGAAAGTCACAATATCCTTTTCCTTACAACTGCAGAAGTTCAAATTGTTCAATGAGTTCAACCTCCTATACGCTTAGAGAAGTAGAGAAATAAGACATTTTTTTCATAGTATATATGAGTGAAGTTTAGCAAAGAGAAAAGAAAAAAAGTTTGTGGGTTTTTTTTTTTTTAATGTAACATTGCAACTTTTCATATTGCTTGGGCAAAATACTTATAGGAACAAAGGACTTCTGTTTTGTCCTGTTAATAAAAAGTATTGCTTCAAATTACTTTACTTGAATAAGAGTAATTAAAAACTCAGACCTATAAAAGCAGAAACAATTAAAGGACCAGGCTGTTGAAAGTTGCAGCTCTCCTTTCCTACCAGTATATTTCTTTAGAAGTTTCTCCTGCACATACAACATCCTTCCAGAACTTGTTTCTTTGGGAAAAACATAGATGACAAATGCATTGCTCTTTGAAGCCAGAACAACTACTTTTAAATATGCCATAATCTCAACTACGTAAGGCCCAACCCAGTCATTAATCATGCACTGACATAATACTGTTTAAATAAAATAATCTTCACAGGAGAAGAAATACACCAACAATTCTCAATCTAACAAAATATATGAATATAGATTAAAAGTAGCAATTATTTTTAATGGTTATGCTGGCTGGGGAAGGTAGAGCTTAAAAACCTTCCTTAAATTTCTTGTCCAAAATGCAACATTTCTTACTGATTAGGTACCTGTGCTTGTACTTGCAAATAAGGTGCCAGGAGCTGTACTTGTAGGGAGCTTTCCATTATTTAGCTGCTTCACTCTTTTCAGGTGAGACTTGCCATTGTAATGAACTTGAGCTTGTGCTGCAGAGTTCAGCTGTATATTGCACACTTCGCAGAATGAAAATAGTATCTTCTTTTTTTCTTTGCCTAGTTGATAGTCCTGTCTGTCATTTTTCAATCCTTTTTCTTCAGAACTCCGTAGAACAGCTGGCTGATTCATAATCCCATCTTCAAAGACACGGTCAGGACTTAATGGACGCTTCATACCTACAAAACAAAAAGAAAAGTGTTACTGGAAGTCAACTAGTAATGCTTAATACCAAATCAGTATTTTTGTTTTCAAAATGCAGTAAAACAAGCCACCAATTCCAATGCATAAGGTTCCACATTGTAGAAGCATCTCTTTATGGAGAAATATGTGCATTCGTGACACACCTCAGAGGCAAGAAATAAGAAGGTGAGTCCACACCCAGTGACAACTCACAACTCATTGCTCTGTTCTTCAAGCTCTCTGATTTAAAGCAGGTTCATACTTACAACCCCAGCAGAGGTTTAGACCTTCGTATAGAATCACTAGGGTTGGAAAAGATCACAAAAAAAAAAAAAAAAAAAAAAATCATCTAGCCTGACAGCCTACATACCACCAATATTGTCCATTGAACCATATCCCTGGGTACCACATCCACACATCTCTTGGACATCTCCAGGGACAGTGACTCCATCACCTCCCTGGGCATTCCATTCCAGTGCCTGACCAGTCTTTCTGAGAAGTTTTCCTAATATCCAGTCTGAACCTCCCTGGTATAACCTGAAGTCAATCTCCCTCATCTTATCATTAGTTACCAGGAGAAAAGGCTGGCTTCTACTTCACCACAACCTCCTTTCAGGTCATAATAGAGAGCAGTAAGAGCTCCCTGAGCCTCTTCTTCTCCAGACTGAAGAATTCCAGTTCCCTCAGCTGCTCATCACAAGACTCGTGCTCCAGACCTTTTACCATCTTTGTTGCCCTTCTCTGGGCACACTACAAATACATTTCCTCTATCTCATTACAAACCGGTTCCAGAGCTTTTGACTTTCCTGTGCCCATAGTATTAACTGCTGCCCCAGGTAGAATTATTCAACTAATGATTTTCTTTCATCATTATTTAGAAGACAGTAAAATGTGTGAATAAGAATAATGAATACTTTCTACTGTTATTTGCACCCAAAACTTCATACAAGCATTAAGACTCCTATGATAGATAAATCTATGTAGAGGTCTATAACTGACTCTCAACTCTTTCACTATTACAACTATTATGCAGAAAAACTCCAGCTCAAAGTTCATCTTGTGGGAGCTAAGCAAATGCATAGCAAACGGCAGTCCCTGGACAAAAACTCAAGAGTCTGAAACATGCATTTGTCCCTAGAGAATAAGACCTCATTACAGTAAATGAACTACATTGAACAAAGAATCCGTTATTTGTTTTGTTCCCACAAGATAGAAATATAAAATATATATAAATATATAGATGTGTGAGTCTGTAGGTACACAAGTGGTTTGTTTAAGGTTATTTAAAGGATTGTTTATACGGAGGGAAGGAGTACTTCATCACATTCCTTACTCTAGCCCATGCTTAAAATCCTAGTATTTGTACAAACTCCTCCCCAGTCATGAGTCATTCTTCCAGTATTCTAAGTCAACAGAGTAGTTGTAGTCATGTATCCGTTTCACACAGCTCCCAGCTCTGTCATCAAGTAAACAAAAAAATACAAGCAGGACATTCATTAAGATGTACGTCAAATATTAAAACAAAAAAACATTACTGCGGATTCCAGGTACCTAATTTCTTTTTAAAAGACATTTCAGGAGTGGATCCTGAAAACCTAGGCTGTCACACTAAATCATTTAAGCATAAGTATCATATTTCAAGGCAAGCAACCAAGATCCTCCACTCCGCTGAGCTTAGATGACATTTTCATCTGAAAATTTAATCTGCTCAGAGCTTTGGTATTTGTTACTTTTCAGTGCATTTTTAAACCATAAATAATTTCCCCCTGTGCCTTTTGTTCTCTGATTTCTATTATTTTATTTTTACACTGCTGCTCTGGTTTTTATTCCCTGAAGTAAGAGGCTGTGGGAAAAAAATAAATTATATTATGCTGTTGTTTTGTTTTGTTTTGTTTTTAAGTTCTACTAACATTAGAAAAAAAGATTTAATAATGAAACAGGTAACAAAAAAACTCAGCTTGTTCATAACTGTGATGGCAGAAAGCAAGTACTGATTCAATATGTAATTCAATAATTATTTCAATAATTCAGTAAACTTTAAGCTCTTTACAAAACTCCATTAGTGTGAATGCATTTAAAAGTGGCAGAGGCTCATATCTGCATTGAGAAGTGACAGGGATCAGAGGGACAGATGCTCGTGGCAGACAGAGAGAGTGGAGTTCCTCCAACAGCACTGCAATCTGCAAAGGGGTACTTTGGGAAACAGCAGAATAGTACTGAATTAGGCTGCTGTCACTGGAACATGGGATGCATACAGTCCCAGCCTGCACCGTCCAGTTTAATTTCAGCCAAAACAGTGAAGCCTTTCATTTGGCCAAGTCAGACAGCTATGCAAGATGCACCAAAGCAAAGTGAGTGGGGAAAAAATGAGAAGAATTCCTCAAAAATGCATTTCCAAGGTGACCCAGACGTTTTTTCATGTAGACACACCCAGAAAGAGCAAGAGCAATAGCAAGGACTTGAACACTGCATCTAGACCCTAACGCAGCATCCCAGCAGCCAGCCCAGCAAGAAAATCCATCTTCACACACAAAAAAGAGAACTAAAAAAACAAACAAACAAACAAACAAAAAAACACAACGTAAACAGAACAGTTTCAAACTTGCTTTTAGTACAAAACACCATCTTGGCTACATTAGTAAAGAACAAGTGTGAAATACAGAAAGCAATATCTTGTTACCACTTAAGAATTAAAAATCACAACCTGAAATTTTAAAATAACTGCTTAAAGTTGTCTAAATTAAAAGCGACTTGATAACCTCCCCACAGCAGCAGGGAGCAGTGTTTGCAGACTAATTCAGAACCAGTACCTTCAACAAGCACCTTCAGCTTGGCTGTAGGAACACTCATACCTACATGCTCTGATGCTGGAGAGGACCTGTACGTGCAGCCAGAGAGCAGAGCAAACCAGCCCTCAGAAGTCTGTTCCCATGCAGCAATCCCAGCCTTCCTCTTCCTGGAATGTGAGACCTGAACATTTGGTACAGCAAAGCACTTAAATAAGGTGTGACATAATCAGATGCAAAGCCATGCTCCTGCCTGCTGCGAAGAGCCAAGAAGATCCTATGCATGCACTGAACAAGCAGAGGTGGCTTCTGGGGCTGGCTGGGGAACTGCACCACCTCTAGAAACCGATGCAGGCACCTTCCCTACCTGTCCTGCAGCCAAGAATGATTCAACACACGGCAAACATGAAGGCACAGTCACAAAACACTTTCCTTTCCTCTCTTAAATTACTCTCAGAGAAAACTGCTCAACTCTCAGCCATTTCTGTAGGTCCTGTGAAGTAATTGACATCTTTAAAATGCCTTTTCAATACCCTTTCCCAGTCTCCTCTGAAGCGAAAGCAATGGTGGCAAATATCCACTAAGAATTTATAGCAGAAGTGCCTTTAATACAACAATGTATCCTCTACCATAACTGATCAGTTTCTGTGGTATATATATCTATTAAAAAAAAAAAAAAAAAAATCTTAACTTGAATGTCCCAGGAGACTGACTTCTAAAGAAAAGTTACTTGAATGCTTTGTGCTTTTATGAAACAAACTTGTACAAGAACTTACACAAAACCAACTTCATAAACTTAACTTAGACATTCTTCCTAATCTCTACATTTGCCATATACTTGCATATATTCAAGTGACTAGGAAGTCTTTCTTACCCCATTAAGAAAAACGCAGCCTTTCACTGCAGAGATTCTGAGTTCTGGATGGTATTTATTCTCACTCACCAGGAGTCAGATAGGAAATGGGGCCGTTTAGCTCCTCAAGCTTTTGCACAGCTCACTAACATTATCATGTAACAGAGGCAGCTACTTGAGACTACAGTCAGTGAGCTGAGAATTAAGAGAAGTTATACAATCGTTGTACTTTGCAAAATCAAGAAAGTCCATTTAAAATAATTGTTATCTACGGGATTTTGAAGTATTTAGAATTAGGTTTAAGACTAAATAAAAAAAATACAACTTCATTACAAGTGAGAAATAATGGGAATTATCATACGGGTAAAATACAATATATCAGTACATCTGTGATAGTCTGGTCAGATTTACCAGCTGCTTATGTTCACATTTAACTCTACATAAATATTGACTTGAAAATAAGAGTTCTATAGAAAACATTTTATGGAACCTTAAAGAATGCATTATTTTCAAACAAAATGATTGAGTCCATGGTTAGAAAATGTATCTATACATGTTTACATACAGCGTCTCCTAATGAGTTTCATGAAAGCTAATCATTTAGCTCAGCTTTAAACATTAATTTAAATGAGCAAAACTTTTCTATAATGCAAATATGCTTTCCATACCATATGCACAATACTGCCAATCTACATAGGTTGCTCCAAAAGTAATGCTTCCTATTTGTTTCCATGGCAAGTAGAACAGATACAAATAACACAATAACACTGTTTGATAGAGCAAATTTTCAGCTACAAAACAGTATTTTTCAGTATAATCATCACCATCAGCTATGCATTTTTGCCAGCGATGAACAGAAGCCTGCATGCTGTGCTCATAAATATCTGCATGGCTGTCCAGAACATGTCTTGCCTTTCATCTCACTGTCACCACTGCTGAAACGCACCACCCACCGCCTCACTGCACTCACTTCCACTATTTGGTCTCCATAAATGCTCAGGAAGAGTCAATGAATGTCAGTGGGTGCCAATTTTTCCACATGGAGGAATTCAGTGACACACCATTGCTTCATACGCATTTCCATGTCAGATGCCATTTTGTCAGACTGCTGCCATCTGTCACATGGCAACAAAGTGTAATGGAATACTGGTGAGAAGGTCCAGCCTCTACTGCCGTATCTCCAATATTCACCTCTGTAGTCATGGGCCAACATAATGAAATCGCTTCCAGAGCAGCACCTATATATGAGTAATCTTCACATAAAAGACATAAAAATTGTTGTTCCAAACACATAAATCAAATCTCCACAAGCTCTATAACTCAGGCACCAATATAAAAGAAAACCAGAATGGTGAGCTTTTAAACCTGCACCATGTTCAGCCCTCATGCCCCTTCCCCCAGAAATAATAAGAACACATAATTATGTACAGGACTGTCATTCCAGAGAGCTATTTCATTTTTATCTTTCAACAGAGCAACATTTTTTGCACCTTTCCTAGACAAAGCTGATCACAGGGATTGGGTCCTAAAAACAGTTTAATTCACCTTTGTTCAGTTATCATTACAAGTTCTACAAATTGCATCAGCACCGTACTGACACTGTCCTCCTTTCATCTGAATCTGGGTCTTAAATTCTCTGCCTGTGTAAGGCAACAGAGGAGCTTCACTTTAAAAGCAACTACCTATAGTTCAAAAGCCAACATATATTTTAAACTTTATTATTTAGCGTATAACTCAATGATTTCATTTAAGACTAGCAGGTGTAATTTGTTTCCCACTTTCGTATAGCCTGGATACAGTCTGCTATTTCTTAAGTCTCGACAGCAGTCAATAGATGCCAACCACAAATTAAAATACTCCATCAGGGAGCACAATACCATGAATCACCCTGAAGTGACTCACACGTTACAAAGATAGCGCCATATCATTGTAGCAGTATTTACTCAATTACTTAGAGAACTAGACCCAATTAAAAATTGAAAAGTGAGAACTTAAAGACAAGAAAAAAGCAGGAAATGAAGAACATCTGTATACGTTAGAAAACATCTGATTGATCCAGAAATTCTAGGTTCATAAAGGGACCATACAACACTTTCATCTTTCATGTGTACTTATAATTCCGCTCCTTTCTCTTGCATTACCAAGTTTTTGGGCTCCCTCCAACTCAGGATATTCTATGACATTAAGTTCTTCTATTTCAAACCAGATATACTCCATTTTACTCTGATCAAAGTCATTCTCAAACTGCTTCCTCACATGACAGCTTTTAGATATTTGACTAAGCTGTTACCAGACTAAACACTTTTCCCCATCACGCTTCATCCTGTGTACAGAGATCTGTCCGAATAGATTCTGCAAGCAATACCACAGCAAGAATAAATTAGTGATTTATGACACCACATTAAAATTCTTAGTTGTCATGAGATACCCTGTTTGGATTTCTGAAACCACATCTTCTCGGCCTCTTTCAGCTGGGAAAGAAATCTAAGCATGAACCTTCTTTATACTTGAAGCCCAAAGCAATTAGCCTTTCAATTTAGCTAATTTACTTTTAAGCAGAGTTGTGCTTTCTGAGGAGCTACAAAGAAGTATTATATATAGCATACTGCTGTAGGTGAGAATGTGCAAATCTTTACTCAAAGGAAATAAGCTTTTGGTTATCCTAATGAATTAGTAATGGTTACACGAAGCATTCTTTTCCTAAGCACTGGTCTAAACTTTTGCAATGCCCATTCCTAATTAGTTCATACTTCAAAGAACCACCATGCTGGAAATGTGATTAGAATACCAGCCCTGCGTGGATCTCTGCCAGGTAAGCAAAACAGAAAACTTACCTTAACAACTCACATAGAGCAAAGATAGTTTTCTTTGTTAGCCTTTGGAAACAGTCAAATGAGTTATGGAAGAAATATAAAAATTAACTGGCTTTCTACATTGTTACATTTTCAATAACGTTCATTCAGACAAGTGAGGAGAAAAAACAAATGTGAGAATCAAGACAGCCTTGAGCTGTACACTTCATAAGTACCTCTCATGAGGAAAAGCTATGCATGCAGATGGAAGAGCCAAGTCTCTGTGCCTAAGCTGGGGTCTCGCACTGGAGCATAGATCCTCAATACTGCCATAAAACACTCAAAAGAAACAAACAACAAAAACCCCAACCAGTTCAAATATATCCGGAGCACTGTCTAAAAGGAACTCACTAGAATGATTTTGGAGAAGTCTTATGACCTTTCTTAGATTTTCAGACAGTATTTCCCAAACATAGATAAACTATGGAGAGGCATATGGTTTGCACCATCTGGGCAACAAGTTCTATTGGGATACTGCGGTGAACAGCATATGCGTAGTGCCTTGTGCTCAGTCTCCTACAGTGTTAAAAAAGCACTAGAGACTATTTTGAAGCCAACCTTGAAAAATCGCCCATATGTGTAAGGAACCAATTTCCTTTCTTAAAGTGTGTTCCTCTTTCTTCTGGTACAAATCAAAACATAGAACTGCCATGTTTATTCTTTGTCTTGTTCTGAAATTCCTCAAGAAGGCATCACATTCTGCAGCGTCCCCACCTGTCAAGCTATTTACTATCCCAAATTCTACGACCCACCAACTCTTCTTTACTTCTTTCAACTGCTCACAAAGTACACAATGTTTTGTTTCAAAACTACAGTAAAAACTGGATGGTTCAGAAGAGTTAATTCATTTTTATTCCTTGCATCACTTAAAGAATAACCAGTAAATCATGCACATCAACCAAACAGTTAAATACAGTGTTAGCCAGCAAGGTTTTTTTTATACTGGTTTAATAAGTGGCAATAAGAACTCGGTTTGCTATTCCCATACAAGCGAAGTTTTGAATGGTGTAGCATGACAAATGGCTGACAGCCCCTACACTAACACATTTCAGAATATTTAACATTTGAACAAGATTCTCTTTCAACTACAAAAACAGATGGTTGTTTCTCAACACAAACATTAGCTGTTCAGTACAAGGTAATTCATAAAATGGAAAATGTTCAAGTAGCTAGTATTTTGCTTTGTTCTACCAGCCCCGAAACTGTCCACTTCAAGGAAACCTGAAATTAGACCTACTGTACTGGACTGAGAGCTCAGCTGAACTGGAATAAAGAAAATCACTCTGGATTTAGATTATACTAGACTGACTGCATTTGCATCTGTCCATGATTGTAGCATCTTCTAATTACAAGCTTTCCTCTTTAGGAAATCTTTACTTGCAGATTTTCTGTCTTTCTTAATATTAGCAATAATAGATTTATACATCTTATTTGCCAAAGAGAGGCATCCTGCCCTGAATTAATATATCTGACTACTGCCAAGAAGGCTAATCAAATGTGGAGTCTAAGCAGCAATCTTGGATTGTGCTTCACAAGAGTAAATGGTTTTCTTATAACCCAATTTTGCTTGATGAACCATTTAAATAAGTTGTTACCTACTTCTTGGGAATCTGTCATTATACAATCACATATTACATTAGATTAATATGTGATTTATTAAGAATTTTTATCCGGTTGTGGACGAACACGTATATACTCAAACATCCAACCTATAGTTGCACAGGGCTTTTGCTCGCTCTCTCCCTCCACGTTTGTAAGTCTACGAGAGAGTAGATCTGCCAGGAAAGCAGCTATTCAGTTTCCTTTAACCCAGCATCACTGATGGTCATTATCAGTTCACATTTAGATCTTATTTCATTCAGGAACTCTAACCTTTTATCAAAGCCCTAAACCACAAATATTCTGAAATTCTAAAGCAATGCTCAGGAAGAAAGGAAAAAAAATAAAATAGACCTGAGATCTTGAATTACTTCCTTGTCAAACTAAACCAGGATTAAAATATCTCAGATGCCAAAATGCCAAGTAAGTAAGGCAGCCAGGAAAAAAAAAAAAAAAAAAAAAAAAACTGCTGAATTTTGTCAAGTTAAAAATGAGGTGTTCAAGCATTTTCCTGAATGTATTCCCTATTTTGCCTGTTCTTTTACTTAATTAAAATGTGGGAACATTTTATCAATTACCAATTTAACAAAATATATTGTATTATATTGTCTAAGAATTTTCAAAGATCATTTTGTATATCTTATGAATTCTACAAAGTTTTATTGCTGTATTCTTGCATCTTTCCAAATATTTCACCTAAGTAAAAGGATTCTTATTGTATTCATCCACAGAAAAACATCTAAATCAAACAACACAAAATGCTAATTAACCATATTTTACAACTCGAAAGATCAGAAAACAAATATATGAATGAAAAATAAAGAATGTTTAATTTGAATCTGTCTTTAATCTGAATATTTCAATCATGTTCAAATAACTGCTTTTTTTTTTTTTTTAAGTACAAATTCATCTAGGATGTTTTAGATTATGTTTTTAAGCAAAAATTAATACCTCCATGTAAAGTAAATCACTTTTAAGTAACTAGAAAGTTGTTACAAAATAGAAGCATTTTCACTGAAGCATCTATTTTTATTACAAAAAAAAAAAAAAAGTTTTAGGCATGAACTTGGGGGAATAAAGATTAAAATCCACTGACATAATGGGAGATTCCCACAGCGTGCTTGTATCTGGCTTTATCTCGCTTTATCTTGCTGGTTACTTTATCTTGCCTGAGCATTATCACATTTGAGGAGCATGTAAAGCTTTGGTCACAGAGAGCAAAAATAATTTCCTACCTTTCTCAAAAATACCAAGAATGCACCTGTCCTAAAAGGAAGCCTTAAAAGAAAGGCAGGCAGAGTGGACAGCCTTCATATTCATATAGCACAAGTCTGACAATACTAGAAGCTGAGTATAATTTGTAATGAAAAATCAGTAATTCAGGATACAGCATGATAATATTGTGAAAAAGCTCTTGAACACAAGAACAAGGACTTTGAGGTCTATGTGGAATTAATATCTAAGCATGAACAAAGACCAAACAACATGAAAAAAATAGCATGAGACAGACACATCAGCTTGCTTGACTGAACTAAAAATATGAAGGAGAGAAAACCCTGCTCAAAACAGCAAGCATGGCCTATGGCCATGAAGACCAGTCCTAAGATGCTCCTCAAGAGGTGGTCCCAGGTGAGTCATCCTAAATAGACTGTCAACTGCCAGGTAAAATACTGATTCTTGTTTGGAACTGAAAATATATTGAAAGCTACGCATCCTTTAAGTATAAAGGTAAAGACACATTTATGTGTCTTTATTATTATTTACTTATTAAGTATAAAGGTAAAGACACTATTATTAACAAGTTCAGATTTATAGTTAAGAGAACCACCCAGCTAGTGAAGTGACAGCCCTGAAGGGATCACCTAGCTTGAAGTCATCTGCAGGAATGGAAAAGGTTCAAGTTGGCTCTGTTTTGAACATATTGTTTCACTTTCCATTTTCCTTGTTTAAAAGAGCCACAAACAATCATATCTTGTGCTGACACAAAGCACAGAGATCCCTGGCATTGCTAAAGATATGAGACTGCTCAAATTCCACTTAGGCTTGCACAGATGTCTGCTCACCTCAAACTGTTGGTCACCACCAGCTTTTAGTGATCGTTGCTTGCAGAAAATCTATTCTACCTACCCTATTCCACACTAAAATGAGCACTTCAATTCATAAAGAGTGAGGCAGCTTTCTGCTGTTTTCACTGGTATTTCTCACCTCTATCTAGAAATAGTGTATGCATATGCTTCCAGGCTGCAGATAATCCACACCACTCTCCCCTCAATTCTTCAAAGAACCTGTTTGAGTGCACTTGCTTATACAAATTTGAAAGATAAATCCTCCTCATTCCTTTAAATTCCAGCAAATGTGATCATACTGTTGCATTAAGTGGGATTGAAAACTTTTGGACATACCTTTCATGTAACGTTCACATCTTACTTTCAAGCTGAAAAGTACACCTTGAATTAAGATTCACATGTTTTTGTTTTTGTTTGGTTTTTTTTTTTTTTTTTTTTTTTAATTGTTCATCAGTATATTATTTGGATATTGCACTTAAGTGAGAGCATCTGAAGAGACTCAGATAATATATTGCTCTCATCCCCCAAAAGCTGTATATCAAAGAATGACTGGCAATTCCAACAGCATTAAACTGTACAACATTTCAAACCCCACACCATTTTAGTACTCTGCATCAAGGAACTGGAAGCGCTGCAAAAAGAACAGTCAGGTCAGCTGTTTGAATCTGTAAAGAGAATACTGTTTTGTTAAACTTTCAGCAGATACACAGACCAAGTGCAAATAAAACATGCTTTAACACTTAAAAACCAGATGCCTTAACCACAGTGGTTACATGGCAGATGCACAGATTTCCTTCTCTCCAACATGTTTATACTCAGTTCATCCTAGAGCTTCATACTCGATTGGCTTTACCATCTAAAATAACCTACATAAAGATTTTGTCACATAAATAACAAGTGGTCTAAAGACAACTGATCTAAATAGTATTTCTCAAAATACGCAGATGAGAACAAACTAGTTCAGTGCATAGAGCCACAGAAAGGCTCAATGAGGGAAGCTGCACGTGTGTATTCTTGTGGATCACCCTTATTTACTCCCATTTTCCCCTTCTCACAGATGGATGATGCACAGACACAAGCATATGCACATCTACAACAGAAAAATCTGTGCTCTTTCAAAGTCATTTTATAACTTTGGGTCCAAATTGTCCCCTTCCTTCACCTATTAACAAAACCTATACTGCCAGAACAAGGACATGTTTTATACCACAAATTTATGCTCATTATCAACATCAAGTATGACCCAATATGAGTCATCTAAACATTACCCCTGACACTGTCTCTAAGAATCAGAAGAGCTATTCTTATCACAGAAGCACCAACAATGACTAAAGGTCTGCCAGAAGTTCCATGCAAGTTCACCATCAAAGCTAAAACTATGGAAGAATCATCACCTTATACTCACCCATATGATGGAGATGGATCCAAGATACACAAAGTCTCTTTGTGCTGAACACTGCATAACGTGAGGTTTTTGCAGTGCTGACTACATACCAACTGCAAGTGCTAACAAGCTGTGTCTTCCTTCGGACATTTACAAACATCAGAATGCTTATTCATGACAGTCCCACATATCATCTGCCATCCCAGATGGTGACTGGTGGGATGCTGATTTTGTCCTAAAGCAGTTACCACCCACCAAGATTTTATATGCAGGGCTAAACAAAAGCATGTGCAATCTGCTGTCAAGTTTTTGAGACCTGCTAGGTTAGTTTAAGTTTATTTTAGATCAGACAGGTCAGGAGGCTGTAGCTCTCAAAATGCTCAGCAGAAGAAGGGTAAGTTGTGCTATAACAGACACACAGTAAATCTCAAGAACGAGTTGCGAGGCATTGCTGGGCCCACCCCTTACACCCTGAGCACAGCAAAGGATTTTCACTGTCGTCAGTGGCAAAAGGCTCATGCAGCCCACAGGCACTGAGCAAACTGGAGGGAAATTGAGACCAGAAAACACGATTAAGCTCTGCAGAACTTAAAGACTTCTTTGGCCTGAAGAATTTTATTTTATTTCATTTCAGACATTTTCCTCTTGCTGACTGGATGTTTTTTCTGACTCCTTTCCTTGTATTTCTCTACTGAGAACTCTTCTATTACTCTTCTATTCTTCTATTCTCTTCTATACTCTTCTATTCGGACAGGTTTTCTCCACCTTAGGATTTCTTTCCTGCTCTTTCCCTGTTCCCATATATCTGTAGATTCCTCTCATTCTCCTGTTCATATGCTGTCACACTATATACACATATGAGAAAGTAAGGACAATTAAAAAGAAGAACCAGTGTGACCTCTTCTGCCTGCTTTACAAATCACATGTAGTTCCTCTTACTCCCTTCACCTGTCACATCTATTTATGGATGGTTAACAGAATACAGTAATCTCCCCAGTCAGGGACCATTAAGCTCTCAAATTACATAAAATAATGCCACACCTTCTTCAATCACCTCATTAAATCTCTTTTTCTATGTTAATAAATAAAAATCTAAAGAAGTGGAGCAAATAAACACAGCCATCAGCTTGTTTTTTTTTTGTTGGTTTTTTTGTTTTGGGGGGGGGGGGGGGGGGGAGGGGAGGAGGGGGTTGTTGTTGTTTGTTTGTTTTCCCCAACATACCTAAGCCAACAGCCTGAAAACCTCTCACCCGAAGGAATTAATCCTTGCAAAAAAGTTACACCACTTATTCACAATGATGGAGAAACAATTACTGCTTCAGCTCACTCCTTAGGAACTGGGATTTCAAAACACATCCAAACTGCCTGTGAGTTAACACCAGAAGAACAGGACACCAGAAGAACAGTGGAGAAGGAGCACTAAGGTCCAGTACTGCACAGTAATGAGATCAGGGGTGCAGCTGTCTCTGCTGGGGCCTGGGCAGTCAGAGCCCTTTGGTGCCACAGACCACACCACCTCAGCTGTGCCCACTGGCACGCTCCTGGGAGCCTGGCAGCAAAGACTGAAGGCAGACAGCTCCAGCCAGCACAAGCACGGCACTTCCTGCATCCTTGGGACAGAGGCAGAAGTGCAAAATCCACAGAACAGTTTCCTCCAAGCTGTAGATTAGCTCTTTAGAAAAGATGGAGGACAACTAAAGATAGAAAATCTGGACAAGTACATGCAAAGAGAAGTCTTTGTCATTTCTCTCCATTCTAGGATGTACTGAGCAACCAAATGCAACAAGGGGCACAAGGTAGAGTTTCTCCATGCTCTCAGCCAAAGTTTCCTTAGACCTTAGACCTAAAATTACTGTTTGCACAATCATCAGCCCTGCACCAGTTTAAATCATACTATACTGTTTCCTCTACTGCAGGGACCACAAATACCAATCTATGCGTAACTGCTGCATCTACCTGTAAAGCACCCAGATTAAAAGTTGCCCACATAACCACTGAGTAATTAAAATGCAATACCACAACAAAGTTACTTAACATAAAAAGATGTGACAAAGTTACACAGCCTGCTCTTAGTCTTATACTGCCATCCTGCCAAGAACAAAGTTCTGGAATCTCTTTAAGGATACAAACATTCTTCTATCACATTGGAATCTGAACTCTTCACAGAAATTCTGCTCCCATAAAAACGTCATTTTGAAAAGGGATAAATTTCTGATGAAGGCAGTCACACTGAAAATTGTCTGTTAATCTCCTCTGAATAAATATAACCCCTAGAAAGATGGAAGCATGAGCAGAATATTTATTTTTTTGCACTTGAAAATGCTGAGGTGCAGAACAAGCAGCTTTCACTTTAGAGCTTACAGCTGAAGTTACCCTTTCAAAAGACCAATTTAGTCTCATAAGTTACTTCCCTCCAGTCATTCACTTTTCAAAGCCTTCTGCAACTTCAAGATTGCAGTAAAACTGACTCTTATATCCTGTTTCAGTAAATCTCTCCCTCATCCAGTCTCATTCCTTGGAGATGTTTGGTGTTTTCTCAACTTCATGAACACTTATTAAGAAATGTATGGAACAGTAGACTTCATAATGCAATACATCCTTGTGATAAACAATTGCTCTGGTAGATCACCCGACTGATGAGGACCTTATTCGCTCATAGCAGTTTATCTAGTCCATCTGTGCTTTGCTAAAGAACTGATGCTAGGGAATCAAATACAATTTCTGCTATTAGTTTTAAATACAGCATTATTGCCTTAAAAAAAATCCAGCTGGCTGAATACGCCTTCTATGCTGACATCAACGTGACAACACCAAACACTTGGAAAGTTTCACTTAAGAAAAACTAATTTATCAATTTGAGGTCTCCCTTTCTTATGACACTCCACTAACCAGTCCATAGCTGCTAGCTCTCAAAATTCTTTTCTTGAAGCTTTAAGCATTTCTCTTAAGCCTGGTTCATGCAGTTATAAAAACCCTCCGGGAAATGTAGGGTTTTTTTGTTTGTGGTTTTGCTTTTTTTTTTTTTTTTTTTTTTTTTAATATCCCTCTAATCCTTGCAGAGAAGACTGGAAACATGAACTCTGAAGACTCAAAAACTAGTCAAAAACTAGATGGGAATTAAAGAGAAACCTATTTCATTTTTCTTCTAGGACCTGACAAAGGATTTTTGAATGTTGGGAGCTGGCATTATTTCTGGCAGCTAGCCAGGAGTGTTGCAGCTCCCTTAGTCAGGCACTTGATAAATCCTGTACTGCCGCTGTGTTTACTGCTGTAAACACAGAGCTTTAAAAAGACCCTCAAATCTAGTCCTCTTATACCCTAGTCTTTATCATTTAACACCATGTCTAATGCTACTTCTCCTATACCGGGACTTTAGCTTCCACCATTCATGCTAGTAAGATGCTCCAAAGTTGCAAGTCTCCAACAGTCACATCTGTCCTTGGTCATATGAACTGCTCATGGGTGATATCCTGACACTTGCTCTGGGACAGTGCTAACTTTGGGTTTAAAGTTCTTCAATGCGTGCAGGGAAACAAATAACATTTACTTTTTTTTTTTTTTTTTAAATACAGCAAAAGCGCATTTAAAGCGTGTCCTCTTCCCCCATGTTCAACCTCCCCCTTCCATTATCCTTTATACTATGATTAAGGAAGACTGTCCGTAAAAACTAGGATCTCCCTTTCCCTTACCAGAATAACTCTCTGCAGCCATCCCCATATGAACTTACAAGGGCAGCAATTAAAGCAGCTCCCTAAATTCTAGACAACTACACATCACTTTTGTAATTCCATATCCCTAAAAATCAGGAAGTTCAGGCATCACCATTCACTTATTGACACACTTATAAACAATACAGAAATCAATTTTTGATTTTTTTAATCACAATTCATTAGGTGCAGCAATTAAATAACTGGAAAGAAACAGCAAGAATCCTCAGTTATCATAATTCATTCCACTTATGCTAAATGGCTGATTCAGCCAGTAAACAAACCACTAATTAAATGACACTTGTTGTTTTTAAATATTTATTGGCCTTTTACTGATGATACACAGACAAAGCCCAGTTTCATCATCAATGGAAACAGATTGTCATTTTTCCACAGGAAATCACATGGGAAAGCAACTCAGAGAGTTCAGAGACATGACAAAATACACCCGTAAAGAACATTACAGATAGAGTTTCAAAAAAAGTATCCCCCACTAGAAAATCCTGTTTAGTAGACAGAGTTTTTACTACAAATGAATCTATTCAGTTGCCATTCTTATTGTTCAGAAATTGCATAACCACTGAATAGCATCCTTATATACTGCTTGAGTACTTTCAGACAAGCATCACAAATGAAAATATGGAAAATTTTACAACTCTAAATATTATAGAAGCAACTTCCAAGTTTCACATTTCCCCTAAATTTAAAATAAGAATCAAACTTGATACTAAGGAGTAAGGTGACAGTTTTGGATTCTGAGCCCTTTAAACCAACGATGTCTACCATTCAGAGGCTGTTCTTGAACTACACTAATATTGCCCATGTCTCCTCAATCCTGCTAATGATTTAACTGGGGCTTTGGCTCAGATAGCAGTTCTAACTGAGCTAGCGAAGATCAACAAATATTTTGGGCTGTACCCTCAACTTCACCCTCTCTTCTTTGATATATGAAAAAATCAAAAGATTTTTAAAAAGAAAAAGTGAGAAGAGGGAAAACAAACAGCCTTAAAAATAAATAAAGCAACCACAAAAGCAAACATCAAGCAGTAAAGAGAAAGAAGCATAATAAGAGCAAACTCAACACAAGTACTGCAGAACCTTCAACTGCAGTATGACTGTAACCTAATACTGATCAACCTCAACGCCTTGGCTTCTGAAGATACTCAAGATTCTACTGCAAATTTGTCTTGATTCAACACGAGAGTTATGGGTTGGACACCATTTGCATTTTATTTAGTTTTTCACCGCACACTTGTGGTCCACCCTTACATTCCTCATACTGCAAAGATTCCCAGAAACAATTGGAGTATGTGAAGAACAGCAGCAAGCCTATGCCTACCCTTGAGTTTCCTCAGCTTCATAAATGCCAATGGCCAAAAAATTTACACAGCTGATCACCTGTGGATTAATCACATACGAAGTGTCAGCATTTGTAAGACATACTCTTTCAACACCAGAAACAAAATTTAACAGATTTGTCCACCCTGCCTCAGCACAGACCCAAGTTTGTGCACATCTCCCTGAGCAGGTACAACACAAAATTCCATATGCTTGGCCCAACAATAGTAAGCACAAACATATAAAATATATATGGTATCTTGTCACTTTGTCTCACATTACCCTCTCCATGAAACAGCGCTATAATAGACATTCTGTTACCTGGATGCACAAAAAAACCTTCAGCTTTATTCCTTAAAAAAAAAAAAAAAAAAAAAAAAAAAAACAAACCATATATATATATATATATAGATAGATATATAGATATAGATATATATATATCTATCTGCAATTTGGTTTCCATTCACTATAAGCCTGTTATATTCAGCTTTTAGTGAGAACATTACTACATGCCGAACTCTAAGCAGTGTCTACTGCATCAATACGAGAACAAACTAAGATAAGAGACTTCACAGAATCCAAACCCAAGAAGAGGCAGGCCACAGTTCTTTGACATGGTTTTCTAAGGGCATTTCAGACTGTTATAGCAAAGATGATCAAGGGCTCCTGTAAATGTGCATTGAACATCTCCTCAGTTCTGCTAAGTCCACCAATAACTTCTTACCAGGAAGAGGCTCCCAAGCTTCCTTTTGAGTTATGCTGCGAATCCAGAGGACAGGGCCCATATCTACTTATGCCTGCAACATTACATGAGCTTCTGGACTTGAGGCTACACAGAAAGGACAAAACACAGCTCTCAAGAGTACACTACCCAGATGATCTGAAGGAATCCTGAATAGGAGGAGAGAAACTAGCCACCTGCATTGTCCAGATACAAGCATTGATAACCTGTAACAGTCATTCTAAAGGATCTTAATGCTTCCAATGTCTGAATGCTTGGACTGTAAACAGTAATTTAGGACCATTTGATCTTTTCTGCTGCTGACTTTCCCAATCCAGACAGATGGATCAGAGAATTGCAAAGCTAGATTACTTTCCTTTTTTCAGTCAATCATCCGATTCCTTTCATGAACATGCTTATTTCAGGGTATGCACAAATTGTAGAGGAAGATCTAACAAAGAACCTGAAACTGTGCAATCATTTAACTTCTTACTAATAAAAAACATAAACAAGGAAGAACACTAGCTGATTTTCCTTAGCTAATTCAGACTAGTGTACTGCAGTACAGGGAAAGAAAAATATTACGGTTTTTATGGACATTGAAGAAATCACAGTGATCTTGCTAACGGAAAATGGGATAGAAATTTAATCAAAGAAAGCCATATGGAATAGCTATATTCTCTAATGGAATAACAAATTATATTCCAAATTAATTCTTGTGCAAGAGATATAGTTGGGAACAAATAAACCAGTGTCCTAAAACTCTGTCGGAGAGAGAACTCATTTGGGAACTACAGCTGTTGTGCTTTAGAGATTTGGATTAAAATCCATCATTATCTTTCAGTTAATACTCTTTCACTGACCAATCAGCAGTCATATGGTGTTTACCAACCCTGGTCACTTAACCCACTTGAATGGCATTTGTGCTATAATTTGTACTTCAATACAATCAGATTACTTCTAATCTAAATGATTCGTATCCTTTATGGGACAGATAAACACTAATCCCAAGGTTCCTAAAACACTGTAAGCCTAAACACTGCTAGTACAGCATTCAGTGTCTGCAGTTTTAATGGAAGTATTTCATTCAAACTGGGAAATATTTCATCACTCAGACCCTGCCTTTTAAATGCTTGTTCTAACATTGTTACGTAGACAAGATTCATCAGCAAAAAAACACACTACTCAGATAAAACCAGCAGCTAGTAAACATATCAATGTGTATATACTACTTTTTAATCAAATTATTTCACAGGAAATAATATTTAAAGTAAACTAAGCAATGAGGAATATTTTAGATCTTTATGTTGAGCAAGGTATTACATGTGGTAATGGCCTACTGTCCCAAGCTCATGGTTGAAAACACCCTTCTCTCTGGAACAATTTTCCAAGGATTGAGCAGTTAAAATGCCCTCTATCATTCGTGTTCTTCAGTTAATCTTGGGTGACACTTGAAAGAAATTGCACTGCAACACAAGTCCAACATCCAATTACATTTGCCAGTAATACGCTTAGGCTCTGATCTCACACAGGTGGATCAGTGCCCATGTGACAAACTCCCTCAGAAAGGAGGGACCCACAGACACAAGAACATCTGCATGACTACAGGTACATCAGTGTCTGTACCTTGCAAACACCAGTGCTGGGAAGAAGAATCCCAAAGTTCAGTAATAATCAATGGGTGAGAGCAGGTACACAAACATCTAACTACATAGGAGTATTATCTGTGTAACCCTGTGTATTGTATTCACATACACAAAAAAAGTGATATATTTTTTTACCTAGAAAAACGGGTAACTAACATTCCAATTTCCTATAAGACATCCCCTTCAAAAAGATAATTGATTGTATGTCAAGTTAAGGAGAGAGAAATATACTTGAGAATTGGATAAATCATTCCTAAGGAAAAATTTAAAATAAGATTTTAATTTAGAAGATGTTAGCAGCATCATAGCTAGTACCTTACGTAAATCTAAATATGTTTACTTACAATACATTAGCTCAAGTGCCTGTATTTCGTAACAGCAAAGCCTCTTTTCTAGTTGCTGGACTAAACTAGAAAGAGAAAGTCCTTTTTTTTCCCCCCCAGTGTCTCACACACACAGAGCAGCTCTCAGCTGTGACCTTAGCCTACCTTGCAGTGACAAATGAATGAACACCCACAAAGGGACCTATGAACCACCACTACTGCCAAAACTTTACAGTTAAGAAGCAAGCCTGATGCAATAACTTTCTAAAAAACCCCCAATGATTTTAAAAGAAGTGATGCAGATCATCTAGTTCAGCAAGACAGATCATAAGAGGCATTGCACTGAAAAACTCTCTATGCTAACAGCAAGCACGGGTAGGGTTACATTGTGAACAGCACGTACACTCCTTATCCTGGGCACAACACACCTCCAGAAAAGCCTAGTAGAAATTACAGCTTGTTGGAAATATTCCAGGAGAAGTAACAAACTTCAAAAGTGCTGGAAAAGGCTGTATTCATTTTTAGACTTATCACAACCATCAAATCTAGTAAAAATTCAGAATTAACCATTCTGAATTTACAGTATTGCGCTTAAAAAAATCACATTCACAGTACAGAAGATGTTGAAAAGACAAATATTCAAAAATTAACATCATTAGAGAAACTTCAGGCCTAAGAGTAACATAATGCACAATAACTGCTTTGCACACAAAATATACCGAAGTAGACAAAAAAAAAAAAAGCCATTTGGGAATGGGAAATCAATAAATAAAAGCTTCTTCAAAACCCCTAAGCTAACAAAAATTGCTGGCTTGTAGAGGGTTTTCCTCCTTATCACTGGAATACTAATTCTCTCATACTAGGAAAAAGTTAGAGCTACATTGAGAATGTATGGGATAGCTGCATTAAAGTAAGTTTGAACATGAAAGATCACATGTATTTCTGTTCTTAGCTGCTATGTTTGTGCTTTATGGAAGAGCCACATTCCCTCCTCGCTCCAGTGAATCGGATATGTGACAAGGAAGCAAACAATCATAAGTCACAGGAACATGGGCTTTTCTGTCCTTGTCATAATAAATGAGAAGATGCTTACAGCTGCCTTCTTCTCCTCCCATCACACTAGTCACCCAGCTAGAGAAAGCATTAAACAACTGAAGGTGTGAACCCAGTCTAGATTCCCACCCCATTAAGTCATACATCATTTTTACCTAGGAGTCAGAGAGCTATGATCATATGAGACAGAATGAGAACTAATTAACAGATCACCTAAGCAAATAATTTTGCATTGTTGCACATTAGAGAGCTTTAAAACCAGCCATATTTTCTGTAAAATATTCTCAAATATTGAAAGACACTTCAAGCTGATAGGGTTCCCTCCCCTAAGAGATGGCCATTACCATGTGAAAAATACTTAATTTCTTAGCATAGAAACCCCATGAAACTCTGAGTAAGGCTTTTGTTTCTTTTTTAATAACACTTAACTCTGTCTTGCACACCAGTTGAGGTGCAGCTTTGTTTACAGCCTTTGAGCGTAGTCCATTTTTTCCTATAAGACCAAGCTCCTATGCTTTTTAAAAAAATACACAATCCAAGAAATCTAAACATACACTAATGCAAAGCATTAAAAAACACACCTAAATCTAGCAGTTAACTTTACCTGTGGACCCTTCAGAGTGTTCACAGGATTCCTTTGCCAACAAGCTATGGTTTCCTCAGAAAAACAAATTCCTTGCACCAGATCTCTCATTCGGTGCAATTACGTGGTACAACATTTTCTTTGAAGGTTAGAGGGAAATCTGTTACAGACATATTAACTGAAATAAAAGAAGATTACAGCCCTTTTAAGCACACGTAATATTACTGTAGTACCTAGAGCCTCTGTTAGGGAGTAAGAAACCTATTATCCCATGATCACATAAAAATAGAGCATGAGGATGATCCTCTAAATCAAAAAGCATTTTCTCCAAGGGATTTTTATATGTAGGTATGGATATGCATTTTACTTTTATTCCTTCTCCATTTTTTTTTTAATGATGTAATGATTGAAGCTACAAAAGAAACTCATTTAGGAGTTTTTTAAAATAATTACATTCATCAATCACACTAACGCCTTCCTGCAAGACATATTCAAGTGCTTCTATAGCAGACTTACAACTTATTTTCAAGAATTTGGTTTCCCACCAGCACCTTAAAATAAGAAAGATCAAATGTTCTTCCATCCTGAAGCATACACAGATTTCACAACTAAACCTTAAAAATAAAGTGCTTTATAAAAATTATTATTATTCTGCTGAATTTAATAAAAGGGTATGGAAAGTGTTCTTAAAATAGTTTTAATTCAGGATTGAGTGAATGGAAGAAGGGCTCAAAGACATTTTTATTAAAGATATGGCAAGCATCCATCAAAGTATTCATATTTTACTCAGATATTCCAGTGAGTCCGTGCCTACTCTAACTTTTAGAGATGGGCTGCAATGAGGGAGAGGGATATGGTCAAATGCTAAGGGCAGGCAAGGCACTGCAGGGGCAGGAAATTAGAAAAGTCAAGAAGTGCCACTACCTGAAGGAAAGGGCAGAGCCCAAGGCATCAGGTTGCCTGATGGGAGGACAGGAGACATGCCAGGGTCAGGAGCAGTAGCAACAAGTGACAGAAGCTTTGCAGAGACCTATGAAGCCCAACTTGCTTTGCAGGCTCCTTTGATTCCACTCAAGTGCAAGCTGAAACCGTCAGTTTAAACAGCACAAGATAATCCTCAGGTTCAACGCCAGCAACTTTATAGAAAATTAAAAGTATATTTGTTTATTACAGTACGTCACCAACTTGAAAATAATTTGAGGATTCTTACAATCTGCCAAGAAGGAAGAGGAAGAATGACAAGAGCAACACAAAAATCAGTGACAGCCGTGGATTTGGCACTTAGAATAGTTGAACATATATTATCAAAAGCATTCAAAAACTTGGATGCAGCATCACACAGAACGTGCTCTCCACCTCTACAAAAACAGTAATTCCATACAAAACCACGTTATTGTCATAAATGTATTTATACAGCATGAAAGCAAGTTTGCCATGACCCCCAACACTCAGCATGAAACAAGCTGTTGACTCCAAATTCCCCTTTACAGATCCTACAGTTATCATGACCACATGGTTAAATAAGCCTCTGAGCGGGAAGAGACTGAGGAGCTGCACGCAGAGATTACAAACCCCACGCGCTCCTGTTGGCCACAGACTCCTTGCTGCCCTCTGTGTCATCTGGTGCTTAAAACAAGCATGGGCTTTTTTTTTTTTTTTTTTTTTTTTTTTTTAAAACGTTCACTAAATCAGATTAGGATAAAGCTCTTCCTCTGAACAAGGGGGAAGTTTTCTTGTCCTTGTCAAGACTTAGATGCCCATATGAATTGTAAAGAAATTCAAATCTTTTCTCACAGAACTACTGCACAGAAACTTGATCAATATTCTGATTTAGAGTTAGGAAAGAAAGGTGAAAAGCCATTAAGAACTAGAAATAACAGAAGAGACCCACAGGGTTCCTCTAAGGGCAAAGGTTTTTCATGCTTTTATGCTACAAAAACAAAGCTCCGCTAAGTCACGTGCAGAAATTTTGGCAAGTGTGAACTGAAAGGGTTAAAAGAAGCATTACAGCATTCCTGCTTTGCATGCCTTGCTCTTCCTCCCAATCCTGTATGACTTAGGCAATAAATTGTAATTACAAAAGAGTTGGGAGCCATCACATTTACAGAGTTAACATATGGTATTACAACAGCGTTGACAATATAATCAAATTATGACATTAGTTCTGTCAACGTTTGTTATTTCTGATCATCAGCACAACTGTCTTTGATGTTTGCTGAAGTTCCTAAAGCTCCATTTTCTGGTTTCTTAAGCTATTTTTGCACTACTCTTGGCTTGGAGAGACTAACCTACATGCTGAGGAGAGACAGCAGAATTTGATTTGAAATGTTTCCTCAAATCTTGTTGAAAGAGGAAGAAATTTCCAGTGGGGGTGGCTGTTGTACAGCCTTTTAAGAATATCACTTTCTCAAAAGAATCTGCCGCCTGCCTGCAGTGAAGAGGTCTCACATCAGATTTGCTCCAGCCAGACTAGTAAAGCTATGGTAGTCTCAGGTACTTCTGTGAGAAGAGATTTCTATCTAAAAAAAAAAGAAAAAAAAAAAAAAAATCATGTGTTTCCAAAAGCATTAATTTGGAGCAGCTGAGTACAATATAGAACAGGACAATAGCACCAAACATCCCTACTCATACTAAAGCAATTCATATTCTTCTGCATTACTTATAGGACTGGGAGGGCCATCATTCCACTTCAGCTGCCCCAAACCTTATATCTATAATATGATTCTATTGCTTTTGAAAGGTACATAGTGTCTAAAAGAACATAAGAACATGCTGAAGTTCTCTAGAATAGGATCTGATCACATCCGAGTAAATACCAGCAAAAAAAAATACAAGAATCCAAGAATCAGATAAAGCTCATCAAGCCTCACCTCTTATGTTCTAATGCAGTAGTATGAAGTTCATTTCTCCCTTGCTCCAGCCATTTCATAACCTTCAGAAGCTATGCTCTGTATCTAAACATTTGGAAAGTGCTTAGAAATGACACAAGACTTACCAAAATTATTCCTTAGAATTGAATTTAGAGGTTTTAAAGTTCACTTTTGAAAAATAAAATAAAGAATACATCTTCATAAAGAATACTGAGCTCTTTAAGTTACAACATCATATTTCCTCTTCTCACAAACTGGAGAGGAATCAAGACTCTCTTACACAGAGACCTCTTTCACAGAGCTGCTAGCAACGCTAAGCAAGTCACTGAAGTCAAGCCTTCCTCTATCACTAATTGTGCATGCCTTTCCTGGGAGCCCAGCTTGATAACAGAGCTCTAGTTTACAGACATGCTGAGCACTCACACTATAATGCAAGGCAACACAAGCACTGCCACAAACACACTGCATCACTCTGAGCATTGGCATAGCAGCTCTCATAACTCCCCAGCTGAGCATCTGACACTGCTGCTGACCTTCCTGTGTTAGCTTCTCATCTACTCGGGGAGAAAGCCCCCCTCACAGAAGCATTGCAAATTTTTTTATTTTTTATTTTTTAATATCACTAATCCTGCATTACTTATCCTGTTAACACAGCCTGGTGGAAGTCCCACAGAAAGAAAGCAAAAATGATTCACGGTTGTATGCAACAGGCACACAGACAACATTTCTCATGCTTCCTAATTTTCCAGTAGTTAACTTTACAAGTTCTATGCTGCACCAGTGATGTCTGTTATAGGTACAATAAAGGTATGCTTGTTTTGCTGATTAGCAAGGAAGCAGGTGAAACATCAGAAGGCATTGACAATGCAGAGGCCCCCAGCCTCAGCAAAACCCAGCTCTGACACAGAGTGCTCCCACGCTGCAGAAGAGACTGCAAAAACAGACAAAGGCAGAATCTTCACCTGTAAAGCTTTGACACTGATTTATAAGGGGTTTTCTTAATTAGTAACATGTATTAAATAACTTCATTTTAGAAGACAGATGACATGCATGTAGGCACACACATTTGCAATTCCAAGTCAAAGATTCACCATCCAATTATTAGCTGGTAGCCAAAGGAAGCAAGATTAAGCAATTTTTTTCTTTGTCATATGCAGTCATGCAAAGATAGAGACCAGGTACTCTTCTGCTGACTTCTATTAGCATTTCCATTATAAAATCCCATTAGGAGGTTCTAATACTTTCTTTAGAAGCCTTGCTGACCAGGGCAGAGTACACACAGTTTGAGAGCGTTTACTTTATACCCTAACCAAACTCATCTTCTCAGGGATAAGTCCTGGTAATGAATTTCTATGCTCAAAGTTATTTTCTTTCCCTGACTTGGAAAAATAAAGTCATTTTCAGACCTGATAGTTGTAATAGAAACAAACACTGAAAAAGCAAGCCAAGTTGCATAAAAATCACATTATAGTTTAAGGATCAACGGTATGACAAACAGCATTAGTACAGCGTGATTCAAAATGAGGGGAGAAGAAAAAAAACTAATTAATCTTTGAAGTTCTATCAAATTGTAGTAGAACTAAAGAGACCTGATAGTCTACTATATCCAAACGGGATGCCCCAAGCCCTCTCATTTTGGCATCTCTGCAGCGAATAGGTAAATCTCCAATAGGAAACTAAGAGTAATGAAACACTGTCCAATGTACTCCAGAATAAATCTTCACCAACACAACAACCCATCACTTGTCATCAAGCAAAACAGCCTGGAAAAGGTCTGGAGAGCCATGAATGAAGAGATGCAATTATGCATATCCTGCATTCTGCCACAGAAGAATGTGCATTCAATGTCAATTTGTAAATTGAAAACTACTTATGCAGTCTCTCTGTTTGAGACCGACTTTAAAGCCTATAAAATGAGTCCTAAACAAAGAAAGCTATGTAAATGAAAAGACAAACACAAGACAAAAAGGACTTCAGGTGTCTAAATGAGTGTACAAGCGGAAGAAAAAGTTTTTTTTGTTTTTTGTTTTTTTTGTTTTGTTTTTTGTTTTTTGCTACTTCTCCCCCTTAAATTCTCACATTATAGATTTTTAACACTAAAAACATTGTTGCCAATAAACAAAGTGATAGAGAGCAATCCCAAGGAATTAGGCATTTCTGATGTTCCCCTACAGCCCAACATACTCATACCCAAGCAATCATCAATAACATAAACAGTGTAATTGAACTAGATGTGCAGTAGCACCACCTGCCCTTTAAAGATCTGCCTGGCAGTGCAACAGTAGCAAAATAGTAAGGTGCCAGTATCGATAAGAAAAGGATTGGAACTGCACTGATACAATTAGATTGGTTTACAAGGCTTCTATTTTTACAAGCCTTGGCAGATCAAGTTCTCTAATGAATTTTTAACACATCAATTAATATGTTTATAGAAAGCAATGTCAGCTTTAGCTCACATGTGAGAAAAATCACAGTTGCATGTAGAATGCACAACATATATGTGACGATTCTACACTTCACAATGTAGAGATATTCAAAAGAATTACTGCAGACAATCTGATGAGAACACTCATCTGTAAAGGAAACACAATAAAGCTGTGGAGGTTAATGGGAACGAATCATCACTATGGAAATACATCAGCTTATCTTCAACAAATGAGATGAATTGCAAAACAAAAAAGGGTTGGGTTTTTTCTTAGTGGTTTTGGAAGGATTGGGAGAGGCACAGTAAGACCCTGACCTCCTGTCATTAAAAACACATTATACTGAAACAAAACACTTGGTGCTCTGTTATCCAGCAGTTTACCAACATGCCACTGATGCCAAGAATTGTACTGGAACACCAGATACTGTTTTTCAGCACTTTCTCCAACAAGGTAGAATGCAGTCAAATGACTGCACTATGCAGACTTCATTTTTGACTTAATTCCCTGACTCGCCCTGCGCATTGCATAAAAAGTGAAAACAGATTGTTTTATGAAAAACATTAATTAAAATCTTTACAACAGAATTTTTCAAAGTGTTTAAAAGAAGGCATATAAAAGCATTTTGCTTTAAAAAACATTTTCATTTGTTAAGAAAATACAAAAGCCAACTTCCCATAGAAAGATTAAATGCACTTTCTGGAGCTGCAGTACAAAGAGGAGTTTTATCTCTGAAGAGAATCTGTGCATTTTACACTTGTGAGCAAAACTGGAATAGAAAATAGTCCTTTGACTAATTCCTGCAGTGCCTCTGTAGAGCTAGGCAAGCAGAGTTCCTGGGGCAAACCCACCAAGCTATGCAGCTAGTGGGATGTTAGGATCACACAGGAGTGAAGTTCCTGTAATTCCTTCAGCTTGCTGCAAATTCGCCAACCTGAGGGAACACAATGCCTGTGTGGTCTGGATTTGGGTGTATTTCCCTTAAAACCACAGAGATATCGTAGCATTTAGGCACCTACCTCTGCCTTCACTGTGTCAGAGGCAATACAGGCTCACATCTGGTAAGAGCTTCCTCTTTGTACCACGATGGCTGACAGACATTAAGTACTACCATTTTCTGAATGAAATGAAACATTTCAGTTCTGTAACTTCTGGTCTGCTACAAGTTAACACTGAAGAAATGCTGATGGTTTTAAAACAAACTGATAACAGAACTTCAGAATGTAAGCTATCCAAACTGTGATTGTCTTTTCTTCCTATTAACTACAAATGATTTAAGCTTTGCAGCATATCTCAGCACACTAGAAGAAACACTGCACTCAACTTTTGTTACAGCCCAGCACAGCCTGACAGACGTTTTAAGGTTTGAGACAGCCACAGCTGTTCCATATGTTCATTTTTAAATCAATACTACCACCTCATCTCATTGATTTTCAAATTCATAGAGCAAATACTCACGAACCACAGTCCCTTGTGATAACCTGAAGAGCAAGGACGGCAGTGACACTTCAGCATCTGTTAGGTTTTATGCAGCAACCCTCATTGCTGTTTGAAATCTAACGACTTCCCAGCAAATTAGCTAACAAGCATACACTCCTTTCAAATATTATTATCCTCTGCAGGGCTTTTTCCTGCTCTTATGCCATGTTATCCCTGAACAAACGTAGTCAAGTAGGAAGACATCCTCTCAATTAAAACTTCACTGAAGAAATCCAAGAGGGGAATGAGATGGGAACAGCTAAGACAAGTCACTTAGGACAGGCTGAGCTGGTGTGATACAGCCATTGCCTCCGGTGGCAGAGACCAGCACAGAACAGAGGGGCTGGGACGGCTCCAGCCGAGGTATAAGGAGGTGAGATCACAGAATCCCCTGATACTGCCTCAGTTTAGTTAACACTTCTGAGTTTAAGCAAGCATCCTTCATATTACTCATCAGGGAAAAGCACAGGAATTTGGTACCTTTATGAAGATACCACGTAAGAAGATCGTTTCCTTTTTAATTTCTTACCACTTCATGGATTATTTAAACAAATAATAGGAAAAAAAATGTTTGTGTAACCAATTTCACAATTCCATTTCATGTCTGCCTGGCAGCTACCACACCAAACCCTGCTCACTGTAGAAGGCATGAGTTATGGAAAAGCCATGTAAGGATCCCAAACACCAGAAGGGCTCAGAATGAATTTGCAGCCATGGAAAAACACCTTAGCACTCAAAAAGCAGAAAAAAAAACCAAAACACCTCCCTCTAAGCAGCGCACTGACCTGATGAGTGGGAGAGAACAGCAACAGAACTCATTTGAGAAAGGAGAAGCAACATAACCCAGGCAAACCCCTCCCAGGCCGGCTGAGCTCTGCACACAGGCAGCGCTCTCCCCTCGCCGGTCCCCGCGCACCAGGCAGGCCGGCCGGCTGCTGGTGGGGCTGCTGCCCGCTGAGGCGCACGGCGCTGCCCCGCACAACGGAGCGCACACCCCGCGTGCCAGCCGCCCTCAGGTCCGTGCTCGCACCGTTACATGTGGCCTTAAGATGCAGCTCCCGCACTGCTGTGTCGTGTTGCATTCAGACATGAGAACGTGCGGGTTCTGGACAGTAACAAGGCTGGTTTTATACCTTGTGCAAGATATCACTGATACTGCAGCAAAGAGGATGCAAACAATACTATTTCTGCTACAGTTTTCCCAGTAAGCAGCAGCTTGCTGCAGTTAGACGCTCACTTTTAAGATGTATTTCAACTTCACAGAGCTTTAGACCCACCTCCCATCCCAGCTTCCCCACGCCGCTCGTGCTCAAAGCGAAGACCCCGTGCCCACACCGAGCCCCGCGGGGCGCTCATCCCGCAGCACTGCCGCGTGGGCAGGAAAGTTCTGCCGCTTCCCCGGCACGAGGGCGCTCGCGGCTGTGCGCGCGCCCACCAGCACCGCGGGGCTCGCGACGGAGGCACCTGTGCTGCCCAGAGCCCGCGCCGGCCGCTAGCTCACCGGGACGGCTCCTTGACAGAGGTCAGTTCCGTCTTCCCTAAAGAAATCCACCTGCCCCGAAACCTGGGCGATGCCCGCTGAGCTACGCGAGCGAGGATAGCGGATCTCCGTCCCGCCCCGGGAACGGCACAGCCCGCACCCCGAGACGCGGAACGGCCACACGCTCAGCGCTGACCTACTTAGGGCTCGCCTCGCGCTCTCCCCACTCAGACTCGCGGTTGCGGGAGACGCCGCGGAGGAGCGGGAAAGCCCGGCCCACCGCCGCTCCTCACCTGCGCAGCCCCGTCCCCATCCCGCCGTGACATTGAGCAAGGTCCCCGCCGCGCCAGCCCTTACCTCAGCAGCCGGCTTTAGGCGAGCAGCGCGGTGCCGGCGGGCGCGGCAGTCCGGCTCTTCCTCAGGGGAGGGCACGCGTCCCAACTCCGCCGGACCCCGGCGGTTCGCTCGCTGCCACCGCCCCAGCGCATGCGTCCGACGGCCCGCCCCGCCTCAGCCGCTCAGGTGCGGGCGGACCAAAGGGTGGGGGGATCCACGGTGCTTGATTCCTCTGCTAAACAAAAACGTTGAGAGTGGGTTGGAGAAAACCCGCTTGCTGGGTCTTTTCTCAGCTCGTGGAGAACACTTAACACCGTTCCGAATTGCCTCATACTTTGTTTGTGCTCCTGTGTTCAATGGGCTCTTTCATAATTCAAGAATTTTTCCGAGTTTGAAGTAGCCGTCCTGTTAGAACATGAAATCTGAAGTAAATAGCCCTTCCTCTGGTCCGTTACCTCCCACAAACTCCTCGCAGAGCAGAGATCTGAACTCTAACCTGAAACAGCTGGTGGCCTTGAAACATTTTCTGATGCATCCTACAGTGAGAAAGGGAAGCTGAGAACAGCTTCTTTTGTTTGTGTGTTTGCCCAGACATTCTGAGTTTGTCTGAGGCCCTCGTGGAAGGATGGATGACATAATGGGAAGAACCCAGCGCTCAAACTGGTCACACTGGGACTTTGGTGGAGGAGCTGCTGGTGTACCCCTCCCCTGCAGTAACTCTGTTCAGGGAAATGATGAAGGCCGGCTGGTGCAGGTAAGTCAGACACAAAGTATCCATCAAGGATGATCCACCAAAGGACTGTACTGTGTGACTGCACACTGGCAATATCCAGCATGTCAATATTTGTTTATCTTTTAGTCCATTCCAAAACAAACTTGATGTAGTCTTGAGTAACAGTTTCCAAAATACAATTGAAAAGCTCCAAATCTATCAGGCTTAAAAAAAAATCAGAATTTTTCTCTTCGTATCCAGCTGTTAAGTCCTATTGTAAAGAACAAGGAATATTATGTTCATGAAATATTATTTTTCTATGTAAGCAGTGGTGGTGGTTGCCATAGAGATGTTATTCAATCTCAAATTGGAAGGTGGTCTACAATGGCCATCATACTAGCTGTTAAGATGAAAATGTTTAAGAACCCGTGTGAATACCGCAACATTCTTCAGAGCAAATGCATTTCCATTTAGTAGACTTATGATTTTTTTTAAATGACATTTCAATGAATGGTAACCATCAGCCTCCTACAGGGAGATGTAATAGTAGACAGATAATTGTGTATGGCTTGGAATGGTTTGTGTGAAAGTGTATCTTGGCTCTGCCTTTGAACTATTCTTGTCAGAAACACCAACGTTTAACCCATAATTGTAAGGACCTTTACAGAGTATTTCATCTAAGCCTTCCACTGTACAACCCATTGCTCTTTACTCCATTTATTTTTTTTTAATACATCAATTATTGAGAACAAATTGACTTGAGCTTGTCACTGAGAGGACTAGATTCGTGCAGGATGGTGCATGTAAGCAAACCTCTGAGGGAGGCTTGCAACCCAAAATCAGTGGAGAAATCCCAAGAGCTGGGAAAAATCTCCTGTCAAACTTAACTATTATATTAAATATTAGATAACAATATTAAAGGCCAACACTGTCCTGAGTCAGATTATGGGGACAGGTCACTACTGGAAGACTTAGAGCAACCCTCATAGTGCAGTGGTGTGACTTACCCTGCAAGAGATATAGGCCAAGAAATTTTTTTCCGGAAAAACAAGGCAACAGGTGAGCTCAAAACACTGATCTATTTTATATATGTCAAAACCTATTTATTGTGAGGAAGCCTTCCTTCCTTGTGAGAAAGCCTTCCTTCACTTGAACATTGTACTTTTTATGAGAATTAAGGTGCAAAAAATTTTATTCTCATTTGTTTAGAAGAAAAGCTGCATCTAACCACAACAGGTATGAATGTAGACTTTATATTACTGATGGTCTCTGCAAAATATGAAATTAGTGTCCTAATGCTGCAGATGGAGATTTGCCTCTTTGGTCATCTCGTAAGGCCAACATGGAAATAATAATAAAGTGAAAGGAGCAAAAACATCAAGCAGAAATTCTTCCAAGGCACATTCCATAGGTCTTCTTCTGCAGAAACATTCAAGCATTTCCAATGCTCCTTTTATCTGCCTCTTCCAATAACCTTATCAATGTGAGAAATATTTCAGTTAAAGAGGCTTCAGAAACTGGGAAACCATCTGTAGAAACAGAGAAACACAGGTAGAGTCAGGTCAGTATTTCCCCTCCATTAACTACTAACTCTTCTTATAATGGGAAAAGTTTCTTAGTGATTACCTCAGCATGTCTTCTTTCCCAGGGTAATTGGCCTCGACTCTCTAAACTCATTCTGTCCTGACTGCAACTGACTGTGGGTATTTGCTTTGCGCTCTATCCCTTCAAAGGCAGCAGTAGCATTCTTGCCACATAGATCTGATTATAAACTTAAAGGAAAAGTGTTTGCTTTTCACCTTAAGATTATAGAATTAAGGTTGGAAAAGATCTCTAAAATCATGTAGTCCAACTCTCCACCTACCCCTGATGTTCCCCATTAAACCATGTTCCTTAGTACCACACTGAATGTTTCTTGAACACCTCCAGGGACAGTGACTCAACCACCTCCATGGGCAGTCTGTTCCAATGCTTAACCACTCTTTTGGAAAACAAGTTTTTCCTAATATCCAACCTGAACCTCCCCTGATGCAAGGGAGGCCATTTCCTCTAGTCTTTTCACCAGTTACCTGGGAAGAAGAGTCTAATACCCACCTCGCCACAAGTTCCTTTCAGGTCATTGTAAAGAGTGATTGGGTCTCTCCTGAGTGTCTTCCAGACTAAACAATCCAGTTCCCTCAGATGCACCCCATAAGACTCGTGCTGCAGACCCCTCATCAGCTTCACTGCCCTTCTCTGGATAATCTCTGGGGCCTCAATGTCTTTCATATAGTGAAAAAATTGATTTTTTTTCTGAAGATTTTCCTCATTTATTTGGTCCTCAAAGGTAATGTTTAGTTGAAGTTTCATAAAAACATAGGTGAAAATATGACCATTGCATGGAAAATATATGGTCAAGAAAGCCCCTCTTACAACTGAAGTACAGTCCGCAATACCTGATTCTGTGTACCTGGGAAGACCCCACTGAATTCTCACAACTTTGCTTCAAAAGACAGAGTTTTCCCATTGGCATGCAGGTCCTTCTTTACTTCCCTATCATTTGGTTTTCAGTGAAGCTCTTTTGAGTCACTTGATCAAGTATGTATTTATTTAAGACTTTTGGAACTTTATTGATTTTCTTACTCAATTGTAAAAAGCACAGTTGTATATATATTGAGTTTAGGTTCCTCCAAGGGACACTGATGTTTCATAATGAGATATCTTATATGCCTGTACATTTTCTAGTTTCCCTGCTACTGCCTCTGGGGATACAATCCCAGATTTAGTCAGATCTCCATCTGCCTCCCCTATGAAAACAAATAAAATGGCTGGTTAGCCACCTTGCTACTTCCTCACCAATCTATTTTTATTTTTCAAGTAAGGTAATTATAAATGTTGTTCTTTTCTACCTTGCATTTAAATCTGATGGACCCCTTGTTACCTGAGATGCTTTCTGCAACTTGCTATTAACTCTTTATTTTCCCCACCTACTTCCAAATGCTTGGTGTTTAAGGGTCCCAATTGTCCACTTAGCTGCTCAAAGATGTTCTCTTTTCCAACTCATGTCTGTTCCCTCTATACTAGGGTACTCAGTGGCTGATGAATTTAGCCTGGGGAAGGTGATTCTAACTTATCTGCATTATTTAAATTTATGTGAGAAATTGTGCATATGATTATACTTTACTCCATTAATTGCCTTCAAACCATTCAGTCATGCATAACTGTGCCATTAGTACTATGTGACAGGTTGGTTAATTCCCATGATATTGCTCTTATTTCCTGGTTGCAAGTTGAGTAAAATTATACTGATTTTGACCATAAGGTTTTTGGCACCAGAAATTGTTTGTTATCTGTCTACAGAGTGCCTTGGAAGTCACGTCTGCGAGCTATCCTTAGGGTTGGCTGTGCACATTCATATCAATAATAGATGACAAACTGTTGTCAGGATAACCATAAACACTTCTTCACAAAACATTCTGGTTTCATTTACATAGTCACAGTGCTTTTCAAAATAACTTGTGAACAAGTATTTGTGTTTTTTTCTAAGTTAAAAACAGTATAAAAATCACAAATCAGCATTACATATTTTGTTTTAATGAAATATTCACATCTGTAATTCATTACTTTCCCAGCCATGTTAAATCCTTTTCCAGTGTGTGCTTCCTATGAGAAACTGGAGCAGAAAAAAAAACTGTTCGAAACAAAAGCATATGACATCTTACCATAGCAATGTAAAAGCAGCTAAAGCCTTCCTTTCAGTCACAGTCTGTTCTGAGAATGAGGTCTCACTGATACATAGAAAGACTATTCAGTGTTATCCCATCCCTGGAGAATATCAGCTTCACAGATAGCATGGAAGCCTATTCCTCTGCATAAGCAATTTACTATGAATGCTGGAAACAATGGGGAGTTTGTAATTTGGAAAATAAATAACTCCAGCAATACCCAGGAAAAACATATTCAAGAGTTTCAGATGCTTCAAATTGTAATTCAGTTCAGGGAATAAGTTAACTCCTAGACGGGGAAGAACAACTAGATAAGGAAGGTACATTAATAATATAGTACATTAGTAATATAGAACTTAAGATGCTGAAAACCAGCATAGGGAACATCTGAAAACCTCCTGGTAAAGTATCCAGGTAGGCTAGCCAGATGGCATACTATTTGTTTTCACTACTTCATTTAACATGGAAACAAACTGTTCTTCAACTGAAAAACAAAACCAATTAGAATATTTCTTTCCCTCAGTGTTCCTAAAGCAGCCTCCATTAAAAATCACCAGGGATTTACAAATAAGAGCTTTGCATTTTCTCTTTTGAAGTACAGGTGAAAGATCGGAGACACCTCCTGAGCTCCCATCTGTTTTTAAAAAGAATACTATTTGCACAGCATATAAGTAGGAGATTAGGAACTGTGAGAATAATAGTGGAAAAAGAACTTGAGTTACTATGTTTGTCTTTGGTGTCACTGTCACAACCAAGGAGGATACATCACGTATAGTCATGTTCTGGAATTTTTTTATTAATATAAAAATTATGCAGTGAGCTATAACTCTGAGAAGAACTGAACTGAAAAGACCATTCTTCAGCTAAAGTACAGTCTCATCTCTCAGAGATCTGCTTCTTCAAGGACAGACAACAAGCCAAGCACATGTAGCATAATTTTGTCACTATCCCCGGATAGAAAACTATGAGATACAAAATCCGCTGTAAATGCTGGTGGTTTAGAACACATGGGAAACCAGTTATCTTCTATCTTGTGCTGTGGATTAAAAATACGTACCAAGGATAAGAGTAATCTTTAATTCTCTACATAGCCAGAGCTTTCTTTGGAAGAGTTAGTCTGGGATAAAATAAGTGTGGTGGTGAGTGACAGGATCCTTATGTACAACAGCTTCAGAACCATTTTTTAAACTGAGACAGGGGAGATTTAAAATGAGATTTAAAGGTTTAAGTTAGATATTAGGAGAAAGTTTTTCACACAGGGGGTGGTGACACACTGGAACAGATTGACCAAGGAGGTTGGGGATGCCCCATCCCTGGAGACATTCAAGGCTAAGCTGGATGTGGCTCTGGACAGCCTGGTCTGGATGTTGGCAACCCTGCACATAGCAGGGGGTTGAAACTAGATGATCACTGTGGTCCTTTTCAACCCAGGCCATTCTATGATTTTATGATGACCATTCTCTGAAATATGAGAATACAAGAAAGCATTAGGAGAATGCCTTGCATCTCTGACTGCAAATATTTAAACTAATATTATTCAATATGAAATCTTGGTATGCCAATCAGGACCAGAAATACTCCTAATGAAGCCATGGGAAAAATTTCTCTAGTGTCACAAACAGGATTTGGCTCTAATTGCAGTTCTATCTGTATCTCAAGCAACCCTACAGGTGCCCGTTTGGCAGCACACACGATATAACTAACCAGCAATAATACCTAACCAAACTGGTATAGCACACCATGAAAGTCAGTGTATGGAAAAATACATATCTATCTGGTGCATTACACTGGTATTTTTACTACAGTATGGGAAGGCTGTGCAACATATTGCAATACCAGCCTATATGCATACCCATCAGATCTAATGATGCAAAGGTCCACATCAGAAATTTGAACCAGCATTGCCTGCGTTATCGGACACTGTTTGCCACTATCTTATGCCTGAAAAGTTGTATTTGAAGGCTGTTTTGTTAGTTGCTTTTTTTCTCCCCCACCACCAAAGCGGGTGCATATTGAGACTTTTTTCTCATGTGGAAATTTGTTTCCATATTAAAATGGTTTCTTCATCTCCTCTCACTTCTGCTTTTTCTATCAAAAGATAAGTTCATTGTATTCGACCAAAAGTTAAATAGTTTCATCTATACAAAATGTGAATGGAGACCAGGTATAAGAACATTTAAAGGACAAGCTGCAACTGTGCTTGGCTAATTTCAGCAGAAATATGGGAAATTGCATCAATGGAGTGGATGTTTCAGAGCCTCTGGATGAATCACACGGATCGCTCTGCAGGGCACAGTACTTGAGCACCTGCAAGAGAATGCCTGTGCTATAAGAATAGCATGAAAATGGCTAAAAAGGAGGGAGAGATAATTTGGATTTACCGTTTTCATAGGTTATCCGTCTGTGTACATGTATTTAATTGAATCTCAGGAAGTTAATTCTGATTAATCAGTAGGAAGGATGGATATTATGTGGACATAGAATTTTGGAAACGCACAGGGATTTCATGCAGTGTTCAGACTGCGTTATCTTATTTATTAAAGACTAATATTGCAATTGCTGAATTTTGCAATACAATAAATTTGGAAAACAGACAAGTTCTTCATTTTAAAAATTAATTTGAATACACAGCCTTGTAATTACATTGTACATTAAAAAATACACTGTATAATTAAATAGTTACCTATTAAACATAGAACCACACAGACTTATAAAATGATACCCCTACAATATTTTATTTCCTGGAAAGTCCCATAACAATTTTAAAATACTGAATCTTTCCTTAGAACGTCTGTATGGGTCCTGTACATGAAGACATTAGGAGGAGATTAACTCTGACAAAATTGAAATCCGAGCAACATTTGGTTCTACATTTGATTTTCTCAGAGCTTGTAAACCAGCAGAGAAAATAGGGTTGTTAGGGTTTTCTTTGTTTGTGGGCTTTTTTTTTTTTTTCCCCAGCATATTTTCTTTCATTCATTCACTCAGTCATTCTGTAGAAAAAGACAGCAATAGATAGTTTAATTATATGCTAAAAGATCAAAAGCTGCCTCCATATGATTACACAGTTCTAAAAAAGAGCAGTCACCAAAATAGTATCCACCAAACCAAATGACATCGGCTGTAACCTCAAAGGAGCACCCTGAGCCTCATGTGTGTAGCACAATCTGCTCTACTGTGAGATCTCTTTTCTTTAAGAGGGAGGCTTCACGTGTCCCAAAAAAGCATAGCTTCAGAACTGTCAGAAGAAAAAGCAGAATGGGCACCAAGCTCTTAGAAAGGAAGCGTTTGGACTGCAGTTGCAAAAAAGCTCCACCTGGTTTTGTCCTGGGCCTCTTGAGCACCGTGCAGCACAGCGGCTGGAGCAGTGAGCGCTCCGGGAAACTTCCCATGGGGATATAAATTTCCCATCGCTGCCCCAGCCTAAGGGCTGAGCCATTCCGTGGCCAGGGATCTCTGCAGGACACGGCAGCCCCAGGGAATTGAACGTAGCACGTGCCAGGCACTGCGCTGCCTCGCAGCCAGCAAAAAATATCCTGGTGTTTCTATGCCGTGAAGCCTCTGGGGCTGCAGAACAAATCTGTCTCCTGGGTGGTGTGTGAGCCAGCGACAGGCTGGAAGGAACCACAGCAGCAGTCCCAGGAGCAGTGATGGAGCAGAGGGATCTCTGGTGGCTTTTCAAGACCTACTACAGAGGATCTACAGATTTTAGTACCGGATTTATTGCTTGTCCCAGAAAGGGGGAATAATTTTCCCTGAGCTCCTGCCTTGCCCATTTGAAGGAAGCTCCAAGGGAAAACTAACACTCTGCTTTCCATGAGGTAAAGAGAATACCTCAGTGCACAGTGGCAATTGTTTTTTTTCCTACACAACTATCAAATATATATTACATTTTATCAGCGTTCATAATTATGCTAAGAAATAAATTGAATGGAACGTGAATGACTCCAGGTCAACAAGCTATTAACTCACAGGCTATTTTATCAGATGGTTCACATGCACTTCTCCTCTTCCTCTCATTGTAAAAGTGAAATGAATGACTAAGTTGATCAGGACATCAGCAATCAAAGTTGCAGCAGAGCTCAGCAGAAATGAAAAACAACCTTCTGTGTACAAACAGTCCAGATATATGAAGAGCATACGGTTTCTGACATTTGTACAGCATGTGCAACTAGGAAAGAAGCAATATACAAGGTAGACTCATTTGCTTGTAACAAATTCCTATTTGAAACAAACTGTAGAAATGAATGAATTCTCAGCTCAGACTGAGAGGAAGATAAAATGCTGTTCTCCGAGCTACACCTACACAAAGTCCCTCTGTCTTACAATTTTTAGATCATTAGGGACAACTTTTCATACTTCTTTTCCCAGTAGGTGCAGGAAATAGGCTCTTTTGGAAACACGTGGCAATCTAGCAACTGCACAGAGCAGACAGGCTGTTTCAAGTCAGCAAATGAGACTATGTACGATATGGCTGTCTCTACTGACAGCCTATCGTGACACAAAACTGCTGAACCTTCACTCATTCCTTTTGAAACTTAAGATCTGCTCAACAGCAGACAGTACAGAGAAGAGCATGCCATAAAAGCCTGCCTTCTGTCTGCCTTTGCAGTGAATGATGAATGCTAACACGAGCAAGAAAAAATAATTTTTCTCAAGAGCCCTTTGTGGTTGCTTGCTTTGCCCCGTCCATGGGCAGCCATGGCTGGTGGGTGGCCAGAGGCTGGGTCTGTCCCTTGTTGCCAGTTGATGAGCATGTGGGCTGTGTGTGTGTGAATCTAGCACTAGGTGCTCCCTTCCTATTTATTAACATCTCCCCACCCATCATCCTCCCTAAACTGCAGAAGTTTGGAGAAAGATATCAATCATTGTTCTGTGCCTTACTGCAAGAAATAACTAGTCTCTTCTGGCTAATCTTCTCCCTTATCTCTTGAAATTAGGCTGTAGTTTAGGGGAACACCTTTATCTTGGGGTTCTAAATGTGTTTCCTGCTTCCCTCAGCTGTTTGCCTGTCCTCTTGCCTTGTCCTTCTGTCTGTCCATCCAGCTGGAGGGCATGGAGCAGGGCTCCATCAAGTGCCTTCCAATAAAGGCAGGTAGTGAGCAAGCCGAAGAAATTTATCCTTTAGCCATGCTCTGGTCCTTCTGGGTGTGATATGCTCCCTGTACTGCATCTCTGCTTGTGTAATAACACAAGGCATAGCAACAAATTAACACACTCAGAGGGATTGATCACACTTCCTCCTGCTTTTGTCACCTACTTTAGGAACATTGGTTCTAAAACGTTTGCTCACCATTGAACTAGTCAGCTCAAGGGTTTAAGAAGATTATCATTAAATAAAATATTCTGACTGCTTATTTTGATCTTTGGGATGAAACAAATTAAACTCCAGCTATTTCTGAAGCAGTTCCAAACAAAGCAGTGCGTCCACCTGAAGCCAGGACAAAAAAACTTCCATGCAGAATCTTTTTCCTTTAAATGTCTTCTAAAATTTGTTTAAAATCCTTGAATCAAATCCTCATAAATGTTTTCATCTTTTCCAAAACTATTTAATCATCTAATTCAAGCTGTCAGTTGTATAAATTGTACCAAAAATCTTAAAGGAATTATTAATCTAATTTTTAGTAACACAATAAATATGCATTAACAATTAAAAAAAAAACGAAACATTATTTCATCTGTAATTAAGCTGTAAGAATCTCCAGAAGATATAGGAGGGGACCTGCAAATAATAATATCATTAATCTAGACTTTAGAGAAGCCTTCAACAAGCCCAGCAGCAGATGAACTAACCAATTCCTAACAAAACTAAAATCTTCTTGAAGAAACTAATCATTTGGGAGGAAAGAGATGAAGCATGGCTTCCAAACATGCTGCTAGAATGTGAAACACATAAAGATGTGCTCAGCATTCTGTATGGCAAAAGATTAACAGTGAAACAGTCCCAGAACAATGAATGTCTCTCGCCAACAGCACAGTGACTAGCAACAACAAGCATGCAGGTTGCTCCGAGGAAAAGCAACAAGTAACACTGAAAATACACCACCGTTTTGGAAGGAAGTGGTATGGTCCCAACAAGTGAGATGCCCAGTTGTTGTCTGCAGAATCACAAAGGCCTCAGCAAAAAAAGAGAAGAATGAAAGCAGTGGGAGGTGGTGAAGGCTGTCCCTCCAAAGGGGAGCTATGAAAAAGTGTTTACAGAACAGATAACAGAACAGCACTTAGCGCAGGACACTGGCAATAATGAATATTATATGGAGAAGAAAACGAGCACTTCTTACCCTATCTCATAACAAGCCTCCAAGAAAATGAAAACAATACAGTTAAAATAGAGGGCAGCTTTTTTTTTCTCTTAATGATGTAGATGATTCCATAATAACAGTCTGCAAGATTTGTGGCATCAGTGTTAACTGATAATGAACTGAAGATTTCACATCCAATTCATAATATTGGTGTGTAGCACACCCCCATAAAAAAATGAAGGAGCCTTTTGGAAGTGGGAGCCATCCTACGTTTCCCCTTTAATCCCTTTCTGTAAAACAAAAAGTATAATGGTTTTAACAGAACTAGGAGCCCGGAGTCATTAGGAAGAAGATGGAGTGAAAGCCAACGCTAGGGTTCAAGTGCAAATTAAGCTTGTCATTCAAAATGGTAATTTCACAGACTGATGACAGCTGCCCTGCAGCTAACCTTGAAACTTGCTCTCCTTCAACTGATCTGCAGATCATCAAAATGATTGGTCTTCACGCTGCATTTTCTTCATAAACTACAGTAAAACTGTAATTATGGAAATAAAGCCTTCCCATAAATGCTGTGAAATGAAGAAAGCTTTTGATTATACACGCACCCACGGTGAGAAATGCCTAGAGCTCTGAGCACTGAGAGCAGGCGGTGCTTTACCCCAGCTCACAGACCACAGGACCACCACCCGCTGGCCTCCTCCTGGCTGCTCCGGTTGAGCTGAGACTTAAATAATCCTGGAAAGGAAAGTATAATTGTATGTATATAAAATATCAGAATGTGACACCACAATACACACCAACAATGCTGATATCTGTAGTATCACCTTTGAAATTGCCTATCATTATAAAAACACACAATTTTCCACTTTTGCAGCATTACACTGCACCATACATCACTACAAATCATTAACTAATGCATCAAAATGCAACTAATACTTTTTCTTTTTTAGACTTTGTAACATTAAGAATATCAATATTTTGTACTGTTTAACAGGGAATCGGTGGAAAAAAAGCAAACTATTTGGGAGCTATTCAGACAATAGAGTAGTGAAGATTATTCCACAGAGCATAAATAGCTGAAATTTATTGCTTTGACCTGTCTTAACTTTACAAGAAACTAATCTTAGTCTCTTGTAGAGGGAATGAAAATAGAAGGCTTTGTATGCAGGTGTGTGCGTTCACGCATATGCACAAAACCAAAACAGTTTTCCAGTGTGTCTGCCTCTCTGCAAACAGAGCGCTAAAAATGAATTGAGAGGAAAGAATTGCTCTACAAAAATGAAGTAAACCAACTGGGTGTGCACAGGGCTAGATTTAGCTCGAGGAATACCATGACCACAGCCTTCCCTGCAGCAGGCACAGCTTCTGACCGATCACTGCACTTTCTTCCATAGCCACAGTCACACCAATGGAGGAGCAAACAGTGGGCTGTGTGGAGCTTCTGGATGGCATCTCAAAGAGTTGCCATTTCAAATGGAACAGGGATCAAACCAGGCTGGTCACCACCTCTCTTCCATAAAGAGGTAGAACAAAGGTCTTTCTGGTGTGGGGAAGAGAAGAAGGTTTTGTTGCAGGAAGCAACAAAGCTGCAAAGTGGCATTTTTTCCCCAACTGTTGTTGGGGGAATAGTTGTTAACTTTCAGTTTCTCATTCCAATTACTGATCAACTCCGATTTCTTAAGCACTGCTGTGTCTCACAGCACCGTGTGCAGCAACAGAAGATGCCCTGTGAATCTCCTCAGAGCACGTTTGCCTGCAGATCTGACATCCAGCCTTTTGGCTTGAACGAAGGAAGCGGTCATTAAAGCACAGGTCCCACTTGAAGTAGTCCTTACTTCAGCACTCCTTCTTCCCACGAAGCCCCTCAGTTTGTCTGCACGCCTGCCAAACAAGATGCAGAATATCCAGAAAGCTCCCAGTTGGAAGGCAGGTTACCACCCACCAGCCAAGTCCTCACCACTGTGTCCTCACCCAAGCTGGCAGAGAGCAGGCTGCATGGATATATCCACTCTGTGGTCAAGACCCCCTGTGACACTGGGCAGACCGTGGCCTTCATGCTCTGCCATGGCCCCTGTGGGCCTCTGGTGGGGTGAACATCCCACATCCAACTGGGTTGAGAACAAGCAGGCTGTCTGCAGGATCCGAAACCAGAGTCAGTGCAAGCATTGTTATACACCATAATGGAAAAAAAGAGAGCATACCAGGAACAAACTTTAAAAATAGCATCAGTATGTGGCAGGTTATATTTTTTTTTCCCCTCAGTGGACTTCTGTGTTTACGACTTAACGAAATAGTTTACCAGGACACTGTAAGTTTCTAATTTGTCATCTTCCTCCCCTTTTTGTTGTTAAAGAAGAAAATGCTTGATGATAGTCATAAGGAATAGACAAGAAAAGAAAATCCCTGACTCCACTAACAGCCAAATTATAGACTGGCTGTAGGAAAACACACAAGAGAAAACTAAATATAAAAAGCAAAGGACCTCTCAAGTGCCCTTGTTTTTCCAATATATAAAGCAGTATTTTGCCCATGCCACTTTTAACCTGGAAAATACATGTGTCACTCAACTAAAATACTCCCTGATTTTGCATTTTGATTTCATGATTTCTTTAAAATGTATGTATACATGCTGACTAACTAAGAAAGCCTTTTAAAAAAATACTAGTTTCTCTAATTGAAAATACATTGAAGGACAAGTGTCTGCGTTGTGTGTGTGTTGTTTAAGTACCTGGAGTCAATTCTCTTTGTTAACATAATAGATTCTTGCTTTTTTAGATTATCCAAGACAATGTGCCTTCTGGTGGTCACATTTCCTTATTCATTCCCAATTCAAAGCTGTTTAAGAACAATCAATGAAGATCAACTAGCATCTTTATAGTCATCAAAAGGTGCAAACTCTAAGATGTAGAGGCTCTTAAATTGGGCTTAAAAACCAACCCACTCTAGCTCACTTACTGTGTTAGGTTGACACATCATTAAAGCTTCAGTAATTTAACAGCGTACTCATAAGTAAAAATAATGTACCATCTAAATCTAATTAATAGTATGAGTAATTTTCAGAATTAAATCTAACGCTCAATATGCATGCAATCTATTTGGGAACTTAACATGAGCAATGCCATAAGACAAATGTTTCTGAAGTCAAATTCACATTTCCATGCAGGCCTGCAATGAACTATATACAGTTTGAAGATGCAATATTCTTAAATATCAATTAAAATCATTTCAGTAACTACAGTTAAAATATTTTTTAAATGTCTATTAACTAAATGAGTAGACGGTTTTGGCCCTAAATTTATCTGACTGCTCTCATACTAAGAGATGGTACTGTGGCAGTTTACATAATGAGACTGTCTAAATATTTTGACAAAACATCTTCCCCTGGGTGAGGAGTGCTTATGACCTCCCCTGCAGCTCAGCAGGACTGAAGCAGCTCTGCACACATTACCCAGGCAGCCCAGCAGGCACTGTGCTGGCGTTGGGTGACTGCTGATAGCACAGCCATAACCAGACCCACTCACAGAAAGCTATGGACAGACTAAATCAATCCTGCTTCTAACAAGAAATTATAACTGAGCACAAGAGTTAAGAATACAACAGGATCTGTTGTTGAAGTCTTTCAGCTTTCAGTCTTTTCAGAACTGCTGCTCAAAACACAATGTAGTGCTCCAGCACCAGCTACAGGCACAAGTTTATTCATTGCTGTGCATATGCTATAGCTACAGCTAGCTAAAGAAACCCCAGCACCACAGTGGATCATTCAACTCTGCAGCAGTTGAGAGGATAGACTGAAATCAAACGAGATCACTCCTACACTCAAAAAAACAAAGCTATTGTATCACTACTCAACTGCCAAAACACCTTATCTTGAATACTACACAGAATTAAAATAAATAAACAAACAAACAAAATAAATATCAGGAAAAATGATCGTGACTATGGAGCATTCTCAAAAGGAGAGAGATTAATCAGATAAATTTTAAACTACCGAAAAAGAAAGAACAATATACAGAATTAGGTCTGTAAAATCACAAACAAAATGGCAATCAATTGCACAGTGCTATTCATAGAAGAAATCAGAAGGTATCAAACAAAAGTGATCAATCAGAAGCTATGAAAGAGACCTACTTTCACACATACTGTACAGGTAAATACTGGAATTCCTGTTACAGGGTGCTGCAGTTCTCCCTGCAAAAGCATTAAAGAATGAGGCCAAATTGGGGTGAGGCCTTGTTGGGATGCACACAGAGCCTCCGGCTCAGGAAGCAGCGAGCCTGCTAGTAACTGGGAACTTGCTCCATGTGCTGACCAAGGTCAGGGCCGGGGACACTCCTGGTCTGCTGCAGAGCAGCCCTGCATCTGGGCACCCACCTGCTTCCAGCCATGTGTTACAAGTACTGCTGACTGTTACTGCTTTGCTAACGCTGAATGGCTGCCGGCAGTAATCGTAAAAATCAGGTCTATTATTAATAGTTAATTCTATTAAGCATCTGTTAATCTTTCTGGGAATAAAAATCACTAAGAAACCGTACACACAGCCGAGACCTCAGCTCAAGTCCTAGTCTCACTTCTCTCCCTTTCCCTGCCCTTGGAGAGCACAATATTTCTATTAGCTAGTATAAAGTGACACAACAATTTGGAGGTGCTGTTTACGTTGGCATTTCTTGACCAGCAGTTTCAGATCAAATGAATTTGTTTGTTTTAAGCAAACGATGCTTTGTTTTAAGGCATCTCCATTTATTACAGATGTAATTAACAAGCCTTTTAATTTGTACAGAATATCTCAAAAGCTACAGTTTCATAAAATTGATGCTATTAAACCTACAATACAGTAAAGAAAGGGTTACTCTTGATAAATTAGCTAAGCTTGTACAATACAACAATTACGAAATACAGGTAATTTTTAATACTGTTAGTAGACAACTAAGAAACAGACAATAATTACTAGCACTAATCTTTCTAAAAAGAATTACTTCAAATTAACTTTTCTAGGAATTAAAGAATGCTATCAAAAATGCACGATTCCCTTGGAAAATGAGAAGTGGGAACAGAAACAAAACCACATCACAATTTAAATAAGACATTCCTCATGGTGCCACTAAACTTTCATCTTTCTCTGCAGTGTGTCTTTATTTTCTCTGTTAGTATCTTTGAAAACATTTAAGTGCATGAAAACTGGCAGAAATAAATTCTGTTAAACACAGAACAGAAATACAAAGCATCATTTTTCTTAGAAAAATGTTGTGACAAGATTTACCCCAAACTAGTCTAGTTCCTTAGGAATTGCTCTGTTTTCTGTTACAAAACAGCTCAAATGCATTTTTATAACGTTCTACATGCAATGAAATACAATGCATAAATGAAATCTGCATATTTTCATGTGCCCAGAAATTATGCTCATTTTGCAAAGTGAAAACATACGGTTTTATGGCACTAAGAGTTGAATTATACATTACTGTCATTCCTGTCTTTTCTACTGACCATGGCCACGTTACTATTTCATGTCAAAAGACTTTCTGTACTTGTCTTTTTTAGTGATGATATTTAATCTTAACCACGATTCTGATTTATAAGTCAAACAATGAATGTTGAGCTAGTGCTTCAAATTACTCTTAGGTAGAACTACTTCTATATCTTCAATTGCTGGGGTTTTTTTGTTTTTGGTAAAACTTTGCTTCCAGTAAGCTTGAGCATTTCGAGCCACACAATTCAAAGCGAAGAAGATTTGAAATCTTTTCTTTCACTTTTTTTTAAAGTATAGCAGTAAGGACATTCCTTAAACATTTCCCTCAGAACTACACCTGAAGTCTACACATGACTTTAAATCAGATTCACAGTCAAAAACATCTCTTCCTCTCTGTAAGATCACAAGCGTAGATCACAAGCTTAGGATGTTATAACATTAAAAAACATTGTGAAAAGTAACACAGAACAAGTTGACACACTTTCAAAAGTGACATTTAAAATAACAAAACTGCGTTTCCAATTTTTAACTCTTGAAAAAAATAAACAAAGGTTTTCCTGAAAAATTTTGGTCAAACTTACTTCCACATTTACGAAGATGGAAGAATATGTAACTATAGAATGCATGTAGTGCTCATGCTGATGTAATTCCTTTTAAAAAGCCTTCCCATGCATCATCTATAGTATAATCTGAGATTCTTACGTTAGCTTCAGTATCTTTGATCTGTAATTAGCCAAAGTTAAAATCCAACGGTTTTATACTATAAAGTTATGAATACTTGTAAGTAAGTGACAGAAACACCCATTTCACTGAGATCTTAACTGTTTTATTCACAAAATAAACAACTTCATCTTCCCAGAGGATGAATTTAACAGAAAGACTTAAAGCAACAGTTATAAAAAAAGCAGTACTGAAAATTTGAAAAAGTCTGATAAAATTTACAAATGCAAACTACCACTTTGTACAAAATCTTTTTTAAAGAAAGTTTAGTCATTTTTTAAAATACAGTTTCAACAGCTCAGAAACGCCCATTTATTTCAAACTGTTTAGGTATTATTTTCGTCTGTGTGGGGAATTCTCCCTTCGTCTATCCTCATATTTTCTTGATTCCCTGTACTGGTCAGAGGAATGGTTGTACTTCTCTCTAAGTCTTTCTGAGCCATTTCTATATCGGTGGTCTTCTTCTTCCTCCCTTGGACTTGACTTGTTATAGGATCTCTCTCCAGACCTAGATCTTTCTCTTTTTCTACTCCGATGTCCATTATCTCTGCTCCCATGTCTATAACTTTCATCATCAGAAAAAGAAGCTCTTCTTTCTGCTTTCTTCAGTTTTGAATTGCTGTGTTTATTTTCTAGATCCTTACTTCTCTCATAGTTCCTATCTCTTCCACTATGGTAATCATCTCTGCCATTAGACTCATCCCTGTGATGGTATTTTGATATGTCATCTCTCCTATGTGCTTCGTAATCGTCTCTGCCATTAGACTCATCTCTGTACTGATATTTTGATGTGTCATCCCTCCTGTGTGCTTCTCTCATGTTTCGGTGATTCCTTTCTGACTTGCTCTCACTATCACTTTTGTCCTCTTGCCGCCTCCTTCCCACTTTCTTCTCAAGCGATTTTCTTTTCCTTTCTTGTTTTTTCCGGGAAGCTTTTTCAGATTCTCTGTTTTTCTTTTGTGTTCTCCTTCTTTTAGCTTTGGAAGCATCTGAAATTACAACAAATTATGGGAATAAGGTTCTATTTTAATCAACTATTTGATCTATTAAGGTACACCAAGAGTTATAAAGAAATACCTCTATGGAAAAACATTCCAACTTTTGTTATGTATCTGGCCAGAGGTTACAAAAATATCAGCTTTGCTTGTATCCCTCCCCTCAACCAAGGATTTCATGCAATGGGATAAAATCCACCCATTCTTTTAACTGAGCAGGTTCCGACTATTTTTAAGTGTCTGGCTGTATTATAGGCCTCATATTTTAATACGAAAAGTTCTCCCTTGAAGAGCAAGCAGACTAAGAAGCCCAGAGCTACATTATTCCTCTAAGCTTCAGCATTTGTCAGCATCTGCACTGTTACAAACCCACAAACCTCACGTGAACAACAGGCAAGGCTACACCACATCCAAAACAGTAAAAACAAGAAAATATGACCTCATGGAATAATCTTCCACACTTCATCCTATTTACCATGACTACACAGTTATCAAGAACATGACATCATTCCACTTTAGCTCTAACAAACATCAAAACCAAACTTCTTCCTCAACTTACAGAACATACAAACAAACCTGCACTTGAAAAGGAAAACATTACTAACCAGTCATATAAATGAAGTAACTCATACCAAAAGAGTAACATGCTAAACAGGAATCTGACATAACATGTAGGTCGTGAAAGACGTGCCTTCAGATTTTAAGTGCTACATACTGACAAAACTCCAACAATCAAGCTTCCCCCCTCTTCTACTCATTTGTAGCTTTGACACCTGCAGGGTTTTTATCCTTTACCTATCCAGAAGTAATGCCTGAATTCTGAGAGCCTCTACACATCATCACCTTTTTACTGACTTGATACAGAAGGACCAGGCACAGGATGTAAAGCCATACATCAAAACTATGAAAATTTCTTTCCAAAAGGTCATCTTTTCCAGACCATCCATTATCTTCAAATTGTTTACTTCACCAATTACTTTCTGGAAGAGCTTATCAGGCAAGGAGTTTAAAAACAGCAGAGAGGGAAAAAACTCTTAACACTATCCTAAGAAAGAAAAGCCAGATGAAATAGCTTCAGAAACTTTGTGGTACTGCAGCAACATAACAATGACTCTGGTTTGTTTTCAGGAATGATAGTGCTAGCTTGTCAACAATTTAAGATCAGCTTCAGAACCCTAAGAAAGGCCATAGACTACTGACTCTAGGAACCACAAGAAATAACATTACATTAACATCTACAGAGCTTTAAGAAGTCCCCAGTTTAAACTGGGCCTACATACTTGTTTCAAGTGAAAAGTGAAATCATCATGAATGCTAAAGAACAATATAAAGTTAACAAGTTTAAGAGGATGTTTTGATAAAAGCCCAGTGGTCCTTCAAAATACATAAATATACAGATATTTTAGTTATGCCACAGGTACTGAGTGAAAGCAAAGCAAAGGCAGTGTAGCTGCTTTAAACCAGTAAATATTTGCTTTTAATTTACAGAAAATATTTTTTTGTCTAATAAAACTTGGCTTTTGAAAATAATGTATAACCACCTCAGAAACAGCCTCCATATGAACCAATATCTGTATTTCTGAATGTGCAGCAGTATTTATCTCAGAGGAAGACTTTACTCTTCCTGTTTGCTCTTTATTAACAATCTGCAGATTTCTCTCAGCAGATGTGACAAAGCATTATAAGCAAACAGTGAACACTAAAGTTGCAGTCAATTACAGTTAACAATGTTTATTATATGAGCTACAGTATCACATATTTAACTGTTTCTAACCACCTTATGAAAATACTGTAGCCATAAATTGATTTAATAGTACATCAAATATCTGAGCCCTACAGAAGCTGGCTAATCTGTCTGAACTAAGGCTTGCTGGCACTCTGATTACATGCAATGACGGATCACTTTGGCTACATTTTAGAACAGTAAGCTTTTCTTTTTTTTCCCCAACGCTACCAAGGTAAAGAAGCCTTCCCTCTGTTTGCAGCTTTTTAAAAATCAAGCTATAACCAGTAAAATACCTTCATTTTGTAGCAAGCCTGACCCACATTCATAAGTGCATAGTTATCTCAAATTAGTATCCCATACACGACATTTAAGTACACAAAAATCAGAGAAAAAGCGAAACTGGGCTACTAAGATATAAAAATACAAGTTTAATGACTGTACGCCTTGATGAAGGAAGGACAAATAGTAAAAGAGAGGGTCCTAAGACTACAAAAATCAAGTGCTCACACTATCAGACTGCAGACTCGGTTGGTTTGTCACTAAGGACTTACCTCTCTGGTTCCTATCAAGCAGCTCAGCAGAGCTGCAGCTGTCTATGCAGGAACCATCTGGCTCTTTGCTGAACTAACGCCTTCTTTGACCCTATTTGACTGTGCCCTCCTCTAGCGCTTTGCTGTCATTAATGTGATAGCTTTAGGATGAAATGCAAATCAGATTTCGTAGAGGAACATTGCAAGAGGACAGAAATGCATTTCCAGACACGAGCAGTTCACACTGCTTTTATTTTATTAATCTGCATTTTCATTTCTGAGTCACATAATAAATCAAATTAATTTTGAATCAACAAGGTTCTGAACTACAGAAAGTCATGCTGTGTTATCATCTGCTCATGTTATAGGAGAGACTGTACACAGTAATTCATACTAGCAAGTACTTCACAGATTAAGCAATGTTTACAACAAATAATGATTACAACATGAAACTACATAATACTAAGTTATCAGCAAAAGCTGATTCATCCTTGAAGATTTCCCTTAAGGCAAGAACCCTCACTATATCAACACAGAAAGTCTTCCAGAGGAAGAATTAGAAACGAAGAATAAGAAATAGAATAAAACAAAACTCATTGCTAGAACTGACCAATGTTGTGTCTGATCCACAACAGGGTACATATTTACAGAAGAGGATACTAGGAGCATCAAGCTCACTCAACTAAGCAGTGGAAAAAAGAATCAGATGTTAGTACCACAGTTACCCACTAAGCATCCCACAGAGATATTAATACTAGCCCCTCCGTTCTCCACTAGACTGAAAAGACAGTTCTGTGCAACAAGTATCAACTGTGTAAGAAACTCTTCTATAAAACAGCGTTCCTCAAGTATTTAAATCTCTAAAAACGGGACTAAGATCTTCTATTTTCTGAAAGAAGTTTATATGAGCAAAAAGAAGTATTTTAAAAACATGCAATTTAAAAAATATATATTTATAAACCACAGCAACACTGTCTAGAGCTAGTTTGTAGCAATAACAGTAAGCAGAAGCATGGAAGTAAACAAAAGGTAAATAAATAGTTATAGCTAGTGCTTGAATACCTGAGTCACTGCTGTCGCTACTGCTAGATGAAGAGTCACTGCTGCTGGATGACTCTGAGCTACTGCTACTGCTGTCAGAATCAGAATCTGAAGAAGAGTCTGTTTCCGAAGATGAAGATGAATCTGATGACTCAACATCTTGTTTCTGAGTCATTATCATCTTTGGTGCATTTTTCAGATGCTCCCGTAATTCATCTCTAAGGAACAACGACAATATCATCAAAAAAAAAAAAAAAAAAAAAAAAAAAAAAGCTGCTTCCCTCTCCCACCTCCTAAGGGTGAGAGAGGCAGGGAAGGAAAGCAAATATTAAATCAAACAAAAATGTTCCTCACGTAAGTCCTCCAAGGCCAATAGAAGTGAAGAAATTGATGGCAAAGCGAGTGTTTCTTGGGTTATCCCGAGGCAGTAATCCCTCAAAGAAAGGCTGCAGTGTTCTGTTGAAAACAAACATCTAAAATAATCAGCATGCCAGTTTAGCACTAATTCTCACTGACATTAATAGACTTAAAAAGGAACTACATTACATAGCACAGTGAAAATTCTCTTCATGCATTTTTCAACACTTTCCTTGTTTATATCTGTGATGTATATTAACAAAATACTTCTGAGAGTCTAATAATGCACTGTCATAACCTGACAGTTTGAGGAGCCTGATTTTGCAAAGCCCTGAGCAGACTTGTGAAAACACAGCAGCTAGTGAAAGTAAAGGATATTACTTGATGACCATGAAGGACAAAGATCAAATTAAACAGGGCCTTAAGATGGTCTAAATTCAAGCTTACATGAACTAAAGCATCTGTTAAGTTTGTTTAACAGTCAACCCAACTAATGGGAAGCAGCTCTAGCAACCAAGATGAACGCTGCCAGAACGCAATGTATTAAAAAACCAGAAATGCTTAAAATAATGTTATTGACACGGTACTCAAGGACAAGCAACTAACCCTAGAAAAACTAGAATCAGGTCCTTTTCTTCTAAACTTTGTCAGAACAAACAGCCAAGCATACATTCTTATACAAGTTGTACTGTCTTTGGAAAAAAAAAAAAATATATAGCTTTCAAATAAATACTCTTGCACATAGCTGAACTTGTCAATGGTAGCATTCAATTTAAAGGGACTGTAAGCCTCTAATGAGTAAAGTGATACGTTAACTTATTCTTGAAAATTGCAGCTATAAAACCATCGATGTGGTTGAATTTGAAAACAGAGGTTTTATCTGTACTCTTTCCGATGAATTAATTCAACGTACTGTTTTTAAAATAAAACTTCAACTTACATGTCCTTTAGTCTTGCATTTAAATTTGGAAGTCCCATATATTCACTAAGCTCCTGAAAGAATATTTTGACAAAAATCCTACTGGAAGACGTGGTTGTTTCTTCACTCAGTATTATACACTCCAGAACCTGAAAATGTTTAGGAAAAAAACACACAAATGAAAGAAAGTATGTTCAAACTTAGCCTAAAACCCTTTGGCCTCCTGAAAAAACAAGTAAAGACTATTTATTTATTTTTGTTCACCAATGCACACTAATTCTCAGTCAAGACCTTTTCTTCCTTGAAAGGTCCGTTCTAACAAGAAATTTCTGATCATTTTTAAACTAGCAATTGTTTCAGGGTTTATCCTGTCCAAGAAAAGTCAGTGGAAGAAAAACAGGTGTGAGAACTCCTGGAAAGTTAAAGATTTGAAAAGGGTGTTCTAAAGAGGTGAGATATTTGTATTAATTTGTAGGAAAAGAGAATTATAATTACTTCTAAAGTTTCACATAAAAAGCTTGAAAATTTTCTGTATGAAGTTAATTTTAGATGATTTCTTTACATTTACTTTTTGAGAGACAGCTAATTACACTGCTGATTAGCTAAAAAAGTGTATATTTTAATCAACCAATTCCAGCTCAGCTCTGTAAAATAACAGCTCAGAGCCACTAATGAAGAACTGTGGGAGACAGAAACAGGATAGGATGTTCAATGGTGTATCTCAGAATACATTTAAAATAATTCTGTTTGCTACAAGTGCCAATAGTTCCAAAACGTTGAATGAATACTAAAACCAATTTGTTACTTATTTCTGAATTACTACAGATTAATAATTAAATAAAAAACCTTTGGCAATAGCCAGTTCTACTCACACTCCAGGGAATGGAATCAGTGTACAGCAGATGAGCAAACATCTTGGCAACATTCCTTAATTTGTTTGTTTCCAAACGATGAATGGTATCATACTGTTCCTTGAAAATAGCTTCAAAGGATTCCATATACTCTTTTTTTAACATGCAGAAACGCTGAAACAGTATTTTACAATTTAAACAACCAGATTAAGCAAAATATTAAACATGCAAATAACATATGCATAAATGACTTACGCAATGTAAATGTAATGCTGCTAATATTTATCACAAGACCTTCTGTTAAAAACTAATACTTATAGAAAACATCTCCAAACAGACACAATTGATTGCTTCCAGCAGTTTGTCAGAGCATGGAACTCATCTGCATTGCAAAGTAGTAATTAACAATTTTGACCTACAGCAAATGATTCAGCAATTTATTTTACTTCTATACATCCAGTATTCTCACTGGGCGTAACCCCTCAAATACAACTTTTTTCATGATGTCACTGAGAGGGTATTTAAGACCAGAGAGGCAGCAGGGAACACAGTGAGAGGCAAGACACTTTGGACATAAACACTGCAATGAACACTAAAAAAATTTAAAAATTAAATTAATTTTTAAAATTAAATTAAGAATTATTATTATTTTTTAATTAAAAATTAAATTAAAAAGAAATTAACAGTTATGTCCTACAGCTTTTTAACATACACATTCAAATGGCTGGTGCTTCATAACAATATCAGCAGAAATATTTCCTCAAATACTGAATTAAAAAAGAAACAAACCTACAAATGGAAGTAAACACTTCCTTTCATCAGAACTGCTTACTCTATTTGACTTAGCGAGTCAGCTCTGCCAATGTAAGAGATAGGAAGAGCTTAGGTAATTAACCATGACTACATTTGTAGTTATTTTGAGAAAAATGAAAACAACACCAAAGACCCAAGATGCTAAATGTTTACTGAAAGACAACAAATAGGGAAAACCAGGACAGCAACTAATGCTTTGTCTTATAAATAAAATCTACTAAGCAGCTGAAAGAAGAGTCTCTAAAGTCAAAACTGTTAGCATTAAGAAAAGGATCTTTCCAGTAACTCACAACACTTTTAACTTCTTTTAGTATCAATGCCTTGGCCTCCCATTTACTTCTCTACTGTAATGGAAAAATGGGAGGCCAAAAAGCATTAAAAGGAGAAAATGAGTTCTCATTTGGCATTCACTGTGCTTATTACAATCCAGATGCTAATTCAATCAATTAATATAATCATTTTCACTATAATAAAGACTATTAGTTTTACTTCTCTATTAAAATTGGTTTGACAAGAGTAAACCAAAAGAAATTATCTACCATCGAGTGTAAAATCTGAAATCAGGACTCACCCCTGCCAGTAACCCAAAGAATTTCTCATATGTTCTTTGCTGAGCGCAGCAGTCAAGTATCATGTTGCAGAGTTCTTTCTGATTTCAGAGAAAACAACATTTTCTCTAGGTAAATTTGCTGTAGCAGTACAAACATCATCACAAAGTATCAAAATATTAAAGAAACGCTCACATGGATGCCAGCTGTGAAGATATTTGCATAACTTCACTGGATAAAACAGTAGTTTTCCAAATTTCTTGTGTTTCTGAAGTTATCTCAGGGTCTATATTTGCACTTTTGGCATTTGTATTTTCTCTTATGCTTAAGCTGATGTCTTTTAATGATTCTGAGCTCACTCAATGTGTAATTTAATAACAACAGTCAAAACTACTTTATTAACTGTCTTTACCACAGAGCAGAAAAGAACACTAAATCCCTGCATCTGGAGAAAACATAGACAAAGAAATCCATATTTAATTACATCACAGGAGACCCCAGAATAACTGGTACCTTAGCAAGTGCTGGTTATCTTCATAACAAAACACCAGACTTGGAAACTAGATAGATGCACATAAATGCCTACCTTTGTGAGTAGGAACAGACAACTCATGAATGAAATCTGTATACATCTTTACAAAGATCCTAAAATAATGAGTTCAATTTTAAACTGTAACATTTCTTTATGTAGCGGGTATAATTTTACAGGTTTTTTTAGTCACAAAATAACCATCTAGTAGTTTAAGCTCAGACACATTTTTAAATCCTACTGCTAGAAAGAATGAAATAAACAAAAAAAGCAGTTGCTTTTTTTTTTTTTTAAGGAGTTTTTGCACAAAATAAACATAAAAAAGCTTAAAACCAGGAAGACCTCTTTTATCATTCTGAAATCTTATTTTTAAATAACCTTTTTCAAAAGCAACGAAAATAATTCAAAAGACTAACTTGAGCCTTGGCAAACTGATCTACGTAGGCTTCTTTTCTTACTAAGGAAGTGAGCTTGGCTGGGAGAGAACGCAGGAAGTAGAGGCAGATTGGTCTCCCAAAGCTTTTTTTTTTTTTTTTTTTTTTTTTTTTTTTTAAACACACACACACCAGTGACAGCCTGCCTTCCATCTCTCTCCAGTCCGAATGCATGTGAGCATAAGCAAACATCAGCTATGGCAGAAGATACTAGCTGCCAACTACCCAAAACAACCAGTTCCCTCCCACTCCACAAAAGGCAGCCTTGTTGGAAGAAAAGATATCTGTCCTCCTTTCTGCTCATTTCCCAGTATAATCACTCCAAGTTAATTATTGTATCACCCTCCAGCTATAGATACACATAAATGTTGTTTTCCTGACTACATAAACTGAGCAGACAGTGGCATGGCTTATGGCACAGTCACTAATACAACCAAATCAAATATTCTCATATATGCATTAAAAGCCATCAAATACTGTGTTGCAGTTTTCCCCCAATTATTGCATACTTTTCCATATGACCAACTTCACAGCGTAAATCAATTTATGACATTCCCAAATAGGTTTTAGAGTATCAGTCATGTATCTTTCACGATTATTTAAAATAAACTTTAAACTTTCCACTAAGCTTGCAATGCAAAAAGAAACATTTTGCCCATCACAAACTGTACTCAGAAGAAACAGCAAACCAACCACATTTAACAAGAAGAAATAATCCCTTCCAAATACTGAGGCAGCAACGTATGAAAGAGAAACCTAAGTTTGTTTAAAGGCATTCTTTTCAACACTGTCACACTGGGTTAGCTTGATATATTAAAATGCATATTAACTTTTTATATTATCCTGCTTTACAGTAATGCTTCAGGTAATCAGTTTTTAAACAATAAAAAGGGGTAAAGTGCTGATGCCATTGCTAATAAAGTCAGCAAGATTTGAAAAACAAATTACTTCTTTTCCTCATCTTAAATGCAATTACAATACTGGTATCCCCTGTGGTTTACAGTAATTAAATATTTTAACATTTTAATTAAATATTACAATGATTTCTAGGAGGGTATCTTGAATAACCACATGCATGAAAATAGCTTTGCCCATAGACATCCTTGCCAGTGTTATCAAAACAACTCAAGGTTAGGTCTACAGTAACTGTCTTTCAGATTAAAAATTAACAAACTTGAAAATGATTTAATTATTTTTTGAGAGATGTAACAAGTTCACAAAACAATTCCAGCTTCAATTATAGCTTTAAAAGGTTAGTTAACTTGTTTTGTTGCTTCCAGTGCTAACGTTTCTAAAGATGATTAAGGTGAGGAAAGCTTGTGGGTTTTACTGCAGCATTTGCTTTAAAGAATGTAACAAGCGCTTCCCAGTTTTGAAGACACTTTGTGTACTGTGCTGTCCAAAGCCTTTCATACAATGACAAGCAAGCAAGCATCCAGATTTGGTCAGATATTAAGTACAGCTATCTTGTCATGAAGTAAATAAATACTTCAAAAAAATACCTGATGTCCAATACAGAACGAGCGATATCTTTTGTGAAGATCTTTACCTCAATACTGTATTATGGAAAAATGCCACTTCCCAAAACTGCTGAGATGGAAAATAAGGAGAAAGACTTCTCTACATACACTGTATTTCCCCAAGTTCTCACTTGAACAATTCCTGATCAAGCAGGATAATGGGTTGGATGGACTTAAGTGCAGCCTTGCAGGGAGATTATCTTTTTTAAACCAGCATTACTGCTTTAAAGAACAAGCATACCCTTGCTACTCTACTCTATTAAACTAGCTTCACACATAAGGGCTAAATAACTTCAGAAAGAGAAGTTAACTCAGTTTTCTCACTCCTTTCTGATTCTGTGTTTCTTCTTACACTATATATTTTTTTCTTTCATTCATTCTCCTTTGTTTCTTGCTGTGATCTCTTTCTGTAAGAGCCACTCCTCCTATTTCAGAGTTAACCCACAGCTGTTCTCCAAGGAGGCCGCTTTGCTCCTCCTTCCCTAGCTGGAAGCGATGACATTTCCCCTCTCCTTCCTTGCAGCCATGCAGTTCTGTTCCTGCACTGACTATACAAGCTGTATACAATCTGAAGCAACCGTGAGATATCCCTTATCCACAGACTACTAGTTCTTTTTAAAACATACAAGTTCCCATGCTAGTACATGTGTTTCTATGATCATGTAATGAACTAAAAGAACCAATATGCTGGAAACAAAATTAGTAAGGGATATAGGCTGGTTTACACCAGTGTGAAATTACCTAAAATCAGCATCTTGTTTTTGTACATTGTTGCAGTGTTTTCACAGATGCTGTTCCTCATTCTTTTCTATTTTATTCCAGCTCAAGTTTATTTTACTACCTTTAAGTTTTCCCTACAATGGTAGGGAAATGTAGTGCAACTTACATATGCCTATTTTTTCCAGCATCTCTCTCTTCCTTCCCTCAGTTCTCAGAATTATTGCACAGAGCCAAGGCTGACAAAGGGATAGAAGGTGCTTCAGTAGCAGGTGGTCTGGCAAACTGCACATAATGCTTTTGGCAGTTCCAGGTCTGTCCTCTATTAGGTCAGCTGACAGTTATTCTTCAACTTCCATTATCCCTTTGCCTACTTTTTTTTTTTTTTTTTTTTTTTAAAAAACCTCAGTTTGTTTTATGATTGGAGAATTGTATGATTAAAGTTGAACATACTCATCAGAAGACAATTAGACCTACAGGATTTTATGTAGGAAGAAAAAACTGCATATAAGGACACACATGTATTTAATTGTGCTGCTTTAAATCTGCTTCCCGCTACAAGTCTGCAGCACACATGGAAGGCTCTAGTAAAACAATACATTGAAGCCACACAGCATATGCTTCCTTTCAGCCTCAAAGGTACGCGTGCAAAAATTAAGTAACGCCACTGAGGTGATGTGGGCAATTCCATCTTCACAGCTTAAATGCATACACAGAAGTTTGCAAGATCAAAGCCTAGCCAGAACTCTAGCTAGCACCAGATACTAGTAATACAGAATATCACCTCCTCTTCTATATTTTTATTTTGTAGATGGACGTGTATACCAAAATAAACACAGAAAGGGCAATGAGCTTCACACCTAGATAATGAAATCAGCTATTTTTACATCATTAACATTTTTATTAATGATAAAAATATGCAGTTAGAGGAAACCTATGTTTTTTGTATTTATTGGAAACATTTTAATAAGAACATCACCTGCCACAGTTACAAAATGCATGCATCCTATTAAAAAAAGAATTTAAGTCTAGACACTTCAGAGAATTGCAAAAAAAAATTAAAAAAAGCTAGCATTTTCTCATTCAAAAGATAAACGAGTCAAATGCTGGCACCTTCTAATAAATTTCATGTATTTTAAAAAGCACATTTTAAAATGTAAGTTAGGTTTCTGGGAATTCATTCATAATATACATGGCTTAGAAGTTCCCCTTAATTTGTTACTATTTATTTCCAAGAGATACTTTCAATAATCCAGCTACACAATTAGTTATTTTCTTCTGCAAATTCAGTTCCTCCATGATCCTGAAGCCTGAACATGTAACCCCTGTTCAGGTCATGACAGAAACCTCAGGTCAAACAAAGCACCTAGTTCATTCCCACCTACTTAACTCTGTTTAGGAACTGCTTGCATTTTTAAATATGTAATCTACATATTAACTGGAGGGAAAGGAAGAAAGTAGATAAACTGGTTCCATAAAGGGCATTTTTCAGATTTTATCTCAAGATCCACATTCTGCAGTTATACGTGCGTTTCTGATGTAACTTGGGGGATTATACTGATGTCAATGGCACTGCATGGTGCACACAGTAAAGCCACAGAACAAGACCCCATCTATTAAAATTTTATATTTTAAATGTAATACAGTGTTTAGAAGCAGGTTTTTTTGCACTTAGTCTTCTGAGGATCTTACATGTGTAAAAACCGGATCAAAAATACAGCATAACTCATACGAACTTAAATTAGTGTAAAATGGTCAGATAGTAACCTAGTATAAACAAGCATTCAAATCAAAACTTCTACTTGAAAAACATCACAAAATCAAATTTCTAGTGGAAGTGTGGACCCATCTCAAACAAACACAAGCCTACTGGTAACACTGATCGTTCTTTCTCTCCTCAATACCTTTTCAAGTCGCCTAAGGAATAGACCTGAATCCGAGAAACAATTTATCATCTACCCACCATGGAATACTCTAGACATCAATTCACAGGGCACATAACCTAACCTATCCATCCTACGTACTGAAAGAATACACTATAAATCAAAGGACTGTTAGAGGCATTCCTAGGATCCTACAGATTGTAAAAAGACAGCCAAACAAAAAAACCCCCATCATTATGCCCTATATTAGTTATTGTCTCTCAAAGGAAACTGCATCAAGCCAAGTCCTATTTCAACACAAGTCTGAAATAAACTGAAGGCTCCACGAAATAAACAAATAAAATGATAGTCCTGCTACAAAAGACAGGGAATGGCATGGAAAGACTTAAGGATGATCATGTATTACAGACAGTAGCAAGGCTGTGAATTACCAAGGTGCAGCTGCCAAACCAACCAGCTGGGATGCCCCACATTTGACAAAAGTAAACCAATGAATCTCTGAAATCACTGACTTGATCAGAACGGAGTTATCAGATTTAGATCATCCCTCTCCATACCAGCTTCTTGGACTCTGTTTTCACTGAATGTCAAGTCAAAATAAGTACTCCTGCTCTCTTCAAAACTAAATTAAGAAATAGCACAAGCAAGACACTCTCACCCTCCCCCCCTCCCCCCCCACCCCAAAGTAGGACTGCTTTGAGGAAGTGTGACTCCATCCTGTAAAAATGAAAATGTGTCAAATGCATGCATAAGTCTTTCAAGGGTGTGCTTAAAAAAACTTCTCATATCAAGTAAAAGAAATAAATCCTATGACCCATTATTTTTGTTTTTGTATAGCCACACTGAAGGTCAGATATTGTTACAGAAGAGGCCCTAATTTAGTTCAGCAAAGTTCCAAGTGTTGCTGTATACAGATTCAATTTACATCGTAATCATTGGGAAGAACAAACCAAGCCTTTCTGTTTTATCCAAATTCTTGAAGAGCAAGAACAATATATTTTTTCTCCCTGAGAAAGACTGAAGAATAAAGTAAGAATCCTTTATGAGCTCAGCTTGAATGATGCTTCAGTCCATTTTAACTAAGTATTCTGTAAGCAGTAAAATCTTTCAAAAAAAAAAAAAAAAAAAAAAAAAAAAAAAAAAAAAAAAAAAAAAAAGAGAATCCAAACCCCAAATGCATTCATGCATTCCACATGGATTACACATGGATTCATTCCACATACACATTTCACTAAAGAAGGAGCAATTCTCCAGGTAAGTACTTGCCACTCCTATCTAGATCTGAACTACCATGAAGAAATCATTTTCTTTCAACTAAAAGCATCAGAAACAGAAACACACTCTCTTTCAAGAGCAGAGGTAACAAAACCTGGTAAGGGAAAAAAAGTGAAAAGCCCATATCTGACATTTTTCATTGGGCTTGGTTTTTTTTTTTTCCCTTTTTCTTTTTTTTCCTGTAAGTGTTTTGAAGCCAGAAGAACTGGTAATATCACATTCCTCTACTACAGTTTTAACTTAAATTTTCTTCTTTGGCAGTGCATTGGATTCACACCATTTTAACACAGATAATAACAGCACTTTAAGAACAGAAGTAGTTCTCTCTGCCAAGATCAAACATATGCCCAAAGCAGAAACTGAAAAGCTTGTTTAGAACAGCTTGTCACAGGCTGTAGTACAGACTACAACAAAGCTCTTCAACTTTTGATCTGCACACTTCAGTTGGGTCTAAAAAAAAGCAAAAAACAACAACAAAAAAACCCCGAAAAACAAGAAAATGCACTCAAATAAAAGGGTTTCTTGAGCTTTAACAATGGCTTTCATTGCTTTTTTTGCTGTGGATTTGACTCACATCAGTATGTTTGTTCTGATCCTTAGCATTAGAAGTAGTACTTAACTATTTGGAATATCAAATTCAAACTTTTATTCTCATTATTTTTCTGCTTTTAAGGTAAAAAAAAAAATAATAATACAATGAAGATTTGAAATATATTTACAGTAAAAAAAAAAAAAAAAAAAAAAAAAAAAAAAAAGCCTGCTTTTCTTGAGCGTTTTTGTAAATCCAACTGAGGCCCGAGATCAAAAGTTGAAAGCTGGGCAAGAAAACTGCTTGTAAGCTTGCAAGAGAAAACTGTGCAGTTATTTTTAAATGAAGAATAGAACACAGAGGTAGAAAAACTTCTCTGTCGAAAAGAAAGGGCATGAAATAAAAGGTGCAGATGAGTATTCTTAGAAGAGGGGATATGTAGCTGGAGACTAAAAATTAACTATGCAAATTAGACAGAAATGGATGATGTTTGTGCTCAAAGGCATTCATTATTTCTGAAAAAGGATTTCAGTTCATAGCAGAATGAAAAACGTCTTGATTTCAAGCCACAGCACAGCAACTTAATAAAGAATAAATAAGATTGCCAGCATTCCCATCAACACCGAGTCACACCTATACTGTAATGCCATAAGGCCTTATTAGGTTGTTCTGCTCCATAGATGATCCATTTGAACCTTAAAGCTCTTCTGCACGTGAGATCAGTGTGGTAGACCCATGACAGGTCTGGTAGTGCATTAAGCACTTCTGTCACAAAGCAGTTGATGTGACACAATCTGTAATTCAACCGCTGACAAAAACTGCTAAATTTAAACCTGAAGTCAGCCCTACTCTATCATGTCTGAAGTCTCTGCACACAAAGATTTGAGACAAATGCCTGAAACTAATTAAGACTTTATTAGTCTCAAAACTGTCATTCACGTCTGTCTTCAGGTTTCAAATACTCTTAGTAGTTTTTAGGTAGCATTTCACAATCCATTACTCAAAACTGTGGAATACAGTCTTACGGACAAAATTAATGAAAGCTGGTTTTTATTTGATAAAGTCTTCTGGAAGGAAGAAATTGACATTTAACATAATTAGAAAACAAATTTTGCAATGAAAACTTTAAGTTTTCCAATTTTTAAAAAGTAAAAACCATACTGAATGACATTAGAATTAACTCTAATATGCCCATCTCGTAATAATTGCCACTCATAGTGGGGCTGGCACGGAGCATGTGCTTTACAGGGTCTTCATTATATCAGAACTGAGGCCAGCATAAAGGTTTTACGGAAGAGCAATCAACTAACCATGGCATCACCACCTCTCCTACATGCAAACGAAGCTGCAATTTCCTTACATGAACAAACATGAGTTTATCAAACATTTCAGAAATGTATCAAGAATGGTTAAAGCTTCGAATCATAAGATGTGAAAAAAATGTTGGGCAAGATCCAGCATCTTCCTGAAAAACAGGTTCATGGAACTTTCATTTAAGGGAAAACCAAACAAACAAAAAAAAAGAAAGGGCAGAGGGACAGGGAGCTTTATGGCTAAAAAAAATTCATCCTGTGACTTGTTTCAACTATGGAAGTAGTGAGAATAATTTCAAAAAGGCTTCATTTAAGAAGGTACGGGATATAAGAGAATTTTTGTTTAGAAATACAGGGTCAAATCAGACAGAAATGCCCTGCCATCCATTTAGCACATGGACAGATCTGAGGTGCATAAATCCTTTTATAACTTCAGTATCTACATCTGATTGTCCTTTCCACTCTCACACTGATCAGGAAACTGTATCTTCCTTCTCCACTATAAAACACTGCTTAGGAGCTGTAAGCCCATACGAGTCAAAGCTCTCACATTTTTTATTAAGGTAAAATAAAAAGTAATGATTACTATTAGGGAATGAAAACAGCACAAAGAGGAGGTGGCATCTTATGAAAAGATGCAGATTTACATCAGTTGTACTCAGCCATGAACTGCAGGAATTTCTGCAACTAGTATGAATGATACCAGTTTGATACAGTTGATAGCAGTTTATCTCTTTTCATAAAACAATGCGTACATACACACAAAACGCCAACAAGAATTCTTCAGCATTTAACCTAAAGGCATCTAATTAATAGTAATTAGAACAGAACCCTAGTTATATGGATCACATAACATTTTTTTTTTTTAATAGGATGCTTATGCTAACTGCAGCCAATAATCTATGCACCACAAATTTTAATATTCAAATACAAAAATTCGTATTAGTCTGCATGTAATTCTTTACAGAGAGTGTTAAAAGTTGATACTAAAATCTGTGACGATTAGAGAAATTTGAACACTTAAGTAATGACAGGAAAAAATATACTGGAATGAAACATTAGGAAAACAGAGTAGCGCTGTCCAGAGACATAACCAGACAGCTGACAGGATATCATGTTCTGTACCCCTCCATCAATTGTTCTTTAAAAATACATCAGTAAGTAGAAACATTCCAGAGATTAAGTCTTGATGGTAAAAAGCTGCCATACTGTAGTCAACATTATATTTTGTTTGATTACTAGTAGTTCCATATACAGACTGTTAGAAAATCTAATTTATCCATCATTTTATAAGTCTCAAAACTAGATCTGGAAGTTCCTTTCAGAGCTTTCCTACAAAATTAAGAATAATAACTTCTGCTTTTGCAATGCAGCAGAAAAACATGTATTTACCCATTTCTTTTGCATACAGTCATATTCTTACATTTTTTAAATTGTGATTGATAGTAGAAATATAAAATTTCTCAAAGCTCACACTTTTATATTTCTACAAAGCACTTCACAGGGTTATGTAATAAAAAAAGATTAACACTTGGTAAAAGGACCACATAAGTATGAGAGAAATAACACATTAAATTCATCTCTGTTTATCTGCTTATTTTCATTTGTGAGTAAGGCAACCCACAAAAGCAGAAGAAAATAACCTAATGCCCAATACTGAGTCAAACCTCACAAAATACCTAGTTTTCTGAACTGAAGTGGTAGAAAAGTCTATTTCTTTCCACACTTCAGATTCTGATTAATGCAGGTTTTTCTTTTAAATATATATTTTTTCCTTGCAGTTCTTGACCATAGAACAGATGATAGCTGAGACACAGCAGTGGGATTAAACACCAGCAGTTGAGAATCAGTCATCAAACCAATTACTAAAGCAGTGATGCTCAAGTTATATCTACACTGTATAACATAGCTTCTGCATTCCTGACTGTTCTCTACTCTTTATAGCTGAATTGATTTTCTGCAACACAGCATTTTTTCCCCAACTACTCAGGAATTCTTCAGGTTATGGCTTCACTGGAACCCAGAATCCTATCAATGCTTTGTATTGCATTTAGGCAGCGTTGAATCATTTCATGCACAAAATTAAAGAATCAAATAAGACAAAAACATAGCAGTCACCTGAAACTTTTAAATTACTTTTATGTAAATTGTTTGCTGGCTAAAGGACAATTTCCCTTACTTGAGAACACATCTGATGATCTCCAAGACTGCAACTAAGCATCCATACACAGATTGCTTTAAATCAATACACAATATTACTAGGAAGAAAAACCAACACAACACCAAAAACTGAAAGCAATGACATGATTCATTCTTTTAATACCAATCTGTATTTCAAGTCCTACTGACAAACTCCACAGCTGCCCGAAAATACCTCCAACTCCATTCTCTTTCAGAGTCAGAGTTCTGAAAATGTCTTCCAAGTTACGGTACTTTTGTTATAGGATAACCATTTTCCAACAGTCCTACCAACCAATCTTTTCAGGCTTTAAACAAATATTTTAAACTGCTTGTCAGCAAGGAGCAATTACACAAAAGAAACGTGTTAAGAAATATGTCAGCCTACATGCCCTAAAGGTTTAAAGACATATTGAGGAAAAACAGCTATAAGGAGACACTGTCATTCATTTACTTGCCACACAAGTTAGGTCCCTGGACAAGTAAGGATTCTCAATACCACACAACTACTTCACATTAATAGCAACAACACAAAATAAGCTTACTGTTTGACTTTCAGGAAAATCCATCTTCAGCAATTTGTGAGCACATTCTTCAAAGTCTAAGCTGCAATAAGAAAAAAAAAAATTCTTCTTATCTGAGCAATATACAGCTGTACTAAAACACCTGAAAATCACTGACTTTTGTTCACTTGAAAATTTTGATTACAGCAATACTCATAGAAAAGTCCTAGTGCAGTAACTTGTATTATTGTATTGTAGAACAAAGATTTTTGTTTGAAATGATGATTTAAGAACCCACTGTCAAAATAACAGTTAATTTTCTACCTTATAAATCAAGTTCCATATGATATTTTTTAAAAAAACGATGCTAAAGCAGGATTTAAAAAAAGAAGAGAATTCAAATTCGGTCACATCAAAAGAAATGCAATTGCGTATAAATTATATCATGTTTACCTTGACTGAATAGCAAGATAAATGGTACGACGGAAGGAAACCAGGTTGATTTCTGTTTTGTCATGGACAGTAACTTTCTGGCCTATGAAAGAAACACAGTTTGGAAATAACAAAACATTATAAAAAATATGACTTAATATCTATGTATCTCTTAGAACGTATCTATTTTTATTAGGTCTGCAACACATCTGTGTAAAAATACCTTTTGTAGAAATACTTAAGATTTAGGCAGTATTGTGTTTGTATATTTATTTCTACCAAAGTAAAGAATTTAAAATCAATGTTCACTTTATCTATGACTAACAGGTAAATATTTAGAGATACAGCAGAGATACAGAAAGCCTCCCTTTAAATTTTCACTCTTATGCTATGTGCTAGTATTAAACACTTAGATCTGGAAATAATTGCAGATTAAAGCAGTGTTCTTATTTTATAAAATGTGCAACAGAAGTTCAAGCTTTCCTTTACAGTTTAACTTACAAAAAAGAAAAACAGAAAACGTGCACACAAAACAATTCCAACAATCAAACATAAGACAAAAAAAACTCCAAAACGATCACCAGTAAGTTGCCAGTCACACACTTACCATCTTCATCCTCCTCTTCATCTTCATCTTCCTCTTCATCACTACTTCCAGCCTCCTGATCTGGTTCAGACTCACTGTCACCTTCATCAAGGATTTCTGAAAGAGCAGATTAAAGGTGTACAGAACATAATAATTCAGTTACCAAAACAATTGATCTAACATCTGAGATTGAAAGGATGTCTCAGGCAAAGAAGGTATGCCACAACTGGCTAAAAACATAGCTGTAGGGACAATACTGAGGAAAGGGAGAGGAGTATGTCAGAAAGGAGTACGATGAATTGAAAGGCAGTTATCTGAAAAACAAATGCCACCTGAAGTTAAACAATAAGACTTGTAATGATAGTTGGGTAACTAAATAGCATACAAAATACACAAAGTACATCAACACATATTTTACATATAGCATGCACATATATCACATATAATAGAATACATCTATTATGTATAAAACATGTACACCTGTACACATACACATGTACACCTACCTTTCTTGAGCGCTTTGTATTTCTCTTCATTTTCCATAAAGTTGGGATCCATCTTGAAAACATCTTTAAAATAAAAATGAGTCTTTAAAACACGAAATGAAAATAAGGCTGTATATCAAATCTTCAGTCTGTTTTTGTGTGAAATATAATCATGGAAAATATTTCTATTTCTAACTTACTAAGAACATCCTCTGGGTTGTATTCATCTTCTAAAGGCAACATATGAGTAAACTGATCTTCCTCTTCCACTAGATCTAATCCCTCTGGAATGATTGGATGATCCTTGAAGCCATCCTTCCGTACAGCAAACATAACTTCTATCATGTACTGAACACGCATGTCAATTTTAGACTCGTGGAGAATGTGTCGAAGACGGTCAAAGATTGCTTTGGAAAAAACAAAATATTTAATATGGACAAGGACTGAACATAACACAAACAAGAAAAGGCTAATATATTGGCTCATTATACTTACCATTAATACCTCTAGGAGAAACTTCTGTTAGCTTGAGCCCACTCTCCTTAAGAAATCCAATTGCTACTTCAATACTGTCATCAGTAGGCCTTTCAAGAAGCAAGGTGAGCATTTCCAAACATAAAACCTCATGAGCCTTTAGAAAGAATATCAGTAAAGAACCAGAATTTACAATATTTCTTTGAGGATGTCACACCATTTGTTTAATCACACAAAGAAGGCAACACGGGACAAAACTAATTAAGAGGTTGTCAACATTTCATACACAATTTAGCTATTTATATTTACACTATCTTCACAGTGAACATGACTATACTTTTGAAATATGAGTACATTCTAATAAACATTTCACCATTACTGAAAAAAAACCAACAGAATGCATTTATACAAACAAATAAAATAATACTTAGCTTACTAAAACTAGTTTTAGTATTGCATAGTCTTTCAAAATAACCGCAAGAAGTAATGTTTCAAACTGAAGTATCTTATACACCAGGGATAGAAACCCTGGTACTTCTAACACAGAAGATGGTGAAACAAGGAAAGATACAAATTTGATTCAATTGATTCTGATCCTGTCTACAGACTTAATCATCTTTGTATGAGATTACAGTGCTGCAAGAAAATTCCATTTAGTATCTGCAGGAATTCATTTGCTTTCTATCACAAGCTATCAGAACAGTATCCCAAACATATACATAAAGTTTTGGGAAGCTCTCAGACATTAAGTGCAGCGGCAAGAGATGAGAACATCACAGCCATATTATCAGACTAAATCTCTTTTCTAGAAAGTCCCAACAACTTACAGCAAGTACTGACAGGAAATCTGAACTCAGTTTTCCCATAATTTATGGAAAAGGAGAAGTAAATTCACTTGAGCTACCACTATCTTGAAGCTAAAATAAATAGAAAGCCATATAAAAAATGAGCAAGTGAAAACAAAGTAACATACCACATTCTGATTCATCAAATGCGCAACAAACTTTGAAGATGTCAGACAGAGTTGCTGCAAAAGAAATAAACGACTGGAAACTGTAACATCTTACATGAAAGAAACACTTCCAAGTGAGACATTCTATACTATCAATTTGTGCTTCTCAGTCAAATTAAGACATGAAAATAACTATTTTGGTATACTGGCAATTATTCTACCATTAGGACTGCATACGTCCAAGTAAAATATAAAAATAGCATCACAATTCCAAGCTGAAATCAGTAGCCAAGCCTTCACAATACACGAGTGCTACTTTATTTAATGTACTCATGGTAGGTGAAGCATAATGATACAATACAAACCACAGGTCATGGCTGTGCACCTTTGAAATACCTAACTTGAATACACTCAGTACAAAATTACTCAGCAGAGTTGCAAGTTTTAGCATTTTGTTTCTTCACATTTTTTACATACCTTATCATTTCTGCGATATCCTTTGCGAAAATTTAATATCAACCTCTTGAGAATCAATTCACCAATATTTGGAAACTTTGAATTAATAATTGCCACAAGAGCCGCATAAACATGGGTAAAAATTGGAGAGGCACCCTGAGCTTGCAAAATGGATCTAGACAGCAATCCCCTGCAAATATACACAAGTTTAAGAATAAAATTTGTCATATAATAAAACAATGTTTTCACCCATTATGTATCACAAAATAGGACTGCATTGTTTGAATAGTTAGAAAGGTGCTATGTGGTCATTTTCTAACAGTTGTTTACTGCAAAGCCCAGGAGGAAAAAAAAAAAAAAAAACCCTCAAAATGTGACTCTTTAAAGTACTACTTACTACAGGGTTAATAAACGGAATAGAACTCATTTGATACGTGTATAAAGGAATACTTGGTTTTAAAACTATTAGCTACAAATGCAAATTAAATTAGTCTGGTTATGATCATATTTACTTGTACAATCACCATGACTTATAACTGCTAGAATCATAGAAATATCTAATAGCTAAATAGCCTTTTCTCCACATTACAATGGGAAAGATGAAGGTGGTAAACAGATCAGTCAGATAATTGTAGTAGTGTTTTGGCTAAAAATATTTACTTCAGATAAAGTCCAGGAACACAGAAAGAAATAGACAGGCACATGTAAATTGCAAGTCATTCAAGTAAAATCAATAGATAAGCTAAAATAAAAAGGAAACATGCTATCTGCTCTACTGTCTTATTCTTCCAAGCACGTACTCCTTCCTCTACCCCTCTGCTCCCAGCCCCTTTCCTCAAGCAGGGTAGTCCTCTGCAAAGGAAAATATAGCCATAGGAAAATATAAGCTTTTAAAGTCAGATTAGTCACCATACACTAAACATACAGTGATGCAAGAATGTACAATATACATATTTACAGAAAAAAAAAAAGTTGACTTAAATATTTCAACATTTACCTTCCTCGAACAATATTCTCCTGAAGCAGCTCATGAATAATATTTTCTATATTAGAAACGTTTACTTTATTGACGAGACCGTTGATGGACTTCTTCAAGGCTTCCCAACTCATCCTCTGATATGCCAAGCTATTCAAAAGCATCACAGATTAGTAAAGCATAAATTTGTGGCAGCGCTGTTATATATACAAAAATGTGAAGATGCAATATATTAAATAAAAAAAACTAAGAAAATATTCACAGATATAAAGATATATCACCAGATATTCACAGATATAAAGACTAGCTCACAATTATACATTAAATGACTACAAACCCACCAAACCAACATGGCATGCCAAAATGTAATTCCCCACAGATGTGGTAAAACCCAGAATGTTTGTCTTTTAACGGCATTAGGAAAAAAAAAGCCTGTTTATGCTCTGTATCCTACTTTTCCATTAAGAGCAGAAGTGGAGAGGGTCATAGTCTGATTTGTTATTCTTGTTGTTGTCTGTTTGGCTAGCATTTTGTTTTCCTCAGAGACAGGTTGGAAAGAGAAAATGACTTAAGAAAAATGGCTCTCATTTTTTTTCTGATCAGAAAGGTATCTCAAGAAGTGTCCCACTTATATCAACGTTCCTTAAAACCCTTCATAGTTTTGTTTTTCAGGACGAATTCTAATGTTACCTTCAACTCACCTGTTTTTATCAGTAATTTGTTCTTGCATCATCCTGAGCTTGGCAGGTGGAATATATGCACCACCTGTGCGAGTAAGGATTGGATCCACTTCTTCTTTCTTCTTCTTTGAAGTAGCCTCTTCATGAGTATTTGAGCCCTGAACTGTTGACCTCTCTGGACTCCTATGATCAGGGGAAGAGAGTCTTCTCTTCCTCCTTCGATCATAATCTCTTTCTTCCCACTTTTCATAGTATCTGTCTCTCCCTCTCTCCATCCTTCTAAAAAGACAAAAAAAAAAAAAAAAAGAAAAAAAGAAAAAAAGAAGCTGTTTTCCTCTTTTGTTGTTTAAAGTGAGTACCTTCATAGGAATTGAAAAACAGGTCTTAGTATTCACCTTTCTGAAGATCTGTCATCATAATACTCCCTTCTTGAATATTCTTGATCGTATCTGCTGTCATCAGAATATCTTCTTCTTCTGGGAGATGGAGACCTGTCACGCTCTACATCCCTATTCACAAACCAAGACACAAAATTCTCAGTAAAAGGATTAGAGAAACTATACTATTAATAACTACCTGCAATGCAATCTGTTACATACACACCAACAATTCCAATTCTGCACTGCACTCTTAGTATGTGCATCACTCAAAAACAAGATGTTCCCTTTATAAATTGTTGCCAGACAGCAAAAAAAAAAAAAAAAAAAAAAAAAAAAAAAGAAAAGAAAGAAATCAATAGAATCACCTTAAAAGGAAGCACCTCCTACCATGTGGGATAAACGCTAAATGTCAGTAACATCAATCACCAAAGGCAAGTGCCACACCGCATTTCTTGAAACTCACGTATTCACTTCAGCTACTTTTGAGGTGGTGCATGAAACAGACACCACTAAAAATGATTGCCTTTGGTACAAGATGCCTTACTCCAATTCAAATATGAAATATAGGTAAACTGCTAGTGCTTCATCTCCTGCATCAGTAGACTATGCTTCAAACAATACTTGTACACCTCTTGCTGGACTCCATAATCTTGCTATAAACATCAGTACTGTTCCACAAAAGAAGGTGTTATCTAATTTCCATTTTCAAGATCCCTGAGATTTTAACTGAGAATTTTAGACTGAAAGTATTTAGTCTTAATTACAAATCTATTTAACTACTGCTTTTTATACACGCAAGTATTTTATTAAACCTGCAATTATTTTTCACAGCTGTTATGGTAGCGTATAAAATCATACTATATTCAGTTTTCACCTTTGTTGTTTGTTTTAATTTTTCTCTCCCTAGAAGGTGTGTACATACATACATACATACATACATACATACACACACACACACACACAATCACAGGGAACATAAATCAATCATTTCTACCTGTCCTCTGGAGTCAAACTTCTGTGCCGTGGACTGTATTTTTCTTTCTTTTCATGACTGGACCCATGCTTTAATAAAAGAGAAAAAAAATCCAACTTCAAAGACATAAAACAACTAGTGTGAACGCACACATATACGTATAGACATCAAGGCATATGATGGCTTTAGCCCGCTACATATTTATAAGAAGCAATGTTCATCAAATAAAGCTAATAGCAGTCTGACTTATCACAAGGAGAGCTGCTTCTAAATAACACATACTTAAGCAGCTGCTACAGGATACTCCAGATGCTAAGTTTTTACCATGATTTCAAGAGGCTGAACACAGATGAAAAATCATACAGGTTACTAAAAGAAATTACAAACTGGATGAGACTGAGTATTTTCACAGTTTACTCTGCTTCTACAGGGCATTTGCTATGGATTAGTCAGAGACTAGGCAAAATCAACCTTCAGTCTTTGTTCCTTTACTGTTTTCTTTATCCATACATCCTTTTATACTTTGTTGTATCATGTGCAACACTGTTTACAGACATCTACCAGTCCTTGTTTAGCAAACGGCAAGTGTATCTTCCCTCTTCTAAAGATTCTTTTTACTTTTTAATTAAAAAAACTCTCATTTTTTTCTAGCCATTGTATGTTTTCTCACTGAATCATTCCTAGCTTCATAAATTTGACATGTGTAAATTTAATACGCATAGTAACAACATGAAAAAGGTGGTTTTTTGGGGGGATAATGAGTTCTCATGAGCTCCACAGCATTTGCCTTGGCCCAAGTAGACTAACAGACAAGGGTTCATAGGAGTAAAACAATGTTACTGATGTGTCTGTCTCTGGGAGTTCTCAGGTATCCCTGCAAAAGCAACTATTTTGCTGAATAACTTATTTCCCTCAGCTTTTCCTGACCAGGCTTCCTGTCACAGGTTACAGTATCCCTCCCAGCCCATTCCCAAAGCACCCAAAGAACCTACCTGACTAAGTCACTCATTTCTAGAGGTGAGAGAGCACTACTATAATCACTTGGTCAGGAAAACTTGAGGACATACCCATGCTCAATACCAAAGGATATTTGAGCATCCCTATCAAAAACTACTTTGGCAAGAAAGGCTGGAATGTAACTAAGAGCAAAACAGCCCAGGCAGGGTTGAACACAAAAACCCCAAGAAAGCTAGTGATGAAAATGTCACTCAAATTCAGTAAAATTCTAGTGAAAACAAATGTGGTATTTCTACACCCCATTTTTTCTCATTGCTTGCCAAGAAATCAGCCCTCCCACCCTCCCAGCCACTCAGAACTGTGCTGTACAACCTTTAAAGCTGAAGTTCAACTTCCACGCTAAGAAACGCAGCTGACACAGTAACTTATACTTCCTTTTCTTCTTAACATCATCATTACAGTTTCAGCACCCTTTTTCCCCATTTCCCAGCCCTTATGTTCTCAGTTGAGCCACCATTCAGCCACTTTTGTTTTACTACCATTATGTAGTGCCAATAATGTTCAGAACTTCCATTGCAAGGACAGCATGCATCAGCCACTATAACTGACTGTCTTAACAGTAACACCTCTGTTGTCAACGGCTGCCATCACCACTGTCTGCCTTACAACAAGCGTTCTATTTAATACAACATCAACAGAAATCTAGCCACTGGCAAGAAGAGAATAATACACGACGTAAGCTTCAGGGCACTTACGTTTATTTGTGTCACCCTGCTCTTCATCTCCACTTCTGCTATTTATACAAAACTCTGAACGTGCAGCGAGAAAATCCAAAGCGGTGACCAGTTCACCCAGAACGTTTCATCTACAATACAGAGAAGACAGCAAGGATTTTACATTGCACAACACAAACGTTACATTGCCGTGCCGCAGGCCCAGCCGCGCGGCTCCCGCCCCTTCCGCCCGCCCCCCCTCCGAGCCGCGGCCCGACACACAGGCCGCGAACGCCGGACCCGCGGGGCTCGGGAAGCGGCTCCGCCTCCTCGCAGGGGAAAGAAAGGGCAGAGAACGGAGGGACAACTCCCGCCGCCTCACCTAGACCTCACCAAGCGGCCGCAACCCCCGCTCCGCACCTACCGCCCGCCGCCACTGTACCGCCGCCAACGCCGTCACTTCCGGCGGAACGCGATACGCAACGAACGCGACGCGCTCAGGCACCGCACAGTGACGGCGCAACGCACAGCGCGAGGTGCCGGGCTGCGCTGCACCACGGGAAACGCAGTGCGGTAGCGGCGGTGTTTGGCTGCCATCTTGTGCGGCGGGCGGTGGCGGGCGGCTGAGGGCGAGTGCCGTGCCGTGCCGTGCCCGTCGGTCAGCTGTTTTGGTTTAAGTGGTCGTACGGAGCGTTCGGGAAAAACAAACTGAGCAAGCAAACAAACACAAGCACTTATTTCAACAGGAAATAAGTTGATGCTGTCATCCGAAATTTGGGAATAAACGCTTTAATAAAAGCATTCTGCATTTACGAGGTCAGATTTGTGAGGGGGTATCTCCATCCTAACCGCGCGTATCTGGAACAAAAGAGCTTCAGCTTGTATACGTTACCTGTGATACGTATGCAAAAGCTTCCCTGATCAGTACATGAATATTCAATATCCCCCCAAAATCGTTAACATAAGGTCCCACCTCCTTGCACATTTTGAGTGAGGGTCTCAGGACCCTCAGCGATGAAGTAAGCAGTCTTCGTGAGGAAGAATATTAAAAATTAATTGTGCTTACTTGTTGAACACTTCACATTTTATTCACTCTCATTAATCTGGAAATACAGTGTTTATTTTGTGAGAATTCTCTTGGGACAGGGCTATTTGTACTAAAGTAAAACCCCTCCTAAATCCTGGTGATGAAAACAATGAACTCATTGCGCCCTGAGGATCACTTTACAAATCATGACTGCAACACGCTCTGCATCCGACAGCAATGTTCTGCTGGAAGTGCAGTGAGGAGCTGGTGAGTTTGCAGAGGTGGAACCTAACAGCTGTGACCTTATGAACAGTCTGGACTTAGCACAATGTCTTTGACTGGGGCCTTGCTGCCTAACTGCATATAGCCTTTTTTTCTTTTTTGCTTGTATATTTTCTAACAGTGAAGAGTATGTTTAGTTCTATAGCTTAATTAACCATAATTACGTGTCACTTTAAATAGGGCTCAATTCTACCACCAGGTTCTGTCATGTCAAATGATCTCCAGTGGTATTAGGACATTACATCACTAAACAATTTGAAATGCTATATAAAAGGTTTTAATTTGGAAGAACCATTCCTCCCTGGTATTTATTCTCACACTGAGTACAATAATATGGATACATTTATATATAGGAAACGTTAATATATATATGTAACATATACATGTACAAACACATACAAACATCATGATGTGGTTCGATTTTGATTAATCTACTGCAGCAGTTTCAAAGTTAAGCTGCCCTGCCAAAAACTGTGATCCCACAGAAGAGTCAAAGAAAGGGAGTATCAGACCATGCCTGAGATAATTCAGCATTCAGCAGTCTTTGCTCTCAAACACTTGAAGTATTTACAAAGTGAGTACAAGCTTGGTCTCACATTTTTCCAAAGGTCAGGAGTACTTTCTTTAAATTGTGCATCATGCCAGTTAAAAATACTCTGCCCTCCAGCGAGAACAGCTGTTTTTACTTATAAAGTCATAAAAGTGAACTCTCTCATTTTGTGATCCTAAGAAGATATCAACAATCTAAGAAAATCCTAATCAAAACAAACACAGGGATAAGATGTTTTAAATAATTGGAAAAGTACAGAAGTATGTTTCTGCTTACCTCTAGCTTTTAATCACAGAATTTTATTTCCTCAGCTTTTGAATTTGCAGTGGCAGTGCCTACACAGGAGACTGAAAACAGCATGTTATCTGGATGTTATAACAATGCTGACAATATGAACTGTTAAATGTTCTCACTAGATGTACCATGAACCCACTGCAAATAGAACATCACCTGCTGGCAGGGACTTGTGCCCATGAACTCTCTATGGTTTTCCATTCTGCTGGGAAGGCAATCTCTTTCCTGACCCATGCTGTGTAAGCAGGTGCCGTCAAATAAAAAGGCATATGGCATCAATGTGGCAGCACCATCTCACAAGAAGAGTTTCCTGTGGCTGATGGCACATGTACCACGACTCTGGCTGTCCCTCTGAACGTGCTGAGAGAGAGCAAATGGGGAGAGCTGAGCATCTCTTCAGAGGGTGTCTGAGGACAAGACCAGAAAATAAGCAGTCTACTTTGAGGTGCAACCACCGGGAAACAACTGATTACCCCTGAGGAATAAGCTTATGTTTGAAAGCTGAGTGACATGGAGAGACCACATCCTCTCATGAATTACACTATCCAGCTTCTCTGCTTAAACACAGAATGCAGAGTAAGGGCCAGGAGAGAGATTCATTGAACAAGAAAGGAAAGGACTGTGTAATTCTGAATAGAATCAGTGAAGTGATGTTTCTCTTTTTCCTTTCCTAAATTAAGGCTTTTGCATTTGAATTACAGTGTGGAGCCCTCTTCCGTTCATTGCTTTTCTGGCCTCCTCACCATGCAGTCTCTTCTCTGCAATGTGTTATGTAGAATTTCAGTTTTATAGAGTGTCTAGATTTCTGATCTGGGGACATATTTTAAAAGATGTAGGTATTAATTTCGTGAAGCTGAAGAGACATTTATTTCCAAAGCCTCCGGTTTCCAAGGAAAGTTTTGAAGGGGCAAACAGCAGTGCTGGTTGGGCACTGTGTGGCAGTCTTTTTGAAGCTCCTGTGCTTGGGATCCCAAATGCACAGAGTCTGAAGCAGAGTCAAGACTCATATTTCTGAGTTCTGGAAAGGAGTAAGGCTTTAGGCATCTGCTTTTTGTTGGTATCTTACACATCTCCTTACTCTGCATGTGGTTCTCTTCATTGCTTGGAAAGCACTCAGTTCTCTATGACTGTGGTGCATGAAACCACGTACCTAACTATAACAACCCTGATTGCCCACGTTCAGAAAATAAATAAATAAGTAAACAAACAAACAAATAAAAAAAACAAAGCAAAACCCAACAAGAACAACAAAACCACAAGAGAAACAGTATGCATTTCTGAGATATCTCAGACGTATCTACTGCCTTGTGCAAGTGCAGTAGAGATGTACAAGGTGAAGTTAGTTCTAAACTAGCTAGTTCTGCTATCTTGTTTCATCAAGCTAGTGCAGCACTGGGGATGGGCTAACAATACCGTATTGCTTCTGATATCTGAATTAACTGATGTCAAGTGGCTGTATGTATATTTGGGGCAGCTATAATGAACATATAGAATGCTCCTCCCTCTCTCTCCGTCCATCTCTCTCTTTTTTATTTTTATTTTTTAAATCTGAGCAAAACAATACCTCAGACCTTAAAATAACTCCCAATTAATACAAAATTAAATACTGTATGAGTCAAAGTTAAAATATTAATTTCTACATATGGTAAATATAGAAACACAGAAAACAGTGATAATTCAACTGAGACTAATAGCAATTAAGCCAAACATAATTGTATCTTTGAAACTTGCACAAAGGGAAAAAGGATAATGTACCCAACAAATTCATATTCAGCAGCTTAATGTTGCGCACGAACACTCCCTTAGTAAGCCACGGGAAACATAGTCAAGTTGTTTTCCCACGGCAGTTTTTGTCATTGTGCTCAAAATGATACAAGTTAAAAATTATCCCATGCTGCACTCCCTGGGTTGGCTCCTCACCTGGGATGAGCACTCTATCAGTTCCTACTCTTCTACACATAAGGAATAAAAGTTTGCATGTAGATGCTCACTGAAAAAGCAACTGTAGTAGCTCCAATATCTGATTTTTAGCACAAACACTATTTGCAGTTAATAGTACTTCATTAATTAATTACAAAATGACTTTCCTACCAGCTTCATTTGGAATACAACATTTATACACAACTAATTCCTATTAAAGATAATCAGTGTGACCTTTAGCATGCTGTAGAATTACAACTTTGTGCAAGGCTCAGACTGTGCTTTCAGATAGCTGCTACTATGCATCAGGTCCAGACTGTTACTTCACACCTCAGTAACACAAGAAATTGCATCCTCTGCAGTTTCAGCGCAAGGTCAGATAAGTTAACTGAGCCAAGCCAATAAAGAGGGGATGAGAAGCAAACATGAATTTGTTCAGAGCAGGATGTAGCTGTGCAAGACCTTCTGCTACCTTTCTTTCTCTCTCTTTTTTTTTTTTTGGCAGGGGATGTTAGGGGATGATGACAGCATTATTGCTGGTTGTTACAAATTTGTATGTGAGAAAGAGCAAGATAAAGAAAGAAACAATCTCTGACACCACAAAACCGCTTCAGAGAGATCTAATGTCTTTGCTCACCATTACTTTTCAATACATACTAGCTAATAATCCTGCCCACAGCAGGGGGTTTGCAACTAGATGATCTTAAAGGTCTCTTCCAATCCACAGCCATTCTAGGGTCATGGATTTACAATATTTCCTGAACGATACCTCATTTTGGTAATAAAAATGGTAACATAGAGAAATACTCTTTTGTCCATGAAGGTACCAAGACATTCCCAGCTTGTTTTGAATCCTTGCCAAAACACAGCTATTCCCATGGTCTCAGCAGGAAGAGATGAGCAGACCGCAAACTTCCACACAGCTTCCATGGTGTGAAAATATGTTACATGTGTTTTCTGTTACTTTTAATGATGCTCTCTCAGCTGTTTCTCATGTTAGTCAAAAAAGTGCATTCCTATGTAGTGGTGTGGACTGGTGGCAGAAGGAGTGCTGAAGGCACAGCTCTCCCAGGTGTGTGGTGTTTTCATTTCCTTACTTTCACTTGGTACTTACATACCTCAGAGGAACACCGGTGCTTTTCCACAGTGAGGAGTGTTCACCAAACCAAGGTGTTACATTACAGCAAATCCCCTGCAGGTGGAATAAATCTGTTTAAAATGTTGAGGCTATACAATCAATTGAAGTATGTAAACATTTGGCAACTTTGTCTTCTTTAGCAACAAAAATCCATTTTTAGTACCCAACACTCATTCAGTTACGTTTTGATTCCTTTAGTTAAACTCTTCTGACGTATTTTTCCATCTCCAGACCTGTAATGAAAGCAGTCTCTGCTGTTCCGCAGAGCTGTGGCAGCAGAGCCCTCTCGTGGGGACACCAGGCTCAGTGCCCGGAGGTGGATTTGTGCCCTGAAAGCTACAGGACACGATGAAACCTTCCTTTTACCCTCCCTTCCTTAACTAGGTCATTATGTTACTTAACCTGCTGCTCAGTGCTTTGGGGCTTTCTGTCCACGTTCTCTAATAAGCATACAAAGCTTCTTTGACTTAGCTCTCGATGTATAACTTTATCCAAATTTTACTCTTTAAATAGAATATGAATGTAAAAATACCAAAACAAAAATATTCTACGTATGTTGCAATATTTTCCTGTGTTAAGGACAAATTAACTATCTGCTGCATGCTCCTAAAACTTGCTAGATAGCTACACCTTTCTTCAACTTTTCCAAACTTGAAATGGAAATAGATGATTTTCCCATAGTTTATCTTTTTCAACAGTTAAATTAAACCTAGAAGAAAGCAGGTTATTCTCCCTTCTATTGCTTCCCTGCTCTACTTTATCTGATTATTTCAAGATGCAGCAGCCACTCAAGCCAGTGAAAGACAAGTTAGCATAACTATGTCTCAGCTACTGAACATTTGAATGTGGTGTTCATCTTTCATCTTCTCAGTGATAGAGAAGGAGAGATACTGTCTGACTGCTTGCAAGGAATCCCATGTGATACTGAAGCATAAATACTTCAGCACAGATAGTATCATCATAATACACTGGGAAGGACCTGGCAATATATAGTTTACCTTGTGTTTGGTGGGCCTGAAGCATTAAAAACCTGTGCATTAATTAGTTCAGAATTTCTTCCTTGTTTTGATAAATTTTTTGGTCCTGATGTCCTGACAGATCAGTCAGATCTTGACAGGACACTGCACACCCCTTGGAGCTCTGGGATTTGCAGCACATCCAGCCACAGGAGCTCCTTTTAGAAGGTTGTTTGGAAAGATATTCTTTTCTGAATTGAAACAGAGTAACAATGCTGGAAGCCCACCTGCAGTATTTCACAAAGAACTTTGTTAAATAAAGAGCAGTAATCTAAAAAAGAGGGGAAAAAAAAAAGAAAAAAAGAAAAGAAAAAAAGGAAGCCGGAAAAGTACAGTAACAAGAAAAGAAGCAATGACATTCTAAACTGAGGTGTCTTTGTGTTAATGTATTTAATTTTTCTCTTAACAGCCACCCAATGTTGCATTAAGTGCTAGGATCTGTACAAAATGTGATGCCAACATCTTTTCTTTGAAGTGATACATTTGATTTACAATAAAAAGTAGCTCTTCTCTATGAGAGACCAACCAGTTCAGGGTGGAAGTGATCCCAGGGTGTTCAGAATAAAAGAAGATGGCAACAACAGAACAACAAAAACCCAATCCAATAAACAAACAAAAAACCCTGAAAGCGAAAACAACCAACCAAACCAAACCAAACCAAACAAACAAAAAAAAACACACAAAAAAACCAACAAAAAACAACAAACAAAAAACCATCAGAAAAGAAAAAAGCCCCAACAACAAAACAACCAAGAAATCCCAACAAGACAGCAGACGTTAATGTAGACCTTGAAGGAAGAGTGTCGGAAAGGCTTAATAGATAACCACCTATACAGAGAACATAGTTCCCTGGAAGGAGGCAACATCTTTATGGACAGTGTACTTGTGGGTATTCTGAATATCAGAATATATGTTCCATTTTAAAAACATTCTGAAGGAAAATTTATTTTAAGGAATTTTTATTGTCATAGAGCACTTTGTAATGTACTTGAACAAACATTTTCCAGACAGGTCCTATATGTTCTCCACTAAGTTGTTCAGATTCTTTTTAGAAGTAAGGTTCTTATTACCATTAAATATCAACTATAAATTTAATACAGTTGAATTGTGAGCTGCTTCCTTTAACCAAAGGTTCATTAAAGTGCAATCAAATTCTTTGAGAGAGAGAAAAAAAAAAAAAGTATTTAAAATAGTAAAGCAAATTGCAACATATCTGGAAATACTGTTTCACAGAAAATGGAAAAATTATGTGTTCAAAATAATGTAAACAAACATCAAAACGTTGATGCTCTAAAATTTTACTTAGAAAACTGTTCTTCAGAAAAAGTCACTATAGGAACCCCCTTAGAAATATCTTCATCATGTCACAAAATGTTACGTTTGTTAATTAACTTTTCTTAGCACTCCAGCAGACCTTCAAATTAACAGCTATTGAAACTATAGGTAAACAGTGGGTGCCTGACTTAATTAACTCAGGCTCTGTGTGATGTGATTTGTATTTCAGCAATGCTTGTTCATAACATGGGCACTGCTATTCCTATGGCATATGGCTCTTCATTGTTATTTCATGATTTCATCTCTCGGTGTCCTGCAGATTAGAAGGTCTGTGAGAACCAGAGCAAATATACAAGACAGAGAGTAATGCAAAACTGAAAGCATTATTATTTTCATGAAGGCTTTATACAAATAACAAAAATATTTGTGAATAGGAATACCATAACAGATTTGCTGTGTGTCTACATATGCACAGACATGGACAGAACCCCATAATACTCAATGGAATGTCACAATGAACAGCTAAGAAGCAACTAAGCAATAACTATATCAATGCCTAGTCACACTACATTTTAATAGCTGATTAATGTATGTATGTAGATAGATATCCTAATGGTATTTCTCCTAACAATCTAAATTTGAAGGGAGACAACATATTCATTATATTAACCATACTTTCTACTTTGTATTGAGTCCTTGCAATCTTCACAGAGTACAAATGCTCATATTTCCTCTAATAAAGGCTTCCAAGTAAGCCTTGGCAATATTTCTGAACAAAGTGGAGCCACTGTAGAAATAAACTGGCCTTGTGTCTCATATCTCCATGGGGTTTATGAGGCAAAATGACTTCAACAGTGATAGTAGGTTAAAGCAAGGACAGGCAGCCTCCTCAATTAGCCTCCCAGAAAACAAATGCAAATACTTCATTTAACACACATACAATTCAGCAGTTCTGAAAAAGAGCATAGGTCAAAAAGAATAAAATTATTCAGCTTTATGAAAACATGTTCTTTAATTCTTACCTGGAGAAGGAGTCCTGCACACGACTGCTGTCACTCAGCTTTATGTTGAGCTTACTTTGCAGATGTCATTGAAAAAAAAAAATCTCACTTGAAATGATCCTAAAATTTGAAGGTAGTCTGTCTTTGAAAATGGACATTAAAAAAAAAAACAAACAAAAAACAAAAAACCCACCAAACCCCCCCCCCCAAAAAAAAAAACACAACCACTTGATCTTCTGTTGGTCAGTATGCAATAGTACATGGATGGTTTTTTGCTTGTTTGTTTGAAGCATTGGATCATAGTTAATTCGCTTGCATAGTAATTAATAGGTGACCTGTTATGCAGTTCTTGTTAGAACCTTCTTTTAGGCACAGGCACTTCAGGAACTGAAATGTATTCCCACTTTTTTTCCTAGTGCTCTCTAACAGACTAGCTGTTATTTTCTACCACAGCACTTGTTAGCAACAGGATGGATTTTTTTCTCCACCTTGTGCAAGCAGATATGATGAGTGATTACTTTTGGAAATCCTTTCATAAGTTACCAAATACATTGTTCCACTGCTTCCCAGCTTCTCTTACAAACAGCTTTTTTTAGGTAACATTCATTTTTGAATCTGAGTAGTTTTCATAGCTTCACAACTTGCTGATAATCCTTCTATCACTTGTGTGTCATCCTCCACCATATCACTGCGTATCACTGTTGGAAATTGAATTCTGAGAACAGAAACATCTGGTTTTTCTTGGCTTTTCTTCCCTATTTTCTTGAGGAAACAGTGCCCCCAGGAGCTCTTATTGAGGGAAGGGCGATTTAAGATGATTAAGTCAATTAGCTATTCACTGATCATCTCTAAATGTAAAAAAGTCTTCATAGAATTGTTTCTAGAGATGTTGGTTTGAAAGGCAGATGAAACACAGTTTATTTTGTTTTCCTTATTTTATGTTCAATAATAGAGAGTTTACTAAATGACAGTTCTTCTAATATTTCCCATATGGAGATCTCTGGTGATGAGAACAGCTTTGCTGGCATTTTGGAGGACCGAAGAGTGCGCTGTTTGCCAGGGTTGCATCTTTGCTGTTTTTCTTTGCAAGTTTCCATATTGCTGGGCTGGTTTTGTCATTTGCCAGTTGACATCAGGATGGCTGGCAGCAGTCCAGGATACAGCAGGAAGCAATGTTTGTTTGTTGGTTTGTGGATGATCAGAGAAGAAAGATGGTGTGAAAGGGGAAGAACAAAAAGAATTAACAAGGAAAAGCTTAAGTTACAGTGAAATTGTAAAAGTACAGACAGCAAACCTATTAGCCACTCTTTCTTAAAATACGTGAAATACACATAGAAATAATCATGAATATCCTCAAAATCTTACAGAGTCAGATCATTGTAATAACTTGAAGTTATAACCTGGTGAATTATCACAGCTTTTTATAAATAACACACAAACATTTGTGAAAGGCACCACAACTGCTGAAAAATTGAGGAATTGTCCTCATAGCATTTAACAAATCCAACATCCTCAAGGGCAGAGTTTTTAAAGCAGAATTTGGAAATTAAAAAATGATAGTTTGTCACTGAGCCTTTACATTCAGAGAGAGCATGGGGTGTGTGTATGGAGGGGGGGAAGGGGAGGTGGCTAACACCACGAAAGCAGATTATGCCACTTGAAAAAAAAATCCAAATTTTTCAGTGAAGAGCTGATTTTAATGCATTACCAAATACTTGACATCAACACCTACATTTGTTTCTGTAGCAGAAGCAAATCTCTGGTTCCCCAAACATTGGCTGGTTGACCTCAAAAGATCACTTCAAGTACATATAAATACATGGACAGAAACAATAGATAAAAAAATTCCTATCAGTGAGCTCCAGACCAATGTCAGCTATTTCAATTTACAATGAGAATTGCAGCATCTGCCTTACACGGCAGCTACCCTGTAAAGCAGTGAAAAAATAAAATCCATAAAATGGAAAGGAGGAACTCCTTGGTTTTCCAGACAGACTCTCCCTGTCCTTTTAAACTATGGGCTGTTTCCAGGTCCTAGACCACTGAGAGCTTCAGAGGTCAGAAACACTGCTTGGAGCTCTATTAGGACACTAGACAGAGCCCTACAGATTGATAGATAAGTATAAAAGGTTTCTGTTGCAAGATCTATGCCAAAGGAGTAAAGCAGTAAACTAGATGATATTGTTTGGATTGAGCCTGCAGTCAGCCAGACGTGGTTATTTCTGAATTACACAGATCAGTGTGAATGAAGATAAATACAAGACAGAGAAAGTACCATAAAACATGTATACAATAAATGACTCGTAGTATTCCCATGTGCTTTCAGATTCTCAGGGGTAGAACCATGCTTTCAGTCCTGGGAGCATTCCTGGAATGAAGATTACTCTCTGATGCATAGCTGTATTCTATACACGGGAGATATCTGTGATGTATAGGTATATAGTGCATGGGAATAATTCTAATTTCTCCATTAAATTTCTCCTGGTCAATTGCAAAAGGCAATACTTTTTCTCCTGTTTTTCTGTGTGACTGTAAACTTGCCAAAGAAAATGCTATGGAAGAAAAGGAGTTAATGGTTGGGTTTATAACTGGTGTGGAGTGAATCTTATGAAATACGGGAGAAAGGTGACCTCTGCTCAGAAGACTGCCTGATTATTAACAGATGGCTGTAGTTTAATGATTCTGCTATGGTGCAAAGAACAAATCAAATTAGATGTTGTGTGAAGCTGTCGTTGCACTGTGTTTCTCTGCACAGTTCCAGCTTAAACTACGATGCTCCTTTCATAGCAGTCCCTCTGATTACTGTATCTAATTCTTTCCACATCAAAGTGCAGTCAGCACTTTTATAATATACAAAGGATGCAGAGCTAATGTTACAATGCATTCTCTTCAAACAGCATTGACTTGTACACTTGCAACATTTTTTTTGAGTTTTAGTAAAAGAAGATGCATTAAAGTGAGTAGCATCCTAATACTGAACAAAACCAGAAATATTTACTTAAAATCAAACCAAAGCCCTTCTGCAGGGATGGTGGGGATTTCAGAAAGTCAAGTCTTCTCAAGTGCTATCTCAATTATATTTCAGTCAACAAATAGGAAACATTGTGAGTATGCAAAATATTTGTACTTTAAAAAGCACAGAAAGCTCTATTTATTTACAAGCAGAAAGACTACAGTGCCTTAAAAAATCTTCAGTACAGTATAAAGTAATTCAGATCCCACTCCTTACATCAAATGCATGGCGTCACCTAGTCACTAGTGCACAGAGAGATGGGATTGCTGTGATGATGTTACTGCTTTATGACAAAGCAAAATACAATCAAATGAACACAGGATGGAATGGATTGAAAGGCAGCAGGAAGAACTTTGTAGGATTGGCTTGAACTCTGTAGGGCTTTCTCTAATTTTACTCCGCCAAGAAATGTTCTTCCTTCCGTGATACCCCTTTAGCAGCTATGCATATATAGTCTACCCTTGTTTCACACTGTGTTTATTGGTCATGTTAGTCACTTGCCATCATCTGTATGTCACACAAGGTAAGGGTTGGCCAGCAGGTGGCAACTGCATTTTTTGTTTGCAAAGAGATTATATAAAATTTCAAAGATTTCAGACGTTTACGAAAGAACATATAGCAACAAATCAAGAAATATAAACATTTTCCATTCATTTTCAAGGTTGTAATAACATTTTTCAAATAAGTTTTTCAAAGAAAAAAAGCAAAGCATAACTCTGAATAAGGTGAGCACATTTACATAAAAGCAATGTTCAATGGGAGACAGAAGAATTGATATTTGGGTAACTCATTTTTTTTAACTCTGAAAAAAGAATTGAAATCATGAGAATAAAAGTTTAGGTCTATATGGAGTATGCCTGCCAGATCCATCTCTGTCTAAATACTACTCACTTTTATCCCAGAATTATGAAAGATTTGTTCTCAAAATTATTTCTTCCTTCCTCGGTTGCCTTTCATTCTCCTGTCTTATTAGAATGTGACTGTCAGTAATGTGCCTTTGGATCCTGAATGCAAAGGGAAGAACACTCAGACAATTATGTGTCATCTTACACACAGGTCACAGACTGATCTTGGCTAAATCAGCCTAAATCTGGAAAAACTTAGTTGAGATCAATAGGCTTACCCAAGCCTGAAATCAATTATTACCCTGCTGTAAGCACCTTGATAAACTCATTCATCTACAACAAGCTGAGAATAAAAGCTTATTCAGATGAGATCAACAATAAATATTAAGAATTTGTTTATTTTTCAGAAGTTCACTTCTTTTATTTGTTGTTTTTTTCCTAAGTTTTCAAAGTATCAGCTCAGCTTTGCAGTATGTTGGAAGTAACTCAGCCCATTCTTTGAAAATGGGCGAATTCTATCTGTTTTTTTTTTTTTTTTTTAATTGCATTATTATTTTTTTTTGGCAGGGAGGGAGTGGAATATCTCAAACCGGACAACTTTCCTTTTACTGGTTTAACTCCCTACTACAAAGTCTGTATGACGTTACAGGCTGTTATGCTGCCTGCCATATTATCATGCTGCTGCTAATAGACTGCTGATTTTCTTCATCTGTGACAACTAGAATGTATCTGTTACACAAGTTCCACTTACTAGTTATGTTAAAACTGTAATTCTGAATGCTGAAGAGAAAGCTGCCATTTCCTTTATCACCTCTTTATTAAACTCTTCCAATTAATAGATTTGAAGTATAAAGATAGCAAATCAAAGCCAATGTTTCAGGGACATTCATTTCAGGTGATAATTTTGTATCTTTGCTGAATATTTCATAGCTGACAAGAATCAAGATAACAAATGATTGCCTTTGCAATAACCTGAATTCCCTGAAATATTCCAAAGGAGTCACTGGACAATGGCTAAAAAGAGATTAGCCCATGTTCCTGTCATAAACTCTGTTTGCAAGAAGGACGATCATTACTACAGCCTCTGAAGAATGAGTGGGGCTCGTGGGTCAAAACCGAGGAAATTTCTTCACATCGATATTACAAACTGAAACTCTGTGAATCTGTGGAACAGTGTCTGCGAGGGCACTGAAGGTAAGTAGAAATCATTGTTTCTAGTGTTGGGATACAAAAGGCTGCATCGTAGCCATGCCCATAAGGGTTGTTGCCACACTGTGGGCCATCTGCTTTCAAGTTCTCAGGAATTAATAAACTCTTGATTCTGCTCCCCCTCAGCCTCCCACACAGGTCAGCCAAATCATGGAGTGTGCTGCTCTGGCATGCTCTCTCACAGTGGTGATACTTTGAAAATCAAGTCCAAAGACATCTATTTCTAATAGGGATCACATAATAACTAACAACTTGCATCAAGTAAGATGTTGCATAGCAGCTTTGAGATACAAATATCCTAGCAGATTTCACAAATCAGTACACGAGGGAAAAATATCTGAAAATTCTTGGGAGCACCTTCCGAAAATAGCATTAAGCTGTGACTAGTGAGCTAATTGGACTGTACTGGAGGCAAACAAGTGGAATTCCACTGTTATGTATGGGGACACAATAAATAATTTTATGGAGATTTTGAGTGAACTAATCTCCCTTCCACAAAACTTTATTCCATCACCTTTATTCCATCAGCAGATCTACAGCATTTATTTTCTCCTGCTAGGCACAAATCTGAGATGGGCTCGATACCTGTCAGTCAGGCATCTCAGATTATTGCTCATTATCCTTTCCAGCTGACAGTTTTGACTGCACAGAAAATTACTGATATATTCCTATTTTGGATTTCCAACATGGTGTCTTTGACTTCTAGTCTAGATCTGGCTAGCTTTATCAAAGACCTTATCAGCTACAATTAAGTGGTAGGCAGAGAAGCAATTTGTCTGAGTGCTCTTGTACTAGCTATAAGTAATAAAATAAAGGTTGCATTTAGGGACCTCCCAGCTTGTCAGTCACCTCACTTTCTGTAGATATGCACGAGGAATAGGGACAGAAGCCCTTCACCGAACAATGTCTTTTACTCAAGTGAAATTACATAGCAAATTACGTAGTGCAGGTGTGCCAATGCAGAAGGGTTTTGTTGTTGCCAAATTCTGCACTTGTACATACAGAAATAAAAAATGTAATAGACTATATATAAATTACTTTCCAGTTACTACGGTGATTAATCTGAGAAAGTACTATAATAAACATGCTGAATAATAATTATTCACTGTATAAAGGAAAAAAAACCAAACAATCTAGTTCCCTTGAAATGTCAAGTAATTCTGACTGGTACAGAAAGTATCTGCTGAGAGCAGTGACAAAGCTGGAAGGTGCCCGCTTTACAGAAATAAAGCCAATGAATTAAGTAACATCCAACATTAATATGACAAGCTTGCTTTGCTTTAGTCATTTGCCATGAGAAATCATCATAAAAAGCAGCTTTCACCAGATATTTTTTAGAACTGGGTATGTTCAATGCTTTAAAAGGGTGAATGTTTAAAAGCAGCAATTGTTGCAGACTCTTTAATGTTGACCTTCTTTTGATAACTATAGGTTTGGCAAAGCCCCTGCTTTTAAATGAGAGTACTTAGTTTGTAGCACTGGCTTAAATTCACTGTCTGGCTAGCGAGCTTCAGCAGGTTTAGTGCCTCTCTATTTTAGACACTAGCATTTGTATGGTATTTTCCTCCCCAAAGAAGTAAATTATTTATACAGCACCAACCTTTTTTAACCTGGCTTCTGACAGGCTGGGATTTTTCCAATCTCAGTTGAAACTGCCTAAATAATTTATCAAGTATTCTTTCAAAGTACAATGAATTCTGAAACCTAAGAAATGTTAAATGATGTTCTTTGCCCTTCCAAAGTGAGTGGGTCACCAAGGTTAAGCTACTGTTTTCTTTGAACTTTCCTCAGTCCTCCCATTGTACAGACTCCTTTCTCCCCCCCCCCTCCCCCCCCCCACTGTCTATTTATGAATTTTCATGATATATTCAATTTATCAAACTTTTTGTTTGTGTTTCTGTACCTCCTGCTAACTCTTCCCTTCCTAATGTCTTCCTACACCTTTTAATTTTAGATACAATAGGACAGTTTTCCCTGTAGGCAGTCCTCCAGGTACAGGAAGAATTGATCTCTGCATCCCAAAGTGCACAGGCAGTAGCAGTCCTCCCAGTATTCTTGGTGCTGGGTTTTCCACTGCAGTCTCAAATTCAACTGACCCTCCTCCCATCCTCTACAAAGATAACATTGATTAATAGACTTGTGATCTTTGGTATGGAGCATGAGAAAGTTTGCATAGAACCTGAATCAGGAAACAGTGTGCAGTCATTCATGAAAGTATTTCCAAGTCAGATATTTTACATCCCCTCCATTTCTTTCTGATCAGAATTAACTCAATGATAGATTCAATTCCTTACCTTTTCCCCCATCCCTTCTCTGGTTTTCTGGAGTGCTGGGCATAGAGGCAGTAAATTCATCTCACAACGTTCAGGTATTTTGTAGGTACTACTTCAAAAAACAAACTCCAGAATATCTACTGTATTTCAACTCAGAACCAACCTGATCTGAGGAATCTACTCCAAAGCCCATTGAATTTAAAATAAACATTTCTGTGATGTCACAGAACTTCGGATGTCAGTAGTTTCATTTGTTCCTTCTCTTCCAGTAACTGCCTACACTGTTAGTCTGGTGCCCCCTCCTTCAGTGTCATCATGCTGGTTAAATACTTTTGTGCAGACCACCAGTAGCACAGAGAGAGGCAATTTGTTGAAGCTCATGGCTGTGAGACCTATAACGTATTTTCCAGTATACAAATGCTCCTGCCTGTGTCAGACGTCCTGAATTCAGTTGGGTGGGTGTAGGAAGGATGAGGATGGTAACATCTGACACTGATTGTTAGACATGGCAGGATTTGCTCATTTTGTTGTAGGCTGTAGGCATCTTCTGACTTCTGTGCTGCTGTTTTACAGCGGGAATCTGTTATGTGCCAGAGCACGTCAGGATACTGAAGGCAGATATTACATTCCATATGCAAAGATTATTTTAAAAACATTGGTACCTTGACAATTTTTAATTGTAATACATGGTAAGAAATCTGAAGTCCACAATTTACAACTTTGCCTGCCTAAATCCACAATTATTTTACACTGGATTTGCTTTCAAATGTATCTGCAGCTTGCACTGACCTGCACCTGGTCTTAGTCTGTGTTAAAAATAGGCCTGCTCAGTTTAGGAGCTTGTATATAAATTCAGGCTCTTTTCTTGCTTAAATGCCTGCTTTTACAAGGAATGTTCTTGTTACAAGGTTGTGTAAAGGAAAATTAGTTGCATGCAACAGTAAAAATAAATATCATTCCACGTTCCTTTTCACCACATCAGAAGTGTTAAAATAACCCATTTGGAAAAGGCCAGGCTACGATCTTCAGTTAAACAAAGTATGCTGTGATGTTCACTGTGTTTTGTTGGAACGAGAATGGCAGACTAGGAATCAGAAACTGCAAAGAATAAAACGAAACAAATCAAAATCAACCAAAAAAAACCCCACAATTAACAAGGGGATATAAACTCCAAACCAATTAGCATGTAACCTCCTTCTAATTATTCTTTGTGAATTATAATATTACTGTTCCAAAGTATTTTATTTTATGTTTTGTGAATGTTGCCATCTTCTGACATATTGAATTCCTTTCCTAAAAGCTTTCTTGTCCCAAGCCATATTCTAGCTCTAAGCTGCCCCCCCAAAAAAAGTCAGAATGCTGCTATATTATTTCATTATACGTAGTACAAACATCAGTCAAGAATAAAATTTAGACCTTCACTTGGGGAATAACAGTTTTTCCAGCTTAGGGCTACCATGACATTGCTAACAATGTTTTAAAGCAGTGAGTGTAAAGTTTTATTATGTGATATGTGAATTTGCTTTATTTAATGATATCTATTTGTGGGTAATTATTTTCTAAAAGTTGGCGCAATTTTAATTTCAGTCTAAGTTTGCCTTTTGCATTTGATAGCAATGCAGAACTTAATTTCAAAGAAAGCTTTGCTTAACATTAGCCATCTCCACAAGAGTATTTTTCTTTTTACATAAGTGTACTTTTGCTCTAGGAGATAGGAAAGCTACATTCATTAATTCAGATTTCCCAGTAGATGGTGCTCTAAGTACATTTCAATATGTTCATAAATTTACGTCTGAATTATTTGAAGACATTACATGTTCATTAATTTACAGTTTTCACGAATTCATCAATATTGATGATATGGAGATGTAGAGTCCTATGTAAAATTAAAAAGAAAAAAGTGGTTTTACTAGGCAAAAGTTCTGAAACTCGTTGGCTCGACGTTTCCCCCAGTATGCCTATAGTTGTAGTGCATCATGTAAGTATTAATGGTTTGGTTCACATGGGACACAATGTGTTACAGTGGGCTTCCTGACATACTGCTAGGAAAGATGGATGGTACTTCTTGAAAACTACCATCAGCAAGCAAAACTTGGGGCAAACTGCCCTCTGCTTGGGCCTCTTCTGCTGCTTCTTTTTTCTCTTCTGATACAATGCTTTTTTGTTTTAAACTTGCTTGCAGCTGATGCATGATGATGCTAAATGCCAGTAACTACTGCGCTCCACTCCCGTAAGGAAACTTAATTTGAATATCTACCTAGATGGTAAATATACCGTGTATTATATACAATTACACACACTCAGAAATTCACTCAGACATTCCAAACTGGAATCCACAGAGATAGGCTATTAGACATCTTTATATTCACCTGACACTTTGCTCAAATATATCTTTATATAAAATATAGTGAAGTACTATTGAAAAATTATCATTATGACAACAATTTCCTCATAAAGTGTCCTCTGTGTTCAATTCTTTATACAAGATGTAGAACAACGTTACAGATATGGAACTGCCTAGGAGAATTTCAAGTTTGCAGCATCTATTATATCCAATGACATCAGTGCTGCAATTGTTTATATTTTATATGAACTACTTAATAAAATGGCAGCAGTATTTCAATCTTTCCTCATTTAAAATGATAGAAATACTTACTGCTGAAACACAGTATGGAGCAAAAAACAACAAATCCAAAACAAATAAAACAATTCTTAATCAAAGTTTCAAATAAAAACATTTCTATTCTGAGAAAGTGAAGCTGGACTTAAAAATCTCTCAACTGTTTTAACCTACAGTTGACTCTGAGTGCCTTATTGGCACCAAAGCATGCTATTCAATCTATGTGGGAAAAAAACATTTTTTAACCTTGAGGTTAAAGTGGGTACACAATTCAGTCACAGTGTTAACTAACTTGAAGATATCCTGGTTTTACATCAGTGACAAAACTAGCTTAAATAGATATTTTCATATTCATACACAGTACATTTAAAGTGTGCCCTAACCTGAAAGACTGGTATTTGCAGCAGAACCTCAATGCATGTGATTATTAATTGATACTTTTATTTTAATTTGTCAATTATGGTAAATTACTTCATGCAGACATTTATATCAGTCTCTGAATATACCTTTATCAGGTAGCAATGGCAATGACAGCTCCAATAGTAGCAGATCTTCTCACATGAGATAATGTTAATAGTATAGTTGCTAGTGATGTTTTGTTACTTACTTACACAAAAATGTTTTTTCTGTTTGCTCGCCTATGACAAGCAATTTTTATGCCATTAATTTTTAATTTAAAAAGTCCTTGTTGATTAACAAACAATTCTGAATTATTTTAGTTCTTGAAATTTACCAGAAAAGAGTAAGTTGTTTGTACCTGTATATGACTACCGTATGCAGTTCACATCCTGACCCATTCCAAGGAAGGAGACGTATCCACACAACCATACTGACTTCATTGGTTCCAGGGCACAGGGAAGGTCACACATGAATCAAATTGCAATGCTGCTACCTGTGAGAAATCATAAATCATGACCTGTGCTTCTCCATCACTACAAATAATGAGATATTTAAATTGCAATATTTAATTTTTGATTTATTTTATAGTTCTAGAGCATTTTTGGCTTCAGATTTCTGAGATTTCTGGAATCACTGTGATACGTACTTATTTTTTAAATACAAAAATAAATTTTCATTTCTAATTCTCTTGGCTGTGCTGGCAGACCTCTTCTACGTGCTCAGCTACGTCAGCAGAAAAATACTGTCTTTGCTTATGCGATTCAGGAATGTGGTGCAGCTCTAGCCAAAAAATTCCTTCTGTCAGCATGTCTTGAATCTGTACTGGGGCTTCTGCCAGCCACACTAGTCTGGCATAGCTGCACAGGCAAATAAAGACAAGCCTTCAGAGCCATGCTGTGGATCTCAGTTGATAGAGCTCAATTTAACCTTTGAATGCCCCAACAACGTTCAGCGATTCCAACATAAACTTAAACCTAAAGTCCTGCCTTGTGGCCAAAATTGAAGAGTTTTGCCCGGAGATGTACCAAAGCTTCCCTACAAGATTTGTTTTGCACAAGTGAAACACTGGGATTACAGAACCTGCCCATTTCTGCCTATGCCAAAGTCCAGCTGATTTTACAGCGCAATGACACGGATTTAGAGCTGGCTGTCTCACAGCTTCTGATGGCTCTCAGAATTCCCAATTGGATGAATGCTTTTTATCTTAACTTCTATTTCTGCCTTGTCCGGCATGGGAATAATACATTTAGTTAACAACTGTTCTGTACCTCCACCAATGATGCGTCTATCAGGTATCGTGCTTTATCTCACCTTAAGCCACATGCCAGCTCCTAGCAAAGCAGCGCTGTGCTGGTATGTCTGCATCTTTCCCTGAATGAATGCTGAGAAAGTGCTGCCAAAATAGAGTGGGCAAAGGAGAGCAAAAGAAATAGAGCCAAAAGAGAAAGAACTAGACATGAAGGGTACGGCTATATGGAACTGTGGAAGCTCAGTCTAACATTTCCCATTCTTATTTCAAATATATTTTTTTCAGGATCTGTTTGAGGCAGAACTGAGATTTAGCAAAAGCCTCATTCTATCTCACTAGTTTGAATTTAAAGAACTCTCAGGGTGGTATATGATTTTCTTTTTCTTTATGCAAAGTGAGTGAAAAGCATCACCTAAGCTATGTTTAGCGAAGCCTACAGCAGAAGCACACTCCTAGTCACTTCAGGTGAGTGCAAAGAAGTAGCTAACAAAGAGCATGGTGTCATTCAGTTTGGTTGGTAATTCTCAGAGCTGTGTTCTGAACAGAACAGATAGGAGAGCAATTGGAATTATCACAGCTATAGAAAGAGCCTTACTCAGAGTATCTTTTGAATTAAAGGAATAATTTTCTACATGTTTGCACAGCTCTTCTCCTTTCTATGCATTTGGTATTTTAAAACTAAGGATTAGAATAAAGTATTTATAATTGAATTGAATTGTGCAGACAGACATTATTTCAAACTGAAGTAAAACTAATATTAAAAACACACAGTGCTACAATAAAATGAAAAAAAATAAAAAAGAAAAAAGCAGAGTAAAGATTCTAACTCTTTTTTTTTTTTAAATCATTTTGAATGGACCTCCATTTTTCAGAAGGAAAAGGCAGAGCAGGGGAGAAATGTTGGAATGTCAAAATACTACTTTACACATCTCTAATGCTTTCCATTCAAAGATCTCTAGTGCTTTACAAGCTTAAAATGATTAACTTTATGCTCAGTAAGCAGTTCTGCCCATAAAAATAGGTACGTCTTTACAGGATTAGGGCCTCAATTTGTCCTTAGAGTGATGAGCAGAGAATATCACTTACTGCTTTAACAGACAAGCTATATAAATAACAGATACTGTGATTTGACCAAAGATCTGTCAAAATGAAAAGTTGTAATGGATTAACCTGGAATAAAACAAGTGTTTGCATTTGCAGAACACTACAAGAGAAGAATGTAGAGTGGGAAAAAAACCCAAATACTAAAAGAACATTATTAAACATTTCTTTTGATTAAAAATGAATTATTTTAAAGTGCTTAAAATATCATTCTTCAAAATAAAATGAAAGTCATTGAAAATTACCAGTTAGAATTGAAATAATAATTCTTAGTATGTCAACATGAAATGTCAACTTTTCTTTGTACATCACATAACAATTTTTGCATCATAAAAATGTTCTTCAATAGCAAGCACTTTCTAATACCTGTACAATGAAGGGTTGAATGGGGCTTTTGAGACATTCCTTGTCATGGTAAAACTATCTTTTTGGAAGCAAGGCTCTGTGGAGGCAGCTGAGCCTGGAGGCAGGAGGCCGAGCTTGGCTTTGCCACTCTAGTGGTCTCTAATTAGCAGCTCTTAGAAGGAAGACACAATTTCTCATGCTGTGGTGAAAACTCACTTTGATTTGTAAAAAGACAGATTAGTGCTACAAGGACCTGCAGCCCTTTGTTTTGATGGAAGAAATAGCATACAGTTTAAACACGCTTTTCTTTTACTATAGAACTCCAGACAGAGCCCAAAAAGAGAAACATTTCACAGAAATGTGACCTTCCTGTACATAAAAGGATGTGTTAGGAAGTCTGGTAAAACTCATGATGTTGGGCAAATAAATATCCCATGCAGCTTTAACTTAACACGTTTCTAATTATCAAAAGTAGTACTTGTGAGAGGGCACTCACACCACTGGCATGTCCCCATCACTCATCAGAAGCACACAGGTAGCACTGACTCCATGCTGAGCCCCAAGTCAGGGCCCTGGCTTGCTGTATGTGGGAGCAGCGTGCTGGTCTGACACACGCGTGGACCGGCACGCAAGCTGCAACTGGCTGTGATCAGCAGCCAGGCCTTACAGCACAAACACTGGGGGACACAGACATGCTGAGCCTACATGACAGTGGAGATGGTCACTTTGGGCATGGCTTCCAGAGGATCACATCCATTTTCCCTTTTCCAGCTGCAGTGGATATGGGTATCCACCCATATCCTCTCTCCTTGCTGGCCCAGCACCATATTGATAAGTCCCAGCACCATGAAAAGCGTACTAACAGTATACTTACTTTCATTAAAAAATGAAAAAAAAAGATATTTTCTACAGCTGATTTTTTTTTTAGCTGTAAGTATTTTTAGGACTGCAGAAAAACTTTTGACCATTTAACTTTGTGTTGCATTTAGACAAGAGTAGAGAGAACACATGCTTCTTTTCCAAATAATTCATTCATAATAATGAATAATCAATATATAATAATATTTTATAATATTTATTTATAGTAATAATTTTTAATTAAAAGGGACAGCCTATTTTGGTATTGCAAAATCTGCGAATAGAGCAAGTGAGGATGAACTCGTTTCAGAAATTTGAAAGCCTCCAGCTTGAGTTTTTAAGAATATTTGTAAACAGATGCCTCTGGGGATTTTCAAGACAATCTGCAGGTCACCTTGCATCCATTGATTTCTTTGGAAGCAGGCACCAGATTGTTCGAAAAGTCTCATTAAACCTCTTCTCTAGATTTGAAATCCTAAAATCTATTTTGTAGTGACAAGAACCAAGCTTCCAAATCACTAAGTGTAGTTAATATTAATGCGATGCTTCTCTAGGTTTTAATACATTATACTGTGAGACATAAAATAAAAATAAATAAGTTTTAACTAAATGAATAAAAATACATAAATAAAAAGTTTTACCAGTTTCACAATTTTAATTCTCAATTTTTGCAATATAAGTATACATTCAGCTTGCTACAAATTCAAACAAAAAATCTCTCACTTACTAAAATTGAAAATGTACTTCATCATTTTCTAATGCAAGTAAGTTTCCAACATAGAGTTTGGTATTAAATCTTGTGCTTAAAAAACTTATGTGACCAGTACTTAGTAAGAAATACCCAGCTGGAATAAAGGCCATGTGCAGTTGAGAATGTATGTGTCTGACTGATTATGCACACCAGCAAGAGCAAACATTTTTAGAATAACAATGAAAGGCACAAATGCAAAACAAGATTAAAAGCAGTTATACAAATCAAGAATCCATGATTCAGATCTGTGAATTATATCACTATGATTTACATGTCAATCCATCATGCTTACAGCATTTTTCCCAATGAAATTAAGCTCAAGACCTGGACACCATATTGTTGCATTGAGCTGCAAAGATATCTTTCTAATCTCCCTGATTCTATTTTACTCATTAATAAAAAGAAAATAAAAACTTCTGCCTTTTTTGGGGTGAAGGTACTATGCAAATGCAGATGATACTATACAAAATGGTAATTGAAATGGTGAAGGAGCAAAGGGTTTTAATAAGATGACAATTCAAGACACATGCACATGTCCCTGTGTGAATGTTGACTGCAATGAAGAAACTTAAGAGTGAATTTTAAGTGCCTGTAGAAAAATGCACTGAATATTAAGAGTAAACTAAGAAATGCACAGGCCAAGGGACAGAGCTCTCTCAGAAACGCATAAAGAAAGAACCAATATATTCCTTTGTGGATTTGGGACAAAGAAGCTCTCAGTCCCTGATGTCAGTGCCCAGCAGGTTAGGGAATAGGCTGTGGGGAGCACAGGCATTGTGGCACTTCAAAAGCACCAAGAACTGTGAAAAGTTGAAAATGCAGTTAGCAACAGATTTGGATCTGAAGGGTGTAAAAAGAAATAGTGAGCACAGCTGGATATGAACTTTGATGTTTCATTATATGACATTTAAGAAGATGTAGGGCTTTCAGAAGAAGTTGTCATTGGAAATTCAGAGGGGTAACTCCGGGGCAGGGAGAGGGCCAAATTGTTCTTTCTGCTTTACAGCCCAAGATTGCTGGCAAATTGCTTTGGTAGAGGCCGATCCAAAGGAGCCTGATAGAGATTTCTGCATGGATGCTCACAGTTTCTGGGACTCACCCATCCTCAGGTGTCTAAACAAAATGGACCACAAAGATAAAGGAAGCCACAACGGCCTCTCAGATGCATGGAAATCGACTCTGAGGTATTACCCTTTCACGGAGCCCCATGACAGATGGACATTTTCAAGTTTAAGAGTGAATTATATAAGAATGAAATATGGAAACACATGATCCTTTTTACCAACCTTTAGTTTGGAATGGAAAAAGTATCCTTTCTTGTTTTCAGGAACACTGAAATTGTGCTTTTGAACTTAACTTTCTTTCAAATTGAACTCACAATTGCAGAACACATTGTGCATTATTATGCTACTTGGAGAAGAGGAAAGTACAATGACAAGATGACTGAAGAAAAGAAGGGTGTATGTTGGCCCTTTTCATACTGATGATGACCCTAGCAGCTTTAAATACAAAAAGGTGCTGCTGAAAAAAAAAAGAAATTGGTTTCTACTTGTTATGAAAACTTTTCAGTCAAAACTTTTATAGGAGAGTGCATGAAAGGGACAGAAGAACACAATGGGGAGAGCTGGGACTTACTCATGAACACTTCAAAATGGAAGAAAAATAGTCATTTCCACAACGAGCTGTTATCTTGCTAATGAGAGTTGAGGAGAAAGGCACCTTACATTTTCCTAGAGAAGTTCTGTAGCTAAGACTGTCTACTCATGCCAGGATATGGAACACTTACTTCATGTGAGAACAACTTCTCTGTGAAAAAGACAGACCTTAGAAGTAAGTAGGAAATTACACTGAGCAGCCATGCACTGCTGCTGGCATCTCAGCTCTCCCAGTTGGTTGGCTATGGAATCCTCCCAGTGTGGAACACTGAGTGGAAGAACAGAAGGGGCTGTTCCTGTAGCTCCCAGTGTCTCTTCAGAGACTCAGACAGTAACTAGCTGTTTAAATGTCAGAGAGGATTTTCTTGACTGGCCCAGTCAGTCAAGCCAGTCTCTCCTCCATACATTTTCTCCCACGTCTTACAAATTATCACAATTGCCACTGCTAATGAAGCATCTCGGGTGAAGAGAACAGCTGTGAAAATGTAAGTACTGAAGTTTTTACAGTACTCAGTTAAAAAAATTTAGCTTTAATTTTTTCTTTCAACAAACCCACAAACACAACAATCTATCATTTTAATGGATTCCATCTGAAGAAACTATACAATGCTGAGATATACTCTGCCTAAGATAAGGCTGTCTTCTCACTTTCCATCATTTTACTATCTGCTCAACTGGTTGGCAGTTTATGATGCTGACAGTTTAATCCTAATTTCTAAATCAGTGTCAACAGCTATTTCTTTCTCTGGAAATGATACAGAAAGACCATAAATGATGTAGAGCACTATGCCAAACAAGCCCTTTTCTTTTGGCACATCAAGAAAAGAAGAAAAAAAAAAAAAAAGAGGGGAAGAAAATATCTCCACAGCCACTCCTTTGTAGGAACCAGCAAACCAAGCACAATGTGAGAGATATTTTCCCAGCTAGCGTGGGTAGTTGTGACTGTCAGAAAATGTGACCAAATTACATTTGATCTCTCTGCTGGTTGAAGCTACAGATAGAAGTGCTTTAAAATTGAACTGGCCAAGTCAAGAAATCCCACTCGATGAATGATTCTGCACTTTTCTCAAATCAAGATACATCACCAATACAGGAGAGACAAGGGGTAACAACTTTAATCTGAAATCAAATTAAACCTACTTTTAGTAAGGGAGGAAGAATGATACAGAACATGTAGCAGTTCTTACATGTAAATGTAAAAATGAAAAATGTTTGTCAGTACAAATGTTATCACTGCACTTTTATTTGAAAAGCAGTTGTTAGTGTTTCCAGGATTTTAACAGCTCCCAGGAATTCATAAATTCACTAACTTAAGCAATGAGTCTGGATCACATTTATACACAGAAAGATCTGTTTGCTGTGGTTGTGTAGGGCTGTACTGTGGTGTTGACATGAGGCCAAATCATAGAATTATAGAATGGCCTAGGTTGAAAAGGACCACATGTATGAATGAGATGGCTTAATTTATGCTGCTGCACAAATGCAGCTTGGGAAGTAAAGTCTCATCTCCTCTTTCACTTTTTGTTACAAGTGGGTATGCCCTGTAACAGTTTACTCCACTGGCCTGCTGGACTGAATCCCTCTCATCTCCTTTTTTTTTTTTTTTTAATATATATTTTTGAACAGGAATTCATTTTGCTAGGGCACCAAAGCAAAAACAAACTGTAGTTTTTTTTTCCTGAAGTAAGTTTGAAAGTATGAAGTTTTTTATTATGGGCTTTTTTTTCCTGTTCTAATGAGATACTTAGGGACACGAATTATTCAGCTGTCAAAACACTCATGCCATGGCTACAGGCAATGACTGTATGGCAGACCCAAAGCAACAGCTCTTGGCACATGCTTGTAGTCACTCTACCTGTATTACTGTCTGACAGCGTGAAAAACATTAATTCAGAATGAGTCTTGTGAAGCTTATTAAGAATAGATTGCTTCTGAATTCTGCTGAAAAGAAATGCTGTTGATTATCTATCTAGGAAGTTCTCTGTAAAAAGCATCTTTGTCCCCTTCCACACCCTCTTCTCATGTAGCTTGTGCCATCCTGTGCTGAACTCTGCTATAGGAAAGTGCACAATATCCTCAGCTCCCACTGGAACCAGGGCAACCCCTTTCAATATATAGCACATCCTCAGCATCTCACAGGACATGGTCTTCAGGCTCCAGCTCACAAACACATGGGCTTAACTTAAGCATGTGAGTAGTCCTATTAATGTTGAAGTACTTAAAGTTAACCATGTATGTAATTGCTTGCAGGGCTGGTTCCTTAATTAGCTACACTCATCCTTTAATCCTCCCTATCTTTTAACCTCTGTAGTGTTACATGACTCAATTTCTTTAATCAGATAATGAACATTAGATAAATTGTTACTTACCGCTTCTGTTTCAAGACTTGAACTAAAAAATGATGGTCTCCGCATAGCTCCTAAACACGACAAAACCTAAAATACAGTGAGAGAAGAAGTTTGCAAATTTTGAAGAACATCCTAACTTTCATTTTGTTAAATAAATGACTTTTCAGACTTCCTGAAATCATGCATGGATTTCCTGATGGCATTTTTGTCTAAGTTTAAAAGGTACACATTCTTTGTGTTAAAAATAATAATAATTATACAGTCAAAGCAGCAGCCAATCAAAACTAAAGTTCATCAGTGCAAACATAGCAGAATGGTCAAGTTCTAGAAATACAGAACAGCACAGCAAAAGAAGGAAAAGGAAAAGAAACATGAAGAGGTAAAGGGAAAGGTAAAACAAAAAGGAGGAGGAAGAGGAAAAAGAAGAAGAAAAGAAAAAAGAACACTGACAAAAGTAGTTTGGAAAATGCCATTTTCCAATTGAAGTTTTTCACTGGAAGTGTGTGTGAGCTGCAGCTGGTTGTGCTGCCTGCTTTCTACCAATGTCTCCTTACCAAGCATAAAGCTGCCGAGAGGGCAGGAAGAACTTTGGCGCAGTCCGGCTCACCAATTTCCCTACTCCCTTGACCTATTTTTTCCCCAATCTTTAATTTTTTTCTTTCTCTTAGTTCGGCACATTAACATTCCTCTAAAATTTAATTATGCTCCCTCACGATTCCCCAGAGCCCTCCACTTGAGCTTACTTTCTCCATTTGCTTTAATTCTAAGTAACGAGCACCTATCCTATACTTTGCAGGAGTCCAACCCCCTGTAGTTTCCTTTACTCCCTCCATATGCTGCAAGCTGTCCCTTTTGGAGAGTTGCCCTGTAGCTTGACTGGGGGCCTATTCTTTCTCAGATGATTTCCCTATAAGGTTCATTGCTATTGAGAGCAGGACTACTGACAGCATACATTTTGAATCCAGCCATGAAAATTGCTTCGTGATAATCTTTACCAAATGCTGCATTACATGGTACAACATTTGCTACTGGGCTGGGGATTCTTCTCTCCGTTTGTAAATCTGCTTTTATGACCATATTATTTTGAACACTTCATTTCATGCCTAGTACTGAAAAAGGAATAAAATATCACAGTAAAGCATTAGATGCTTACCTAAAAAGGGGATGCTAGCCTATCCAATTTTCTTACAGTATTGCTCACTTAATACAGCGAATAAGCCCGAGGTCCAACAAGATTCCTTCATAATGCATACTGAACTGTATCACTTTCTTCCTCGAGCCGGTTTGCCATAGAGCCAGATGTATCCTACCCATCTTCTCATTACTATGATCAAACTTCTCTCTGCTGATCAGAATTTAATCCTGTTAAATCACTAGCCTTGCAGTACATGTCTATCACACACACGCATGCCTGCCACAGCAGATTACTGCCTTTTTTTTTGGAACACACTCTCCAGGCTCCCCTGGGCTAATCCTTACAGCTCTGCTGCACAGCCACAGGGAACCTGGGCAGCACAGCCCTCTTGCAGGGCAAAGCAGTGTCCAAAGGGTGTGTGGGTCCCTCCGACCTGAGCTCCAGGTGGGGAGAGACAGAGCAAGCAGCACAGACCTGCCTTCCACCCAACCCAGCTGCTCACTGCTCAGCTGCAGCTGGGAGCAGTCAGCACCACTGGTCTGTGCAGGCTTCAATATACCCAGACGCAGTACAGTCTTCTCAATTTTACTGACATTTTTGATTATTTGCCCTAAGACAGTAATAGAGCGATAAAGGTCTTGACTATGGGAGAAGCACTCCAAGTCATTCAGCAATTTGTAGCTGCCAATGTTTCAACTAGTTTGGATCACTAGAGGGTGCAGATTAGCCTCTTCAGTCTCAAAGTGGACGTTTGTATTGTGACATATAGACCCAGACAGCTCCTGATTTCCAATATTAAGTGCTTCAGACAGGAGGCATGAATTACTTACTTTGAGCCTGCCTGTTTCAGCTTTCCTTTTACAAGCACACACTACTGAGGTGCAATGTTACACAGAAAAAGGTATTCTGTGCCTTCTGTTCTTACCGTATATAAGGAAAGGTTTTGTCAATATCAGTATTAAACAGAATAGCAACATAAAAAGTTAGGTATGGCTTATTTAGTCTTATGATAGTCTGAAAGCAGCACACTCAAGTTATATCTCTTATTTTAAAAATAGAATATACAGCCTAATGAGATTTCTAGCCAATGGTTTTTTTTCAGATGAGATGTACAGAATTTTAGTACATTCTCATTCCTTTCACTGTGTGACTTGCCTAACTCTTTCCCTGACCTTATCACTTTCACTAACGGAGTTCAATAATTCAGCACTCTCTAACAGTAACTGTTATAACCAAATCTATTATTTTGTTTGTGTGGCACTGGTTTTGGATCACAGTTTCATCTAGCAGTTGCAATGAACAACTTGGATTTGCAGATATCCTTGCCAGGGAGCTAGTTTGGAATATAATAATTAGTTGGTTATTATTATATTATATATTATATAATATATATATATATACATATATATATATATATACATATATATATAATATATGGTTATTATATTATATATATATATATAAATTATTATAATAATTAGCTGGTTTGGAATATAATGAGTAAGAAAAAACCTTTCTTGTTCTCTGTGCCATTCTCTGGGGGATAATGGTGATGAGCTAGAAAGCAGAGTGGTCGAGCAATATTCTCCTGTACAATAATCATCTAATTGTCCCAGGAGGTGCACAGAACAGCGTCCTGAAACCCCTCGCTGAATAAGAGCCCCCCATCCAGGTGCTTAATTAACAAAAAATTCTGAATTTAAGACTAATTAAGAAAGTCAGGATCAGTCAATCAAGAGCATATCTGAAAGTGCTGAGCCTTTAGTGGGTCTACGACATTCTAAGCTATTGTAACAAAGAAGCACAGAGTGTTTATAAACCTTAGCAGAAAGAAGCAGATGGGATTTTTGAACATTATGTGCAGCTGGATTCACTTGTTGGAGCACAAGTAGATCAATAAATACTATTTAAATGAAAACCTTTGACTCTTCCCACACTTGTACTCAGTATTTAACTTGTTAAAGAGAAATTTATTTTATGAAACAGTCAGGAGTTTCAGTGGGAATTTGATTCTTGACAATACTCAAATCCACCATGCTGCACAGGACTCTATATGTCATAAAACACCGTTAATAAAATGAAAAATAATGTATCATGTAGGTAATTTAACTGCCAGAATAACATTTGACAGCATAGTTGTGGTGGTGTAGACAGAGCCTGGATGTCAATTTGTCTGCTATTAAGTCTGCAGTATTCACTATAGATAGCAAAATCAGTTCTATAGCAGGAATGGACAGGCAACTGGAAAACTGAACCAGGTCCAACCATGTGTTAGGAAAAGGGGCTGTAGAAAAATAATGACACTGACTCTTAATCATTCTTTGTCAGAAACAGAAGAATCTGAGTAGGGAAAAGAGAGCATTGTAAAGGTAGAAGAATGAAAAAAAAACCCCATATTTTTTTTCTATGATAAAAGATAACATCTGTGTGCTCTGTAGAAGCAGCATTCACATAGGAACTCTGCTCAATTGGCTTGCTGCAAGCAGGGAAAAGAGGATAAGCTCTTCTGAATCAGTGCCTGGCCCTGGGCAGAAGCAGGCAGGGAGTCCCTGTGCAGGTGACTGTGACACAGACACTTAGAGATGGCTCACAAGAGAGTCTGATGAGAGCTATGAGGCTTTCAAAGTCCAGATGGGGCAATGGTGATGCTAGTGACAGGTTGAATTACAAAACAGAGACAGTTCTCATCTCTAAAAGTGACAAACCCCTTCTGTGGCTGTGACTGGTCTTGATTCTCTACTAAGAGTTAGAAGACTGTGGCACTGATAGCCACAGTGACCAGCTAGTAGGGAGATGCCACCAGGGTTTGCAATAGTAGCCTGTCAATAGAGAGATTTAAAGGGCTGATTCCACATGGAATATTTACATGAGGATGTCGTGCAGAGAAATGTATGGTAGAAATTTACAGCGCACATAAATTCCCATATGAACATCTCCTCATAGTCAATACTTGAAAGTGGAGCACAATAGGAAGCAGCAGGAAATAAGATTGCTTTTCTTCAGCTGTGGAAGTCTGCACAAAGCAATTGTGTTGGAATTGATCCTATTCAGTCAGAGCTGGAGCTTAGAAGAGAGGCTGTTTAATCACATCTTAGTTCTAGTTCAGTAGTCCATGCTCAGGAAAAAAAATCAACAGCAGCAAAATAATAAATGTACAAATGTACAAAAATAACAACATCATTAGATGAAAAAAATTGAATCACAGTTCCTAAATCTACTGAGATAGATCTTAAAATCATCGTCCTTTGCTCATAAGTTAAGGGATAAGATGCAACATCATGCTTTTTTTTTTTTTGCTTTTTTTTTTTTTTAATAATCTATTCATATGTATTCTTTGAAAAGCAAATACAAAACTGTGTAACATATTTCTTGCAGAAGCACCAGTGTAAGAAAGGACAGTTCCTTGGCTCAGGGAAGATTTTGTAGGTATCTTAAATATATTCTCTGGTGCAGTGTTAAAAAAAAATCACTACATTTTCTTTGTTTTCCTCTTTCGTCTCTCGCTTTTCACTTGCATTCTTCCTGCCATTTTCTGAACTTGTGTCTAGATCAGTGAAGAGATCCTTGGCCCTCCACTAATCATTAGCATTTTGAGACAGAATCAAGTCAGTGACCTATGGATTAAAAGCACTACAGCCTATTACCATCTACCAGGGTAGTTTGCCCTAATGTTAAGTGCCATTTAGCAAAGAGGTCCTCTAGTTTGTAATCTTCTAAATTTATTGTCTAAAAAGGAATTAATTTTAAAATAATTAATGCCAGTTTAATTTGCTATGATGTATCTGCAGGCTTCTGCTTGCTCTAACTCTAAGTACAACACAATTCACTCTTTTCTATCCTTCATGGTTCAGTCTCTGTAATTGCAATTCATGGTCTAGATATCTGTCAACACATTGCTCCTTTTGCTGGTTGATAGTTCATGCAATAATGCAAGGTAGATACCTTGCCAAGCAGCACCTGTCTTTTTAATAATTTAAGATATTAAATAAATAAAATGGAGTATGCACCCACTGCATTATTTTCCTTAAATTCGTTCATTCCTCTCATACACATTTAATGATAAAAGCTGGATGTTAAGAGATGCTGATTTGTCACCACCACAGTACACAGAGGTGCAACCGGGGAAAACTTTGCTTTTCTGACTTATTGTTTTACTTCGAGAGGAAAGACACAGCTTCAAGCTGCTGCCACTCTCAGTTGCTCAAATTAGGCAAGAAGCATGCATAAACTCAGCATATTTGTATTTCCTGTGGTATTAAACAGCCATAAACAAATTCAAATTCATACAGAAGTTGAATACAATTTAGAGTACGAATTATTTTGAATTTGAAAATTAAGAAATTCCTACTTCCTGTATGCTATTTCTATTCCTTTATGCTGACATTGCAAATGAAATAGAGATATTGAGCACAGCAACATTAGAAATCTAACTACCACATCCAATCTACAGTGGTGCTTTGTTCTGCTGTGGGCTTCACCACAGAAGTACTGTGATGACAATGTACCAGTTGCATGTGGTTTGAAACAGGAAAGTGCTATTTGCTGTTTTAGAGGTAGGGAACTGATCCTCAGAGACCAAATCCAGATCCTGAAGAGTTGTTCAAAGCTCTTCATACAGCCATGCCAATTGCAGTGCAGCTTGGCCACTTCAAGGCTCTGACCTGACAGAATTATCCAGCCTCATAGCCAAAGTCTTTAGTGCAGAAATGATCGTGAATCTGAACCTTTCATGCTCTAGGCTCCAAGCATGAAGATATCCTTCTATTTCATTTTTAATATCTACTTTAAATTCTGTTTTTCAATCAGCATATATTTGAATAATCAAACATATTTATTTTTGTCAAAAGAAAGTCTGAAATGTGAGAATTCACTGTTCTCTACTTTTCCCCCAAGCAATCTTCAGAAAGGCAGTAGCTGTACTTCACAGATAACATAGCCATTAGCAGCTCGGTCTGCTTCCCCTGACCAGTGGCATTATGTCACACATGAGTTCTGGCATCTGAATTGAAAGCAGCAGGTATCTGCTTCAATTGATTTCTCCCATACTATTTCTAACATGCTCTATCAATTTAGATAATATATGTCGCTACTTATCAAAACGACAATTCTGATATCTGAATAATAGTAATTTAAAAATAAAACCCAACAATTAATAATGTAGGAAGAGCCAGAACTGGTGTGTAGGGGTTAGGGTAAGGATAAGGGGGGGAGTGCAGAAATACAGGTACCACCTTCCCTGCCTACAGCATCTTGCAGCCTGAGGGGTTTCAGCGTGCTTCCAGAGCTCCAGCAGAAAAATCCACTCAATTACTGCAGTGCAATGTGGATAATTTCAGAGGCATAAATAGGTTCAGACAGTCAAAGTATTAGCATGGTCCTGTCGTTCTGCGATATGAGGCAGTTCAGCAACATTTGAGGTTCTGAGCAAAGAGAAACCAGTCTATCTATCTCCGAAGCAAACAGCCTCCACTAGCGATTGTTATAGCCCGTTACATAAGATCAAGCTAAGTTTTTTCATACTGTGTGGAAGATAACAGTTCCGCTAGAGTGATGACAAAAAGAAACACCCACAAAGAGAGGAGAAGAGCAGCAAAAGCAGACACAGCAGCTCATGCCTCTGAGACTTTTGCTTACTGATAGGCCTTAGGACAGAGCAAGTGGCCACTTCCTATAGCCTTATCAGTCCCTCTGAAATGCAGCAACAAATTCTCATCTTAAGCTGAAATGTCTTCCTTTGATTACAAGTTCACAGCGGGGACAAGAGTCAGACATGACAGTAAGGCAGTGTTACTTGGTTCCCTTCATACACTTCCTCACTCCAGCAAGGCCCTGGACAATGCTGTGGGTAGAAGATGACTGGATGGGACAATCACCATGCTTCTTGTGCTCCATCTGCCCCTCTTGCACTGGTTTATTTCCCAGGGAGCTGGCTGTTTTAATACCTGAATAAATCTCAACTTTTTGTTGACTAATTTCTGTCACACTATTTCTAGCGTCCAGGCTTTGCCCCCTGTAGGGTTTTGTTCTGCATCATAGTTTGTATGCTATGCAATCAGATTCCTGGCTCCTGCCTGAAGGCTTTGAGTTTCTAGGAGAAACCTGGTGCTTCCTATTGTTAGAACTGCTTGCATCCAAATCCCCAAGTGAGCTTGCACAGGCTTAGCTCTTCTCTGAATCTGGCCCTAAAACTTTCAGTTATATACATTTTGTGATCAACAAAATAAACTGATGGAACTAATGCTGTGAAAGTTGAAGGTGTTTGCTAAAAACAAGGGACTTCGTACTCAGCGAGAGGGATTTAGGAAGAAGTGAAGCACTCACATGCAAAAACATCCACTCCCCCGTATACTCTGGAAGCATGTGAACCCAGAATTTTTCTTTTTGTGCCTCAGATCAATGCAATTTGAAGAGACATGAGCCCCAGTACCCCTCAGCTAATTGAGATGCAGGGCTTTGCAGTCAGTGCTCTCTGAGGCTGCCTTGTGGCTCTGCTCACAGATGCAAGTGGGAGAATGGAGCTCCTGACTCAGTTGCAGCTGCACCTGCAGTTGAAGAGGGGAAAGAAGGATGCAGTAATGCCATTCTCCTCGTGAACAGAAAGTTAGCAGCCACCCAGAAAGCTCATGTTCATGCCCTTTCTACCCAGACCTGCCTTGCAGAAAAGTGTTTTCAGGAAGGGCAGTTATACTGTCTCTTATGTAACTTGCATGCTCACATGCATTTTCACTCTCTCACTCAGCAAAGTTGAGTGAATATCCCTTCTGGGATATTTTAAAGAAGAACATGATTTCTTGGGGATGCAAAGACAAAGCATGCAGAACCTCTTTGCACTCCAATAGCTAGCAGCACACAGGTGACTCCGTGGATTTGCATCATATCACATGACATAATTGGCACTTGGGCTGCAAGTTGCCCAGACCAAAGACCCTGTCATTGACTTGTGTTATCAATTAATGTGTGCAGCAATGGCATTATGAATGAATTACATGAGCAGATTGCCATGTGACATCACTGACCTACCATGTCGGGCAGAACATTTTACATCACAAAATAAATTGAATGGAAGTGAAAAAAGGCCTTGGCATATTTAAGGTAAAAAGCGTTTTCTCACCCAGCTGTGAAAGGGGAAAAAGAAAAGATTGTTTGCACTAGTGTGCACATGTTATAAAGCTGTTATTTACAGGAATGAAAATAAACTCCCTTTTTACTACTGACATTATCTAATAACTTACAACCCTTGATGCGGAATCTGCAAAGAGCTAATGACTTCAGGACTTGCTGACCCAGTATGGGCTCTGTTCCCAGAGTCCTACTGAACATATGGGGAAAATAGCCAGGTTTTGTTCAAACACAAATGTTTGCTTGAGCTGAGCCCAGGACCAATGCTGTGCAACCATTATCTTGGGAAAGGAAGTTTTGTTGCCAAGCAAAAATTTAATCTGGAAACTGAAAGTCAGTAAGAAATAAAGTTGTTTCCTTAGGACAGTCATTTTCTGCTATGGAAACAAAATCCAAGGTAAGAGGAGCAGATTGTAAAAAATTGTGCTATGATGATATCTAAATACATCCTAAAAAAAGATTTATGACTTTAGTCTAGTCCTGAAGGGAATTTGCAGAACTGCAGGACCACTGGCACTGATGTGGGGATTGCAGACAGCACAAATCAGGCTCTAAATAATGGATCAAAAAGAGGAGCCTCAAAAGCTACTTTTTATTGTACTTTGGGGAATAGCGAAGACTATTATAAAATACTGCAGGTTGTGAAGCTTCAATAGTATCACGAAGTTAAAAGAAAGAAAAGCCTCGAGGAAGGCAGGGAAAAGTCAGTTGTAGCGAGTAGAGCTGTACCTCAGTACAGAAGGGGACAGCGGTACCTCAGACAGGTGATGGGGCTCAGCACCTTGCCCCATGGGCAGCCACACCACACTGTATATTGCAATGACAATGTGCAGTCTGGGGGATTCATCTGGCCCCTTCCAATCCTACATTCTTCTAAAAATAAAGGTGATTATATGGCCTTGGTTAACAAGAACAATTGCATGGAGATAATATTCAGACACATTCTGTTGACTGCTGCTAGCCCATGCCAATTACCTACACATGGTCATACCAGGAACTACCTCTTCTTGCATCATAAGGGGCAGGCATCAACAACATGTTAACAACCTTTAGTAATTCAAGCTTTAAAGAACAAGATCAATCCACCCTCAACAAAATTTCTGCAGCATGTTTCCTTGTAGCTTTGGGGTTTCTTCACATTTGATTTTTTGTTAGAAAAACAAAAAAAAAGCAACAAAAAAACCCACAATCACGCTACCAGTTCAAATATGTAAATTAAAATACACCAGAGAGCAGCAGTTTAATTTAAGCTGGAACTTAAAGAGGCCAATAGCAGTGAATGCTTGGCTATCTTGAAGCGAACCAAGAGCATGCTTGCCAGACACGATCTCTGGTGACCAGCTCTTTGCAGCTACATGCAAGATTCAGTAAGAAAACAGATGGTACACTAGAGCTTTGCTTCATGAAGAATAATAGATGAGCAGATAGAGCCTCTCAATCTCAGAGTGGCACACTGGGTGATCAGAATCCTAATCACAACCGTGCTGTGATAAAAGACTCTGGATGAAAAATGAATTAAGGTGGTTTGGCCTGTTTTATCAATAAAAGTAATAGCAAGACATATTTCTTACAATTCTTTAAGCAGATGAAAACTCACAAGAGTGATGCATACTGCTTCTAAAGCAGTGTGAAGCCGGATAAATCACACTGTCTATTTAATGGTTGCGCATTTGTTTCTACTGTATTATCAGAAAGATTATTCCCCACATTCTGGGAAAACAGATAAGAATATACAAAAAATATACAGACCAAAATTCCCCTTCTGGCATCTTTCGTCTCCTTTCTATGAAGGCTAGTACACAGCAGAAAACAAATCATTTGCTTTATGTTACACTGTTTTGTTATTATACATTATAAACTAATGCCGAATTCTGTCATCTAGAAATATCTGAGCATGATTTCCATATTTGAAAAACAATTTCACGTCAAGAAAGTAATAACAAGTGAAATAACATCAGTATAACTAGAATATTAGGACAGCCTGAGAGTAATGACATTGCAGCCTAAGGTATTAGAAGGAAATAGCTTAAATTATTCAGCAAGTAAACTGATGTCATGTGGTCAATGCACTGCATGTTTCACATATCCCAATTAGAATTAATGTAATAATAAAGATTGATTATTAAGTAATAAGTACTGGCCAAACAAATTACTGTAAACATAAGTCAAATCTTGTAGGACAGCATCCCTCTCCCTCTAGCTTAAACAACAGCTCTTGACACAAACCAGTACTGAACAAGCAATTATTTAGAAATATTTTCTGACTTCCTCATCCATCTTGAAAACATAGATCAAGTCATCTCAGAACTCACTATAAAATTTCTAATGCTGTTTACTCAGTGCATCACTTTCCAAGATGTGATAATCCCCAAAGTAGTTTTCGGGCTTACCTACACAGAACTGTACCTCAGTTTAGCTGTGCTGATTATAACTAATTGTGATAAATATATTTTTCTTTGTACTACACAAATAATTTATTTCATAAAAGCAGAGTAGCTTACAGACTTGTAGGTTATTGTCATTTATTTTACTGAAAATGGGGATATACACTACAAAGGTTTTAATTTAATTGACTTCCTTCACAAATGATGATTCAAGCTGCGTGACAACCTGCGGAGGCCCTGTGGCTATTGTGAAATACCACTCCCATGTTCTTGTTTCTCGGATGGTGAATGTGTGCCATGATACAGTTAGCAGCAGAGAATATGTCCTAACAGATTCTTTCTCTGTCAGAAAACCTATGAACTACTTATGTAAGCCCTCTCAAGTCCTTCATATTTGTTTTTAGCTTTTCCAAGTAATTCCTATTAAACAGAACTTCTGGTATGGTGCTATTGCAGCTAACCTTGCTCTAAGAAGCTGTTATATCATTACTTAGTGCCGTGCAACTCTTTGGGCTCCATAAATCTATAAGCATGCTGTTCTAAGTGGTTTTATTGCTAACAAACTAGCAACAAAATGGAAACAGAAGAGTGTCCATCTGATGGAGGACAGCATTGTTATGAAAAGGCAGATCCATTTTGCTGATGTGAATGAACGACAGTGAAATACAGCTTCTATGGGCAAAACAAACCAATTTCAATCCAAAGTGTTCGGGGTTTACTAGAAACAATAGAATACATATTGGATTAGAACATAAACTAGAAGGATTTAAAGTAGCATAGAGAATGCATCTCCCACATGAGGATGTTAAAGACGGAAAACATGAAGCCCTTGTTCTAGATTTCTTTACCATGACTATCCGTCTGCATTATATATTGCTCTGGTCTGTACAGAGATGAAATATTCAATGTGGTGGGAATCCATCTGGCCTTTTCAAATACGGTCCAAGGCTACAAGAAGCCAATACTTTCAGAAGTCGCTAGAAAAAATGACAAGCTGAGAGACACTAACTGCTGTTTCTAAATGTGCAAATAGTGAATGAATAGAAGACTGTTGCTTAATATTCCAGATATACTTTAGAATTCATGGCTGGTTATGAAGAACCAAGATACAGTGTTTTTGAGATGCTTGTTCAAACACATGTTGCTCTCACCAAATGTGCCTCTCAGAGAACTGTGCAGTTCTACCCTCCATCAGATTTATATGCCATACGTTCCTAGATCTTGAGATAAACTAGCAGGCATCTGAGAGAGACCCCAAATGAAATATTCATGAACTTTCATAACATTCATTACCATTTTATGATTCTCTTTACTTGGTCGAACAACAACGCTTTCTAGCAGTCTATTAAATCAGCCAGCAAACTTTATAAATCACCAGATAAACTACATGAATCTGTCACATCTTAATGTACTGTCTGGGCTCCAAAAATACTTGAGCACATGGCAAAGTCATACTACTTATGAGTCTATCTGCTGTCATTCTTCAACACTGATTTTTCTGACTGTATTAGGAATTCACCATCTTTTTAGGATGGAGTTTGTGCTTAGTAAATAGATATGCCAAAGAATCATGTAAAATCTAACAAACACACATTTTCCACAGTGTTGAAAATATACATAGCTTTCCTAGAAAAAAATACAAATGTGCAAGAACTCACCAAATAAAATCTTGTTGAGCTGTAGTCAATAGAATGAAGATGTTCAAGATCCAGCTAAAGCTCTGCAAGGCTGCAAATACTGGACTGAAAGTCAATTCAGGCTGCCAGAAGATGATGCTAAATCCTAGTGAAGGAAAATGGAAACAAGTGGAATTGCTGAGGATGCAGATGACCTCAAGAAGAATCAAATCTGTCCATTTCCATTAACATTCTGTCATCTCTTGCTTCAAGGCCTTCTGGGCACAAATCTTCCCAGCTGCCTGCATTACACTTTAACCACCTGCCTCTGCAGGCTAACAATAGCTCTCAAAACAACTTTTACCAATGAACTGCTGCTGAGTATAAACATACTCCATTTATCTGTTGTATTCGCTATAGAGAACACAGCACCTTCCTGGCTTATTCCCTGGTTGCATTTTAACTTTGCTTAGCCTGTCTCTGCTGCTTGCTAAAATGCAGGATCTAAGTAGTCTTAGCAGTTCTCTCATGGCTGACTTCAGACATGTCAGCTCACTCAAATAATGTGATTCAGAAAAAAAAACTGCAACTCCTGGGAAAAAAAAAATGCTACATCTAAACTGAAATAAAAATATCAACTACCACCTGGATTTACTTGCTGTAATTGCATCTGACACTTGCAATATTTTCCACAGTATCTGTTCTGTTTATAACGTTGTACAAGGTCACAGCTACTGTACCTTTTCTGTTCCAAAATTTCTATTTTCTTATCTTAACTTTGACCTCTCTTCTACTGAGTACTGATTCTTATCGATTTGTGTGACTTCTGCCCCTGAAGCTACAGAAGCTTAAGTATATTTTGAAGCTAATTTCTCTTCTCTAAGGAGCTGGTAGGTAATTTAGAAATCATTTACAAACAGGGTTAACCCCTTGATGCCAGTTCTCTAGTTCTGTGATTGAAGTTAACCACTTGTTTAAGTGTTTTGCCAAGGTAGGGAAACAGAACCTGGTTCAGGGCCCTTGGCAGCAGCAGCAGACATTTACCAAGGCAAAATAACCTTTGGATTAGGCTAGGAATATTCACAATGATTAAAAAACACTTTACATGTCTCTGTATTGATGTTTCCTTTTTAAAATGGATGCCAAAGGAAGAAAGATTCCAAGCAGACTGTAAAACTTTGGTACATACATTTAAAGTTATAAAAGCTTTAAACTGTTAGCTCAGAAACATCATAGTAAGTCATATGAAAAGAACAAGCACCATAGGAAAAATGTTTATTATGGACTTGTTGACATTCTAGCTCCTCTCTAAAATATTTTTTTTAGGGCTTTTTTAATTAGTCCTTCAAGTTTCATACTATTTTCCTGTCAATAACATGCATCAAACCAGAGATTTTGCTGTAGAATCAATTCTGATCAAACTGCAAAGTAACTCCAGGCCTCGCTTTGCAGGAGGCAGCTGAGTTCAGCCCAGCCTCTTGGTTCTGGCTTCATAGAGAGCAGTAGAAAACTCTTGTTGCTTCAAACAGCAGCTTATTTTGGTTTTGGTGATTCAAGTTATCATAGAAAGTTCTAACATCTTTTGTATATTCTATAAACGCTTCTCTAGAGACCACATTTCTAAAAGAGTAGAGTACAAGGGTGAAAGACCCTTCACTGTGTCAGGTCTGAGCTTCTTTTGAAGAAGCCTGCAGTTTACATTACAGGTGCAGTAAGTAATGAGAAACATGTCTCCACTAGCAGATGAATGCTAGATGTTCAACTTTTTACTTGGGAAGAACAGTTGCTTAGCAGATACTTTTCCAAATATGATTTATTGTACCTGATTGCAACAGAACTAAGCATTGATGTGTGAGCAATGTGTCAGAGATGCTAAGACAACAGAGTGTCATAGACAGAAATCAGTGCAAATTTCCCATTAAAAAAGTAGAAACCTTACTCATTAATCAAAAACTTCTACAGGAGATTTTTTTTCTTCTAAAGATTTCGGATTATGACATTCTTAATTTAAAATTTTATCTAAAAACATCCTCATCTTTTCTATCATGAAGCCTCACTTTCACACTCCAACCACATTCTCCAGGCAGTGCTAGGTCAACGTTTTAAAATATTCAAAGCTAAACATCTAACGAGCATTATTACACAGCTAGCTTACTCTCCTCTGGAGAGAAGAAAGCTATTTTGTTGTGTTTTATATATAAAAAGAACAGAACCCAACATGAAAATTAACAGCTGAAACCTGCTGATTGTAAAGTAACTAACTGTAAAGTTGCCCTCACTCTTTCCTATTGAACAACAATAACATGACTTCTGAGCTTGTCAACAATTTGCCAGATGCTGACTGAATTTGTTCTGTACCACTGAAATGACTGTAAATGAATGATACAAGTGTAAATATGGATGCTGTGTGCTACTTATTCTTCTGCTGTAAATATGCACTTCACAAATTTTTTTAAAACTTATTCTTTATGCATACTCAAATTCAGTTTACTGCATTGGCTAACCTTGAAAACTTCTGCTTTTCAATTTGAGATATTTTATGTAAAGATTCTCTTTCGTTACTGAAGTCATGAATGTGATAGTTTTATAGATAAGAAAATATTCCCCTGAAGATAATTTATCGCTGACCAGAAACTCATTTGCTGTAAACTGTCACAGCTCCATAGGATTCAGCTTAATTTTTATCAGTGTCATCAAAAATCTTTGATGCACAGTACAACACATCATAACAGCACCAAAATTATTTTGGTTTCTAAGAAACTGCTTTTGATTTTACTTATTTTAAATTATATATATATATAAAAAAAAAAGTTTTACTTTAGAAATTGTATTGTTTTGTAACCATATCATTTCTTTGCTTCCTGGAGCAATGAGCAAATTTGCTAAGGATTCAAGTTTCCAATTCCAGGTTGCACAAAATGGCTTATAAGATTTGCTTATAGGTTACCATCAGACTTCACAATGGCTTGGATGTTACTTTCTTAAGGATGGAACACATCAGTGACAGTACCTTGGAGCGGCTTTTATTGTTGCAATAAAGTATTTCACATTTCACACAGGGGAAGGTAATGTTCAAATGCTCAAATGTGTTTGTCCACTGACATTTGAGACATCCAAGGGTATTTGTGACTTCTATGGGGGACTGGCAATGGGATGCAGCACACAGGGGAGACCTATCATGCTCCCATGCTGCAGACAAAGGCTTGATAGGAAACCCTGAATATCTAAAATGGCATTGGGTGCCATTAATTGTTCTACAAAGCAGATAACATTAATCCTCTCCAGTCACAGGGTAGTTGAACAGAAGTTTTCTGCTAAATTAGTCTCTTTTTTTTTTTTTTTTTTTTTTTTTCCTGTGATGGACACACAGTGACATAAGCAGGTTAGTTATGGACCTGTCCAGATACATAGCAATGTGAGAGAATGTAATGCTTGCACATGAACAAGTAGAAACATAGTGAATCTTGTTTAGGTAAAATCACCACAGAGAGAAACTTAAGTCATTGAAGCAATTGCCTCCTCAATTCAGGGAAGCCCTGCCTGAGGAAATTTTGTATCCTGAAGAGAAAAAGAGTGTCGGTTCCATTCTAATTCAGTTACCTAGTTTTGCCGGGACATCTGGTTAACAAAGCTCAAATATCCTCTTCCTGACAGCGAAGGCAGATCCTCTGAATTCTCACTCAAAGGAGCTGAAGTTAAGCTTTTCTCAACCACTATCAAAAAGGCTTACATTTAGGGATAAGGTCTCAATGTGGTACAATCTAATATCATTATTGATGGCCAAGCAACAAAACTTTATTCATTTAGTTACTTTTGTGATGGTAGCAAGGATTTTCAAGTTTGCTCTAGTGCTCTAGCTACTGTATTACCCACTACATCTTTCATCTCCAACAAGAAAAGCAGTTCTGCAAAAGCCCACTTTCTTTCCAATGACACTGGGGAGACTGCCTTACATCAGAAGAGCAAAATATCCTCATCCAGACTCTGCATCCAGTTATATCAGCTTAGATTTTCAGTCACCAGTGGACATAATGTAATTATACAACATATGTATTATTATAATTGGCCATAATTGCAGTGCTTAGAGATAATGAGATGAAGAATTACTTGAAATATAGAGGCATAATCAATAGACAGTAAGTAGAAAAACAATTAGATAACCTTTTAGGAAAAGTTGTTTTTTTTTTTTTCTGTTTGCTTCTAAATGGAATTTATTTTTTTGGAATTTCAGTTTGTGAAATCCTGGCTAAAGAATGCATTCAGCATTTTTTAAATAGACAGTCTGGGACTCAGAAGCATGACAGATTTAAATTATAACTATGCCTAGACGAAGGGTGAGACAGAGCAAACTTTGCATGGAGGAAACAGCAAATATTTCCTTAACTGTTGTCTGACAAAACAAACAAACAAACAAAACAAAACAAAACAAAACAAAAAACACCAAAAACTTGGTGAATTTAATGTTAAAAGAACTGAGAACACAAGAGAATCTCCAGCATTGGGCCTTGTTTGTAAGCACACTGGTGTGCACAGGCCAAATGGGCAGCGTGAGGCCAGCTGCTCTGCTCAGACCTGGCTACAGATAAGTCTCTGCAATTTATGCATGCAATGCCGAGGCTTGCTTTGGAGCCTGAATGTTGCTGGGGCAAACAGGGACATTATCCTGGCCCTGTGCCCACCCTTTCTAACTTCTCACCAAGAGCCATTAGCTGGATAAAAGGAGGTGTGGAAAGAACGAAGACCGTAAAAAGAAGGGGGGTTGGCCTCCATCCAGCTTACCCAGACTGCACATTCTCCATGGCTGCTGTAGGCTGGTTTTATGACCACTTTGGTGCCAGTCATGAGTACAACCACAGCTTTATCAAGGCCGAGATTCTGGCCCACTGTCTGATCTGCTTTGCTGAGCAAATCTCCTTGCTCAGGCTCTCCACACAGCAGATGTCTATCTCCAGCATTAGATGTCTGAACATCTTCCAATTCAGCAACATCAGAGAACAACTTCCCTCAGAATTTCAGAATAAAAGCTACAAAAATAGAGATGAGAGTACTGCTAATGCTAGGCTAGGAGGTGCCATTCTATAGTCACCATACAGCAATGTATTCCCTGATGTTTTTCCAGCATGTCTGCACCAAAAACTCACTACATGGAAGTAATATTTTCATATTGTAATTCAATTAATATGAATATTTTAATCATATTATTATTTAAAATGCCTCCAGATATCTTAGACTGTCAGACCAAAATCTAAATGTTAAATGCTTCAGCTTCCTTCCTACAAATTTTTGGGAAGGGACAGCATGGTGCAACACTATTCTAGCTTCTACAGGTTAATAACCACAAAAAATGCTGCAATTCTTAGAAAATCATTTTGGTCTTTGATGAAACATGTGATGAGATGGCACTTGATTCATGACACAAGTTTCATCAGCTAGTGATGCTTTTTGAAAATCAAGAGTAGCTGTAAACGGGATCCATCCATCCTCAGGAGTGAACCACCTTCCTGCCAGTGCCAGGCTGCACTGCCCAGGCTGTGGGTGCCTGTCATCCCTGACATCCTACATCCTTACCATCAGAATTTTCAGTGTCTATTCAGTGTTTTAGTGAATACTATTTTTCGCCTATATCCCATCTCTATTTTTTATTAAAAATGAAACTTCAATGAATAACCTCTTTCATAACTTTTTCTCCAGTTTTTGCATCAAATGTTCAGATTGCTAGAAGAGTTGTTAAAGAAATATTTTTAAAACAAAACAGCCAATAAATAACAAAGTTAATTTTAATGCTATCTTAGACTGAGACCTTGAATTGGAAGACAAGATTTTAGCACAGCAGAGCAAAGAAAACTTAGGAGTGCCTGATATATACCTTAAGCTACTGTTTCTAAGTATCACTCGAGCTACATCTCGAAGGAAGAATATTCTTATTTTCTGGTTATTCTTTGTATGCAGGAGGATTAGCTGAAGGTAAGCAGCATTAAATTACACACTACATTTTCAGCTGTTAAAACGAACAGCTGAATAGCTTGGTAAACAAGTGCACAGCACACTTCTTGATTCTTTGTTTTCTTCTTCCCCATATGGTTCAGAAGTTCTATTAATCATCATGTTTGCTCATTTTATATTTCTTCAAAAGAGAGAAAAAAAAAAAAACAACCAACAAATTGTGAAATAAGTGTAATCCTTTTAAAAACATTTAAATCTCAAATATGAATAATATGATGGTTGTAACCACTGGTGATAGCTGAGATGAAACATCTGAAAATTAAATAGTATGAACTTTGATCAAGTCTCTCAAATGCTGTGCATCTCAAAGCAACACAATCTGTCATAATTTAGACAACATCACTGAAGGGAATGGAAAGATGGCTCTAATTTTACCTTACATGTCTGGGTTTAAGTTCTTAGCATGGTCCTTTTGGTCATTACAAGACCTGGGGCAGCAATAAGGCTCCCAGGCACTGACTAGCTAGAACTAACCTCCAGACACATGCCACAGTGCAGTTATTTGTCAGTTCTGTATCCAACTCAACAGAATAGTAGAGGAGTTAAATCTTTTATTCAAGCTATGGTTCTTGGTGCCTTGAAGAATTAAATTCTATTTTCCTAAATTTGCAAGCAATGTAACTGGTGAACAAAATAACTTGGACAGTCAGATAACGCAAATCAAACCATAAAGAACAAACAGCAACTGCTTGTTCCAGCTACCCTGTTTCCTTTTAGCTCACAACCTCTCTACTTTACAATTGTCTTTTTACATCCACGTTTTCTCCATCACAGTTACTTAATTCCTAAAACACACTACACAACAGTGTTAATTTCCTGAACAGCTCTCCTCTGTGAATGAGGCAGATGTGCTTCAGTTCCATACTGGCTGTCCACTTAAATTAATCTGGAGCCAACTGAATTCTCACTATGATCACAAGTGCCCTGCTAGCTGACTTGGGGATAGCAGGCTTGGTTTTTGAAACAACTCACATCTTGCATTCTTATCCCTTTCATACAAATCCTCGGTGGCTTTTTGTTGTTATTTTTTTTTTCTCCCCTCTGCTCTTTTCTTAGCTTTCACCACTTCCCTTAGTTAGGAGACTTGTTAAAGAGCAAGTTATTTTTGTTAAGCAAAGTTTTGGGCTGAACAGAACCCACAGCACTGCTGTGTTTCAGAGAGTTCACTGTATTGAGGTTCTATGTAACAGAATAGGTTTAAATGTTTCCCTTCATCAGAAAAACCCTTTGAAGTAGGATCTACTACTAGCCTAGGTACAGCAACATTTTAATGCTAATAGTTTCATGTGAACTGAAGAAGGTTTTATTTCTAGTGACCAAGATGATGTTTATCCATCATCACCAGCATCACTTCTGAGTAGGACACATCTAGAGGACTGAAAACAGCTGACTCATATTTGCATCATCATCTTAGCTTCAGTTTTTCAGATCTATGATACAATTCCTGTTCCACAGAATTGCTAGTGCCCATCCCATTCACATTCTCAAGGATTTTAATGAGAAGTCAAAAATACCTCCAAAATCAAACTAAACAAAATCCACCCCAAAATGAAATTTTGGGTTCTCAGCACATGCCATCTGATGGGTACACTGGAGCTGGGAGAACTTCAGTATCCCTGTGAGCACAGTGCCTGTATGGTATCCAATCAGGCCAGGAAGAATCTGGGGTTGATTGCCATGTGTTAGTCTTTTCATCACCTAATAAATGTACAAGAACCTGCTAACTAGATTTTTTAAAATTTATTTCTCCCCCCACCCCCACATAGAATGCTTCCTAAAGTACTCGCTGGGTATTTATGGTTTTGTGTCCCAGTAGTTGAGCTGCCATGTGAGTTTGGTTCCAAAATTTAAAGAGAATTACTCCAATAATCTGTTCTAAAAAATATTCCAGCAACAGTTTTTCCATTGCTTCCAGCCTGCACATGAACAACTTTGTTCAGTTAGCCTCTGGCTACGATCCAGTGAGATGATTAGATGCTTGAATGAACCCAGAGAAATATTTTTACAGTGTGAAGAACTTGTGCTTAATCACTTGGGGGAAAAATATTCCATTTTGATTCTCAGCTACAGTACTTATCTTGAGTTGCTTAGTCACGTGAAACTATAATTTCACTAGCTAGTCAGGAATCCCCTTGAAATTTCACTTGCAGCATGCTTTGACTCACCAGCTTTGACCCTGCTGTAAGGTCATCTGCACAGCTGTTTAAATAAAAATATACACCATGATAACTCACACTGTGCTCCAGTCATGCAGAAATGTGAGTGAGCATCTTATTGATTGCAGTGTCTGACAATGCCTATTTGTAATTAGGAAATCTATAACTCTGGATTCCTTCTCTCTTCTCCAGTGCTATCCTTCCTCCAAATGGCAAAAATACCTTCATATTCAAATAACACTCAGGTTGTATTCCAAACCCAATTATGAAATGCAAGCATTTCTACAATACTTAGGACATTTCACTTAATCTACTTTCTTGGTGTAAGCCCCTTCACTTCGTGAGAACAGCTTTCAAAATTCATTATTAGGATCAGTACAGGCATTCCTGTGATCGCCAGTGACTGTAACTGGCGTAAGATGCAAGTACTCAGCTGACATCACTGCTCAGATATTGATCCATCATCATTTCATCCAGCTGATAGCACGGCTGCAGTGCATCATCCTGCCCCTTCCTGCCAGGTTACTGAAGAGCTGGGAGGTCTGAACCCTATCAAAGATGCTTTTTTTTTTTTTCTTGTCTTCTCTGTTTCAACTTTAGCACCATAGTAGCTCATCAGTGTTTCCTTGTCATCTCCTCTCTAGCTCCTACTGCTTCATGTCAGCAAGAATGCCACAGGGCTTGAAAACACTGGAGGATTTCTATAAAAGCTGCTGAAGAGGGAAACAGGGCATGCAGACAAACCAATGAAAGAAATCAAATATTTAAATAACACATGTAAAAGACTCCAGGCCTCTTACATAGCATCTCAGAAAAGAGTCAATTACTGGGCACTGAAAGAATCTAATAATAACCAAAGTAGGCCAAATGCAAACACTGACATCCTGGCAAAAAATGTAAAAGAAGCTGTACAAATAGCAGTGAAGGAAGGCAAACATACACACTCAGAGCATGCATACCCTAGAGCACATTCACTAAATCACATTATGAGAACATGATCTACCAAGGTTGAGGAGTCCTGGATTCACCTACAGTTAAATTCTATCTGAAAGACTTGCCAGACCTGAACCATTGTGCACTCCAAAGCTGCCACAACAACAACAACAACAAAAATCACACAAAAAAACAACCAACCAAACAAAAAAACGACCTCAGAAAAAAACCATGGAAAGTGCTTTTGTAGTTGCCTGATCCTTTGTGATGGCTGAATAAGAAACAGTGTGCAACACCGCATCATCCCACTGAGCTGAAATGCAGAAGCATCAGTTAAACACAAGGAATGGAATGGATAATGCTACAGGAAGCAAAAATAAAAGATCTGAATTTCAGAAAGTTTTCTAAAATGCATTTTACTTCATTTCTGCTTCCAGTAGGTAGTGTTCTGCATGCATACTATGGCACTGACGAAATAGCAATGCATAGCTATACATGCACTGCATAAGAACCCTTAATGAGACACGTGCTTGGAATTACTCAGTAAATGTTGAAAAATAGGTATGTCAAAATGAGTCCTAGTGTAAGCTTTTTTTAAAATAAACATACATATTATAAAGAACCAGGATTCTCAGAAAGACTTCAGCTCCAGTACAACAGGTGAAAAAAGTTCATCCTTCATTTGAAGAATTATTCACCAGGCTACAGTCTTTTAAACACTGTATAAATTACCACATTCATGTAAGATAACAAATTTGCTTTCCTGGGAGAGGTCAGCTTATTATTCTTCAAGCAATGTATCTGTACTACCCTTGGCTTTTGCGATAAAAAGTCCTCAGTGACTCTGGAAATCTCTTTCTGTGGGCTCAGTGCTTTCCAGTGCCTTTCCCTGGGGACAGAAGGCTGCTGGCACTGGGGCCATGCTGGGCTGAGGCTCATGGGCAGCTGGAGCTCAGCCCCTCATCCTGGGATGCTCTGTGCCGGTGGGCACTGCTTCGCAGAGCTCTTCATAGAAACACAGAATTTGGGTTGGAAGGGAGCTTTAAGATCATCTAATTCCAACCCCCTGCTATAGGCAGGGACACTTCCCTCTAAACCATGCTCTGCAGCACTGTGATTTAACACATAGGATGCACACATTGCCCTGTGTAGAGGTGCCCATGAAGTAAAGTGAATGCAAATATTACTGGGGAGCCGGTGAAGTAAATGGGAACAGTTAGTGGTGTAACTGATGACATGAGAATATACACAGCACTTCTGAAGCACAGCAAAGGTGTGAACTTAGAATGGAAATATTATTCTATTTTGGGAAATTCAAAGTGAGGGAGTAAGAATACAGAGCCACAGCTGCTCTCCACACAAACCAGACAAACAGGAAAATATTTTACCATTTCCTCCTTGCTTCTCACTCACCCTCAAGAGTCTGTAGGGCAATTCAGAACATTTCTCTTCCAAAATATTTTTTTTAACCAAGATATCTCTTTACTTTCCCCAGATTTACTTCCTCTGATCCTCACATCAGCACTGCTGTAGCTGACTGGCACAGTCCTGCTGCACTGAGATCTTATACTTCCCTTCTCCTCCTTTCCATACAGCTAACAAAAAATAACTTGTCCTTTCAGAAATCGCTTGCACTGAAAATAAAAATACATTTCTTCTCTGCTTTCGTGGATTAATGAGTTACTCTTTCCCACAGAGCAGTGGAAACAGTCAGCTCCCCCTATTTCTGCCTCCCAGTGCAGTTCCACACTGACTGCAAAGACAAGGTGCAAATTTTTCCTCTATCAGAGGGTGGCTGTTCAGCCATACCAGAAAAAAAGGTACTGAATGCTACAACATGACAATAACCGGAGCATGAGCTGTATTGTAGAGACCTCAAACCACGCCATATTATAATCCCAAGAAACAGATCACTTTCCTTTTTTTTTTTTTTTCCTTCAGAAAGTTAGATAATAATCAGTATCTTACTTTTATGCAGTAACATAAACCTTGTAACAGTTAAAAGAAGTCCCAATCTGATGGCTGTAAACATTTCAAAGTATAGCATACCACAGTCCTTCTTTTGCCTCCTCCAGCTCCTCATGCTTACTCAGTTGCTTTCCAACATGTGGAATTGTTCTCCTTCAAACACATTTCTCCCAGTGCTCAGTGAAAGCCAGATGTTTTGGTACTCCTCTACATCTATTTAATTGGTTGCTATTTAACATGAAATAGTTCTCACATGATGACAAATGCAAGGCTGCATTCATTTCCATCAAGTCACAAATGCTTGCACCTCACTCTGATTTACCTTAGAATAAGCAAAGACAGGAGGAAGAACCTGAAATTAACTTCTGTGAAAGTGACTCCTGAGGCAGAAGGAAAGAAAAGAGTTGCCTGGAGAACTACCCCAGGGCAGAGCAAGGCACACCAAAGGCAGCAGCTGCTTAGTTGCCCCTTCTGAGGGCAGACATTGCTGGTTTCCTCTATTTCAGCATCCTGCAGATGAAAGAAGGCTGACCCTTTAGGTCTTGCAGGAGCAGAATCAGGACTTTCAGAGAGGAGAGCATGAGTGAAGCTGCAATCAGTGTTTGGCTCTGCATCGAGGTCAGCTGGAGCACTTTCTAACCCCATTCTGATTCCTCTGTGGTGCTGAACCACCACTGGGATGGCTGCATGGCAAAGGAAACTGAAGCACCAATCCTATTTAGGAAGATTTCTTATAAACTACAAATCCTACAGCTACCCTTGTAAATGCAGGAATCACTTGGAGATAATAAAACACAGTATATCTTTTCTCCCCAGAGACAGATCTTGCAAAGCCTTACCTTGAGGGAGGGCTGAGGCTGTCTGTGGCCCTGCAGATTCACAGATGGGACGTTCTGGTGAGGCTGCTTGATGTGGTCACAGAGAGGAGAGAGCTGTGCTTCAGCATCCCTTGTCTCTGCCTGCTCCAGCTGAGCTGCAGCGACAGAGCACTGAGCTGTCTGTCAATAGAAAGGGATTTTTTTTTCTGTTGCGTAAGGAAGCAGACAGACCTGGCTGTTCTCACAACTTGTTTCCAGCACAGCTCACTGCAAAGCAGGAGCTAGCACATCTTTCCTATCAATTTTTCAATCACCTTTCATAGGTACTGCCAACTCCATTCAAGCTACCTTGTCTGAGTTTGTTACAGTGGGCTGTAATTCTGTGATAGGGCCCAGGCCACTTTATGTAGCCAATTTCGATATTTGATATGTAAATCTCATAGCTGATGATATTTATTTCATGCCTTCTTGTAGCAACAGAAGATGCTACTATTCTAACACATAGTGACACCAGTACAGAGGATCCTTTAGTCTTTAATGACACAGAATAGTTGGAAGCTGCAATAGTGCTGCTTGAATGACTCTTTCTATAAAAGCAGTATTTTAATAGAGATTTATTTCAATTTACATCACCACTTACCAATTTCTTTGGCCTTCACATTAAATTCCATTTAATGTCAAAGAGGAGTAATCGCATGTGAAATGAATGGAAAATATACCCCTTAAAACTTAATATATACATGAGAGGTTCTTATTAACTATAGCTTTACTTAACTTCTGTACTAGAACATTAAATATGATTTTCAGAATACGGAGCATGCGAGTTTCCTCCCACAGAAGCAAATGGGGCACTGTTGCTCCTACAGCCCTGCTGAGCCCAGAAATGATGCTGGAGGCTGTGTAGGAAATGATGCACGGAGTTCTCAAATAACATTGAGAAAACCCTCAAAGCATCTCTAATTAAACCCACACATGAGACTGAGCAGCAGAGTTTAGTTGCCATGAACGCCTACAGCACATGGTCTAAACCAACAAAGCACTACAGCTAGGTAATTAACTGGTTAATCAGAAATTGAAGCGAAGATTTCATTATGAAAAAAAGCCCAAAAATATTAAAGGAGAAGGGTAGCACTGAAAAGCAAAAATCTGCAAAAGAATGCTCATCTATACCAGGAAGAAACAAACCCCAAACCTGCAAAAGCCCTTGCCTGGTGTGTTGTCTTATCTATGTTTGACCTTCAGACAAAATCTGTGCACTTCTGAAGGGTACTTCTAGTACCAAGTAGTGACCGGTCATGTTACATAGCCAAACAGACAGCATTCCAGCTCTCCTTGCAATATGGATGCCCCTCCACCCCTGCCCCTTTCTGAGTAATCACTGCTTTGTTGGAGCTGCCAGCAATCAGCATCCTGCTGTTTTCCTTCAGCAGCACAGAGCCTATCTGATCACCCACATGTCATTTTGGAGGGAAGTAGGCTGTGAGTTGTCAAAATACAATTTAGAGCTCTGAGCTAGAGGTTCTAGTCTACAGGCAAAGAGCAGAGAAACAGCAAAAGCACGCAACAATTAGTCTTTTCCCCATCCCATGCCAAGCAAGGCTACTTTTAAAAGATAAATTATTTTCAATGAGTATTTTAGACTGACTTATCTGAAAGGGGTTGCCTTTGGCATCCAGGAAGGATGGTTGGGGCAATGGAGCTCAAATCATTGTTTTCAGGGACAGAGAAGGAATCAACTTCTTTTTACAGGCTGAGGGGGAGCTGTGTTCCCTCCCTTTCATAGCAGAAATTCATGGTCAGATGAAGCAGGAGCCTTGGCTTTTCTATTTTCCACAAGCCATGGCATTTGAAATTACACTTTTCTTTTATCCAGAAGGAGGATGCGTGTATTCGAGGACCACATCTACTTGAAATGCTAGATTCCTTTGTATCCTGGTACATCTTGTCAAAAAAGATGCAAGGAGAGGAGTCTAGTAGAAGAGATGCATCATTTGACATAAGAATATATATTTAGTATCTAAGAATTAAGCACAAAAACCAATAGCATAACAAGAGAGAAACGCCTTCTATAAAAGCCACTCCTTCAAGACTGCGGATGAAAAAAGCCTCTGAGGAGCAAAGCTTACTTAACCATGCAGTGAGTTCAAAGGGCCTGGTGGTCGCCTGGCTGGATATGAGCATCATCCACTGAAATCAATGCTGTTACATGCATCTTGCAGAGCAAGAGTCAGTCTGTTTGTATGTGATTTGAGAACACTTGCAAAAAACACTAACAACATACGAGAGCTCTCATTTATCCTTCTAAAGGCTAGGCTGTCTGCCAAGAGAACAGCATGTTAAGCAGACACATCAATAATTCCCATCATCTATCCATCAAAAAAAAAAAAAAAAAAAAAGAGATTCCATTTACCTTAAAATGTACATATGTAGATTTTCCTGTACTGAAAAGGGTAACACTTGTAGGTCTCCGAACTATCATAATATAACAGGATCGGTTCCTCTTAGTATTTCTCAGATACAGCCAGTGCCTCAAGGAATTTATATTAATTCAGCAAATTTCATTTCTTCTTTGATAGGAGAGGGTTATTTAGCCGTAAACTGGCTAACCTCTTTGGCTATAACTGATCAAATGAAGTATGCCCATACATAATGTTCAACCAGAAAATTTAACTAAAGAAATAAAATTTGAACATCCAGTAAAAGCTGTTGGAGAAGTGGCAGCTATGATCTCAAAAGCAAAGCTATTTCCAGCACTAGATGCAAGATGAGCAATTTTAGATTGTAAAATTGGGCAAATGGAATTCCAAGCTAGTGATTTCAATATATTATTTAGAGTGAATTTAAACAGGTTACTATTGAACACAGTATTTGAATGCCATTTATTCTTTTATAACTAAGTATCTCACAAAATCACACAAGCATAGGGGTTGGACGTGACCTCTGAACTTTACCTAGTCCATCTGATTCTGTACAGTAGGTTAAATAGGAAAATGTCCAGGCAGGTTCTGAATGTCTCCTGAGAAGGAGACTCCACAACCTCTCTTGGCAGCCTGTTCCAGTGCTCCATCACCCCCAAAGTAAACAAGTTTTTCCTCATGTTTGGATGAAACTTCCCATGTTCCAGTTTGTGACCATTGATCCCTGCTCTGTCACTAAGTACCACTGAATAAAGCCTGGCCCCATTCTCTTGACTCCAGCCTGTTAGATATTTATAAGCATTTGTAAGATATCCCCAACTATCTTCTTTTCCCCAGGCTGAACGGTTCCAAGTTTCTCAGCTTTTCCTTGTGCAAGAGATGTTCCAAGCCCTCAATCATCTTTGTGACTCTCCACTGGACTCCTTCTGGGAGATCCCTATCTTTTTTCAACTGAGGAGCCCAGAATTGGATACAGTACTCCAGATGAGGCCTCACTGGGGGAGAATAGAGGAGGAGGATCCTCGCCCTCAACCCGCTGCACACACTTTTTAATGCACCCCAGGATACAATTGGCTTTCTGATCCACCAGGCACACTGCTGCCTCATGGCCAACCTGCTGTACACTAGAACTGCGAGGTTCTTCACTGCAGGTCTCTCTTCCAGGTTAGCCCCTAATCTACACTGATGCATGTGGTACAGGACTCTGCACTTGCCCTTATTGAAACTAAAAAGGTTCTTCTCTGCCCAACTCTCCAATCCGTCCAGGACTTGCTAGATAGCAGCACAGCCTTCTGGTATGTCAGACACTCTTCCCAGTGTTGCATCATCAGCAAACTTGCTAAGGGTGTAGTCTACCCTTTCCTCCAGGTCATTGATGAAGATGTTGAGCAAGACTGGAAAAGACCTTGCATAGGTATCTCAACTGAGAAATGGGGTGCTGATACTCTGTATAATGTTTAACTCATTTTGGTTAACACATGGTTACGTGGTTTTCAGATGATCCTACAAAGGGTTTTTTCTCTCTGAATAAGCAAGAAAAGTCTTGCCTACTGCTGAAAAACATTTTTTTTCAATACAGAAAAAAAAAACCATTCAAGTTTGCAGCGCTGAGATTTTCCTAGCAGTAGAGTTTAAAGAGTTGAGAAAGAAAATATTAGAAAATATTCTCCTCCACCCCTTTACCCTCTTAAAAAAAAAAAAAAAAAAAAAAAAAAAATCACTGAAACTTCTTATCATTTTTACATCTAAACATTGACTTAGATCATCTGGAAAATGTCAGTGTGAACATAAATTTATTTCTCCTCTGAGAATGAAGATTGTCTGGACATGCATAAGTGTGAGAGAGTTTCTTTCTACATAGCCCATCTGACTCAGTTATCAAATCTCACACAGATTCAGATATTGCCAGGTCAAATCCCAGTCTTGTGAGGGAAAAAAGTCTGATCTATACTTATAGGCAGCCTGCTTTACATCTCTGATGACTACTTTTTTTGGCAGTGATGATTTATCACAATGCTGATGTTTTAAAGGAAGGACATTGCCCATTTGGGTGCGCATGGATGGGTTTGGATGCAGTAGGAACTTGTGGACAAATCACATGTGCAACAGTTCTAACCCTGCCAGGAGCTGGGGTCCTCAAGTAGCAGATTTACTCCACACATTGAATGTACATTGTACTATGTGCATTCATCACATGAATTTTATCCCTTTGGGAAACAAAACTTGAAGATTTCTGATAGTTTGTTGTAAGTGAAAATGGTTGGAAAAAATTATACATGAAATACCCCTGTGGGAATAGAAAATAGGGAAAAGAGAAGGTGGGAAGGGAAGGGAGAGGATTAGAAGTTAAACAGGTAGGGATGGGCAGGACAAAACTGTTGGATGTGTCAGCACCAGGGAATTGCATCTCCCATCTGTTCCTTCTTTTGCAGTGGCACTGAGTAATTAGGAATTGTCCCTCAGGCTAACTATATACTCAGGCCTCCTGGCCAAGTCTCAGAACAACCCCAAATCCCTATACAAAACTTGAGTAACAAAGGCTACAGCCACTCAAAGGATAAAAACAAAAGAGAAGAGACAGAGCAAGTCATATTTACAGTAAGGAGAATTTCTGAAAACATCTGCCATCCCACCCACTGTGAGGTATTGGTTGTTTAATGTCCCAGAGGAAGTAATGCAGTTACTAGAGCCAGCAAGTGTGTTTTCTCTGGGATATTTTAAATTCATTAAATGCAAGTAAAGAAATATTTCTCCTTGGAAGGTTTAAAAGCAAGTCTTTTCATAAAATGTTTTGTAAGGGTCACTGAGGTAACGAATGATGTGAAAGAGCTGAATATTAGATTTCAAGCACTGCAGTATGATTGAAATTTCATGTTACCGATAGGCAAAAGTAAAATCCACTACCTTGCTTTGAAACAATTTAAGGAAAAAAATGATTTTCTGATTTTATCAATGCTGCTGGAGATTTATTTGAAGCATACAATAGAGATCAATTCCTAAAATCACACGCTCTTTGAATTGCTTAAACATTTACTATATACAAAATAAAATAGGATGTTCCAATAAACTTCTTGCTCTCCTTCTTGACTCTATGCTGGCAAATTTCATCACAGGGACATACACAGATTTTCTTTTTAAGCAATGGTGAAAGCTTTACTTGCTGGCCTCCTCAGAAGGTTTTGCTATCATCTAAAAGTCTTGCAAGACTGGTTGTGCTAGAGCTGTCAGTCAGGAAGATAAGGGCTTGAGCAATTGATATGGGAAAGGCTAGCTTTTCTAGAGAGGCAGAGAAGGATTTTCTCCTTTCTTGCTCTTGGCAAAGGACTAAGCTGAACCTTGTTTTTCTGGGCTAACCAAGATGTGGAGGTAACAAAAAGCATTGTCTACAAAAATCACCAGTCAACACACAATATTTCTCTTGGTTTCAGAGCAGACAGGGCAACTGAAAACATCTCCCGTCTTGTACTGCCACATAGGAGACCCATGCTTGGGCACACTGATGCAGTGAGGACATTTTACTGCATCCGCTGTGCAATGCAGACCTCAAGTAAAGAACAATGGTTCCTTCTGGAGGACACATCATATTTTTGTGTCAGAGCGAACACTCAATTTACTGCAGATGGATCATAGTGGTATTCTGATGCCATCTCTAAGCTGGGCATACTGCCAGGCCGCAAGTTCATTCCAGCAATGTACTGAGATAACTTTGCTCTTCTTACTCTCAAGTCTCCTTGGAGATAGTCCAGGTAGGTTTTCCCTATTTTCTAACAGCTTTTGGCTAGCTCTTTCCAGACTCTGAGGTTCATTTCCAGATTTCCCACTCTCCTGACAGTGCTTGTCTTTGATTCACCCTGAACCTTGTGAAAAAGCGCAAGGAATCCAGACCCTTCTTCAAGCCTAGTATCTGATGTACAGATGGCAAGCATCCAACAGCACCCACACTTCACTTTATTTTTTCCAAGCTGCTCAGATGCTCTCTAAGTAGAAAGACCAGTGTAACATTGTGCTCCCTTCCTTGCTTCCCACCAGCAATGGTGCAGAGAGGGATCTGCTGATCCACTGGGTGTCACATGCAGCTCCTCACAGGAAGATCTGGGACAGAACTCCGTCACAGAAGATATCAAAGAAAAGTCTAGGTAACATATCCTACATGTGTAACACTGCTCTGAAGGTGCAGGTCTTCACACCTCCCTGGCTGCAGACAGTGGCATGCTGTTCTACACAGATGGGCCAAATTCAAATGACTATTTCTGATGCATTTAGTTGCTGGCTAACAGTTCTAAATATTTGTTTGCTGTTGGTATTTATCCAGGTTTGTGAATTACTCAGAAAATATTCAATTAGCAAGGAATTAATTGTGTTTTTAATTGCCCGCACTTCTGTGATGAAATATAGTATAAGCACAGCTCAGATGAATAGAAAAGCAGAAGATTATGCATGCAGAGTTGGAAGCCCTCCTGAATAGCTTTTATTTTTTTTTCCTCCAAGTCCTGATTGAAGCTAACAAAATAAAATGAGAGGCAATTATGGGAACTGGGGACAAGAAAACTGCATTTTTAAATTTATGCATAGGGCTGGACTGGAATTCAGGACATACACCGGCTATAATCACCTGACCAGTTCCTCAGCACCAGTCTCAGCATCTTCAGTCCAAAATGTGCCTTCCCCCAGTGCTCCCTGTCAGACAGATCTTTGGAAGCCTTCATCCAGCTTATAGGAAGCTCTTGGCATGAAGATGAAGGACGAGCATAGGTCTCCCAAAGACAGTGCTCAGAACTGTCAGAACACTGGAAATTAGGCAGAGATCAGCTTGCTGTGGGACAAGGCTATTCTATCTCCTCAGTGTGCCAGAAGCTCAATTTCTCAGCCTTTGAGGCAGAGGATACCTCCTCTCATGTTCTATGCACATATGAAAGGAAGGCGATTGAAGAGATGGATACATTTTCCTGAAGGGCTATGAAGAAGCTCATGCTGCTTTCAGTAAGCTTTGGTCCGTCTTAGATACTGCAATGAGCAAAGTGATTTTAAAATAACAACAGTCAGTACCTTGCTGCTGGAAGAGGCTCAATACAGGTGGAGCAGAAGTGTTCTGGCAGCCCCTGCCTCATCCACTGCAACACAAGTTTGGCCAGCAAGGCTCTCAATATCTGACCTTTCATTCTTTGGGGGCAACATTATTTGTGTTCCACCTAATGCTGACCATTGGATACCTATACCATTTCTAGATGCTGCTAATAAATGCAGGAACAATTCCACAACAGAGCAGTGTAAAACCGTGTGCCTATCACAGGAAGTCACATATGGGGTTTGAAGAAGTGGTCCATTTGCCCTGAGCACAGATTTAATGCTGTCAGACTGGTTAAGAATAATGAAGGTAGCTTCATGCTCTTATGTCAGAAGTCAGTGATTCATTGTCACCCACTGCAAGATAAACTGAGAGCTCAGAACTAACATCTTGACAGGTAAAATGTCTTTGATTTTTCTTTTAATTCAGCAAGCTCACATCATTACTGGTTTCCCTGTATTAATAATGAATGCATGCTGAAGATGTTGTCAGCTGCAGGGTTGAGTTCTAGCCTGATAACTGCACATCTGAGAAAGCAGGACTCTTCTTGCAGTGTGCCAGAGCCAGCAACTCTCTAACACAATGTGGAAGTAAAACGGTGGTAATATGATCATTAACTAGATTTATAAACTCCTTTATTATTTGCGGCGTTAGTTGTTCAGTCAAAGAAATCCATTCAAAGAGAAGTGATTTGGATCAAACAGATTTGTACCTATATATGACAGCACAATTTGGCCCTTTTCTTCTTAGTGTAAATTTGAACTGCAAAATCTGCAAATTGATTTGCTAAGAGGGAAGCTTAAGAGCTATATTTGAAGACTGTTGAAAGCATAAGCTGGCCTTTTGTATAAAAAGGAACACATTTGAATCTACATTTAACAAATCACTGGATATTAATTTTATTGAATTCAGTCTCCTGGCCACAGTAACATTTATTCAATCCTCATCTTTTATCTCAGTTGCAGAGCAATTCTATATTTACTGTACAGTATTTCATCTGAAGGATCATTAACTCCATTAATAGCAACAATGCGGAGGTTTTCTAATTTATGATTTCTCCACTGGTCATTATTTTCTAAATGCCACAAGTGATTATGAATCTGAGTGATGCCTAACCACTGCAGCCTCCATTGACTTCAGCAAGAGTTGCAGCTGGTCGGCAAATTATGGCCTTTAGCACAGCATCTGTGTCAGAGTGGCAAAGCTCTGAGGTGAGGGCTGGGCATGTGGCAGTGATTTTGAACTTAGGAGAATATTGTCTTGGAAATCTCAGGAAAGAATTTAACCTCTCTTCCACATCTTAATAAACTCCTTCATTGATTCCCCCTACCTCCTAAACAAAGACTGCAAAATGCTCTAGTTGTGAGCAATAGAACATACAAGTAAATTGTTGCTATGCAGAATTTCCTATACACTAATACTAAATACACCCATAAAGTAGCCAACATTAGCAGATCAAGCTGTGACAGTCAGACGTACTAATAATATTCTTGAGTATAGTTGGCTTGAGGATAGTTTACTTGGTAAACCTCCATCTTGATTTTAACATTTTTACTGTTATTGTGTTTTAAAAGTATTCAGTGGCATCCAGCCTTTTTCTTAACACTTTCAGTCATATAAACTGACATATTGATTTTTTTTCAAATCACCCAATGATCTCATTGAATTGCTGGCAGGCTGTGCTGCACTTGTCTTGCTCTGGGTATCACTGCCCATTCAATCAAACCTTTAAGACTGCTAACAGAAATAAGGTTACCAATCTTATTTGAAAGACCTCAGACCTACCACCAGCATCATTGAGCAGTACAGTATACACGTGTTTCCGATTAAAAACAGATTTGATGGTGGAAGTGTGGTGGAGAAAATTCAATATACATATATTAAAAAAATAAAATTTAAAACTCAGTGTACAGCAATATTCAAAGAGAAAAATGACAAAAAAAAAAAAGTTTGCTACTGCATAAATCATAATTAGAAGGAATATAGAGACTAATCTGTAGCAGGTCAATAATACCCTTATCTAGAACAAATATTAATGATGGAAACAAATACCAAGGATGCAATATATCTCACTTAGAACATGAAGAATACCTGTAACAACTAGGCAAGATATCTTGTATTGAACTAACTACTATAGCTGGATCCATAGAAAGGAAACACTTTATCTGTCCCAATCGATGCCTTCATCCACACCCTTAAGATAGATATGTGCTGTTCATTTACCACTACAAAATGCTAAACCAATAATCACTGCAGTACTACATCCTCCTCCCAAAACAGCTGTGTCAGATTTGCTACAAGCATGATACACCACAAGTCTCTGTACACATCTGCATCCCAGCAGTTGCCTGGGAGCTGCACTCAGCACAGCAGTCCCTCAGCAGCCCTAGCACCCCATCCATGAAGCAATGGTAGAGCACAGCTATTTGACTATCACTCTGATACGGCTTTATAGCACGACTGCCTACGTGCAAGTGAAAAAAAAATCCTGTGCATATGCACTCAGACACTCAAGGATGGTAGCAAAGACATGAATATTTAACCAAAAAAAAAAAAAAAAAAAAAAAATCACTGTACAGTAATCCATCCTTTATTTTCCCCAAGATACATCCAACTTGTTTTTCTTAATAGACATCATGAAAGTTTTTCATTAATATATTATGAAGTTCTGTATTTACAATAAATTACACTGAATACATAAAAACATCAAACACTTTTTCCAGAATATTTCTTATGCTGCTATTACTCATGATACTAATTTTGATAACCACATCAGTTAATAAGATGATAGTTACTGACTCTAAGCATAGCTTCTGAAGAAATTTTTTGAATGCCCTCCTAAAAATAATAAGTATTTGGAGACAGAGAAGGAATGACTGTAAACCATAGTATGAAAACTGGTATGGTGTTGTGACAAAATGACACAAAAAACAATTGCAGAAACACAAGTTGGCAGTTCATAACTAGAAGTGAACACCAACTGCATTTATTTAAAGACCTGTCAAATGCAACTATCTGTGAAATACAAAGAATGTCCGGTCTGATGGAAAGAACAGCTAACATTTTTTACCCATTCTTCCCTCACAGAGAGAAGAGCATGACATCTTAATAGGGTAATCAAAACCCTGATTGCCATTGGTGACAGCACATGCCACAGAATCTGAATGGATTTGATAGAAAGGAGCATTTTTGAATCTGTGCATTGTATCCTTCTGTAGCACAGGATTTTTGTTTCCTAACAATAGCTCGTTCAGCATCTCTTTAATAAAGGCAAAGGGTGGGATGGAAGCCTGTGAATACAGGAAAACCATGCTCAGAGTTGAGCATAAGTACAACTTTTATGTCACATCTTCAGAGTTTCACTGCCATGGGATACACAAGTGTTAATTTGTGAGCAGAATTCAGATCTAGTCTCTCCAGAAAAAGAATCATCACTAAACATTGAATCAGTCTGATGCATTTGTTTCACTTTTAATGTTTGCTCTCACTATGAGTAAAGAAGTTTCCTGCATTGCATTCTCAGATTTGTATTTTCAGAGGTTGTTGCATAGATGTGTCTTTATTATTTTGTGGCCATATTTACTCTTCTATTTCCTCTTACTCATTTTCTCTCTCTTTTTTTTTTTTTTTCCCCCTTTTTTTTTTTTTTTTTCTTCCCTCCCTTTTAATAAAATGCAGAGTTGCTACACCTAAGACCACTTCTTCTTCGTATTGGAACATTCACCCATGTGTATTTGGAAGGAAAGTTCCAATGTACAGGCTTGCTCTTTAGCCTTATGTGCTTATGTCTGATAGTGAGGAGAGTTTTGGACTCACAAGGAACATGTGATGGGGCTCTCAACATGAACTGCTTAGGCAAGCAATTACAGAACCACTAAAGTTCAAATGCCACACAGGGCAGTGTCATAATCAGAAATATAAATGAACCATGATATTTGTAAGGAGATAATTAATGGCCTAATAAATCCCTCTAGCAATGAATTAATTCCATTCAAACTCTGGAAAAGAAGGAGAAGCAGTTTTTTCCTGTACATGGAGAAAATTCTTTCATGGATACATTGTGAATCTGGCTTGTGCTCAAATTCAGAGATTCATCTGGGCAACAAACAAACAACAAAAAAATATAAATAAAAATTACAACAACTTACCACCACCCAAAACAAACCAAACCAAAGAACTGCAAATAGCCTATAAGTAACTTTGAGGGAAGGATATGCTAGTGAAAGCAGTCCTTCAGTCCTCCATCTCTTGCTTTCTAGGTCCTGCATGTTATCCTTGGCCATGCAGCCACCCCTATATGCTTCCCAGCCTGCAGCATCAAAGCGCTTCTGAATTTGCCTGGTGCAGAAACATCTCCCATAAGCTAATTGCAAAAGGGTCAAGGTATGTGAGATCTCCATTCTAGCAAGCCCACTTCTCCTGTAAAGATCTGCTTGGATGGCAGGAGCACTGATGGGGTTCAGCATGCCGCTCTGCCACAGCCATGGCACGCAACGCTACTGCAGTGTGAAAGTAATCAATGCCTGTAATTCCATTATTTATAGGAAGTCATTTAAGTACAGTGTACTTAAAGGAAGAACCAGAGACTGGTAAATTTCTCTTAAAATAGACAGATTGTTCCATATTAGAAAAGAAGGGCAAGACAACCTAGCAATTCCTCTTCAGTTCTAGATTCTGTAACAATGCAAAAACACTTTTTTGTTTTTCTTTTCTGGTTTGCATCCCTTGGTGGATGAGATTCCTGCATCACATTGATCTTCTCTGCAGAGAGACTTGGAAAGATGGCAGAAGTTTTAGGACCAGCCGGCTCTCTCCTTAGCTGTGTTTGCTCAGAAGAAGCTACCTCAACTATTTCTTCCAGTATAACCAGCAAGTCAGTCTGACTGGCTTTTTCACGCTGACAAATTTGTACAACACAACTCTTTCTCCAGCTTAAAAATAAACCACCTATGACTAAAATACTCAGGTTTTACTCATTATCTTCATTGAACAATAACTGTATGTAGCAATTTCACACTGATATGTTGCATATAAAAGTATCACCATTGTCAAATACCAGGGGAAAATAAATAGTTAAAACAATTTCGGTTTTTTTATTGTTTAAGAAGGAAAATCTCAAAAATTTTAAGGAGACCTTTATCAAAAGAAGGCAAGCCTTGAAAAAGGCCTGATGCTAGGTGGTAATGAGCTCCATTATTATTCTCTTCCAGATCTTTTGTCCACATCTTGCTCAGACATTGTAAAATTGTTTTTTCCCCCCTTGAAGTCACCATAGTGACTTCATAGTGACCCTCAGAGCTCAGATGGCCTCACTTTCAGCTAGACCTGAAGATATGCTGCTTTCCTAACCAAGACCCTTGCCTTTCTTTGTCAAACACCTTTGTTTTTTTGCTCAAACTCAAAAGCAGAGAGAAGGACCCTAACTCAGCTGCATGCATGGTGCTGTACAGGTGCAATGAATAAACAAAGAGAAGCATTTTATCAGCCTAAGCCTAGGATTAGGCTTAGTAAAATAATAATAGTTGTAGTGATGTCTGAAGCTTACTACTGAAAACCTACAATTTTAAACAGCTGTGGCTCCCAAATTATGACAGTTGCCAGCCTGTATACCTCTGCATTTACTGCACTGATTCTGTGCTTCGCTTTGTCTGTAAAAACAGTGGATCAAATTGGCCCTGTGGGTAATTCCCCTGATTTAACCATCCCTTCTTTCCTCTGAGCAGCAGTGCATAGAAGCAGGGCTGACTATCTTGTCTGCGATTCCCCGTGTGCAGAGATCTGATTAAAATTAGTAGTTGCAGAGCTATTCAGGTATCCAAATCAGATCAGTTATAATTAGAACAAAATTGTCACAGCAACAATGCAATGTGAAAATATCTTTTCCTTTAGAGAAGAAGCAATTGCAGAAGAACCACTCTTTGTGTATTTCTGCATTGTGTATGGCTAATAAATCTGATTAACTTTCCAGGTCATTCTGTAAGTGTAGAATGGCTTGAATTTAGAGAGAAAAACAAGGTTGGGAATTTCCTTGCTTTGACATGTCCCACTTGCAGAAAGTACTTCTAAGCATAACTGTGTGCAGAGTATGACATTTTGAGCACAGTAACACATTGTAACATTATTGTTTTCATTGTTTAAATAATCCATTTCAGCACTCCTGAAACCTTGATGATGTATTGCCATGACTCAAAACAGGTTACTCTGAGTCAGCTGGAATTTAACAAGCATTTTTTCATAGTGAAGCACCACTTGCAAGGAGCTGTAATTTGTAAGAATGTCTTTCTCCAGTTCCATTCTCTTTAACAAGCCCAAGATTCCTGTCAAAGTGTGCTTCCCACTGAATGCAATGTATGGCTAGCAATTAATTACAGCTTGCTAGATGAATAAAATTGGTCAGAAATACTGTTATTTGTTACAACCTTGGAAGCACTGCTATAATAATTTTTTTAAAGAAATATTTAAATAGCCTGATTTTTTAAAATATGTTTTAGGCCACTAAGCAATACCTTTCAAATAGCTTGTCAAGTAAATTACCATTCTAAAACTGCATTTATTTAAAAATTTCTATGCATTTAAGTACAATGAAGTCATCTTTTATCCCACGACAAACTCAGAAACACATGGATGAACAACTGCATAATATTCCTGCAGAAGGAAACCTCAACCTGCATTGTGCAGAAACACAGTTCTCAGTAGACTTGGCTTTGGTGGGGTGAATGGGTGCCCTAGTTACAGCAATGGTAGTACAAAAACAGACCTCAATATCTTGAGTTAGTTTTAGCATAGATTTGCTTGAGAAAATTTGACTTGTATTATGTGCATATTTCTATGGACTTTGTTTCTAGTATTTGTGACAACTTCACGTATCCAAAGAGAAATAAAAATGGAGAAATTATTGCATTAGCACCATCTTGTAGGGGACAATCCCACTCCAACCTTTCCTGATTTGTATTCTTGCTTTCCTCATCAATGTTTCTTCTGAGGGATTTGAGGATAGATACAGCCATCCTGAAGCTGAAACACCTGAAATTGCAGCTATGTACAAACTGATGAGTGTGACAGCTGGCCATGAGCAGGAGGTCTTCTCACTGCTTAGCAAACAAAATTCCTAACACTGTAGAAGCGCCAGCAAGAGTCAACTCTCCTTTCTTCCAACTAGAAGTTTGATTTCCCAGGAATTCTCCAGAGCAATGAATAGCCTGGATGATGGATGCAAAAAATAAATGAAGAAAGCCCTAAAATCACAGCTTTAGTTTCACTGGTACATCACTAACACCTGCCCTGCCTGGTGGTAACACAGTAGGGGTAGAACTCTGGCAGCAAATGCTCCCATCCCAGCATGGACACTGACCTCAGGGTATCCAGTAAGACCTGCCTCTGTGGCCAGCCTCCAGCTGAAGGAGATCAGCTGCCTGCTCCATGAGCTCCTGCAAACCTTCCTGTGGTGCTGCTCATAGAAGCACTGCAGTCAGCGCCAGGAAAGCTCAAGTCTTAATTCCAGACCTGGCACTCACTTGCCACGTCTAATTATATGTTGCATTAAGTATTCATGAAGAAAAAAATCCATATGTGATTGACTGTAATAAAAGGGATTTAACAATCTGTGTGCAATTCAAGAGGCACTGCAAATACACAGAACATGCACTGCAGCTCTGTTTCCCAGGTCAAGATGATGTATATGGCCACCTCTGCTTACCTTGGCTGAGAACTGGGATGAAATCTAAGATTTAAGATGCTACAGCCTGCCTGTGTGCTGGGTTTAGAAACCCATTATGCTGTACATAGGTTTCCCAGGCAACACTTGCAATACAGCCTTCAGGATCTGCTACTTATTTGTGTTGACAAACCACATACAATCTGCCATTACTACGGCTGTTGACTCTAGCACTTCGGGGTTTTCAAACTTTTATAGGAGCAAAGGTTATGTTTCATTGAATACTGACAGAAACTGAGGCAGCTGCTGATAGAGCTGATAGTACACGACTACTGCACAAACTGCTGATAGAGCTGATAGTACACGATTACTGCACAAGCTGCACAAGCTGCCATGCCACACTGCCTCTCCCATCTCACCCAATTGGAAGACAGCAAACATCAAGAAAACAGCAGGTTTTTTTTAGCAAAACAAATCTAAATTAAACATTTTCTTAAAAGCAGTGCTGAAGGACTCAGGATAGGAAAATTAATGGAAGATGTATTTTAACTTGCAAAAAATATTGAAAGACAGCTGCTTACCTTGTCAACTTAAATCCCTCCCCTGCCAGGTATGCAATTCTTTTCCTCTCCTTTAGGAGCTGCAGAAGTACAGAGAGCACATTACACTTTGCTCATGTGTAACTATGATCATTTTTCTAGAAAGCTGCTCATGCCTGAAGCATAGGTTAGCAATTTGGGAACCAGCTGGGACGATATGCAGCAGCCACCCACCTAGCAGGATGAGCTGCATAGTGCTGGTGGCAGTGGGATCTCATCCCAGCTATGGACCTAACCTTCTGCTCACCATTCTCCTGTTTTAAGGCCTCATACAACCACACAAATGACATTTTGTCCCTGAACTGTTTTCCTACTCTGGCTTCCAGTCACTTCCTTGAGAAATTCCATAAGAGGATATTGGCTTTTGCTGTTTTGACAACAGCTTTGTTCTACTTTCCATAGTTTTCAAGAGCTTTAAATTTTTGAAAGGATTGTGAATGGATCTACTCTTTTTATCTGAAAGATTTATCAGAAGCTTATTTTAAAATAACTTATGAAATTAAGAGTATGTCACAAATTACATATTTTCTATAAGTATGTTTCGTAATATTTTCTAATAACTATGCTCTAGTTATCATCTGTATTCACTACCCTCAACCTGCATGAATGTAACCACCAAAAACTGAACAAGATAATTGAGCCTTCAAAAACTGAACAAGATAATTGAGCCTTCTGCCACAAAACCACACAAGAGTATGGATATAGCTAAAAAAGGACGATTTTGTATTAGCACATTTTCCTCTGAGATGTTTTACAGCTTGATTTGCTATATTCTTTCAAGCAGTCATCAATATTTTTCTTCATTCATTGTTCCACAGGTATACTCACTTTATGAAATTCAAAATGCAGTATAAGTATGTAGATTTTTACAAGGCATAAATCCCCCTCTTTTCTCCTCTAGACTGCCAATTCTAGCTGCTGAATAAAATTATGATTATTTTTGTCATAATATATTAGCACTGGCTGATCAAAGACAAACTTTGTAAGACAAGTGTCAGTGTAAACACGTACATTTTAAAGAATTTTAAACTTTGAACTGAAAGAATGATAACCAGAACTGCAAACTCATCTCGATGCTCTGGCCATATTTTGAAAGGAGACAATGAGAGAAAAACCTACAGTTCAAAAAGCTGCTTCCCTGAGCTTGATATCGAAACCCTGCAGACTTTCATAAAAGGTGCAGAAATACTGCAAATAGAGAAGTCACAAAGAGAAGAAACAATCAACAAACTGCAAAACGATGTGTAAAGAATACAGACATAGGAAGCGATTGCAGTCTTTCAATGATGGAGCAAAAAAGAGACAGCAGAAAATGTAACTGAACAATTCCATTTATTGTTTTCAGACAGATTTATTTCCATCCAGACTCCTTAGACCATCCTAAAATTACTTCTCAAAGCCTGCAAGCTCTAGAGATACCACAGAAGAGATTGGAAAGCACATTTGGCTCATAAAGAAACCAAAGAATCTCTTTGAGGAACTCTATAATAAGTGACACAAGAACAAATTGGCCGGGCTACATGCTAAATCTGTACCTTGGAACAGCTCGTTTATTGGAAAAATTTTGTCCTGAATTTATCCAGATGTCTTTCAACAAAATATACCAAAATATCACTCCTGGCTTCCAGCAAGTGTCAAGTGTGGCATACCTTGTGTATAATCAAGATGCTATAATTGCAATATAGTTGTTTAATCAACAGATATCAAGATGTTGTAATCACAATATAATCGAGAGAATCAAGCAAGGTAGACAATGATCACAAAGAGAATAAGCGGAAGAGCTTACCCTTCGGCTGAGCTCACCAGAAGACACCAAGAGAAGGGATCTCCAGAAGAGATCCTTCCCCTCTGGTAGCCAGCTCTTAAATAGGTCTAGGAGGGGTGGAGCCTGGCTCCACCCCTTCCGGCAGCACAGGTGAATTGCCTTCACCTGTGCTCCTCTGGCTGACTCATGGCTCGCCTCAGGTGATTAATCAGAGGTTCAGGCCGTGACTCAGCAGTTCCCATACACCTTGTTAATCTGGCACCACTTTTTTTTTTTTTTTTTAGATCTACAGCCATTCATGAACAACAAACTACATAATCCTGACGGGTTATCCTAAGTCAAAAGACTTTTGATTTCATTTCTGAAATTACACTGCAGGAAAATTATTTCAGTATATTCAAGTATCAGAGAGAACTGAGCTTGTGAAGCTCTGACTACATTCTGAGGTATAAACAGAAGATAAAGTAGTGATACAAATCGCTGTTTAAATGTGCCTTTATAGCTCTCTGCTCAACACAATAAAGAACTCCCAGCAGATAATATTTTTATTTGCACGTGGGTGTACTGCAGTTCTGCACTGCATTCTCTAAGCATCACTTAGCAATATTTATCCTGTCTTTCTATTCTTGCATAACATACAGATTTTACTTTCAGACACAGTGTCAATTTTGAAATACCAATACCATAATATCCTTTTTATAAAACCTATAAAACATGCACTGCAAAAATCAAGTATAACAAATGAAAGTCCTACTACAGAGTTTGAGATTTTTTGCTGAACGCTGTATGGTAACTTCTGTCAGGCTTTCACCCTCATCACATCAAATGGCAGTAAAATTCACTGTAACTATAGTTCTAGAGAATATGTCTCTGAAACATTTTAGTATGCTGTCATATATCCAGGCTTAACTTTGTTCTCATCAAGCTCATATCTGTAGGCCACCATAATCCAGGTCAACTTCTGGGTCTGACCAAAGAGAGCAGTGTGAGACAGGCAAACACACGCACTGAGCTGCAGCGCCTCCCCCTCACTGCACCCACCGTGTTGCTGCTTGTAAGTAAAGACAGCTTCAAAGGAGAAATCAGCAATGCACAGTGCAGCTGCTGGAAGGGTTTGATCAGGAAGCCTCTGAGAGCAGCTCAGCAGCGCTATTGCCTCCTTGAGTATATACTTCTTATCACATAAACCACCAAGACTAATCCCTCTGTGCAATGGACATTTGCACATCTTCTGTTCAGAATCATAAGAGTTTCTTGGACAAAGTCCACCATTAAGATGTTGGCTAGTGCACATGCTTAATTTCAAAGGGGTTTCTAATCCACTGATGTTTAAAAGATTTATTGGTTTAATTATTAGTTTATTTTCTGGTTTATTACTATCCTTTGATGTTACTGGTTATTACAAAACTTCTCTAAAGGCATTTAATTACTCATGCCGTTCAGAGATCTACCAAAGCCTGATTTAAGTCAGCTCATATGGTCCTTCATGAAAAGGAGACCACGAATCTTTTTTCAGTCAGTAAGTAAAAGGGAATATTTTGAAAAATGGTTTTCATAATGGTGAAGTGAGTAAGAAGTTTATACTGGGACTGCCTGAGGGAACACAAAGCCAAGGACTGGGGAGAAATGGATTTTCCAAATGCAGCTATCTGATTTCTCCGGAGCAATACTTAGGTAAAATCACAGCACACCTTGTCAGTGAAGCAGCCCATTCTGTGCAGACTCAGCTGTGCTGTGCTGAAAGTAGAGCACTTCAAGAAACTCTTTGAAATGATCTCTGTGTTTTCACTGCAAGGCAGAAGGGGAAGGTATCCAATCTCCATCCTCCATAGAGAACTGCTGCTGCACAGTGTGTAGAGTTATGTCAGAAGAAAGGTGGCAGGTAACAGGAAGATTTCTCAGGTGCTGAAAACTGGAAAAGGTACTGTTTGTGCCAGAAAAATTGAAGATCATATCATGTATCCAGTTGCACTAGTTCCTCATGCTGAATGGTTCTCAATAAGTTAACATGCTTTTTTTCCCATTATTGTGAGAAAATCAGTAGTCTACAATAGACTGTGCATTGCAAGTAAGATTTGATTTCATCAGGTGAGAATGTTTGGAAGCATTCATTGGCCTCTAAAAAGAGAACAACTATAAGCATACCCAGATTTAAAATACGTGTCCAAACTCTGCTTACTAGTTATGGAAACAATACTGCATGTCAGTGGAAGAACTGATAAAAAACTCTAACATGCTAATAAGTGCAGACTGACACTGGAAAGTTGAGAGCCAAGCGTCAAGCTCCCAGATGAAAGAGGTTACATTTTAGGAAACTGATAGAATGTGAAAGACTGAGATCAGCAGGAGTTACGGACTTTCAGCAGCTCTCTGAAATAGGTTTTGTATTTAGGAACTGAATTGCAAACTTAGTATCAGTCCAGACGTTAAAAACAAAAAACATTACAATGATCAGTTCATCAAATTCCAATTCTAAATCTATTCCAAAAGATACGTACCTTAACATATCCTCTGCAAATACAGCCTTCAGCTTTTGGCAGCAGAACAGCCCAGTGGAGTCCAACTCTAAGAAAATAAAATCCCTCATATCCCTTAACACAGACCAAAAGAAAGGTGGTGCAGCTGGATGCTACCAGATTATCAGAGGTGGTGCTGATAAATTGTTAACACCTGTTAACACCTCTTGCAATCCTGTTTCACCATCTGAAGATATTCTCACTAGTGTTTCTTTAATACAGCCTCCCTGGCAACGCACAGAGCAACTCTCTTAGGTCCAGATGCACTCATAACTTCATAAAATTTAAAAAAAAAAAAAAAATCACTTTCAACTTTTTTCAATTAAGAACCAGCCAAACTAATCGATGAAGTACCTACTTCAGTGTGCTGTGTACAGATATGCCACATAAAAGCAGCGTGTTCATATAGGGAAGATACAGTTGTCTACTATAGACCTGAATTCATTCAAGTGCTGAGAATCCCATGGTCATCATAACACCAGGTCAGCATTTAACTGTGATAATACTTGTGAGAGCAACCACTAATCTAGTGCTCAAAATTATACGCTGAAGAAATACTTAGCTCATTTAGACTGATTTTCTCAAAAATGCTCATTTCATACTAGACAATATCACCTCTGACATAATATCTGCACAACAGGCTTTGATCCAAAACTCTACCTTTATTAATATACTTATTGCCAGTGTGGTGATGGGAGGTAACAGCATTCAGCACCTCTTTTTGCAGGCTATTGGATTGAAACTCCAGTCTCCACTCCCATTTCAGCTGACATGGAGAGAGCAGCTTCAGAGCTATCAGCTTGTCAGACATCAAATTCTGAATGTCAGTCAATCCATACAGACTTAATTCAGAAAAGACCTAGATATTGCTTCTTGCATCCAAACACTGTTTAAAGCCATTATATATGCCTGCTATTCCCTTTGATGGAAATCAAATTGCTCCCACTCTCACACAGAGTCTGAAGGTCATATGTTGCCCTTGGAAAAGCAAGCAATCTGTTTTTAAAAAGTTCCTCAGTGCATTTCATGGGAGATAGCTGTTTTTTTCCCTTTTAAATTACATTTTATAGTAAGAAACAGTCGGTATTTGGTTTGTCCAAATTTTGACTGTTACAATGCTATCTGCTTCTCTAAGGGACTTTCCATTTGGTAGGTCAGTACAATGTGTGATACACAAATTTTCTAAGATAGCCAAAAAGCTATTGATGCACACCATCAGATCTGGAATTGCTGCAGCACTTTCCAGGTATGCAGTAAGTTGCTTAATTAAGGATGCATTAAGGATGCCTTCTCAGCTGGGCCATGCTTGTTGTCAGGCCCTGGAGAAGAGCAGGAATCTCCTCTACCCTTTGCTCTCCTGGTCTCTTCTGTTTACCTGTACCAGGGAAGAGAGAAAAGAGATTCCTGCTGAAGGGTCAGCTAGATACATCCTCAGTTAACACAGCAGCAGCCCAGCTGATACCAAGGGAAAGTCTTTACTCACAGTTTACTAAAGGACAAAGTGACAGAAACAGAAAATAGCTGAAAGGGAGACAAGGGAACAACCTCATAAAACACTTCTGCTCTCAGGCTGCAAACATGCAGATTCATACGCTATCTTTTGTATGACAGGAAAGTCATCTATCTGTCTTTCCCTATTAGAGCTGTGACTGTGATATATGGTGGCACTCTCAAATTTCAGCAGAAACACCTCTACACATCAGTTTCCTTGCTTTTAAGTATATGATAGCTCATTTTAGGTCCTACAGGTCTTGCAAGTCAGGAATATCACATACCCATCCACTGTATATATAGTATCTACTTTCTTGATACAAGCATACTAATGTCCTGCCCATATTTTATCCCTCCATTTTTGATCTCTGAATCAGTGCATTCATTTTGCCTGAACCACTTGGCCAAAATGAATGCCTTGAACATATTTTTGCTGATCTGTGCTTATAAAGAATGGGCACTAAAACTCTCCTGTACAAAAGTCCATTTCACTTCAAGTCAACAGCTGGTACCTTCACCTTATTTGTCCCATGGAGCTCTGGACAAGAACTTGTTGTTTGATGTGACAAGTCACACAAGCAGACACACCAGGTAAGATCAAAACTATGGGAGTTTCTAAGTGCTAGTTGTACTCCTTCAGAGTTAGCTTTAGACCTCTTTCTGGCAGAGGAGTTGCATTTTATGTTCTATTTCTGGGATGCTGGTGAGAAAAACTGGAGAAATCTCATGTAATGCATTCCTAATATTCTTCCAGAAATACATAGCAGGGTTTGAGCATCTGCAAGAAATGGTTTAGCCTCTAAGATAGGTAAACATTTTAAGGATGAGAATAAGCCCAGAAATATCATCAGCAAATTAATAGCTCTTGCCTAATTAAATATCAGTTAAGGTGAATTTGCTTATAATAATGCCCTATCTGAATCAACAAACATCAACAGCAATGTTCAAAATCTGTTCCATTTTACCAGATCCAATGCATTCTTCCAACTTCGCTGAAGAGTGTGATTTACCCTGATCACAATGGATTAACATAAGCGTAGGTTTAGACTGCATCATCCAAGAATAATTTTATTAAAGACATCTCTCTTGTTCTGCCATGGAAATGAAAGCTATTATCAATTGCCTGTATGAATTATGTAACAGATTACAGCGGGGATCTACTTAACACCTTAGTGTGGGGGGGGCTTCTCGTGCTCCTCTCTCCAGGACAGTAAGACCTCTCTTACTAAATGGACTGCTAAAAGATTTTGATAGCTATTCACAACAACTACTTTAATTTATTTAGAATTGAGCATGAAGCTGTGCTAAAGACTAGTTGTGTTAATATTGATGATAATATCCGTAAAAGGCATGTATTTGGTCTACAGCCACAGATGGCTACACTTATTTGTGAAAGCTGTGGAGTGCAATTAAATAAAGATGTGGTTGTTTTAACTTGCAAAATGAAAAAAAAAGACCAAGAGTTTATATCAGATAAATCAACATGCATGGAATCAAATTCAGATGATGAGGTGAGGGCACACAAAAAGCTCCAAAGCCAAACAGTCATACTTTCCAGTATTGCAGAAGCAGAGATGCAGATGTATGAAGAAACCAAATCGCATTGGCTGTGCTTATTATCTTCTGCTTAAATTACCCAAGCATCAAACACTGCTGCAAAGATCCTATTTATGGGTTCAGTGCCTGCTTTCAAACTCGACCTGGTACAGATTGTGTTACACTGTTCAAAAGAGGGAGGAAAAAAGAACAAAAAAACTTTCTATTCCAGGGATACCCGAGCTGCTGACCACACATGCGTTTGAAAGAAGCAGGTGTTTGATCGCATAGTCTCAGATTTTCTCTTAATCCATGTGCACTAGCAATTTTCCCTCCACAGGTGGTTAACAGTGCTTCTGAATAGAATGCCTCATTTCTTCTAATATTATACCCAGGAAAAATTGCTTAGAAAATACATTGGTGTAGGTTTAATGCTGAAACATAATAGTATAGACTGAAAAATTACAGTTACAGTTAACTGCCTGAACTCTAGAAGAACAATGCAAAGAACAAGCATAGCTGCTGGGGACAGAGAGAGTACTGGAGAGTGATGTGATAACAGTCAGTGGACAATGAGTGCTAGCTGAAGGAAAGAAGAAAATGATCAGGTCTCGATGCATGGTGGAAGTAATTAGAAACATGGATGACTGTAGTTAGTATTTGAGAAAACCTCTCTCAGGGGTGGAAGAAGTGATGCATTTGGAGGCCTACTGAGGACACTCTCCAATACCAGATAAAAACAAGTATGGTATAAGTATACTGATTAGACTTTGGCCAAGGGATGGATTACAAGGATAAGTGTAGCTTGTGATGGAAAATGAATAGTAACAAAAAATCTTTGCTTTTAAACCATAAGGAAATCCAAGCCACTCCAAGGATAAGAAACAAATTGAATCTCCTTAAATCAATCCTGGAGCTCAGTGTGAGATACAGATCTTTAGCAAACACTGAGTCTTGGCATAGAGATACAAGGCAAAAAAAAAAAAAAAAGAAAAAGGATGAAATGCGTTAAAGCGAAGGAAGATGAGCACATCAGACTGCACAAAAAAATCTCACTACAAACACAGGAATCACAGAACCATGCAGCTTTTGCAACATTTCTAACAGGCATCATACTAAAGATTTCATTTTCTCATAATCTCTTCCAAACTAATTACAGTAGGTTATGACGCACATGTTTATCTTAGAGAGCAATACAGCATATCAGACTCAGTTGCTATGTCATACTCCAGATCTGTAACTATTCAGAAAAAATGACAGTGAAGTTTTCACAGTGAGTTAGAATAGAATAACTCAGTTAGAAGAGGTGTAAAAAAATCAAGCCCAATCACCCAATCACTTTAGGGCTAAGCAAAAGGTAAAGCATATTAATAAGAGCATTGTCCAAATAGCTCTTGAACAATGACAGGCACATGAACCATCTCACTAGGAAGCCTATTCCAGTATTTGTTCATTAGTTTCATGGTGTACATGAGGTACAAATATTGAGTATGAATAAGTTGAAATCCTGGGAAAAGACAAGAAGGAGAAAAGAAAACTGTTTATAATAAAAAGGAAGCCCTGCAGATACTAAGAAAAATTAACATGACTGATGACATGAGAGTGAGCTAAGAAAATTATCCTACTTTCCCCACCCCTGAGATGGCAAGCTGGGTCAGGTCGTCTTCTAGGCAGTAAAGGAACTTAAGGCCTTTCAGAAACAGCCACAGGAACCCTTTCCCTATGAAGTCTAGCAGACAGAGAACTGATCTCTTAAACCAACAAGAAAGGGTGATCATGAGGTGATGTATTTGTTTCTTTCACAACTAAAATTAACTTTTCCCAGGCCTACTGAGTCCAGGGGCCAATGCAAGTAACCCAGCAAGTTCAACATGAGTCAAAAGATTGTAGCTGTTGGAGGCTTACTGAGTAATGATCAAGTGTGATTTACAGGGAATTCAATTAAATACACAGAAGGTGAGTGAGAAAGCTTCAGTGGTTCTCCACTACTTATGCTCAGTTCTTGCCCTTGAAGTTTGGTGACTTCAAGCTGATTCTCGAGGTGCACATGCCATATCTCAGCACAACACAAATCTTAAAGGGATCATAAAAACCTGAAAAACAGGAGACCTCCTGAAATAATTGGATCCAATTTTGCCTGCATAGAAGAGCTACTGAAGTGGAGGTTGCAGAGGCTATTTACAGTAGAAGTCACCAAGAAAACCTGTAAGACCAGTCAGGGAACTGTACTCAGGGACTCCAGTGTGCACACAGATACCTTTTTGGCTCACTGAAGACAGAAGCAAAATAAAACCTGTAAGAGGTGGGAGACAAGACTTTTTTCATTTTCAAAGAGGCATGGGTTTCTTTTAACTCCTGGTTATAGGCACTAAAACAACAGGTAATAATGCAACCAGAGGAACCTCTGCGAAATGATGCCTTCAGGCAACTCCCTCAGAACTGTCATCATCCCCTGCCCCCAGAGCCTGACAAAAAGAAGAGTTCAGCATGAGATAAGAGTCAGCAAATTAAAGCTTTCAGACTAAAGGAAAACCAGGCAAGCCTCTACTATGGCACTCATATTAAGGCTTTTCTCCCCTCCCCCTTCTTATCAGAGGAACTAGCCTGAATATCTGCAGTGATTATAATTGTTATGGTGCCATATAGAAAGCAAAGCTTTTATAGTGAAATCATAGCCCAAGACACTTAGTCATTAGCAGCTCAGAAAAGGCAATTTCAGCTCCATCCAGATATTCAATGGCATCACTGTAATGTGCCTTGTAATTGACCCAGCCCATCTTGCAAGAACAGAAAATTCAGATTGAAATTGTTTGCTGAAAAAAAGCACAATGAAGGCCAGGAACAAATCTATTACAGAGCTCTGGGACTGTAACCCTCATTTTTCCAATTCACCCTTGTCTGGTGTAACACATTCACTCTTGCATTCCCATTATTGTCCTGTGGCCAGCCATTTCTCTGCTGAGGCTAGGGCTGGATCTCTCCTTGCACTGGATGAATGTCACGGTGATGAAGGTATATGTAATAGTCACCAGGTCCACCTCTAGCAAAATAAACCGATGGAAAATCCTAGGAACTCTTTAGAAAAAGCTTATTAATGACCTCACCATCAAGTGGCCTTGGGGATACTAAACAGAGTTATTGCACTGTGAAGTCAAGGAGGTATTGATTAAGATGTGGGTTCATTTTTTATAATTTCATTTAATATCTTAAATCTGTTGCACTCTTTTGGTTGAGCCAGATCCAATAAACAATTGCATTTTATCAGAACTTTGTTATTGTTACTCATGAGGCTGTTACTTATTAGGTAACAGATCATCACATGTGTAAAACTCACTTTCAGTTGAGTAGTTCAGCTGGCACTGCACCAGCTCTCTAGGGAAGCTCATTACATTCATGAGCACCATCCTGATAGGGCTCAATTGTAACAAATCAACCTACCTACTCATAATTGTTTGATCTACCTACTGAAGCCATAAACAGTTATGAAAATCATTGTTTTCTGATCAAAGAAAAAACTGTAAGTGCTATATTTTGCTGTCATTCTGCTCTTTTTCTGTGTTACTATAAGGAATAAGGATTATCTTATTTTTCATGTCTGGAATTTACTGTAATAGAAAATCCCAGTGAATTTTTCTGCTTGCTGCCAAAGAAAGCATTATATAATTAGTACTGAGGTTGTTGCTGATCTTAGGACCAAGCATGAACACACATGAGAAGGTGAAGATAAGATAGTGCGCTTTCAGATTACATCTGAGAAAACAAGAGTAATCATCACATAAATGAGTGTATTTTTCTCAGTTGTCTGAGTTAGGAGTCCCCATGTGTTAACAAATGGAAAATAACACATTCATTGCAGCCAATCTACAATAATCCCAGTGTGAAGAAAGCCAGCAGCAGACCTGCCAAGATATGTAGCGTCTCAGTGTGACCACAGACTTCATCTGTCACAAACAGAGAAGAGCACACAATTACATTGAAATGATGATAGGGCTGCCAGCATTGCTATACCTGGGAATCACAGCTTATACTACAAAATAGCAGAATATCACACCTGTATGTTGGCAGGTGTTCCACTTGAATATTTGAAAATTTCTGAAACTAAGTCATTAAGCTGCTGAAAAAATGGTTCATGCATTGAGTCTTAACATATGGAATAGCTTTTCCACCATCTCTCTCAAATTCAGTTATTTGAATAATTATGTCTTTTCTTGATCTTTAATATACTCATTTGCTCCATGATCTCATCATGCTTGTATTTGTTGATTGAAGAAGTTCAACAGTATGAATTAAACTGTAATTGCTCAGAGAAAGGACTTTGCTGGAGAAAGTTTTCAACTCATTGAAATGCACGGGATCTGTATCCCAGGAGTGTCTTGCTAGAAACATCTTCGTTATGTTCATGGCTTAACTGTGTCATACAGTTTCCCAATTAATAAGATTTCATAACCCCTGAGGTTTATGTGCAAGTAACATTTGTCAGTAAGTCAGTAAGTTTTTAATCCAGAATACCCAAGAAGTGTAACTACTTTAGCTAATAAATCCCTCAAGTAACAATTAGTGTTATCAATGTTTTATACATAGTTTATAATTCCAGTAAAATTGCCAAATGTCTTCTTTAATACTTTCACCCAGACACACTCAAGGTTCAATTCCTAGAAACACAGAGTTGTCCTGACTACTGAAAATGCAGCCAACAGAGCTTTTTTTTTTTTTACCAATTAAGGCTCTGCCCCTCACAGTAGCAACTAGCACTCCTTACCAACCAACCTGTACTGACTGAAACACAGCTATCACCAAGCCAAACCTCAGGGCTTCATTCTGATCCACTGAAGGGAGGAACAAATAGAACCACATGCAGATCTAGATATTTTAAAAGGGAAGTGGAAGAAAAATTGTAGGAATATAAAAGAAAAAAAGGAAGAATAGATCTAGTTATATCCTTTATTGACTCTCTTTATTGCTGTATTCTAGACTTGTTCATGCTAGCTCTGAAACTGTTGCTAACACTGCCGACCAATCAGTTCAATTAGGTAAAGTCTGACCTAATTTCTTCACTTGTTGGCTGAGGACAATTGGTCTGCACAGAATGTAACAGAGGCCAGCAGTATGCTCATGGCTCAGGAACAGTTAGGATATGGGGATTTTAAAGTACTATTTTCTACCAGCTAAGGATGACACTGCTTAGAAAACTATAAAAAGAAAATATACAGTTTCAACTAGCTTTCTCCTTATATTCAATTATCAAAAGCATTTATTCCATGTAATCATTTGCTTAGTGCTTCTATGAACTAAAATGTATCCTAGTGCATTGTGAACCTCACACTTCAAGTTTGGAGTTTTCACATTTATGATATTGTGACATTTATGAATGTTTGTTTTGAGCAAGGTAAATTGGCAAAGAAATCTTGTACACCTGTCTGTAAATACAGGTTCTCATGGATATAAAAACAAGTTTTCTTGAATGGTAAGACAAATACCTCCTGCAGATTCGGTAAGGAAACACTGAGAGTAAAGAATTAGTGACAGAAAAATGCATCATCCATAACTTCTCTGTGGTAGACTCTGCAGTTCTTTGCTTATACTTGAATTTATTAAACTTTCTCAACAGTCGAGTGATGCATTTTAGAAACTACTCAGTCAAGAATTCAGACAATTTTAGTGTACAGAAAAGAGATACTGTCAAGGAGAAACAGAAAGCGTTTTGCATTTCTGCATTTTCAGCATTTCCTCCATGCACTCAATTTGAGCACTGAACATGAAGCATCCACTTTTCCTTTTCACCTCTGTTTCCAATCTTTTCTTCCTTATTTTTTGCTCCTATTCATTAGCACAGTGCTACTGAGATTCCAAAACTCTGGGACACTGCTTAAACTTCCAACCAAAAAAAAGTGAAGAAACACCTCTGGCAGTGAAAACATCTCTACTCATGTTAGATTTTTCCATTCATCTTGTTTTATTCCCTGCTTTCCCCTAAAATCAATCAATCAATTAATCAATCACACATTTGTGAGTTAAATTGGTATTGGCTGACAATATCACTAGTTATATCACTAGAGATAGTTATTATCTTTCCATGTTTTGGCAGGTGTTTACTTCAGTATTACAGTTGTCTGTGCATCTTAACTTAAGCTTTATTACTCCTCCTACTGACTCAGTTCAAGCAAAACTAGACACTCCTGAAAGGGGAAAATAGTCAAAGAAGAGAAGCGATTATGCAGTGTTTTGAATGCCAGTTTTAACAACAATAAAAAGCAGCAGCTTTTTACTCGTCACCTAAGGACTACAATGTTACTTCTGTTATTAGCTGTATTTTAGAACTTTTAAGCATTTGCAAAAATAAATAAAAGAAAAAAAAAACCTAAAAAGCTAACACATAAAATTTTCTCCTTTTTTTTTTTTTTTTTGCTGTTTTTGTTCTGTTGCTTTTTTCAATGTAGGTATGTTGATCAGGCAGTTACAGTGCAAGATGGGCTTCAGAGAAAAAAAGAAATTCCTGACTATGTAGAACTTTGAAATTACTGTACTGTGTCTTTGTTTTCCAGAAAAGAAAGGAAAATAGACCTGAATCTCTTGTTCAGAAGAAACACAAGTGAAGTAGAAAGATAGAATGATTTTTTTCTTTCAATTAACAAAAACATACATTGCTACTGGCCTGTAGATAGTCTTTCTTCAGAGTCCCCTGAGAACCAGTGAATATTCATGAGTCAGTATTGTGTTAATTTGCTTAACTTGCAATTAGAAATATATTTTGAAGATTACAGTGTGATCTTGGGAACTTTAACTGGTCTCCTGGTTTACAAAAGGAAGTGTAACTCCTTGCATGTGGGAGCCAAATCTGTCACTAAAAGAAACTTCACTGAACCCTGTCTTCCATTAGAAACAGCCTGTTCAGCTGCAAAGAAAAGGGGATTAACATCTGCTGTCATCACTGATGCCTTTTTATTTTTTTATTTTTTTCTGGTCTACTCTTTATTCGGTCTGGTAATTCATGCAAATATGAGACAGAGGCAAATTTGAAGATACAGAGATTTCTGACCCTGGAAAGTGCTAAGATCAAAATACAGTGACACTTCTGCTCTGCTGACCATTTCTGCCCCCAGCTCCATACCCTCAGGCAAAAGTCTGTTCTTGTTTTTTTCACTATTCTCACTTATTTTGTTTTCAGGCCATCAGTTACCATTTGACCACCTGTATTCAAGAGGTGTCTTCAATCTGCAAACACTTTGCTTAAATGAAAAAGGAACTATTTTCAATCTCTTAGTTCAGAAGTATGGTGGTAGCACCCTTCAAATTTACTTTTTAATTCACCATTTGTCCATCTAGACGCAGGATTAGATAATTACTGGGGGGCCAAGCATGATATCTCAGCTAAAATAATCCTACGTGGACTATAGAAACATCCTTGATAAAAAATTCAGAGGTCACTGTCCCATAAAGTACACCCTCTTACAAGCTCTCCTAGTTTTCAAAAACCATGTTGGCTTGATCAGTCTCTCAATAGCATTGCACAGGAGAGCTCTCACGAGCAAAGATGTTTTATGTTTTGCTTGAAGGAAGATGTGATAAAACACTTTAAAGGAAGTAATTTCTAATTAGAAGATCCAGGATGAACGAAATTTTAAGGCTTCCTCTTCCCACATTTCCTACACTAAAGAAAATAAATTAAAAATACATGAATAATAAATTACATATGCTTTTCTACTATAGGTTACTTTTACCACTAAAGACCACAAGCATTCAGTATGACCACAGAAGACGTTTTGATCTCAATCCTTCAAAGGTTTTCTCACTTGGCTACAAATCTTGAATTACAGTCTTGCAGTAAAATCTATTTATATGGTCTCAGCAGAAGAGGGCTTTTAATTTTCCTTTTTTTTTCTTTTTTTTTCTTTTTTTTAAATGACAACTCTGATTAGGCTGCAAAGACGTAGGGAGCATATTGAAGTAGTCTTAATGTCACTATTGTGTTTCTGCAAATTGTAAACATGTTTCTTTTTATAAGACATTTTCTTACTAACTGCATGTTTTCTATATTCACAGAGGGAACATTATATTTTCTCAGGAAACCTTTGTCCCTTCTGAAAATTTCTCACAGACTTTTAACATGCACTGATAAGACTCTGTGGGCATTAGCACTGTCCTGACAGACTGATGTAACCTTTGCAGCGTATTTGCTTAATAATCTTTGAATTTGAAAGATAATCAAATAGTGTAACAACCTTGCTAATAGTCTAGGAATTTGGCATAGCAAAACACTGTTTGATGATGTAAGTATTACCTATTCACAATGTTTTTTAATCAATTAGTTTTTTCATTCTATTATCAAAAGCCTGACATCTACTGCTTCTGCAAAAACCTGTTTAAAAAAAACATCCACTGTTTAGTCTTCATAAACATTCAGCAAGTGTCAATGAATATCAATAGGAGCCTTTTTTTCTGCACGGAGGAATTCAGTGACACTTTGCTTCATCTGCACTTCCACTTCAGACACCATTCTGTAGACTGCCCACTGCTGCCATCTGTCACACAGCAATAACATGCAATGGAATATTGGTGAGAGGGTTCAACCTCTACTGCCGTACCACCAACATCCATCTCTGACATCACGGGCCAGCATAATAACATAGGGAGCATTACTTTTGGAGCATCACTTGTATATTTGATCATTAGTATAGCAGCATGAAACAACAAGAACAAAAAATGCAAATACCAGCTATAGCTGGGTTCTTCTCAAAGGTAGTAATTTTATAGGATGAATGTAACTATAAAGAACATACTGACAATAAGAGGGTATCAAATTCTCTTCAAGATGGAGTCTCATCTCTTCTATTCAATTCTGGACATGGCTCCCAAGAACCAAAATGCCATCAGACACTTACGTTTTTTGAAATGGTAATGCAGTGTTCAGTTATTTGCCAAAATCTAGTTTTTTTGGTGACTGTTAGTGTTTCAATAGCATCTTGCACTGAGATTGTATTAAAGCATTATTAAAACAAAAATTAAACATTTCTTTTTCCATGGGAAAGTACTCCTTAATATTTAAAAAGCCCTCTTATGGAAAAAGTGAATTTCATATCAGTTCTGAATTGATCTTCCTTTGCAGCAACCTCTGTAAATATATTTTTCTGTATATTCAGTTTAGGTTTTCACCCAAGATTTTTGCCACCATTTGCAAATACAGAAACTACTGACTGGACTCAAAAGAATAAAGCCAAGCCTGTACTTGCCTTCTGAGTTTTGTTCAAGGTGAAGCCAGATAGCAAGACTCTGCATGAGCCTCTGAGATACTGAAGCATTTCCACTTCTTCAGGAAACAAACTTTTACAATATACTAAAATGTTCCTAAAGGACCACAAAAGAGGATAAAAGCCACTCTATAATCTCCACAAGATCTCTAGCATGTTTTTAAAAGATGCTAACATTGCAAAACAGGCTTTATTTCTCATACTGACTGTTCCTTCCTATTAGTTACTATTTTTAGCAACAACAACATGACACTGTGTCCAGTGTAGGAATCTGTGTAATTAGGTGGAAAGTATTGATAATGAGACCTTATCCCAATTAGGTAGATACAGCATAGAACTACAGGATCAGCAAAACACAGCAGGAACGTTTCAAGGACACTTTGTGCTCTGAAGCACACGCATACTTCCGTGTTAAGTTTTCCTCCTCACAGAACTTCAGCTTTTCTAATGGAGTGGAAGAAAACCTTGAAATAACATTAAATCAAATCTCAATATCAAAGAAATTCATGAAAGGGCAATATTAAGATTCTTATCATCTTTTTTTTTTGTTCGTGCTACATATAAAGATGTATTTTCTATTTATATTTTATTGAATATCCATCAAAATAGGCTGGTTGTGATAAAAATATAGAACACAAAGAATGAGAAACTGTAGCTTTTGGAAATTCAATGAGTGCATGTCTTAACTTTTTCATTTCAACATCAATGCTTTAGCATTTCAAGACATTAAATACAATTTCATCTCCTTGAAAGAAAGACACACACAAAAAAATAAACTCACTTAGCATTAGATTCGCTTAGATTGCTTAGCATCTAAATTTTCTTAATTTGGAACTGTTATGCATTATTCTCTCAGAATGAGGGAGTTGATAAACAGAAATTTTAGAAATTCATAGAACTGTTCTGCAATAATAGTGCTAGGTTTCAAGCCTCTTATTTCCTGGAAGCAGCACTGCCAAATACCAGTTTTAAATCTTTTTATAGCCATACTCATATCATATCAAAAACTGCGCTCTTATCACCTGTATTCACTGCTAAGTAAGCTTCATACATTTTCAATATCAAGGTGAAAAATACGCCCTTTTAGACTCCTGCAGCCAACTTTCATCAAAAACACCTTTCAGTGAGTGCCTGTTCCAGCAAAGCCTTAACCTTCCAAGGAGCTGCAAACAAAACAATTACAAAAAATAATAATTTTCTGAAAACTATGTGGCAGCAACTAAAGTTTCTTATCACAAGTCACATTCCAAAATCGTGTTGCAAAGAGCCATGGTCTTGCCATACAGCACATCAACATCTGTTGGAAAGTGAAAGGAAAAGGAGGCTCCATGAGAGCTGCTCACACATGGGCTCTGACATTGATCACTGAATGATAAGCCTGCTGGGCCATGCTGTGCTTCTACAGCCAACTGGCAAGGATGCAGTGCAGATCGGTTGCTTCAGTTCAGCAGTCCCTGCCATTAAAATATCACGTGGTTGGAAGATTTTTTTACATGTCACTTTTAGCCATGCCCACTGTGCCTGGAGCTGCCTGGGTGCTATTGGCCTGACTCCTGAGTCAGAAGCTATCTACTGCTTGTTAGTGTGGTCCTGCTCTAAGAAATTGTGTCCCAGCTGTGCCCTGCCAGTGCTCTAGCCATCCTTGCCTTTTGAAAATCAATGGCAATTTACTAATGTTAGCAAGCCAACACTTATTTTGCTTGGAAAAACCCTACTGGAGTCAAGAATGTTGAAAATTCCTCTTAAAATTTTTTGGAGGGATATGTTTTCAACTTGAGAAATATGCCACTGTTAGGGTCAACAGTTCAAAATCCACATTGGAGAGGGAATACTTATATTTTCATTCTTGATAAAATTGTGGGTCTGATGTTTACAGTTTATAACTGGTGTAAACTGATGAGGGAAACAAATGCCTCATTTGGCAAAAGAAAAAAGGAAAAATGTGGGATCTTAAACTACTAAATGGATGTTGCTCTACAGGGAATAAGTATGCAGATATTCTGACGTGTATTAGCAGAAATCAAATTTGGCTTCAGACATTTTCAAAGGTGGACCTAAATTTATTTTATTACTGTTTTGAAATTACGAAGGAATGCCTGTAATGCTATCAAACTATAAACATGTGCAGTGTGGACAATGCGTCTCTCTGTTTTTCCTGGTGACATTCAATTGATTGAGGAGCTACATCAGAAGAACATATACCTTTCTCCTCTCTGCATCCAAGAGAAAAGAGATGTGATAACTTCACTCCAAAGTCTTTCAAGAATTTTTAATCTTTAACTCTTTCAATATTTCTGTAGCATTCATGCACGCATGCCCATGATAACTAGAAGCCTGCATTAGATTTTACAATCAAGCAAATAATCTGAAGTTTCGGTTCCAGTACTGGAGATGATCTTGCAGTATAGGCATTGATGTTAGGAAAAAACAGCTGCTATTGCTCCTGTAGGAGCATGAAACTGAAGAACTGGGCTGCATCTTTTTCAGGAAAATAATACTAGATGACAATTTTTTTTTTCTTTTTCTTTTCTTCCCCAAAAATGGTGCTCAGGTGCACAGCAAACACCAGTGGCGCAGCCTTTGTCTTGGGGCAGGCCAGCTGAAACTGAAAATAGCACGCTGAATTCCAGTGCTAATTTGGTATATGGCATTTCCTGGAGTGATTTTTTTCTTAATTCCATCTTGTAAACTTGAGGCCAACCAGGTAGGGGGATGCCCCAAGCAACCCCAGAACTTTGACCTCTGTGAGGGGACACTGCAACATGCCTTCCTTTCCCACTGGCCACAGCATTTCTGTCACTGTGTCTCACATTAGTTGTAACACTTCTCTGCCCACAGGACCACCCTCAGATCAGAAGCTTGTCCAGAAACTCCCAGTATTCTGGAAATGAATTCAGTTTGGGACCAGATCAGCACAATGTCCTAAAAGAACCAGCAGAAACTCAGTACAGACCACAGCTAGGATGACACTGGCTAGGAACACTGTCCCGAATACTTGATAGCACAGAGTGCATGGTCTCTTGGCTAGGGCCATTAACCCCCCCCATCTGTCAGGAGGGAGCAGTGCCTGCTCTGAAGTCAGCTGGCCCTGTGCCCAGGAGTGCAGGTGCCTGGCAGTAACGAGTTAGGGACCAACTCACAAAGCCTGTGAGTAGCCATGCATCTGCAGGAGGTGCTGCTCACGCACCAGTGTTGCAACTTCAGCCAGAGAGGAAATAAAATACTGCAAACAGTACAGGGGACTGCTTAATTTTTTCCCCTTAATTTCTAATCCTCAGCAAAAGCTAGACAGTGGATGCAGGCTCTTGAACACACACACACACACACACACACATCAAAAAGCATAATAATTGTTGCTTCTTGCTAAGAAATACCAGCTTTTATCCACGTGCTCACAGCAGCAATCTGTGCAGTGAGCTGTAGGCAGAACAGCAGCTGGTTGCAGGTAGCCCATGGGCCTGCCCTTGTGTCAGCAAGGTCAGTGTGCTGGTGTGGAGGTGCTCGTGGGGAGCTCCAGCACTGGTGCATGAGAATACCACTTGCTCAGAGCTGGCTGTCCCATGGCTAGATGATGGCTCTAATTGGGGCCGGTATGACGGTAATATTACCTTGCTAATCATTGGTTTCTTCCTCTAATGCTGTTGTACCCATCAGAAACTATTAACCACATTATGCTCTGCACATGCAGAGACACCTGTATTTTAGAGAGTAAGGCAGATTGCAAGTGCTTTTGTCTAGTCTGCAGCATTGAATCTAGCTGCTGGTGTTCTGCAGTGAAATCCAACTATCGTAGTTCTTAAACAAATAATGATCTCCAGGGTTTTCTGTCAATAACTTGTCATCTCTGCTAAATTTTATATTTCAGTCTTTAATGTTCTTGCCACATATAAAGTTTAATCCTTCTGGACTGTGTTCTTAGCATCAGTCTAAGGTGGGACCCATGCAGGATTTGTGATGACAATACAGTGATTCCCTGAAAACACTTAGAGTCATTTTGAACTTTCCCAATGTTTTCTTTTCCTATCACTTCCAATTTACTAGAGACTGAGTATTACACATAACCAAGGATTTTCTTAGTCTTGTTTTAACTTTCCCACAACTGTATTTCTTCAATGTCCCTGTGGTGTTTTGCGTTGTAAATACATATTTCTGTTGAGCACCAGAATGTTTTCCTGACTTACTACCCCATATTCTGAGGTCGCACAGGAATGTTTCCATTGCTGAAATCTCAGGATTAGCTCTTGCCAAAACACATATCTGGTTTAAGGTGAAGGTACTAAATATCTCTTATAGGATGTTGTCAAAACAGAATATTAAAAAGGAAAAAACTTCCTTTAGAGCCCTGCCTGTTTACACAGATGCTTTCCTGCAAAAACAACTTTATTTTTTCCCCATCCATGAAATTTCCTGATCTTTGTTCTAAGACCTCTCTAGAGTTCTGAGGGTCACAGGACCATACTACTAAGCTTCCCCACAATAATTCTAGGAATACCTCCAAGATATGAATCATCATCTCCTGCCCTGACTGTCAGATGCTTATGCAACCTGCATTATGCCCCAGCTGGATCACAAATTGACATATCTGTGGCCTTCCTGCTATTTCCCTGCTTGTGCCACCCTGCAGCTAATACTGTAACTAGAGCCAGAAGTGTGGACTCAGTCCTGAAGGAGGTTCACTGCCTTGTAAAGGAGGAGGGGAGCCAGTCCTGAGTTTCATGCAGCACTGCCCTACCACATATAGGAAAACTGCTCTGTTCACATTTCCTGTAGCCTCTTCCCTGACTATAGTTGAGGAAGTGCAGGCCTCCTTGTGAGCCAGACCTATAAAGCATCATCTCTTGTTATTTCCCAAACTTGCTGTCTAGTCTTGGCAATACTACCTGAACTCCTGTGCATTCCTATTCCCCAATCTGAGGATCATTTTGTAGAAGCATAGAATCATTTGAGTTGGAAGGACCCTTAAAGGCCATCTAATCCAACATCCCTGCAGTAAACAGGGACACGGTACAGCTCAGTCAGGTGCTCAGAGTCCCCTCCAGCCTAACCTTGAATGTCTACAAGGACAGAACAACCACTATCTCTTTGACTAACTTGTTCCAGTGCCTCACCACCCTTATTGTAAAAACCTCTTCCCTGTATCCAATCTGAATCTCTTCTCCTTGTCCTATCACAACAGATCTGATTAGCAGAGCACTGCTCTATCTGTGCATGGAGGGCTACAAGACAGCAGGAATATGGGTATCTTCATACTGCAGGACACCTGCTTGTGCTCTCTAGCCAAATAACAATTTCTTTGCAGACACTTCTGGTTGCCACCAAGAGAGACTGAGTTACAGCAGCTGCCAGGAAACATTAAGGCACAGAAATCTATGTAACAGGGGAAAGCAGTTGTGTTCAAAGCCAGCTTGTGCCTGGAAAGACTGGAGGGGATAGAACGTCTGTGATGGATCCCAATGGAACTTGTGAGAGTAAAGTACTTACAGGTCTAAGCCACTGGCTGAAGAGCTCTGCATCTCACTGGATGGAGATATGATACCAGATGCCTTCTGTGCTCAGAAGAAGGCTGAAATGAAAAGTTTCCAAGTCTGAATATGGGGAATAAAGCCATGCTGTGTCAATGAGCTGTATGAGCTAGTTGGAAGCAGGCCTGGATTTGTGGCTGGAGATGCTCAGCTATGCCCTGTGCTTGGCCACCAGTGCCAGCTGGTGGTGCTCTTAGCAGCATTTTGCTGCAACTAAGAGTTGTATAGAAAATATAGATTCACTTGAACATTGAACTCACATACCAGCAGGTTCCTTCAGATGATAACTGGTTCACACCACTGTCTGAGAATTCACTATCACAGACCCAAAAAGCAAAAGCAAAAACCTTATGCATTCTCAACACCAACTGTAGCTCTCCTCCAGATATACAAAAACAAAACAAAACAAAACACAACCCCTCCCCCCCCCCAAAAAACTAACAAGCCACAAAACAAAACAAACAACAACAAAACTACAACAGATACTATCTACCATCGGAAATGGTGGGAAATGGCAGCAGCATTCCTAGGCAGGACTTAAACATCAGAGTAACGGCATTCAGCTCTGCAGGCACCTTTCATGGAGGCTGTTTTTAGCTAGAATAATTTACACACTGGTGGCTGTGCTGATGGGAAGGTCTTGCTGGACAGATAAAACGCATTTACAAAATAATCGAGATGTACATAGTAACCTGATAGAATGGACTCCTCAGAAGTCCACCTATGTGTTGGATCAAAAACAGCTAAAAACGTTGAATGAGACCATACAGTTACCATAAATTGGAAATAGCTGTTTACGAAGTGATAAGTTAACATGAGCATTTTTATTCTTTGCTTTTAAAACTCTGCTTATGGAAACATGCATTTTCTCCCAGGTATTTGGGTATATATCAGGCCTGTAACAAAATCACAAGCCTTCAGATGTAGGCTGCTAAATGACTGTCAGACACAGAAGTAGTAATTAATTCTGCTTTTTTTCTGGGCATATAAAAATCCTGTTTTTAATTTCTCTCTGTAGATTGCAGAAAAGGAGAAAACATTTTACTTCAAAATTTCAGTTTGCCAAACAAAATCCTTGTTATTAGGAGATTCTTCTTCAGTACATTTCTTCATTTTTGAGAATTTTGAAATAGAAAAGTATCTTCAAGAAAAACAGGCCTCTGCTTCAGAAGGGCCATTCTGCACTTTCTCCCCAACACCCATTCTTAAGGGCCAGAAAAGCAGCGTAAAAACTCAGCTTTCACCACAGTGTCACAATGATTTGATAGCAGCTTTTTTTTCCCTAGCATTTTAGTGTTGGAAAACTTGAAATCCCAGTCAGTCATCTGCCTAAAAGGTAACTGTGATTAAACATGAATATGCGAGTAACCTCACAGAGCTTCAGTGAAGCCGCTTGAGTGAGCAAAGCCCATGACACGCTGAGTGTCTGCAGGGTGATGGACGTGCCACCTTTCCTGCATCCATGCCTTGTTTTGCTGTCATACAGCTCTTCAGAAGCATGGCACTGCAGCTGCTGGCTGCTTCCAAAGTGCTCTGTGTGTGCCATTTATATTTAGTATGTATCAAAGTTTGCAGCTTTAATCAGAAACAGAATTCACCCAGATCTCACTGACTTTGACTGGGCTATGGAGCACATCACAAGAATCGTGCACTTGGTTTGCTTCCTCTTTAAAAAGATCCTATATGATCTAGGTTAAAATATGTGCCTCCTATTAAGTCTAAGAAATATCTCAGATATATGTACAGACTAGGGGGAAGAACTCCTCAAGAGCAGCCCTGCAGAGAAGGGCTTGGGGGCCCTTTTGGATAAAGCTATGAGTGCCCCATCCCTAGAGGAACTCATGACCAGGTTGGATGGGGCCCTGGACAGCCTGAGGTGGTGGGGGCAGCACTGTCCACAGCAGGGAGTTGAAACTGAATGGGCTTTAAATTCCCTTCCAACCCAAACCATTCTATGATCCTATGAACCTATGATGTGTGTCTAGGGTCTGCTTCCTTAGAAATAAAGGAAAAGATAGGGCAGGTGGAGAGGCCTGCATGGAAAGTTTACAGCATATGGTAGTTCTCAGCTGTCGTGTGGAATTTAATAGGTAATTATACCACAGAACAGGATGTTAAAGTGTGTTTAAAACCACTGATAAAAAACAATGCTTTTGTTATATTATTCAGTGGTGAAGAGTAATGATACCTTATTTAAATGCACACACGAAATTTTAAAAGGAACTTCTATGAGCAGGAAAAAACTTTTCAGAAAAAACTGACCAGGAACAAGAGCTAGCTAAATTGACTAATTACACATACAGGGAATTCCTTCCATAAAGATGGCAAACGACCTTTCAGTTAATAATGTAATAGTTAATAGTAATAGCTAATAAAAGCAATCTCTGATTATCTATTAGAATTGACCTATTCGACCTTCAGGATTTTGTTGATGCCAATGGATTTTTCAGTCTTGCGTCTTTAATTAATCTCTGCTTCCAATACCAGAAAGGATTATAGGTCTAGATACAGCAATTTTCTTCTAGTTATTGATAAGTCTTCTGAACTTTCTTAACATTTAATAAAAATAATAATGGGATATGAACTTAATAAAATTGTGAATTAGGTCATACGGTTTTGTGCTTTTTTTTTTTCTTCCCCTTTTTCCTCTGAGAGCCTTTCTTACACATCAGCTTTAAAGAAAAGAAATAGGTCAGACTTTTTAGCTGGGCTTTAATTCCAAATTATTTTTAAATAATGATATTTTTTCAGATCCAAGAAGAAAAAATCCTTTAAATCTTTAGGGAAGTGGGATTAAGCCAAGGTACTTCAAGCGATATCAGCCTTGAAGTAATAGAAGCTCTCTCGATAGCTTGAGATTAGAAGGGACAAAAGAGCAGAGCCTGTTCACAGGTTTGGAAGAATATGAGGCAGGAGAGATAAGCACTTATTCATTACACAAGAGGCAACACTTAATATGATTTTTGGAAATCAGAGAATGGCTTGAGAATCCCTAGTCACTGATGAAATTACTTACAATGACGTTGTTTCTTCAAAAATATACTTGGAAAGAAAAGAATTAGAAAGACTCAAGTGGATACTAGAACTATATCTATGATTTGTTAACCAAAACGCCCAGCTATTTCAGTTATGGACAAAGAAAAAAGTACAAAAGCATTTAGCTGCAAAATACAGGGAGATATTTAGCACCTGTCCAGGACTGAGCTCATGTGTGGCAAGAACCTGTAAGGGATACAAGCCTCAAGGTCAAAGCAGCAGCTGCTGTATTAGTTTCAGATTCTCTACTGAAATGGCAGAGGATCAGCTTCATCTACCTCTTGCAAGAATTTCAAGAAGCCCCATTAACATCAACAGGTTTGCTAACAAGCACGTAACTATTGATCACAACTGATTTATTACTAGGATAGAAACTACATGCTACAGTGGTTGCCCATGTGCATTACTCTGAAGCAGAGCAGCAGCCTCAGGGCTAGTTCACACATCACTGCCTTTAGCTTTTAGTTAGCAAAAGTTTATACTCGTGCTGGGCTGGGCCCTAGTGTTTCCTGAAGTAATGTACAAGCTTACTATAACCCCTGGATTTATTTTTCTTCACGATGAGGAAAATGGGAAGCCAAAGTGGCCACTTGCCACTTCTACTCTAGGATCTGCATGATGTTTCTCTAACAAAAGTTTCTCAGAGGATTGAGGAGCTCTCTGGGATATCAAAGAGGCTTTCTTGCTCTTTCAAAGAATCACAGGAGCTGGAAGAGACCCACAAGGACCACTGAGCCCAACTTCTGGCTCCACAAGGAATCACCCAAAAGCCAAATCTTATATCTGAGAGCATTACCCAAATGCTCCTTGAATTTTGGCAGCGTGGTGCTGTGACCAGTGCCCGGGCAGCCTGTTCCATGCCCACCATTCTCTGGCAAAGAACCTTTTCCTTATATCTAGCCTGACCCCCTCCTGTGAAGTTCAACAACAATTCTGTATCTTTCTGGTACTCTGTCTGCAATTTTGGATGGAGTATTTTTGTTAGAAAATACCTAGCAAATATCTGAGTGACATATGGTTGAATAGTGAAATCAAAAACCTTGCAAAGGAGAGAAGATATTTGTCTATATCATTGTATAGCCACAAATCAAGGGAGGAACGAACTGAGCTCAAGTTCTAGGTTTGGTCACACGACTTTGAGTTAATAATAGCTTACACTTGCTTTCAAGATGCTGAACCCAGACCCACAGAGGCTGTGAAACACATGGGTAGAATTTCTCTCCTCCACTACCAGACCTGCTGCACCCTGCAAAGGCTTATTTGCAGGAGAAAGCAGATGGTGTTTGCAAAGCTGCATTCCAGTTGGGATAGTGCCAGGGGAGGGCAGCTTTAATTTTTGTCCCCTTTTCACCATGACAACTTGCCCAGCCTGGCTCTCATCACTTGGTTGTTTTTGTTTTTTTTTGTGGCAGTGTTAGCTAGGGGAGGGTTACAGGGCAGCGATGCTGACTTCTGGTGCTACAATTTTTCTTTGAGTGAGCACAGAATTTATTTGCACAGTTAGGAACTAAGCATAGAAGTTCTCATCAACACAGCAGATATACTATTTATTCTGCACTTAAAAAACAAACAAACAAAAGATGAAGTAATTGAGATGAGGACAGCTTGGCAATTTGCTCATTCAAATTAGTACCATAATTAATGTTACAGCCAAAATCAGATACCTTACGAATTATTCTGGCTGACCCCACAGTGCTCTCATGCAATGAATGGGACCTGTCTGAGACAGTTTCTTAACAGAGGATAGAGTCGGTATCGTCACCCTACATACAGCTAACACCCTAATACAGCATACATTGTGACCAGAATACATTTGGATGTTACTGTGATAGAAATCATTTCCCTGATGCAGATAGGCAGAAACAAAGAAATAAAGAGGTTCAATGATATGTTTTTATTGCAAACTAGCTGACAATTATTTGGTGAGTATGCTGGAGTCAGTGCAGCCTGCCTGCATGAGATTGCATGGGAGTTTGACTCCAGCAGCTCCAGTGTTCCACCAATAGACCTAACATTGTGGTCTCGGTAACTAGAGAATTGTGTTGCTGTTCATTTTAAAGAATATCCTTTATCCCTCCCATCACTTCAAGAACTACTTATTGCATGAAATGAGCTTTCCTAGTACCAATCCTTCCAGCTAAACAAAAAAAAAAAAAAAAAAAAAAAAAAAAAAAAGATGAGAAAAGGAGTATTTCAAAGTTCTTCATAGATGAACAAATGATGTGGAGTGAAATACACCATTCTTCAGTCCCAGAGAGGTGAATTGGTATCCAGCTATGACTGAAGCAGCCCTTAACAATAATACCTGATAGTTCTCATTACACTGCAAATGAAAGTGTTTCACGAGGATCACTTGAAAGGCTCAAGCAAGATACATTGTTAGTGTCTTTCTATCTGGGAGACCTATAGGATAAGAGGCAGATTAAACTACAGAATCCTGATAAAGGCACTAGATTTCACATGCACAGATGAACAAAAATGACCTCTGTCTGCCCTGTTAGTTTCTCTTCTCAGAGAAAACAGCTCCTTCATTCTGACTGATACTTATTTAGACAAGAACAAACAACAAGAAAAAAAAAAAAAAAAAAAAAACAGAACGAAGTTTTTGGTTTGCAAGCACCAGGAATTAAAGGAATAGAAACCAGGTTTTAATGGAACAACAAAAATCTACTGAAACATTTGATATTGCTTCAGATGATTCTAATATAATCATCTAGGCACTGTATGTGAAAAGCAGAGGTCTCTTTTCTTTTAAACTAAACAGGGAAGAGCAGTACTAGTTTCATGACATTTGATTTATTGCCTGAGTAAAAACTAAGCAGGAAGAATAATTAATCCACTTTGCCAAACAGAACATATAAAATCTTAATAATTCTTTAAATGGCATTTATTGCTGAAGGAAAAGTGTTTTGGTGCTTCTAAATGGAAGGAGAGGCACAGAGATGACATTTCTGCATTTTATACCATACTTAACAGTGTCAAGTCATGGCTTAGATATTACCACCTCTGTGTTTGCTTTGAATTCAAATCTCTGTAAAAGCTCAAGCTTTAGTCTTTGGGGAATATTGGTATAGTTTAAACAACATTATGCAGTGGATAGAGGCTGTGTGGTAGCAGGCTCAGGGATGATAAATGGCAATCTTCACAGAGAAGATGTTCACAAGATCTTCAGGCAACAACGCCATGAGGTAATAGTAAATGTGCTGTATCTTTGTCCAAAAAGATCCTGAGAGATTTAGCAGAGTTTATTTGAATAATAACAACTTTGCAGCTGCAGGAACCAAGTCAAACTGCAACGATCCTTCTGCTGGGATCAAAGACATTGGCACCTGTGGGTCAAGGTGGACTTAATGATGCCAAACGTCATCCCTTTAGGATGACATTAGTCCTCCAGCCTGAGGAGAAACAAAAAAAAAAAAACACTCCTCACATTACAACAGCATTAGTATTGTCAGAATAGAAAGAACTTTAGTTGTGGTAGTGGGGACAGCTAATAGGATAAATGTGTGGAAGCCCCTTTTTTTTTGGGAGAAGGGACAGCCCCAAACTGGGACTGGCACAGATGTCAAGTGGACTTGCAGGAGCGGAAATGTCTCTTTTCTCCTAAATTCTCTCACTGGAGAAGTCCAGGGGGACATTGCTTCAGCATGCAATAGAGCGCAGCCAAGGGGAACATGACACCAAATAGCCTGGTTGCTAGCAGGCAACAATCAGCAACAGAAATGAGGGAATACTAGCAAAACCTCAAACAGCATTGCCAATTGGTAAGAGAAAGGGACATTGAGATTTCTCCTGGCACTTTTTAAGCAATGGGTATAGACCCTTATTTCCAAGTTCTACCTATGATTACATCTTATGTTTTTTTAAGACCAAAACTGGGAAAATGTTTTCAGTTCTGCCTAACTCATGCAAAATCAAAACATGTACCTAAAGAGCAGTAGTAATCTCTTACATGAACAGCTGTAGTATTATCCCAAAAGACACGTAATTTGTTCAACAGTTCCAACAATTAGCACACATCAGCTACAGGACACAGCTCCTCTCCTGATGTAATTTGTGATGAAGTTGACTAACGAATAACTCAAATGCAGTTTTACCTGCATTACCTTGGTAGTAAGTGTATCTTTCTTAGTACCACCAACATGGAGTTGTTTCTTATACCAATGACTGCTTCTGCAGAAAGCCTTAACATGTGCATGAAATCCCTAGTAGTACTACTGCTACAGACAGCCTGTGGATCTACACTTCTAGATCTCAAACAACACAATGCCCATGGGTGCGTTTTTTTTTGTTGTTGTTGTTGTTGTTGTTGTTGTTTTTAAATCTAGGTCATTTTTCCTAAGAACAATAGGAAAAATCATTAAAAACCATATTCTTGATTTTAAAACAAACAAGCCACCAGACTCTCTCTAACTTTGAAACAGCTCCATAAGGCCTTGGAGACTGCATCCAATAACAAATCTAGAAGCAGAAGAGTGGAAATGAAAGCAGTGGTAGGTTTTTTGTTGTTGTTGTTGTTTTTAATACTATTCTTTACAGCCTTTATTTTCACTGCTTACTACTTCTGGACTTGATTGTAAGTGCAGGGCTGAAGCACGTAAGGACAATAGTAGTTCAAGTCACTTTCAAGAATCAAATGTGTGTCCTTCAGCTCCTTATACACATTATCCTCTGCCTTGCAGCTCTGTTCGTGTGAAGAATAGAATGTAACAAGGACAACTCCATCCCTGTAAGTCACAATCCTCTTACAATAGATTCATCTTTTTCTTGGTGCAGAGATATCCAATTTAAAAGCTTGGGTCCTTTATCACTCTCATATAATCCGCAAGACTTAGACAAACATGATGAAAAATTCTGTAATACCCAGTAATCAATATTTCCAGAAATATGCAAGTAGACTGAAGTGCACACTGAACAGAGGTGGAGGTGCACCATGGTCAGGTGAGACAGTGCTGGGTTTTGGGGTGAGCACCTCCGCCCTCTGACTGTGCTGCCTCTGAGGGGATGCGAGTTGTCAAGCTCCTGACTCACTTTGCATCACACACTGCCAGTGCAGATAAATGACTTCCTGCTACAGAGAGAAATACACAGCTAGAGATTACACTTTCAAGCTTTCACAGCTTCCTTTTCTTCCACCTCATTTTGCCGCTCCCCACTTCAGTGTTGTATACAATGCCTTTGATTGCAAAGTAAATGATAGTTGCGGGAAATTTTGTGTACTGGGACATGTAGTACTTAGGAACTGCAATCATAGAGATAAATGAGTATACCTACTACATATTTATTTATTATCCTGATGGGGGAAAAGAACAGCTTTTTAGTTTTAGAGGCAAACTAGAAAATATAATTTCCTTTCCTGTTTGAGAAGAAGGAAAATATCTCCTCACTACTTGCTTTGTACCAAGTTTTGTAATTCCTCTACATCACACCAGCAACATTCAGAACATCCTACCCTGCAAGCAGGGTAGATTGAAATCCCCATTGAAATCCACTTCATCAGAATAGCTACGTTTTAAGCAAAAGCTCTGACTGATATTTAGAAATCTGCAGCTCTTAGAGAATGAGACACATCCAAGCTTGCACACTTCTTCTCTGTTATTTGCTATACAGTTCCCATTGACTAATTCAGGCCTGAGTGGATTTGTATGCCACAGAATCATTTGCCAATAAATTAATTAACTGATCAACAAATGGACCTATCCGGGGAGACAGTTCTGCCTGAACATTAATTAAGATTGTTAAGTTAAAACATCAGTACTTGTGTTACAAGGTGAATGTGCACACTAGATGATGCCTTCTTCTGAAAGGTTGCTTTGTCTTTTTGTGTCCCCCTACTTCTCAGGCTCTCCTACTCAGTGCGATGTCTAACTGCCATGAAACCACAGCTGGGCCACCTACTAGGGAAACAGTGGAGAACACTTGCATTTCTTGCTCATGCAACTTACTGCTAGTGACCCCTTCATTTTTCTTTGCTGGCTACTTAAACTCTTCTATTCTTCTTTATCAGGCACTTGCTGGGAGATGAAAACATCAGCTATTCTTGGAACAGTTACTAACCCCTTTGATGTACTACATGGGTACAAAGACACTTGTAGGAGTGAAGTTGCAAAAGTCACATTTCCAGAAACCATTAAAAAATACGAAATAAACTGTTGAAAACTGGAACTACACATCTCAGTTAAATAAAGATATGGAGAAGTATCACTTTTGATACTTATGAATTTGGACACAGGTAGGACAAGGCACTTCCAACCACTTCGTGCTTAAGTACCAACTGTTCTTAACACTAAAGCACCTACTGTACTTCACAAAATAAAGGCATCAGGAGAGAGGCATCAAGATAAGCCATAGAAAATTAATTATAACATAAAATTAAAAATATAGATCAAGTTCAGTATAAAATAACTGGGCAAGAAGCTTCTAACTGCTCAAGACTGAAGGTGGGAAGTCAGCAATGTGTTAACCATAAGGCTTTCTATAAACATTTATCATCATTTTTTCTACCTATTATTAGGGCTTGTCAACCAGTTCAGACTGTCATTATCATTGTCATCCACATCACATTCCAGTGAGGGCAATTAACCACTACCTGCCCTAGGTTCATAGCTTCTCAGTGATCTTAAATAAAAGAGCCACGAGCTAAGTGAGCTTTAAACCCTTTTCAGATATAAGAGTTGGCCTTATCAGTTTTGACACAGAATATTTCCTATTTTGCACTCCCGCAAATTACCAGCTACAAGTCACAGGTTAAACTTCAGATCTCTCATTATAAACAGGCAGGTCTCAATACACAAAGGACTGTCCTTCCCTCCCTAGGAGGCAGCATCTTGTTCAGCTCTTTATGCTTCTGTGGTCACTACCAGAACCCACAGACCAATGCCACCTCCATCCCACCAGCCACAACCACCTGCTGATGGTGACAACAGGAACATTCCCAGCACCAGTACTGAGCTGCTGGGAGTCACCAAGCTACACTAACATATCCTGCTTGCACCCAAGGAAATTGGGTCTTCTTGTCTGGTGCTGCTCAAACTGAACATCCTGCAGAGTGCCATACCATTCACGTGCAGGATTAGAGCTTATCCACTAACTTATTCTAGGCAAAAGCAGGCAGCAGATTGGGCTGTTCTTGTTTACTTCAAAGTTTCTTCTTTAATTATAACCCTACCATCACCAGCATTCAGTTAATCTGAGCCAGGTAGTAATTATGTAACACTAAAAAAAAAACAAACAACAACACAACTTCAAAATCTGGTCAATCACCACCCCCCTCATGAGTACTACTTTTATTCGAACATGGCAGCTACCAGGAAAAAGCAAACATGCTCCAAGGTAGCAACTTCATGATGCCATCTCTATCTAGCTGGGCATCTTACTGTGTGACTAATACATCTAAGTGGAAGTCCCTAATTTTGTTTCCACTTCAACAGTTTGTCTCAACATATTAGGACAAAGGAAGCAAAAAAGCATAAAATTATAAGCATATGTATTAATTTCACTGTAAACCACAAGGACAAAAGGGTAAGTGGCACTTGATGGATAGGTACTTCTCTAAATTTCTCTGAATGTATTAAAAAATGTCTTAAGAAATGGAAATATTCCCAGAAAGCTAAAGGAGATTTTTAGGTATATAATTTGTTCCTTAAAAACTTGCACTTATTTTTCCTTAATATGTTTGTTATTATATGGAAGATTTTTGCCACTTTGATTCTCTTAATCAATAGAGCCTTTAAAAAGCATTTACTGATGATGTCACACTTGCAGAATGCTGAACAGCATGCAAATAAGGGATACATTTTGCATGGTGTAGAGTCCTAACTTTCTTCCCCAGAGCCCATGGCAGTTGTCTACCAATTCATTTTATGTGGACTGTATGTTGAAAACCATTGCACTATTGCACTAATTCAAAGACAGAGAAGACAGAGGGTTAAAGCTTATGAAGAATTAACTATACCACTGAACTCAAATACATCCAAATCAGTCTTTCAGATTCTGATCTGAAATAGTATTTGGTAGATTTTAAGGTTTGTAAGCTATATATATGACAGTACTCACACAAGACAATTTTGGTGAGATTTTCTTTTGGAAATTTTCAATTTCATCCACTAAAACCATACTAATATTAGGAACAAAAAAAATAATTTTAATTATAACAGAGCTTTGAAAGACTACACACCAAGGTTTGTTTACATAGCGTACGGTAGCACTCAGAGTTCCTTGGCTGTGTAGAGCACAGCTTCTACTTTGTGAGTAGAGACCTTAAATCAAGTGCACACTAATGATTTTATGGAAGGGAAACCAATTTTCATCTTTTTTTTTTTTTAAGCCTCATAGTTCTGAGATGCTTAGTAATGACATACAGCTTAGCAAGGAAAAGAAAGAAAAAAAGAGGGCAGAGAAGGAAGAGGTTGACCTCCCGCCCTGCAGGACCTAAGGCTTTGCTGCAGGCGTGTACCACCGAGATCATCTAAATGGATGCATGAACGCTAGGGTTGACTCTACTTTCTACCTCCCTCTCTGTTCTCTAATCACAGTATGCCAGGTTTTGTTAGAGCACAAATTCTGTCTTCTCTAGGTAAAATGACTTCCAGCACCATAAGATGCATCCTTCCAATTTATACTATAATACAGTTGAGATGCTGAATGAAGACTTGGGTGCACACTTTATTTTCTTCAGTGTATACACAATAATTGAAGGAGGGCAACTGAAGTTACCTCTGTTCTGAAGTAAATTCATGTATTTAACATTCGTTATACTTTTTTTCTTCTGTTTTGTACTTTCAGAACATGGAATAAGCAGCCTTAAATAATGTGAATTCTGCTTTCACCTACACAGCAAATAAAATGAACTGCATCTTGATATTATCAGTGTAAAAAAGATGTCCTCAAAAGAGATTCTTGGTCTGCTCCAGGTGGTATGTAGGGGGCAGATCTGGGTGACCTACAGCAGAATCAAGTCCTAACATTCACAGGATTTTTATTTATTATTTTTTCTTATTGCTCTCAACATAGAATGTCAGAATGGAATAGCTGAAGCAGTCCTGTAAATGATTTTGCCAAAAGGAAAGATTAAGGCAAGACCAGTGTGGCAGTGGTACACTGGTGACACCAGTTTTCAGCAGAGGATCGTTCTTTAGGATGTACAAGCCCAAAGGGCCAGTTTTGTCAGGAGAGCAGCACCCAGCTGAGGCAGTGGGAGCCAGCATGAGAGCACAGTGAAAACTCATTCAGAGTAGCTCTGATGCTGAATGCTATCCAGCACCCATAGCCCTGACAAATTTCCAGGGCTTTGGGAGCATTCTGAATTAACATCAAGCTTACTGTCAAGCTCTTCCTCTCTCCCGCTTCCCTCCTATTTTATTACCAACAGTAATCCCATTCTGGGAATCCTAAATCATGTTATATGATTTTCTCTGTCCTATTAACAGTTTCCCTCTGTGGGAATAGCTGGCAAGTGCCGAATTTATTCTGTACAAATTGTTTTAAGAGAAGACTGATGTTCTTCAATCTTTCCTTAAATTGAACACTGTATCTTGCTGGTGAAAACTGCCTATCGGAAGCATTTGACTTGCCATACACCTACCCTGTGCAAAGAATGAGATTGATGCTCCACATTACAGAATAGACGTTCTGAACAGCTGGGAGCACAGCTCACAGCCACTTAGTGCATTTCTTCATTTTTAATATCTCTTCAGTTACCCTTTAACAAACTGCAGCCCAATTACTCTGGGGGGGGCAGGTAAGGGGCTGACCCATTCACGCTGCCTCATCAATCACTATCGATATCCTTAGTCTGCACTAAAAATGTCTTGAAAGACTTGTGTGTATCTGTGAGGCAAGGAGAGCAGGATAGACACCCAGTCATTCTGCAGTGTTTACCACAAGAAATATCATTTACAAGGCAATGAATGAGCATACAAACATATGATGATTAGTAGCATCTACTACAAATATTACTGACTAGACAATATGAGCAAGAAATACGTTATTTCCCTTCTTCCTCTCCTCTCATTTCCCTGTCTTTTCTCACACATGTGCACTCACATGTCTGTGTACACACAGATTTCCTCTTAAAGCTTGCCAATTGCCACAGATTCATCTTCCTAAGTACATAATTCAATCCACTGAGCATTACACTGTAGTAATGCTGATGAGGTCTTAATTCTTCTATATTTATTGCAGCAAATTTATCACTGACCTTAATGAAACTTCCATGATGACAAAAACATCGGTGTCAAATCTCTTAAGAAGGTCTGGCACACAGTGGTTTAAAAGGTCAAACTGTTGTTTTTCTTTTTTTTTTTTTTTTTGTTTGTTTGTTTGGTTTGTTTTTTTGTTGTTGTTTGTTTTTTTTTTTCTTTTTAAATGGGTTATTTAGAAAATAAGCACTTACATTTTAAAGATAAGATTACACATAGAAAAAAATCATTGACTCCTCTGTTCAAGTGCTGACAGATCAACACTTACTAACTAAAGCTCAGAAAAAGCAATGGAAAATTATTTTGTAAAAGCTCTGCTTTCATGTGCTGGCAGAAGTCATCCAGAGCCACGTGGTCACGCTGGGATGTTCAAGACAACCCAGCACCCCTGAAAGCATCACCCAGAAACAGATGGATGAGGAGGTTGCATGGGTGCAGGGTAAGGTGCAGCAGGTCTGCATTTGCTGGCAACCACTGGCTAAAAAAACTCATGTAGCATACATGTGGGTGAACAATTCCATCTTTAAAATATCTTTGCTGAGTTACAATTTACTACAGGTGAAATTATTTGCTTATAACATGCATAATAACAGTGCCTATTTAACACCCTGGACAAAAGTAAACTACTTGGCTTGTCTCATTTTATAGGTGGAGAAATAGACAGAGGATAAATGTTCCTAGGGTAAAATGAGTAGCAAGTGGCAAAGGAGAGGTATACTGATTCTTACATGTTACCTGGATTTTAGGGCCTTTCCAGTGCTTGTGCAGTGTAACTATTAGGAGAAGATCAGATGCTTTTGGAATAAAGTGCATCTTCACTGGAAAGGTTACCCAACAACAGAAGGATTTGAGTAGGCACAAGTGACAAAATCTTACCACTTTATGCAAAAAACCCCACACTGCTAGCACATATGCTTTTCTAAGGCACTTTCTAGAGGAAACACTGCCAAGAACAAAGGGCTAGAGCACTATTTCTTTTCCAAAACCTTGTTCAAACTTAAACTCAGGTCCCCTAGAACAACAGAGCCACAGCAGTTCCTGCATACTGCTTGCTGCAGTAGCAATCTCCAAAATTACAGATGCTCATTGTCTCAATAAAAACAAGTCTGGCCTTCACTCTTCCAGCCCCAGAGCTGCCTGAAATCAAAGTGTTCCTTTCAACAAATCAACCTGCAGCCTGAGTGAATCATGAGGGGAAGGAATCAACACTCATCTGCCTGTGGAACAATAATTATCCCTTGTACGCTACTCCAGAAGCGATGCCATTATAAAAAACATCATGCCTGTAAAATAATACTTCTGGGAACAGTGCCAGACTAGGGGTTCATAGCTTTTGCTTGGTTTGCAAAAATTCAAATCAGAGTAGGTTTTTGTTCTTCTACTGCCTCCCCTAGCAGAAACCAGGCCCCAGCATGCTGGGTCTGCAAGCATGTAGTAGTGCCCATCTCTGAAGTCAGCTGTGTGGCTGGTGAGGCATGGCATGGTAGTGGTGCAAAGAGACAGGTTTCTTGCTGACAAGCAGCTTTTATAACATTCCTCTGCCTACAGTGCTGCAGAGAAGGCTGCAAGTTTTATGCGCTGACTGGGAAAATGTCTCTGTGCAGGGTAAGGCAATGAAGCGAAGTGACAAACCTGCAGTCTATCGGCCTCTGTTTACCTTCTGACACAAGAACCATGGTAGTGAAATAAAGTACTTAGTCTTCAACGGCCTCGCTATGAAATTTGTGTCCTGGCAATGCACTGTGTACTTCATCGCACTGGCCTCCTTCCTCTGGGGCAGGCTTGTCCTGTACCCAGCTGACATAGAGCAAGAAGACCTGGGAGGTATTGCCAATACAGCAAAACATAGGAAAAAGATAACTAGAAAAAGTCAACTAACACAACCAATCAGGCGCTTGTCTGGGTTCTGCTCACTACTTGTGACATAAAATATTGGGAGGAAGCAATACACTTCTATGAGAACTATGCTTATAATTTGGATTATTTGGGAGATAATCAGATTGCCACTGGTTTGAGCTCATTGAGCTTATTTCTGACATACTGTAATTCTGAAACTAAGTTGTTGTATCAGCTGGTAAGTGACAAGTTCAGCACTAATCTATAAAAATTACGGCCTCCTTACTGCTCAGCTCATTAAACTGACTCTGTCTCCTGGCCACCCATTCATCTTCATAATCATCCCCCATTCAGCCACTAACCTCTTCTGAACACGCAGTTTATAGTACATCAAGAAGATAAAGTGGGCTGATATTTGCTTCTATACAACAGCGTCTTTTAATTTTTAGACACACTAAGTACAAAGATAAATAAGATAATCCGATGTCACATTTTCAGCTCAAACACAAGAAAAAACAAGATCGTATTCAGACTCTATTACAACATTACCTCATTTGCATGCAGGTTGCTTTATTTCTATTTTTGCAAGGATAGTTCCATTTCTGTTGCATCACTGAAGTAACTGTGTCTGAAATAACACAAAAAACACATTTTCCATGGTACTTTCAGAGAAACAATGGAAAAAGTGTGTGCAAGAAGATAAAAATGATGAGTCAGGGTGGGTATTTGTGGAACAAGCCCAGCAGACGGCCTTGGAGAACGTGGCTGCAGGGCACAGACACCTCAGCCTCTTTGCTTTTACTGCCCCCAGACTGCCATCAACGCCCTAGTGATATTTCACACTATAGTACAATTTATCAGATTCTTTTTAGTATGGAACAGAACTGATCATCAAAGGATCATCAAGGAAAAGGACGCAGTGTCAATCCGGTTATCCTTAAGCAGAGAGGACACTCAATCCCTCCTCAAAATAAGTCCAGCCTCTTTAAGGAGCAGGACAGCCACCTGAGTCACTTTCTGCATCCCACTTCTACTTCCAACTCTGACAGCAACAGTGATGAGGAGAGCACTTCTGAGATTTAATCAGATCAGTCAGTTTCTCTTTTCTGCTCCTATTTAAAGGCTTTGGCCATCAAATGTGATCTTGTCAGAAAACCAATAGTTAATTACCTACTCAATGCGCTCTTAACCTGTTCAATTCACTTTTTTCTTCTTTGAAATGTCTCTTATGTCTTTGATTAAGTCACTCTGCGGGTTTCAAACAAACATTAGGCAGAGTGCCTCTCTGAAACACATCCCATTCTTGCTTTATGCCCTTCGCATTGCCAAATAGGGAACAATTTTCCCCACAGAGTCATCATCCCCACATCCTGCATGATGAGGACCATTAAAAGTAATGGGCCTTGTCCTGCTCTCGATCTCAGAGCCTGCATGCACCGAATGCAAGCCACGTTCTAAGCTGTAAAATACATTAACTATTACAAACATTAACTGGCTTTGCCACATGCTGAAATATAACAGAAGAATTGAAGCAAATGTTAGGAAACCTCAGGAATCAATACAATTGTCTGCAGCCTAAGATAACAGCTGGTGCCAACAGGGAACAAGTTAACCACCCACACCAGAGGAGAGAGCAACCCACCGGGCCAGGCTGGTCCCTGTGGTAGTGCTCAGCTCCCTGTATGCTCAAACAGGTGAAATTTCGAAGGAGTGTATAAAGTGCACTCAATACTGCTTCAATACATGCAGCTACAAAGCATAAAAAGACAAAGAGCCTAAAAGAATAAAGGGAGAGAAAGTTTCAATTTTGAGAAAGATGCAGCAAAACTGATTTGTAGTAGATTCATAGATTTTCCTCTACATATGTGAGTGGGTTCACTTGGAAAAGCAGGCAACATGGTTATTCCTGGAATGAAGTCACTCCAGAGATTGAGAGCATGCATGCTACAGCATCTTGAATTTATGTCAGCTTCTACTCCCTACAAATAAAAATAAAGCATTCTATAACAGTCCCTACATTTCACGGTTGTGCTCACATAAGACTACAAGATCTTCCCCTTAGATGGCAACTCATGGTATCACATTCCCAATTTACATTTTGTCCTAAATTTACCAAATATACTTAGCATTGCAAGCAAATCAGCATTAAAGCCCTACACTGGTGGTTTCAATTACGCTAAATCAGACAGAGTAAGAAAACCTGAAAAGCTGTTAAATTCAAGTTTTAAAGATAAGAAGGATAATTGATTTTTCACAGAAGTAGTAGTTTTTAATTTAAAATTGGATACTTTTATGTAGTTATGAATTATTAGTACGGTCAATAATTACTTTTAAATCACTTAGTACTGATAACTAAAAGGTTTTACAATTGATTTTAGGTTCATGCAGACAGTCTTCAAAATGAAATTGAAGTAGAAATTTTTTGAGTAGTAAAACATTTATTTTGTTGCTATTAGTCTTGTGAAGTCTTATCAGCAGACTTAGAGTTCTTTGAATTTTTGTAAATATACTAAGCCTGCTTTTCTCTTTATAATGAAGAGATTATAACAAAGATCCCTTCTCTAATAGAGTCATGCTTTACGAAGATTTCCCATGGTGCGCGGGGAACTTGATGCCACAGTGTCTCAGACCAAAAGGACTTCAGATGACAGGATCTGGCAGGACCACCCTGGACAGCTGAGAGGTTTGTGTCAGCCCATTCCCTTCTACTGCCCAAACTGCTCCTGGCTGTAAGCGAAGCCTTCCCCAGGTTCCATCTTTGGATAGGCACTGGGGTGAAAAGAAGAAAGAAGAGTTTCTTTCATCTGCCTTACTTTCAAAGACAGCAGTGTTACTTTTATATTAGAATTATTCAAGTCACAGGAGACAGATTCTTTTTCACAAAATTTAGGGCACTTCAAACTCCTAGGAAACAGCAGCACTGTGTGTGTAGAATGACAGAATCAGTCAAATTTCACCATAAAACCCAACCTATTTGAAAAGAGAATCCCTCACTATGATACAGATTCTTACAGCCTTGAGCTTCTAGAAAGAAGCATTTTGGTAAGACATTCCACATCTCATCCTTGCTGAAGCTGAGTCCACCCTACAGATCCCACCCAGCCCCAGGAGGAGCTGATTTGCTACCAAGGCTTCGCAAGCAGCACAGGCTGATGAAGGTCTTTGTGGGAATTGTTCAGTTGGTGTCCCGTTATGTACAGAAGGGAAAAGCCACTACTTTGCATTCTCACTACAGTCCTTTTAACTATTCCATCCACTTGCACAAACATATTTTCAATAATACAGGAATACGGTTGGAGTATTTTCCCTGGTTCTGCTAGAAAGAAGTAACAGTGTAACAAACACGATATCAATTGCATGTTTTAAAGTGGTCCATTCTTGAATAAATACTAGCATAGACAGCAGAAAGACACCTGATTATATAAGAACTTCTTCCCTTTTTGTTTCTTTCAGCTAATATCAAGAACATGCATAATTTTGAATCTTGAGTTTCCATTACCAACTTCAAGGATCTTTGCAAATTTTGGAAGATGAAACTCCTATGTGGATGCTTCGTTTTCCCCCCAAATGCTCTCCTGCATTATATGCTGTAAAACTTCATTGACTGGAAGTTTTACTCTCAGATAGAGTGTGGTTATTTTTGTAGCCAGCCTTAGTTTTTGTGAAACCACATAAAGGCTCAAAAGTAGTAGAAGCTAATATAAGAAGCAGCAGTCAGAAAATAACGTTAGAAATGCTCATATTTTCTGTAGTTTTCCATATGCTGCAGGAGCTGCTGCTAATCTCTATACACTGCCTTTCAAAAGACATGTAATAACACTATTTATATTCTGATATAGGTGTGTATTATGAAGCGGGGAAAAAAAATCATTCCTATGTACTAGATGGAGCAAAGTTAAACACTCTAAAAAGCTTGTTTGATTCTGAATAAAGCAATCATGCTTACTAGCAAGAGGACTCCAGTTTACAGTTACAGGACAGACAAACACTGAACAATTTCCTGTGAAATACAGAAGGCTGTGTGTGTACATGCAGCCAGACCTTCTGCAAGTCTCACTTGAGAAAACACACAGTCAGTGCAGAGTGAGAGCATTAAATGCCATCTGTACTTTTAGCTTCTCCTCAGTGTGGGCAGGAGAGAATAACTGAGTATACGCATTGTGAAAATGAGACTTTGTGCTATTTCATTAATTGTAAGTGACTGCAGAAAACAGAGTGATTCCCCATCCATTCCAATCCCAGATATCCCATCTCTGATTCTTAGTTACTGACAGTGGAAATTACCATGTAGGAAGTTAACTTCTTTGTTCAGTTTGATTAAAAGACACTAAAGGTAGAAAGTTTCCTGTTTAATTAACAGGAAACTCTTCACACAGTGTTGTCATCCGGGGGAAACAAACTCTTGGCATGGATAGGTGTGATGACACTTCCATGCATGTAAACACAGAGGGTAAGTGCTGGTTTTCATTTTGCACTTTGAGTCATGCAAGGCTGGAAATGCATGCAGTAAAATTAATGCTATGATTCAGCCTTGTTGATGAGTGCAAGGAAAGCACTAAGAGAGGAAAGACAAACTTCTAGGACTAGAAATCCCCAACTACACAACCATACTGAATGCATTCACAGAATTATTGGGCACAGAAAAGACCTCTAAATATTATCGAGTGCAGCCTCCCAGCTAAAACAGATTCCCTACAGCAGACTGCACAGGTAGGCATCCAGAAAGGTCTTGAATATCACCAGAGAAAGAGACTTCACAACCTCTCTTGGACAGCCTATAACTTCCAGTGCTCTGTCATTGTGATAGTTAAGAAGTTGTCCGTTGTGTTACCCTTTATTCTATTGTTGCTCGCCACTGAAAAGAGTTCATCCCCATTGACTTAACTCCTGCACTTAAGATATTTGTTGAAAATACTTATGAGATCCCCTCTTAGTCTTCTGTTCTCCAGACTGAATGGTTCCAAGTCTCTCAATCTTTCTTCCTACAGGAGATGCTCTAGGCCCCTAATCTTCTTTGTTGCCCTTCACTGGACTCTTTTCAAAGAGATCCCTATCTTTTTCACCTTGCTGTTTTCTTGAAAAAGAAATTTATTTTTTTAAATTTTGTTTAACAACAAAACAAAAAGGAATAATGCTACTATAGGAATATAAAAATATGCAGTAATTTTCTTAATTGAGATAACACTAAAAGTTAACAGGAAGGCTTTTGAAAATAAATAAGCAGTAAATTAACATAATCCAAAAAGGGCTGTGTCAGTGATCAACATACTAGTGTGGAGTTTGATTTGGAAAATAATAACAAAGTTTAGACAAAACTAAAATTAATTTTTTTTTCTTTCTCCCTCAACAAATGGAAAAACAAGTATGTTTCCATCCTTCAGGGAGCCTCTTCCCTGAAGGATTGGAGCTCACCTCCTCACTTTGCAGAAGAGGCCATCAGCACCAGGACACCATGCTGCTCCACTCTGATCCAATGCATATTTCAGTATTTACTTTTTTCCTCCTCTTGAATCAGACTGTCACAAGTGAATCCTCTAGCTATCAGATTGAATGACTGTTTTTTGTTCCCCTAAATAATTTGTTGCTCCTACAGCATGGAAGCCAATCATTAGGAAATAGCCATTCTAGACCATGCTGCATCCACCCATTGCAATAGAGCTGCAGTAAGTAGCAACCCAATGCTGACCAACATGAATAGGCTTTTTCTTTCCAAGATGCCTATGAAACCATAAAGAGGTGGTGGTGGGAACACACAAGCTGAAGAAATAATTTGCACCAAAAAGCATTTGTTGTTGTATAATTATGCAAAACAGTGAAAATACCACTATTAAATAAATGAAACAATGCATACAGAACAGTTTGTCACAGATTGTTAAAGTTCAGAAGGTTATTGCAAATGAAAATTCTGTTATGACTCTTCAATACAATCCACCCAATACTGCCTGGATGTGCAGCCCTTCAGTCAATGAACAGTGTTTCAGACTGCTACATGTTATATTTTTACGTCTGGTTTAAATGACAAATCCAAGAAAAAAAATGCATAGAACAAAGTAAGTCAACATCTGAATCAGTCCAGCACTACAAGGGCCAACCTGCTGCAGAAAACAGGCTTTTCCCTGTAGACTTCAGCTGGCCACATACTTGATCATGGACTGATGTGTAAAACCTTGATCCTAAACATAGAGGACTGGCTGGTTTGCCATATGCTTTCCTCTACCCCTCCTCGATCTTGACACAGATCAAAGAGGCTGTAGAACCTTCTCCTCTCTCTCCTTCAGTCCTAATAGCATCTGAACGAGTTTAGCAGCACTGGGATGAGGAGTCCATTCAAACACATAACAGCAGAAGCACTCACAAACCTCAAAGCAGCACCCCACTGTTTTGTAGAGGGTATTCCTACTATTATTTAAATTAACTATAACACTTGTCATAGTGTGTACTTCCATAGTATTTATATTTTTTGATCTTTAAAGAAGCATAGTGATGTTTTCCTAGTGGTATAAAATGTACAATTTTTCTAGCCTATTACCTAAGTGTTTGTTGAAATTTTTACACTAATAGCAAGAACTTTTCATTTTGTCTCTCCCCTATTTTGTCAAACCAAACATTGTTTCTAGCTGAAAAGCTAATAGCCATTTTCCAGAGTCTGTCAGGGCTTGGAGATTTTGTGCACAAATGCTGAGTACAAAGCTGCTCATCATTCTACCATGGCTCTCTGGCACTCTTGCCAACACAACGGCATTTGAAGCAGGGCACATAAACTCAAGATGTGAGACAAAACAAGGGAGTCCAAGTATTTCGCAGCATGAGGCACTGCAAATCAACAGCCTGTAGGTCCTAAGATACAATTCTGTATATAAAATCAAAGCTCTAGCTGATGCCATCCATCAGCATGACTCCTCGCACTGGTGGTGCATATGCACTTAGTTTGGTATCTACGAAAAAAAATAAATCCAAGTCTCCTCCTGGAAGCTTGATAGAATAGTTATTGCTGGAGCACCAACTGATGAAATTCAGTAAGGGAACAGTATACATATGAAGGGGATAGAGTGGGAATACATAAAAGACAACCAAAGCAGATTAACCTAATCAACTGTTTCTCTGGAAATAAACTCAGATACCTCTCCACAAATCCCCGTCACCACCAAAAGAAAGTAACAACAATTAAAAAGAAATAAAATCTACACAGTAGTCCTGGCAGCATTTGTAAGAAAAAAAAAAAAAAAACACACTCAAGAAAAAAAACAAACAAGCACCACCAATATTAAAAACAAAAAACAACCACAAAACAATAAAACACACGCAAAAAAAAACCTCCCTGAACAAGAGAGAAAGAGATCTCAATTCAGAAAGATATGCTGATGGCAGAGGTCAATGATGAAATTAATGAGGATTCAGTTTTAAAGGCAAAAGCAAAGAAAACAAAGCAAAACCCCTCAAAAAAAAAAAAAAAAAAAAAAAAAAGAAAGAAAGAAAGAAAGAAAGAAAGAAATCACAAAGGAGAAAAACTAAACAAAACAAAACTCAACAAGCTCTCCCCAATCACTTCCCATCACTTCTCAACATCAGCCCAGTAATAGCCCAGGCAACGAACACAACTGACTCCATGCTCAGGTCTGACCTCATTATTGTCCCTGTTTCACATCACTGAGCCAACCAGAGTCCTAGATCCCTCTGTGGCTCATTACTTCCCATGAAAACCCCTCTCTACGGACATCCACTTGTTAAATCAGTCTTTTCAAGGAGGAGTTAGAAAACTATGCCTCTGGATCCCAAAATACCATCAAATTTCACTCCAGCCTACTGGAGCTGGAATTACTTTAGTTGTGGACGCTGCTATAGATGCTCTCACCAACAGTGTTTCCTTATAGAGCTTGGTTTGGGCTTAAATATCACTGCACCTACAGTCATCTACTAGCATTCTTCACAGCATTACTCCAGGAATTCTAAGTCTGATACAGAAGTGACTTGTTCTACGCCAAAGTTTATTTTTTATCTGAAATGTTTACCTCTGAACAAAATTTGCATTAAGAAGAATGAATGGATTTTTTTTTATATATTCAGTTTGATACAGATACTATTGACCACATTAAAGGCTTAAAGCTGAATATGCCTAAATTATTTCATGACCTAGCAACATGAGCTGAAAAAAAGATCACAAACTCTATATTTCACCTTTTTTAGAACTCATTTGAATTTTGCGTTTTCCCAACATACAAAAAATGCTACCTGCAATGCTTTCTGGAGTTAAGACACACCAACTATTATGTTACTTGTAGATGCTTAAACATATGCACATGATTTTTTCCTCAGATTCAACATTAAATTGTTCTGTAATTATCCTAATTTTCATGGGAGAAATACACATAACAATGGTAAAAAAGATTTAAGCATGTTACGAGAAATCTCTTCCAGCAACCTGAGATGATTTAAGAGAAACAAAAATACCATTTGTTACAGCAGTTGGCTTTAGTCATAAGGTGTAGCTGAAAAGGAAAGAGTTCTGAGCTAGGTGTTTCATTTGTTCCACTAATAAAGTCATCGATGAGAGTCTTATAACCCTAGATTTTGTATCTACTAATTCTGAAATCTGTACCACAGGCTTTATTAGAACTACAACAACAGCATTTCTTATTCCAAGCATCTTCAGAAATGATGAGTTCTGATACTTTTATGCATTAACACTGATTTCATGCACTGCAGAATTCAAAGACCAAGGAGACGAACAGATCTTTTAGAGTCAGTAGTTGCAGTCCACATTCAAAACACATTCAAACATTTTCACCAAGCTAGAACTTATTAAGTAGAGATCAACCACTACAAGAATTCTGAAAAATAAAACAAAACATCTTTAAACAATATTTTCTTTACTGAAAATAACTAGTGTTACTTTTCTTTGAAAAGCGTAGAATACATTTACACTTGATGCATCCACAATATCTGATTGATAACTTAAATCATTTGAATCTATTCTAAAGATAAAGCCATGCTTGCATTCATAAGTTGTCAGAGGTGGTGCAGTAACTACTACCTTCCCATGTCAGCTCCCTTTGTGCAAGTTAAGATGTTCCGCACTGAAGGATTCTACACGCTTTGTAACGGCTTTGTTCTAATCAAGAATTTTTGCCTCAGGTCTTTTCTCCCTGTCTTAGAGGAATTATTGACACAGCTAGGTGAGAATTCTATTAAAATAAGCAGCAGAAGAATCAATAAAAACAACCAATTTTTTTTCCTTGAATTTTAAAATTGATTATGAAAAAATTAACTCACATTTGACGCACATAAAAATGACAATGAATCCCACGGTATCCTTATTTTTTTATTATCCTTATTTAGTTACTTATTATAGTAAGTCACTTTATCAATTTGACATTGAATCACAATCTTAATGAAAGACTGCTATGTTTTACTTCACAGAATGCTGCCAGGTCTTAAATACCTATGTACACTGACATGCATTTTAAGTACAGCTGTATCTTACATTCATTTAAGCAGCACTACATTATGTGAGGATGCTTGTTCTTTAACCATTATGGGATTTTACCATTAAAATTACCAGCAAGGATGGCTTTATCCCAGTTATTTCAACCACAGATGCCATATGTAATCTTGTGACTAATTTCTATTTTTTTTTTTTTACTTTTTAATCACAGGATAGTGACAGATGGCAGTGGGAAATTTAGTGCAATGGGTAGAGGGATGGCTATGAATAATGACAGAAAGATATAAAGCAACTCGCATATCAATATTTTGCCAGCTTTCTTGCAACCAAATTATAAAGGAAAATGTTTTGACTATAACCTCCAGCAACAGCTGAGACACTGTTTTCCCTTCTATTTTGAGAATAAACTTGCATTGTTTCTCACTATTAAGAAGTGCTAAAGCTATACAACCTTTTTCTTTAGTGGCAGCCAGCAAAGGGAGGTTGCCAGCAAGCCTGTGTGGTCAGTCTCACTTAGAGCAAGCGATAAAAACATTGTGTTTCCCACTGTGATCACATCCCTGAAAACTTTTTTTGTTTGTTTTTTCTTTTTTTTTCTTCCTTCCCTGCCTTCCAGTGTCAACCCAGCAAGAACCATAAGCCTGTAGTTTGTATGGGATGAGGCAAACCCCCTCATCAGCACTAATTAGCCCAGCTGTCGGCTCTCGAGACCTATCACATAAATCCCTCACACTATGATTTTCCATGATTCACTCGCTAAGCAATTACCATTTTCATACTTGGAACTTGTGAGCAAAGCATGGGCCAAACACCACCACTAAAAGTATTCACTGAAGTGAGAATGAGGACGTCTCTATCCCAGCAGGCTTGCTGCAGCTCAGCAGCCACAGGGTTTAAATGCAAAACTGCAGTTTGCAAAGTTAATTGAGCAACATCTACAGGCTGTATAAGCTGGTGTTCAAATTGCACCCTGTCTCATTTAGCCTTTGGTGCACAAGGGCTTCTATAAGTCCAGCCTTTCATCAGACAGCTAAAGGTTTTGCATTAATTTAAGTGATGTTGTTTCCTCTAAAAACAAACCCACAAATACATGATTGGTTCCCAAGTAATGTGTAGCAGGTCTGTGTGCTACTGAGGTACACATTTTACTTGTACCAGGCAGGTGTAGAAACACCTACATGTCTGGTTAGGCAGAGCTATGGCACATGCTATACTTCTGTCAGCTTCATAATTTTATGATATATCTTTCAGGAAGTTTAAGTAGCTCACAAATTATATCTGATCCAGTAGAAGGGCTGCTAGGATAAAATGACCACTAAAAAATACTGAGGTAATATTGCCCCTTCTGGGCAATATTTTAAAGCATCAAATAAAAGGGCAGACACGCAGACTTGAATGCTTCCTCCTGTCCAGAAGTGGCAATTAGATTCTCTTCCTGTAGGATAACCTCAAAACCTGTTTCACACTCATCTCCATAGCCAAATCAGCCTCCATACTCCTGCCATCTACTTGGGATTTTTTTATATTATGAACCCCCATTTAAAACTGTGATACTTGGAGCTCAATTCTGCACCTCTTCTTCCTTTTGGAAGCAGAATCAGGCCATAGGGTACCTATAACCTTCCTATTACATGCTACTATTGACCAGCTATGAATACAAGTGGAGTTTCCAATGTATAATTTTTATTTTTTCAGTCACTAAGTAATAAGAGTTAAATTTTATTATCTGATCATATCACAGATTCCCTTGAAGTCAGCTCTACTGTATCTGCTTGTATTAAACTCCAACTGATGTCAATAGGGGTGCTGCACTTGCAGAGAGCAGCATAACTTTGAAGAGATTTGCCGTGTTCAAAGAGAAAAAATTAACCCTTACCTTTTTAGTGATACACTTGCAATGCTTTGCTTCTACCAAAGCTGCTCTACATTTTTTTCTTGTTTACAAAAACAAATCTGTATGTGTATACATATTTTAAAATGCTTCAGTGAAATTTAAAAAAAAAAGAGCTCATAATAGAAAATAATTAGAGAAAAAATATACATCATTATATTGCTTAATCTTTTCTTTTTCGACCTCACAGGTGACCTGGGTGGTGATATTTTTATAGAATAATGTTCAAACCTAATTCACTCACCAAATGAGCCCAAGTTCAACTCCAAGTTGCTATGCCCCTCACAGTCCTAGCATTTATAAAATACAGGTCATTATTCAGACACCTGAAGTACATGTTCAAAGCAATTTCAAGTTAGAAACTGCAGCATGGTTTATGATATCAGAAAGAATGTTGGAAAGTGGCATATTATTTAAGCTGGCTTTAACAGAACAATAAACCAGATCACACACTAATTTGCATCAATTATAATGTGGAATATCAAAGAGATAGACATTCTGAACATTCCTTGGGGTCTCAAGGTTGTCCTATAACACAAAATATTAACGTTAGATGGCAGAGGGCATCATCATCCGGAACGGTAGCAGACTATTTTAATTTGTCCCCTCTTTCCTGAAACCTCATGCTCACCCCTTCTCTGGGCTGGCTGAAGTGTGTAGTAGCTCATAGCCCAAACACTTACGAGTAAAGGATAAGCAGTTTATAAATTGTTCAAAAAACATTTGACCTTGAGTGATCAATAAAGCTGCTTCCTCAAAATAACATATTACTCCACCTAACAATTATATCATACTTTTACAAATAAGGGCTTTGCTACCAAGCATAACACTATAAGCATTAACCTGGCCCTGGGAGAATGGAACCATTTTTCAACAATGAACAAAAGTTCAATGAGACATTTCGACAACATAGTTGGAGAAACAGCAAATTAAGATTTTATATTGCTCATGCTATTGCCAGTAATTGCATCCAAAAATTTAAACCAGCTCACGAGGCTTCAGATGGAGGGGGAAGAGATACCAAATATTAAAAAATCACTAATCAATCTATGTGGAGTTTGAACTAATTAGAAACTAATCCTAGATGGATTTTTAAAAAATACAAGGAAGACAGATCAACTACGAGTAAAATGAATAATAAAAAGCACTATGAAAATCAATCCCTTTTCCATAGAAGCTAGCCATCTTAATTCATTTCCTGTACAAGTTTATTACAAATCTAATTTAAACTGCATAAATAACTGCTTAATCTTCCACAGGAATTCCCTATCTCATAGTTCCCTTTCTGCTCTTGTTGATCCTTTCATATATATAAGGCAGAACTCTCTTAGAGGAAAAATAGAAGAGGAAATACGAATGCCTGTTTTAGAGATGTAACCAATAAGCACTATTCCATTTGAATCAGCTGTGAAGCATTCAGATTGAAGTACCTAGACAATATCAAAGGCAAGAGTTCCGCAATCTTTAGCAAGATTGGGTTTTCAGGTCAGGTAGCTGAAGATTCAGTGGAAGTCAGTTTTGAGGGCAAAACGTAGGACATCAGATTCTTTGACTGTGACACTGCCCTAACATGTCAGTACATTAATCTAGAAATACTAAAAATGCTTCGTAGCTGCATGAGTGCTTAATGCAACGTGAAGCAGAAGACAACAGGTCCCACTGGAAAGTGCTGTATACCTCCTCGCTTTTTATTTTAAACAACCAACAAGTTAAACTCACAATAGGCTTGGCTAATTTTGCCTTTCACTGTTTCCAGTACAAGGAATCTCTCTTGGCTCACCTTTACGATACTAATATATGAATACTCACTGATATTTTTTTCCTAATTAGATACACTTTATCCACTTTCCCACAAATTGATCAAAGTGATGGCAATACCAATTTATTCCTCACCCTGCCAGGGCAAGAATACACCTTGCTACTCACACACAAGCATTTCCTTTGACTCTTCAGAATCAAGAGAGACACCTACTAGCGATACCAAAGTTTCAACACCACACAAAACACTTTAAATCTGATTTAAACATTTCTACATGTCAAAAGTCAAGACTGTACTGAAACCTGAGCTGTATTAATTCCCTCAGTCATGAGTGGGTATTATTTGACCAAAGACTTCAAAGTGACCAAAAGCAAAGCTTACGCCTTCTAAGAACCAGAACAGGGACAAAGTATATGAAGAAAAGCAGTATTTGATAAGATCTCCATGGCTAACAAAGGGGAGCTACAGCACTGCTGGATCCAGAGTTGGTGATCTGCTGTGTGCAAGGGAGCATGGTGTGAGGATGGGATGCCCAACAGGGCAGCAGCAGAAACTAGCTTGTACTGAGCTGGATCAACAGCAGTTGATCATCTTATGTGCTTTTGTTGAATTACTTCTCACAATAACAAAGCAGATGTCAACATGAGAGAAATCCACCTCCTAAGCCTCCACTCTTCATTGCTGTTAATCTGGTGTGAAGTGCTAGTGAATTACTGCTAAATGCATAACCGACATCAAAATTACACAATTAGGAAGTTAATAGCATTGAATTAAGTCAGTTTTAAATTGCAAAATAAATACAGCAGATAAGTAATAAACCCAAAGCAACAAGCCTTTATTTTCCAACAGTACTGAATCCAGACACTGAAGCAAATGGTTAAAAAAAAGTAATGAAAGCACCAATGAGATCCCTCCCAAAGGAATAAAATTCATTTAACTGAATAAGGACACAAATGTCTATTTTGTTTCTAAGCACCAATTGGGGCTGCATTGCACAGGGCAAAAATGAAAAAAAGTTGCTCTTTACAAGGTTCATTCTGCTATGCAGAATAGAGCTTCTGCTCTAGGTCTCATTCTTGTTTTGGGGACTCAGGTTTCTTTCCGTACTGAATCCATCCTAGCACACAGCAAAGCTACTAATAAGCTGTTATTCCTCCAGCTGTCACTACGCTCCAAAGTTAGGTGCAGTAGGGTAAACCAACAAAGACAGAACAATCATTTCTTCAGTTATTTTCAGCATTGCTTCTTAAAAACGTGGTCAGCATCCCTGCACTCATGAAAGCATGCCCTCAGAAGAGTGGAAATTAATTTTAGTAGTTAGTGGCAGGTTCAGGCATTTCTTATTGAAGAAGATAAACAGGGAAACAGCTACACATCTCCAGTGTGCAAACCAGTGCTTTGCTTTTATTTTAAGGTGACATACTTGTTTGGTCTGCTTCTGTCACATGGGTAAGCAGCAAATTGATAGGACACATCACTGTTTGGGTCATTACTTTTAAGTATACATTCATTTTATCTTTTATTTTCAGTTTCCTAATAATTCAGCACAGAGCTGTAAACACCCTACGGACTTGCACCAGGCAGCTGCACATGTGGGCAATTAACATTTAGGATGTAGACAAGATAAATCCAGCTACTAATTAGCACATTCGCAAGGAATACAATCTGCAGCAGTTACATTACAGGATGGCCATTTACCTCTCATTTTCTTGTTTTTAATGATTACCTTTTCCTTTTGATCCAGCACTATGGGTTGCACTAATTCTCGTCAAGTCTGCGGCTGTGACTAAACTCTAAATCTTTGAGTCATTTTGACACCCTCTGAAAATAGTCAACCGCAGAGAAATTCATTAATGAAGAGCACAACAAGTTATGTGGCCCTTGTGCCCTGTTGCCTTAAGTTGGAGCCCCATTCTGAACTACCCTATGAATTGCTGTTGATTGACTAGAGTCTGAGCTCAGTCTGTATCAACAACAAAGTTCCTCCCTTGCTCATCACACATGATGCAGTTCCTAAAACTTTGCACACAGATTTCATACTGAAATTGTTAAACTTGCAAAGTTTTAAGCCAAGAGAATACAGTGTCTTTTTTTTCCATGAAACAGCTGCCTCTGACTGCACCTATCAGTCCATTTACTGACCTTCCCTGAAATTTATTATCATTTAGGACAAGGTAGAAAACAGCTTTTTTTGGTGGTAACAGTATCAAGAAAATAAATAAATTGAAATAATTGAAAGCATTTTGTTAATCTGATAGTAAGAACAGTAAAGGGTCTACCTCATATTTAACTATATATATATATATTTTTTTTTTTTTGGTGTAAAATCAACTCCCTTCTCCTTTTGGACTGTTAAAAATGAGTCACTTCAGACAAAATGAGAAACTGGAATAACTACTCATTTGAATGACATATATCTGTCATTAATGGTGTAATTTTGCACCACAGTCACCGATGTGCTTTTCCTTAAATATAATAAAGCTCATATTCTACTTGTATAAATAGTCTGCTTTCTTGTTTATATCTTAGTTCCAGCTGCCAGTAAGTAATCCCTGCTTACTTTCCACCCTCTACAGAAGCCATCTGCCAAACCACACAGGAGCAGGTAACGCTGTTGAAACTGAACTCAGCATTTTGTTTGCAGTGGACAGTTTCAACTTACTGCTGTTTGGCTTTACACTCTATGTAGATCTCTCTTAAAACCTTCGAAGCTTCAGTGAACTAAAATTTCATCTCCTGCCAAAGGCTGAAACCTGAGTTACTCAAATTAGTGCAGGCTGAACATGTAGCTACCACATCACCAAGGAGAAAACAACTAGAAGGACCCCAGCCATTTCCAGAGGCAAACTGCTTTACACTTTGACGGTAAACTGAATTGTCACACACCCCTTCTGGCTAACAAGACAGAGAAAGAAAGGAGTTTATGGTTTTAGTTTACTGAATGAACTGCTTGAATACATTCCACCTTCATTGTAAACTTGATATGAAGGAAAAAGTATAGAAAACAAGAGGGAGAGAACATATATATTAAGAAATGGCTAATATTATTGCTGGTTACTGTCCTGAAAGTCCATGGGAACTGGAGCCAATGCAGGCTCTAAAGCAAATTCTTCAGAGTCCTTTCTCAATTTATTGCATTTGGTGATTTTTAACTCATGGGTAATTCATGAATTTAAATTATAAAAATCAGATTTTTTTTTTTTTGTAAGCTGCAATAAATTTGAGAATAAAAATAGCTACTTCATAGTACAATTTTCTAAATACAAATATATACAGCTATATACCAAAGAAATATACATAATTGTTCTGATTTGAAAATAGCTTTTCCTTCCATAACAAAAATATCTTACAATAGACTCCTTCAGCCCTTATACATTAGCGACGATATTTGCTGTGATCTCAAGTAGCTTTTTCAAAAGCAAGATAAATTTGTAAGACAGATTCAGCCCGAAGAGCCCACTTAGCTATTCCTACTGAAAAAAAAAACCAAAAAAAAAAAGGTGCTATATTATTATAAGAGGTGTGTTTTAACTACCACTAGCATCACTGCATCTTGATCTGTAATACAAATTTATCTGAAGGGAGAACAAAACAGGTGTCAAGCCTGTCCTGGAGGACCTTTGTGTCCTGTGACCCACAGATTATCTTGTTCAGTTAATAGTCAATTTTAGAAAGCACATTTAAGAGCAGAGTTTGATAGCCTTAAATAGAACTACAGATCATTTGATAAGCTGCTTTAAATTCAGATCCTTCTTCATATTTAAAAAACTAAAAAATAAAAAATAAAAAATCCAGTAAAATAAAATTTCAATTCTTATCCTATAGTTGGAAAAAAAAAAGAAAGAGAACAAGTCCAGACACAAAGTTATTCACCTGGCATCTACAAATCATATTTGGCACCTGCGTTGTTACCTGCTCTACCTCCTGCTCTGTACCCCACTGCCTGTTGGTGCTGCAGTGCCCAACCCTGAACCATGAAGAGCTGTCCTACAAGGAGGAGCCAGAGAGAAAGGACAGATTTCTTAGCTGAACATTTTATGTTGTCAACCCTCAGACACAGTAGCTACAGCAGGCTCAAGCACATAGTTGAAGAACTCGGTCATTGTTTTGGTTTCACAGCTCGTCTATTTTTCCAATAAGAAATTGTGCTCATCCATTGGTAGTAGTAATGCGAAACGCAATGTAAACAAATGTATTCAAATCACTTGTAAATGAATTGATTTATGGAAAAATAACATGACTTTTTTTCCCCACTGACAATGTTGCAAGTACACGAAAGTTATTTCTGCTGTAAATTTTATCTGTCACTACAAGGACTACAAGCCTGATCCTATTACCCTTCCTCCTCACACCACACTGCAAAGAAACACTGTAGAAAACGTTGAGTAGTTTGGTCTTGCACCATGTTGCAGAGGGCTGACAGCACACGGTAGCTGAAGATCTCTCACAAAGTAGCATATGATTAAGATATGGCAGAAAGTCAGAAGAAAGCAGCTTTTTATTATCCCAGTATTAAAAAAACCATCATAATACAGAGGGTTCTAATTTAACTTGCAGTGTAGTGGTTGACAATTAAGAGTAATTTCAGACTTACATGTTCATTTATTCTGGCTTCTGCTCTGTAGAGAGAGCCTTATCACTGTAAGACCTCTTCCCTGCTAAACCACATTATTTCTATTATTTAGGGAATTACAATATTTGTACAGTTTATACACATGTAATACAATGGGATTTGCATAATATGTAGGCATTAGTGCTTTGATTAGCAGAAGAACCTGCACAACCTCTTAAATATCAGTTTCTAGCTATTCTTTTAACCCAAACATTTCCATGTCACATCCAAAGCTCCCAGAGCACAACCAAGGATATTTGTGGGGTTTTTTTTTTTTTCTTCCCCTAAATCTGTGCTGCAGCTTGAGGCTTTGTCAATATCAGAAAATACTACATGTGAAGACAAATGGATCTTCCCATCACACAGGAAACACCATGCTCTCGTACAAGCCTGTGCAAAAAGACAGAGTGCCTCAGTGAACCAGGGAAGGAAATAAGTTTTATTAAGTGCTTGTTTCTCTAAACATTGCAGAAAGCAATTTTACTTTTTGAAAATTATTATTTAAAAGAACAGATCCTTTAAATCCTACTGCTTTAAAATTCTGAGTCAATTTGTCAATGAGATAATACGCTTTCACCCACATGAAAGAAGCCCTCAGATCCCCCTGCTTGAGCACCCTTACCCTGCAGAAGATGGACTTCCCCGGCAGTCACTATTGCCACCTGCCCAGACTACCTGTGCTGTTGAGGATAACACTAGAGCTCCATTTTCAGTCTCTGAAGCCAGTCCTGCTGAAGGAAATTCTTCATTAATATCATAGCTCTGAATTGCTGGCAGAGAATCCAGGGCTATGCACTTACATTGGAGAAAGAGTGAACTATACAGTTACATATTAGAGGGAAAAGAACTGAGGTTTCACTGACTAGCACACACATTTTGTGTACAGGAGAGGGCTCTATTATGCAAAACACTTTGCTCACCATCCAATTTTTTTTTCAGAGCTTGAACTTCCAGAATTCACAGTGCAGCTAACAGAAGGACTTACAATACAGATTCAAAGGAAGAAGGAGCGTGCTGTTTTACCGTGGTCCTAGTTGCAAAACAATAAAGCAGGTTTTTTACCAAGAATACAGATTCTCTTTTATAGCCCTGAGCACACATCTTTCTTAGATCGGTATTTGAAAAGCTCCTGAAAACTTAAGAGAGCATTCCTCACACTTCCCAAAGCAGAGTAAAAGTTCCAGTTCCTATTTGCTTTTGCTGAATGCCGTCTTAATTCATCTCAGATTGGAAGAATTGTACCTCTTACTTGGCTTCCCAAGCCACAAAATCCTCTCTGAGGACTTGTTACCAGGTTTTGACAGATCAAAGTTATGATAGCTTTTGCCATTAAAAATCAAATCAGAAGGAGAGGAGATAACATCTAATAAATAAGTTAGTAAAATAGTTTCGCTATTTCTTCCACATTCAGGGTGTTTTCCTGCACTGCTATGTTCACAGCAGAGCAAAGCACAGAGCTTGGTGTCCTGTTGAACCACCTCTCCACAGCAGGAGATCACTGAAGATCTGTATGAAATGCAGATATGCTCCTCAAGGTATCATAAGAATAGAATCATCTGTGAACGTAGGTCAAAGTCCCTTCTTTTGTGAACCCAGATATTCTGACTCTGGGACACCATGAGGAACATACCAGGGGCAGATGCAGAGCACAACTTCCCCAGTGAGTCAGCTGAGTCACTGCCACCAGATCTGACTGCATCAGACAGCCAAGGATGCAGAAGACCATTTAGGACAAGACTAGCTGCCTTACCTGCTTTACTACAAGGTAAATCTTTGATTTATAAATTACTAGTCTATAAGTGAAGAGGAAGACATGAATCTCTCTAGCAAAGAATTTATCTCATGAGGCTTATTGTGATTCCAAATCTATTACAGTATTTAAATAATGGTGTTATGATTGGCTTTCCACAAAGCTATTATTAGGTTAATATTATGATTTCACTTTGTCAGCTCAATGAAACTACATATTGATGCCTTGTTTTTCCACAGCAGCTTACCCTGCTGTGTTTATTTTGCTTGGCAGCTAGATTTCGACTTTTAAATAAATGTGCAAGTTGGAAAGAATGAATTCCATTAAGCTATCTTTTATAAATAAACAAAAGGGATCACAAAAGAAAAGTCTTTGTGATGTCTTGACATCCTCTGAAGTTGCAGTAAGCTCCTCAAAAGAAAGACAATTTCTCAGTAAAAAAAAACAAAAAAAACAAAAAACACTAAAAATGGAAAGAGAAATGTAAATTTTAAAGGCCTATTTTCCCCAATGGAATTACACAGCATTAACACCTATTTTTCTGGTCCAATAATCAGAAAGTCACAACATGGTTACAATGTACTGCAACAGATGCAAGCCTAAGTAAGAAAGGTCAGATTCCCCTCTTTCCCAGAGAATATCTCCAATGCTGAAGAGGATACCTTGCACAGTACTACATTTTCCTGATGGTATGTTTGTGTTAACACGATGAACAACCATTAACTGGTGGATTTAGCATTCTTTCCAATTTTCTTCTGGAAATAGAAGAAAATTCTATTCTTTATGTCTCTGCTGAAAGAATTCTTTAGGTGATGTAGTGTGGGAATAAACATATAATGCAAAGAATTAAAAAAAATATAAGCGGATAGTTTCCTTTTTAGCGATTCTATTTAGAGGTAACAAGAAGAAACACATAAAAGAGATAATGTATTTTTCCTCCAAAAAATTCTTCAGCTCTGTAGGATCAGGATCTGCCTAAGAGGGTAACTCTTAAAATTCTGAGCAGTTTTACTGATATCATTAGTTGCATCAGGTTGACAGGATAAGAAAGTTACATACACGATGTAGCAGATTGGATTATTATTTTTTTTTTTAAGAAACAAAATTTTAATTTAATTGTTTTTACTGCAATGCCACTTCAAAACATCAAACAATCAGGTCCCAGTCAAAAAAAAAAAAAAAAACGACATCATGATACAAGCAGCAGAGTTTTGTACTTCAAGACATCATATGAACAAATCATTTCAGAGCCATTACAGTATCATTGCACTTAATACCTTGCTGCATTAAAATCAATTTAGGAGACAGTTGTTTAGCTTGCCATGCTGCCTACTGATTATAGTTCTTTCTATTTCAAGAAAAACAAAGAATATTAAAATATTGTTGCATGACGATGTTACATTGCAAGTGTAAAGTCAAAATTGCAAAATAGGGCTGGGGGAAAAAGAACGCATCTTGCTCAGCAGATTCATAAGTCAACTTAATTTGACTTTTACTGGTTAAAATTCACCATTATGCTTCTATACTTCTAATTTCCTTTTTGTAATAACCAACGCCAATTTTTTTTGTGGTTGGAAGATTTAAGCGTGTATTCATTAACACAATCTTCAGTACACACAAAGCTCTCATCATCACTACAAGCAAGGTTATTTCTCTAATGCTGCCATTCAGCAGCACACCAGGTCCAATTCAGAGCACAGAACGCGCAGCTGAATGTGTAGTTGGTCATAATTTCATAAGAATGTCCTCCACAAGATTACCTGATGAAATCATGTGTTTATTAAAACGTACATTACAGTCATTGAATGACATTTAAGGAGATTAAACACAAAGGCTTCTGATTTATAAATTATCTCTTCCAATGTATTAAAAAAAAAAAAAAAAAGGAAGAAAGGGGCTGTAACACATAGCACTGCATTCAGTATGGGGCAAATGCCACCTCAACAGTAAAGATCATAACTGTGCCTGTGTGCTGGGCATACCCCCACGCTGCTAAATGAACATATCTGGATAGGTAAGAGTCTCTTTCCCAAATTGCTAATTACAACTACAGAAATCTTCTATTCCTAACATTTATGAGGAAACAGACACAAGAGATAAATGCAGACATATTGGGGCCAAATCTGTCCAGAGCTCATGAGCACACATGTCATGAGCACAAATCATGGAAACAATCTGTAGCATCTAACAGACATAATTATTCTGAGATGTGCTTTAACCTGTTGGCAGAACAGAATAGCTACTGGTTAATTCGTTACGCAAAATTCCTCATGATAAGAAAAGTCTATAGCTCTCTGAAGAAATTCACCCTTCTTCACAAATCCACAAGTTTTTCAAAAACCTAGTAAAAAATAAAGTAGACAAACAGTGAATTGTATTTGATTGTTGATGCCTATCAGAGGAAACAGAGAAACATGCTGCTTTCTCCCCAAATCCAAAACCTACAGAGACACTGAGTGGATAACTGAACACTGCTGTGAGGAGCAGCTTGATTCCTTTCAGCTAATCAAGGACCAGGCTGCACCCCTACCCAAAGTAGATCCATAATTGTGGATCTGCTGTTCTTTTTTCCAGGTTGTTCTTGAAGGTGATTTAGGATTTCCAGCATTGCTACCAATGACCAACCTTTCTTCATTTATTACAAAAGGCAATTTAAACAGAAACCCAGCCTCCCGCAAGAAAGAAAGAATACAAGGTGTAAAAAACTTCAGCACTGTCAGAGCTGATCTCTCCCACGGAGGCACACAAAGGTATGGAAACCAGCTTGGCTGACAGCACAGTTCAAGTGTCAATTAAAATAGGACATCGGGGAATTTATTTACCAGTTAAGAAATCCAGTTATGACAGACATTTGCTAGTAAAACTTACTCATGGTTTGAAAGGATTTCTGTTACAGTAGGGTGGAGGAGAAAAACTGAAATTTACAATTATGAGAGAATTAGCATTTAAAGTAAAGAAAGAGCTGAATATACACATACTAAGATCAGTTGCTAAACAACACTGATAAAAAGGCAAGAATTGGTCTGGACTGTATTTCAATCTCACAGTTAAGAAAACCTTGCCTCACATCCGTTAGCTTTTTTTTTCCCCCTAAAACTTAATTTCATATTTACAGAATATTTATAAATACTCCTATTTGATTTAGACTTAGCAGTTTTCAATTTGAAATGCACTCTAAAGTATCATTACTGCCATTAAAAATACCTTGAATTTCTAATGAAAGCTTCATTTGTGTTTATGTATAAAAATTAATTTGAAGATTGAAATTTTTTTCTATGTTTTCTATTAGACTTCCCTTCTCTTATATCATCTTCTATATCAAGCACCGTTAAGTCAGGCATGGCACATCTGTTATTTTACTAATGGGGACGCTCAGAAAAGTTCACAAGCCATATGCCTGAATGCTTTCATTTGCAGCCCTGGCTCAGTTTAAGGTACGTCCTTGGTGAACATAGTTTATTTTCATATCTTTCATTAACTGGGCTCCACATGCAGAGATTATCCCTGTCTGGACAGACTCTGCATCTCACAGAAAATGTCAATGCAGGAAGGCAGAAGCCCCAGGCAAAGATGAAGGCCCTCTTATCTTCAACATTTCATAATCATACACTAAAGGATCACTGCTCTTATGAGCAGAAAAAAGAAAGATCTTCAGGAATGAAAGGGCACAACAGATGGATGAAGCAAGGCAAGAGTTAGCAGAAGAGAAAGGCAGTCAAAGTAGAATTAAAATGGTTTCTCACTAAGACTGAAGTCATGGGCCAATTGCAGTTGACAACTGTTACATCAGACTTCTTGTCTAATTTATTGAATATCTTAGTCAATAGAACTGTTTCCTTTTCCACCCATATTTAGAGAAGGGAAACAAGAATACAGTATTTACTCCATAACAAATATTAAAATATTTTTTTAGCGCTATTAAGACTCAGTAAAATGCCATATCTCTCTCATACACAAAGAGCTTCTCTCCTCCAAGTATTCTTCTGACTCTAATTTCCAAAGAACTGTAAACTCACATTTATGAATATATGCTTTTACAGCAGCTTCAAAGAAGTTTAAGGCCAAGCTACTAGGAAAAAAAAAAAGTGTAGTCACTTCCTCACCTGTACCCTGGCTGTTCATTGTTGAATCAACAGATCCAACTCAAAACAGGCCAGGTGAATGTTTCTGCCAATGCAAAAATGGGAGTGCCTTTGGAGGCAAACGTGGCAGATAAACAGACAGAGCAACAAGATCTTGTTCTCCACATCGTGAGGCAAAGGGAGGGAGGGAGCATGGAAGAAGGGGGAGAAAAATCTCAATTCTACTTGTGTTGCAATTGAGTTATAGCAGGATATGACAGAAATTGAGTTTCGTTTTGCATTTTAAACTTTCCATTGTTTTAGAACAGTTTGGGTGATTTTTCCCTCTTTTTTCCCCTGCAAGGGGATGGGAGTGTAGCCAATCTTAGGCCTGAATGTTGACCACTGTGCAGGAGCCACAAAAGCAGTGCTGAAACAGAAAAGCTGAAAACTCATCTTGAATCTACCAGCTGTGGGCTAGCAAGTATCAGGGGCAGTCTTGCCATGCCTAGTGCTGAACTGGGTTCACCGAGAAGAACTCCTGATCCAGTTACCCATCCATTCAGACAGAAGAGCTGCCTTCGCCATGCAAGCTGAAGAACCTGCATTCATTAGGTAAAACTCATACCACTATGCTGCTCCACAGTCCTCTTTCTCCTAATCAGAGTATAGCCCTGCTAGATAAACACAGCAGATGCCAAAACTATTTTTGTCTTAGGCAAGCATTGCTCCAACAGCTGTTACCACATGGGGTTACCATTTCCTACCCCACTGGCTTCTGGAAAATATTCCAGGTCAAGACATTATTTCAGTAAAATTGAATTGTTTCCTTTAAAATGCAGATCTTTATAAGTGTCTCATGACGGATTTTCAATGTTGAAAGCCATCTTGATTTCTTACTGTAAAAAATGTTATTTTAAGAAGGTGAAGAAAAAGTGATTTCTATGAAAAAAGGCACGTACCATCCTCCCACAACAATAAATTCTATCACTCCTTTCAAGAAGTCCCTTCACAAAAATATCCTTTTGGCTCTGATTCTATACCATCAATGCATTCTGCAGGCATTTACTTACTTCGAAAAGTATTACACTAGAACAAAAGATCAGATAGTTTGACTTATTTGCAACTAACTATGTTCTGTTTTTGCTGACCATAATACTTCTAATTATTAAAGATAATCATTTACATCAGTACAAATTTCAGTGGTAATCAGATATAGAATATTTAAAATAATTACCACTGAATCCTAATCACCTTCCAGTAAAAATAGCAATTTTTCTACTTGGGAAAAAGCGTTGTCATTCCACCCGAAATATCAGATTGTGCCTCTGTCAGGCTGAGAGGGGTTGTACTGCTGGTAGTCTGATCACAGAGCTTAGCCACTTCAAGTGCAAGGAGGTCTACCAATATTTTCTCGGAATCTTTGAGAGTAATGGAAGAAAACCGCAGGTGATGCACAGGAACAAGTTGCCCAGAGATGTGGTGGATGCCTCATCCTTGGAGACGTGCAAAGTAGTCAGGCTAGATCAGGCCCTGAACAACCTGATCTAGCTGTGGATGTCCCTGTTCATTGCAGATGGCCTTTAAGGATTCCTTCCAATTCAAATGATTCTATGAAAACTTAGTTCCACATAACTAAATAAGGAATGAAAACAAAGACCTCATACTTAATCAGCAAATTAGTCATAGTACTGAAACTGTTGCCTGCTTTATGAGTACTGTTGGCATCTATATTAATTGTGGTAGATGCTTCATGATTGTCAGTTCTTAAAGATACAATTTAGTTTCTAACTAGGATTTACCTGCTGAAGTGTTATAGCTTGTATGTGATAACAATGGATCCTTCTGGCCTTTTAAGTGATTAATCATTTTGTGGGGCTGCCCTTTGCTATCAGGTCTTGTCACTGCTGCTTCAGAGAAAGATAACAGTTTCCATTTTCCATCAGCTGACACAATGCTCCAAGTTTATCTCTAGCCTGTTCCTATTGAAAACTAGATTTACAGCTAGCACAAATTGAGACAGTGTAGTCTGTAATACTGCATCTCATGGCAGCTCTGAATAGGAACTTTTTGTCAGTTTGTTAAACAAAAATTTATTGCTCAGTTGACAGCTTCACTGAAAAATATATTCCAATACGCTGTATGTGTTAGTGAAACAATGAGACGTTTCCACAAATTATAAGTTGTTAGTGAGATTAATGTCACAATAATATAAATGCTAATACAAACAGGCATTTAAGTGACCATCTCCACCACTTAATTTAAGAATTAAAAGGGGAGGTTCTCAAAAAATAAAATGTTAGAAAATAAATCTACTATTACTACCATCGCCAGCAGCAGACAAATTCAAATAAATGAATGTAACGTAAAGCAAAAGAACATCTTGCAATTCAGTTCTGTACCACTACTAATGACTGATGGTACAGATGTTGGGGTTGGGCAAGCAGCTTCCAATAAGAGGGCCCAATGAAAGTAAGCAGGAATGGAAGGAACTGATTGATCCAGTGAAGACATCTACTAGTAAAATAGCAATGAAGTGCATTGTATTTCACCCTATATTTCATCTAGTGCATCCATAGCACAAATCACGTATCACATTGTCATGGCAATTGTTTAAAAAACAGTCTGAGCATAAAATTATGATTTAGCATGTGTATTCCCTTTCCTGCAGCGATATAGACTCAGGCCTTCAAGTGACTGCAACATAAAACTGAAGGTGAAAATACTGCTTTAGGATGGAAGCATCCTAAAGTAGAGGATGAGGCTTACCACTAATCCTGATCCAAACTTTCCACTCCAATAATCTGTTTTTATTTACCTGACCACTCCAGACATGCAATTTTTGAATGAAATTGTCTATGCTATTGTCTGCTGAGCCTGAGGTCTTTTTTCCTTGAGTTTATTTTGAAAAAGCTCTAATGCTTCAACAGTGATGAGAGCAGTCAGCATATTTTGTCTCTTTTCTTGACATAAGCACAGTGCGGAGACAGAAGAGTATGCAGAAAGTCTTTAGTCAAAGGCAAACAAGAAACTGAATGAGGAAAGATGTCCAGGCTGCTTTGGGAGAGAACTAGGTTGTGGAAAAAAGACAGGTACTATGGAAAATACAGGTGTTTTGGCATAAAACATAGGAGAAACTACCTTAATAGAAGGCATGCATTGTGAGCAGAAAGGCCCTGAGTAGATGTAAGCAACGAGGAAACTACAGCAGCAGGAACAAAAATTCTAATGGAACCTACAGTGTCACACAATCTTACATTAAACTAGGAGCCCCAATTTCCCTTACTCCTGTGTTACAAAAATCAATGGCAAAAGCTCATTTAATCTTCCTTTAGCACTTGACCCTCACAGTCAGTTTGGTACCATTATCAGATTGCTCCTGTAGTTCTAACTGTACTGCTCTGCACTGCAAATCTTGATATTTGACTCTTCCTGTTTACTTTTACAAAATAATTCATTCACAGGTAGAATTTTTTAAAAGTTTTCTAGCTTCTTAAGATATATCCAAGAGCATACAAGTATAGCACATTTTAAAAAAAGCCAAAAGCAGGCAGGATAGCTTTGCTTGTGCAACTATTACCATGGCTGTCTGATATAAATGCACCCACCTGCACTGCACTCTGGGCACAGAAACACCATTAATTTCCCTCATCAGCCCTTCCTCCTTTGTGCTCTGACTATACTGAGTAGCACCTGTTACTTACAGATAGATTTCCAGAATACACGCATTCATATAGCCAACCTATAATTAAAAAGGTTTCTGTACAAAGAATTTTACAAACCTCTTCCAAACTGAGCCCTTGTTACTTAAAACTTAAGGGAGTTTTAGTATCCCCGATGTTCACATATGAAATGCAGGTAGTACCTGCATTTATTAACATTTCTTTTGTACACACACTGTATCCCCTAATAGATGTGAGGATAAAGGCATATGTTAATACATAGGGTAGGAACAACAAGTAGTTAATACATGGGAAAATACACGTAAGTGCAACGAAAGAAACAATTCATGGAAAGCATTAAGTAATGCAGAAATTGGGCAAGGAGCAGAAAACAAAGGAGGAAAGATCAGAACTATCATACCATATATTACGACATCAATTTAAGATCTCAGACAGCTTGAACTCTGAAATTTCATAGTTCCTGTGTATTTCACTTTGTAGTTTCAATAGGTGATTAACTGGGATATTTATTAGCTTGCTTTTAAGTCACTGTGAGGCACATAATAAATTCTATGAAACTACTACACAGGAAATATACTACATAGGAAACTGAAAGTCTTTTAGCAAGCATTTTCTTACATTTCACCTGAACACTGAGAGAACACATCCTGCACAATTGGCACAATTTCAATATTTTTCACAGGGACCAGGAATACTCTGCTCTTTATTATTAAGTCCCACTGCATCATTTGGAATTGACACTTCTGAAAACAGACTTTTCTCTATCCTAAGAGAACCAGTAGCAATGAAACAGCATGAATACAAGGTCATAAGCACAAGGTACAGATTTGAATATATTATTTAGTGAACTGTCATTAAATATGCATCATTAAACAAAATCTTTGGCAAAAAGATAACCTGACATTTTCCCTCACTATTCTTCTGGATTCAGCCTAAGTTCCTATAAGACATTTAAAACTTATATGCTACTGTCCAGAGATGCACTTAGCAAGAAAAGAGGAACAACATAGCAAGTTCATAAAATGTCTTTATACCAACAGAAAGACATTTTTGGTATTCCACAAGTAACCATGATAATGGAATCATTCAGCACTTCAATTCCAAGCAGAGATCGGACAGACATTTCCAGTAGAATGGGAAAATACAGAGTGAATAATATTTTAACACAGCTAAATTTCGTATTAAAAAGATACACATCATTGTAAACCTAGTGCTTTGTATATCACCAAAGGCAGAAAGTTACAATGTGTTTGTTTACACATACTTCAGCAAGGAAGACCTTAATGTTCCGGAACATTTTTCTCCATGAAAGTCCAGAGTAAAGCCAAGCAACTCATGTAAACAGCAGATCTTAATGCCCCATTTGTTAGAACTCTGCTGACTTTTGTTTGCAAAGCAGTGCTTGTGACTACAGTATGTTGCTTACATTCTTTTATGCTATAGCATTTAAACTCAGATGCGTTTGAGGAAAATACAGAGTGAGGATGAAAGGATTTGCTGCAAGAATCTCTTGTTCTGTACATGTATGAATGGCAGAGGCAAGTTGTCAAAGCAGTTTGGACAGAAGGTGTGAAATTGGTGAGGAGGCAAAGTCATTGACTAAGGCCAGGAAGTAAACACTATTAAGGACAGATGGAATTTCTTCAAAGCTTCAGGCCATGAGTATAGACAGAGTGAAGACCTGCAGGAAAGCTCACATTAAAACTGGCAGAAAAGGGCAGAGAAAAGGTGATTCTGCTGGAGGTGATTCTTGAACATAAAAACTGTTACTCAGCACAATGATTTTGTGAAGAAGAGCTGGAAGAGGATATTTTGACGCTGAAAAATTATCCAGCTTAAGCAGTTGCACTTGTAACCTGGATATTATGAAGATTTTGAAATTCAAATACTATGTAAAGAGATGAAAGCCTGAAGTCAACAATGCAACACACAGCTTCTAGGAAATCCAGACCAACTGATAGCACAACTGTCTCACACCTGTGATGGTTTCAAAAGTACTTTCTAAAAAACAAAAAAAAGAAAAAAAAAAAGAGCCTCTAAGAGAAGATTAAATACTAAGGAGAATAGCTACTACACAGTAATAAGCTGACAGGAGAAAAAAGGCGTCATGAAATTGACAACTGCATCCTACATAATTCCACAGCACAATATAATCCTGGTTTTGTTGTGCTCCCAGGGGTTACCTCCAAATGTACATATTCTGAAATTTATAGATATGCTATGAAATGCATTCTTTTCAAGAATTCAAAGCTGCCAGCCCTTTTCACTGGGAAAGAAAGAAGAATTGCATTATCTTAATTATTAAGAGTTAACATTTATTATCATTTTCATACTTCATCAGCATCAAAAAATTTCATAAACATTTTTCTGCACAGGTGCAGATCTAACCACTAACTGGGCATCCATGATAATTTATGCCTTTAAGTCTTCAACCCTCATAGGTCACAATAACTGGATTAAAGCTTTGCTTCTAAAAATGAAGATTTTATTTGTTTCCCACTTTTAAAACAAAACAAGTGCGAATGCAGATAGCTAACAAAAAGCATGCTGCTTAGGTACCTACAAGATTGCTTTCCTTCTTCCATTCTTTTGTTCACTCATCCTCTCACCACGTCCCTAATGCTTACAGAGGATCTGCATAGCTGTGGCATGGCACCACTGCTTGTGGGTCCCAATGAACACCCAGCCAGAATAGTGGGCTGACTAGTGAGTAGGAGGGATAACACATGAAGGTTTGTGAGGATTCTGAGCTCTAAAACGAAGGACAGAAGGAAGGGCAAAAGCTTTCCTGTGTGCTGCTTGCTATATCATGAAGATAAAGTTGTCTGTCCCCTCTGCTCTATTTGTGTCCTGGATCAGTCTCTCTCTTTAGGGAGGCCAGCAAGATCCTCTGGTGTAGGCTGATCCCTTCACATTTTAAGGCTTGCAGTGACTGTTAGAAAAAGCTTGTGAAGCAGATTTAAAAAAATTATCCAAAAATCTCGTAGTCTGGCACTTACCTTCCTATTGTAGTGCATAGACAACAGGACAGAAAGAGCATCTGAGGCTACAGATGCAGACACAGCTTTAAGAGATTTGTTTAACACCCAGAGCAGCAAGATAGCTAACTCATCAGAAGAGCTGAGAAGGTGTTGGGCAAGCACATATGCTCTGTCCTTTCAAATAGACATTCAGTATTCTTTTTGATTTCCCACCATGCTGCCAGCAGTTGCATTTTCTCAGGCTGTGCATGGCTCAGAGAACTCAAGGAAGCTATTTTATCCAGTCTCTTTCCTGAAAGGGCCAATGCCTTAAAGGCATAATTAAGTCCTAAGCACATAATATTTAGTGACATTTAGTGAAGCATGTCATCTTTGGCAAACTGCCATAGTAGAGGAAACAGCAAGCAGACAATCATATTTGCATTGTTCTTTCAGTTATTTTGTAATTTTTTGTAATTGTATTGTCAGCAAATGCAGAATAAAGTATTGGATGAAATACACCAGTTAACAGACTGAACTAATTATACTGATGCATTGAACAGCACTAATATATTTTGTAACAAGCACTGTTTGGTGACAAAAATAATCTCTTTAATCTACACAAAATTCTTTATTTCCACTACATTTGTGTGGTTTGAACTGCTTACAAGCACACAGCCTGACAAACGAAGCACTTATCACAGATTCAGAGCAGCACTGCAGCACCCAACTCAGCTCTCTCCCTCACCCGGCTGCACTCCCCTCCACAAATTCACTCCTCACTGATTCTTAAAGCAGCAGGATGCAGGAGCCAAACCAGACAAAGCTGAAGTGTGAACACCTTTGCTCCCATGTTACATCACAGTAGTCACAAGAAACATCATTTTATCCTGTCAGAGCCATGATTCAAGGCAGGCAGAAAAACCAATGGATTCTGGCCAACCCAAGCAAGAATGAGAAGTCTTTTGTCATCCTTCATAGCAGTATGCAGAGTTCAGAGGTCTTGTAGCAATTATTCTAATTATTATCTAACATACGGAAGGAACAACTCAAAAGCAAGAGCTGGGGAAAACTGGAGAACGAAAAACCCTTCTCTTTCAGCCTAGAGGCTGACGTTCATGCATTGGATAGCTCCCATAAAATTCCTCTCTGAAGTCCTACCTCTAGGAGTACAGAGCTCCTCCTGTAACCGCAAGCCAGCTGTTGTCATGATTCCTTTAGTACAATGACCCAGCAGTTCCCACACCCTCAATGAACAGCACACACAGAATTTACAACTCTAGCTTCTTTGATGTGCCCCATGAAACTCAGTGGTTGGCCAAACCAGCCTCTCTAGACCCCACCACCAGAATTCCCATTTGTTTTACCACATGTTTCACTGACACAGGGGAGAAGCTGTCCCTCAAAAGTAACCCACCCAGATGCTCTCAACTCCCAGCCCATTGTTGATGCCTTTACTTTGGCACATTGCAATGAAGGCCTGGAGTCTCTTCCAATCTCTTCCCTCTCTACTTTCTGGGATTTTTGACTTCTGAAATTCCTCTATAAAGACCTTATCTAAATTTTTGTTAGTGCACCATCAATTTTATTCCTTATTTAAGTTGCAACATCTCTAGAGCAACAGCTGTTTCTGTGGGTTTCTTTATTAGCAGCATAATAAGCTTCAGCTTGCTGGATCGTGAGGCATTATTATTTATTTTTTTTAACACAGTAGTAAAGCTACCATCAAATGTCATTTTGTTATAAACTGTTAATAATCAGGATTTTATTCTCACTGTTCAAAAGAATTAGATTACAATTCCTGTTTTTTACATACAACCTTTGTATAATCAAGATGTTATAATCACAATATAATTGTATAATCAATAGATATCAAGATGTTATAATCACAATACAATCAAGAGAATTAGGCAAAGTAAACAATGATCACAAAAGAGAATAAGTGGAAGAGCTTACCCTTCGGCTGAGCTCTCCAGAAGACACCAAGAGAGGTGATCTCCAGAAGAGATCCTTCCCCTCTGGCAGACAGCTCTTAAATAGGTCTAGGAGGGGTGCAGCCAGTCTCCACCCCTTCCGGCAGCACAGGTGAATTGCCTTCACCTGTGCTCCTCTGGCTGACTCATGGCTCACCTCAGGTGATTAATCAGAGGTTCAGGCCATGACTCAGCAGTTCCCATACAACCTTCAAACCACTATCTCATCCCAAAGATAACAATTTATCACCTTATCTTGTCCAGTATAGAGGAGATGCTGCCAATTTTTTTTTTTTTTAATCAGAAATACTTCACGCAGTGAATTAGACACTGATTTCTGTGGTTTTGATTCCCATTTAATAGATTTAGATCAAACCATTTGGTATTAATTTCCTTTTTTTTTTTTTTAAATGTAGTTTGTCACAGTTGATGTTTACCTCCCTGAACTCTTAACTTCAGAGTTCATCACAAATGGCAAAGTAAGTGATACTGAAAACATTGCTTCACTATTTTGATGGTTCGGTATATAATCATACTTTCATTTCACCTTTGCCTGTAGTGCTGCACAATTATCTCTGTAGTATTTACTAAGCTTTGTTCTAACCTATTGCTCACATACCTTATTTTCTTCCTCTCTGATGCAATCCAGGACATAAAAGGTCAGCTGTGCATATTATATTGCAAGGTTTCTGGTATTTCCTTCCTTTGAAGATGTAGGTTAAAAGAAAAATAACGTTAGCCACAATGACTGTTCAAATTCAGAACTCTTCATTTACTTTCCTTTGGTTCAAATGGTCTGCAAGACTGAAAAGAGCTGTCAGCTCCATTAAAGCGCAAAATCATTTAAAGCAAAAGATAGGCAGAGCATTTTGTAAGTACCATGAAACAAAACTGATACCTTCTGTGGCACATTGCTACCAGCAGTATTCCCTTGACACAAAAAACCTTTCATCTCCACCTAACATCCAAACACAGTGCAAGCAGTAATATATTTTTTTCCCCGTTATTCATTGAAGTCTGAGTAGGACTATGCGCTTACATGACAATCTAACAGTAATAGTTCTTTGAATTTTACTTTTAAAAGGGGAGGGGACAACAAAGCAGTCGGGATGCAAGTTTTCTGAAGAGTGGGAAATGTACAGAAGCATTAAGACAAAAAGTTTTTCAACTTCTTCCATTGTTCTCTCCAGAACCAATAATTTGATTATGGAGTAACCTCCTATTTTAATGCTTCATCAATGTTTAGGGCATTTATGTCTTGCTCTAATTTTAATCAGTTTTATAGGGTAACTCAAAATATCTGAATTTTAGCCAATTTACACGAACCCACTCTATAAAACTCGATTCATTACTCAACTTGTTTGGAATGCAACTATTTTTTCTTTTTTCCCTCTTCTCAGCTTTAAGCAGCTTTCTTCAGCACCACCCACAACTGCAAACACTCCACTAAGCTGCCCTATGCAGAGACAATATTCCTACCTCTTCTGGGACACAGTAGCAAAGCCAGTTAAGAGATGCACATAAAACAAAGTTGAAAACACATTCCTTGAATAAGCACTTTCTAGTTTGCCTTACTCTGTACCTTATAAAACACAGGCACACCATTTAACTGCAACTGTTTGGAGGCAGGAAACTTAAAGATATTCCAGACAAACACTATGTGTCCTGGACCTGAGCTTCATAGAAGTGCATATAAAGCAAAGGTGCGGAATTGAATACCTCCAGGTGGAAAAAAATTATACCCATTGACATTTATTGATGCTTGTTGAATGTTTCTAGAGACTAACAATGGATGCAAGCACAGTGAGGTTGTGGCTCCCATGCACAACTAATGGTGTCCACTATATTGAAGAACAGTGCTTTGTAGCTGCGAGTCTGCTCTATTGCGTTATTGTGGTCTTTATATCTGTTGCTGTTTCCACAGAAGTAAATAAGGAGGTATTACATTCAGGCATCCAAAGTATTTTTAAGAAACAGCTATTAGCACTGTGACTGGTGTTTTAATGTTTTACCAGATAATATTTTCAGCCTGCTGGTTATATTATTTCTGAAAATTGACTTGTGAACTGAAAAATCTCTCAGCTAGAAGTCTACTTTAAAGAACTTCTTTATTTTGCTTGTATAGTATTCTTATGGGTATAAAATGGAATCAACCTTTATCTGATTTCCAAGGCAGTGAAGGGGAATGGCACCCAGGAGGATTCTCTCTCACTGCTTAGAAGATAAATCTGAGCGCAGATCTTTGTCACAGTCAAGCTGTAGGCTTTCCTCATGAAATGCTGCTAAGATCAGTATGGAGTGGAGGAAATGGGACAACACTATTGAAAACCAGGATATATGTTCAACACAATTGGAGTGAAAGAACACAGTGCTGGATCTGTGCTAGAGTTTTAACTATTTATTAATTCTTATAAGCACAGGAAAGAAAACTCATTTTCTTTGAATATGTGAATGTTGTAGATGTTGCCAATAGCAGTTTAGTTGAAACAGCTGTGTGTGACAGTGCAATGATATTTGAATGGTGACATTAGTATAACCAAATGCATAGCAATAAAAACAAAAAGAACATGCACTGAAACAGCCCAGAGGACTGACTAGTTTGCTAAAACACTTAAATAAAAGTTCTGAGTGTAAAAACCTCCACCATAGTTCAATTACCTCTTCATTTCCCAACAGTGAGTGTTGAATGCTTTAAATCAGCAGCCTACATTCTACTTACTCAGAAAAAGTCAAATGGGGATACTTCTGGAAAACTGACAAAAAGTCAGGTGAGGTTATTTTACAGTTTATCCACTCCTTGGGTAGTTTTTTTATGAGAACCAGGAAAGGAGATAATATGCTGCACGTAAATCAAAGCTGAAATCTCACCTCTGGTCAGTCTAATTGTTTTGTGTTTCCCCTAAGATTAGACCTCATTTTCATAGCTTGAATTACTTGCTGCATCTGAGTGTTCAGCCTACATTCCAAAACCGTAACTTGCTTTACAAGGATATTATTTCACAGCAATGCTGATTTCATCACACACAAAGGCACTGAAGACAGCTAAGCACATTAGAGGTATGAGGGCTGACAATGTGCAGAAGTTCCTCAATGCACACAATTAAAAAGGGGCCACTGGATGGCTGAATTGAAAGATTTAACATGTATTCAAACAAGAAAAAAAAGTATATTTAGTATTTTTTTTCCTTGGATATTTAGCACAGCTGGTGAGACATTGGCTAGAAGCCTAAGGTAAGCTGTGGCTGTGTAACAAGTGGCTGCTTACTGAAGCAAGCAAGCATGGATGATCCAGCACATCTTAGTTCCTTAGAGATAGTTCTCTTCTTTAAGGAGGATTACAAAGATAGTATTTTTCTCAGGTTGCTCTATAGTACTAGACATTGCCCAACTAATGAAAGATCTTTGGAAATCATAGAATCACCAAGGTTGGAAAAGACCTAAAAGATCATCCAATCCAACCGTTCACCTATTCCCAATAGCTCCCACTAAACCATGTCCCTCAGCACAACATCCAGCCTTTCCTTGAACACCCCCAGTCTCGGTGACTCCACCACCTCCCTGGGCAGTCCATTCCAGTGCCTGATCACCCTTTCTGAAAAGTAATACTTCCTCATGTCCAGCCTGAATCTCCCCGCTGTAGCTTGAAGCCATTCCCTCTGGTCCTATCACTAATGACACGAGAGAAGAGGCCGACCCCCAGCTCACTACAATCTCCCTTCAGGAAGTTATAGAGAGCAATGAGGTCTCCCCTGAGCCTCCTCTTCTCCAGGCTGAACATTCCCAGCTCCTTCAGCCTCTCCTCATATGGCCTGTGTTCCAGACCCCTCACCAGCTTTGTTGCCCTCCTTTGAACACGTTCCAGGGCCTCAATATCTTTCTTGCAGTGAGGGGCCCAAAACCGGACACAGTACTCCAGGTGCGGCCTCACTAGTGCTGAATATAGGGGAACAGTCACCTCTCTGCTCCTGGTTGCAACACTGTTTTTGATGCAAGCCAGGATGCCATTGGCCTTCTTGGCCACCTGGGCACACTGTCGGCTCATGTTCAGCCGAGCATCAATCAATACCCCCAGGTCCGTTTCCTCTACACAGTCCTCCAGCCACACCGCCCCAAGCCTGTAGCGTCTCCTGGGGTTGTTGTAGCCGAAGTGCAGGACCCGGCATTTGGCCTTGTTGAACCTCATCCCAAATCATCAACATCCCATCATCAAATGACAATAAGACAAGAGAGATGAAACCCTTGGCCTTCAGCTTAAACTCACTGACGGTGACTGAAGTCCCTTAACTGGCAACACCTGCCTTGAAGGTAAAGTCACTTGCAGTTAAATTAGTATAGCAATAAGTGCTCTAAGAAGTTATATTCATTTTATTACCAGAAATTGTCTCAATGCCCAGATTCCCACTTCAGTGGAAAGGAAGAATTTATATAAAACTTTAGAAATTCATACTCCAGGGTCAACTAGTGTTTTCATTCTGATAATTTGGAGGTGTACAGAAGAAATCAGAAAAATACCAATTATAACAGGAATGAGTTGGAGATGTGTCACGGAGTTGACCAGATCAATCTATGTCCGTGACAGGGGCGACAGGCCTCTGCCCTCCCCCCCCACCCCAGTCCCACAAAAAAAATGGGAAGGAAGGAAGGGAGGAAAAGAGCAGCGGCAACAATCTATGGAGGAAAACTTATTTTACTATAATATCGGAATACAAAATAACACAATATATACAATTTAATTGAAATTGAGATTAATAAATCAGACAAGATGAGAGAGAGAGAGTTCCCGGGACCGATTCAAACCTGAAAAGCTTGGAATGGCCAGGAAAGCACCCTCCAGCACCCACTGCCAGGCAGCAAGAGAGCGCCCCCCCCCCACCCGGAAGGCCCAGATCCCGTGACTTCTGTAATGTACAGGGATAGGTACTTGGAATTGGGGCAGTGACACTTTAATGCCCTGTATACTACATGATGTTTTGATGTGGAATACTGAAATCCAAAAACAAAAAAAAAAAAAACAAAATCATAGAACCATGACATTCCACCCCTTATTCTACATCGTTACATCATGCTTAAAATATATATACATATATACAAACAAACAAAAAATGATTAAAATGCACACATGGCTATATATATATATATGTACATAGAATTAGTAACTGCACTCCCCCGGCATCAAGTTTCCTTGTGGTACACACTGAACATCCCCATTCTTCTGCATTACCCACCAAGTGGATCCTGGTCCCTGGGCAAAAACTGTACCACGGAGAGGTTTGCCCTTTCCAGAAGCTGGAAGAACCCAAACTGCCTTTCCTAACATGTTCTTTACATGTACAACAGGGACTTTATCTCCCTCTACGGTATGTAGGGAACTGGATTGGTTAGGACCATCACGATTGATAGATCCTCTGGTATTGACTAACCAGGTGGCTTCTGCCAAATATTTCTCCCAGTGCTTAAATGCTCCGCCACCCAGTGCTTTTAGCATCGTTTTTAACAATCCATTGTATCGTTCAATTTTACCAGAGGCTGGAGCATGATAGGGAATATGGTAAATCCACTCAATGCCATGATCTCTGGCCCAAGTATTTATAAGAGAATTTTTGAAATGAGTCCCGTTATCTGACTCAATTCTTTCCGGGGTGCCATGTCGCCACAGGACTTGTTTCTCCAGACCCAGTATGGTGTTTCGGGCGGTAGCATGGGGTACTGCATATGTTTCGAGCCACCCAGTGGTTGCCTCCACCATAGTAAGCACATAATGCTTACCATTGCGAGATCGTGGCAAGGTGATATAATCAATCTGCCATGCCTCCCCATATTTGTACTTTTGCCATCGCCCTTCCTCCCAGAGAGGTTTCATCCTCTTGGCTTGTTTGATGATGGCACATGTTTCACAGTTATGAATAACCTGTGCAATGGCATCCATAGTTAAGTCCACCCCTCGGTCTCTAGCCCATTTGTATGTTGCATCTCTCCCTTGATGACCTGAGGTCTCATGGGCCCACCGAGCCAGAAATAATTCACCCTTGTTCTGCCAGTCCAGGTCTATTTGAGCCACCTCAATTCTGGCAGCTCGGTCTACCTGATGGTTATTTTGCTGTTCTTCAGTAGCCCAACTTTTGGGCACATGAGCATCTACATGACGCACCTTTACAACTATAGTCTTTGTTCGGGCAGCAATGTCTTTCCACAGTTCAGCAGCCCAAATAGGTTTACCCCTTCTTTGCCAGTTATTTTGCTCCCACTGCTGTAACCACCCCCATAAGGCATTTGCTACCATCCACGAGTCAGTGTAAAGATAGAGCATTGGCCACCTCTCCCGTTCAGCAACATCTAAGGCCAGTTGGACAGCCTTTACCTCTGCAAATTGGCTTGATTCTCCTTTCCCTTCAGTGGCCTCTGCAACTTGTCGTGTGGGGCTCCACACAGCAGATTTCCATCTGCGATGCTTTCCCACAATACGACACGATCCATCTGTGAACAGGGCATATTTCTTTTCATTCTCTGGTAGTTCATTGTATGGTGGGGCTTCTTTAGCACGTGATACTTCTTCTCCTGCTGGTGTTCCAAACTTTTTACCTTCAGGCCAGTCCATGATGACCTCTAGGATTCCTGGACGGCTGAGGTTTCCCATCCGTGCTCGTTGTGTAATCAGTGCAATCCACTTACTCCAAGTGGCATCAGTAGCATGATGGGTGGAGGGAACCTTTCCTTTAAACATCCAGTTCAGCACTGGCAGTCGAGGTGCCAGAAGGAGCTGTGTTTCAGTACCGACTACTTCGGAAGCAGCCCGAACCCCCTCATATGCAGCTAAGATCTCCTTTTCAGTTGGAGTGTAGCGCTCTTCAGACCCTCTGTACGCCCGACTCCAGAATCCCAGGGGTCGGCCTCGTGTCTCTCCTGAGGCTCTTTGCCACAAACTCCAAGTGGGACCGTTCTCTCCAGCAGCAGTATAGAGGATGTTCTTTATACCCTGTCCCGTCCGTACTGGCCCTAGGGCCACAGCACGGGCTATCTCCTGTTTAATCTGTTCAAAAGCCTGCTGCTGCTCAGGGCCCCATGTAAACTCATTTCTCATTCGCGTCACATAATAAAGGGGGCTTACAATGAGGCTGTAGTTTGGAACATGCATTCTCCAAAAGCCCACTGCACCCAGAAAAGATTGTGTCTCTCTTTTGCTAGTGGGTGGAGACAGAGCAGTGATTTTGTCGATCACATCTGTTGGGATGTGACGACGGCCATCTTGCCACTTTATACCTAGGAACTGAATCTCCTGGGCAGGTCCTTTCACTTTGCTTCGCTTAACAGCAAAACCAGCACTCAGAAGAATTTGGATCATTCGCTCTCCTTTTGTAAAGACTTCTTCTGCTGTATCGCCCCACACAATGATGTCATCAATGTACTGCAGGTGCTCAGGAGCACTGCCCTGTTCCAATACAGTTTGGATCAACCCATGGCAAATGGTCGGGCTGTGTTTCCACCCCTGGGGCAAACGGTTCCAGGTATACTGAATGCCCCTCCATGTGAAAGCAAACTGTGGCTTACATTCTTTGGCCAAAGGAATGGAAAAGAAGGCATTAGCAATGTCAATGGTGGCATACCATTTGGCCGCTTTTGACTCCAGTTCATACTGGAGTTCTAACATGTCCGGCACAGCAGCACTCAGTGGGGGTGTGACTTCATTCAGGCCACGGTAGTCCACCGTCAGCCTCCATTCTCCACTGGCTTTACGCACTGGCCATATGGGGCTGTTAAAAGGCGAGTGAGTTTTGCTGATCACTCCCTGGCTCTCTAGTTGACGAATCAACTTATGAATGGGGAGCAAGGAATCCCTGTTGGTGCGGTACTGCCGCCTGTGCACCGTTTTTGTAGCAATCGGTACGTGTTGCTCTTTTACTCGCAGCAGCCCCACAACAGATGGATCTTCTGACAGGCCAGGCAAAACAGACAGCTGCTTAATGTTGTCTATGTCCACAGCAGCTATTCCAAAGGCCCATCGATACCCCTTAGGATCCTTGAAATGCCCCCTTCTGAGATAATCAATACCTAGTATACATGGAGCCCCTGGGCCCGTCACAATAGGATGTTTTTGCCAGTCCTTACCAGTGAGGCTTATCTCAGCCTCCAACACAGTCAATTCTTGAGAGCCCCCCGTCACTCCAGAAATATGGATTGATTCTGTCCCTTGGTGACTCGAGGGCATCAGAGTGCACTGTGCACCAGTGTCCACCAGTGCCTTATATTTCAGTGGTTCTGATGTGCCAGGCCATCGAATCCACACAGTCCAATATACTCTGTTATCCCTTTCCCCCTCCTGACTGAGGGCAGGGCCCCTCTATTCATTACCTGTGGTAACTGGAGCAACTGCACTGGTGGTTGATCTGCTTTGTAATTCTTTCACCCGGGCTCGTAGTACAGGAGTAGGTTGACCGTGCCACTTCCCCATGTCTTCTCCATGGTCACGTAGGTAATACCATAAGGCAATTCGCGGTGTATTACCCCTTACTTGAGCCGGAGAGCGTTTGCTTCTGACAGCTGAGATCTTTGATGGTGCACGTGAGAAGGAAGGTTCATCGTCTTTAGTTAGGTGGGCTCGCATCATCTCCTTCATCTCCTTGATCTCCCTCATTAGACTCTTTTGATTATCCTGGTCTTCATCAAGCGTCTCTGATACTGCTACAGGTTTGTCACGGTTAATCAGTTGAGACATTTGCTGCCGCGTTTCATTCAGTTGGTCCGTCACTTTTGAGATAGCAGCTACAGCAGCATGAATGGGGGATAGCAACTGTTGATAGTTTTGGAGCGTAAGAATTAATTCATAAATTAAGGGCGTTCTCTGTTGTTCGTTGTATCTGTCACACGCTGACATTAGTGTAGAGGCATATTTGTCCGGCGCTGTTGTCACGAGTTTCTGCCATATCTCAGGCGTTGTCCTCACTCTTTCAGGGTCGCGGTTTTGTTGTGGTAGGTTAGGAACAAAGTTAGGGTCATACAACATTTCCACCACGCCTATTTCCCTCAAATACTGGATACCCTTTTCAACTGTATCCCATTTTTTCATCGCAATCTTCAAACCGTTTTTGAAGGGATACTTTTCCTTCACGGCTGTTAACACTCGTTCCCAGAGGGAGGCAGTGTCATCCGAACACCGACTAATTCCTCTATCAATAGCTGGATCTCTGGCAATGGCACCTAGCTGGCGAGCTTCATTACCATCCAGAGATAAGCTATGGGCCCCACTGTCCCAACAGCGAACCAACCAGGAAACAAGACTTTCATTCGGGTGCCGTGTAAACTCCTTTCTTGAACCTTGGATTTCAGTCATCTTTAGAGGCCGGCGAGTAGTAATAGAGATTTCCTCTTCATCACTCTCTTCTGCATGTCTCTTAGTTTTCCCTTTTGCCTTTCGCAATGGTGGTGGTTCTGAGGAGGGCCCCTCGCCTGGATCTTCCTCTGCCTCCTCCTCCTCCTCTTCTCTTTTTCGTTCAAGACGCGAAGATACTCGTTTCCATTTCTTGCCCTCCACAGGAGCAACTGGTATTGTTACTGGTGTCTCCTGTGATCGATCAGATTTGACTTGGGGATTTTCCCCTTTGGCTTGAACCTCAGCTCGGAAACTCTCTCTCTCCAGAATGGTATTATATAGGGCACGGTAAGCACAAGCCAAACCCCAAATAAGTTGTACCTCCTTAGATTTATGTAAGCCGCATAGTCCCTGACTCAGATACTGGCTTAGTTTCTCAGGATCCCACAGGTGTTCAAGAGTAAAATCCCATGACACTGCGGGTCCCCACGCTTCTAAAACCTTTCCTAAACCTCTCCATATTCCCTGCCAGTCATCATTCTCTAGTTTTGGAGGAGACTCCTTCCCCTTATTACGAATGCATAGGAATATATTCAGGAAAATTGATGACATGCACACGCACACCAACATGAGTATTAATTCAGGATTCAAAAAACGTTTGACAAACCGAGAAGAAAACCCGGAGACTGGTCTGAACATCGTGTTGTTTGTAAAATTAGCTATTCCATTTGGGATGTAGCTGTTTGTGAAATTAGCCATTCCTTCTGGGATGTAGTTGTTTGTGAAATTAGCCATTCCTTCTGGGATGTAGATGTCAAAGTTCAAATCATACCACATTGCAAATAGGTAAAACATAGGTGTCTCCATCAGTGTCATTAGGTACCTATATATGGTTGCAATTCCACAACACATAATTATGAGCTGGATTATTGGCCAGTAGGTTGTGAATAACACCATTGCTTTTAATCCTTTACCCAGCACCCCCACAATAACGAGTGGGTTCATCAGTGGTGCCTGCTAAAAAGGGGTTAATGAATTGAAGCTAACAAGAGGAAGGGGAAAAAAAAGGCACTACACAGACGAAGTAGTGCTCAAAGTTTACAAATATCCCAGAACACTGGCAGTACACCTAATCTTTCAAGGTCAGGTTTTCCAGCACAGAAACCTGAACTACTGATAATGCTCCCTAACGAAGCTCTCTAAGAGCAGAGAGAAAAAGAGATTCTTTCTAAAAGCTAAAAAGTAGCGTTGCCCCACGTTGGGCGCCAAAAATCTGTCACGGAGTTGACCAGATCAATCTATGTCCGTGACAGGGGCGACAGGCCTCTGCCCTCCCCCCCCACCCCAGTCCCACAAAAAAAATGGGAAGGAAGGAAGGGAGGAAAAGAGCAGCGGCAACAATCTATGGAGGAAAACTTATTTTACTATAATATCGGAATACAAAATAACACAATATATACAATTTAATTGAAATTGAGATTAATAAATCAGACAAGATGAGAGAGAGAGAGTTCCCGGGACCGATTCAAACCTGAAAAGCTTGGAATGGCCAGGAAAGCACCCTCCAGCACCCACTGCCAGGCAGCAAGAGAGCGCCCCCCCCCCACCCGGAAGGCCCAGATCCCGTGACTTCTGTAATGTACAGGGATAGGTACTTGGAATTGGGGCAGTGACACTTTAATGCCCTGTATACTACATGATGTTTTGATGTGGAATACTGAAATCCAAAAACAAAAAAAAAAAAACAAAATCATAGAACCATGACAAGATGTTTACAGCTTCCTAAAGAATTTGTGCCCAAATATTCATCCCATTATAATTCTCAGACGCTAAAATGCATTTCAAGAAAATAAATTATTACAGTGCAGGAAATGAAAAAAAATCTTGAGTAGGCTGCTAATAAAGGAGGTAGGGGAAGGAATCAAAATATGTCACTAGCATTAACAAATTTGCAGAACAATGTCTTCTTTCCAAGGTTCAAGACCTTAATACATAAGACAAAGCACTTTTAGCATGAACCAGAAGAAAACTGTAAATGCCAGCATACTCAATCTGTGACCAAGCAACTCTATTCCTCCTAGCTAGAGCATTTTTTTTTTACTTCACAGTTAAGTAAACACTCCACAGAAGCATCAGGTGCAATGGAATAGAGAAAAATACTTAAGGAGTTATACATCCAGCAGCATTTAAGTTAGGTTTGCAACACCTGAAAGCAAATATGCCAGGTTAGGTGTTAATCGGTTTAGACGTTAATCAGTTTAGACACTGAAGAAAAAAATTTAAAGTACCTTTGATACTTTGATGTGTTTAAGACATCCTAAAAATTTGGCAAATCTACTCTAAAGTTTTGAAATAAACCAGTTACGTAGGTCACCCAGAAGTAACGCTTCCTATTTACTTCTGTGGAAACTACAACAGATAATAAGAGCACAATAACACCATTTGATAGAGCAAATTCTCAACTACAAAACAGTTTCTCAATGCCATCACCACTATTAGTTAGGCATTTTTGCCAGTGGTGAACAAGAGCCTGCACGCCGCATTCTTAATCCACATGGTGGGTGACCCACTGTTTTGCAGCTGTTATGACAGTTATCCATGCAGTTCTTTGTTTCACCAGCTCAAACAGATGGAAGTCAAAAGGTCCCAAATCCAGATTATAGAGTGGGTGTCATAGGACATTCCAGTCAAAAATGGGCAAAATGCTTCATGGTATTCATTCTGGCGTATGGCCTAGCTTTATTGGGTTGCAGGAGAAAGGTTGCCTTTTTCTCTGGCCTGATTCTAGAACTTGCTTAGAATAGCTTAGTCAGCACTGTGATGTAACGGAGTTAATGGTTTGTCTGATTTCAGGAAATCCAAAAGGATTGCTCCTTTCCTATCCCAACAGACAGTGCACACCACTTTACCTACTTTACCTTGAACATTTTCTTCATTGAGGAATTCATACGTTGTCACTTGATGGATTGACATCTCACTAATTTGAGATAATGAGCTGACTGAGATGTTCTTCACTTCATGGTGTGACAACTGTGCATGACCACTTGGAACATGGCTTGTCTTTCACATCTCTGAAATGTACCATACACCATCTCCACTGTTTGGTCTCCACAAAAATTTAGTAAGCACTGAGGAAAGTAATGAGTGACATTTTTTCTGCATGGAGGAATTAAATACACCTTTGCTTCATACTCACTTCCATGTCAAATGCCATTTTGTCATACTGCCCCTCTGCTGCCATCTGTCACACAGCAATAACATGTAATGGAGTATTGGTGGGAAGGTCCAATCTCTACTGCCATACTGATGGCCACCTCTGACACTGTGGGCCAACATAATAAAAAGCACTACTTCCCAAGCAGCTCTCCTACATATGCTCATATTCTGTCCATCAAGATGACAGATAACATCCAAAGTTTCATACAATTAAGCTATTTTTAAATTGTAAGCCACTAATCATTACTTGATTACCCATTACCATATAATGAAATTAAGAAAACAACACTGAGCATTTAATAAAACATAAAATAGATTAGCAATTAAATGCACAATTGTTCTATTGACTTCTTGAACCAGACTTAATGAACCAGAATGACAGACTGGGAGAGCTATTTCACAGTCTTAGAACACTATTCATCAATAACTGATGAAGAGACACTTAAGAGGATTTGGGGCACTCTAAAATTATTAGAATGAAGAAAAATATAGGTTCATTGAGGAAGTTCACATTATAATGATGTCAAGATACAGGATGTAGCGTATTCTTAAAAATCTACAGGTGTAAAGATGAACAGCATGGATCAATTAATGAACCGAGCGACGGGAGGTTTAGGGGCTCAGATTAGACAAATATCCTAAGAAAAACTAACAGTTTAGGAGTAATCAGATCCCAAAAGATAACATGGGTCAGATCTGTGGCAACTCATTCAGCAAAAGGTTGGACTTATTTGTTTGGTTGCTTTTTTTTTGGGGGGGGGGGGGGGGGAAGGGGGGAGGAGTGCAATTTATTTGTTTCAAATCCAACTGAAGTTGCCTGCTCCATGCCACAATTCAGCAGCATGGGGTGGACCAAACTGAGTACCAAAATTGTAATTACAAAGAGAGCATTCATGTTGCTTTAGCATCGCAACCCCCAAGGATCAGGAAATAAGGCAAGTGGCTCAGCATTACAGCTATTAGATAGCAATCCTTTATGGAGGTTCAGTTCCCTGGTCAAAACACAGCACCCTGTCAGACAAGCACATTAACTTATATAAATTAAGCTGTAACATGATTTCAGTTCACCAGATGGTGGTATTAGTTTAATGCTTACACAGTACCTCATGTTTCAGTGATGTTTATTATCTGCCCCAGTATATTTTCTTCAAGTGTTGGATACATCAGGAATCAGAACTGCACTATTTCTTTCTCCTTTAGTTTCTTTTGATGAAAATCATTTTCTAAAGTCTGCTGCAGATAGCATACTATTTCTGTATGAGATGGTCTATTTACACATTATACAACAACAACAAAAAACCCTTTCCACATTGTTATGTTTTATTTCAATACAGGCTTATAATTTGAGGTAATGCAAGAGGGAATTGAACTCCATTCTTTGGAAAAAATGGAAAAAGAAAAATATTTGAGAAAATACCAAAGCATGAAAAAGCCTCATCTACTCCCAAAGTTCCTAAATATGTCCTCTTAAGAAAACCATCCTGCCTCTTCTCACCCTCAAAATCACCACCCACAACCAAGGACTGATAAATATTAAGTGAGGAAAGCCATCTAAGTACAGAGCACAATTATGAAGGATTTCTTTCAGAAGAGGTACAAGTTTTCAGTCTATAATAGCAAGCCTTGATAATATTCAAATACAATACTCTGTTATCCAAGTAGACACTGAGTCCCAAAGCAGAGTACTTTGTGTTCCAGGTCTATTTCTTAGTTGCCCAACTGCATGGAGCTGCAAACTAAGCAGTAGCAGCATGAAATATCGTACAATAAAACTAGCAAGACTCATTTTGCATGTGAAGCAGAAAAAAAAAATACACTGATCACTGTGGAGAGCAGTCACACAGCAGAAAACAAAACACTATTTTCATACCCATTTCATATCACAAACATGTAACCATTCAGCAATCACTTGGCAAAAGCCAGACAAAGGCAGGCTTTGTGTTCTCTTGAAGAAAACACAGGGTAATTACACCAAGTTGCCCAAGACACTGCAGTATCTCGTAATGATTAGGCCTTTTGATAATGAATCATCACAGACAGTAGCACTAATCAGCCATAACCCCAAACTTAAAAGGTATTATTCATGCAATCCTTACATTTATTACTGTGTCTATGGATTGCCCACGTATTTTCCGCACCATCATTAAAGTGAAACTGTTATTTTACGCCTATTTACATACTAAGCCCATTAGGTCTTCTGACTGGATCTGGTTCACCATTAACTCTTAAATCTTACCAGATCTTCATCAAGGAAGAACATATGCAAATAATTTTAGAAATACAGGTCTTCAAGCTTTCAAAATCTGAGATCTGAACAATCCAGGGAGACACGAAGGCATTTTTCAAAAGACTAAGAGAAGGATTCTGTTCTAGTCTAGAAAGTACAAAGGCTGCATATATTAGATGTAATTTCTCTCATTACAGAAGGCAGCACAAATCTCGAAGTACGGATAACTACAGAGAATCAAAGAACTGAAGAAAAGGAATTTCTACTAACGTACTCGTACTCTGAAGAGCGACACTTTGTTTAAAGAGCAAAGCCACATTCCACACTCTCCAAATCTCAGTAGTGACATCAAAATTGTTCCAGGAATGGGAAAGCATCTCTATTTGCTGCTCTTACAAACTTCAAGAAAACCAAAATTCAAGCTGGTTAGTTTCAACTCGCTAAAGTCTCCTAAGTCTTTACATGAATAAAAGCAGTCATATGATTTTTCATGCATCTTTCAGTTGTGTAGTCTTGGGTACCCACAGGTAGCATAGAAACAGTAAGGATTTGAAGAGAATACTGAACAGCTGGCAGTTGTTAAAATCAGATAATCACTTCCCAGTTACCCTCTGGAACACAAGACCCAGTATACTTTTCCACTCCTAGGTCAGATTCATGAGGCAAACAGGTGTATGTAACATCCAGCTGTTCAGAGTGATGAGAAATGCAAAGCCTAGCAGTGCCACTTTTAGGGAGTCATGTTACAACAAATTCCTTCATTTTAAGGGTCCTTGCCCTTTTTCTCATCTGATCTTAATGAAGTTTGGCATGGGAGACTCTGAACACTCATTCAAGTTTCTACAAAGTAGAAAGATAATAGAAAACTGAGATTAATTGCTAGTGTTTGCAGTTTCACATTAATCTCTCAAATTACATTCTTCTAAAATGGGCATCCTACACAACACTTTTTGATCTAGATATCCATTCTAAAGAAACTATTTTGTTGTATGGTTTCTGATGTTCAAGATGGATTACAGTAGGCTGCAAATTATTAGGTGTCTGTCCTCGTTCTGTGCTCAAGTGTTTAAACACAAACAGATTTCCAAATTCTCGGATGAAATCAGATGAAATTCCCAGCCTTCTTTATTACACAGGATGGTTATACAGTATCTGAATTCATATGAATAAGGCATTTCTGAAATCTTAATAATTATGCCATCGTGTTCTAGGATTTTAAGGGCATTTCAGTGTTCCTGTTCAATTTGTGAAAGCTGACATGCACTTGTGTACTCACAAAGAGCAAAAGGGAACCATCAAACCCAAAAAAAGGCTTCACACTATTCAGTTCAGGCTGTCAGGACTAACTTAACCTGTCAGAGCCTGGGCAGCCACATGCCTGCTCACAGCCTGCTCTGCCTGCAGTTGGCAGGAGTCCCCAGCAAGCTACAGTACTGCATCCCACAGGATCCTGCCAACTACAATTAGTCATGAGTAGGGCACCTGGGAGATCACTACACAGGGCTGTACTCTTCCTTGCTACAGAGAACAGACCTCCTCAGAGCAGCTGAATTTTCCCTTCTGCTATACTGCTCTGCACCACCCCATGCTTCAAGTCACATTGACTTCATGCATTTTAATTCATCATTCACAATAAATAACGTCTATAGGAGGGGCACACTATGACAGGCATCTTTTTAATTCATGTGCACAGTCCTGCAGTACAGCAACACTTTCAGACTGAATCATGTTTTTATGTCCATGGACACGCACCATTGACTGCTCTCATAGTATTTCAGAAGTCCAATTTAACTCCAGGTTCTTTTTGCATTAGATGCAGCATCTACATTCTTATTCTGTTTCTAGACTTCTATTACTGTTAGTTCAGGAACTCTATTTTTATGTTACCCTGTTAATACACATGCAAAGTATATAGCAGGGATCACATTTTAACACTGTACAAGTCAGAGTGTTTGATAACAAACACTTCTTCCTTACAGTAATTGCTTAGATTCAGCTGAAGGAAAGAAAAGCATTTAAGAATAGAACAAGTATTAGCCACCTGAAAACAGAAGCAAAACTCAAGATGTGCAGTGCTAGGTATCTCTTCAGTCTCCTCTTAATTCCTGGCATTCAAAAAAAAAAAAAAAGAAAAACAACAAAATAGCCTGAAAAACTGAGTCTGACTTATACGCTAAGAAGCCCTTTCTCCCCAGTCCCTAACTGACATTTCCTGCTGAGCACGACAGCTTGTATTTTGAGAAACAAAGCAAAAGTAAAATTTACTGTGAGCTAACAAGCATGAGAAAGTATTTTTTGCTCTAGGACACATAACCTAAAAACTTACAAGGAAACAAGATACTCAAAAATAATTGTATCACTTTAAGAGGCAATCAGATAGCTTTAGGAGGGGCAGGAAGGGGGAATCTATTCACAATTTTTATGACTGAATGTTTTCAATAATTTTCTCCTAGAGGGCAATAATGGTTAATATCCCATTTTAAGCATCTTCTACACAACATCAATTTCTATTAGAAACATTGTGAAAGACTTGTTATTTCTAGTGCACATGTATTTATTCATGTATTAATGGGTAAACGGACAGTATTAGAAAATTTCTTATAGAAAGACCAGATTCACGTACTTAAATTGTTTTGTTCTGATTCTTGCCACTCTCAATTCCCCTTTGGAAGCTTTTTTTTTTTAATAAAAGAAACATGGAAATTGTTACGAATGTCTTACATCTATACTATACCTTGTTCTTGCAGCCTATCAGCAGCATTACCCCCCCCAAGATGAGCTACGTAGAGTTCCCAGATTAACACTATATGATTCCAGCTTAGGCTAATTTCTTCAGCATATGCAGTCAAGCTAAAGTGCTTTTTACATCTCTCAGAGGTGACAAGCAACTTACTCAGCATGTCCTATTGAAGAAGGCTAGTTCTTATCAATACCTTCCATTGAAAACCACCTCTCCAAGGGCTTTAAAATGTTTTCCTGCTGATCCATCCAGTTACGGTTGTGTGTTAGAAACCATTCAACAAGCTACAGAACTGCTAGGAGACTACGGCTTATGCCTTGCAGAAGAGACGTGCACAGGAACTCAGACAAAAAGTGGAAGCACAGGATGAAGATGCACCCACTGTCCTCGTACACCGAGAGGTTGGGTGTTCCCCCCATCCATATGCATGTCAGAGAAAATAGAAAGCCCTTTTTCTCACATTTTTTTTTTTCAATACAGGATACATTTTGTCAGAAGACCTATACTAGTTAGTGAATATAGAAATATAGGAATTACTCAGTGCTATGGACCACAGCTCACACAGCTTTTGATTGTCACTTACTTAAATAGTATCATTTTCTAGAAAGACATTGATCAAGCGTCATATGCCATTACTGCTGGGCTCAGAAGCATACCACCTTATCTATCATAGCCAAAATTACCAACAAAAATTTCAGGTCTGTATGCATTCTTACATAAAGAATACAAAACGCAGTTCTGCTCGAAAAAAATTCTTTGATTTAGAAATACCTTACAGAATGAGGTACAGCTCTCCAGATTTGTTACTTGACAACAATACCTTCTCTTCCCACCCTTCAAATAAATACAGCTGATACTGATGACAATAGGTAATGCTTACATAGGTTTGGAAAATAAGATTGTCTTTAAGTTCCACACATAGAGCCATCAACAAAATCAGCAATTTTATTTTATTCTTAAAAAGATCGGTTTTGCCCTCCTATTTCATCTACAAAATCCTGTTGGGAGTTCATACAGCCATAACCCACGCAACTTCAAAGCTTCCTTTATTTGCTAGCTTGTTTTCAAGACAGGTGGTTGAGCTACAGGCATGCAGCAGGACTAGAATACAGGGGCTCACCAGCTCCCATACACCCCATGAACCTCTTTTTAATGACCAGACACAGCAGAACAAAGCAAGAAATCACAGCATGTCTTAGGAAGTGCATTTAGTACCTCACAAATACTATTGTGCTTGCTCAGAATGCATTCAAATGAACTTTGTAGTGGCTCCAGTCCACACACTCTTCCTCTGAAGCATATAATATATTCAAATGCAAAAGGAAATGCAGCTCTGCACTATCATTTTAGTGTTATTGATTCTCTTATCAAATAATCATCATAATCTTTAAGTATCTACTCCAGAAGTAGATAGCCCCTGATAACTAACCAAAGCTTTTCTCATACTACAAAATCTTCGCAGATAAAGCTACCACAAATATTCAACTCTTCTGTGAGTAGTGGATCATAGAAAAAGGTAATCCCATGAATGAGTTAGTGTCACACGCTATAACTTTTTATTTTATCTTACTTTGGGAAAAATTATTTTGCATTGCAGAATCCTTCAGTATTGTACCTAACCAGAGTTTAAACAAACATGTAATTATTTGCTTGGTATATAGGAACTTGCATTTTCCATGATGGTAAAGAAAGGCACCAGCAGCACAAACATGTTCTGTTTGAACTGCATTTCAGACACCTTAGTTTTACAAGAGGCAGAACTTCTTGTAAAAGATGCACATCCTACCCATAAAAAACCTGTTTGCAGGCCATCATTGCAATGAACTGATAGCATGAATTAAGCTCCCAACACTTAAATTCACAGCAGTGCTTCATCCAGACAGCACTTCTACCACCACTCCCATTACAATCATAACTGTAGCTTTAGAAAAAAAAAAACCACCACAAATTGCTTTAAGCTCATATATTTTACAAGACACAAAAGGGCAATACAAGAGTACAGGAAAGAATTTTTTATAATTCAGTGGTCAATCAAAATGGGAGTATATACCACATGAATATATGTAATTCCTGTGTAGATTTGCCACAAGGTTAACTCTTAGCTTCTTCTAGTTGCCAGGGGAAGTATTTCAAACAATTACATATTTACAGAAAGCTAATGGGAAAGTTCAACACAAGTCCTTCTGTGTAAATTCAAGCTTTTCATTGCTTTCTAGAATCTTATATTACCACTATAGTCACTCAGAAAAGTCCCATAAATGTAATATTTTAGAATTCATACATTCCTCATCAGTGAGGGGAGTTCCTCTCCTGTTGTTCTTTTTTACTTTCTATTTCATTTCCTTATTTCTTTGACAATACCTGCCTTCCTATTTTTTTTTTTTTGTTTGTTTTGGTTTGGTTTTTTGTTTTTTTGTTTTTTTTTTTTTCCCTCCTTTTTTTCCTTTTTTGGGGGGTGGGGGAGGGAGCGGGGGATATGGGCTTGTTGAAAATTACTGTGCTTTTTACATTTTTTTTTTTTTTGCCATCAACTTCAACAGAAGACTAGAACCAATAATGCATGTTATGGCAAAAGCAGACTGCAAACTACCCGGCTAGTTCTTACTGCACTGCCAGGAAGGTGCAATCAGTAATGCTATTATCCTTACTTTCCACTGCAGAAAGAATTGTAACACTGAAGCTGAGTGACTTGCCAAGGACCTCTGAGGGAAGCAATGTTTGTACAAGAAAATAGACTGAGAAAATCTCTTGGCTCAAAGGGCAAAAAGATCTTATCTTTCCAGAGTAATGAAAAGCACGCTTCAGCTGAGAATACCCTTGTCAGATATTTAGGTAGAAAATCATGATGGGGAAAAGAATCAATAAAATATTTTCTAATCATTTTATGGGTACCAAAAAAGTACTAACATGGTTAAAACACTATAAGAAGTACTTTGTTCATTACCTCTGTGTGCTCATATTTGATCTATGGGGAACGTAGGGAATAAATCTATGCAAAAAAATGTGGCAGATTTTGAACATTTTAGAAACGTATGTGCCTTTTGTACATAAATTTTATTTGAGCCAATTTAGATACATCCCTGGTTATGAACAAAATAATATACATAATATACATCAGCACTACACATCACATGAACAGGAATTTTTATTGGGGTACCATCTATTCTCATCTCCAGGACTATACAGTTGAAAAATCTTATTTCTTCAGCTAGACTGGTGTTTCTCTCTAAAGCCAGTACACTTGAGCATGTGTTCTCATGCATGTTTAGTTAACCGTAACCTTAACTACATTTAATAAATGTTGCATGGTCACTCACTACCAGAAATGAACAGTTACAGCAACATGAAGAGTTTAACCTAGAAATTTTACTTGAGCAAATTAGTGCAGAATCAATATAGATGCAGGGTGGAGATGTAGAAAGTGAAACAAAAAGACCCCTCTTGTCAGGCCCAGCATTAAGACACATAAAAATCAAAGGAAGAAACAATATGTATTTTACACACAGGTGGGTGCAAGGAGAAATGGTTTTGTTTGAGTATAAAAGAAAAATGGATTTTGGTTATTTAAGTTTTGTGATCATTTCTAGAAACAGTCTTAGGAAAAGTCCAGAGGGTGCTAAAACAAAACTAAAAGATACAGAAATAATAATTACTCTACTTACCTCTAAAATGATTTCTTTTGCCCAAAGACAGATTAAATCATGTACCACCTTCTTTCAATTTATAAAATTCTCATCATCTGGGAGCCACACTCCAACTAGGAAGCAGCTGTAGGATTCTGAAGAGGCCATTAGACCAAGATTCAAACATCAAAAGTATGATGAACATTGGTCAGAGCTACTTAATCCAACCCATGTTAATGCTGCCTCCCCTACAAAGGAGCTGGACTACTACTACAGTGTACTCAAATCTATAAAGACACTTGAGTTAGTGGAGTAGTAAGGGAAATAGTCGGTTAAGTTTTACACTGAATGAATGCAACTCAAATTCAGTGAATGTTAAGTGGCAAATCCATCTTTTAGTGTCTGATTTTAACACTTCATTCTAACGATAACTTAACATCCCTAAACAGAATGCAGGGTACCACAAGAGCCAAAGAGATGGAATTCTCCCCCCGCCCCCCCCCCCCACACACACATTGTCAAGTGGAATTTGAAGTCCCAATTTAAATAGATGATACAGAAGTTAAGAATTGAGTGTATTCTGCCTGAAATTCTCTAAAGATGAGTTATTTGCAGCTGTGGTATAAACACTGGCAGCGTCAACACACTCAGCCTGCCAGAAAGGTGCTCTTTTACCCACACCTTCAGAGGCAGGCAGGCATTGCTAACTGCCATCAGGATGACTGTGCCCAGACTGGTCAGAGCTGCACCACTGTCACACACAGGCTTTGTGCAAATCTAAGCTCTCATTTCTTCAGGCAGGAGCTGCACTGTGGGGTATGAGAGGCTTCTTAAGTAAGACAGTCCTCCTGTAATTCATGTACATAAACTACGCTGCTGCTGAACAGCAAGATTTAGAGGCTTTAAATAAAGCAAAACAGCAAATTAACCATGTAATTAATATGACCCCATACAGACCTCTGATATAAATAAGCATAGAATCAATGAATCTGAAACAAAGATGACCAGAGAAAGTTGACTGTTTTTGTGTATAGATTTCACTATCAAGTGAAATTCATCCTTGGCACAGTGCACAACATGGCCCTCTTCCTCAGAAGAAAAAAAAATATCTTACTTTCACCTGAGGGTAAATTCCAATACAGAATTATTTCTTGTCTTTTATTTCAACAGCACAACAATTAATAGTCAGCAAGGACAAGGATGAAAGGATATAAAGAGCTGAGAGATATATGAAGTATATGAACCTTCAAAATAGTTTTTAAAACAGCATATCTGATTCCTTTGGGCAAGCTACAAAGAAGCTCACATTAGTGGCACCACCCCTCAGTTACATGGTGCACAGAGAGCTCAAGAAAGCAAGCACCGCTAGGCAAGTGCATTTGGGGTAATAGACTTCATTCTTACACTGTGAGAAAAGCTGAATGCCTGAACTGAAGTGAGGATCAAGAGGCAGAGAGGACCTTAAGGGTTAATTGTTACAATCAAGGGCAGTACTGATAGAAAGGACTCATTTCCAGAAAAAAATTAAAGAACATTTGTGTTAAAATAAACCAGCTGATATCTAAGTCCATTGCCCATCTCTTCACAGTTAGTATGAATGCATCACAAAGACCCATCTGGTGTCTCATAGGCTAGCTTACTTGCTATAAACATCTTCAATGATAAAGATTTTAAAAAATAAAGATCAAGTAATATCAAAATAATATAAGAAAAATGTATATCCTGAATATGGTGTAATATCTATATTGCATCATAAAACGAAAATCCTTCCCCCACTCCTTCCATCAGCAAGCTGCCAGTTAACTGCAGTCTTCCCAGCCAGCTATCCTGCTCTGCTTCTTGCAGCAGCATTTCAGAGAGAGCAGCTTTGCCCTGGGTGAAAGCATCCCTATCCCACTATGCAGGGCTGTATTTTCCCAGGCTGAGGGGTCACTGATCCAGTTGTAGGTTGGAAGGAATGCAACAGCAGTGTCATCTCGCTTGCAAAAACATGCTGCGAGCTCCAACTGCACTACCTTATTTTGCAACACCTCGGAGCACTTCTGGTGAGGTTTTGAGGAACTTGAAACTCATTAGAAGAAGGCAGCTCTAGGTTGCCTTCCTGTTGGGAATTTTTCCATGCTCTTTGCTGTTATTACACTGATAGTATTCAGCATTTAGCTTGCTCTGCCTTGTGCAGTTTCACATTGAGGTTATGCTCAAAGCTGTCTTCCAGGAGGCTGTGGGCTGCAAGTCCCAGGGTGGCTGCAGAGACCAGCTGCTTGCCAGGAACAGAAACCTTGGGAAGCCAAGTGAGAAATATAATTTAATACCTGCTCCTTTAGCAAGAATACTTTGATCCAAGACATGAGGCAGAAATTACAGAAATGCACTCACAAGAACACGGACAGGAGATTTTCAGCAATAATGAGCAACAATACTCATCAAAAGCTGGATAAAGACAACAAAAAGAAATGAACACTCACTCTGGGCACAGAAAAACACTACACTTGAACAAATTCCTAATGCCAGCCTTGCAGAAAAGTAAGAGAAAGGAGGCTTTCATATCAAAAGGCCATTGGGCTTCCCAGAGACATGACCTTCACAGAAACAGTGGTTTTGTCTGCCTCTCCATCTCCTGGACACATTAGAGCTAGGTGGGTCTCAGCAAATGCTACATCTTTTACACTTCTTGTGATGCTTTAAAGCTTGCTGCCATAGTACCTCTGAGTCATAAGATGCTGAGCAACAGAAGTTGCATCTAACCATCACTTCAGTTACAAATTTGGTATCTTCACCACCATCCTAAAAACAAGGAGAAAATCCCTATTCCTCTACAAGTCAGTAGTAAAACATGCACGTACCTCAAGGTCTGGAATGTAGCTTACAGCATGAGAAATACATCAGCCACTCAGAAATTTTAGTTCTCCAGGCAAGATATCACCACCACTGAAGACAGGATCATTATATGACTATGGAAAGAGAAAGTACTGTGTAGACAAAATCTCAAACTGAGAACAGCCAGAGGAATACTGATAGTGATGACTCCATAACTTTGGCTTCTGAAGGGCAGGAACAATTCTGTTCTTCCTCTTTTCGTTGTGGTGCCCAGCACTGGAGGAGCTAATCAGAAAGGGAGACATAATAATGGTATCTTAGGAAGACACTTAGCTTTCTCCAACTTGGTCCTGAACTTGTGTGGTGACAGCTTGCAGATGTTGAAGAAAAAAGGAACATGTAAAAAATCTACTAATTAATTGTGCAGCTATTGTCTGCAGCACCCTTCCTAAATTAGCTACAGACTACACCAATTACCAGATTTAGATTTTTAGAAAGTTCTTTTTTTTTTAGATTTTATATGCAAAGACTGTAAGACAACTGTGTGAATCCACCATCCACCCAGCAGCCAAGAAAACACAGTTGAGATTGCAGGACTATTTGAGCCCTGTTTGTCACAAGTTGGAAAATTTCTTCACAGCTATTGGTTACAGCTGAGAGCTGTGCTGGAACAGATTTACATGCTGACTTCAAATACACAGTAGTGCTATTTGACATCAAAGTTACATTTAAACACTTCATTCTGTTACCACTCTGTTCCATGACTTCCACGAGCACATCACTTAAAACAGCCAAAGCTAGCATGGCTTTAAATATGAAAGTTGATCAAAGGCAAAAACCCCAAACCAAAACTCCTAACAGAAGAGCCTTATAACGTAACCTTAAATGGCATGTAGCTTGGTCATCTCAGAACACAACTTCTGCTGTCTCACAATGGAGATAGTTTGGTCTAGAAGAATCCCATTAATTTTCCCCATTTGTCTACACAGAAAAGAGGCAGACTAATGTTCATCACAATAAAGCAGCTGAACTTTTTAAATACACACTTTGCCACTGGTCAAGAAAGAGGAAGAAGGGAAGGCAGCAAGGACTAGATGGAACACTTGATTTCAGCACTCAGATTTTTCACTTTTACAGCTAGGCTAATTTTTCCAGGAAGGGCCAAAATAAAATGACTTATCTCTACTCTGGGTTTTCTGCCACAATCTACAAATTAATCAAAAGAAACTTTACCATCCTTTTCAGGTGCTTTTCAGAGTGCACCTGAAAAATAGTATTAAGATATGCTCACTATGAAAGCCTACTAATTAACTTGCTCAGACTCTATCCATAAAATACCAAGATCTTAAGTTAAATGCTTGTCTTCAAAGGTAGTATTTATTAACTTCAGAAGTGTGCTTTTCAAGTTTTATATCTTATGAGATCACTTCTTGGTTTCCTCTGCTCCAGAGTACTCACAGCTCAGGCCAAATTCTGTTCTTACTTAAAACCTAGCTACCTTCCTTGATTTCAGGTGGGGGTACAATCCAGATCAAAACTGGCTCTACTCCCATGTTTCCTGAATAAAGAAGAAAAAGTGATCTCATTGGGGCATTAGAGATCCTCAGTAAGTGACTATTTTTCCTGCAGAACTTTCTGTGCCTTCAAGAAAACACCAGTGTCTATTAATTAAAATCACAACTCACATAAGCTAACAAAAATGGAACAATATCCCATTTCCTGTGAAGATGGCAGCAAACTCTAACAGTATGAACACCCTATTAGTTTCAAAGCAAGTGTTATTTAGTTTTTTCCCCGATGCTGAGGCAAATTGTTTTTAAGAAGCAGTGGACAGCCCCAGTTGCCTGAGTTTGTCTGCAGAACAGATACAGGGTATGACAACTGAGTAGATTTATCCCAGGCTTCATTTAATCTATATTCTTCTCCATTCAGACCTTGATCCTTCAGCCTTGGCCAGATTTGTATAAGGTTCCTTAGCATCAGTTTTAGCATCCTTTTCAAACAATATGCTTCTAAAAAAAAAAAAAAAAAAAAAAAAAAAAAAAAAAAAAAAAAAAAAAAAAAAAAAAAAAAAGCAGCAATAAACCACACCAAACCTCAGTGTGAAGTTAGGAAAAACAGGTGTAGAAAAATACACTTAGAAGGTAAAGCAAAAATGCTGCGCCCCATTTCATACTTCATGCTTAAAGCTTCCTGCTTAGCAACATTTCAGCATTGCTAAGTATTCTTCAAGCAGGCCTTATTTAGATAAACATAGTTACAGGAGTGGAAAAGTCTTGTCTACAAATAGAACGCTAGTGACAAAAAACTGAAGAGACATCTATATGACCTATGAACTGCGTATTGGAGAACTGTGCTCAACTCACACTGCATAGCACTGAAATTTAATTTGAAGTATATGTAGAATATGCACTCTATGCATTAAATACAATTAACAGAACAGAAACACAGTTAACAGAAATACTGCAGAATATGCTGAACACTGCCTGTCAGTTGCTGTAGGGATTCCAGCTTAGGACCAGATTGTAGACCTGTGGAGACTGCCTCAAAGTAAGAGCTTTTATGCATTTCAGAGGCAGAGACCGAACGAAAGATTATTCAAGTTTTGAATCAAAAGTTGGTAGCAATATCTTCACAAAACGTAAAAAGAAAAGCCTTTGCATTGCTTCTGAATATTTCTGGAAGCATTTTCCTAAGATCTTCTGTTTAATTTCATATAAAGCTAACCCCCCAGCTGCTGGTAAACAAAGTACCCTTATTTCCTGTAGCTAATTATTTTATCCAGGAATTTTTCAGCACATCCAGCTTCAGAATAAGGTAATACTAGCTTTTCTATTTCAGGAGAAGCACCAGAACTTCAAACATTAAGGTTGGTTGAATTAAAAAAAAAAAAATTAAGTGCACTTCATAGATCCATTTGATTAGGAAAATTTTGCAAACTTAGTAAGAAGTATGTTAGCTCGTATTTCAAGATTTTTTGCAAGTAGACTTTTCTGCCCAAGAAGATCAGATGTAATTCTATCATACAGAGTGAATATAATATTCAAAAGCAAACAAACCAGTCATTGTAAGAAAGTCATGCAAAGAAAGAGTGTTGAATCAGATTTTGTTAACTACATCAATAAAATTGAAGTCAGCTGAGAGCTACATTGCATTTATTACATCTAAACACAAAGCAGGACTTGACTTTCCATACACTGTCAAGCATTGCTAGTCTCAGAACAACAAATAGATTTCTTTACTTCACCAAAAAGAGATCATCATGGAAACTGAAAGCTGCCAAGAAGGCACAACCCAGAGTTAAGGTCAGAATCTTCATGGTTCCATGTCAAGGCTTCTGCACAGCTCCTGGCTCTACACATATTAATTCTCACTCTCAGTCAGACTACACACATATATTAATGTTCCTGCTGATATATTAATTGTCATAAAAGGCCATTATACCTAAATCCCTACACCAGCCAGAGCTCAGCTGAGATGCAACTCAGAAAATGTAGTACACGTCATTTGTATATTCAACCACACTGTGTGATGCTCACTGTATTTGATTGAGCATTTCAGAGACTTATCCATTACCATACCTCATGTCTTAATGGTTTCAGTCATTAGTCCATATCATTTAAGCTATAAAAATATTTGGGAGTATTTGTGGTGTTGCATACAAGAACTGTTGGTTTTAGTTGTAGGAAGGAGGGCAGGCAATTTCTGATGCCAGATTTGGGGATGACAGCTTCTCTCCACACTTTTTTTCCAGATTCCAATTGAAACTCTTATTCCCTCCCACAAGCAGAATACCCAGCAAGGCAGACAAGATGCCTGGAACCTCAAGTACTACCTAGGAGGGCAAGGGGTAATGGTGATTTTCTATTGCTCTCATTGCACATATTTGGACACTAAGCACTCCTATCATTTTTACCATCCTTCTTTAATGTATCTTACACCCAGTGACATGCAGTCAGATACTAGTAGAATTTCTAGACAGATAATACCATTTCCACTGCATTTTTTGTGGTTCCCTTTCTCAGCTTTCATCTTTCCATGTCCCACTTAGTTTCCATGGCTTCTCTCTGCTTCCACTAGTAGGGTACCTTATAAATAATTGATGATGCTCAAGTGGCCTCCTCCTCCTCCCCTCTGCACTGACTTTTTTTTTTTAATAAGATATTGTGAAAAAGTCAGACTACTCAGTTGTCTTTTTGCCATATGGCACCTAAAACCACTGTGGGGACTGAAACTGACAATCCAATTCAGACTTACATGCTTTTAAGATATGGAGGAGCCAGTATCTTAAATGCCTGCGAGTCTGAACTGACTTTTCAGTTTCAAATGCAGATAATTTGCTTTTTATTTGGCCTGACTTCTCCACCCTGAATCCTCAGACAAATTCTGACTGTACTGACCTATTTCAGTAGTTACATTCACCTTGTACTTGACTGTGACACTCTTCACCACAGGTTCTCAAAGTTATCTTTGCTTCCCTTTTTCTCCTGATAGTTGCAGATTGCCCAGACATCTAAACAAGACAAGCCATTCTACAGTTTAATGTAAAGGTAGGAGTTCACATTCAAACACCCTCCCATTAAAACTTTTCATCAATACAGAAGATCTGCTTTTTCCTACTATTTTAAGTGCAGCCCACTAAGTCTTCTAGTGTGCTGCACTGATACAGGTTTGTCAGGTAAGATTACACTTCATTTCTCATAGAATGACCCAACTCCTCTAATGTGAGAGAGTGTTACTTATGCTCCTTTTACTTGCATTCAGAAATGGCCACTCTAACACTGCGCTACACAAACCTGATCAGAATATAGCCCAATTACTGTAGCAGGACATGTTCAGACCTTGAGCAAGACCAATAAGCAGCCAGATAAGAGATGAAAGGCTAAAGTGCCTGTAGTTCATCAAAAGATTAATTAAAGTATCAAAGACACCCATAACACTTTGGACAGAAAGATACAGAAAAGTCTAGATATGACTTTTAAAGATGCATTGCAAGAACATGGCATGCTAGTGTTCCACTTACAGTGTGGATAACTAAATTAGCAGAAAGTAGCTTTCTGTAACTGCTCTGTACTTAAAAAACACAATAGAAATTATTACATATATAATTATATGAAATTTAATAAATTCAGGCAGCTAAACATTCAGGTTCTACATGTATGAACTATTTGTTCACCCGATTAGGTATTAAAACTCACCTTTATTCTGTTGTCCCAACTAAACAAAAGAGTTTAGTTGCCTTGAGAGAGTAAATCTGAGCTCTGGGAAAGGTGTGGGAATGCTGAAGTAACAGCTGCAGCCATGGGCAAGCACATCCTCTCAGAATTGCACCTGTAAATGCCACTGGCCTCTGTGAATGCTTATTTCAGAGGGAGAGACTCCAAAGAAATATACTATTAGCATTACAGCTGCTTTGATTTCTCAGCAGGACTGTGCAGAGTATCAAGGTAAACAGACCAAAGCAAAGTTGTGTACATCACACAGAGCTACTGACCAGAAGCAACTGTTATACCTCTTACTGACACTACTTTATTCTTTTTACACAATAAATATCCTAAGGGTTATAGAGTCTGCAAGATGCTGATCCACAGCTATTGTAACATCCAGCCTAAAGCACTGTCAGTCTCCTTAATAGTGATAACCATGCGTATTTATCCTTGCTTGTTAGGGAGACAACGAGCAATGGTGGAAGATAAAGTCAACACAACAAACCTTACAAAAAGCCTTGTGACAAAATGGACCAGTTAAGGCCATCAGCAAAATAACTGTAAATGCACTGATGTTCAGTAGCTTCTCATTCATGCTGCTATGAGGTGCATTAAAAGCCATGTCTTGCTGCAATAGATGTCAGAGAAAAGATTAGCTGTGGCTTTTCCCTGAAGCAACAAGGTGCACAGAGGCAAAGGCAACAGAAAAGAACACGAGAACATCTGCTTTCTTCCATTTTTCCTATGACTGTGGGCACATCACTCTTTATCTGAATCTAAAATTTCTCTTCAAAAATGTAGAAAAACTACACAGGAGCACTGTAAGATCCACTGATTAAGGCAGCCAAGTAATAAACAGAGCCAGCAACAAGTACGCAAGACAAAGAAGCTTGTCATGCTATTAAACACAAGTTAATAACCGTTGCAATTACATTGTTCCTGCTCTCCTTTTCAAAGGTCAGCATTTAGCCCTCAAATATTCAGAAAGACATTTATGTTAAAGATAACTCCGTTGAGAAATAAAGCCAAAAATTCCAACTTTAGATATGGCCAGCTGAAGTTTCCACACCTGTGCCTTCGTTAGCACAAGCAAGAGCAAGACAGTCCAGAAACAGAGAACATTAAGGCTACTTTACCTGCATTGTCTGTCATTAATGAAAACATGCACCAAACGTGCAAACCTGCCAGCTCAACATGGGAAAGCAAGTCTATTGTAGCCCTTTCAGACAAGGAATCATACCACTGGCCAAGCCCCATACCAGCCATAGTTACCTTTAATTATCAACCTAAGCACTGCCACCTGAACGAGCACAGCCCACTCTGAGAGTGCTTGGGATGCTTCTTGTATTAGGACAGGGGATTTGTAAGGCTTTAAAGTCAATGAATAAAGTCAGTGAATTTAATGATCGTCTCTCATACATGGGCACAATTGTAGCATCTATATGTACGTACACAAATATAGAAGTGATGGCCACTTCCTTTCACACAGATCAAAACACATGCTATAGTAAGAAAAATATAGAACGCATGACAATAAAGCCAGAAAATTATCAGCTTATCTGCAAATACTTGTTCTACAACTGACTGTTCTGTGGCAGCTACAGTGCACCAGCCTTCTCTTCACAAAATTTTGAGTAAAACAGCAGAAAAAATCTCAAGCTCTTTGAGATAGATGGAAGAAATACCACTTCTCCTCAGTTTCCACACAGATCGCACAAATGCAGAAGATACAGGAAACGCATTTCATCCTTTTCTAGTTTTATTGCATGTGATTTTTTTTTAGCAATCTCTAGAAAAAAAAACAAAAACATTAGGAATGAGAACTGCTCTGTTCTCAATCAGCACAAGCAGCCAGCAGTAGCTACAAACATTTTCTATGGGATCTCAGAGCTTAGTAAGGCCACGCATCTGCATTTTTATCACTTCTCAAGAAGTGCTTTAAGTGTTAATGAAATCGGCCAGAGAATATTAAATGGTGACTGAAATAACAGCTCTGCTGTACTATTACAGTGTTTGCACAGCAGTCATTCTGCAGGTTAAGTTATTGTGGTATGAGTGGTGTTTAAATTAAACGTAGTCCCCTGTGTTCTTGTTTCATTTAAAGTCAACCACAGACTGCATGCCTGAACATTATGCAGAGTCAGTAAGTTTTTCCAAGTACCATTTGTTTATTTTGTTTCTACCCTTTATTATTCCTTCTTCCAGGCAAAATGAGGAATTTGAAAGAGTCACGCTGCACTACTTCTCAGGCTTTCATAGTGCAAACCACCACAGAAAAGGAACAACACTAACATGTTGAAAACCAGGCATAAATAATTTAACCCTAATAACACAAACTCTGAAATCTATCTTCACTGCATTAAGCTTCAACTAAACAAAAACTGAATTCAAGTCTCAAAACGTTCTCTGCAAAAGTTGGCAGCATTGAGTTAAAGTGACTACAGACGAAAAACAAGTCTACTCTACATCCAGATCTTTCTGCACAAAGACAACAAAATTGAAGTAGAAAGAATAGTTTCAATCTCTGTTACGCTGCTCATATGGTTGAACGTAATTTTTTACCTATTAGAAACATTTTTTCAGATATGGTATTTTCTTTAGACACTTTGTGCTGTTAATCAGATTTCACCAATTGCTTTCCTAGAAAGCAACTGCACATCACTTAGCTATTTCTTAACAGAGAGCTACTTCAAGTTACAGCTTACGCTCTGCTTCCCCAGTGATTTGAGAACTCAATGTAAACATTAGCATTGTGCTGTTATTAAAATGCCTTTGAACAAATAATAAACACTACATACGTATATGTAAATAAGCACACGTGCTTACATCTGACTTTGAACATCTCATGTTTCTCAGAACATTTACTGTTCCTGCAACGTCACCAGAAACATTTACTGTGAGCTGAGAGACACCAATTCACATGACAAGAAAGAGCACAGAGGACAGAATCGCAATGCTATAGGGAAACTGAGATGGAAAATAAAAGAGTGAGTTATGTGGATGGAAATCTGCATGAGGTCCCCAAATAAATAAAGCCCACAGTGGGTGCAGGGGTCCCATTCAGTCACAGATTTTATTTCAATTTTAACATGACAGAGTAGATAAAGACAGGAGAGGCAGCAAAATACTTAATAGTTGTTTTTATCACCATGAGAATTAATAACAACAGTAGACACCATACAAGCACTAAAAAACCCCTCTCTGACATTTAAGTATAGACCTGCAGCACATAGACCAAGGTACACAATTCAGCAAACTTCAAACTAGTTTAATCCCCAGTACCAGCTTTTCAGAATGGAAACAGACTGCAACCAAAAGCTTGACCCACACTGAGCTGTTCATGCTCACACAGCTTTGAAAAATTGAATAAGCAAACTTAAAATGAAGCATTTCAATATAGTTGTTTAGAAAGCAGTTGTGGTACCTCCACACTGCTTTGTGCCTACCTTCTCCCTTACAAATGACTCACTTCCAGAGCCTAGCAGCCACGTTGCAGTAAAATCTCAGTAACTTACCTCCAGTCTCTGTAGGAAGAGGTCCACAGGTCCCAAGCACTCCCAACTTCTTCTGTTCAGTAGCCACAAACAGAAACCCACCCTTGCCCTCCCCCTCCCATATAAGCCACCTACAGTGCAAACAGCTGAGAAGCACTGACACCTCTAACAGGTCCAGCTGAGAACCCATAGACAAGCACCACAAAAGACACACAGCCCACTGTAGAAGTAAATCAATGTAGTAGAGATGTATCTTAAGTATCAGATTACTAAGCAAGGAAACAGTAAGTGAATATGAGCCAAACTAGGCAGATGAAAGCCCTAAGTGGATTTATATTGTGAGTTTTACTGAAGTAGTTTTAAAGCTAATTCTGTTATTATCCCTTTTTTTTCTTTTTGTATTAAACTTAAGGATAATAAAATGTGGGCTTTGCTGTAGGAACGCAGGCAGATCTTTAATGCTACCATGTAGAAGGAGCGTGCAAATGATCTCAAAAGGACAGAGGAGATGTCATCTCTAGAAAAGATTCATTTTCTAGATTCCTAGTGTAGTATTATAGAAAGATCCCGTGGTTCTGGAGAGACAAACCCCTTGCTTCCAACATACTATATTTCTTTTAGCTGTTGTAAACTGGAGGAGCCAAATCCCCAAACAGCTGAAAATCATGACGCACACATCATGTGTTCCTGAGATTGCTGTGCTGCAAGCAATGAACTCGCAGAACTCAGCAGAACTACACAAGTAAGAGTTTAACTCATGCTTTGGTATTTGCAGGATCAGGGGCTTGAGATGATGAGATAAACTCTTATAATATCTAGAACTAGCAAATTTTGCTTGAGTAGCATTCATAAAGATTTACTGTAAATATATGCACACAAAATAATGTGTTGTAGAATATCAGATTGTTACGTACTGTTGTGTATGAGAATATTTTTACCTGAACTAGCTATTAAAGTAGTCCACAAATACCCATATTTTGCCATCTGCTTTTGAACTGAATGATCCCTAGAAAGCAACACCATAAATATTTCTACAAATGAGTAATCTGTTCACGTTATATCCGCTAATGCTCTCTTATGGCAGAGCAAACAAATAACTCAGATGTCATATCACTACACACAGCAACAAGAAGGTGCACTCTGACTAGGTTTTAGCACATTACTAAGAACTGCATCACTGCTTGTCTCTGAGGATCTAACCTGGCTATTTAGAGACATATTTCTTGACAGTCTGTCAAGAAAGGCTGGAGATGCACATAGAAAAAAGGATACCTTTACCATCTCTTTTTTTTTTTTTTTTAAGAGATGGCGAATTGTAGTCTTGGCTAGCTCTCAAAAAGATCTGAATAAAAGGATGAATAGAAAGTAGCAAAAGAGGATTTATAAAGGTGGTTTTACAGAGTGATGTCTTAAAGACAGAATATGCACAGGGAATATTTTATGCCTTGACTATACAACCTAAAGTATGCTCAAGGTTTTGAAATATAAGAAATCTATCTGCCACATTTATATGATTGCCTCTGACCTTTTGAGTTCAGCTATTTGAAAATGCTCTGTTCAGCTGCTGGGGAGACAGTAAGAATTGAACCAGCCACACGCAGTTCACTGAAGTTCATCAACAAAGAAAACCGACTCTTGGTTCATCAGCTGCATGTCCCTGCTTGACCTTTCTTCCCAGCAGGGCATTCAGACCGGACACAGCAGATTCCCTGATGTTCATTTTCCAACCAGCACTAGGAATATGAGTGAGTCAGGAGAGATGGAATGTTCAGAGCCAAAGTTAGGGTGTCTGCACTCCCTTACAGATCCAAAGCCTGCTGCTATTTGGGTTTGGAAAAATCAATAGCTTTGCCCTAGACAGGATAGTTTGGGTGCCTACACATGCAGCTTTTGCAGAGGGGCAGGGGGAGCTTAAAGCAGTTCTCATTTCTAGGCAGCTCTAGGTGGCTGGGAGTCTTTCCAGGTCTTGATACCAGCTCAGTGCCCGACAGCCGCTGCTCCGTGATGGGATGGTCTGTGGGCTCTCCTCTCTTGTTCAACCTCCTTTACAAAGCAACTGTTGAAAAAACTATGGGAGTGTGAGTGATGTCCACTGCTTAAAGGCAGCTGAACAAATCTGCCTGGCCTATGCCTGACACCTTACCACTTTTTGTGTTTTTATCTCAAAGCTAATTGAAGCAAACCAGTGCTTTAGTAATGCTCTGTTAATTGTCAGAAATAAAACATGAAGCAGTAGGAACCAAAACCAGGACATTATCAAGGAAGATGAGTTAAACTGCAGTTTCTGCAGTTTTTCTTATAGATCCTGCTCTTGTGACAGATGGCCTGATCATCCTGCCCTTCTAACAGGAAAGAAATGGCCCTAGGGGAGGAAAGTAAACAAAATTTTGAATAGATCTATCATTTCTGCAGACAGAAGAGACACCATTCTCTCAAGCAGCTAACAGTACTGACCAACTAAACTCAAAGCTGGCTTTTTGTATGAGAGTAGACCTTTCCTCTATAAGGTTTCTTGAGAGTATCCTCTGGGGATAGTAGAGTCTGAGAGTTAAAAAACTGACTTTATCATCACAGCAACTGATGTTATATTTAATTTTGCCTCTAGGTTAGCTGGTAACACAGTACTACCTATTGATTAATAAATAGGAAAAGTGAGGCATGGTAGGAATAATAATAGTCACATAATGGCACAAAGATCTATAGGCTCAAAAAAAATTAAGGCTACCAGATGTTACTGTTCTTTTCAGTTGCCATGCAACCACAGCTACCCTGCTACGCTTCACCTTCCTAATCTCTTTAACAGCTAACTCTAAAACAAGTATAATTAATTTCCCAATGAATGAGATAGGACATCACCCAATCGTGTGTAGGCAGAAGTCCTTTGACTGTAGACATCGGAACACTGAACAGATACAGCCCCAGCACAGAGTGAGGCGCAGAGCCGAAGTATTGTAAGATTTACAAAAGTTATTGTTGCAAACTATGATCTTTCCTGGAGCACAGATTTCTGAGTAATTCAGAGCAGGCATCTCATTATGCTCCTTAGGAGACAGTTCTTGTCAGCCCTCTAGTGATCCAGGCAGACTCTTACCCTGAGAATCCAGATAGACAAGTGGGCTGTGCTTTAGCAGAGCAGTAAGACAAGAGGTATGAGTTTGCTCACTATGTTCATTTCTGCCCTTTGATTATAAGTGTATGAATAATTACCATATTTTCCTATGGTCAGGGTCTCTGGCAACCTGCTTCGTTGTGATCCTTAAACAAATTGTTTCTGAACTATAGGCGTAAAAATAAGATCCTTGTAGATATGCTAAGCCATTTCCACCATCAGTAAAATGGATGGTGAATAGAATGGAGTGGTTTTTGCTTCTAACAAATATCTGTATACATATTTTACATATATAAGGAAAGTAATATATACCCCAAAATATCTTTTATTGTGAAGCGTGTCTCATTTAGCATTGGCACAGCCTTGTGCTACTAGCATTTCTACAGAGGTTCCTGACCACAGTGCTGGCAGAGCTGGTGAGCATCCACAGCAGTGCTCAGGGTTAGTGCTGAATATGAAGGTGTTCCCAGGTTTTCTGATTTAGCAATGAAAATTTCACTGTAATTACTATAGATTGTACAAATGACACACCAGTTTAGTGCAATACCTTATTTCAAAATACAGAAAAGAATACATGAAAGAGAATAAAAGCTGTTCTGTTTCATTTCCCGTGAATTCAAGCTCTGGGGAGCTCTATGTATTTGCATATAAGCTATAAAGGAACAATAACAGTGACATACAGTATTTTGATAATTATGGCTTTCTGATATTTTTAAGGTGTTCTTAAATGATAAATACTTCAGTTAAGAATGCAGAGTATAGACTCTAAAGCATTTAGAAATTATGATAAATCTCCATCCACCATAGATAATACTGCATTTGAAAGAGCAGAAACATCTGGCTGTGAAATACAGTGATATTACAACCTTTCTGCCTTTGACTTGCTGTGACTGTCCTGTGACTTTGCGCAGATGGATTGCAGTTCCTGCCATCGGTCCAGGAATGACAGTATCCCTCCAGTACAACCAAGTTTCCCAGACTGACCCATCCACTTTTGATGCCGTGATCTCCACTATGTGGTGAAAATCAGGAAAAAGTCAAACAACCTGAGAATTTGGCCTTCGTAAAATTGTATGTTGGCTGTAGTAACAAGAGCGGAACAATGCCCAGGACATAGAAATGCAAGAGTTTCTTCCAAAAGTTTCAGATGGATGGTTTGGTGATGCAGTGGGCTGCTGTTCTGGTGGATCAACATGGGGACAGGACAGACTGGTTATTCCCAAAGGTATCCATGAGTGGGTTAAGTTCATGTGTTGGTTTGGGGATTTTAAGGTGGAAGTTGGTAGGAAGCAGGTAGCCTGAGGGTGGGGTCTTAACAGAGTTTTAGCAGTATGACAGTGAGTAGCACTTGATCTGTGTTGTGTCAAGGATAAAGGGATTTATCCTTGGCTTTGTGGCACAAGTGTGTACTTGTTTGAATTATATTTTCATGAGTTCATCAAGTTTTTAGGATATGCCTGTCCTCGTGCACCGCTACTTAAAGAAAGATTCACAGAAAAAATCTGATGCTGCATAAAAAGGTTTGTGTAGCCGTGCTGTAAAGCCAACTCAAGTTTCAAAGTCAGAAATGATCGTGTTAGGCTATTACTTGCCATAACAGCAAGCACTAGTGCCATGAATTCCCATGTCTTGTTTCCCAGGCATGTGGAAAGGCACATAAGTATTTTCCATGTCATACAAACTAGTATACAAATTAGCTGGAATGAGATTTTAATGTTGTGATTACATACTTAGATTATTAATTGCTAGCCCAGCCCTCCTTATATTTTGTCTACTTCTCATTATTTTGTTTTTGCAGTGGATGGTAAGGGAAAAAGACAGACAATCTTGAATGGTATTGTAGCCAGAGGGGCATTTAAAATATTGCTCTGCACCTGGGAAACAGGTTTAATTACTGCCGCTGTCAAAGTGTTTTAATGTAAACAGGTTTCCTGATGGATCACATTTCCTTGCTGTGAACTATCATCCCCCAAACACAATCCACTTTAAGGTAAGGCTTAAAATGAAGGTATCATAAATTAGAGCAATGAAGCTTTTATGATTAAAGATGCTTCATCTGCTTTTAATGCCTCAAATTATAGAAACTATAACAAGCCTTCACATTAAAATTTAAATAGGACTAAGAGTCTGAAACTCTCTGTAAAGTAGATATCATAGGCCTGATTCATCCTGAGATGGTGCAGAGCCTTGTGCAGACTCAGAAGAGAGGCAGCCCCTACTTCCTTTGAGACAGCTTGGAGTAGGTTTAGCTGTTGGCATGTATTAAAAAAAAGGACTGAGACTGCCCTAACCTGTGTACCAGACACAGTCTTTGATGTACCAGTGGCATATAATGAGATCTTCCTAAAAGGCACCACAGAAAGCATGCTCTCTGCCTACACTTACTGCTCAAGGGTACTTTGGGTCCTTTAAAGCAGGCTTCCTATGTTTCTATTCCAGCAGATGAATCACCATAAAAATACCTACAACTACATATGCAAACTGAGAAATGATTCTGATCACCTTGATGTATTTGATTTATGTAATCATCCCATTCACATTACTCGAGTAATAACTTCTCAGAGCATGTTTCATATTAAGCAGCATTTGTCATAAGCAGATCTTAAATCTGTAATTAAAATATTTGCTTCCACAACATATTTATATTCTGTTCACCCTTTCAGAATAAAGACAGAATAAAGGCTCTTATTTGACCTAACTCCAATAGGTAAGAAAGCTCAGCTTTCAGATGTACCTATTACCCCAGAATTAAAGAAAAGAAAAAAAAAGCAAAAGAAATGAAATTATTTCATGTAGGTGGTAGTTGAAAGAGGAACTTCAATTCATCTTATAAATAATTCATGATGAATTATTCACTTGACTCATCTAAAGATATAGAATCTGCTGTTTTAAACAGTATAAAATCTCAAAACTTGCATTAATATGAAGCAATATAGTATATGGTTGGGGGTGTACTTTTATATGAACTTTGTGAAATCTGAGTTGGACAGAAGACACCTACTAGATATGTACTCTGTTCCTTGATAGAAGAAAACATAGAAATTGCCCAGACAAAATACATAATTCAAGAAAAATCAATGGGCACACAACTTTACAACTCACAAATACATTCATTCTTTTGGGAGATGAAGCAAGTAAGAGAAGTCCAATACATTCTGAGGGCATTTCTTGAGGAATTTGTATTGCAGGACCAAAGCCATCTCTGCATGTGCCACAGCAGACTTTTCAATCTGTTTGGATTTTTCTAATACTTACCATCATTTCAGACTAATAAAATCCTTTTACTAAATTACAGAAAGCCAAAGACCTGATTCTCCCAATGCTTTAATCACGCTAACAATGGCAGTGTGAACATTCCCACTGATTTATTGAAGTAGTGAGAACGAGAGAAATTACACATCCATCTACATGTTAGTAGCCTCAGAAATACAGGGAGGAAACAGTTAGACAAAGCCACTCCAATTCTAAAACTTTCCTGTAGGTAAATGCCATACAGACATAGTTCCTCATTTGAAATGGTAATAGTAACAGTGAAAAACTCTGTAGGAATTTTCTGCAATGAGAGTTAAGAATATTTTACCCTAATTTCTGTTCTATATTCATTTATATTTGTATCATTTTTTTCCCTTTTCAGCACAATGGGAGTAGGTCTTAAAGATGCTCTGAGTTTAATTAATTCCTCACTTTCTTGTCTGAGATTCAGGGTAACATCTTACACTTGACTAAACACTGCTGCTTCATATGAAAAGTCAGCAATAAATACCACCTTTAGCTAATCAAAAAAACTTGCTAAATGAGAGAACTAAGTTCATACTTAGAAACTTGTTCTGCAAGAGCATGAACTAGACAGCTGTAATACCAACATAATACCTCTACACATTACACAACAACTAGTTTCTATGATGATTTCACATTTCAGATGAAATACTTTTCCTAGACAAGCTGTATGGCTAGTAAAAGATGACTACATGGTAGCACGATATCGTCATCACAGCCTTATCCTGGTGATGACAGTAACTCTGGACTTTAAGGATTGGTGTTATATTTGCTCTGTTCAGAAAACTGCTGGCCCACAGCCTCAGCAGTAAGAAATCAAAGTCATCATTTGAATTCCCTCTTTCCTGCCAGCACAGATGTTGATGTAATGCTGTGGACACTTTATGGGCTCCATTTGATCCCGTTTACTTGAACAACTATAGCCAGCCCTGGCAGCTATGTACTGACTACATTACGCCATGCATAACATTGCCCACAGTCTGCTGCCAGATCCATGTGTTAGCAGAACATGAGCACTACCTTTAGTGATACAAGTCCAGATTTAAGTCCAGATTTTTTATGAAAGGAAGAAACAAGAGAAACCCTTGCAGTTTATTGTTTAAAAGCAAAGTTGTATGTGTAATAAACTTTCAAAAAAAAAAAAAAAAAAAGAAAAGGTTAAATGGAGATGCCTGACTTATCTAAAATTACTTAGACATTGAAATTAATGGCTTTTTTCATGGAAAAATTTCAAGATTTACTTTTTTAAAGCAATGTCTTTTCTGTTGTTTTTGCAGTTTTTAACTAGTAAGATTAAGAACAGAATAAACTCTAGCCATTTGGGATCAAGCAGAACTCCAATTGATTGTAAAAAAATTTTTTTTTGCAAAAGAAACCTGGTGTGCACCAAAATTGTACAAAATTGTGTGGATTTTGTTTGCAATTTTAAAGTGATACAGATTTTGTTCTGAAGATAATTTCTTATGACAATTTATGAATTATTCTGAGGCATAAAACTATTTATACTATAATTGATTAATATGAATTTGATTTTCATTCATAGAAGTCAGAGCACTGGTTATTTTCAAGGTAACATTATAAAACAGTAAGATAGCAGTAAGTCTTTGTTACTGTACTAATTCATTACATCCCCAAATATTAGTAGAGGCATACTCCAAAAGTTCTAAGTATGTGACCATAGTTTTTAAATTACAATTTTATTTGAAAGTATGCTTTTGAATATAGAGGCAGCAATTAGATCTTTTTAGCATAGGGCTGTCAGTAGAAAGCTAAAGCACAGAAAATAAATTCAGAACAATCTGAGAAAATCTAGCCATGAAAAAGAAGCACTTAACCTTTAGTTACATAATACTGGGGAACATTCTTCATCAAATCTCCTTTCACAGCCTTGCTGCCTGGTGTTGCAGCTACCTGTGTTTCTGAAGTGACAGTTGGCCAATAGCTGTATCTTATCCTAGGTCATACGTTGCCAAAGATTTGAACTGTCTAAAAGAAGGCTTATACTCACAAGAAATTTACTGAAATTACTATACAATGCAAATATTTAAGTTTAAGCATATTTGTAAGATTTTGTAAGACATGCACATGCCTAGCAACGTGTCCTTCATCAAAGGTGTTTAATTTATCACTGGCAAAAACATTTGGGTATTCATTTACAAAATAAAAAAATGCAATTTTTTTTTTTTTTTTTTTAGAAATAAATTAAAGAATGTCAAGCTAAGTCATTCTTGCTGTGTTTTTAAACCCAAACTTCTAAGTGGGAGGGGTGAGGGAGATAGAGGTTAGCAAGCACTTATTATCTAAAGAAGAATAATTACTTTTGCTGTGGTGAGAGGGAGTGGATAATTTTATCTGAAAAAAATAGCTATTGCAGCTACTTTCTAAAATGCTTCATAATTACATAGCAGCACTGCACACTACAGAGTTGTTTCCATGCTAAACATCAGTATGGACATACTTAAATTTTACAGCAGTGAAAATAAGTACATATTTTTCTCTAGAGGGCCATGTTGTGGGAACATTCATGTTACAAATCTGATACATGAATCCATATACTCTGTGTACCTGCTGGAAACCGAGCCTATATCCAAGCTTTGAAATTCATGATTATTCTATAGTTCAGTATTAATTACTTCTTTGCATTCACATACAAAAAAAAAAAAAAACCAGCTATCTTGCACTTAAATTTTAGTTGAGCAAACTCTGAAAATGTGAAACACCAAGTTTGGGTGTTCCTTTCCCAGGAGGCAGAAATGCAATAGAACACATGGAAGTTAATCTGCATGAGCTCTGACTGATGCTGGATTATGTGTTAAATGTGTACGGAAAAGGAAAAACTAGAACAGTGCGAAAATATTGCACAAAATCCAAACTTTGCAGCTTCTTACATCTAAAAATTTGTCTTTGGAATAGGAGTCTTTCCTACCTATTTTGTAGTGAAAAATCAGACAACTAACACCATGTATGGAATAGTTTCTTTCTTCATCTTATTGTGCAGATGTTTTCCTTATGATTCTGCAGCTCTTTGTAGAGAGCAGAAGCATTTTAAAAGAGGTTTCATACAGGCAGCTCCTTTTCAGGGAGCAAATTTAGTCATCTTCTGCCTTACCAAGACAAATGTCAGTACTAGCCACAGAAACTATATGAAAGAATTAAGATCCACGTCCTATGTGCTTAGCTGAAAGTTATCTGCAAGTGTCCTCTGAGACACTGCATGCTTTGGATGATGCTATGAGGAACCAGAGGGTTCAATGCATGTTTTATGATAGCAGTCAGGATACCTGTCTTTTCAGTCCTTCTCTCCACCCATTTCCTTCATGAAACCCTGAGAGATTTTTTAGTATGTGGGTCAGCCTGGACATACAATTGCTGCAGCAATGAAGCCAGACACAGTAACTAACATGGAGAATAAACTCAGGCTGAGGACTTCAATAATTCACAGCCTTTAGCCACTGGCCCCTGCCAGCACTGCAAAATCCCAGTGCAACTTCTCTGGCTGTAAGAAGGGTTTCACAGCAGAAATTAAGTGCACCACATAAATTCCAGAACATATGTATTAATAACTTGCTACGGCCTTCTGGACTAAATTAAGTTTGGAAGTCAGATTTTTTGCATTTATAGTGAATGCTGAATATGAGACATCCTATGGTTCCTGCTGTCCAACAACAGTATGGTTAAAAGACCACCATTACAAAGCCCATTTGTCCAGCACCACCAAAATCACTGCATTACTACCACCCAAGTACCCCCTTGGTAAAGCTTAAAAGCGTTTATAGAATATCCCCAGTAAAACATTGCCATAAGCTGTATTCTAATGGAAGATTTAAAGGTATTTATTGACGTGAAAAATGCAGCATCTGAAAGGATATTTCTCCAAATGACTGCTGAAAATGCATTATCTGTAACATGTATAGCAGGAATTTCGCATTCATTCTTGTCACAGCATCAGGAGCCTGAGAAGAATCTATTCAGCTCAGTGACCTATTATCCGTGCTGCTTGACCACATACAGCCAAGGCTTTTTTCTTTTGGTAAAATTTATTTTAAAACATTTTAAAGATCCTTTTTCTTTTTTAAAGGAAAATATGGAAGATATAGTATAACATAGTTGGTCATTATCCAAAAATGTTATAGTATGAGTTATTTGAGCTGAACTGAAAAAAATAAAAATCTGTTCATTTTACATGAAGGAAATTGGAATCAGAACTGTGAAATGTCGGAATTTGCAAATTACTTTAATGCCTGAAATGGAAACATTAGGGGCCACAATTTTCAGACACAGTAGCACCTGAAGACACAGATAGGTAATTGTGTTATTTCTAAAGTCCCTATGCATGCATTCAACCCACATTACTGTCAGTATTAATGTAATGCTGGATCCATCCTAATGCATCGTTATGTTTTGGTCCCCCCACTCCTTTGTTTCTGGTGTAATTTGCCTGCATATTAATAGCCAATATAGAAAGATGGGAAATTTCTTACACCCTTCTTCAGTTTCTGCTGCCTTTCCTTATGAAGCCAGTGGTCAGCCTGCATCTGAGCAGAATCAGTCATGGGCGGCTCTGAAGGAGCAGAGGGCCAGCTGTGCAAAGCGCTGGAGGTCTGGCAGCAATATTCGTTCAGCTGCATACTGAAGCAGCTCATCCTCCGACAGCCAGTGGCTCTGCAGGGTTTGTTGACTGTGTCTGTGGGTGAAAAAACTCACCCCAAACAGTCACAGTTTTGGCTGCAGTCATACTGGAAGGAGTCCATTCGTTCCTCTGCTCCCTCCCGCTGATTCTGGTAATGTGCACCTTAGGAAGGCACTGTGCCTGCACAATGGATGTGTGCTGATTAGTATTTGTTAGGCTGCACAGAGAATATGATTTTGTTGGCGGTGTACTGTGCTGCATATGGATGGAGTACTGCAGTGATATCAATGAAGTTGCCTTCACTGCTGACTGCTTCCCGTTACCTAAGGTAAGACCATTCACAGCTAAAAACTGTTATTTCAGCAATCTTTGGGGGCCAGGATTATGGAGATAAGTACATGTACCCATTGAAATCAGGAATCATGCATAATATTTTTTTTTTCCTTAAATTGAGCTAGTAATGGCATCACAGAAAATCTACTTTGTTTAATAGTGCTTTATAGAAATACATAACAGTAAGACAAGTTTTGCACTGCACCAAAGATTTTCTGGTTTTTAAAGCACAGCTCCTCAAACTATATAATTGATAGATAAATTTGTCAGTGGATAGGAGTATACACAAGGAGGGCTTAGTAGAGACAGATACAAAAATCAGTTGCAAAGGTGTTAAGGAAGAAGAATCTCAACAGGGATACAGGAACACACAGTGATTTAAAATTGTATTAAAGAACGTTAAGTATTGAAGTGCTCAAAGCAAACAGAGTAAATGCAAACAGTAAAAACGAAGTAGCAGCTAACCTTCAGGTTCTGAATTAACATGTGTTAAGATTCAACAGAGCCTTTGAAACTGCCTTTGAAAGCCCATCAGCTTCAATCTCTGTTTCTTGCCCTTCTCTAGGTTCACATAGCACAGGACAATTTAATACTCAATAGCTTGAGAGGCTTAAATATTGGCATTCACACAATGTTACTGCATTTCTGTCACTTGGGCTACAGCTGTTACTATTGCTAGCACTGGTGAAGAAATAAAGTTCAGATTTCAATAGATTCCTCGAAGTACTTCAGAAGAGAATGGAGACAACTGAACAGCAATGATGATGACAACTCAAAGATTTCTCCCAGGAAACATTGTAGGGAAATAAAAAAAAAACAATCAGCAGAGGGCAACACTTTACAAATAAATAAGGTGATGTGGTAGACTTGGCAGAAGAGCAGAATGAAAGAAAGTTCAGAAACTAAGAATGTGTTTTTGCCCAGTTAAGAAACAATTTCTGATAAGAACATGGGCACTATTCATTCAGAATTGTTCTCAACTTCTAAAGAGAATAAACATTTTTAGAGAAAAGCTCAGGCAAGAAAATAGTCTCTTCTGATGGTATTTGGGGCTTTTTGTAAGTAAAATTGCAAAGCACTGCTTAGCAAGAGATCATTTTTATTGTCTTCATTTTACAGGCACAGAAACTGCTACACAAGATCTGTAGACTACTAAAAAAAGGTATCCAAGAAATTGCCAACTCTGCAGAACAGACTGTGTAGCCAGATAAATGGATGTAAAGGGAGCGCATATGTAAGCCATACTAAGGGCCCGCTTGGTTGCTATTTGATCCTACACACACATACAATGAACTCTCTTAGAGCAAAATGTTCTCTATACAAAACTGCATTTGTTTCTCTTATTGCACAGAATTAGTTCCCTTTATTTTATAAAACTGATTTAAATTACTTTTGCATTGTCAGATTATGTTCTCTGGCCTACTTTATCAAATACATTGGCTAAATATGTGTCAGATAGCAATTCTGCCTGCTTGGATTTAATGTAACTGTCAGACATATAGGCCATTTCACCAGAGCATCTTTAAGTACGTAACACCATTTCAAATTCCCAAATAGCTGTCAAGTGCACAAAAGATGTATTTTCAGTTCATCAAACTCGCTACCATTACTTCTGCGTTCTGTTTATTATGCAAACCCAACAGCATTCAGTATTTTTCTTCTGTTGATAATTGCTAATTATGGAAGGAAAAGTTACCCAATTGTCAACTGTGGAATCAAATGAAATGATAATATTCCATCAAGAATTTAACAAAAGTGTAGGAAAAAAGACCAACTAAAAATAACAATGAACATTTTCTCTATATTGAAAGATCATTGGCAGAAGTAAACCACACAAAATTCAGATCCTTATTACTTAATCATCTCACATTTCATTAGCCACAGCTGCCAGTTGTCTTGTGCAATGTGAATTACTTTTTGGAGCAACAGAAATGAAGATATTTAAAAAGGAAAAAAGAAATGTTTCTTAGATGGAATCTGCTACCACTAAAATGCAACACTGGAATGCAAATATTCGTTTCTGAATTAATTAGTGACAGAGGGCTTGGCCAACCTGAGCTAATCACACCCCTAGGGTCCTCTAAGCCTCTAAAGCTGATTATCTCATGATTGTCACACCAACTGGGAGTTCCCTTTGTCATGAGCAAAATCAGGCTATAGTGTGTTGTGGTTTTTGTTTTTTGTTTTTGAATTTCCTTGTTTTGCTGCTAAGGTTGGATAGCAAATAGCAACTCCAGCTCTAATCCTTTGGCTGGCTGACAGGAGGAAATACTCTCCAGAATGTCTCATTGCTCTCACTGAATTGTTAGAACTCAGAGAGAAGCAGCAGCTAGCAAGTCATGTGGCAAGATTATACACTGATAAGACAGCTTTGTTCCTCCGAAGTTAAACCAGATGCCAATAATAAATACATGCAATTCTTTTATTATTATTTTAATCCCTGATTTTATCTATGAGAATGTCTCTTTTGTTGACAAAATTGCAATGAATCGTGAAGAATTTTCTACAATATAAACTGCAGATACGTTGTACAGCACACATTTCAAGATGCCCTTCCAAAATCCTTCTTCTACCATGACAGTAGAAGCTGCAGAAAGAGCAGATAAGTTTACAGCATGCAAGGGAGAGAACTTAGTGAACAGGTGACAACCTTTTCCAGCAGGCACTTTTTGATTCTATGTATTAAATCGTATCAATAGAGAACTAAAGTTAAGATGTAACGCTTACATTCCACCCACTGCTGGTGCACTGCAAAACACAGACTGCACACTGGGCTACATTGTGTCTCTTACAAAACAAATAAGGAAAAAAATGGCAGGTGGGCAGATGCCTGTATGCACATGAATGTTTGGGATGTACAAGAACATAAAAATCAACTACGTTTTGCAGCTGACACGTGAAAATTGCTGGTACTGATTTGATGCTCTTAAAAGTATCACAGCATGACATACTCTGATGTCATTTATGTTGAATCCATCCATACATTTAAAGTTTCTCTCAGCTGCAGAACATCCAGGCTACACTAAGTAGAGCAGATTGTCTTGCTCGGTGAAATTCATATTGATCCTGTGAAGTCTCTATTACAGTATATAGCACTCTCTTTCTCCATATATTGCTTTTAAAAAGCAATATAATTCACATTTCCTGAAATGAAACTTAAAATGGAATGCGCATAACCTGGCTTATAAAGTTCCAGCAATGTAAAGAAGCACCAGACCTGTTCTAGAAGTTGAATCAAGCTTATTTTGGTAAGCAATAAGAAACTTATACCACTTAATTTGTGGGGTATTGAATGTACTGTGAAAATTTTATCATTCATGTTAAAATGTATAACACTTTGCATATTGAAAATCTTGTAACTGCTTATTATGAAGTTGGTACCACATCATGCTGCTATTTATGTGAACATTTGCACATTCCTTAGGTGTGCTGTAGGGACTGTATTAAATGCTCCAAATCTTACACGCCTGGTGAAAAAGCTGAGATACACGATGAGAAATTTGCACTGAGTTTGCTGTGAGGCTATCACTTACCTCTCCCACTAGATACTCACAAAACATGTATTCTGTGAAATTTTCACTACAGAAAGGTGAATAGAATTTACCAAAAGGAGAGTAGCAATGTAAGCAAGGCATGTGCTCACTGCACAAACACACAGACAGATACACACAGAAGTATGTTCTTGAAGATAATATAGAATTTATGGAAGCTCTATCTACAACAATAGCAAGATTTTCTCTCAAATGTTTATACAGATCTGAATGAAATTCCACATGGAAATATACTTTCAGGAAACAGAAACAGGTGCATTTCCATGAGAAAGTTTGGTAGGCTCAACAGTCATAATTACAAATTTATGAATAGAGTTTCTTCTGGAAAGTTGTACTGTGTACGTGCATTGTAAAAATAATATATATATATATATGTATATAATTTCAAACTCAGTGTTGCCAATTCTTGCAATATGCATGACCTTTTCATACAGCCTAGATCCCTATAGAAAATACTTGTGGGAAGACTTAATCTTTCATTCAAACAAATTACTCATTAAAATTACAAGAAAGGAATGAAAGCATAAGGGTTTTTGCACATGGACCAAATAAAAATCAGCCACCACTACAAAAAACTCATTTATTTCAATGCCTTGACACCTTCTACACTGGAAATGAATGAGAATTCTGAACAACTAAAGCCATTGAGTAAACAGTCATATCTCAAACACATAACCTGGCTATTCTAAAGAATTTTAAGAGGTTGCTTTTCCCACTCAATTGCTAGGGTAAATTAAGTTAAGAAGCTGGCAAAACTGAACTTTGAGGATCATGTAAGAAACCCACATCAGAGTATGAGTATAATCAGAATGTGAAATATTGTACATTTTACCTTAATTAGCAGTTTCATTCTCTTAATGTTTCAAGCAGACTATTAAAACATTGGAAGCAAAGTTCTTATTTTTAAATCATACCAGGCAATACTCCCACAGGGAATGGAAACATCTGAATTAGTATCATAGAACAGCAAAACCAACTAAGCTCTATTGACTGAATTTACTGATCTATTGCAGGACCATAATTGTACAAAGGATGCTCCAAAAGTAATGCCTCCTCTTTTGTCATGTTGTCTCACAACATCAGAAGTGGATGTTGATGGTATGGCAGTAGATACTGAATCTTCCCACCAATATTTCATTCCATTTTGTTGCCACATGACAGATGGCAGCAGAGGAGCTGTCTTACAAAAAGGTGTTTCACATGGAAGCAAAGATGAAGTGAATACATGTCACGGAATTCCTCTATGCATGAAAGGTGGCATCCATTGACATTTTGATCAACACTTACTGAATGCTTATGGAGATCAAACAGTGGATGTGAGCACAACAAGGCAGTGGGTTGTCTGTGTCAGCAGTGGCAACAGTGGGTCACCTCTGCTGGTGCAGATTTTTAAATGTGAGATATGCAGAGACTCACGTTCATCGCTGGTGAAAATGCATAGGTAATAGTGACAACTCTGTTGAAAAATACTGTTTTGTAGTTGAGAATGCTCTAACAAATAGTGTTATTGTGCTCTTCGTATTTGTTGTTTCTATGAAAATAAAAAGCATTACTTTCAGAGCAATCTATGTAGCATGCCAATGTTTTGTGCCTGTGTCAACTTATATTGCAAAAATTACTACATCTTTGAACTGTTTTGATCACTGAAACTTTTAAGTCACTCAGGAGTTCTTCCAAATGTTACAATGCAAGTTTAGCTTTCTAGAGTGCAGATGCATAGAATTTGTAGGCATGTACACATGTACGTATACAAATATTCAGTGTGTTAACAAAGGAACTGTTTGTCTTACAAAATCTTACTTCCTCCAATGTAATTATAGCTTAGAAAACAGAAGAGAAATGGAAGAAAAACAAAACTTCTTTTCAAAGCTATCAATCTATAAACTAATATTTTCACATAGTGAGAGTAAAGAATTCTAATAGGATATATTTAGAGAAAACTTTTTTTTTAGTACAGATCTTTTAGAATTGCAATGTCGTTTGTTTTGTATCCCAGACAACTGATGTGGAATCATCTCAAACTGTGCACGGTTGAGCAGGAAGAGATGCAGCTGACATGCTTTGTGGAAGGAAAAGTCTTGGGATAAAACTGATGTTTCAAAACAGCAGCAAATTGCCTGAGTCAAATGGAAATCAGGTGGTGAAAATGTCTTCCAAAGCTGATAATGCACTAGTTATATTTACTTGCATTTGCTGTGGTAAAACAGAGGCTCTATCAAAAATCAAGCTCACTCTGCGTAAGACAGAAGAAGGAAGAAACATGCTTTTTGATATCAAAGAAAAGGAGAGCTTGATAGCTTATATTACGCATTCTATACGCAATTATGTGGACCCTATTGGCTTCTATAACATTTTGAAAACGCATTCACAATAATATTCTATTTCCATGCTAGCAATGTCAGTGGGTGTCCTGGTAGTACATTATTTAGGCACATTGAGAAAATAATAGGATTTACAATAGCTGGCAATTTGTTTTCTACTGCCACGGTGTATGCTTTTGTTACAGTCCTCGTAGCTGTTAGAAATTTCTTTCTGGCTATTCTGTTCATCTTTTCCACTGAAATATTTTTTCATTGTGAATCACTTTAGTATGAATTGGACTGTTTTTGCTGTCAAAGGTTTTCATTATTAGACTTAATATAAATAGTGCAAATGTTTTTCCAGGAATAGTCATCCACATTTTTAATATTTTCTAGTTCAGTTTGTAGATCTGATTAATGGCATCACCAGTAGCACTATTTCAGAAGGCAGGGAATACTTTCAAATACTTGCCTCGTTGTTTTATTATTATTATTATTATTAATCTTAGTAAATTTAGATTTAAGAATTAAATGTTAGGGGTTTAACCTTACTTTTTCTTAAAGCTGCACTAGAATCTTTGTTCTCTGAAGTTTACCTATTTAGTCAGGGAAAATATTTGTGCATACTTCATTTTCCTCTCCCTCAATTCTGGGACACCAAAGATTTCAAGCAGAGAATCTATTAACTGTACGTGACACCTTTTTTGCCATTCCAGTTTGATCAGTTCACACATAGGCTGACTGCTTTTGAACATCAAGGCATTTTAAATTGCAAAGTGGACAACTATACAACACAACTGGAGTTATATTCATCTATTAGATGACTTCTCATCATCGATAGACCTTCACCAAACATCAGCCAGGCATTTGACTCATCTCCTGCTGTCCGTTCTTTCACTTATTTCCCAAACAAAAGCTCTCAATGTGAGTAGCGTTGCTTGCACATAGAAGTAGTCTACTCGAGGATACATTCTATGAGTCACACATGTTTTGAACTTATCGAGCAGATTCTTATCGAGCAGAGATACAGGATCCTTAGACTAACCTTTTCTTAATGCTATAGAGAGAGATGTGTTTTATAAATCTTAGGAAGCTGCCTGATCCTAGTCCTCAATTTATTCTTTAAACGTATCTCTACTCCTTTATTGGAGGATACATAACATTCTCGTTTTCTTCAAAACTCTAGACAAAATGTTTTTAGTTTCCATTTTCATTACGCACATGAGTTAATGGAAGTACAGTTTCTCACAGATAAAAATAATAGATATTAACTAATTGAACAGGCCTAGTGCAGCCCCAACTGACATCTGTCAAGAGCATTTTAAAAGCATCTATTTTAGAAGTGCCTAGATCTAGAAGGCATCTTAAGGTCCAGATCTGCAGGGGCCATGAGGCAGAGTTGATCACATTTGCAAATCAGTGGGCACATAGTCTGGAGCTCTGATTAATTCTGGAGTAAAAAGAATCAACCCTGTATGTAATAAACCAGATTCAAGGCAAGATTCAGCAGTTTTCATTAAGTTTGAATGGGCCCCTGGACCCAGTAAAACTTAATCCAACACACAGACCCATAGATCTTGTCCCAAATTCAGACCTATGAATCACCACACACTGTCCAAAAGTCACATGCAGTAGATGCCTAACTCCCTAAAGGTTTGTTTCATTCTATAGCCTCATCATTTGACTCACCATCCAATATTCACAGCTGGGTAGGGTTGAGTCTGGAAGAAGCTAAACAATGAAGCGCAAGGCTAGATTCAGGAACAGTCATGTCAGCTGAAGTTAAGATGACACCTACTGATTTAGCACTATGTGGTATAGCATTTGGCCCCAAAGCTGGGGTCAAGACAGTTATCCCAGTGGCACAGGTCCAGCAGAATCCTCTGTGGAACTTTTTGTCTTCCTATAATCAAATAATACCATACAAAAACATTTAGTAAAATATGATTATTAGAGGTTAATTTGCTGCAATTTTTTTCTGCCAAATTACCAATTAATGCAGCTGGAGATAAATATTTTACAGATCTATAATCAAGCCAAGAAAGAAATTGAATCCTCAATTGGAGTCTCTAACTATTAATGTATTAAATTATCCTTATATATTTTCAGCTGATTATATCAAGCGCTCTTCCACAATTTGAAAGAGTAGTACTAAATTAAATGATAAATGAGTATTGACCATTTTTTAACTTACATTTCTCTAGATTTTGATATGTATATTGCTAACTGTTGCTGAGCCACAGCGAACGGAAGCAGTGACTTCAAACAAATACTTAACGTCTGCATAATAACCGAGCATTAGGGTTGCATTTTTTCTTGTCATTACAAAGATGTTCTATTACTTTTTAAAGACAAGTATGCATGCATATATCATCATAGAAAGGTCATTTAATTTGTAGTAAAATTGCCAACTCAATTATTTTTGCCACCATGTCTAGCGCCTTTTTTGAGTACCAGATCTTATCCACCTATCACCTGAGGAACTCTTGAAGTTTTGAAGAAAATTAGTGTTTCTAAAAGGAAGTGTTTTCCACCTTCTCTTCCTTCCTCTTCTTTCTGACATTCACAGAACAAGTGGGTAAAAGGCACCAAGTACGTTCCTCCTGTTATGTTAGCAGCACTAGTTACCAAGGGTGTATAACAGCTAGGTTTGCCTCTTCCATTTAAAAAATACTAGCCACATAGAATAGACATAGTTTGGAGAGTTTGATCTACATATATGCTAATAAAGCATGCTGTATTTATAGTTTATAGGCACAACAAAACTATGGCAAGGATTTTGTTTGTCACATTTAAATTTTTGGAAGTCAGGAACGCCAGTGTCAACACCTTTTGTAATGCATGACTACAAGAGAGCCCTGAAGATATTGACATACAAGTCATGTTGATAACTTTGTCCTACACAGAGAAATACTGCTGTAATCAGCAATTTTCTAGTTGCCAAGTGCTTTTCGCTTCAAAAGCATTTTGTTTATCTCTGCAAACTGCTACTGACAGGTTTTTTTAACATTAACAACTACTAGGGTGGGCTATAGCTGGTATTATATCTAAAAAAGTAATATTCATATTGAGTAAAGCAATTCTAATAAATAAACCATTTCTTATTAATTTGTGGCATAATAAATCTAGTCATTTTATGGCATATAAGAGTGTTTTATTGGCCATTATGAAATTCCATTTCCTTCCAGATAGCTCCCTGCAGCTTTGTCTCCAAATTAAAGAAATATTTTTGAATGCCTTGTAGAGAGTCACAGGCCAAACTACATAAAAATACAGCTGTAGGCCAGCAAAGAATCTCTGAAAACTGGCTGTTGAAAATTTCCAGTTACCCGATTCAGTTCTCCTTAGCAAATTTGGCCTGGATGTCACCAATTTAGGCCCAAAGGCTGAAGGAAAGATATCTTTCTTCCCTATATTCCCCAGGGAGTCAACTTCTTCCAAGGAAGGAGTTGCAGAACATGACCCTCCTTTGCAAAAGATTTATGTGGATCCACATGACCATCGAAACACTTCTGAGTTGCAGTGGAAGGCAAATGCAGTTGCTACACCAGTAGCACAATATAGAATTCTCCTACACAGAATTCAGACTATTCCACTATTTTTTAGTGCAATCCAGGCACACAGTTTTGAGTTCATTAGGTGCTTGCATGTAGTCAGCTGGAGGACATAGATGTATGATGACTAGAAATGAATATGCAGAGGGTTCCAAAATAACAGTGCAGTTAATTATATTAAAGGATAGGAATTACATGTACTGTGAGTGAAGAACATGTAGGATGCAGCTGGATAGAGCAGTCATTGAGTTAAAATGGAAACAATTATGAAGGATAAGCTCTAAAATAAAATCCCCTTTGCTCTTGTTACAGGAAGCTTGAACATCAAACTTGACGAAAAGGCTAAGTAAAGTCAACTGAAGTTTGATTTCAAGTACATCGGGTCAAATTATACATTGCAAATAAGATTCACTGTAAGTTTGTTGTTTATTAATCATTCGTGAATAGATTTTCTGTATTTGTAGGCATATACCAAATTACTTGCATGTAAGCACGCCACAACCTTCTGCATTGTTTGCAAATCACTCGTATTGATTGTTCATAGTATGTAGTTGATAGTTTAACCTGCAAGCAGATATCTCTCAGATTATCTCCAAATAAAATAGAGATGGAATAACAAAGAAAAATACACTTTTGATATGTATGTCTGAATGAATACTTGTATCTTTTCAAATATTTGAGATTTCAGTAAATGTTCAGAAACTGTACAAATATGAAGACTGGACCAAAAAGTGAAATTGAATATACCGCAGTATTCACTGATCTCAGCACAGTGTTCATTGACTATGCCAGTAATTGAGGATTGTTCTTTTATCTCTAATTCTCAGAATTTCAAAAGAAAAATAATGATAAAGTATTGAAATAGCCCACAAAGGATGGAAAAATCATTGAATGTAGCATGTAACTTTTAGATTAACTAGCAACTGAAATGACTTAATTCCTTGGAGAAAACACCACTATAAAAAAGCTTCATGAGAAATGAAAATACACAAGGCAGCAGAATGCAACTCTGAAAAAATCAAGAGAAAATGAACATTACTGCAAACGAAAATAATTAAGCATCCACAGCCTAAATGACTTACCCCATAGAAACACACACATCTTCAGTGTTTTTACAAAAAAGACTGGCCCACTAAGAATGAAGAAACTACAGGGATTAGAGAAAGTAGTTACAGAAAAACAACCAAACAAGGATCAAAGAAAACACAAAAGAAATTCCTTAAGCACTAGAAACTTTAGATGTACCAGAACCTACTGATAAGCCAGGAATATTTAACTCAGAAAACATCATTTGAGGTAATACTAAAGAGTAAGTGTCAAAACCTACCATTAAAAATATTTAATATTTACTATACAAAAATCCTTCCATCTCCCATACTGGAGGCTTCAATCAGAAACATCCATAATCTTAATGATCTTAATCACCGATCATGTGCTGATTACTTGGAATCTTACCTTGAAAACCTTGCAAATAAAAACAATGATTCTGCATACCAACATTATTTTATTTTTCTAACGCGTAAAATTCATCTTCAGAAAGCATATGGAAACATTCTGGCCAGAAGAAGGAAAAATTTAAGCCAAATGACAAACTTGTAAAACAAAAACACCAAGAAAGGTAATAATTTTACCATAAAATTAAAAGAATCACATATTTAAAAGTTATGATAAACCAGAAGGACATCTCTGAAAACTGTCTTCTTCTAAGGAATGGATTTAAATGTCTTCTAGCTAATGTATAAAATCTTTCAAGACAAAATTAAATACATTTATTTTATTCAGTACTTGTTAGTTAATAGCAGGTAGAATCAATGAGACTATCAAGACTATGTCCTGACTGCCTGTTTTCAGTACAGAAAAAGGTATGTCCTTTAACCACTGAGTTTTATGAATTTGGTAAATCACTGAATCTTAGCATGAAGTTTTTCTCTTTTTTTCCTCTACTTTTTCTTCTTTTTCGTTACACTCTTACAAGTGAACCACAGAGTATAAAACACAGGAAGGAATCAAAGTATGAAAAGTAGGCTGGCTCACAAAGTAATGTACCCTAATGGCTACAACAGCAAAAACTAAGATTGCAAGAGCTCCTATGATTAAAATCCTTGCTAATGATGGAGGTAATTACTTGTATGGTCTCAGGACAAACTTTTTTTCTGGTCACAGTGGCCTTTTTCCATCTTAAAGGACATGACCTAAAAGCAATGGTAGACATTCAAGATTTTGTGAAGAGTGTGAAAAATTTATTAACTTCTCATGCAGTGTGACACCACACATATTGTTATTCATTATCATATTTGGTTATAGGAATAGAAAATACCACAGAATAAAATCAAATTGATTCCTTAGAAAAGAAATGGAATGCTGTTGAGTTTGACGACTGTGTTGAAATCATTTCAAGAGTTTTATATCATCACTAGGTTCATTCAGTTCTGTATAACCATTAACACACTGGAAGGGATGAGAATCAAAAGAAAAAGCAATGGCACATGGCACAGAGGTAACAGCTCATTTTGCAATTGACATTTGAACAGAGGCTTGACATAGCCAGGCATAACTAAAAGCAACAAAACTATTTAGGGAACACTTCACAGAACAGGATGTGCAGAGCGGGCAATATAGCTGGTGCATGTAAATAGAAAATGAAGGTACAACTAGCCTTTCTGGCTATCTATGATACTTTATCTGTTGTATGACATCATTCCATGCTGGATTAAAGCAGCTGAAGACAAAGGGGCTAGTGTCTTCAGATCTTAAGCCTGTTATTATCACTGACATTATAAAACCATTGCACAGATTTGCAGTTTTTTTTAAGGCATATCTAGGTACTTTACTACTAATACAGTACTAGTACAACATTGCTATAGCAACAGGAGTTATCATTGAGAAGACATTTTCTAAACCTTTCTACCCAGGTGCATGTAACATTAAAATCTTTTTAAAAAGCTTTAACATACTCTCTCAATAGCAAATAATTCAAAAAAGTTTTTTGGGAAGGGAAATGTCATGCTTGGTGAACCAGGGCATATAAATATCATATTTCTTGCATTAAGAGAGAGATTCAGATCATCAGACAGAATTCAGTAAAGAAAATATTGATGAGTATAACTGAAAGTTATCAGAAAATTAAAAATTATAATATCCTCAAGATGCGTAATGCTGCCCTGAACACAGAGATTAACATACTAAGCTGTGCACACATTAAACAATTAAAGTGAACAGCATACACAGCAATGTAAAGTACAGTGTAAGCACAGGTTAAGGTTATCTTGGGAAAAAATTTCTGTGCTTGTGTTTACAAAACCTTATGCTAGCATAGCAGCAGATTTACCCTTTGGCAGAAAGGCAGTAGAAATGACAAGAAAGCCCATAAATCTATCCTCGAGAAGTTTTTCCTCTACAGGTTACTTCCACTCACAAGTCACAAGAGTTTCCAGCTGCAGACCTACATGCGGGCTCCATGGATTAGCTCCAGCTCTTCCTGGCCACTATGTAAAGCAGGTCTACCTAGGCTCTCTGGCATTCAGGACCAGAGAGGTTGTGAATGGAGGAAGTCTGACCTGTGTGACAGAACTCTTCTATACTTCCAACTATGAAAGGACTCTCTATAAAAGGTGAAGTACTCTAAGAAGCCTTCATTTTCTTCTTTCCTGTAAGTATCATTGAACACTGTAAAAAAAATCAGACATTCTCATAGCTGATGGTTAAAAGAGAGAAGTCAAAATTCCACTCAGAATACAAATGCCTTATTTATTTTTCTTTTTTTGGATCCAGTGGCGAATAATGCTGTTCTGGTCATTATGAGACAATCATGATTGGAATCACACGAATATATTTTCCTACTCCAGAACAGGATTAAGCTATTTCTGAAGGGTATGTTCTCTAATCTCTATCCAGAAATCCTCAATTCAGAATCTCACAAGACAACCTACACTATTTTGCACCATACTTAAGGCAAGGAAGTTTTCCATGATGCCTGATACAAATACCTCTCCCTGTAATTATTCTGAACTTATCTCTTGAAGATAAAGTAATATGTTCAGCGGGAGATGATGTGTGAATGATGATGTGGTGACTTGTGAAGCTACGTTATCACTCCTCACTGTGTTATCCTGTAAGGACAGACAGTTTGTATTTTTACTAGAGATCATTTAATTGAAGTAGACACATTCCTCTGTAGGGAAAGTCCAAATTTTAATGCAATCTCACTGTTACCACTTAGTTTTTCAGTTCTATGCAGGAGACAGTACAACTTGAGAAAGAGTTCTTCATGGAATATGTCTTTTTTTCATATAATAGAAGTTAGTTACTGAAAGAAAAATTGCAGTTGTTTCATTTGTAAACTTTTTTTGTATGCATAGAACAACCTACAAAAAAGTCCCCTACAAATAGAAGATACATACTAGTAAACATTAAAGACTAGGCTGTTTTCAAACAGTTCTTTGAAAAATTCATATGGCACAAGTGTCTAGTTTCCTGCAAAACACACCTAGGAGAGATGCTACTTTCTTTACTTTGCTACATTTGTTAACAGAAAATAATGATTTCCTACTTTAGGTTAGTTAGATATTTTACATTTCTTAAAGTCAACAAAGCACAGCTGTTTCTTGTGTAATCAGAGAAGAAAATCATATGGAAATTACACCAGCTGAGAGATTGTGTTTCTTCCCTGTTAAGTGAGTAGTAGCAATCTTACTAGCTGTACCTTATACCTTCAAATACTGATTAAACATGACAAACAATGGATGAAAAGCATAGAGAAGAATATGCAGGCCAATTTTACTCAGTTGTCAGTGAGAAAAGATTTCAAAAGTAAAGGGCAGAAAGGCATTCAGACTAAAGCAAGTTTTTACATCAGAAACGGCAAGCTCAATTTGCACATTACTCTTCAAAGAAAAGAGTACTGTAGGTTTGGTTGGGACAGAGAGGATGTGATCAAAGATGACATAGGATGAATATAGAAGTAGTGATCACCATCTCATTTTTCATAAAGGTATTGAAGTTGTTGTTGCTAAATTCATTCATTGTCACAACAGTCCAGAGGGATAATTAACAGCGTGCAACATTGATATACTTAAGTGAAATCAAGCTAGAAAATCCCAGGAACAGAGCTACATTTTCTCACTGAGTCAAGCTGGCATTGTAGTGTCTCCAAAAGCTGACAAAGTAGGATGCAACTGACATGTGCTGCCTCAGAGAACTCTTGGATGTGAAATATCTCTTCGGATGTGCAATAGCTCGTGGCAAAGAATTTGTATCTTGATCTAGACCTGCTGCAATGTAATTGCAACTCCATGGAAATCAACCACCTAAACTTTTCCTGAATTTAATTTTTCTGGGCTTTGCACAAGTTTTCAGTAAGCTTTCCTTTTATTTTTTCTTTTTCTTTTTTCTTTTTTCCTGCAATAACAACAGTTATTCTAAGTGGTGTCAATACCATAGCAAGATGTCAGGCATTAATGGCCATCTTAGGATTCCTAAGGATTCTCTGTGTTGCCTATGAAGGTGCTGAACTAGTGATGGCGCCATCATTACTTTTGTTTCCTTACTAAAATGAAAAAGGCTAGGAATTCAGCTAACGTTGTAGTCAGCCCCACTAAAACAGTAATATAATATGCTGTGGTTTATTTTTCTACATTGAACAATTCACATAGTTCTTTGCATAGAAAAGGAATTCTCAGAGGAAGAGCAACTTAGGTATTAACTGAAGTGAGAGGCTGACAATGTGCTGGGTGTGTATAAAAAAACTGATCATGTTTGCAAACATCTGTGTTAACCACTTGGTTAACAGTGAACCAGAAAGTGACATATTATTTCCCTCTTAGAATCAAGTCAAATCTCTTTTTCCCTACAAACCTGTCTGCAAATTTCTATGATGTTCAAGAATTTTTTCTGATCTTTTGCTTTTTGGCAAAAAGTCAAAGACAGAGAAACTTAGGAATTCAATTTGATAACTAGTCACTTATTGTGACGAAGGTTACATAGAAATATGTTTGCTGTCAAAACTGCTCATTTATCACTTACATGACACCTAGGGGACATAAGTATACTGAAGCATGAAAATGATACACTCAAAACATTTGTTGTTTCTTTTATTTCTTCACACCTTCAAGTAAGATATATGCTCTCACTATTGAAAACCTATTCATACTTGAAACCAACTCAGGTCTCTAAAACATGTTTAACATATTCTAGCTAGGGGAAAAGATAATAAGTAAATAAGGAAAGTAATTTATTTACCAGTCCCCTGCAGCTACTGTATTATTTATCCCAATGCAAAATGTTACCAAATAAGAATTGTGACATCCCACACAGGTGTAAATGATTAATTACACACAGGCACAGAGCATACAGCAGATTGCACAGGATGCAAAAAATTTTCCTGTTCTTACTGAGAGTCATTTTTAACTGTCACTAAATCCACCTAAGTACAATTTCTGTGTTTTTTTTTTTCACCTCCTGTTTTTGGGAGTTTTATTTCTGCGTAATTATTACTCTTAGAAAATTCTGGATGAAATAGGATGGGTTACAGACGTGCACCAGGATTCCTTCAGGAACAACCACACAAAACTCTCTTTACAAATCCCTCCTCACACACAAACACACACACACAAAACAAAACAAAAAAAACTATCACCATAACCACAACAACCCACCTGGTCAGGAATAATTCTCTGCCACTCCTGCAGGACAAGAGAAGTCCACGCTACTGTGGACCATAGCCAGTTCTTAAACTATGTGCTGCACAGCTACTTTACTGTAGATTTTTTCTTTTCAAATAACCTATTTTCTGTTTTCATTTCAAATTTCTGTATTTTTCATAAAAGTTTGCATTAAAATTTCCATAGTATCAAGTTAAAATTGAAACATTGCAAGGATGTGTTAAGGAGACTTCGGTTTACCAAAGTTAAAAGGCAATGCAACTAGAAGCAAGCGGGTTTTTTGTTTGTTTGTTTGTTTGTTTGTTTTTTTGTTTGTTTTTTTACTTTTCTTGAAACATACTTATCACATAGAAATGTTTAAAAATTACAAGAAAATTTTTACTATGACCACTGCTTCCTATTCCAATAAGATATAGTAGTCAAAAAACCAGAGATGATTCCTATCGCAAATATTTGTTATCTAAACAGATAACGCACAGACAGCAGATTATGAAAAAAAAGTACCATAAAACAGTAATGTTGTGATTATCAGATTCCACAAGGTCTTCTTTTCTGCTGGTGTTGTACTTTGTGATCAATTGCTTTATTATTGAAAAATTTTAATACACGAGTTTACCTTTTATTGGAAAGCAAAGAATATACACAAGAGATAAAAACATTCATAGCTGCAACTACGGAAAAAGCTGAATCAGAATTTACATCTGGAGAATCCATAGTGGAGAGAAACCTAGATTGAAGCCCTAATAGTATGTTCTAACTGAGGCTCTAAAGGCTCTAATAATGTAATATCTGATACAACAAGAATCCTACAGTTGTCTTTGTGAATTTTACATTGTCTAGTAAGAATAAGCTCTACCTTCATTCTTTCTTTTACAGAGGCTATGGAATCCTCTTTTCTTCTCTGTGGTCATCTTCATGAAAAACAAGACACTTTAAATCCCTCCACTCCTCTTCCAAGTTTGCCAGAAGTTGTTTAGGGTAAAGGATAAATCTATGCATTCATACTGTATAATTACTAAAATTTTGTTTTCTCAAGAAACCAGGTTGAAAAGAGGATGAAGGAAGCACTAATAGGAAACAGTTGTTTCCCTAGGGTGAGAGGGGACGTGGCTGGACAGGCAGGCTTTCAAGAATGGGAAGAGAGGATCTAGAGTGGAAAGTTAAGTAACACAGCGAGAAAAGTGGTTAACCCACTAAATGAGAAGTTGTGGGGATTGAAACAGACAAGGAGTGGGAAAGATGAGAGATGAAATCAAAGCAGAAAGTGAGAAATGAATGAGAACAGCAGAGTGGATGAGAATACAGAAATAATAATAATTATCAAGCTTGTTGGGGTGAACAGCTTAACAACTAGCCCCCTCTGGAAGACATTTTCTCAAATTACTTGCAACCACAAATTCATTTGTCTTAATGCAAATGAATAATGCAAGCCATGGAACCTGCAAGTGGAGAAACATATATACATATATACTTCAGATAGCACGAGAGATGGCAGCGATCAGAAGTTCTGGTATACTGGTTATACTCACCAGTATGGAACAGAAGGAACATAAAAGGAATGTTCCATGCTGCAAACTACAAGAATCAGAAGTCATTCTGCAGAGATATTTAAATGATATTTGAAAATAAACTTCAGTAAAAGAACGCTCATGCTCCAGGAAAAGAGGTCACGGTGAGAGAAGTTACAGAGCTATGACAGCTAATAACTAATAATGAGTAACTGTTTGTAGCCAATGACATGATAATGGGTTTGGAAATGTTATAAAAATGGGAATAATTTTAAAGATTAAAATTAATCTGGTTTGAGGACGAAAAGGTCTTCAGTTTTATTTAGTAATTTATTGAGGGTTTAAAGTTAATTTAAAGCCTAGAAACGCAAGTGGATGATTTTAATCCTTTCCTGAAACTGGCTTAGTGAAGGCCAGACTGCTGTATTGGCTCTGGCACTTTCTTTGGTAACAGAAATGCTGAGGTGGGTGATGCTGAATGAATTGATGATGCAGATGTAAAGGGCAACAGTCTCCATAACTACCCATGCCCACCACATAGTTCAGAAGAACATGACACTGTTGCAAATCCCATCCTGCTTAACTGTGGAAAGGAAGATACAGTTTTGTTTGCACTACCTAACCTTACAGAAGTGAGGCCCCTCCAGTTTTCTCTTGTGTGTTCTCTAGAAGGAATGCCACAGTTTGACCTTCCCTAAGACAGGAGCCAATGAAAGTCCCCTTTCACAGAGCTAAAGATTTCCATGGTAAGAATGGAAAAGACAAAGTTGGCACCTTATTTTCAGCTCTTATAAAGAAGTGGTCTCTTGCCTTCAAAAGAATGTGTCAATTTTATTTTCAGAGAACAATTCCACAAGGAGTCTGAGCAGACTTTGAGGCCTGGCAGTGCTTGACTGGAATGTATGTGGGGGAGGGGCAGAGGGAACAGGCACAGAGCAAATAGCCAGGAGAGCACATCAGCAATGCTTCTCTCCTTTAAAAGTAGATTGGCTTCATTACAACTCTTCCTTCTCTTTTTTAAAGTTGATCAATTTCTAAGAAACTGTGAATTTACAATACTTGTCTATTAAATTAATTTGGGTAGAATACAGTGAGAAGTAAAAGACAGTCCAGAAGAAGCAGGTTATTCTGTATTTCCAATTGGTGATCTCAAAGAGCCTTAACAGTAAGCATCAATTACTGCTTTCGAGAGCATGAATTGTAAGTAACAACAATTCTCATTTTACAGATGAGAAACCTCAGACACAGGTCCTGTGACTGCAGGGGTCGCAGTGTAGCAACAGTATCTCATCTGTCAATCCCTGCTGCTCTTTCCCACATTATAGGATCTTTTCTCCAGAAATTAATAACTAATATTACTATGGGTCGCCAGCCTAAATTTGCTCTTTCCTTTGCCTAGACAGGGGTTTATCTAACTTATTTCCTTTTTTTACTCTTCATCCTGACCTCTTCTGCTTTCCTCTTTTCCTCACTGCTGCTTAAAATTGTGTACATGGTGAGGATAGCATGGCTAAAATAACATGTTGTACTTTACCCTGAAGGCTGTGGAAGTTGTGATCATTCTTATCTGTTTCAGCAAGGGGTTCAAAAGACTTCTCTATTGCCAAGAAAACTTCATCTTCTACTGTCATGCGACTTACCCTTGGCATTAGGAGAAGTGCTGTTCCTAAAGTAAAGTAGATGGCAGGAAGGAACATCGTCTGAAAAAGAGCTGCTCTAGGTAATAACTTGGAAAACAAAGTATTTAAATTTAATAACAATATTTTGTAACTGACCCAAATTCTGTGGAGGGACAGCCTACAGAGGGAAACAAACCCCTTAGATCCCAGGCAGCACAGTAAGTATTAGTGAGCTGATATACCTGAAGACAGAACAGAAATCTCCTCTTTCTGGTGATTGATGGAAAAATATTTGTTATTTGGAAGATCTGTTGTATGTAGAAATATTAGGACATGTGGTCTAACTTGAGCAAAGTACTGAACAAAACACTGTTTTTCTTCTTCAAATATGGTCCTAACAATGTTTCAGCTGCTTTGCCAGAGCCTGAATCATCCTGCAACAAAGATGGACAGGCACCATCCAAAATTACAAGTAAGCATCAGTTTCATCCTATATTTCTAGGAAGTGCCTTTTCTCAGAAATTTGCTGACATCTTCGCAGGATATTAAGGCCTGTGCTGGCTGCATGACTACCACCTGCCAAAGATCATTGGAGTTTTCTGTTAGGCATGCTACAGTTTCTTGAGAGTACACTCCTTTCACAGTATGCTATGTTCAGCCACATGTTAGAAATTAATCTACCCCAAGATACCACAGAGAAACGATTTTTGTACTGTGATAGTCTCAGTGATACTGTTTATCTGCAAGTATTATAACACCTCCAAACTGTGTTCCAGTCTGCTTTATTCCTGATATATCTGACAACGACAATAAGAAAAGAAGGGAGACAACACGAAAAGAGAACTAAATCTACTAGCATGGACTGGTGGAAAAATGCAAGACAGCCCATATTGTAAGAGGGAAAAAAAAAAAAAAACTTACATCCAAAAAACCAATAACAACCAGACCATTTTCATTTCAGTGGAGGTTCTAAAGCACCTGAGTTGAAAGATTTTCAGTTTGAAGAGCAGACACACCAGGGCAGGTAAGCAACTCTATACTTTAGGCCACTCCTAAGTTTGCAATTGACTTTGTGATACAACCAACATACACCAAGCTGGTTACCCAAATAATAATCATGCAACTGACTGGAAAGATAATTTGGGAATGTCTGAGTGCAGTCTGTGTGTAAAATCTATAAGCATCAATTTAGGAACTCTCTCTTGTGTGAAGAACTGGCAGCTGGCTTGATGGCAGATGCATTCAAATGATATTGCTGCCATTTTACCATTTGTGGCTGAATAGCAAGTATAACATACCTTTTCTCCCTTCCTTTTTGAACATCCCGGTGGACTGAGTTTGGCTAGCTGGCATCATCTGATCTGGCTTTCTTAATGCAGGTCAGAACAGAGCAGATCAGTACAGAGGTCAAAATTCAGCAGTTCTTGATCTTGCACTCAACAGCATGAGTTTTCTGTTAATACAGTAGAAAAAGAAACAGATATAATCAATCCACATATAATTATTCAAGAGAACGGTGCATTTTTTCCCACTTCTGTAGGGTTTTTTGCATCAAAATGTAGTAGAGGACTGCACTAAATGAGATACATACAAACACTGTGGAAGGGAAGATAGGTGCTTTCTCCCACTTCTTTCTCACTCTTTCATTCTTTTTTTTTTTTTTTTTCATCAGAGCAGAAATATGGCTTATCAACTGCTAGCCCTGAATCTTAACACAGAAGTTTTTCTTATTCTAATGGACATTACTCATACAAAACATGCTTGTTTGCTTGACATTGATAGTATTAATGGCCCCATCAATATTAGATGCTCAGAAATAGTGAGAAGAAAAAGAGTTCATTTGCACTTTGAAGCCTCTTTTCTGTGGGGCAGAATTCCCTGAAAGAGAAATTTTGGGATATACTTTGCTGTTTCCTTGCTAATAAAAAAAAAAAAAAAAAAAAAAAAAAAAAAAAGTATTATTACACAGATTTTTGTTTGCTTCAGGAACTTACACATTTTGAGTCATTTATCCAGACTATCAAAGTTTAATAGCTATTAATTTGATAAAATGAATCTTAATGTCACTGTATTTCTTCAAAGAAGGAAGGATATATCACACGAGCATTTCAGTTAGAATTGTGTTAGCGCCATACTATTTCAAAGTTAAGATTGAGAAAGATAATTAAATAGAAAAAGAATGTACTCTGGAGACATAAAATGCACACTGCAAAATGTCTGCTATTAAATAGATATGCTTTAATCAATTCAGACTACCAGAACTGCTCTGTTTCTCTGTCTCCTTTCTCCTTGGTTTGATGCTGAGATAGTAAAGTATCATATCAGAATCTCAGAGATATATATTGAATATTACAAGATATCATAGGTAAAGTATTGGTGGGAGCTTCTGGCTGGTTGTTTATTTCCTAAAACAATCTGGCCACCTGTTTATGTGCTGGGAATTAAACACTGGGATTTAGACACTTTAAATATCTGTGTCTCAGTTAACAGTAAATTAGATGAATTTGATTTCACTGGCTAGGTTCCCTAAACAAAATTTCCTTTCTTCATTAGTAGGATTAACATAGTCTATTAGCATTACTATTTAAAATCACAATTGACAGCAAAGGCCAAAAATTAATCTTCGCAAACAGTTGAAATAGGGACAAAAATAAGCAGACTTCTGGAATGATGATCTCCATTTAGCAAATTAATTAAAACAACGTTAGGTAACTTAGGAATAAGAATACCCCTGAGACTTTTTTTTTTATGGCTTTCAAGATCATGGATACAGTACAAAGTAAAAAATTGTTTGATGTTAGATGTGTGGAAGCAGCTTCACTGGCATATTTTTTCTGCTGTTTTGAAGTTAGCTCCACATTCTGATTTCTCCTGGCATAGCATGGTCACCCCTGTTTTTATTTAACCAAACAGCACTCTTGATGACACAGTATATTAATATTCACACTAAACATTAGTGAGAACATAGTAAAGAGAAAGTGAAAAATGACTGTTAGAAATTAGAGGATGAATAGGCAGTGCTACAGGTAGGCAAATGCAAGCACAGGTGGCACAAGTTAAATTCACTTCTCCTAGTTCTCCTCACTAGTGTTTCTGAAAACATAGGAGTATAATTTTAGCTTCATTCAGTTTGGAAACACTTTAAAGCTTGACTTTAACTGATACTCTGGTTGCACTAATTGTATTTCAAGCTTGCACCTAAAGCTGCTGCCCTTCTGCACTGTGACTTCCTTACAAACAGCACGCCCAGTGACACAGAAGTGCAGGTATACAACTCCCCTACCTGAAGAGATAGAGTGAGCTATCAGCCAGGGAGGTAATAACAGAAGCAAACACGTGAAAGCTTTTCAGATAGGGCTGCACTCTCAGCCCTCACCACCATACTGGGGATCCCTTCCTAACACATTCTTTTTCCTGTTATGATTGCTGTGGGAGTATCTCCCACCTGCTGGGGCACAGGGAGGATTGCTGAGAACAGCAAAACATTCTCCTATTGCAGAGACTGTGAAGGAGCTCAGAAGCCTAGGCTGTGGAAGATCAGCCCCATTCAAATTGCAATGGTAATTTATGATGATAGAGCCTTGACTTGCCTTTCCTGTCCCTCTGCAGGAGGTTAGGGCTTCTAGACAGAAAGAGAGTGGTAAGTGCAAACAGTAACGCTCCTGGTCAAAAAACAAGATGTCACAATGCTATTTTACTGGACTCTAGTAATCCTGATCCGCAGAGGCTTAAAAAGATGTTGCTTCTTTATTGCACAACAGGTAATCAGGCAAGCTGGCTTTTTATTCATTGCAGACCAGATAAGGGGAAATATATGTGGGCCGTACCATATAAATTGGGTGAGTTCAGAAGTGTTACAGACTTTCTAGGCAGGCAGATGTAAGGCACTGTGACTCATAGCAAAGGAGACTGACTGCTCCCGGGGATTTGCAAATTTTCTAAAATGCTGACCAGTCCCTTCCTCTTTGATGGGATGGCAAAACAAGAATTGGAAGAGCCTTCTGAGGGCCAGTGTGTCAAACTGCAGGGCAGGTAAGCCAGATAAAGCTGGTTGAACCAATTTTCACCAGTCCTAAATGTGACAGAAAATTTGTACGTACCCACTCTCAGAAAATCATATTAGCCAGACTGAAGGAGCTCTCCAGGATCTTTTTGTTTCTAACAACCCCCTCAGAATCAACCAATTTAGTAACATAAATTTTATTTCACTAAAAAAAAAAAGGGGGGAGGAGAGAGGAAAAAAAAAGCAGCTATCAGTCAGCTTATGAATAATGCCCTGCTCCATGTGTATGTTTTTTTCTGACCTCAACACGGTCAGCAAGCTTGACTTTGTAATTATCTTGCCTTCTTCTGGCTGGCATGAAAGAGGATATTAGCTCTATTACTACCAGCCTATTAACTTTCTGCTTTCACTCACACAGCACAGGCTGGTCTTTTGGAGCCAAAGGTTTTTTGAAGCCAAATGTCTCCAATCTGAGCAGCCTGTGGATAGCACTAATATCTATGCTTGTGTATATACTTAGAGATAATTTAATCTGAGATAGTTTAGGGGTGGAATATCTCTGTAATGGGGAAATGAGAACTTTATGAGGCCTTCAGCACTGTTTGCTACAACAGCTACAACTTTTGCAAGAGAATATCACACACTGAAATGATGGCACCATTTTACTATGGCCTTTGTGCTGAACAGGGACAGATTCCCAAACAACGCTATTTGAGAATGCTGGTCTACCAGGATTGTATTTGTAGAGCTCAGTTCTCCCTAACTTACAATATACACATTACTCAGTTGAATATACACCCAAAAATAGTTTCCTGGAGTTAATGAAGTAGCTTGTAGATGTATTGTTCACACACTTTGCTACACATAAAAGTCTGACAGCATTTGCATCTTACTCACAGTACTCTACTAAAAACTGAGCCTGTGTTAAAGCAAGCTGAAACTATCAGCTTAAGTACACCAAGGCTTTTTAAAGTCAAAATTTCAAGGGAATAAAAATCATTTCATGATACTGTTTGCAGACAATTGCTCACTGAAATGATACCTATTTACAAAGACAAAAACACCCTTCTGAAATGCAAATCATTATTGTCCAGTTCATACACTAATCCCACCTGAATTTTCTTTCCCTTTTTAACCTTTTTCCATTTACTCACAGCTTTCCAAGTAAAACAATAACTCCATAGGTTGAAAATGTTTTAATACAAGGTGCTGGCAAGAATAAAAAGTATGGATTTTTTTTTTTAAGGTACTTATTATCATTTGACATGCACAGACACTGGATTAATACAAATGATTTCAGAAACTCCAAAGGGGCCATTATGTCTTTTTTTGCATCAATAGTCCACACACAAAGAGAGAATTTACACAACGGAATACAAGGACTCCATGGGAACACTAAAATCAAGACATTTGTGCTTCAAAACACACATTTACCTGATATGTTTTTTAATGCTTAATGCTAATCTACTTATTAAAACCTAGTACCCAGCTGACCACTTTGTGTGTAAAAAATGTTTGCCAACTGCAGTGCATAACATACAAGAGAACTTGCTAGCTATTCAGTGGGTTATGATAAAGATTAACTAACATCAAGATTTTCTATGGATTTAAGTAGAGCAGAAAGGTAACCTCCTAATTCCTCTGCTAAAATACAGTTGGTCACACTCTTTTCCTCATGGCATTATTCAAGCATGTAAGAACTCAGAGAAAGAAAACATACTCTGAAAACTCCTTTAAGCGTCCCAAATTCTAGGCCTTGTGGCAGTCTGCATTACAGCAGTCTCAAGACTACTGCTGAACTACAAGAGAGCTTCCAAAAAGCCATTCTTCAAAGAGGAACAACTGAAGCACAGCAGGGTTCTGGCTTTTGCCTTCATTTTTTCCACTCTCCCTCCCACCCCCTCCTTTTCCATCCTTCCTCCACCACATTCTTGTGCCACGATTCAGAAGATGGCAATGCAAAGCCAACAGATGGGCTAAACACAGGCTGACAAAGAGACAGAGAAGTGGTTCCTAACTGTTGGATCCTGCCTGCTGCCATGCTTACTTTACCTCTGCTTTTTTTTTTTTTTTTTTTTTTTTTTTTTTAAGATTCTTGAGGATCCAAAAGAATTGAAACATACTAAGAAGATTGTTCTTTAGGGACTTATTTTTCATTCATAAAGCCAAATAAACCCAAATAAATAGCATCACAACATAAAATAATCCTATTTATTGTAGTGATTTTAATTTTAAGGCACCACAGGATGAGCTGTAATTACTGACTTTGTAACAGGCTTCCTGTGCTTCATTCTGAAAGTTGTTACATCTCTTCCTGGCACAAGATTTTACTTCATTATAACCTGTTTTACTAGCTCTACATGGTAAAATTGTAAATTATTTGGGGAAAATATGGACTGGTTATCACAAGAATTCTATCACAGAAGGGTCAACAGTTGTTACTATGGAAGTAATTAACAGCAAAAACACAATCCAAATTTTGACACATTGCATAGACTTTAAAAATAAATAAATAAATACTTATTTTGTTTCCATGCTCCACAGTTTGTGCACGTTCAGCTGTAGCACCACAGTAGAGCTCCAACATGTACTTTAACACAGCCCAGTATGGGAACACACACAGGATAGAAAGATGCATTGCTTAGTTGGAGATATATTTACTGTCAGGAAGCAATGATTTTGTGATAAAGAAGATGGAGTATATAACTGCAAACATTAAGTAGTATTTTCAATTGATCTGCTCTTAATCACAAAAAATGTACACTGGCTTTATTTTACCATCTGTACACCTTTAAAATGGTAAGGGCAAGGAGATCAAGCAATGATTTTCTCATCCCTCATAGTTTACTTGTGAGAAGCGGAAAATGCCTTCACCCTAGTTCTGGTGCCAGGCATTGAGTTGTTTGCTATCACAGCATTTTGCATCAGACGGAGAAGATTGAATTGTGAATTCTTCCTAAATCCAGTAAGATATTCTCAAATGCCTGTGCATTTGAGCTGTTACAACTCTGCATGCCAACAGCAGCTTCACACCTGTGCTCTGATAGAATAGGGGGATCAAGACATATCTAAGAGATACAGGGCCTCTTAAGAAACCACCAATGCTTGTGTTGGGGAAAAAATATATACATGCATATATAAATAAAGGGCATCTCAGTGGGGAGAAAAAAGTAGAAAAAATGCAGACCCATTTTCCATGCCCAGGACCATCCAAACAAGTCTGAATGTAGGAAAGGTTAGGAAAGCTCAGGAAGGTTCTGCACTTCACCCTACTATTTGAACTTTCACAGTTTAAGTACTCAATAAAATGGCAGAAAAAAAAAAAAAAAAAAAAAAACACCAAAAACAGTTTCCTTTAACTGATAGGTGTATCAGTTAAAATTACACTAACATCAAATCACAAGGGATACAAAAAGTCACAGAGATCGTGATATGGAGCTTTGTTCCTGAAATCAGCACTTTCTCTGCTTCCAACTGCACTACATCTCTCAGTGCATTACTTTTTCTACAGTTGACAAGATAACAAACATACCCTAGGAAAATACAGCCCTGTAAGAAGAAAGTGTCATCCTTTGAGCCTTGATGTCAAACAAATGAATATTCATTCAGATAAACACAAGTTCCTGTAGTAGATCTGTTTTAATAAGGTACAAAAGGCTGGAGGAAAAACAAACAAAAAAAAAAAAAAAAAAAAGAAAAAAGAAAAAAGAAAAAAGAAAGAAATCTGGACTGGCTTTCAATTATCCTCTGTTAAATGGGCTTTATTTTCATTTTGTCTCCTAAAAGCCACAGAAGCCACAACACATAGCAATTGATGTGGCGAGCAGCCCTTGACCAATCTACTTACATTCATTCTGTGGATGCATGCTCTGCTAACCATTTTTTTGGACATCCATGCAGCTTTTCATCTGAAACAAAATAAAAGTTGAACACTTAGTCCTGACCCTCAAAGTACCAGCAACCCCCATTTTGAGCATCAATAGGAAAAAGAAATGCTTTTACTGCTGACTGATAGATTTTTGATATTGCCACGCTTCCTTATACTAATTATGCCCAAATTGCTCATCATGCCTGATACTGTTTATGCTAAGAATTTTCTACACCTCAGGGGCAAATCGCCTGTAGTGATGATCTGGTAATTCTCTGCAGCCCACTTTGACAAACAAACCTCTGGTATTCCTCCCTACCGCATCACTCAGCTCATCCACCCGACCTTCAGCGTTACCGTTCAGCTGAGGTAACCCCAGCTTCCGAGAAAACCGAACTCGCTGACACCGCTCAGCTCCTCCAGAGTGCAGTATGCACCCTGTGGCCTCTCCGTCCTGCTAAACTTAAGCAAACAGGGGCTTGAAGCCTTCGGGCTGTCGGTGAGGAAAGCCCTCGAGGCGCACGGTGCTGAGGTGAAGCCCGGCTGCTGGACAGCGGCTGTGTGTCCGTTTCTAAAGCAGAGCTCAGCAAGCGTAACTCCTTTCCCGCCTGCTGCCACCACTTATCCGCAGCACAGGTACTTATCGCAAACAGTTACGCTGCTTTTACGGGTGGGTTTTATTGCTGCAGGATCACTTTGGAATCTTCACACTGCTCCAATTTGTGGACGCCTCTTACTGCAGCGCACACTGAGCAGGCGGTGCGAGCAGCTCCTCAGGCGCGGCTGTGACAGGACGGGAAAGAAATTCGACCTCCTTCCTATCGCCTTCCCGTGGCACCTATTGCCACTGATACAGACTACCCTCTTTCCTCTGTGAAAGTCAGAACTCGGCACCTAGATTCTTACGGAGCGACTCCTAATTCTGATTTTCATCTGGACGGGGCGCAAGGCGTGCGCGGGGCGCGAGGCGACTGTGGCGGTGCGGTTGGAAGGGCCCAACCACCGCCGGCAGCCCCCACGGGCGGCGAGGTGCAGCCGGGACAGCAGACGGAGGGCACCCGACTGCTGAGGACAGCGGCGGTGCCCGCAGTCAGGAGGTGGGCAGGAGCCGGGCAGAATCGTGCCGTGCCGTGCCGTGCCGTGCCGTGCCGTGCCGTGCCGCGCTACGCCGCGCCGCGCCGCCGTCGAGGGCCGTCCGCTCCCCCCGGCGCGCGCCGCCGCTTTGTCCTTGCCCGGCCCGGAGCACGCGCGCCCTCGGCCGCGGCGGGAGAGCGCCTGCGCGCACCCCAGCCCGGAGGGGGGCGCGCTCTGCTGGCCGCCAGGCGGGAGCGAGCGCCCCCTCTGCTCTCCCCTCCCCCGCTCTCGGCAGCCCCGCCGACAGCGGGCCGGCAGAGAGGCGGCGGGCGGGGGCCGTCTGTCCCCCCCCCCCCCCCCCCCCCCATCTTCTCCCCCGCCCCCGGCGGCGCGCGCCCGCCGCCCCCCGCCCCGGCCCCCCGGCCCGCCGCGGGAGCCCGCGCCGCAGAGCGGGGCCCGCCAGCGCCACCCGCCGGCCGCGGGGCCGCACCGCGCCTCCCCCCGTCCCCCCCTGCTCCGGCTCTCAATGTTCCACACCGCCCGGCCACAGAGCCGCCGCCGCCGCCGTAGAGCCCCCCGGCCGCCTCCGTCCCCTCCTCGGGCGCCGCGGGCCCGGCCCGGCCCCCCGCCATCCCGCCCCTCCGACCCAGCAGCGGGACAGGACGCCGGCGAAGGTAAGCGAGAGGCGGGCGAGGCGGCTGCGGCGGCGGCGGCGGCTGGGCGAGCGCGGTGGGGGGAGGCGGGGAGGAGCGGGGGGGCCGCCGAGGAGCTTTGTTCTTGTTTTCGGCGCTCGCTGCCTGCCGGCGGCCGGGGGCGCGGGGCCGGCCGAGTTCACGCCTCACTTGGTGCACACACGCGCGGCGCCGAGCGGGGCCGAGCCGAGCCGAGCGGGGCCGGCCGAGCCGCCGCCTGCCGCGCCGCGCCGGGCTCTCCCCACAAAGCGCGGCCGCCCCCGGCCCCGCAGCGGCTCCCGACCGCCGGGCAGCCCCCTCCCCCCGCCGCCACCATGTCGGAGCGGGGGGGGAGGCCGAGAGGGCAACGCGGAAGGTGCGGGCGGCGGCGGGCTGCCTCCCCCCCGGCGGCCCTGCGGGGGCCCAATGCGGCTCTGCCGGCGGGCAGTGGGGCTGCCGCTTCCCGAGTTGCTCCCGACGCATCTTCTGCGGGTTCCGCGGGGGTTTTCCTTTAAAAAAAACAACCCGCGTTCTCCCTCTTGCCCCCCCTCCCCCCCACTGCCCAGCCCTTTAAATGCACAGAGCAAGTGTACGCTTCGGTCTGAGAGCTGCCCGAGTCTCATTGGCAATGGAGCTCCTCCGAGAGAGGGATTGAGGGGGGATCTGGCGTTTGGACCCAATAAAATGCTCCGTTCCAGTGTAAATATTTACAGGGTATCGGTGACTCCTTAAAAAACATTCCCGGGGAGGTCTGTTATTTACAATGTGTCATAAGTTATTAATGCGCGTTTCTTAAGTGCCCTGCTCAATCTGTCTGTGCCTCAGAACCAAGCCGACAATTGGCATATTGTTTGAAGCATGACAAAAATGCAAGTGGGTTTAAAAATGGGAAATGCCGGTGTTTTCCAAAGTGTGAATGTTGTGGTGTAGCTGTCAAGTTGCAGCCCCGGCGGATGAGACAAAGAAGAGGATCCTGGTGGGTTTGTCCATGAAATAGAGTTGTCATCAACCAAAGTATTCTTCAGAGCTCCGGACGGTGAGGGGGTGACCTGCGTGCTGTAGTAACTGCCTCTTCTCCTCCTTCCCTACAAGTTCCCCACGATGTCCAGTGACAGGCAGAGGTCAGACGATGAGAGCCCCAGTACCAGCAGCGGCAGCTCAGATGCCGACCAGAGGGATCCCCCAGCACCTGAACCTGAGGAGCAGGAGGAAAGGAAACCCTCTGCCACCCAACAGAAGAAGAACACCAAACTCTCCAGCAAAACTACTGCTAAGCTATCTACTAGTGCTAAAAGGTACTTGTGGCATCCAGCGTCCTGTAGCGGTTTTGCACGGTGTATGGACTCGCAGTGTTGCACTGCACTTCCAAAGGCAGAGAGATTGCTTTAAAGCCACATGAGAAATAGTACAGTACAAACTTCTGTAGCATGCAAGTCTGCTGGGAAGGACCTTCATGAGTTCAAGTCCTCTGGGACAGTAATACACAGGCTGGCCATGTTTCTTCCGAGTTGTTGGAGAACTTGGTAACTCACAGGCCGGTCAGGGGGCACCTGCGTGCCTCTCATGTTTGTAGAAATGAGCGAGAAAGCGTCAGCTTCAGGTGTCTGGTTTGCTGAGACAGGTTTATGTCCCTTGTTCGTGTAGGGTGGATCTTCCTGGTGTATTTCAATGCAGGCTGTAGGGTGATGTCAAGCAGTGCTCTTTAATTACAGAAGTCACACAAGCCCCATGGCTTTTGCAGGCCTTATGATTGCAGAAGAGCCTCGTGCACCTTAAAGTCCCAGTTCTGTCCTGCAGTGCTTTCTGGAGAAAGTCAGGCAAATCTTCTCTCACAGGATCTGTGGATTCCAACCATAAGGTTCTTCAGGTGTAGCCTCTAAGTATCAAAATCTCAAGAAACCTTGTCAGGCTTTATCTGCTGCATTTTTATTTACACACAAGGTTACTGGCAGTCCAGCTCTCGAGACGTGTACTAATTATTTTCTGTAAGTTCAGCTGTGTGAAATAAAGCAAACTTTAATTCCCTCAATCCCAGTTGCCTTCTGAGATGAAACACAACTTTCTGGCTTTTCCCTGGAGTTCCCTTTCTTTACAAACATTTACAAATACGCTATAGCAAGAGGAGCTGTGCAATAGCCACAGTAGCTTTCAGTTTTGCTGATCCAGCCCAAATACAGTAGCTCAAACTTTGAGGAATGTTTTTAGTAATTTTGCACTGTACTTAAACTCAGTAAATACATTTTGCAATGTCTTAGAATTACTGCAGAATGTGACAGGGTGACTGATGACTTTTGAGTTTGTTAAAGAAACCCTTTGGAAGAGGAGTTGGCTGCAGAAGGAAAAGTTCTGGAAACACTGTGGACTTTGTAATTTATTGCTAGATTTTGGGCTTTTCTTTCTTTCTCTTTTTTTTTTTTTTTTTTTTTTTTTTTTAAATGCCTGAGGTGCATCACGTAGAGGCTCACAACTGAGTTTTCTCCACTTAGCTTTATTTTGGTTAATCATTGCGAGTCCAGTTCCGTACATCTCCAGTGGTTCAGTAGCGTGGTTGGACTTAATGGAAATGGTGCAAGGGCTTTCAGGGCAGTCGCTGTTAGTTCATACTTTAACACTTGCTGTACACGTGGAAAAGCAGTCTTGCTTGCATGGGTTTTCTTGTGGAGGTTTTTTTGTTTTGACATTTTATAGAGGAAATTGCCTTGAATCTTTTAAAGTTACACCTCCTATGGACATGGATAAATGGTAAGATTAACACGAAGTTTTCAGTGTTGCTTTTCTGGACTGTAACATCTTGGGAGTGGTTGTTACAATGTCAATCTAAGCTAAAGATTATTTCAGGTTATTATGTTGCTTTTTATCATGTAAATACAGCTCTGGTAAAGCTGGGGGAGGAAAGGCAGCAGAAGGTGTTGAGAGGAGCAAAGTTGATGCAGAGATGATTCCAGTGTCAGAGGCAGCCAGGCAGATCTGCAAACCTACTTTTTAAACACCCTGCAAAGCAGGAGGTAGAATATTGCCAAAAGAATACATTTGCTGACAGCACGGCTCGCTTCTTCAGCCTCGATCACAGCTCTGTAGCGCTGGTTTAAAGTCATTGTCAAATGTGCTTGTACGGCCTCCCTCCCCCCGGCTCATTTGCATATTAGCTTGAAAAGAAAATCTCTCCGGCAAGATGTGCTCGGATATGAAAAAGAGTTGCTGTTCTGGGTACTTGTGGGAGATTCCTACCGAACTCGGCTGTGAGTGTTCTGTTTATACACAGGATCGAGCAGGAAAAAAAGCTGCAAAGTTTCTCAGCTGTGGGATTTGGGTTATACCTCTGAGAACAAAGAGGAAGCAGCCATGTTAGCATTACTGAAGGCAAAGCCAATCTTGCATTTAACTGCATGGTGGTAGAGGGCAGTGTAATTCCCTGATTTATTCTATAGACTATCTCAAATGCTTTGTGTCTGTTCTCGTTTCACCAACAGAATCCAGAAGGAGCTAGCTGAAATAACTCTTGATCCTCCTCCTAACTGCAGGTATGTAACAGCTTCTTAAATCGTGGACAGTGGTAGGAGATTAACGTGCTCAGGCTAATAAATGGGAAAGTTCATGTTTACAGCTGGTGACTATTAGACAACAATCGTGTGCAGCGGGTTGAACAAGCAAAGGGAACGCTTGATATTTTGTCTGCATGCTCTAGGGGTAGTCATTAGTGGTTGATGTACATAGAGAAATGTATGCAGTTTGTTTTATGTAGTTGGTCACTGCCTTTGTGAAACGTTGATTATGTGAACTTCAAAATACACTGACGCTTGCAACGTGATGTTTGCATGTAGGTTGAACTGTCTTTTGAGTGACAGTTTAGAGCCATTGCTTGGTTCTGAAGCAAAAGTAAAGAACCGAATGTGATTTTTATATGCTTTCTCTTAGAGTGTTGCTTAACAGTTAGATAAGAAGTGTTGCCTTCACGTTTATGTGCCTGTCAGTCAGAGCTGCAGTCCCTTGGTAAAGAATGTTTTCAAAGAGGTTCCCAACCTGAGAAACACTTCTGTTGGTTTTTAAGAAATGAATTTATAATCTTGGAACGCTGGGTGATACAATCTTAAATAAAGGAAAGGTAACTGGAACACTGATCTGTAGGAAAGTTAAATAGTAACATAGCTGGCTAATTTCTTTAAATCTTTAACATGTTTTACTTTTGTTTAAAAGATACATAAAATTCTCATTAGCTGTGAGCATCCAGCAATCAGACTTGCACTAAAACAGCATATAAATAGTGTTGTTTCATTTGATGCATCTCAGCATGCTTTCTGACTGTAAGATTTCTTCAGATTAACGGCTCATGTGTAACAGTAAGCCGTGGACACAAAAAAAATGCTGGAAGTGCTTTCTGGTTCTGGGTGAGAACTGTTGGGCATTTGGAATAGTTTGAAAGATTGGCACAGGTCTTGTGAATTTGGTAAGATGCGAGTTGTTCTCATTATCTTAATAGGCCTGCAGAGGCAGGGACTTACCGAGCTGTGTTTACTGAATCTGTGGTAAAGGTGTCTCACCTTGAGAGCAGTGCTGTGGATTGCCTCTGGCTGTCTGATATGTCTGCCTGCGAGGTTGATGGCTCTCCCTCTTCACAGGTGCAAGATCTGTAGACAGAGAGAAAATGGTCTGCTTTGATTTTAGTTCATAAACTGTTTAATAGCTATCCTGTTACTGGAATCTAGTTCTATGTGTGTCGTGTATTCTAGGCTTAAACCCCCCAAATGGGGCACGGTAGGAGAGAGAGTTTCTGAAGGAAATAAAACACTAATGCCTTGCCTTATAGATAAACAGTGAAAACATCACTGGAGCAGTTTCAGGTACAGCAAGCTGCAGCATGGCTTTCACAAAGAGAATCCACCACCCCCCTCATGCTCTCCAGTAACATCTGATCTTCAGCTCCTTGGGAAAGCATGCTCCTCTGGTATTAGCACAAGAGCACTGCAGTGAGTCCTTGTGAGCTGTACCCAGATACCCAGAAACACCATTGAAAATTATGAACCTCCACCCCCTAAAGTCTCTAAAATTATTCAAGCTTCTCTCCCATGGAGTGCAAGGGAGAATGATTATTTTTGACAGTGTCAGTGCTTCATTTCCTATAGGCATTTTTGTAGAGGAATTCATCCTTTAATCAAAAGCAACAGTATGATGATTGTATTTTTACCTCCTGCAAGTATAAAAAAAATTAGAAAGAGGCATTGACATCTTTAACAGAAGTTCTGGGTGTTCAGAATGAGCAGTTTGATTGCCTAAAAAGGTTACCACAACACTGCAAGTTCCTTTTCAGAAGGAGCCTTTCTGGCATAGGGAGGTAAATGCAGCTGAAGCAGAAGGCTTGGGCTTGTAACATGCTTTCGTATAAGGTACAGTAGCACAGATTAGGCAACAAACTGATACAACAGGCATCTGCACTTCACTGATTTACAAGCAGCAGAGTTGCTCATGTTACTGAATACATTTATTGTATATGTAAAAGTAAATAAAATGTAAAACAACAATGCATTTAAAAGCCTGCAGAACTTGGACCTATTCGTGTGTACTTTAAAAATGACAAGCCGCTTGTGTCTTAAGATCTCCCAAAGAGATTTCTTCATGCCAGGTTGTATCTCCCCCAGTCCTGGAGCTGTCCCTTATCAGTTGCAGGGTTCACAGCCATGCAGCTGATGCTCTCAGATAACAGTCCTTCTGGTTGCCCACTTATGTAACTAAGAAAACCCAGCATTTTTAAAATTACAATGGTGCACATGCAAGCAGTATGTGCTAATTTAATGGGATACACTCTCCTGTGCTGTGATAAGTGCTGCTGCTTCTCATCTGCCAGTGAGTTGCTCCCTAACACCAGAAGGGCCTGAGGTTGATTTAGTAGCTTAAAAATGACACTAACTGGCTGTGCTGTGATTGTTGCTCAAAAGATGTGTAGGTTTCCTCAGCAGTGAGATTTCCCACACTCACAGCTATTACTTCTAACTGCTGTTTTATAAAAATGCCTGAGCCCCAGGAGAGCCCCGTTCTTGGGTGTGCTGAGGAGGCCTGGGCTACACATTAAGTTCTATTTTAGGCACTGGGGCAGCAGAATGGCAGGCACGTTAAAAGTGTCCAAAAAAGCAGGGTTCTTTGCTTGCTTATCTCTATGGTATACTTTATGATTCTGTTTGGTTAATTGGGCAATGAAACATTAGAAAACTCACATTGTTTAACCACTCACAAATACAACACAGACTGCATCCTTGAGGATACCACCCCAAAAAAACCTTAATGCTGTTAGCTGTGTACTTTAATATCCTACATTCTTTTGTGTTACGGTATGATTTCCAAGAAAGACAGAGCATCAAAAACAATGAAATTAGGTTTGATCTTAAACCGCTAAAGATGACAGGAAAGAAATTGAGTACTGCTTTCACCTCGTGTTTTCTCCCATCTCATAGAAGGGCTTGAAATGAGTCAGTTACTGTCCAGCTGTAACACCAGGGCACATAAGCAGGCTGAGGACACAGGTGTCCGATCCTGTTTTTTCTTGCTTTTGCTGGCTTAACTCAAAGCTCTACTACTTGATGCAGTGTGCTGTATTTAATTTCTTTTGTGCTTTTAATAGCATAAAGCACAGCTAAAAAGGTCTTGGCCCTATTGCTCCTAGGCAGCTCAATTTCAAACCATGGCCAAGTGCTTTTACAGGCTTCAAGGTACGGAAGTGTGCCAAAACCCACTGTTGTACATTCTCAGAAAAATGCTGCAAAAGGTTTTGCACATAATGCATGTTAAATCTGTGCTGCAGAAATGCTCTTAAATAGGTTTGACATATCTGGAATGGCTGTTCTCAGCTCATGGTGAGAAACTGTTCAGAGCAGAGGTCAGCATGCCAGAGCTGAGGTTAGATCTGAGACTGCAGTGCTGACCTGGGCATCTTGGAGGCTGCAGGGCACAGCAGGGCTCCCACCCTCCAGGTGCTTCCTGGCTTTTAGGGCTGACAAGGGAGCCCTTGTGCCCATGTGTACCATGATTTAGAGCAGTTACTATTAGTTGCTTCTGGCTGCTCTGATAATCCACAATAGCAACAAGATGCATCTCATTGCCTTTCCTTGACCCTTCTCCTTTCTACTCCAAATTTAATCGTTACTGAGCTTGATGAGAAAGTTTTGAAGTTCAATCCAATACTAAAAAACTTAGTAACACCCATGCCAGTGTACTTTGTAGTTTACATTCAGTTTTACAACAAATTCAGTTTGCTGAAAACTTTGGAGGATATGAAAGCAAATACTGAAATGAGTGTATCCACTGAGAGGTTAATTCATGTGGTTTAGAAAGGAGTGAGATAAGATAGTGTGTCTTTCCCATGCAAGTGTGAGAATTGGAACATTTTATGGTCTAGTCTGTCAGTTGGACTTAATCACTTTTCTTTGTTAAATTAGAGATCAGACATCTGAAAACAAGTGCCTATAAAGGCCAGACAAAGCCACATGTCTTATAGCCCCAGTCAGAGGCAGCTTTTCTCCTTCATGCTGCTGGGAAATAGGATTTCTTATCGAGAGAGATTTTTGGATCACCCCAAAGGCTCCCTTGCTCTGTCTTGTCCTCTTGCTAGTGAGGATCTGAACCTAAACCTGATCAGGCCACTGAGAAGATTTTTCTTAATAGAGATTACTATCTCTATTAGCAGATCTTGTACGCTAATAGATACTAATGTGATTTTTTTTGAGCTGTGCTACAGAAGGTAGTAGTGATGATTTTGCTGTTTGTGCCTTCTTCTAAGCTGGCAGGCACATTGATAATTTATGAGAGGCTCATTTTAAAACTCCTGATTTTAAAATAACACTGCAAAGTACATGCACTAAGCACAATGGGAAGATAACACATAGGGCTTTTCTTTTAGTGTAAGATTCTCATGCTTCCAGAGGACTGTGTTTGTCCCTTTCATTACAGCTACACATTGGGCCAATTCTGTGCTGTACAGTTTTGACAACTAAACCCACAATCTGGTGTATGACAACGAAAAATGCCCTGCAAAACCTAGACAGATGCTTTCTCTGGTTTAGTTATGGACCCATGAATCCAGATGTTTGTAACTGTCTTACTGTGGTTATTACAGCATCAGTGAGGAAGCACTGCAGTATGTATTTAAAGCAATATAGTGCAGGTATTCTTCAGAGTAGCAATTTAAGCTCTTTCAATTGTGCTGTCTGAAGCAATGAGAAGCAGTGAATGATTGTGCTGGTGGTGCAGGCTCCTTTGTGTGCAGAGGTTGCTCTGGATGGAGCACCCTTCCACAGCCATGTGCTAGTGAGGAAGGTGCTGCAGATAAGCTGCTAGAATCTGTCCTTTTTGTTAACATTCTCTATCTACAGTAAGGTTGTAGGCAAATGTTTACTCTGCAAACAGTCATGCCTGTTGAAGATGTTACTGCACAGCTGTGGTTTGCTCCAGTTGTGCCTTGGAGGTGGCAACTCCGGTCAGCAAGTGAAGGAAGCTCATCTGCTAGTGCTACCCACAGGGGGGAAAAAAAAAAAAAGAAAAAAAAAAAGAAAAAACCATCCACATTTGCTTAAATGGCTTAAATAGATGACTCAAATGAACTCTGCTGGATTTTTCCTCCCTCTCTTCAGAGTAGGCGTTGTTCACGTGAAGCATTTTGTCAAACACACCAGGATATGAATAAGTCAATCCATTCCCTTGTCTCTCAAATGTAGTAAGTTTCCATCTCTCCTTTGAGAAAGACAGGCCTTCATTTTGCTACCTTTTAGAAATCAGTAGGAGGAAGAATATCCTGAAAGCAGTCAAATACAGCAGTACAAATGGTGCCTAAGTCTTCACATGTACTGTTGTGGCATTTTTTCAATCAAGCTTCTGACTTTTTCTTCACTGGCAACCTCCCCAGTTTTCATTTATTCTGTTCATTCCTTATTGGGTAAATGCCTTCCTATTGCTAAACATTAAAATTTCATTTTAAAAAACAAGTTTGGCTTGTTTACACCTCTGCAGTAGAAACTACAACTGTGAACACTAAATAGTTCAGTACAGAAGGAGCTGTTGATTAAGGTGGGTGTATATTAGGAATACATGCAGAAGTGCCCATGCTCAAGTTGAATGAGCAAAACTAAAAAAAAAAAAAAAAAAAAAAAAAAAACAAAAACACACAACACAACAGTACCCAAACCTGACAAGATAATGTGCCTTCTAACAGCCACATTTTACTTTGTATTCTGACTTTTCTTGCCCTGGCACTTGTTCACTACCAAGTATAATAAATCCATTCTACAGGGAAAGAAAGCTGAGGTTTGCAGAATGGTACTGAAAACACAAACCCACACAATTATTTCTAACACTTCATTTCCTGTACAGAATTTTGCAGTTGCAATTACAAAAACACAATTAAGAGGGTTCAGAAATCCTGCAAGAACATGTTTGAAGTAGCTCTCCAGCTATTCAAGTACTGTTTTCTAGTATTGTCCAGCTCTGTTCCTTTGTTGTTAATCTCAGAACATAAATCAGTGGCTCACCATAATTTAAAGGTATGTTTATCTAATGATAACCTTGATTTATTTAGAGTTATTTCTACTGAGCAGTTTCTTCCACGCTCTTCCCTACAAGAAGGATCTAGTCTAGGTCAGGGTTACAAGAAGCAGTATAACGTAACACAGCAATCAGAAGTCTGTGCTTTGTAGCCCATTTGTAGTAACAACCTTATTCTGCTATCTTTATATGTGCAGAGTGGCTGTCACCTTGTTTGCTAGTAGTCAGTCAAGCTGTCTAAGGAGTGGGGGTGATAGAAGTGTAGAAAAGCATTTTGGTAAAACATTGAAGTGTTAAGTTTTGCTGGGGCATGCTGTTATTTAACATGCTTTTATTAAAAAAAAGACACAACAGTGGAAGATTGTGCAACTCCAGAATAGAATATTTAAATTACTTTCTTTCCAGTTGAGAGTGGATGACAGATCCGCTAACTCAAATTGCCTCAAGTTTGTGGTTTATTCCAGCCCATATTAGCTTTGACCTCATTCAAGTGCAAAACCATGGGTGGGTTTTTGGTCCTCACTTGTTTTTTTCCTTTTTTCTCCTCCCCCAAACCACCACACAGTGAATTTCTCACACAAGTAATATGAGTGGAATAGTTAAGAGGGGGTTTTGCAGTACAAGTTATCATATCCACTCACAGGAATAAGTTCTTATACCTTCATATTTGCAGCTTGGGCCCTTGTGTAAGCAGTGTCCACAGCTCTGTCATACACACTCTTAAACATCTGTATGTTAGTTAAAAGGTCTAATAAATCTTTCACCAGTTTTCATTAGCAGTACTCTCAAAAGAAACAAGAAAACAAATCTTGGCTGTCTATTCTGGAATTGCAGAAATGGTTCAAACACTTTTCACTTAGCCACTGGTGTTATAGGACTAGCCCTCATTATTTCTAGTTTTGTCTGGAAACAACAGAAGAACCCAAGACTGACCAGTCTATTTAAACAGATCTTTAAGCACATGTAACACAACAGAAAGCACAGCAATAACAGAAGAGCAGCAATATCCTAGGCTGCAGCAAGTGAAGACTTGCCCAAATGCAATAGTCATAGGCACAGAAATAAAGGAAAGAAGCAGCTTACCTTCAGAAGGCCTCAAGAGCATAGGGATCTCCAGCAAGATACCCTTGCCTCCAGTGCCAACCCTTAAATGAGCTCTGGGAAGGGGTGGATCCTGGCTTCACCCCTTTCAGTCACTCAGTGCACCTGACCTCCCCTGGGTTGGCCCTGCCCTCCCAACAGGTGCTCAATCACTGCTTCAAGCCATGACTTAGCATTTCCGCTGCAGCATAAAAATTGTAAAAACCACAATGTGTCCTTAGACTGAAAGACAAATCTGCTTTTCAAATATCCATTTGTGTAGCTGAAAAAAGCCCTTTTCAGACTCTGTCATAAAACTAATTAAAATATGCCATAAACATATATATATATATGTTTTCACACTGTGCGTTGCTGACCGCTGCCAGCCTGTCATTTAGTTTGTAATGAGTAGAGTATGTGCCAGTCCAAGCACACTGATCACTTCTCTATCAGATCTATTTGTCTGTGTGTGTCAGTTACACTTCTTTGACTTATCTTTACTTTTATAGCCTTGGGATACCTAATTTTAACTCAAATTAACAAAGTGAAAATAGAAGATAATCAGCTAAATGATATTAAACCTTTTATTTAAAATGGGTCGACTGTTTCATGTAAAATTGATCTGTGGAGGTTTCCTGCACCTCATGTAACTAGGATTTGCATGTATGTGGAACGTTCTGAAACAAATAGTATAGGCATCTTGGAAAACACCTTGAGCTTGTTTCTGAGTTAAGGGCTAAGTAGGCAGGAGTAAGGATATTCAGCTGCCACCTAGGACAGGAGCATCCATTCCATTAAACTAGCCAAGAACTATGCTGTGGCTTTAAATTGGTGCAGCTTTGAGCCAGTAACCACAAGTGATAAACGTGTCCTAACCTGCTTGTGTTAATTTGGATTAATTTTCTACGGTGTACTCCTGCACAGAATGCCCTGTAGTATTATCAAGTTCAGAGCAGTGGTTGGAACACTTGTTAATTTTATAGCGCTTACTGTAAAACAGGATCTTTTAGGAACTCAGATGAAGATTTACTTGACTGATGTAAGCATCACTTTCAGAAACAGGAAAGGGGAGAGATTGCCTTGATGAAATGCCGCTGAGATCTGAGATAGCAGTAGCTCACTTTCAGGCTGGGAGAATTTTTAGGGAGGGTCTGTGGAAGACCATCCTGCAATAAATCATGATTATTATTATTATTTTTAATTAGTTATTGATGGAGATGTCCAAAAAATGTGTAGATGTGGCACTGAGGGACATGGTTTAGCGGGCATGGTGGCGATGGATTGAAGATTGGACTAGGCGATCTTAGTGGTCTTTTCCAACCTTAATGATTCTATGATCTTCAATGTTAGACTATTACAATGGTTAAAGTTGAATATATAATATACAGTGCTTTAATGAATTGTGAGTTCAACTTAGTGTTTGGCCAAATGAAATTTGTGAGACCTGTCTGGAGCCAGTAGTTGGACTCAATGATCCTTATGGGTCCCTTCCAACCTGGGATATTCTATGTGGTCATTATTGACCTGGGTACAGGACTAGAGCATATAAATATTACATTGCAAGTTAACAAAAAAAGATTATAGGCATACTGGAGGACAGAACTAGCATATTTGAATTCAAAGTGACCTTAAATTATGTGCTACTGCATGTAATTTAATAATGAGAATTGCAAGGAACAGCCCTTTGTCTAGGCATAGTGAGCTTTCACAATCCATGGGCAGAAAGACTGGGTAAGGAGTACTTCTTCAGAAAAGGTGTAGCAGGTCTGAGCATTGTATGTCTTCCAAGGATGTACAATACAAGGCCAGAGAACAGAAATAAATAGAAAAGCAGTCATAGTAGGGGGATATATTAAAGCATTGGAGACATGGTATATAAAGTCATTCCATTCAGTACAGCACTAGTAAAGGCCAGCTGGAGTACCTTATCCACTTCTAAGTGCTACACTGCAAAGTGATACAGGCTAACTGGAAAGAATACAGATCAGAGGAAAGAAAGAATAATATTTGGATTTAGAAGAAAGTTCTGCCAAGAAAATATGACAGTTACTGCTAGTCTTGTCAGGTGGTTATGGAGAGCAAATTAAATTTCCATAAGATCTAGGATAGATGTTTGGAGTTCTGAGCTGTAAAGACAGCAGTATGTGTAAGGAGACGGTGGTTATGTACCATCATAGTTTTTTAAGAATGCAAGTTAGAACAAGTTACTGTCAGGAGCTGGTTGACTATAAGTGATCCTGTGTCGAAGCAGGAAGTGGACTAGGTGACCGCTTGAGGACTAGTTCCACCAAGCAGTCTGTGTTACTAGATTCAAATAATGATATTAAAGGATTAAAGGAAGGCTCCTCGGGAAGTGATTTTTCCCTTATTTAAAAACTCTATTTTAATAATGGGGTTTTTTAGTATAATCACCCAGTGAAAATATTTCAAGTAACAGAAATAACATTGATTATTTGAGCGGTCACTGGCAGTACACGGTTTTAGTCCTGTTGTCAATTAAAAAACAAAAACAATCATTGGTGTGTGTTTTTTGTGGTTTTTTTTTTTTTTTCACTTCATTTTTATTTTTGGCTCGATCCTGTTTTCCTTGCACAAAGTTGTTAGATTCTGCTGATAACTGGAAGTAAATTAGGCATGTGTTGTGCGTTCTCCAGAGGTGTATTACCCCTATGAGAAGCTAACAGTGCTGTTGTACAGCAGATCTTAATTTTGGCTATGCCTTGTACTGTGTGCTTGGATTCTTTGGCTTTGTTCACAGGCACATAAGTACCTCTAACACAGATAAACAAGAGCAAGGGACATTTTTTTCCCTTCTAAGCAATTAACAGTAGGTAGGCAAGCCCTAATGCATCTGTGCACATGTATAACAAATAGATCAAGTGCATCAGAAAACTGACCAAGAATTTGCAGTGGATTGTGTCTCTAAGCACCCTCAGGAGTCAGGGCTCAGAAGATTGTAGTGAAACTGTAAGCAGCCTGGCAGGTTTCCAGCTGATGAGTTAATGCTGCTATAAACTTCAGTAGTTCCTCTCTGAGGCATGCAGAAGGGTGCAGACACTGGGAAAGTAGCCAAGAAAGGCAAAGAGCAGACAGTAAAGCTAAAGGCCAGCCTCAAGGATCCACAACGCTATTGTCTTGGAGGTGGTTTCTTCCCATGCCAGAAACCTCTGTTGCTCCAGTGGAGGGACTGGGAATCAGTAAGCAGATTAAGGTGTGCATTTAGTGCAGAAGAGGCCTGACTTGATTAGCATAGCTTGAGCAAAGGTAGCTGTGCTCCACACCCTTGCCACACTTGTTGGTTGGCAGCACATGGTGCTGCGGAAGGCAGTGGGATCTCATTCATGCCATAGTAGTTCTTTGAGCTTGGAGCTGCAGCCCGGCAGTTTAGGTGTTAACTTGGGTTAGTGCTTGCATTTCAATCCTAGACAGAAAGTACTGAAGACCAGGTAAGTGAGTAGAGCATCAGCAGGTCAGATTCGTGGGGCAAATGGAAAACAAACAGCAAACAGAAACATTTTGTTTTTCTTTTCTCTTGTAGGGAGAGCTAGCAGCAGAAAGCTATTTTTTGTGTTCAGTTTAAGTGAAGCATTTAACTTGTAAATGTTTTGTGCAGAGTGAGTTTGGGAAAAAAAATAGGCATTACAATGGATTATAACTACGCAATAGGCGATCTGTTCAGCTGATGACGGTTCTTGCTGAGAAGCAGCAGCTTTTGTAGCAGACAATGGGCAGCTAGATTCCTCCCCATGCACATGCACCTCTGGTAACAAACAAAGGAGTTGGCTGCTGAGCAGTGCCTGCCCAGGCTGGGCTCGTGCTTTAGCTGGCTTTTATCCTCCTTGGGCCTCAGCACCAGACTAGACTGAGTGCACTGCAGGCCTGGTGTGGGGATGGTGGTTTGGCATTGCGTGCCGTGGTGCAGTTGTTACACATTGTGCTCAGCCTAACTTCTTCTCGAGTAACCTGGGGTATATTTGGGCCAACTGTGGGGATGTTAGGGTCTATAGTGTGGCATCCCAGCTGTAGCAGCACCTCTCTCAACAGGCACCTAAGGGCCCCTGGAGCCAAACTCACTATACCAAAGGCCACCTAAACAGTTCTGTGTTCAGTTTTGAACTTCAGCATCTTGGGAAGGAAGTAAAATTCAGTCTAATTTCTAGTCTATAAAGCAAAAGCAAAGAGAATTCTTAAGAGACTAAAATCTACTTGTAATGAGTGCTGTAACAAACACTGTATTCCCATGGAAGCAAATTTAAATGATCTAAGCTACCCGATGCGACCTCCTGCATATTAAGCATAGTCTGACTGATTAAACAGACTTCTTATGCCAAAAGAGGGAAATAGTGTACCAACTAAAGTTCTACAAGCATGATTAAACAGTAATCACATGTGAGAGGGTGATCTTCGTGTGGTTGACCTGTTCGCAGAGCAGCCTGTGGCTGCAGATGTGTTTGCTTGCCTGCAGCAGATCCTTTGTAGAAAAGTAAGATCCATACAGATTTTATATGATCATGTAGTGCTGAGCTCCACAGGTCTTTCTCTTCTAGCATTGAATGCTGGGATGCCCATAGTTAGGAATAGTTGAAATAGCAACCTTGTTGCCCCTTTTCCAATTTTGATTTGCTTTTGTTTATTTCTATGAAGTATCAGAAAGCTGTAGTCACAGCTGGCATACTTAACTTCATGAGCCAACAGACTGCAACTCCAGTTACTTGAATAAGGAAAGAGTTACTAAGTAAAAGGGACATTACAAAAGCAGGACAGTAAGAGTGCAGTAATTCATTTGATAATATACAGCACCTAACCTTAAATAGATCAATATGTGGAGAGATCAATTACTTTTCAAATACTATGAAAGAATATTGTTTTTCCCCAAGTATTTCAACTGACTATTTTTCATATAAAGAGTACAGAGTAGCATTATGCTTTTTTTTGTCTTGGGAATAGCAGAAATGAAATAATTTCTTATCAGCCAGAACGCAAGCTAATGGTAGAAGTTGTTGATACTGAACAACTGTTGGGGGCTGAGCAGTGCATGGTTCCTCTAGATATGAAGGGCATGCTGGGTGAAGTTCCCATAAAGTGGGTGTGCCTTATTAAAAATTAGTGAAAATGGGGGCAGAGGTGGAGAAAGTGGAGATGGGAATTGCATTAATTGCATAAACTTTTTGTCATCTGATTTTCTTTTTATAAAGCAACAAAGCGCTATAAGAATAGGCCTGCAGCTTGACATCGATAATTCTCATCTGGGTAGAAGGAATTGTGAATGAATTACACATTTGCTGTTTGTGTGATTGTTGTATGTGTTGCTTGAAATGTCATGAACAATGATTTGCAGAATTTGGTCTGACATTGCGTTCTATGCAGTGTTTTAAAGAAGGTGGAAAAGAGGACCTGGTGTTGTAAGAAGCACCTGGAGGATGCTTTGAGCTTTTCTGTGCTACCATGATGCAGCACTGGGGCTGTACATAACCTGACTCTGTAAAGCTGCCCTTAGTAGATTCTTAATGAAGGTATTAAAATGCTGAAGAAAAAAGGTATTGTTCTATGTGTGTATATTGGTTTGGGTTTTTTTTTGTTTTTTTTTGTTTGTTTGTTTGTTTTCTTTTTTCTTTTTTTTCCTGGAGACTGTGGCAGATGAATCTTTCCTAGCCTAGATATGATATCACAAGCCAAAATCCACCTGTCCTCGCACATTCCTATGCTGTATATAACAATCAGAAAAATCTTTGGACTTGGGACCCAGCTCAGAGGCTGTGTGAGGATCCTGGCTCCCTGGCTGCCTGCTGCTGTGGGCACAGTTCTGCTCCTGGTGCAGAGCTCTGGGCTGGGCTGCTGGGGAGGCAGCCTGAGTGAAGGGCTGTGTCATGCAGAATGAGGCTCCTCATCTTCTGGGGGTTCCTTTGGCCATTTGTATCTCCTCTGAGTTGCTCTGTGTGCTTTCTCCTTGTTGAAATCTGAGAAACAGGCAGTGCGATGCTTGTGCTCTACACTCCTGCTGCCTACATTTCACTCAAGCAAGAGTGTCCTCTGACGTAGTAGTTAGACAAAATTGGTTTTGAAATTCTACCAGAATAGCAGCATTACATACAGGTTTGGCAATGCCTGATGTTTCTTCACTCCTGTGTTCAGATTGAGACCTTTGAAGAGTGTTAATAAAATCTCTGATCTGAATTGTCAGACTTAGCTATGGCCTGCACTTTCTTTTTGTTCTTCAACATGGGAGTAATCAGACAGGAGTGACAGTGAGCAGACCTCTTCCTGTGCCTGAGATAAGCTGCAGGCCTCCCCTTTCAAGTCCTCCAGCCAGGCAGGAAGCTTTCCAGGGTAGGTAGCACCTGCACACCTCAGTGATAGCAGCTAGCTTCAGGATATAAGGAGGAAAGGCTGCTGTTTAAAAAATACTAATGCACCAGTGGAAATACCACTTTGGTCTTCTGCTTCATAAAAAACTGTAAAAAAGAGCAGATCCTCAGAGGAGACTGTACTGCTCCAGGTCTTGGCCCAGACCAGTTCATGTCCAGAAGCATTTCAAGCTTGTTCACTCTGAAAGATCCATAGACTTTTGAAGTTTGAAGGGAAGGGAAGGGAAGGGAAGGGAAGGGAAGGGAAGGGAAGGGAAGGGAAGGGAAGGGAAGGGAAGGGAAGGGAAGGGAAGGGAAGGGAAGGGAAGGGAAGGGAAGGGAAGGGAAGGGAAGGGAAGGGAAGGGAAGGGAAGGGAAGAACAGTGGATCACATAGAGAGCAATCCGTGTATTATAGTGAATGTTGCTTCTGAAAGTAATTCTACTGATTTGTTTTCTGAAATTGGCCACTGATTGCAGAATGGAGGAACCTGTACTGGGTAATTTTGATGTAGGTGTCACTAGAGGTGTGTGCTTGGACAGTGGTGGGTCTGAGATGCTGTGCTAGAGCTGCTTATGCTTTCCATATGCCAAATCTCTGTTAGGTACAGAGTAGGCTGACCAAGTATTTAGCTCTGTGAGTCCTCCTGGCACTACTAGCGCATGTAGCCATGGCAGAGCCAGCTAGATAGAAGCCAAACCCTGGAATGTATTCAGTCTGTATGCATAACAGGGCAGAGGAATACACCACTGTGCTCTTCAGTCCTAGTGCTGTTGTGGACTGTATAAAATTGCACTATTTTGGGTGCTGTCTGATATTGCCACAGTGATCCCAAATGACTTCAACCTTGAATAGGAGCAAATGTTTTACCGGGGAGGCCAGGTGTGCTGCAGAGCCAAGCTGGGACATCTCTTCTTGCCAGTGAAGAGCTCTTTTAAAGTGGCATGCTCTGCTTGGAGCATGGCTCAATGCGACTGTGCTAGCTGGTGGTGTGCTTCAGTCTAAGTTAATAGTTGCTCTGATTTTTCTGATTGTGCTGATTTTTCTGATTGTGCTGAAGTTTTAGAGTGTAAGTCTGCAATGTCATTAAAATAGGTGTTTGGGGGAAAAGGTCTTCCTAAGTGAAGTTTGAAAGACATCAGCTTTACTGTAAAATCTTTCTGTTCTTATTTTGGGAGTCTGCAGTAAGTTCTTCCCTGTATTATTAATCCTTCTGGCAGGCAGAGTTAATTTGTTTGTGTGTTAGTCTTCAAGCTGCTGGATGAATTATAGATTTAATTATGGTCCAGGTGCTCAGAGCTTTGCTGTTTGTCTAAAAGTGAAATATAAAGGAAAAGTAAGTCAGAGTAATTTTTTGGCTTGTTGAATAAATGTAAACGTCGGAAAACCATGTTGAGGTATAAATAAAGAAAGGATTTACTTCACACAGAATGTTGTTATCTACTCCACTTGGTGGGAAAATTCATGCTCTGCATTGCACTGGACACACCTTTTATGGCTAGTGCTGTACACAGCGAAAGCTTAGCAACTTTCACCTGTGATTTCCCATGCTTTTAGACAAAATTTCTTCTGCAATTACAGCCAACTACTCATGGCCCAAGATTGAACTGAGTTAACACAATCGTGACAAGAAATGCTGCCTGGATTTCCTGATAGGTGGAGATAAGCCACCTGCTACTTGTAGTGTTCATCTCTGTCACTCCCATCTTTCCATCTTTGCTTGGCACAGTCTTATTCACAGTCCTCAAATGTTCTCTTACTGTAACACAACTTATTTATTTATGTTTGTTTCTTGTCCTGAAACAATTTTCCATCATACTTTGCTTTAATTTGTATGAAAATAATTTTTTGGGTTGACATTTAATTCCATGAGAGCTCTTTTCATAACTTGTTGTTCACAGTAAGGGCGGAATGTAAAATCCATGGAAAAGTATAATTTCTGCATTTTGCAAACTTATTTTTTCTGGCAGCTATAGAACTCCTTTAAAAACCTGAATTGATGCATTCTCCCCACTAGCATTGGTCCTTTCTCATTAGATCCTTGGATCCTGGCTGTCCAAAGTATGTTTTCTGGTGCAAGCTTTAAATTTTTTTCTTGCCACATAGCTAAATTCCAGCAGATCAGAGCTTTCTTCCCCGTGAAGACAGTGCTGGGACACAGAGCTGCTCTGAAACTAAGGGCAGGGCTGCAGCAGGCAGCTCCCCATCCCAGCAGGGCAGCGTGGGCAGGGAACGGCACTGCAGCTTCTGTGTGTGTGTGTGAATGTGTGCATGCATACAAATAAACTGTGTATTTATACTGTGAGGAGGTGTTTTCTTTTTACTGAGATTTCAAAGGATATTTGGTCGAAGGGCAGGTGTATAAGCTACACTAATTCATTCGGACTCATTTCTCTTCCTCTTGTTTCTACATTTTTAATTACCGCCGTTCTGCTCCATGGCCTTGAGTCAGAGAAAGCACACCTCAACTTCCTCACCTTTTCCAGGATAGCCCTTGCGTGTATGAGTGCAAGTGCTTTTCTGAAGGAAGCATGAATTGGCCCTGTGTCAGCTGCCATGGGACATCACTTGGCAGGGCTGTGGAATAACACACGTATGTGTCTGCTGTGGTACACGGGGCAACAAATGAAAACAACATTTCTTAATGTAACTAGCTGTTGTAGTGTGGTGTTATGCTTACAATTGCAATAACGTGACATTTTCAGATGAAGATCGGCTGCTTTCACAAGATCAGTTTAATCTTGCAACTGTCCCCTTATCCTCCTTTTCATTTGGGGTGTAGACAAACCATACCGTAGTTTCATTTTTCTTTTTGGTGCTGCATAACAGGTACCCTCAGGAGTCTGCTGCTCCCCAGACAGAATTAACATATTTGATGTGTCTCCTGAGGAAGCAGCCAAAAGTACACGCTCTGACCTCATCTTTCAGCTTTTTCATTTCCTTTACTGGCACTTAATGAAGTTACCAGCACAACCATTAGAGATGATTATGGAATTATTCAGTTTCTTGTTGTACTGTTTAAGCGTGAAGTATTGATGCTGATTCTTCATTTTGGCATGGTATGTCCATGGCAGTTTGCTCTGGTTGTCAGTTATGAAGTGCACTGGATGTTGGAGGTGGTAAGGAGCTTGTTTATGTGGGGGAAATCTGCTTGTTTTAGAGCATCTTGATATTTTGGTTTGGCACAAGGAGAAATTAAGTTAAATTTTAGGTATGACTTCTTAATGTCTCCGTATTTTCCTTGCTTTTTGATGCTCAGTGCATTTCCAAAAGTTTTGGTACTGTCATTGGATTCATTTCTTCTGCCTTGCTGTTAGCACTCTGAAGAGCTGTGCAACCCTGTTTGTGATGTTGTTGTGGTTAGTGGCTCTGTGAGTAGAGCCTTACAGATTTTAAGTTTTCTTGATATGAGGCAGCTTTTGATTGGGGACGATGTGCGTTCTATTTCTTAATTTGCATACATCTTTAATGTGGCAATGTTTAGAATAAGATTAGGAAGTAAACTCTTTGTAGGGATTTTCCCATTAGGGAGCCTAAATTTAGCTTCTCTTTTACGTAAAGATAATTTTAGATTGTAAAATTTGTGGGAGATTCGTGAATGAATGCAGCGCGTGTTGACCATGTATAGGATTTCAAGTCCTTTACTAGGGAAGGAAATGCAGCTGGTGGCTGTATGTTGGTGTGATGGAGTGCTGTCACTGGCTGCTAGCTTAGAACCACATTTTCATCTGGTACTTTGTTCATTGTCCTGTCCTTAGATTATTCAATAAAACATGTGGTGAAACAGTAGAAGAGCTCCTAGACTTTGTCTTCCAAACAACTATTGCTGTCTTATACAAGGTTCTTCATGTCTTATACAAAAGAGTCATTTTTCTTGACAGCAAACATGATTATGAAGAATTATTTGCTCTTCACATGTTACTATATATTTTTATTTAAAAACTGATATATTTTTATTTAAAAACTATTTAAGAACTTATATAGATCAGTCCTTTTCCCTTGGTTGGAAGCCGATGGAATATACTGTAATTTCTGGGGACAGAAGTGCTACTGCATGAAATCCTTCTTGACGTGTTTTTCTCTGTATTTTTAACTTCAAGATCATGCCACACTCCTCAAATTCCTCGTTTCTAGTACTGACTGTTCTTAGTGGGCTTGACATATTCATTGCTTTTTGCATGTGGTTGTGAATAGCTTCTTATAGTGGTGAGGTGTGTTAAACGAGGTTGGCTTTGCACCACTGACTTGTGATCCTAAACAGTGCTTTGCTGTAAGCACACTCTAGATGCCCTCTGCCTAATGCTGAGGAACTTTTTCCTTGAAAATCGTGTGCCTTTTTAATGTGTCATGGCTCAATTATCACGTTGGGTTTTGGCTGCCAAAATAGCCGTATATATTGTCTAGCAAGTGACAGCCTGGGCCTTTCTCTCTCCCTGGCTGTTTGCCAGCTGTTTAATTGAAGCCCTGTGTTTGCTGTGTGTCACATCTTATGGTGGTCTATTATACCCAGCTAAAACAATATTTTGAAAATATTTCAAATGTAAACTAATTCTGTGAGAGTTTACATCCTGTTATTTACATGATCTGCTGAGGATGCCATGTAGGTCATTTTTTTCCTTACAAATATGAACATTTGTACCTCAGATCATCTCCTGAATTTCTAGGGCAGAGAGAAGGAAAGATGGGGGTGCAGAAATGCTATCCTGTCCCCATGAGAAAAGTAATTAATGTTGTACACTCTCCACGTAATTTTTCATTTGTCGTTTCAGAGGCATTTTTAAAGCCAAATATTCTCTTTCTTCTGCCCTTTGGAAAAGAGCACAGACATACAGCGGAGATCCCAGTGGAGTAGCAAAGCCTGTGGGTTGTGTTTCTCATCCAACAGATATACTCTGGGTGGAAACGGCCCTGGGTTTTGAGTGAGTGGTGCCAGAGGCAGGGAAGGATGCGGCTGCTGTGACAGCACGTTGGGTTCAGCAGCCAGCTTCCAGTCAGCAAAGACTCATGGCTCACATTGCTCATGGCAGAGATGGACTCCAGAGCTGTGTCCCAGCCCCACACATCTGGGGGTAGAGCACATGGTGTGATACCACTGTGTTAGGGATGAAGTGCCCCACCATGCCTGAGTGGGGGATCCTTGCACTAAGTGTGAATCCATGAGAGCTTTCAATGCTCATCTGTGCAGAACTATTAATCTCTTGCTCATTCTTTCTCAAAAGAGCATCTTGGGGAATTATGACTCCTGGGCGAGATTCCTTTGCCTTAGCCTTAGTCATGAATGTACATTAGCTGACATTCTTGACTATGTAGATATTTTTGGAAGAAACTTTTTCGCTGCTTTAAGAAGAAAGCAGGATTTGTTCTACTGTTTGTTCAGTAAGAAGGCAGTGTGTTTAACAAGAAAGAAATGATAAAAGTCTAAGGAAACAGCTTTACAATTTTAGGTCAGAGGAGAACAGAGCATAAGAGAGCTTGAGAAAGATTCCATTTTTGTGCAGAACTCCAGATTTATAATTAAGTAGTAAGTGTTGGCATTTTAAAAATGGAGAGGAAAAGATAGCCTGTAGGCAGGATTAGATCGACAATGTTTTTTTCTTCTTAATCAGAGGGGAAAACATCCCATCTGGATAAAGCCATCTAGCATTTTGGAAGATGTCTGATTTTAAAATGCATATTTATAACGGGAAGTAACGTTGTTGGAGTTAATGATGTTAAGGCTGTTTTGTGGAAAGAGTGGTATTGTGTGTATGCATAATATACTTGAGTGTGTGTGTGTGTGTGTGTGCATGTTTTTTCTAGCAAATATATCCCCACCTTTGTATGTCCTCTTCAGGTAGGGAAATGGCATGAGAAGACACCTGGGTATATGAGGCAGTGTGGGTTTGAGTGATGGTGGCACTTCTGCTGCGCTGTATTTAGTGTATTTTATGTGTGAGTTTTTTGCATGTTTTAAATCACAGTACTTTTTTGGGAGTCTAGAGACATCATCAACTAACTCTTATAATGTACAGATCAAGTTGGTGCTGAGAGGTAGCTTGGCAGAAGTTCTTACTGTGTACGTGCCACCAGATTTGATAAGGTAGGCATGTGTGTCTGTGCTGCTAAGACAGAGAATTTGGGCAGCCTCCTCATGTGTAGATTAAAAGGATTTGTTAAGAAGTTGTATTCTCAGTCTCTGACTTTCCACATCTTGTCCCTCCCTCTCCCTTCTCTACAGTTGCAAGGTGGAAATAACCGGGGCTGAGCACTGGCTCTTTGGATGGAATACAGGCTGTGGCTTGGTAGCCGTTTTGAAGAAATGAGACTTCCTCTCCAGGAAGGTGCAATGTTCAGAGCTAAAGCAGGCCATGAAAGGGACACTTCCCTTTCTGTCAAATTGGCTTTGGTTTCTCAGATCCATTATGCTGGAATGCAGCCCTGAAACACCAATTTTCTTGTAAGAAGGAAGCAGAGCCAATTGATTTAAACTTCGAGTTGTGTCTGCTGGCGATTTCCAGCAGCAGCTAATTGCAGCCAGCAGCTCTCAGCAGCAGGTGACCGAGCTGTTCCTCCTCACAAAGAAAGCAAGGAGCTTAAACCTGCACAGGGATTTATTTATTTATTTATTTATTTATTTTTGCTTTTCCCCTTGAGATTGTAAAGCAGAGGTTAAATTCTAAAAGTGGGCATTGACGTGACGTGTGCCAAGAGAAATCTTCCAAAATTAGGTAAATCATTTTATTGTGCAAACAGTATCTTAGCTGTTCCCTTAAACTGGAAGGTAACTTGCAGGGCTTTGTTCTGTATCCCTGTATCATTTCAAGCCTATGTGATATGCATGTTTAAGTTCTGATATGAGTACCCAGCTCGCTCTTGATGCTGGAAGTTCCACAAATTACTCCAGGGTAAATAAAATGGTGCAGACCTTTCTGCTGAATTGAAACAGTAGATTTGAAAATGCTTTCAGGTACCGAAAATTTTACACTTCTTGAAATTGAGGCTTCATTGACATGAATTTCCTTGTGCAAGAATGAGCCTTTCAAATTAAGCACAGGGCACGGTTTTTTCGAATTCCCATCACTAGATGGCGGTGCTTAGTAGACTAACAGCCGGGTGTTACTGTGAAAATAGCCAACGTTAATGTACATCGACAGAGTAATTCAAAAATATTTAGATCTTTCAGCGCGCTTGTCTTTGCTTTCTTCCTTTCTAAATCCCACCTGTAATTGCTCAGGAGAGACTGCCTCATGTGAGTGTTATTTCTGCACGTAGAGCTCCTGCAGTCTGCTGCAGCTCCTGCCGTGTCTCTGCTCCCTCCCTTGCTTCAATCGGACCCGTGTTGAGGTCACTGGTTTAGGGACCGCAGCTCGGCAGGACCCGGTACCGCACAGTCACACATGCTTTTCTACACACATGCTTTTCTTCTTTCTGTGAGCTGAGATGTTAGCAGAAGGGCTGCAGGGATGGGGTTAGCTCAGACAACAAGCCATGCCAGTGTTACTTCCTGCAAAGCTCAGTGGAAGATGTTTTTCTCAAGAACTGCTGTTATTATGAGCAATGTGAAGTCAATGAAGGAGTTTTGTTTGGTTGTTCTTTTTCTGTCGATCATGTGTGCCGGCCGCCACGTGGTATTTTTCCAGCTGGTTTCCTGAGCTGTGTCAGTGGTCAGTTGTGCTTGGCTGCAGCGCTGGCATGGCAGCACTGTGCCATGCATGGGCATGGCTCTGCCTCGGCTGGCTGTCGTGCAGCTTTTTCCCAGGCAAGGCAAGAGGAAGCTTGGCTGTAATGCCAGCTGCCTGGTTAGGACAGAGCCATCAAGTACGTGGGTTTGTTCAGGGAAGACAGCAAGGGGAAAGGATAAACTCAAGCAGCTTTTGTGCAGCGCTTTCTGTGCAGCTTCGTCATCCGCCTCTTCTAAAATGTAAGTGAAAATTTGGCATCACCTACTCCCTTCCTTCTTTGATCACCGGCACTTAATTTAAATTTAAATTGATCTTAAATCCTTAAAACTAGAATGGTTTTTAATTATTTTTTAACTCATTTGCAACTGCCTTCATTAGTCTACTAAAAAGTGAAGAATTGTTATTAGCTGGAATTAGTATAACTTGCTAGCTTCGTTTTTTAGGTAAATAATAGTTCTTCTCATTTTGTCAGAAATTTCACATTTAAATGTAGAAAGCATCCATGAGCCTGGTTGTTCTAACACCTGTATTTACAAAATGGTGTATTAAAATGTTTATAGTGGAGCTTCAGTTGTAGGATAATGTTGCTGATTTGCTTGAGCAGCTTGGAGACCTTTGAAACATCAAAGTACTGTTTACTTCAGAGGTTGAGGCTGACTACCAGACCTTACTTGCACAACTTCCTGAGCACTGCTGCAATGTATTTCTGGAGGTTTAGGTGACATCTCACAGTAGTAATGGCAAAGAAGTCTGGGGGAGAGCAAGGCTGCTGGAGAGCTCTGCGGAGCGGTGGCTCCATCCCGGTATGCTTTCTGGAAGCAGCAAGAGGCAGAAATCTAAAGCCAGCAATTGAGAATGAAATGGGAATCAGAGTGCTCAATCGGTGCCAGTTTTTCCTCCTAATTTTTACTTGAGGGCTGAATGCTCATCTAACCCTCTTTATTTGGGGGCATTCAGCACATCGTACTAAATGTGCTTGATTTTTTTTTATTTGCAGGTCACCTTTTAATGGAGCTGTAAAAGTAAGTGTAAACTGCACCTTCTTTTGTCATCAGTAAGTGCTGAAGGGCGTAGCATTGAGAATAGAAGTGCCTGTGGGCTCAGATGTGGGAGAAGGGTGGGCAGCCCCCAGTGCTACCCAGTCAGAAAGGGGGGTGAGAGATAGCTGGGCTCTTGTTCACTTTCCCTGTCTACTTGTACAGGCCTCCTCAACACTGCAAATGCCTTCTTTCTCTTCTCTTCTTTTCTTTTTTTTTTTTCTTTTTAAGCAGTTGTTAGTGATGCTCTGCTAGTGCCTGGAAATGCTTGCCAGGGGTTTCTGGTGTCCTAATCCCAATGCAAACACATTCAGAGGGACAGTTCGCATTTTGCCGGCTGTAACTCATGGTTTTGCTGCTTGGTGGAAAAAGGTGAATGATATATCTTGATAACGCCCAGGTCAGACATAATTGGGAAATGGAGCTCAGGCTGTTGTCCTGCTTATGGACATAGTATTAACCTTTTGCAGAGGGTCTTAAACATCTTGGTCAGTCAAGCATACCTTCCATACAATGTAGTGGTTCCATACAGTTCCAGTGGTTTCTATCTAAGGTGAAGAAAGTGTGACGTGGATGCAATTTGCACATTTGGCAGAAATGCACATGTAAGCCAGAGGACGCACTCATAGATCTCAGACTTTCTGCCTCTGGGCTGTCTGATTTGCATCTGTTGCATCTATTAGCTGTGCACATAAACAAGCAGCAACCTAAACTGGGGAGGAACAGTTGCTGCAAAAGCTTTGGGGTTGCAGTCTGCATGGGTGGGTGGTGAAATAAAATGTCAGGTCTGGAGTCAGTGTCTGTCTGAGCTGTCCTCTATTGCGAGAGTAGCTCAAGCCCATAGCAACTGCCACTGCTGATTCTCCTCATTTGTTTTATTCTTTGGCAGCTCTGGTTTGAATAGGAGATGGCTGCATATTCATAGTGAGACTTAGATTATCTGTTTTGCCCCCTGTGCTTCGTACTGGTTGTGAGAAGAAAGTGTGGACTGGTTGTACAAGTGGCTGACATCCTTGCAGAAGTCATCTTTCTCTATGCAGAACCAAGCTTTATGGAGTAATGTCACCATTCCAGGAGCTTATCTAAAATGTATCCAACATCTTACCTGGTGCCTAGCACGGGAATTTCTCTGCTTTGCTTGAGTCAGGCTTGTCCTCAGCATCCATAACACATTTTTATGAAATTGCTGTTGATTTCATCCCACTTTTGTTGTTTCAGATAAAAATAGCTGAAATAACACTTATTATCTGTGCTGTGCATGTGGAAAAAAAGCCACGTTAAGTGCCAGAGCCCAGTAGCTGAGAATTGCTTCAGCTTTCAAGGACAGAACTACAGCAAACTCTGAGGTCTTGCATGAAATACTGGGCATATTTACAAAGCTCAGACTAGGTTTGTGGCATGGCAGAGCAGTGTGGAGTTCTGCTCTGCTTCCCTTGGGATCTGCTGCCTGAAGCATCAGTCTCTGGCTCCCAGCAGTTAGAAGAGCAGGAGGCTGAGTGCGGCTGGCAGCCCCCGCTGCTGCAGGACCATTGAGCTGCAGGAACCATCAGAAGGTAGAATTTCACAGAGGAGCAAATACTGTAATGAAAAGCCAACAAACATCACTTCATCTAGAGGGCTGCAAGTGTCACTGAATCTCAAGAGATCCAGAGAGAGCGGCACAGCCAAGACAGGTCAGCATGCGGTGGGAAAGCAGCTCTATCCACTCCTGTTAGTGCTTTTGTGGAGAAGGAGACAGGAGATTGGCACAGTGTATTTCTCAGGAGATGCTCTTCCCCTGCCTTTTTTCTTTCAGTGCCCCAGGAAAACTGCAGTATGAAATGGAAAGAAAAATGATCCTTTTGCATGAAAGCAAAGCAATAGAAAAAGCAAAAGATCAGACTGGAGCTTGCTGGCAGAAAGCAGGATTTTTGAGGAGACAGCAGTTCAATGGGACATTTTTTGTGTAAAGCTGTTAAACGAGGCTTGCAAGAGAGGCTCATCCATGTGCGTCCCCCCACTTCTGGGGGTGAAGCTCTGTGCTGTTTTTTGAGATGCTTCATGAATCAACTGGGGATACTCCAGCTGAAGCAGAGAGACAGCTGTTATCTTCTCTTTAGAGGCTGGAAAGCATCAGCATGCCACCAGGCCTGCTTATATTACATGTTCTAAACACATCCAGTTCCTTTATTCTATCTGTTATTCATCAGAAAGTCTGCGCATTGACTGAAGAAGAGGGACTTAGAAGGGCAGATCCCCCTGCTAATTACATGTCAGACACCTTGTAACAAACAAATGAGCTAGAGGCAGCCTCCTAAGTGCTCGAATTCCTGTTGTCCAAACCCACAAATGAGTGGTGGTGGTCATTTTCCACTTTCTCTCCATCGGGCCATTTGCAGGTTTTCCACTCCTAAGTGTCTCTGCTCCCTGGCAGAGGCTGGCATTGAGCGGTGAGAGAAGCAGGGTTGCTGTTTGCAGGGCAAGTACTTCTCCTTAGCAGTGAGTGTGTAAGAACAGACACCAGTGTGAGTGCTCGCCAATTGACTCCAAGGCTGTGATTTGGCAAATGTGGGGCAGTACGAGGGAAGGCACTCAGTGCCCAAAAGACACGTTTGTCCAGCTGCATCTCCTGGGAGTGTCCTGAGCTTGCTGGGGCCCAAGCACCCTGTTTCACCTGCCAGGTGTACCCCGAGATCTGTAGTCTCCAGCAGAAGGGCAGGGCAGGCAGCTTTCTGCAGTGGGCACAGGGAGCTTCACTCTGGCTGTTGTCTCCAAACTTCTACGCATTCTCTCTGGCAGCTTCCATCTGGTGCCTGTTGGCCTTGGAGAGCATCTCGTGATCCCACTGCTGGCAGCAAAGGCCTGGTGTGGACAGGAGGGACTTGTGTCTGACTGTCGCTGCCAGAGCCTCCCTTGCTCTGGTTCCTTCCCTGCCTCGCTCTCCAGACAACTTTTCTGCAGCATCCCAGTCTTTCTGGGATCCCTTTTATAACCCCTGGCTTTTAGCTGCAGGCAGCCAGGGCTTTTCTTGGAATGACTTTTTTGGATGGTTTTTCACATTGTTTAGAGGTTTTTCTGGCATTTTTGGCAGGCTGAGCATGACGATGACTGAAATTTTCCCTCTCCTCCTCTTGCTGCTGGACAATTAGATTTTGCCTGCCTGAAAATCTCTCTACCCACAAGAGAACCCAGGGATGTATGGGGAGGGCTGAGAGAGGACTGTGCAAGCAGAGCAGGAGGGAGCACAAGCTGCTGCCCAGATGGCCACAGCAACCTGTGAGAAGAGCCCTCTGTATGCAGATATAGAAGGACAAGAAGGCATTTACAGAAAGAAAGAGGCTTAAAATAGGCTTAAAAATAATAGGCTTAAGCCTATTCAATACTTTTTTTTTTTTTTTGAGTTTGAGTTTGAAAGCATATATTTACATGTTTATAAACAAATAGTGCCAAGCCAAGAGTTTGTGGTTGCTGTGTTGATGGAGAAGTAGGGACTTGTGTAGGCTATGTTTGCTGGCAGGGCATGTGGTCCTGTACGGTCTCAGACAAGACAAAAAAAAAGCCAAAACAAAGTGAGATGAGGGATGTTAAGGAACTAGTTTCAGTTTCTTAGGTTGGATGTGTAATCTCAGGCATACTGATATTGCAGCTTTAAAGGTAGATGAATATATAAGGGTGAAAAAGATTTCATTCAGTAGACAAGGTAGTGGCAGCCATGAGAATTAGTTTACATTTTTATTAGGCATTCTCATTAAGGAAATGGAAGAGTAGGATTTATACTTCTCTCATTTCATAAGGTTTATGTAGGATGCTTCACTATTGGAATGCTTAAGCACCTCAGACTAATGAAAAGATTCTTTCAGGGCTCTTAAATTGTTTTATAGCTTGTGATAACTGAAAAGTTATGTTTATTTCAGGAAACATTATTAAACTGGTAGAGAAACGTGCTTGAGTGCTGCAGAGACTGTCGTGTGTATGTAACACAGTGGCTGCGTATGTGGATGCAACCTGTTTACAAGACTCAAATAAGACTGTGTTTTTTCCCCTTGCTCAAAAGAACGGTTAATTAACATGAAGAGATTTTGTGACTTACAATAACAGATGGTTGAGATTCAGGGAGAGAGATTTTTCTCTCAAAAAAAAAAAAAAAAAGTAAATCCAAAGAAACTAGAAATCAATTCTTACTGAAACTATTGGAGGTCTGTTTCATGTTCAGATTTGTTGCTTCTTTTTATAGTGTTTATTAATTCATTAGGTATAGTAATTTTTTAGCTGTACATTATTAATGTTAATTACTGCTAATTGTTAAATATTAATTATTAATGTTACTTCATTAGCTATACATTAAAACATTTTTATGTATGTGGTTTTAGATCAAAACACAAGTTGCTGCCTTTTCTGAGTTTTAAGATAAGTAAGTTAGATTCCCAATGTCTGTAATACAGTGGTGTGTTGGTAGAAAGCACCTCCACTAAGATCAGTAACAGAAGTCCAGTCTCAGACTGTGCTGAGAACAGAGTTCAGTCAGGGAGACTTGCACTTATATATGTTAGCAGTGCTTTGCATCACAAATGCTAGCTTAATATTTCCTATATCAGCCAAGTGTACTGCCCAGTATAAGAGATTGCTAACCTGCATATGTCTGGTGAAAAGTTGCAGGTTAAATCCCTGTTTTTATATTTTTCCACTTCTGCCATTAAATTTGAAGTGGAGCATCTATCCAGTAACAGAAAGCTGTCACCAGCTCAGGAGCTGAAGCTGCTCTCTGGCTCCTGCTGCCCTGAACCACTGGGAGCAGGGCAGTGCTGAAGTGGGTGAGGACAGCAGCAGAGGTTTCCTCTTGCAGAAGTTGAACTGTTGTACAATTTGTGAGTTCCCTGTACTGGAATGCAGATAAAGTCTTCTACAGAATTACCCCCTGTAGGTTATGTGTTAGGTGTTTTTCCGTTGGGCTTTATTGCGGTGTGTAAAGTCAAAGTCAATCTTCAGAGAAGGGGAGAATAGAAAACCTTCCTGTAATGCATTTGCTGCAGGATATTTCTGAAGTTATTTCAGAACATAAACTATATCTCTTTAAGAACAGAAGGTAATACTGAGTTTTACAGTGATCTCATTTATCACGTTAAGGCTCATGTTAGTTGACCCCTTGCTGCTGACACTTGTCACATTTCCCAGATAATAGAGTGGAGCCACTGTCTGACTGTCTGTAACCACAGAACAGTGCTCCCCTCTTCTCTGCTCCACTCCTCTCCTCTCCTGCACAAGCCACTGCTGACAGCTCAGCGCAGTAATGTGAATTCCCCTTTTGGGTTTGGACCTGAACACATTGCTTTTCAATCATTTTTGGATGCGCTTTTGAACACTGCCCTCCTAAGTGGGAATCAAGATTGCATCCAGCTGCTCCAGATTATTTAAATTTTTGTGAGTGTGTGTTTGTTCTGGAAGAGCCCCAGTGAAATGAAAGAAAAGTGTGAAGTGCCAAGTGTATCCTTGGCTGCACTGAACAAATCCCTGTACGATAGCATGTTTCAGTTTGTTTTTCAACAGTGGAGTGATTTTGTTGAAATCTCAATAGTCGCAAGTAGCATTCAGAAGTTAACATAGCATCAGTGTACAGAAAAGAAGTCAAAAGAGGTTGTTTCTTGAGGTTGTTACTGCAGACTGTGTTCGCTTGTTGCTGTGTTTGAGGATTTCTGCCATAACAAAGATAGCTGTGTTCTCTTTCAAAAAGGCATTTCCAATCTAAAATCAGTAACGCTTCCAGTGTAGGACACACTGTCGGCCCTTTTGTTGCAGAAGATGAGGCAGCGGCCAGAGCCCTTTTACAGCCAGATTTCTCTTTCTTTCTAACCCTTTGCATGCACCTTCAGTGGATTCTAATTACTTTTCCAGCACTGAGTTTGCTGACAAAGTCAAGTTTAGTTTTTGTTATAAACAAATGACTCCCTGCATCAGTACGATTTATTTTTTACATTTCTCAGCATGTTATAAAGAAAGCCTATGGAATGTGAGGTTTTCATTTGTAGGGGCTTGGGCCTTCCTGGTTGGTTGTTGAGTTTTTGGTTGCATCTTCACAGTGCACGCTGGACCTGTTGAAGTCTGAAGGAGGTGTTTGAAAGCTCCTCAGAGTTGCAGAGTAGGGCAAAGCACAGACACTGTCAAGCTGATAGAGATCTGAATTATGTGTGTCATCAACTCATTGCAGCTAAGCAAGGAGCTGCTTATTCCTCTGACTACATGATAACTATCCATGAGAACAGTCTCCTAAACACTTGTGGTTCTATGTGGCAAAACTGTCCCACTGCCCCTCTTGAATAGTGTGATTAAAGTCAAGATGCCTCAACTGTCATAGGAAAAAAAGTACTCCAGAAAAGTGTTCCTGTTTATGCAGTTTACATGGGCAAGTTAATGTTACCGCATTGGCTCGTGACTTGTGACTTGTGGCACACAGCTAACAACGTAAGTGGCATGGGGCTTGCTTGTGGCTAACAAATGAGATTAATAATCATATCATGCATTATTTCCTGAAGCAGTGGAACCGTGTTCCCAGTGGTCATTTTGTAGGTTATGTTAACAGTGAACGCAGATCAGCCTAGGAGCCAAGGTCATTGCTAAAATTTGGGTATTTCTGACTGGCAGGACATTGAGTAAGGACAGTCTGTTCTGTAGGTTATAGGTACAAAATACCTGTCTTATTAAAAAGTGACATCTCTGAAATTGTGTAGATGTATTTAAGATAAAAATATATAGCCATGTAGATAATATTAGGAACACGTGGGAAAGATTGGAATTAAGGTTGTGACATATAACTTCAGATTTAGTATTTCCTAGCTCATGAATATTTAATCAAACTTTTCTAATATGTCTTTATCGTTATTACTTCTGGTTTCTGTTCTTCACTATTGTAATATTTCTGAATTATAAAGAAAGATCTCTAAGGTGAAATAAATGCTGACAGCAGACATACAAGCTCAGTGCCAGATCAAAGTATTTCAGGTAATGATAACAGATTTGCACTGGTATGCTTGTTTGAGATTAAGATGTAAATAGATAGAGGCACTCTATCATTGTCTTCAGACTTTGCTTATAGCAAAAACAGGATAGATTATAGCTATATTATTACACAACATACATAAACTAATTAAGAAGTGTTGTACTGTGCACAAAGAACTTTGCCTTCAAAATACTCAAAATCCAGTAAGAAAATATATTCTGTTTTTTTGGTTGTTATATGATTATCACAGTATGCTGAGCAGAAAAGTTTGATAGATAAAACTTCTCCAGTCTAAAGAGAGTAATTAAAGTGTTGAAGAAAGCTAGTCAGCCATTAATCTTGCTCTATTTGATGAATATTTTCATTAGATATGGAGCAGATAACTGTCATTTGTCATTAAAACAGGTATTTTCTTCCTGTAATCTGTTGCATTTTCAAGGAAAATGAATTCTGCCTTCATTGTAAGATTGTCTTCTGTGCAAGAGGAGTAATTGTTTGAGGGAGAAGTAGTGACATGTTCAAGAGCAGAGGAAGAAGACATTGGAAACTGGAGGGGACGTTTTCAGCTGGTCCAGGTGGAGGGAGAGAGGTAGAAGCAGTGCAGGGCAGTCTCCAACAGGTGAGGTTTTAGGAGGAGATGCTCACCTTTCATTGCTGAAGGAGGTTGAGAGGGATGAGAATGGAGTGGGAAAGTGCAGAAAAGCTTGAAAACTTCTACTGTGAGGAGACTAGAAATGTACAGTCCATAGAAGTACATTACTTTTTTGGACCTGACTTGTCAAAATTTATCAAACAGTGAGTAGATAAAGTTGGACAGCATCTGTATTTGAAATTTGGGATTATATTTTCTTTTAGTTGCTTTCTGCTGTGAAACAGACAATTATATTTAGTTTGTGCTTGGCACACTGAGGGTACCTTGTTTTGGATGCGACTCTTATCAGTACCTGCTTTGCCTCCTGACTGGACTTGGTGATGAGCTATGCCTGGAGGTCATTCAGAAACTGAAGCAGGCAACCTCTAACCCTGCTTATTAGGCTGTGCTTTACTGAGAGGCAACAAAATTGCCTCCTGGCTTTAGGTGGCTTTGAGGTAGTACTTGATCTTTAGAGTATTAGAGATTTTTAAGGTCCAAGTATTTGAGGGATGTCTCTTCTCTGCTCCATGCCAGCAGCCTGAGGAGCGTGCTTGAGTTCCTGTGGTGCATCCCCATGGCACCCACTCTTCATAGCATGGCAAATTCTCTCTTTTCTGCACTCAACAAAATTATCTCTTCATCAGACTGCAGGTCAGAATTTGTAGCTACAGTATAACTGAGTTTATGACTGTGTTGTTGATTTTGAAGTGAGCAATGGAATTCTTGTTTGTAGGAAGGCTTGGCTTACCCACTGAGCTGATCCACATAGCACAGAAATGCCAGTCTGCAGAGTATATATAATACTTTAGGAAAAAGAAAGAAAAACGCTAGGAGCTATCATCAAGATATATCCTCATGGTGCACTACACTACAGATAATAAATCACCATCTTTACAACATCAGTGGTGCAGTGCCTGTTGCTAAGCGTGGGCTGCTGCTACTTTCATAAGCCAGGTGAGCCAGTAGTTAATGAGGTTGTGCTGGATGCTGGAGGGCTCTCGGGGGCTGAGCCTTAATAGGAGACATTCTGCTCTGAAGTGTTTCAGAGACACCTTCAAGTGTTCTAGACTGGCTGCTCTGGAGCATGTTAGGAGAAGCAGCTTTTCACCAAACCACTCATAAAAGCGCCATAGTCTGAAATTTGTTAATACTTGAAGAACTCTTAAGTTTTTATAGCAGTCAGGATATAATGGATAGCTAATGGGCTTGGAAAAAGATGATGTAAATAACTGTTGGTTTTGGACAGACAAGACTTAAAGTTGGCTCTTAAGAACTGAAAACAGCAACTATTCCACTAAATACAAGTGAAGTGTATGGAAAAAGTCATATAGGATATACTAGTCTCATCACTTCAGCATTGATTCTCAGCAACAGAGTAGTGCCAGATTTTGCAATACTTCCCTTCCTAAAATATGTTTATTGCTTTTAGTCTGGAATAAAAACATTGCTGCTGCATTATGTTTTTGGCTCACATATGGTGTACCCATGTTAAGCCTCCAGGTCATCACATTTTTATAGTTCAGAAATGTGATTCTACATCTACAAAAGGGAGAACTCTTCTGTGTTGTTACACTGAATTCTTTCTAATGAATAAGACCACTTTCTTCCTTTCCTCTCGAGGCATGAGGAATGTGATGTGGTAGGAATGTGCAGTAGAAGGTTCAGGTCTTCTCTCAGTGAGTTTTGCATGTTATCATATTGAAACTAGCAGAGCTGTTGTGTGTGGTGCTGTGTGATTTTAACTCTGTGGTGGTGGTAATTTACTATCCATCAGTAATGGCATTGGTCTCACTTGTGTGTACTAGTAGATCTGTTCAGGGACACTGGAGGTTGCAGACAGAAGGCTGAACATGGCAGGGGTATTGCACACTGAGCAGCGTTAGGCACTGATGGGCAGTGTGATGGCTTCCAGAGACCTGGGTTTGTGCTGCAGAGGTGTCTGAGGGGCACCTGGGCTTCCCAAGAAAATATTTGATAAAATGGAAATGAGGTTTTAAAATAGATTTTCCCTCCTCCTGCAAAGGTCAAAATAAAGTAATTAAGCATATGGTTCTTCTGAAGAGAAATAAATACAAAGATTCTCCTTAGCAGAACTGGTCACTTCTCTGATGAGCTGGATGTGAATCTTGGCTTCACATCATAACTGGTTTCATGTACGACATTGATTTATGCAGAAACTGTGCCTGTCTCAAAAGCTGCCTGGAATTGTGTATCGTTGGTGAGCTGATGTACTCATTGAGCTTTTTCTGTTTGGGCACTTCGTCAGCTGAGCAGCAAGGCAGATGTCAGCAGCGCCTCGTCACTGGCAGCCTGGTTTTAGATCCAGCAAAAGAAGTGAAATACATGGAGCAATGAAGTTTGAGAACAGTTTAGAGGGGAAAAGAAAATCTCCGCTCTGTACTCACAGAGGGCAAGTGGCTGATGTTCCTTCATTTAAGTCACGGATATTTCAGTGCAGAGCTGTGTGCTGTGTACGGTGTGAGGAAGGGACTGCTCAGAGCAGGCAGTCAGAGGTAAGGTGCCCAGCAGCAAAGAAGAACCAGCAGAGAGTGAGGAGGGAGCAGGGAAAGAAGACACCAGGGCTGTCACGAGGGTGGAACATGTCCAAGTACATTACATGGGTGTGAGTGGGCAGCTGTAATTGCAGAAATGTTTCCCTGTGGGCTTTCTGTAAAAAAATCAGTTCTGTAGCTGTATTTTGGGATCTCCTTTTCTCCTTCTTTGTTTAAGATGGAAATTCTTAGTGTGCCTGGAAACAAGATTTATTAACTTCTTAATTGTCAAAGTTTTTGTTCTTTCTCTTTTCCCTACAAAAGGGTGGAGAAGGAAGGAAGGAAGGAAGAAAAAGCATAATGTCATTCTCCTTTCACATATTTCTTTCCTTTACCCTCTGTCATTCTGCATGTTTCCTCTCGTTTGGTTGATTTTATTTATTTATTTATTTATTTTGTAGGTGGAGTTTGTGTTTATTTTTGTGTGTGTTTTAGTGTTGAAAGGGGTGAACTTAGTGAAAAGGAAGCTGTTGTGGAGCCTCAGAAAGGTTTTGCCATTTAACCGTGTGATTTCTTGAGTATAACCAAAGCACTCCTTACTTGTAATACTTCTGCTGCACAGTCCTGTTCTTGAGCTACTGCTGGGCTTTGCATGTTCATGTGGTTTATGGTAGCAAAGCCCGCCTTACAGATGAATGGTGAACATTTAAAAATGAATTCAACCAATATGCGAGTTCTTTTGGTTGTTCTTTTTGGTGTTTGTTTTGGTTTTCATTACACAAATTATTTGTTTATCTAAATGCAATCTTAATCTTTGTTATTAAAAACAACAACAAAAAGAAGCAAAGGCTTAGAATTATACAAAACCCATTCACTATCACACCTTTTCCAAGGGCCAGGGAATTTCCAGTATGTTTCTTCTTTCACTAGCTCTATGATTTATACTTTTCTTTTTAGCAAGAGTTTTATAGCAAGTACAAGTGTTTGCTAGAAACAGCAGCTGAAATGAAGATGGTGAGTGAAGAGTCGCTTGGTTTGGGGTATAGCTGTTCCTTCTATTGTGACAGTCCTGAAAAGTTGGTATTTCCTGAATGCTTCTGTATTTTTGCAACTTTAGTTAGTATTCTGGGGGGAAAGATGCTATTTAGAATGGACCATTTTCATTTTGCAAGAAGTACACTCCGCGTTAGCCTTTTTATCCAATGCATCTAAATAAATGTAACAGTGATTATTGAAAGGGATATTTATTTTCACATAGCCAGATCTGCAGCATCTACAAGGATAGAATTTGTGCAAAATGAAGTTCCACTTTTAGTCATGACAAAATCTTTCCAGTGCCTTTGCAATCCAGCAGTTTGGATGGTTTTTTTTTTCTCCTAGGTGAAGGTTGTTGCTTTGCTTCTTTTGGCCAAAGAGGTTTCAATAAGGTGACTTTGATGTTAAAGGGGACATTCCTGCTATAGAGCTCATGAAAAGCCATATGTCACCAATTCCTCATAGCTGTGGGCATAGGACACATCCCAGGGAGACAGCAGTGCACAGTACAGTGTCAGTCTTAATGGATGGAATGGTGTTAGATGTAAGCTGGAGCAGTTCTTGGGCCTTGGAAGGTTTCACCTTGTCACTATTAGGCTACCAACCACAATTACATCAAAAAAACATCTGATTTGGTCCATTTTTCTTTTCAGCCCCTTGTAAGATTTGCACTGAAGTTATCCTCAGTAACTGTAACATTTTAGTGACCATATGTTTGGCAAACCATGTAAATAATTTACAACCATTGTTTGTATTATTTTTGTCGTTCTGAAGTTATTTTAAAGAAACAGCCCAGTTCTATTTCCAGAATGAATAAATTTTCACATAAATCTGGATAGGCCTGTACTGCTCAGATCTCCATAAAAGTGTGTTTAATTCATTAGTTTCATGCTGAACTGTTAACATTTTAGGTTTTATTGGAGAGAACAAAGAGCTCCCAGCTTGTTGAAAATTTGTTACACAAAAATAAGGATGAAAAGGTTCCAGAAGAGCTGATGTTAAGCATTGTGGAGTGGATGAAGTTGTGCAGATTGGAAAGATTTACAAGACATCTGGTAATTAGTTTCCAGCTCCTATGGAGCTTTGCCCTGTGAAAGTTACTGCTGCTGCTGGAAGGGGAGGGGAGCAGGAAGGAGATGAAATGTGACCCTGCAAAGCCAGGTCTTTGTGTTCACAGATTATCAGTGCACTACTGAAGCCTCAGGGTAACCTTTTGGAAAACTACCTCTTATGAAGAACAAAAAACAACAAAAAAACCTCACCATCTTTCCTTTTTTATGATTGTCCCCCTCTGCACTTGGCTTAGTACGTGGGGAAGGGAAGCAAGTTATCCAGGAGATTTTCCCAACTGAGCCAGTCTGCCTGGCTGACCCAGAGCAGCCTGCAGCCGCTGCCCGGCCCCAAGGATTGGTGATGTTCAGCTCGAGCTTCTCATCATTATTATTTCTATTACTACTACTGCTGTTACTTACCAGCACTAGTTTTTAAAATCCACTAAGGAGGATTTAAACAAGAAAGAAGATTTTCTGTTTTGAATTCATTTTATAAATTATCTTTTGGGAGGACCTTACCACACCGTGATTATAGGATAAGCTGTGTTTATGTGGTTTCTGAAATTCTGGAGTAGGGATGTTGAAGTACTGAAAGGGCACCGCAGAGACCTGGAGCATGTTACCCTCAGAGCCTCTGGAGACTGTGCTTCTGTGCTCTGCTCCTCACAATCACTTTCAGCAAGTCGTTGCCCTTTCATCTCTATTTTTCTGTCTGCAAAACAGAATATTGATCTTGACTTACAGTAAAAACTGCAGTAAAAATGCGAAATAATGTATTTGCTTGTTTGTTTGTTTGTAAACATTTAATCATCTACACATCAGGAATCAGTTCCAGCAGGCTAACTGCTCGTTAAAAAATTTATATGCTCTCAGATCTGAATCTGCTAAATCTGTCTGAAGATAATTTTCCTAGAAATGGTGCACTTTAAATCTTAAAATCAGGCATTTTCAGGAAAAAAGAAGTTTATTGAGATGAGTTGACAGAAATAATGTTATTTTTCCTGGATTGCAGATGTAAGCAAATGTGCACATAATATTCACTAAATTATGTGAGTGACTGAAAATACTTCAGAAGTAGGCTTATAAATTAATACATGAACATATATCAATATATAGTATTAGGACATGTTAGAAGAGATTATGTTTGTTTATGATCTGATTAATTTTGCAAGGATAGTAGTTAATTTTATTCCTTCTACCAATAAATTGTGGTTTTGGTCTCAAATAAACAAAGGTAGGCAGTGTGAGCCTTTATTGTTGAGCTGACAGCTACCGTGTGCTCTGTATGGTTGTGGCTGCAATTCCTGAATGCAGTACAACTGGTGCTGGAACCATATCCATGGAAAAGATGGGTTTAGCTCTCCCACAGAGAGGGTGGTGCTGTTTATGTGCTTTTACCTTGCCCAAGTCCTCAGTTGCTACATCTCAGTGCTGCTGTGATCTTAACAGCTGCCTTGGTCAGCCTGAATCTGGGCACCAGGAGAGAAGTTACATTTCTTTCGAATGGCATTTCTGATCAAAAAGATTTGGGTCCCACTTCATTCCATCCTTTTACATACCTTTGACTGTGTGTACCAGTGATTCAAGCTCTCTGGCAAAGCTCTGAGTGGGTTACTGATTTCTCAGCTCATCCTTGTGGCTGTCGGATGCCTTAGAGGAGATGTGTAAACGCTCATTGGGAGACGCAACTCATTAAATTAACACTGTTGGGGGGGAATGGCTACACTTGGAATAAAGCTATTTATTTTTTTTCAATAAACAGATTTTACTGAGTGAGATGTGTTTCACTTAGATGGTTATTCAGTTTTTTTTCTGGTCTGATTATTATTTTCGTACGTTGATGTAGTATCCTTTCAGTAGAGTAAATAAGCTTTCTTATCAGAAATTGATTTCTGTATATCATGGTGCTATCTCTGTCTCATTGAATTGCTATGCTTTTTGAGTTTAAACTGCTATTCACATGGGTTTTAAATGCTTTTATTACACATTACACTTCTGTCTATACTAAGTGCTGTTTCAGTAGTCTAGTTGTCTTTCATTCTGTTATATACAAAGCAAGTTCCTTTTTTCAACTGCTTTGAGTCTGAAACTCCCTCAGTTGCTCTGGCTGGCTGGTGACAGGTATGGCTTTGGGCTCGTGTTCTAGCACCTGGAGATCACCTGCCTGATCACCTGCACACAGCTTTGGCCACTCTGAGTTCTGTGTGCCAAACAGACAAGGAACAGAATGGGAAATAGGCAAAGGGCGGATGTTGTGCCTCTGCTTGTGTAAAAAGAGAGAGTATAGGGCTGTGAAAGTTGTGAAAGAATGTGAACCATAAGTAATTAATTCTTAATACTGAAAATTTAGTGAAACAGTGAAACAAAGTAGCTAGTCATAAAAGCCATGAAGCAATCACAGCCATGTCCTACAAGGAGCCATCCTCTTTGACATGAGCTAAAGCTTGTGTTGCCTACAGGAGTATGCTGAGTAAGTGGAAGTGATAGCAGCTCTATTTCTCTGCACTTATGAAGATCTTTCAGAGACTATATCCCTACAGCATTGACCGTAAGAGCAGCCTGACTGCTGAGGAGCCTGCCTGACACACATGCTATGTGTCTTTAATGGAGAAACAGAGTACTTGCTTTTCAAGCACTGCTGATCTGCCCACATTAAGCACAAAGTTTGCTTCAAAATGTATTGATGCTTTGACAGCATACAAACGCTCCATTTTGTGTTTTTTGAAAGGAAGAACATTTTTTAAAAAGATATCAAAGTGACAAAGGACACTTCTAAGAGCAGAGTATCTGTATCTTCTGCTTTAGGCTCTTGTTCAGTGTCTCGCCTCAGATTTGAGGGCATTTCTTCTAGTAGAGAACATTAGCCTCCCAAAAAATGAGATTTTAAAAGCTAAGAAGCTGCCCTCAGCCTAGACTTCATGAAGCACAGAGTCTGACTTGACATGACAATTCTGCATCTGCTTTTGATGGTAATAGACTTCAGGAAACAGGGAGGTAGTCTGGAAGCTGTGAGTCTCAGCAATGTGCTTAAAGGTGCTCATTTAGCCTCTGCCAGCTCCCACTTCTCAGTGCAGTTACAGCCCTCTCCAGCTGCAGCTCCAGGCTCCTGCCTTGCTTATTTCGGAAGTCTGAACTACAAACAGAAACATAATTCTTGCTGTTGTTTGAAGTAGAACTGTTCACTCTTCTTGGTAGCAAGGTCTGCATGCTGGTTTTGGAGAACCTTCAGGAGTCAGTCATACTGGTGTCTTTGAAATGAAATGGGCAGTGGAGCTGGGAGCTGGGAGCCCGACATGTGGACGTGGGCTCTGTTAGATGCTTAAAATCATTTGAGAGACTTTGTAAACCATATCCATCCAAGCAGCACATGTAAAGTAAACAACAAAGTTATTTTTATGATTAAACCAATATGTAAACATATTACAGGTGTGTTTGCCAGGCTTCAGCACTTCTGTCATCACCTTTCCTGCTCTTTTTCCCATCCAGTTAGTTGCCTGTAGCAGCGGAATTGCAACTTCTGGACATAATTAGATTTGATTTCAAGCATATTTTATGTTATGTGCCACAGGAGACATTTGTATGGCTGTGTTTTTCTGGGTCAGGTGAGGAAAGCTTCCTTTTCCTGTAGCAGTTGCAGGAAGTTTGGGATCCCCTCTGTGGGTTTCCATCTCCAGAATGACAGTCCACGCATCAGGAGGGTCTGGGGAGGGCCTGCTAAGTCAGTCCTCTGACAGTACCAGCAGGTGAGCAAGCATCAAGAAGAAGCAGAAGGATGTATCGTGATATTGTAGTGCTGTTTAATCTTCCATTTTCCTCAGTTGAGAAACTAAATAATTGTGTAGTGACTGAGATCTGGAAAGGAAAGCTCCATTCTGTCTCAGGACAGAGACTATATGCTAGATGTGGATTGGTAGGATTCAGTGTAGGACTTTCGGCAGCACTGCAGAGCTGTGACACTGCTGTTCCTGAGGGATGTGGAGAAGGTCAAGCTTTGGGTGCAGTTCACCACATTTTGCTTTTCAGCTGAAGTATCCAAGTTGGATGTGGATTTAGAAGAGGTGGAAGACACAACTGCTTGCTTTAATCAGCCATTGAGAGTTGTGCTGTAAAACTGAGCTTTCCACCACAAAAAAAAAAAATACTACCAAACTAATGACTTACACTGATTATACTGCTATAAAGATTGAGTTACACTGAGGAATAGGTGGAAATGGGAAATGTCTTTGTGTACGAACTGGGAAGGGTCAGTTTTATTTTTGAGAAATACAGCCTTTTCCTAGTTACAAAGGTTTCCACCAGACTTCTGCGATTTCAAGTTAGCTATCCTACACAGGGAGCACCAGCACTACTTTTTCTGTTTTGTTAAACTGTGCAGTGTTTGATGTACAAATGAATGGAGGAAGTATTTAAAAGGAATAATAGAATTACATTTGGAAGCATGTGTGTTCTGGATGGTTAGAAAGACTGCACTGTGAACTGACTTCAGTGATGGCAATACAGGCTTCTTTTGAGGGAGAATGTTCAGTGCTTGCTATTTAAGAGCATGACTATCGAGCAGCATTCAGGAAGGCAGTAAGAAACACCTAAAAGCATAAAAATAATATTAATGTGTTAAAAGGTCATTAAATCCCTAAGTGGATGCTTCTTACTCGGTATTAATGCTTTTCAATGTAGGCAGTTTGCCCTCTCTTCCCTCTGTGTGTGGGCAAGCTATAACTTTGTTGATGAAGATGAAAGCTGATTTTTAATAAATCATGTTCACTAAAAGGTATTTTCTCACTTTGTGATATTAGAAGAAAGTTTTTCCATGACACTAACACCATTCAATAGTTTAATCGTCAAGTTTGCCTTTAGACTTGAATTGTTGGACTGTGATGATTTTCTAATAAACTAATGTGCTTTCTCCTTTGGAAAACACTGTTTATACGTAGAGTTCTTGGGATTTTTTGGCCAAATATATATTTCTTAAAAAGAAAGCATTTTAATATATTGATCAGTATTTCTAATAGCTTAATAATACGGTATTTTGGGTAGGAAGCAGGGGACTTCATTTTGACAGCTTTAATTGACTTGCATGCTTAGTCTGTTGAGAACTTCCAGTTGTTATTTTCTGGGCATAAATCTTTGTAAGTTGACTACATATTTAAAGCTGGTTGTATTTTAAGATCAATTAGATCCTTCCGTGAAATTGATTGTTTTAACTGTTCATCAGTCTGAAGCAGCAGTCTGAAGTGTGTAAAGGATGCTGGGAATAATGTGGGAATAATGGATTTTTTTTTCATGACATTACAAGTGTCACTGAAAATATTGGTAGTAATCCTGAACTAGATGTCTCAATGTCACTTAACTTCTTGACTTGAAAATTTTTGCATTGAATGATGGAATTAATCAATTCCATCATGGGCAGACATCTGAAATGATGAGTGTGCCATTCCCCAGGTACTGTGTGTTTCTGTAAGTATGGATTGCTAGCATCATTATAGATGGAGGCTGCAACACAATAAAGAAAAAATACGCACGTATCCCAGATAAGTTTTGTTTTGTTAGTTGAGAAGCATCCCGTGTCATGAAAGACAAGCAAAATTTGCCATGTTTCCTAAATGCAGATTCATCAGCATGAAACTTTGAGCGGAGGGAAATTCTGAACCGTATGCGTGTAGACAAATTTCTTTGGCAAAGACCTTAGCACAGACAGGTTTGTACCCATAACAAGAAGGCAGCATACTAGTGCTACTGCTGTCTCAGTTGTGGTGACAGGGAGCTTTTAATTTATCCTAAATTAAGACTAGTTTGTTATGAACATATGAATGTATGTTTCATTAAACTGTGCAGTCTTTGATGTACAAATGAATGAAGGAAGTATTTAAAAGGAATAATAGAATTACATTTGGAAGCATGTCTTCAACATATGTTGAAATAGCAGAGAATATTTCCTTTGCGGACTGTCCTCTGTGTTTGATAGAGAGCATAGATAAGAGCTGTGGTGCATTTGTATGAAAGAGTTCTGTACAGACTTCGAGGTATTTAAAATAAACCTAATATTCAGCATGAGTTTTCTTCATGCCAGTAAGCCCTGTGATTTCTGTTTTTCAAAAACAACTCGTATTTGATAAACTTTCTATATACTGCCTGAATAGTAGATGGTTATTTACAACTTCTCTCTCAAGAGCACTGACAGAAACAACCCGATATGTTTTGTTACTTGGTTTAAATCCAGTATTTATGTTGAAGTTTATCAAATTACATTCTGGGGATAGTTATTTTTTTAAACAAAAATTACGGAACTTGACTTGTAAAAGTGACTGTGTTTGTTCTGGAAAATGGAGGGAACCTGAGTAGATTTCTAAGAGCATCAAGAAAGGTCCTAGGAACCATCAGGAATACAAATAGGAAATTAATATTGAGCTATTGTAGCAATGAACTAATTTAATGGGGCTTTTGGTAGTAGAAAAACTATCTGCCTTCCAAAACACATTACTTGGGGTATCACCATATTACAGCTGTAATGGAATTATCAAGTGGTTTGTTAGCCAGCTTTCTTTAGTATCAGCACTGTGTATTCTCCTACTAATAGCAAGTTTAGTGCTGGAGGTTTTCATTGTCTAAAATGCTCAAAAATCATCAGTTTGGCTCCTTTCTCATTAGGGTAATTAATAGCCAGTGTATACTCTGTCAGATTCTCCTTGTGGAGATTCTCCAATCTGTCCTGAACCAAGCATAACCACATGATTACATTTCTAACCCAGACCATGCAATCTGAAATTTATTATGCCCTTTTATGCTGCCTACAGGAGGACAATTGATACCTGAATAAGCATGAAGCCTGGTGTTACAGAGCTAAGCCATTGACATTTTGGATTGGCAAAGTTGGTTTACAGTGTATCAGTCTTTCCTTTGAGTAACCATGCTGCTTTTGATCTGGTTGTAAGAGCTCTAAAGCTGGATTTACTGCTGCATCGAACCATGGCCTCAGGCACAAGTCCTATTTCACAATCAGCAAAATTAGCAGGGGATCCCTAAGTTAAAAATAGGCACTTTTTTAGCAGTAATTTCTAGACTTCAGTCTTAAGGGCATGATACTCTTTTAAGGAAATGACAGAAGCAAAGGTTTCTACAGTGAACTCGGTTCCATATAGCTTAAGTCACAAAGAGTCTCTATGGATCTGCTAGAAGCAGTAAATAACCTTTTTCAGCTGGCAGATATAACAGATAATTCAGTGGCAGATAAAATAATAACAGTTATAGCTATATAAATAACACAATAGACTGAAACCTTTTCTTTGTAAGAAATTGTACATAACCCAGAAATCTTGTAATATTGAGTACTTTATCAAAAAGCATTTTCAATGTGAATTTGATGTAATGCCATAGACAACCCACTTGTGTCCTACCACAGCAAAATGCTACCATCAAAAAATCATTGCTACACTTGAGGCTGTTGCTAATGAAAAGAGTACACTTTCTGTGCTTAGAGGGTGTATTGTTCAGATGCTGTAAGTATAAGTTCTTAGGCTCTGGCATTGATGATATGAATGCTGAGCACAAGTAATCCAGAAAGCCATGGAAATTAGGCACTGAGAAATAAGGTAAATGGAAATTGCTGTCCATCTTTAATGTTAATTTCTAATGGTCACAGTACTGGAAGCCACAAAACTATGCCTTTTAATTAATGTTCATTTCATTAATGTTCATTTCATTTGCTGTGAATTGTAACTAGTAATATAGAGGAGAATCTCCAAACTTGAGAAGATTAAGAAAAAAGATAATGGATACATTTTCTTCAAAATATTAAAAATAGCAAAGCAGGAAAATAATGTGAGAAACAACAAAGCGACATATTTCCATTCCTTTCTTTAAAATATAACTAGTATGGCATTTGTGCTCTCCAGGCTTCACACAGTAACATCCTGGATATGGGTCCTACAGACCCAAATTGTTTCTCATAATAAAGCATGATATGGAGTCAACGTGAAATCCAGTTAACTTACATTTTCCTTCATCCTTTTTCTTTGTAATTATCACAGCCTCAGCACTATGAAGTTCTATCACCATATTTGGAGCACTGTGTTTTAGAAGAGTGCTGTTGACAGTCAAAGCGTATCTAGTGAGTGCAGCATTTAGAGAGCAGCATGCTGCTAGCATCGTGCAGATTGCAAATTTCTTGTCCTAGTTTCTCACCCTGCAGCTGGTTCCATATGGGCAGCTTTAATGCACTTTCATAACGTGAATTGTAGCAAATACAGAATTCTCATTTCTGTAACCACCATGCTGGGAGTCTCACAGACTGCTTGCTGGTGTTAATGCTGCTGCATCCGTCTGAATGTTCACAGCACCGTGCTGGAAAAGCCATTCTTCATCAACATGAAACCTGAGAGCCAGGGTTCAGTAGTGTTAGGTTTAAAGGATCTGGTGTCACCCCATAGGCTCCTGGAGTTTAACCTCACATCTTCTCAAATTCACCATCTGAAGTCACACTTGTAAATTAAATCTCTTCAGCTGACTAGCTTGGATGGAGCACTGTTATAAATCCTCTGTCTTAAGTTGATCAGGTATAGATCCCTCAATGAAGTATGCAATGAATATTTGCTTGGGAAGCAGATATAGCCGGTTAACTTTATTCTGTCAATTTATCTACTTTATTTAAAAAAAAAAAAAAAATCAATGCAGCTTTTATGTATTAAGTAAGAGCCCTTAATTTTGTAAAGCATATTTTCTCATTTCACTTGCTGCATTATTTTGTCTGAGGTTTTTTAAAAAAATTACTCAAGCTTCTTTTATGAAGAATATATTGATGGTGGCTTTACAGTATTTGTGATGTCGTGCAGCTAATTCAGGAGGGTAGCAGGCTGGTAGCAATGAACTGTGTGTGGTGTAGTCACGTCTTCTGAATAATCATCAGATCTGTTGCTCCACCAAGTTTTGATATTTTCAAGGGCAGACTAGAAGAGAAAATTATCAGCAGGGTGATGCTTCCTCATTCCCAGCTTCTAGTCCTGATCTTCAGCTGTCCTCCATGGAAACAGATGAGTGGGCTTGCACCAAGGTGTGGAGGTTCCCTCCATGCAGCTTCCTATGGGGGAAAAGCCAAGGCAGCAGCTCAGTGGTTCTGTGGCAGTGGGTGCGCAACTGGGGCGTCCCTTCTGCTCTGCTCCACAGTCCATCAGGTCAGTATAACCCTGCCATGCTAGCTGGGTAAAAATGGCTGCAAAGGCTGAGCTGCTCTGAGTAGCTCTGATGTATTCTGTGGAGCCTCAGGTTCTGAGAGAAACAAGTGCTGTTTTGTTTGCTTCCAAAAGAGATTATCTTAGTATTATACAAAACGCAAAACAATCTGTGGCTGGATGTGGTCTGAGTGGAAACACACTACTGGTAAAGCCAAGTGATGTCTCAGCTCTCTAATCTTGTCTCTCACAGCAGTAATATCGTAATAGCTGGAGTTCAGGGGTTGTTAACAAAGCCCACCGATATTTTACACCACTGGAAGTGAGATACTTCTTCAGCAGTTAAACAGAAATTTCACAAACCTCTGTCAATTGTAATGAAATAGAAATTTCACAAACCTCTATCAATTGTAATGAAATTGTTCCATTTAACAATTTTCTTCTTTATCTGAGTGCATTTATTGTTACAGCTTTGTATTACTTTTGACACTGCAGCGATGTTTTCTCAACAGCAAGCTGAACAAGGTGTTTTCTTCTCCTTACAAGGATAAGAATCCCCCTTCTCATGTTATAGCCCGGTCCATTTATATGTTGCTAACCACAGCATAGGAGAGGACAGCAGAGAGTAACAGGCAGAGAGTTATTGCACTTAGCTTCTGGCTATTAACTGATAGATGCCCTTGTTCTGACTCGATGAGTGATTACCAGATAGTTGGGCACCGGTCCGGGTGCTGTAGCCACACTTAATTGTGACTGATTCATTGGGCTGAAATATGTCACTAATTTAATTCAGCTATTTCATTAATCTGATTGAACTGCATCCAGCCATTAGAGGTGTATGAAAGAAAGGTATCTGACACACGAGGCAAGAACACTAACCTCTGCATTAAACTATAAAACAGCCATTAGGACATCTAATGCCCAGATTGAATTGCTCCATAGAAACTTGGTTTCCAAGCACAATACTAATTAGCTATAAGCTTGATGAATGTCAGGAATTAATTAAAACATTTCAGTGGCCTGTGTGGGTTTTAAATATCATCATTATTGCCCCCAATATTTTCAGTTCATACACTAATTGCTTTATAGAGAGCACACATGGAATTATCTCTTGGAGTGACTGAGGGGACAAATGGTTGACTGTGTCATTGAACATGCCCCTCCTTGCCTCTGGATTTCCCTTTCTCCTAAAACATACGTACAGTTTTTCTTCCACTTCTGTGCATGTATTGCAAATAGAAAGGTAAGATCTGTGATTTTGGACCCAAATTTCATTTTGACAGCACTTTTAATCTTCCTTTCTTAGCTGTACTCTGGAGGCCAGCACAGTTGTTGTTACCTATTTTCATTCTGGCAACAGGAAAATAGCTGCAGTTCCATCAAATGACCTTTTTGTTTTAAATTAAACAGGATGTCAGCCAAAACCCTTGATTACTTTTGTCCTGTTAATAAAAGGCCTGCAACAGTTTAGACATTTAGGACATGAAGTAGACATAAAATAAAAAACATTTTGAGAAATTAATAATTGGAAGGCAATTGATAATTAGAATCAGCTTTTGGTTGTTTCTTGAACATGATCTTAATGTAAAAATAACCAAGTTTTTGATACAGGAATTGTAGATGCATAGTACAGACTGCTCGTATTCCTTCTCCTGATGAATGTTTCCACATACTTGGCTGCCTAGTAAGGATGAGTGTCCAACATGCCATTTTATAGACTGCAGCCATATGTATGACAAATGTACGAGATGACAAGACATGGGAAGAGCCATATCACCAGGAAGGCTTGTAAGAAGGCTTCTGAGTGTTGAGCAGTGCCAGAAACCACAAACTGCCTACAGCTTATTGCCTTAGGCTTCACTTTATATATCTGATGGTTTCTGTTCCATGGACCTCAGAGGGAGGGAGGAAGATGTCTGTAGTGCCTGGGAGACTGCTGAATGCGGAGAACTGAAAGAATCTTTGCAGTGCCATGTTGTTGCCCTGTCTGTGGGAATGTGATGGACTCACAGAGCCTCCATGAGCTCAGCGTTGTTCACAGCAGTCTGTTTGGTTTGGACTCGAGGACTTTTTGTGGGACCTTGGTTTAGTTTCTACACTGTGATTGGTTTCAGGAAACAACATTTTGCTTTCATTTAAGTATTTATTTTGTGAGGAGGTATAGATGATTGCTGTGTCATAATAGCATGAAGTATGGTGTTGAAGCACTCGAGAAACTGCTTATTATTCCTTCTTTTAAAAATTTAATTAAATAGTTTTGCAACAGCTCTTTCCCTAGTGAGAAATGTGTTCAGTATTGTACTTCTTAAAATAAACTATTATGGGCTAGTTGTCTAAATGCCAATTGCTTTGAGGCATAACATATGTAAATAATGAAGAAAACTATTTGATTTGACAGTGCTGTAAGAAATTCAGTTCCAGGTTACTTAATCCTATCCTTCTCATCCCCAGTTTTCCTATTCAAGGGTGCTAATTTCACTCTGTAGCATGTGAAAGATGCCTAGCAGCATATTTGTAGGTAACATTTTGTATGAAAGCATGAACAATTTAGTGCTCTCAGAAGAAGAGGGTGGTTGAGATACACAATTCCTTCTGTGCTGGGATATCATGTTATTGGAAAAACACAACGTAGAAGCTCAAAGTAACCATATACTTGAGAGAACAGATCTGGTGGTAGCTTCAGACTGTCGCAGAATCATAGAATCACCACATTTGGAAAAGACCTCTAAGATTATCCAGTCCAACCATCCACCTATCACCAATATTTCTCACTAAACCGTGACTTTCAGTACAACATTTGCATGTTTACTGAACACCTCCAGGCTCAGTGACTCCACCACCTCTCTGGGCAGCCCATTCCAATGCCTGGATACCCTCTTGGAGAAGAAGTTTTTCCTAATATCCAACCTGAACCTCTCTTGGCACAACCTAGTCCTATTGCTAGTTACATGGGAGAAGAGGCCGATCCCCACCTCACCACAGCCACCCTTCAGGTTCAAGATTACCCTTGAACCTCCTCTTCTCCAGACTAAACAATCCCAGTTCCCTCAGCTGCTCCTCATAAGGCCTGCTCCACAGACCCTTCATCAGCCTTGTCCAGCCATTCATGGGCACTCCATTGCACTGCTTTATCTCCAGAGGCATGAGAACCCTGGGACAGCAGAGAGCTTAGCTACTATGTTTGTTTAAAACACTGAAATTAGCTGGGAATCAGAGAGATGTTGAAGATGTATCAGTGGTTAATATTAAAACAAAATGAGTATAGAAGGAAATTCGTACAATACCTCTCGCAAATGTTTTTCTGACGCTCTTTTTTTCTCTCATCTCTCTCTGTCTCTCCTCTTCTTTTTCTTCTTTTTTTTTTTTTATGCAGTGCCGGCCCTAAAGGAGATAACATTTATGAATGGAGATCAACTATACTTGGACCTCCAGGTTCTGTATATGAGGGGGGCGTTTTTTTCCTGGATATCACATTTTCATCTGACTATCCATTCAAGCCACCAAAGGTAAGGGTAAGGTTTTTACTGTGCTCTTTGTTGTTTGTTTGCTTTTTAGCTTACAAGAAAAATTTAAGTTGCAGTGAGTGACTGCTCATCACCTTCTGACAGTCAGACTTGTTTATGGTCTTAAAAACTAAATGGTCCAAAATCTTGGCTTGCTATTCCAGAAAATCCTGTGTCTAATTTATTTTTTTATTATCACAATGCTGATTTCCTAGTTTTTACAAGCCATAAATGACATCATCCTTCTGATAAGGAGTTAATGTGAAGTACACTGATTTTAATTGAAGGCCACGTGAGACCTTCTTATGCTTCCTTCATTTCATTCAAGCTACTAAAATATATATAAAATAAACTTCTCTGTATTATGAACCAAATTGTATATTATATATTTTTACATTACTGTTAGCCAAAAAAAAAAAAAAAAAAAAAAACACCAAAAAGCCAGCAAAAGTAATATTAGACAGGCAGCTGAAGTATGGTATTGTGACTTGGAGTTGTGTAATTACTGTGATGACTTCCATTGTTGTAAAATGTCAAAATATATACTACGAGTTAGATCAGCAGATTGATTTGATAATATTTTTCTGCAAAAGTTATTTTTATAAAATGAAGCCAATATTAACTTCAATTAAAGTTTCATTTCCTTGCTTAGAAACAGTATGCATATTTAAGGAATCATTATTTCCTAATAGGTGTCAAAGACATTAGAGGTCATTCTCTTCTCGCTTAATGCCAAATTACAAAGCTTGAGCACGGCATCAGAAAGGACACTGTCAACATTCACAAATGGCAAATACAGTCTACCACAAAACATTTCTACAACTTGAGGCTCCTGTGGCCATCACATTGTTAATGTAAATGCATCATCTTTCTTTCATTCCCAAAAGCATTACAGCAAATAGAACAATATACCCTCCATGTATTTCACACTCATCTGAAATTCTCAAAATTCTGTTCCATGAGTTAAGATTGTTATAATGAAATTATGCTGGGATTTGGTCAAATTTCTCATTACAGTCATTTGGATTATTTTAAAGAGCACAATCATTTTTGAACTGTCAGTAGTTTGAAGAACAGTCGTGGACTCCACCCCCAACCCCCCCCCCCCCCCCCCCATCAGTGTGAGAAAGAAAATTTTCCTCATCTTGTGCTATGTGTAATTAAGGTGTTTAAATGCTTCTAACTAATCTCTGTAAAATAATACATATTTTAACAAAACTAGTCTGTAATATAGAAGAACAAGGATGGTGTCAGTTCAGGGTGTTTTGTTTTAGATGTATGTTATGTTCTACTGAAAGGTATTAAAAAGATTTCGCTGCTACTTTGGACATGAATAATATAACATTCCAATTTAAAATATTAATTTTCATGGTCTATATTTGAATTTGGAAAGAAAGGAAAAGATCAACTAATGCTTCACGTGCAGCCAAGATGTGTCTTCTTTTCCAGCTTTGGTAGCTTCAATAAAGTTTTGTTTCTGATTAGACAATTCATGGCATGCAGTGTGTTCATGAATTAGCATACAGGGCTACAGAGTAGACTCTCATTTTTGTGACTACCAGACAAAGGGCTTGTGTAATAGCAGTCCATGCACCGAAGATCTCCTTGGTAGTTTCTTATAAGTAGCTGTGGCTACAATGAATATGCATTCTTCGGTTGCAGAATGTTGCTTTAGAAAGTGAGCAGAGAGGAGCTGCCTCCCAGAGACTCTGCAGAACAGAGAAGGGCCCTCAGGGACTAGGGGCAGTGCTACTTGGCAACACTGAATGACTTTTTCTGTCTCTTGTGCTGCAATTCTAGGTTACTTTCCGCACCAGAATTTATCACTGCAACATCAACAGTCAGGGAGTCATCTGTCTGGATATCCTGAAGGACAACTGGAGCCCTGCTTTGACTATTTCAAAGGTCCTGCTGTCTATTTGTTCTCTCTTGACAGACTGCAACCCGGGTAAGGAGCTGGCAGTTTACTGGGCATCATCTCCTAGTCGTTTTAATTACTTTCCATGGAATATAATTTGTATATTTGATTGTATTTACATCAAATCAAAGTTGAAATCAAATCAAGGCTGAAATGGTCCTGGTTGGATACTATGCTTTTCAGTCCTGTGGCCCAATAGAAAATAGCATTAAGCCCATTTATTTCAAAGGTGTGCTGGAGAAAATGGAGTTATGTCTCTGAAGGTCTGTATCCCAAAAGCTGTAGCAAATGAATGGTAGATCTAGCAGTGTGGCAAAGTTCTCTGAGTTACAAACTCCTAAATGATTCAGGTTGGAAGTGGCTGCATGAGGCCTCCTCCTCTTAGGTCAGCAATTGAAATGTGCAGGTGACAACGTTTAGAGAGATTTTATCTTTTTCAAAGAGAGTTCCTAATTCCTGTTGGGAAGAGAGGAGCTTAACTAGAAGCAGCAAAATTCTCAGCAGCAACTGCATGGTGAGCGTTGTTGTGTAATGAACACTAATTGCGTTCGGTCAGCAGAGAAACTAAGAGGTGGTGCCAAGATGACAGGTCATTCACAGGAGACCGGTAATGAGCAGGAAGAATTGGATTAGTCCCTTTGATACAGAATTCTGATGACTCTTGGATCCCTTGGTGTATCTCCTGCCATCCTCATGCCTAATGTACTCCAGCACTGTAACGGGAGGAAGCCAGCCTGCACTCATCTAGTGTAGCAGTCCCTCTAAAGGAATGCGAGGTGTCTGGCTGGGGAAAGCAGTGATGGTGCAATTCATTATGTCCTCCATAGGGACAGTGGTAAGGCATATTTCAGATGATGCCCCTCACAGGTAAGTTTCCATCAGGCAGAGGGTGGCTGGTGGATGATGCATCCTGGAGTTAGTGCATGGAGCTTTTCAGCCCCAGCGCGTAGGCTCTGCTTACGAGGATCTTGATCTCCTTGAAATTAAGAAGTTAAACTACTTTTTTTTTCCTGTGACTCACAAGGAAATTGTTGTACCAATCGGTTGTTTCACTACCTCCAGCTGGCAGCATACCTGTCTGTACAGATGTCTACCCTCCTTTAGAACATTAGGTCTTCTAAAGAGTAGAAGGTTTTCTAGGAAGGTTTTTATTTTCAAAACATCAATTGTTAAAAATATGAACAAATTGCACCTGACAAAATGGTATCTGGATTGCTGGTGCTCTTACAAAACTTCCCACCACGCCTTCTGTCAGGTTTTGGCTGAAAGGAGCAGCTGTAACTTTTGGACACAGGTGTCTGCCTGCCATTTGACACACTAATAACTAGGTAACCCAAACAGATTCATTATTTTTCTGTTTGTTGTGTGCTATATCTTGGAAAAGCCTTACTACATTTCATAGCATTCTCTGTCTTAACGAAGATTTTATTTTGAAATAGATTATGCATTTTAAATGACAATAGGGTTGGATTTTGTGGGTTTTTTTGCGTGCATTTTTTTAGGGGAGTTGGTTTGTTATTTCTCTTTCATTGTTTTTTGTTTTGTTTTGTTTTGTTTTGCTTATTGTGGAGTAATTTCTAATGCATCTTCTCCTGCCCTTTACAGCTGATCCTCTGGTTGGAAGCATAGCCACTCAGTATCTGACCAACAGAGCAGAACATGACAGGATAGCCAGACAGTGGACCAAGAGATATGCAACATAAATGACAAACTACTTGTGCAGTGTGAAGGTGCAGAAGGCAACTTTACAGTGTGCAACAAATCTTTATAGCCTTTACAATACGGACTTCTGTGTATATGTTATACTGATTCTACTCTGCTTTTATCCTTTTGAAGACTGGGATATTGCCTCCCAAAAAGGTAAATGCTATCAAGAGTAGAAATTTGTAGCTGTAGATTAGTTATGTTTAAAACGCCTACTTGCAAGTCTTGCTTCTTTGGGATATCAAAATGTATTTTGTGATGTACTAAGGATACTGTTCCTGAAGTCAACCAAATATTATAGTGCATTTTAGCCTAATTCATTATCTGTATGAAGTTATTAAAGGTAGCTGTAGATTACTAGGAATTATGTCATTTGTATTAAACCCAGATCTATTTCCAATATGTGGTACATGCTGTTGTGAAAACTGTTTTAACTTTTACCTTTGTCAGTTTGTAATGAAAGGATTTCCTTTTTCCCTTTGTAGCTCAGAGAGCACCCAGTGTATCATCTCAAACACAATAAACATGTTCCCCAAGGAGTAGTTTCTTTGTTTTCCTATTTTAAATTAATATTTGAAAAAATTTAATTATAGTAACAAGGCAGGGCTAATGTATCACAGATCCCTGTGGATAATCTTTAAATTAATATACATAAGCAAAGGCTTGCTATAAATGTTTAATGCACACCTGTGGATTGTTTAAGTTTTCCCTGGGTTTTTTGGTTTGGTTTTATTTTTACAGAACAAATGTCATTTCCATAATTTCCTTAACTGCTCAGCTCTTTTTCAAGTTGCAATGAGAGCATTGCATATGCTTCCTCCAAAAGCTAATGTAGCTGGTTGCTTCAGGGCCAGACCTGTTCTTGTAAGAGCTGGCCTGGTCTTGCTACAAACTCTTTTTTGCAGGACCAGAGCCCAGTTACAGATGGTCTGGTGCTTTTGTGTCAGAGTAAAGCAAGTCGGGCTTGCTAATCTGGAGAACCACAATTGTCCATTGAAAATGGTCTTCCAAAGCACGGTTAAACACTAGTCTGTCCACAAGAGAAAAGAGTAGAATAAACTTCATCAGATTTTTATGACAGAAAAAAAAAAAACAAACGTTAGTGAAAATGCAAGATGTAAAACTTTTAGACTACTTTTCCCCTCCCCTCTTCATTTTCTGGCTTGGAAATTTTGTAACCTCTGTAAGTAATGAAGATACAGCTTTATAGCACATACAGTAGAGTCACCAATAGTTTTATAATTTAGTTTTTGTAGGTTGCCAGTCACACCATCAATTATACAAAAAGACATTTGATCCCTTTAAATCATATTTAAAATTACACCTGATGTTAAAGTTTACTGTCCCCTTTACTACCTGGTGTTTTTGGAGATAATGTAGCACTTCCGTCAGTAGGATGCTCTGCTCACTTAATATATGAAAAATGAATGTTAAGTTTAAATACTAAAGCAATAGAAAAAATGTTAAAGATTAAATCTAAAGTTAGCCATCACTATATAGATCCCTGTTTTTTGTATCACAACCTTTGATCATGAATTGTCCACCCTACTTTAAATATTTCTACAGATTCCTGAAGGTGGCTTGAAGAACTGCGTATCCCAAATATCTCAACCTAGAAGCCAGTCTCTCTTGATAGCTACAAGATAGCTTTAGACTTCAGGTTATAAAGTGCAAAAGGGAATGAGAAACAGGGGATCTGGCAGGTGAATACGCCTAAGTTGGGTAACAGACTAATGCCAGGAAATGAAGTGCTGGAAATCACTGCTGATGGTGACCAGAGTTTCTCATTGTGTCGTTGAACATGTGAGAAATAGCACAGATTGGCAAAGCAACAAGGGGCTATCGCATCCGGGCTGGACATCCACGGTCTGCTCACTGCTGTCCAGTAGTGCACTGCTGTGCTGCGCAGTGCTCGTACACCGCTCCGGTGACTTTCCAGTGAAGAGCAAACTATGTATTTCATGTGTTAATTATGTTGCCTACAGAATTTACAGATATTTATATCATGAAATAATATGGTATAAAAAAAACAGGTTTTAATTCTAATTTTAATGTATTTTGTTTTTGTATTGTACTGACAACTTAAACTACTGAGGTGTACAAGTGTGATGCCTCATCAGTGTTGCCCCATCTTGCCTTCCTTGCAATTGGATCCTTTACACTGAATTCTCATCCTTTTTCTTTTCTTTCTTTCTTTTCTTTTTTTTTTTTTTTTTTTTTTGTTTGTTTTGTTTTGTTGGTTTGTCATGATTCTGTTCTTTTTTAATATAGTTTTTTTTTTGTGCGTGTGTAAATTTTATATTTACTGAAGTAAAGGTTGTTTTGTGTAAACATTTAAACTTTAAAAAAGAAAAAAGAAAAGCTAATTTTGTTTCTCAAGTTCTCTCTGCTAAAACATGCAGTAGAAAGAAATTTGTATTGTTAAATAAATCAATTAGTTGTTAAAAGCGAATGTGTGTCTGTTTTCACGGGGAGGGGAGAAAGCCCTGCTGGAATTGTATCTGAAATCCCAGTTGTAGAGAGCATCTGATGTTTGCAGAGTGTTTCCTGGTCATGTCAGGGTGAAGTTTGGGCACGACTGAATCAGCACTGATCCTGTTATACGGTTTTATTTTTCAGTTCCATTTTTTCATCACCTGTCACATAGCTTACGCGGCTACGTGTCTGGGAGAAGGTGAATTCAGATGACACAGTGAAAAGGCCAGCTAATGGCCACGGGTCACCTCTTCCCCTCCATTCTGCGTGGTCTCTGCTCTCTTATCCTTGAGGTTGGAGTCAGGAATGCAGGAGGTGTCTGTCCCAGGGGACCTATGGGAAGCAGCTGCTCCAGCCGAGGGGCTGGGAGTCTGCGGGGAGCAGAGCACCTTGGCACTTCACGTGTGTAGAAATGGGTGAATTTTATTCACGTGAGATAATATATTAAATACAATGGAAAGGCAAATCTTCATCAGCCTAACCTACATGAGTGCCCTGAACTTGCACGGCTTTAGAAGACTGACACCAGCGTGCCTAGATGTGACTAAGCCATTAAGTAGCACTGCACATGCAGCCCATGCTATAGCCCAACAAACACTTAGCTCAGCACTGCTTTGCCTGCATTATCCCTTGAACCTTGGCACGGTGGCAGTGCTTCCATTTAATGAGGCTCTGTAGCTCCTGAGACAGACCAGCAGTTTCCCTGCCCTCTACAACCCAAGCTGAAGCCACCTCCAGCCTGGTGGCCAGGAGAGGCTGCAGCATCACACAAGTGTGTTAAGGGGAGAAGACATCACATAGGAACCCAACTGCTGGTGCTACAGCCTGACCTTGCTGAAATGAGCATAATTAGACACATTCATCTGTAGATCAGGTGGAAAAACAGATAATGCACTAACAGGTAGTTGCTGGAGGACTTGCAGCACGAACAGGCTTTTGCTTTTCTGTCCTAAATGAGCTCATCATCCTCAGCTTCTCCATGTGTATCTCTGTGGAGTGCTGCTATGACTAGCTCTTTCATTGGGTAAAGAGAAAGCATCCAACACTGCAGCAGGAATCTAGGGGTTCCTTAAAAATAAAACCTGATCCAATTTATGATTTTATGTATCATCATTGTTACCAGCCTTTAATAAGCTCTTTCTCCAGGCTGGAGACTCCTCTTTAATTAGCCTCTCCCTGTGCCAAAGGTTTTCTTCCCATCCCAGTCACTCTTATCTGAGCAGTTCACAATTCTGCAGCAGCCAACTCAAGGCAACGATAGCCATACGTTGTACACAGAAGGTGAATTCACAGTTCACCTAGAATCATGTTGCTGGCTTGCTCTGCTTGCTGAATAATCTGTAATACTGCATGCCTTTTTGACCATTGCTTATTGCTTGGATAAAGTTTTTAAACCACATCCAGAAATGCTGGAAGCTCTTTTCTAAGCAATAGGTAATGCATCCATCAGCATAGGCCTGACAAAAGCACCTTTTCCAATATTCTCTAGTTGGTATCATCACTGGATTCACCTGAGATCTGAGCTCCCAGTTCTCTGCATCACAGAATCCTTTACAATGCTTTACAGTCAGCTTCACTTGAGCCTGCCCTGAGTGCTGCTGCTCCGCACACAGTGCTCGAGCTGGGGTTGGAGGTGGGCAGAGGGTAAGAGCCGATGCAGAAGCACCGCGCTGGACAGGTCTGTCTGCCAAGGAGTGATGGGTCCCCGCGGATAAATTATCATCTTGCTTCTGAATGGCACAAATGAAAGCAGCTGCCAACCGTTTTCATCAGGCTGGGCTTTGTCTCCCTCTACAGAACAAATGTCAGGTCATTACTTAAAGAGGAGCTCGGGGCGGGTAAATTTTCCAGAGTGCTGAATGAGCTGTCATGCCAGAGATTAGTTTTCTGGGCTATCGTCTTGGTAGACAGGGGTGAATCTCGAGTCCTGGGGGAGACCCTCCTTCCGAATGCAGCAATTGAATGTGTCTCCAGGTGGGCTTGGGTTTATTCAAGCATACAAGCAGTAGGGGAGGGAGTGGGGATACAGGGGCAGTGGGTGGAAGCGGGATGGAGCTGCTGAAGTACAGCAGTGTGGGGTGCCAGGGAAGGCAATACCATTGTCAGTTTCTGAACGGGAATACACACACGCCTTTGTATGGTAGCTGTGGAACAAAGATGTCATCTCCTTACTGCTGGGATATTCACTTGTTATGCATAAGCAGCATTCTCCATCCCATTCACTTCAGGCTGTTGCTGTTTCCAGCTGAATTGTTTCATAAGCACAGATTTAGAGAACTTTAAAATGTTGAGGTATTGCTTAAGCTTCATGCAGATGTAACTGATATTTTACTATAATATGCCCCAAATTGCCTTTCTTAAGTTCCAAGTAAGAATTAAACTACATGGCAGCTCTGGAAGACCACACTATCAGCACATCTGTTACCTGAGGCAGCAGTTATCTCAGTACATCACGTACCTCACAACTGTGCCTACTGCATAATATTTGATCCAAACGTTCCTAAAGTAACAGATGCAAACAAATTAAAAAGACGAAGTACTGACAGAGAGGCTTTGCTGTAGCGAGAAGAGAGATGGAAATCGGCACGGCGCTCTGCTTTCAGGACAAAACAGACGGGACAAACGGGGCAGAACTCATCTGTTATGGCTGACAGACTCCCGGGAGCCGAGCGCGGCCAGGAGAGCCCGCAGCAGCCGAAGGGAGCGCGTCGAGCGGCGGCGCTGCGCCGGGCGGGGAGCCCCACTAGGTGTCAGTGCAGCCCCGGCTAGAGCGGACGGAGCGGCTGCAGCGGCCCGGGCCGGTCCGTGCCGGCGCTGAGCCGCGCTTCGCCGGGTGCTGCCCGAGCGCACCGCCCGCAGGCACCGAGCCGCAGCCACCTGCGGCGCGACGGGTCGAAGCCGGCCGTGCTCCCGGAGGTTGCCTTGCCCTGCCCCCCGAGGGGGGGCCGGTGGGCTCTGTGGTTCCTTCGGCACCCGGTTGCTAAAAGTGAGCAGCTGCAACAGCTCGTTGGAAACAACTTGCAACAGGCTATCAGAAATAGCCCCATGCTGCTCTGGCTCACCCAAGTTCACCAAAAGCCACTCGCCCAGCTGAGTGGGCTGCGGATGGTGTATGTCAGTGCCCACTGTGTCCGACCCTGCTGAGCACCTGTTTGCTCAGGCTGCACATTTACAGCTGTGACAGGGCACTTCGATGGCGCAGGTTTGAAAGAAGAGGCAGTTAAAAGAAGTTAAATATACAGGTCAGAGACCTTCAGTTTGCTTTCAAAGATAAGTCTCTGCAGATGGATAGATTTCATCCAGATGGAGTGAAATATTATGTTGAGTTTCGGTTTTCTTCATTAGAATAAATATTAGGGTCCTGGCATTAGAAAGCACTTCTTTCTCTTTTTATAAAATGTATTAATTCACGTGTCCCACTCCGAAATCGAGCTTAGCAGACAGCTGCTTTTATCTAAGTAACGAGGAGTTCGGCAGTAGCCTTGCTTTCCCTTTTGCGTGTTCTATTCTGCCCTCAGTCCTGGGGAGCAGTCCCCTAGCCTACAGAAAGCCCTGGGGCTGCTGTGGCTTGAGCAGCAGTCTTCCCTGACACCAGGCTTACAGGCAGACGTCTGGCTTACAGGCAGACACTTTGGCTTACGGGAGGACACTTGCAAGCTGACCTCAGGTGAACACTATAAATCAGACAGAGATGATGGATAAACACTTGAAACCCACCCAACTGGTAGTGTTTCTCTAAGGTTCTCATTGAGCAATTGAAGTAGCCACTGATCTTTCAGGCCTCAATCAGTGTTATAATTTCAACACTCCACAAAGAAAGCCATGTGCAATGGGAATCAGACAATGCTCAAAGTAAGGCCTGTGTAATCACCATTGCAAGTGTCAGGTATTGTGCTTGCCCTGTTAACTTCCATTAGGAGCCTGCAGTGAAGCTGCAAAATAGCAGTCTTGCTAAGACATTTCTCATGGTAGGGTTTTACTCAAGACATTTAAAGAGCCATGACCTGCAAAGCCTGATTGTTCATACAGATTGCTGGCATTTGTGCTTTCAACAAAGTGTAGGTCTGCAAAAGTGCTGAGCATCCTACAGCATTATTGCTAGCTCCTGCAGACTGCACCAGGAGGTGGTGATACTTCCTGGCTATGCACTGTTTAAAAGCTGAACAATGTAAGTGTTTTTCAGTGGTGCTTGGAGACATAGCTAAAAAAGGCCAGCACTTAATTTCCTTTGGCAGGAGGTACATTTTGTAGCCCAAACCTTTGTATTTGTCTAACGGCAGTTACACAGAGCAGAGTACCATTTGGTGTACAGTTTAATGAAGACATTCACAAAACCAAAATCAGCCTAGGGACTCATCTAAAGCTACCAGAGCAATTTAGAGTTGCAGTGACAATCTTTGCTATTTGACCCCAGGATCTTCAGAGGAAGGGGTGGATGAGGACTTTGCAGTGCCCTGTAGCTCCAGCACTTGGGAGCACTGAGAAAGGAGAAAGGAGAAAGGAAGACACCGTGGTTCCTGGTGATGCCACCTGCTCTGCCCTGCTAGAGCTGACTTTCACTGTGAGGATCTGCCCATCTCTTGGAATCTAAGAATTAAGAGTTTTTGTTTTCATTGCAGATAACTAAAAGATATTACTTAGCTGTTTTCAGGACTTGTCCCTGATTTATTCTTCCATCTTAAGCTAAGGGTAGTTTCACTGTTGTGCTCTTGCTGCCACACAACTGATGGCCATTCCGTGCCATGGCTCAGGACACAGAGACAGCCGCTTTGGGAGCTGCCCCTGCAGTGTAAGAACAACCAAGCGGCTGCAGAGAGTGCCAAGCAGGCCACAGTGCCAGGCAAGCACACACAGCTCGTGGCATATGTACTGTGCCCCAGCTCTGATTTTCTCTCCAGACCATCCTTCCAAACTTTGCAATTACTTTCCTTTCCTTCCACTGCAAGGGTTTGAAAAGAAGTAATCTCCCTCAATTTGTTACTATGAAAGACTGACTAATGTGAATCTAGAGGTTCCGCCTTGAATTAATACAAGGTTAATGCTGATGGCAGCTGAGTGATGGGGAAGCAGAAGTGGCTCTGGCTTATGCTGGCGTGCAGAAGGTCTCTGGAGGCCATAGCATTGGCAAGAATTATTGCCTGAAGGGCAATTACATTGGCAAGCCTCAGCTGGAGCACTGCGCACCCTACTTTCTCACTTCATCATGCCAATTCCTGCCGCCAGCTTTGTTCTGACACCCATCCTCTGTCACAGGAGCAGGTGGTGAGGAGCCAGCCCCGCTCAGTGTGAGGGCTGCTTGTGGAGTGCTGACAGCTCGGAGAGCTCATACAATGCACAGGGCAAAGACAAAGCTGGGAAGAGGAAAACCAAATGCTTGGATTGGCCTAGAGGACCTGTCTGGTGAACAAGAGGAACAAGGCAGTGGGAGAGGAGGAAACAGAACCAATGTGCTGTAGCATGGCCTGACTGGTGGCAAATGAGCAGATGGACAGCGCTCCCCACCTCCTTCTGGGGCCAGGAATAGTGAGTCACACAGCCCTGGGCATAAGGCGCTGACCTCCTGGCCCTGGCTGCCTCCTGAGACAGCTTCCATTACTCCTACCTCACTGCGACAGGGACAGGCTGGGACAGGGAGAGAACCCAGCGCTGAAAAGCAGCAATACCACAGCCCTGCCTGCTGCAGGCTAATTCTGCTTCCATGGAGCTGCTCACAAGGCCTAACTACACTTCTTCTCAGCATCCAGGCTGGAGTGCAAGAAACCAAGGTGTATTTGGGAAAACAAACAAACAAACAAAAGAAAAACCATGAAAATGTAGGAGCCTTTTCACAGTACTCTAGGGGTACGTTGAAAGGAATAAAACTGTAAGTAAATTGAAGAGTGTTTAAAGAAGTCTGTTTCTGTACAGAAAGTGCATCAGGTCAGAGAGCAAAGCTCTTACCAGCAAATATTTTTAAAAACATGAAGAAAGAAGCCAGCCACAGGGTAAAGGAAGCTAACAAAAGCAAGCAAGCAATGGAAGACTGAACATTAAGGGGACAAAGTTTGCTGCAGATCTGCAGTTGTTCTGAGTGGTTAAGGGGAATGCTGACAGTGAAGAACTATCAAAATAACTTACAGCAACTAGGGCCTAAAACAACCAATAAAATTCAATATAGTGAAATGTGAACTGATAAGCAGGAGGAAAGGAATCTGGCTCTACACACATGATGAGATCTGAGCTGCTGCTTGCCATCCAAGAATGATGTCTGGGACTGGTTTTTCACTATCGCTTCCAATGACAGAATGAAACCAGGACAACAGGGATTCAGAATGAACAAAACACAATAAATAATCCCTTAAGCACTGAGGATGAATACTAAGGAACTCCTTCTCTCAATGACATTGTTGAGAATGCTGGAAATCTGTGTCGGACTTGAAAAGGTACCAATCAAAAGACAAAGGCAATGAAATATTCCCCAAGTTTTATCTGTAGTTATGCCAGCTTTGACCAGAGGTGCAGCCTTAAACCAGAGGTGGCTTTTTTTCAGCGATGGTGTTCCCATGAGATGTGGCTGCATGCCTGACTTTTCCTCACAGTTAATGCAGGGTGACTGCCACCAACTGCTGCCATATGACCCGTTCGCTCAGAGGGGTCCCACTTGTGCTCCCCTGAGCCAGTCCATTGCAAAACCCACAGGTGGAGCAGTGACAGATGGGCCCAAGGCCTGAGATTCATGACCCTTAAGCTGCTATTGCAAATCTGGGAATTACAGTTCTGTCTTTCTTACTCTGAATTCATCAAAAGATGCAACAGAGATAAGGGGCTTTTAATTGTGCACCACCTGTTGAAGGTAAAGGTGGGTCTTTATGTAAGCATCAACCTAGAATCATAGAATGGCTTGGGCTGGAAGGGACATTAAAGCTACTCACCTCCAACATCCTGCATGGGTCCCATCCAACCTGTCCTTGAACACCTCCATAGATGGGGCACCCACATCTCTGGGTAGCAGTGCCAGTGCCTCACCATCCTCTGAGTAAAGAATCTCCTCCTAATACCTAATCTAAATCTTCCCTTTTTTGGTTTAGATCCATTCCCCCTCGTCCTATTACTATCAGGCCACATAAAAAGTCTCTCTCCTGATTGTAAATTCCCTCTAAGTACTGGAAGTCCACATCTGAGACACACATCACGCCGTCACTCCTGACACCTGGCACAGGCAGGGCCACTTTGACCTGCCCCTGAAAATGGAAATGCCAAACATAGACCTTCTGGTGCCAGCAGCTGCAGGCTGATGTGAAGAGTGGCTCCGTGGCTGCAAGCCAGCTGGGGTTCCTAAAGACAAGCTCCCAAGAGACTGCTTGCTGCTTGACAGAAAAGTGAATGCCAGTTTTAACCAAATCTGAAATCTTTTATGTGGGTAAAACTTCTGTCAACAGCAGGTATTCTTTTCAAGAAATATTCCCCAAATAAGATAAGAGATATATCAATATTGTAGTTTAGTTTGCATCCTTACGTGCAGACACTTGTTGGCAGTTTGCTTACTCTCCGCTTCTTTTCTAAATGCCTCCATCATTAAGAAATGAATATGCTTTTAGGAGGAACTCTATCTTTGCTGAAATAATAGAGACAGAAAAAAAGAATTGCAGAAAAAAAGAAAGTGGCAAGCAAAAAAAGAGGTTTTTCCATTTTACATGTATGTAAAGTGAATTGCCCAGATGTCCCACTAAAGGTTAAGAAAGTTTCAGTCATCACCAGTCTAATATCATGCTAGCCCTGCACCAGCTGCATTGAAACCAACAGGAGCTGCACTTCTGCAGATGGAGGAATCACCCTACAGCAAAGAAAAAAACACACATTGGAAACATGTAAGAAATCACACAGTCAAACCACTTAAAGAGCCCAAGCTCATCACAAGAGCAGCAGATCCTTCAAGATGTTGTGTGACCAGAATGAGTGGGATTTAGGGCAGTGCAGCTGGTTCTCCTCCCTGTTTTCCATTGGCAGTAGCATCTTTCTGGAGTATTAGATTCACTCACAAAAGATGACGGATTAATAATGTGTTTGACCAAATTCAGTACTGCTGGCTGCTGCTAAGTTTGGCTGGATCCCACATATATCACATGGATTTGCTGGGATGGGTTCCACAGTCCCTGCTCTGGGTAGCCATGACCTGCACTGGGGACCAAGGACTGGACTTGGAACTGTAATTGTCCTCTGACAGCTGAGAACTGACCTACAGACCATAGAGAGAAAGAGAGCTAGCTTTGGGCAGTTGTACTGAAGTACATTAGCTCAGTTTAAGGTTGAAAAGGTGTGGGTAAGACCAGGAACGGAGATGGAGCAAGGAGAGACTGCCCTGCTCAGTGGCAGCAGTGTGCTGCCCACTCACCACAATGTGCTTTGCTGCTGGCCGAAAGCAGAACAGATCCTCCTATGGGGGCTGTAAGCTCGGTGGGATGGAGATGTTATCTCCAGACTTGGAACTGCTCTGCATCTAACAGGAGAGGCTTCTTTCCCTTAGCTTTGCTTTCTGGTGTTGCTCAGAGTATGTGATAACAAATTACCTTGCAAATCTGGCACAGGTAGATTTTCCTGACTAGTTACCAGGAATGTCATATTAAATATTATATTATCTCCTCTCCCCTAACAGATAAGTCTACTGTCTTCTGTCAGTGGCCAGTCAATTTTCCTCTCTGGTGAGTGTTTTCATTTTGTAATGGACTAACACATGCCAAGCCATGCATCTCTGGGGCTTTATTTATTACTTGTCTGCAGTGCTTGCACTCCTTACGTATTGATATAAGCAAATTTTCTCTGCAAATATAAATCTTGTTGTATTTCATTATTTCCATATTCATAATGTTTTGTTTATTCTTATTCAGACACAGAATGACTCCAGCAGTGCTCGCTACTGATGATACAAATTGGGTACATTTTTCTTTCAGGTCTTTAGATGAAAACACTGTTACACTGTTTTCTTTAGGCTGTGAGCTGCATGTGCTTTGACAAGAACGAACGTCCACCTGTGTTATACCTCTAGCCTAGAGAATGACCAGCAGCGTTATCTCCCGTCTGCAGTCATGGGAGATATCTCTCATCTTCACTCATGTCTCTCTCAGTTAAAAGTGGATTTGGGTCTGTACCTGCAGTGCACTTACAGGCATGAGCTCCTGCTCATGTTGAATCTTGGTTAGACAGCATTTTCCTTGCTAGTTCCCCTCATCACTTCTAGCTCTTGGCAGCAGGTTCCAGTGGGCAGAGATCAGCGTAACGCACTGCAACTACCTGGATTTCACACACTGCCTGTGCTTCCCTGCTCACCTAAGGACCCAGCAGGCCCTAGCCCTGTGCTGCCACATGCAGTGGTGATGCACACAGAGGTGGGTGAGGGGAGGCTTCCTCTGGCCATGCTATTAACATTTAGCTGATGTCTCATGAACCATTCACGCTGAGGTCAGTGTGCTCAGCCAGTGGAGGGCATGCCTGCAGGAGCTGGGCGGCACTGGTGCACTGGTGAATTTGGAATTTTGATGTCAGAACTCTGAAAATGCTCCTGCCCTGGTGGCAGCACACTGCTGGTCAGCCTGGGGCACAGGGATGGCACCTCTTGGGAAGTGCAGTGGCTGCAAAGAGCATTTCACATCCATACTTGGCCCTGCTGTGTGATCTGTGGGGAGCATTGCTACGAACATTTGTTCCAAAAGAGAACCATTGCTAAGCAGAAAACTTTATCTAATCTTGCTTTTATGCCACTTGCCATATTAAACATATTAACTGCTATCATACAGGATCCAGATGTAACCATGCCGTTGGCTCTAACTGTATACTCATTTTACATGTAAATTTAAACCCTACAGCTGAAATGTCCTTTCTGTTTTCTCTTCCCCTAGTGTTAGATTAACACATCAACAGCAGTGAATAACCAACAGCCTCAAACCGTGCCACCATTTCCAGCAGACCAAACTTGGTTTTTCTTGGCCTCTGCTGTACCCTTGTGCACAGACAACAGCCCTCACTTTTCAGAATTTTCTTTCATCTCATGGCTGAGTAAATGGATGCAATTTTGGAAGCTTTGAAATGGAAAAAACAATGTGATTTGGGAATACTGAAAGGAGTTGTTTGAGCATTTTGGTAGGGTATGATCAGATCCATTTGGATGTTGCCATTTTGAGTGTGCATTCCCAATTGCAGAGAGCACCCCAATTGCAGTGGCTCCACCTGACCGAAAATACAGAGAGGACTTCTCAATAGATTCTATGCAAAAATAACATTGCTGAAAATCATGTGTTCTTGCAGAACTTTGGACTGCATCAAGTCTTTGTTTCCACACTGAGGAAACAAGAATTAATGTTTGTGTTGTGATAGTTTGAGGCAAAAGGCTTTGTGAATCTCAAAAAAAAAAAAAAAAAAGCAAAATGAGACCTATGCAAAGCCCCATAGCCTTGTTGAATTTTTCAGTAAATGCACGTGCCACCTTACAGGGCGTTCCCCTTCACTGCTCTTATGTTCTCATCCACACCTATGTGAAACTAGAATCACTTCCCCTGAGTTGTTCTGCTTTAGGTATTTTCATTTTTCTCTGCTTGAATTTCTGATTTCCTCTCTTTACATTTTGTATTATCTACTTCTTTATTTATACTTACAGAATCCTTCTTTCTATCTCAATTTAATTGAAATGGAGATTTGCAAATCCTGCTATTGCATTGAAAGAAAAAAAAAAGCCTTTCCCTTATTCTATTTCACTTTCATGCTGAACTGAGAGCTGCACTTTGGAGTAAGTGCACTTCACGTTTCTCTTCAGTCAAAGGAGGATATGTCCACTTCAAGCGGTAAGCAGTGGCCAGCCTTGTGCACTATGCTGCATGAGAGGTTTCCCTTGGGGTCAACTGGCATTTCCTGTGCTGCAGTATTTCAAATAACACTACCAAAATGCATTCTCCTGAGTGTCTGCAGCACCACTGGACAGCCAGCCGCAGCCGAGGAGGACTGCAGGGTTTCCCCCTGAGGCTGTGTGACAGCTTTTAGCCAGGACAGCCTGCTGAGAGCTCTTTGTGCCCACTGGTCAAGCTGAGAGGCCCGTATGCTGGCAGATCAAGCAGAGGGCAATGTATGTAGGGATTTCCTAGCCATCAGATAATTCCCTCTGAGCTTCCCAGCAGCTCAAAGTGATGCTGAGGTGAGCTGTGCCTGTGCCGTCATCAGCCCTCTACTATTTTTTACTGTCACCGGGGCTACCAAGTAGCTTCCCCATGTGCAGTGCAGTTACAAGGGTAGAGTTTCATAACATCAATGTCTAACTCTATGAGTGCACCACTTGTATGATATTCTGCTTCTTTTTTTCCCACAAGGATTTCACAAAATGTTGAGAAAGAAAACAGATTATTTCCCCCAGCCAAACATGCAGAAGTTACCTGGCCTACCACTAAATAAACACAAGTGACCAGCTCCCAGCTAGCCCCAAAATATTGAGTTCTCCTTTTTAGCCTGTCATCGATCCTTTCAAGCAAAAGCTGCTCATCCTGGCCCTGACATATGAGTGGGAGATCAGTGCCTTTGTGAGACCCAACTGGCCATGACACAATCACATCCCTCCATGGGTGTCCCCGCACCAAGTGAAGCCGATTCCCTGGTTTTACTGGGTAGGAAAACAAAGCTTTCCTGAGCATCAGTATTTAAAGCAAGTGAACTATGTGAAATTTCTCCCCTTGACTGCTATTACACAGCTTGCAACCTTTCGTTCAGGAGATTAAGTTTGCATCTCTTCACATTATCTCTTTGTAATTGGAAAACTTTCATTTTGACAGAGAAAATGTGCCAGCCTCCCCATGAGCCTCGCTGCGAGCCAGTGCTGAGTGCCATCTGGAGAGCTGCTGCCGGAGTCAGGCAACAACATCCTGTCATATTTTATCTGGGACTTTGCAACAGAACAACTAATAATGTCTTAAGCTTCATTTGCCTGGTCTCTGGTGCTCTTGGCAGAGGTCATAACCAGCAGTGGCTTTGCTGATTTTCTGCATCAGAACTAATTAGGTTCCAGTGCTCACTGACAGAGACTCTGATAACAGCATAAAAACCTCCGGCTTTAACTTCACTCATTATGTCAAAATAAAGATAAAAACTCATAAAGCTTGCACTCATACCAGCTTCCTAGGTGTAAACATTATTATTAAAGGTGCTCACTGAGTGTGGCTGAGCCCCTCCTGTAACATCATCTTTACCCTTCTCCCTTCAAACATCCCGATGGGAAGGGGCTCCACAGCCCACACACATGCCTACCATTGCCAAGTATTTCCAAGCCCAGCCACATGGGTTTTTACCTTCTTGTGGTGACAAGGCTGGCTGGAGCTTGCTCATTTCTGAACAAACCAAAGTCACCCACCTCTTGTCTATGAAGAAGTCTTGGTGTCGGTGACCTTTTTACCGTGCTTTTTGGAAATACGTTCTTCAACTAGACGCTATCACAGTCTGCTTTACTGAATGAGTCACCTTTAAAAATCTGAGTAAAATGAAGATAACCGTTGCAGAAGGGTAAAATTAGGGCACTGCTCAGGGTAAAAGCCAGGGCACTTCTTAACCGTCATTGCTACAAGTGACAAAGCAGCAGGAAAGAAGATTTCTGTCTGCACAGAGGGAAAAAAAGAGAAGTAAGGTTTAACAGTTTCCTGCTTAAATGTTGTAAAACAAGTCAGCAGGGGGCTGTGGTAGCGGGAAGAGCTGTGCTTTCTCACAGCAGGAAAGTGGCACTGCACTAGACGGGCTACATTGATTATCAGGATGAGGCCGTCTTAAAGAGCTAGCACAGCACTAAATGTGACCTCATGCGCAAAAGAGTCATGATTATGAAAGACTGCGTTGTGTATTGGCTCTCAGACTTTCCACTTTCTGCAGTTTGCAGGGGCTGTGCTGGTGCTGGGAGTTCAAGCAAGTTTTGGTTTTGTTCATCTGGTGAAAATTTCAACTGAAATGGCTGTGAATTTCACACCTTGGTTCAGAGAGAGCTTGGGTGTTGTTGGATTTTAATGTTGTGTCATCAGTGCTAGAGAAAGACATTAGGAGTATGTGAGAGTGAGTATTTACAAGAAATAAGTATTTGAGTACCACATTAATCCTATGCTCGAGGTGATTGTTCTGCTGGTATTAATTGCTCTTATACTTCCCACTTATTTATTTGTTCCCTTCCCTTTTTGCATAACGAAAATGCCATGAAACTCTGCAACTTCTAGTGATTTCATAAAGCACTAGAATTTTGAACTACATTAGATTAGGAGTTTCAGATAAGAGCACTGCAAATGACATTGCTGGTTTGGACTTGCCTGACTCCTTTTAATAGATACTGCTGCTGTACCAAATTACTTTAACCTTTCTGCTTTATTTAATGCATTTCTTGCATTAAAATTAAAAAAAAAAAAAAAAAAAAAAAAAAAAAAAAAAAAAAAAGAAAGAAAGAAAGAAAGAAGGAAAGAAAGAAAGAAAGAAAGAAAGAAAGAAAGAGAAGAAAAAAAGAAGTGGAGATTTTTTTTGAGCAATGCACATCCATGCCAGTGTCATGACATACAGAACATATGCTGTTTACCCTCAGGAACATTTCTAACTTCGAGCTCTATCCTTCTGAATGTGAAGGTACATCAATGAGCCTTTATAACAGCAGACATATTTGAAGGAATCAGATCTGGAATAACACCTTCATACTGGGATACTTCATTAACTGATGAGATTGAGTATTTAACAGGGAAGTGTTACTAAGTAATTTCACTGTTGGATGGACTGCTTTCAGCAAGGAGACTAACCTAGGCAAAAAAGTATGTTCAGTGCAGCACTGAAGGAGATTAGAACTGAGTTAACTGATACATAGGTGGGTGTGAACACTGCGGTGCAGCTTCCCAACACAGTATGCACGTGGACGCATTTATTGCTTTATCACCTTCATTTCAGATTCCTTGTGATAACAAAGTCAATCACGTGCAAAAATATATGTGGGACTAAAGCCTAATGATAGAGGGAAAACAGTGAGCATGTCATACACTTGTCCAGTTAAAAAACAGAAATTAAAGGAAAGAAAATTGAGACTGAAAATGAAGAAAGCCTGTGTCACAGAGGATATCAGGCTCTGAACTATCTTCCCCGAGTGACTAGCAAACTTTTGTTGTTTGGGTCTTAAAGCCAAAAAACTCTGCCAAACTACTGATAAAAACAGAGGCTCAAACAACACACCCTAAACACGTTAGCTATTCTCTGACCATAATGCCTGTTCCCAGATGTGTGACTCGAGAGCAGACAAACGCAGTAACTTATTGAGTGCTTGGCAAGGACTGCAGGACTGTCTGTGTGGGCGCTGGGGCAGTACAGCAGTTCGCATTGCTGGTCTGGGAACTTAGCTTGAGCCATAGCCCTCATGGCACCTACCCTGAATTGGTTCTAGATATATTTGATTTAGGTTACTTAACATTCTGAGGCTGCTCTATTGAAATAGAAAAATGAGCTGGGAGAGAGCTCTGTGGACAAATAAATATCCCCTTATTTCCATACGTGTCGTGATATCACTGAGGAGTCAGCAAAAAAAATGACTTGCTTACTGACTACTTATTTTGTGGATTTTTTAAGCTGAGTTTTAAACAAGAATGATCACACAAACTAAACCTGCACCATACAGCTCAAATTTTGAAAACACACTTTCAGAAGACATGCATATTTCATTTCCTATTTTCTTACAGTGCTCAGCTGACATGTGAGCTTTAAAGCTGCTTACCTCAGGGAAAAGGGTGCTGCCTAAATTTCCACGCCACATTAGAGGGGGTCTGTTGTAACAAAATAGAGCAGAGCATGCACTGTGCTGCTGCCCATCACTCCTGTTTCCAGCGTGGGAGTGCTGTGAGGACCATGTGTTACAGCTGCTTTGTCCTATGAGGTAGCTTAGAGAGGGATATAATCCAGCCATAAATTCACAACAAAGAATCTCCTGCTGTAGAGGAACGCTGCTGGATATAAATGTGTCACAGTCAATCTGTGCAGGGACATAAAAGCATGCTGGAGGAGAGGGAGTGGAATGGAGGCAGGAGATGGGGGTATGCTGTGCACCTCCTGCACTGCAGCTGTGTACTAGGTTGTGCTGCTGACCGAAGCACGTCCCATGCCTGCAGCTTCTCTGGCTCTCCAGGGGCTGAAAGGGCAGGCTGAGGGAACCATTTCCTGCAGGCCCAGAGGTCTGGGAACTGGGGGCTCCTCCTCTGCTTGCTTTTTCCTTTGAGTCCTTCTGTTCTGTAAAAAATGGCTCTTCCCATCCATTCATGGCTTATATGCCAATGACGTGTGTGCCAAAATTCCTATTTCAGTGATATCTTTGTAACTCCCAAATTTTCAGCAACATCATCTATGAACAGGGAAATAGATTCAAGCAGTGTAAATTTGTTGTGAAGCTGAGTTAGTGCGGCTTCACAATCCTCCATGATAGAGGATCAGGTATTGATCCAGCTGTCACATATCTCTTCAGATGAAGAAATTTTAAACCATAAAGGAGCTGACAGTGGTTACGGCTGGGATGCCACAAAGAGGATCCAGGGAGAAGCAGCAATTACTGATCAGCCGGCATAGGGCGACCTGAACAGCCCTGCTAAGCAGAGCTGTGGAGCAGGCTTCAGCGTCTGGAGACAAAGACCTTTGGGTTCCCCTGGAGACAGCTGGAGCAACCGTCTGCTTCTTATTTTGCTAAGCTGCTTCGCCACAGTTGGAGATCGATCTTGAGTAGATATCACGAGTACCCAGCCTCTCTGTCAAAAGTACGACTGCTATCAGCACTTTGCAAGTTTGATTTGGCCTCCTCTGACTACATGAAATCATGTTTGCTCTACATTGATAATTTTCAGCATGGTTATCTACCTTCTAGATTGCATTTGACTGGGGGATACCTCTGACAGTGGGAGTAATAGAGGATTACTTAACAATAGAGGGGTCAGCAAAGGACCAACAAGTGCTCATGCTCCTGGCACTTGTTCATGGCATATACCTGGAAGTTAAATTAAAACTGAAGGTTTGTGCTTCTTATCAGGTCTTACTGCAGTCAGAAGTCTAAGCCCACTCAGCTGACATGTTTATACACTAAGGAACATATTAACAACCTGTTTAAATGCAGCAGGACTTTTTGCAGATTTTGTTCCGAAGAGCACTGACACAGTTTAGCATTTCGTCAGCAGTGTTCAGAGCTCAGTATTTTCCCTTGTTCAGAGAGAACAAGCTTTGACTTCAGCTAATGTGTCACCAAGGTACGCTGTGATAAGGACTACACTCTCATGGCCAGAGCAGGGAAGGCACTTCAGGCTGCTGACACTGTCAGAACTACGGAGGTACGTCTCCCACATATCTTCTCCTGTAGGATTTGTAAAGAGATATAAAACAAGCCCCACAAAGGCAGACTATCTTTCATGCTTTGAGGAAATGTGATTCCTCGTCCATTTTTATGTTCCAAACCAAGTGCAGCAGTCCTTAAGGCTTATCCAGCTCAGGTTCTGCAGCTCACATAGGAGAGCCAGGCACTTGGTGGTAAAAGGTGTTTTTCAGCACTTAGCACTTCTAACAAAAACTCTATCATTTCAAAAGTTCATGCAGAGGCATCTTTGGAGAGGGATTTTTTTTTTTCTTACCTCTGCTTTAGATAAGAGACTATATGTGTGAAGAGGCACAGGTCAGTTGGCTGTCTGACATAGAAAAGTCACTAAAGAGTCACAGACAAGGTAGAGGCACTGAAGCTGCTGCTAAGAGCTGGAGCTGGAGCGCACCCTCTTCTGCCCATACAACAGCCAGTGCTCTTATCAGGTGCTGGCATTAGTTCCCATTATTTTGTGGCAGAAGACATTACATTTACAAAGACGTTCCTCGTGGCAGATGAGGGCAAAGGAAAGGGGTTTTTTCTCCTTGCTTCTGCCTCCTGATTAATTAAAAATACAGCTTGCTGCCTTTTTCAGTGCTTGGTTCCCTTGAGATGCTCTCCCTCTCTGGAAATGGTTGCCAAGTGCTAGCAAAAAAGACCACTGTGGATGGTGGTGGTCTTTTCTCACTTTGCCTTGCACTAAGGAAGAAGATTCATAACACTAAATCGAATGAAACTGTCTTAGGGGTAACTAAGGAACTTATCACAAGTAAATCCACGCTAGATCCACATAAATGCCCTTTCTGTTAAGAACTAAAGTTACAGCATGCTGCGTAAAGCTTTATCTGTGTTTGCCTTTGTTTCCCTGTTCGTCCCTCTAGCACAAGAACACACTGACAAAAATACGGAAAGAAGTCACATATTTTGCCTTCAAAAGGCAAGTGTAAATGTTGTCATAGCAACAGAGGAAAGCAGAATGATACTTTATAAAGTTGGTGGTGGCGAAATAAGGGAGGGAGGAGAATTAGGGTTTTACATAACAGGCAAAAAATGGCAGAGCACAAACAGAATATGACATGTGACTTCTTCAGCTAGTTGCAGAGAAGTCTGCTTGTGTCTTAAACACAAGCAGTTGCAGTGCAGTAGGTAGCATATCTAGACAAATCAGAATATGTTCATCTCTTGTGTCTTGACAGACACCTGATAAGCCAGGGCCAGACAGACCCTGAGTTTACACAGCTCTATTCCTGGAAAAGAGGCTGATGAATCACAGCCCCTTTATTTGCTATAAGCAGCTTGTGTCATCCCACAGCACTGTCAAGTTTTGAAAGGTTCCACTGAAACTGCTAGATATTACAGAGAAATTGTGAAGGCAGAAAGCTAGAGGGGCAGATATTAGTGTCAGTCTCACACCTTCATTCTGAAGCCTTTTCTTCTCTGCTGTAAGACATGGCCTGTTCCGGTGTCCAAAGCTGAGTTTTTAGTCATTTCTTCAAAGAAATGAATAAAAATGGCTTCAGTATGAAAACCAAAAAGGAAAAACTAAATAAATACTCATGTAGCAGTATTACAGGTATTTCTCAACAGTTTTGCTCTTATTCGTTAAGAAAGAGCTATGTTTATTTTGTTTCCAAAACGTGGTTCAAGGACCTTGACTTTTTTGCCTGCCCTACGTGTTGTGTTGCAGATCTGCTGCTGGCCACACACCCAGCACTGAGTGCAGGCTCTGCTTCACAGGGCTGTGTGAATGCCATTGGAAATGCCACTGCAGCTTGTTGTTTAAATATATCATCCATCTGAGGACATTTCATTCCCAGGACTTCTTTATATAACCTGCGAATACTACAAAGAGAATATTTTTAATGTAGCTGCAGTTTGCTTGAGTATCATGGAGCAAGAGGTATGTCATAATCAGCTGCTCTCCCTGCTCCTGAAGCCCGTACCGTAGACACAGATAATACTGCTCAAGAAGGAAAGAAAGTTGTGTGCTCATTTGGAGTTGGCAAATGGCACAGCAGTTCCAAATTTATGAAGGTGAAAAGCTGTACAAAAATAGATAATTTTTTATCTGTTATATATACACAAACAAAAAGCCACTGCTGAATGCCTTGAAAACAAAGAGAGAGAAATATCTTTGCAAGTAAATCTTTCAGGATGCTTTTGTGCCTGACTGTACTCCTGTCTCACCAGAGAATTTCTGCAGGACATAAATCCCTGTAAAGCAATAAGGGTCATGAAAGGACCTGGCAGACCCACCAGGATCTCTCTAGATGCAGGGGTCATAGCCCTCTGGCTGTGCAGCCATCCACATGAGCAGGAAAGGAAAGCTGCAACAACCAGAGGGCTGTGGATACCTTTGCTACAACAACTTTCCCTTCTCTCTCTGCAGATAATAAAAGGTGATACTGAAGCAGAACCAACACAACAGAAATGCAAAAATTAATAGCACAGTGATCATGCTTCCCTTTTGCAAGCATAATAACAGAGCTGTAAAATAGCACATAGTATAGAAAGTGTAGAAATATTGGCAGGAACTTTGTTCACCTAATAGAAAAGGACGATGATCAGATCCCCTAGAAATTCAAGAATTCCCTGTCTTGCTCCCTTTTTAAAATGCAAACAAATTTATTTTTTGCTAGCACTAAAATAGATAATGGAAATTAATTTTACTGAACTATTTTTGGTGTGACCAAGATCAGATGCCAGTTTACAGTAGCGAGCTGGATCACAGGCACAAATTAGCCTGTGATCGCCAGAAAGAACAAGGCTGTTACTGGTTCAAATGCATCATGGGAATTCAAACATTCACTGCGACAAATCAGCACGAATTCATCTCAGCTCATTTGTCTCCTGGTTTGAGGGGATGTGGAGGAGAGAGAGGTGTTGGCAGAGGTTGCACCCACAGTGCAGGACTTCTGCAAGGTTGAACACACAAGAGCAAGGAGCCTGCAGGTAGAAAGACAGATGGGGGTAAGCAGATGGAATGTCCCTCACAAATCTGATTTACCAGCACAACTACACTCACTCAACGCATTTCTAATGACAGCACTCCTCAAAAAGGTTTGTTTGCCACGTTAAATCACAATTTATGCAAACACAGCTGTTTCCTGGGGAAGATGCACACCTAGTGACTGGCCAGGCTCACTGCCCTCAACCAGTGTCACGACACAGTGAAACCCTGCAGAGCTCCTGGCTCTAAGGCACCCTCCCACAGTGTGCTCAATGCTGACCAAATTCCTGCGCGCCCAAACAAGCTGTAAGCAGCTCTCCAGTGCTCATGAGCAAGCTGCTAGTGCTGAGCTCCTGGTGTCCACAACGGCATCAGGTATGCTGCTAAGAAACATGCTCACTTGCTAAGTGCTTTCCAGCCCCTCAGAGTCAGAGTAGATCTGGAGCATCTGGTCTGGGTCCCAACTCAGGTGAGCTCCGAATGATATCTCACAAGCACGGCAGGACTCTTTCTCACACCATTGCATGCCAAAACACAGCAACAACAACAATGAAACAAAACAAAAAGAGAAGTGAAAACCAAACTAACCCTCTACTCCTCCCTCTGTCCCAGCCTCAGATTGTCCCACTTGGTTTCCATGTAAACACTGGGCAAGGTTGTGAGTAAATGTTTATTAGGAGCTGTTTAATTCCCCAGATTTTACAATTCTAAGCTTTGCACTTATCAATTTCAAGCAGAGGTTTGTTATCAATTCATACTTGATTCTGAAACTTCACCATGGGTTTCCAAACTAGAGACACATACAGAGGTGTCTCTGGCAGAGAGATAAGGGTTGCTACCACCAGCCATAGCTTCGTGTATGTGTGGCTATGATTTTAAAAACGTGACCATGTTGAGTAAGTGTTCATCTTCCACAAATTCAGTTTGAAACTGTTTCTAAAATTGCTAAGAAAACCAACTTACAGCCAAAACAGCAAGGCTGAAAGTAAGGACAAAAAGCAAGCTCACTGTTTACACCCTCTCGAATGTAGGGGCAATTCTCAAGTGCATAGCAAACGCCTTCAATGTTTGTGGCAGGTGAGTGTTCTGCCCTTTGGAGCTGCTGTTCAGGTGCCACAGGTTGCACAGTCGGCACGAGGTGACCAGAGCCGTTGAGGTCTCAGGCTGCAGCAATGCAGCCCTGCGTGCAGCTCAGCAGCCACTATGCCAGGCAGAGCGAGCCAGAGGAAATCTGTTCCCACCCCATTAGCCATGTGAGGCTTAATTGGTTTTTCTTGTAGCAATACCGAATATCTTTGTAAACAGCATGTTCAGACTGTTACATGCAAATGTACATGTGATGCTTTTATGAAATATGCAAAATATGATGTGCTGCGCTAAGATCTGAACTACATGTGTATTTGAAAGCCTTTTCCATGCTTTGGTTCGGGTACTGAACATTTCTGACAGTTTGTTTGAGGTAAACAGATCCAATCTGTCAGCATGATTCACAAGCAGCACATCTGACAAGTACAACTTACTTGCAGCAGGCTGGTGTGTTTTCAGAGCACTTGCCTTCTTCGCAGTTAGCAAATTACTGCAGGGCAAAGCAAACGCAAAAGGAAATAACAAAAGGAATGATGGATTTGATCACATTACAGAGGAAGTTGGTGATGAAGAGAATGCTTTACCTAGCATAGACACCTGGAAAGCAGAGAATTTGTCTCAGCTGCATCAGAAGTGTGATCCAGAAGCCCCATGCTGTGTACAGGCTCTGTAACAAGTCGCTGTCATCACATACTGTTCTACATTCCCTTTCATATGGATTTCCCTGATTAAGTTTCTGTTTTGACAGCTTTTGAACAGTAACACCCTTCACTTTTTGCCTCTGAACTTCCTCCCTCAAAAGGTGCAAATTACGGCTTTACTGTGGCTTGATAGAGGTGCAAATAAGCACAACATAGCCAAACTGGGACAGTCTTAAAGTAGTAAGGGGGCTGAATCCTGTTGAAAGATATATATTTGACGAGCTGGGGCTAAAGGGTGGGAAATGTGTGTGCAAATTTTCCAGGCAGTGTGAAATGCTGTGTTTGCACAATCTGTGAATGTGGCAAGGCTGAGGATGGTGATGGAAGGAGTAATCTAAGGATGGCTATATTGGAGAATGAAAATGCTTTTGGTGGCAATTGCCACAAGCAAAGAATGGATCTTTCCTTACTTCACTTGGGCAGGACCAAGCAAAGTCCTCACAGAGTAAATGCAAAAGTCTGGGTACTTGCTTCTGAACTCACTTTGACTTCTCATTCTCAGTATTGTAGAAACTGTGCCTGATTCAAGTGACACCACTTGTACCTGCTGTTATATAGAACAGTTAACCACTTCCTCGACCACAACATATCACTAGCTGTTTATCACAAGCACATGTGTTAAAGCACATGATGTTAAAAGAAATGGATCGTTTGTGAGGCTTTGTTTCTGTATCTTTATATTGTCTGGTTTTGACTGTCAAAACTATATCAGTGTAAGTTAGAATATAAGAATCCAACAAGAGCCCATGTGTCCTTGTCTGCACTCCTGAAGGAACAGACCGTCCAACACATTCAGTTACATGCCATACACACGATTTTCACTTGCACAGAAACAGAAGAAAAATCCATTTTCAGAGTCAAATTCTTGATATTTAGTGCAAGTGAAAGGGGACATCTGCTTTGGTTTGAAAGGAACAGGTTCTCATCCAACCTTTTCCCCTGTAAGGCTTTCTTTTCTTAAATACCCTTGGAAAAGGCTCTCTCACTCTTTCTGTGAAATCCAGAGCCCTACTGCAAGGTGCCTACTGACAAAGCTGGAAGGAGCCTGTCTGGAAGGGAAAGGTAAACAAGAGTCATTCTGATACTTTTAAGTGACTGCATTATGCTACTTTTTCTCAGCTTTGTACTCAAAAATTTATCATAGGATTAGAACACATTGTAAAAATGTTAGAAAACTGGATGAAACTGCAGGCATTCTTTGTGTTAAGTTTAACCCCGCAGTTGTGTGCTTGAACATGTGTGTGTTTTCACTTGCTGGTTTAGGTTAGTCTAATGAAAGGTGCTGGCTCTGCCTGCAAAATCCTCTTGTCCTGTATTACTGTGCTCTCGTGGCTGACTGTAACAGCAGTGCTGCTGCTGGAGATTTATTCCAGGGCCAAAATTCCCTCTGTGCTGCTCTGTGCTCTGCCCAGATGGAAGCCCTGGTGCTGCAGTTGAGCTCCCTGTCCACAGGAGCCAGTCAGGCCTCCAGTGCATGGCACAGGGTGGGAGAGAGCTCACACGGAAATGCTGCCGTGTGAAACCCAACAAAATAAAGCTGCGAGCGGAGAAAAAAATCCACACTGTGTATTTCAAGAGTTCCTTCCTATTTCTGGCGCATACATGTGGCTTGAAGATAGATTAGGCTTTCCTTCAAGGGAAGGGCTTGGGTTTACAACTCTCAGTCACAAACATAACCTGACCACATCGTACTACTTATTTTCTACATTTAATTCAGCCTACTGCAGTGGTTGTGGGTGTTCCTGTACTCAGTGATGTGGCCAACTGGGCTCCCTCAGGCATTTTTAAGGTTTTTTTCTCTTCAAAATTCAGAGTGGAAAACAAAGCATTGGGCTATGCTTAATGGTCAAGTACTACAATCCAGCTAACATAAAGTAAAGGAAATAAAAATCTTTTCCCTCCCATCCTTAGTAAACTTCAGCTCCTGACTTCATAGAGGTAAGAGATGAGCAGGACAAAATGGATGCTCTGTTAAGGCAGCATTTCTGTGAGTAGAGCTGCCCCCACTTTCACATGCAATAATGAAAATTCTGGTGCCTTCCATAGCCCAGTAGCTATTTTTAATTCTTTTCTTTTGTTCACCGTCAGTGTGTCTTGAGGAAGCTACCTCTGCAGCCTGACACCAAGTTACAGAGCATCACGTGATGTGATCCATTTTGACACATCCAGATGTAGCGTGATGCACATGTCACAAGACATAATGCAAAGCAGAGACATTTAATTTTTCAGCTCATAAATATCCACAGGTGGCTGAGGCCTTCCTCGCACACACCCCATTGCCACCAAGGCAAGAAGGCAGGATGAGGATGTGCCATGTCCCTCTGTGGTCTTACAACAGTAGCTGCAGCACAGCCAGGAGCCTAATGCTCCGCAGTACTGCACGTGCAGCTCAGTGCCAGGTTGCCATGTGCACTCCGTTACAGCAAGGTGAGGTGGCAGCAGTTTTCAGCACCCAGCAGTCAGGTTGTCACTGCACTCGCTGGGTGCAGCAATGCCTCTGGGCGTATCTGCAGCTCGGTCCTGGGGCTATGGGGTCAGGCAGGCAGGGATGGGGCAGACTGCTATGGAGGCAGGCAGGAGCAGGCACAATTTGGTTGCTCCAGTCTGTGCTGCCTCAAAAAGCGTAGAATCTCAGCACCTTACTTATACTGCTTCTCGCCATGGAGCAAAATCAATGAGTGTGTTAAGATAGAAAAACTTCTACATATTTTTTTTCCTTCAGATACCAAGCTTAAAGCCTAGAGCCAGAAGTAGAAACTGCCAGGTGGGCACACTGCAGTGTTATTCTCTTTAATAGAAAAAGTGAGGCAGAACAAACCCTTGTCAGCATTTGTTATAGGTTACCGACTGTACAAGCAGCGCAATATAAACAAAACCATTCTGCAGAGAGTGAACTTGTGGTATTTGTTTCTTACCAAACACACCAGCATAATGAGTGGAGGGAGGAGCTTTGATGACTGGCAACATAACTAATAGCACCAGTGGCGGCCATTGCTTTACTCCATTTTCCTTTCCCCCTGTTGGTGATGGAGATACAAGGTTGCACTTATCAGCACATGAAATGCGATTTCTGTTGGTAGCCAGGCCACCAGCTGAAGAAGAGCGCAGCTGGAAAGCTGTCCCAGATGCAACACTGTGCCTCTCTCTGTCCCCTCCAGCCATCTCAAAATTCCCCTTCCCTGCGAACCCCAGCTATAATGCTTTATTAACCAACCTTCAGTATGCATAGAAGCGACAGCAGAGGCTGCTAAATTTTTCAGACTAAAGGCTTTCCAGCTAACACAGCCTGAGCACTGTCAGCCTACAGCTTCCTGCTGCTGTGAGTGGGCACAGACCGTGCAGCTCCATTTGTGAGCTTGATACCAGGCCTGAATTGTATGGAAAGTACATCTGAAGCCATTTCTGTAGAGATGTTAAACTAGAAAAAAGTGAACATTGTACTTAGTCTGATGAAATAGAGATTCCACTTTGGTGACATACCGAATGTGACTCCATCCAAATTAAAAGTAGATGAAATATTACAGTGGATAATCAGTTATTTTGAAGGAGTATTCTGTTTACACAGCACTAGCTTACAGTAAAATTAGAGAGAAAAAGTGTATTTTCCCTGTCTATTTTCCATGGACTACTAGGATGACTTAGATGGCTCTGTAATAATCAGACAAGGATTCCAAGATACAGCACAGAAACAAAACCTTCAGGCATCTGGAAGCAGTACTCCTAGCCTTAGCTGAACTGGGACCAAAGCAGCTGCTCCTTGACTTTACAAGGAATAGATTGAGCCCCCCTCAGAATAGAGCCGACAAGATGATACAAACACTGGCACAATGTTGATACAAAATGCCCATCGCTTTGTTTGAGTTGAGTTGAACCAATGAGCTTTCTTCCGGTTAGTACAACAGGCAATGAAAGTTAGTGCGCCATGCTATCTACACAGCAAGTGCAGGATGTAGAGAGACAGATTTAAGAATGATTCGTTGGGAGTTTTTAATTTGTCAAATTTTGCAGGAATTGAAAGGAGGCAGCAAAAGTTCTAGAGGCACATTCTATCTACCTCTAATTTAAAATATTGCCTTTGAATGTTTTCAATGATCAGCCATCAGTTGATAAGGAATGACCCATCTTAACTCTGGTACATTCAGCAGACTTTCTGTTGCGAATATCCTTTCTTTTTTTTTAGTGGACAGCATCAGAAACACTCCGTTCCCTGCTTCTAGGTTTTTATTCACGTGACCCTGCAAGCATGCTCTTCCCTGAAATTCTAGCAGATCAAAGCCAATACACCCAGGGCAAGGACAAGTCCAGTAGAAAGGATTTTTGTTTTACACAGGAAGTAAGGTTAGTCTGTGAATCTCTTCTTTGTTGTCAGAGATGTTTCCCATATGCATCCGAGGACATTTTAATTTCCATATGTCTTGAGATTATTTGTCAGTGTCTGATCCAGGGCATCTGATACAACACAACCAAACATTAGATATGATGTTTATACATTTCTGTCTTGTGAAATGCTTCAAGTACATTTTTATCTAACAATGCAAATGTTTTCCTCAGCTTGCAACACTGTTCTACTTAGAGTACCACCTTCTTTCTGGATTAAAGTCTTTTTTACATTACTCAAGGAAACTTTTCAAAGCTCATAAATGACTTTGTGCTTCCAAAGGTATTTCAACCTTGGAGTTTTGACAGGAAATTTATCATCTTAAATACATTTAGAACATTTTTGTAGAATACTACATATTGACTGTTGAGAAATGAATACCAACACAACCATTTCAGTCATAAAGAACATGATCTTCACAAAGTTTTAAAATGAATGAATGCCTGTCAAATTTTAAGTGAAGCAACTAATACACTGTACTTGATCCATAGATGCAATATGAATTATTAAATTATTTTGAGCAACCATTCAAAAATGCTGAGGAAAGAAAACCTGTAAGCATACAAAAATGCACAGTTGCAGTCCATAACATGAAAAAACCCTTCTCTAATTTTGAAAAGATGTTCTAGGCTGATATCAGATTTGTCAATTTTCTAATGGATCTGAGCTATTCCTGGGACTGTGTTTTAAGAAAATAGTTATGTTTTGCTGGTAAACATCACAGCTGTTGAGAGGAAAAAAAGTTGTCAAGATCCTGCCTTAAATTTTGTCCAGTGGGAATCAAAAGGAGATAGAAGATCACACATTCCCAGGACATATGCCATGATCACAATCTGAGACATCTTGACAGTCCCATGAGAGAGTGTGAGGAGAGAACACTGGGGAAAAGGTGACAATTGAACAAATGAAGATGAATGGTAGAAAGCCATAGAAATCTAGTTGCTGGCATGTGGTGTAAAAAGATGAATTTGGATTTTCAGTCCAAAATCAAAGCAAATTCAGAGAGAACTAGTGTTAGGCAGCATAGATCTTACTTTTACTACAGCTCCTTCCAAGAACATAAGAACCATCTTAATGCAGTAAAATAGTCGTAGCCATAAAGAAGTCAGCACAAAACCTAATCTATATGAATATAATTCATACACTGAAATTCAGTGGTGATAAAAATACAGACTAGCTAAGAAGTGACTCTCTTGGCAATCCGTGCTCTTTTAGAAAGAACCAGAGCATGTCCAAATGTTTCCCGGAACCTTTGCTTGCTTCATATGCTGCTTTGTAGTTTGAAGGAGCCTTTCATCTCTATCATCTCTTTATTCAACTAGTCATTAGAGTAGTAACTCCAAAATAATACTTTCATTTTCTGGTTATTAATCCATTTATTTTCTTCTTCTGAACTTGACAAGTCTTTTAATAATTTTTGTTTTTAGAAGAACCTTTCCCCCAGTGCAGCTATCTGCCTGGGACTATAAATAGCAAAGGCTTATCCTGCTTGTAGACTTATCTGTTTTCTCCATGGATTCCCGAGGCAGTTCTGTTGGTGGTTCTGGAGGTGCTCTTGGGTTTGGTAGTAATGAAGCCACAGATGATTGTCTGGGCTCCTTTAGCCTTCCAGCTCCAATTTCTGTCAGTGTATCCCAGATCCTGAGCAATTTAAACACTTTGGAAAAGAAGATATGGCTTATATTGTTCTCAAGATCCAAACTGTGATTTTTAAAAGGCATCTAAAGGCTGCAGTTTACAGGATTTCAGGAGCTAAATCACCAAGGTCAAAGAACATAAAGCCACAGGTAGTACATGAAAGAGATGACACCAACAGAAAAAGTAAAGCCATGTTCATGTTCAAGTTGTACATACTTTTTCTTTTTGAGTCACATACATGAAATACCCTGTCCAAACTGTGCCATGCTAAGAGTAAGGGTACAATCAAACATAGCTAGTGCTATTTCTGCAGTTCCAGAGTCTTACAGTTTTCAACAAGACTGTGGCAGACTAAAGAAAAGGAGTGGTTCAGCTTCATAAAAGACAGCTTGACATTTTCAGAACCTCAGGAAATATTTGTTTTGAGTTTTTTGTCATGCTCCAAGTTGCAGCACTAGGGTGTCTGTTCGAAAAGAAGCTCGACACATTCATTATGCCATTGTGCAGTCTGATAATAAATATGCAGAGAAATGCTATCTGTTTAATCTTTGTAGGCATTCAAACCTTGTGTAATACTCTGTAGAAATAACAGGGCTGAATAAAGATTATTTTTTTTGTACTGCAGGAAAAGAAAGCAATTCTCACAGCAGCTGTTGTAATCTTGGTCGTAAAAGCAGGAGAGTTTGTGCAGATGCTCCGGTCTTGGGAGCCATAGAGGCAGATGTATCAGAGGAAATACCAATACATGGCTTTGCATATTTTCTTCTTAATAATCGCAGCTGCAGTAACACCTAATTTTCTCTCCATCACACTTTTGTTTCACCGTAACTTCCTGTAACATATCAACACCAGCCAATTTCTCTGTACAGTAATTTAGCAGTACTGACACACATCCACATCATTCTAATCAGATTTTTTGCCAGTGAAGGGCGAAATGGACACAAGCAGTTCAAATGTCTCCTGCACTTAACTGCACAGCTAAGGAAACTGACTGGGGGTATGTGTTGTGATTTTCCATACCAAACAAGACAAAAGCAGTTTTGCATGATGAAACAAAAAATATATATATATATCTGCTTGGAATTACATAGATCGCAATTGTTTCACAGTTCTGAGCTAAGGTATTAATGTCAAGAAACTGCAAATGGTGGCCTGTGGTAGTCTAGAAATATATGTATGAATAATTGCTAATTCCTTTAACGTAGGACGTGTATTGTTACCTTTCTGTAAGAAGATGGGACAGTCGAACAATCAGCAAAATTGGATCCAGGTTCAATTAATTCTTCTTATCTACAGGAATGGACAACTTAGGAAAATGACATTCAGTGCACTGATTCTGATATGAATTCCCATGTTTTGTCACTTGTAGGCATCTCAAAAAAAGTGTATTTCAGGAAAAGAGTTTTGAAGATGATGATCTAAATTAACTCCTATCTCCAGAAGGAGGAATTGCACACACAAAAAGCATATGGAAGAATTCACTGCAAGAGAACAGTAGAAGAGTAGGAAGTGGGATAGGAAGAGCAGCAAGGAGAAGATTAGGAGGAGGGAGGACAGATGATTCTTGCCAGTGGGTAGAAGTGAGTGCCATGATCTCATCGTGGTCCAAATTCCCGTTTCACCCCTTTGATGACTTCTCACACACTTTTTCTTTCATTCACACAATTTGTAAATAGAAACCATGTTTTAATTCATTTATGGGGAAATGCTAAAGAAAAAATAACTGTTCTTTGATTCTTTTTTGAGGTGAATTTTCAGAACAGATTATACAACAAATTTAACACCATGCCTGCCTGCACAGTATATAAAGATGTCAATGTAGTGTACTAAGTAACATGACTAATATCTACTGCATGCTGTTCTTTTTGTTGTTGTTTTCTCCCTAATGGAAAAAATGAGTGCTTGGGAGTTTTCTTTTCTTTTTTTTTTTCTTTTCTTTTTTTTTTTTTTCCTGTTTAAATAAAACATGTCTGTCCTACTATATCTATGTTAGAGGAGACAGGTCACAGAGCTGCACTTTTCCCTTGAGAGGAGGACAGCAGTGTCTGCAGTGGCTGTTCTGCTCGATGGGGATTTGTTCTGTAATCTGGGATTACTCAGAGCAGTTCTGTTTTCTGCATAAATGAACTTTTGGCCTGTGGTTAGGATTTGTGCTGTCAGCCTCGGGCCTCTTCCTGAGTTTTCCAGAGAGAAAGGGAAGGTGGAGAGAGGGGAGCAGAGTGTTCTTGGGAGATGAGTGGTTAGGGGACCACGATCCTCTGCTCTTTGTCACTGATTCCTAAAAACTCATGGTTTCATGCCCAGATGTGACTGCTGTTTTCCATGCAGCTAAAGAAGACACTTATCCAAGATGCCACCACCATTCTTTAGCATTGAACACATTCCTCTATCAACTAGAGACAGCAGAAAGTTTTACTTGAATGACTAATGCAACCACTAATTCATACACAAGTGCCATTAAAAAAAGTAGACAGTAAATTCTTGAACAATCTCCTTCATAGATCAGCATCACGTCTTTTTCTGAAGTCTATTTTCCACTAGATTTTTTTGGCCCATCACTTGTTCTTGTCCAAGCATTGAGGTTCAACCAGAATTGTTGGCTTATATGGTATCTTTTATATCAAACTGTGTTTACAGTAAGTTTCTGTCAGTGCTTGCTCTCATGGCATCTCATGAGATTTCTTGTGGGCTGCTTGAAGATGTTGATTTGAACCTGAGAACACATTAATCATTGTAAAACTGTAAAAATACTCATGACACACGCAGTTAGTGGTGGGTTAATCAGTTTGCAAAAAAAAAAAAAAAAGCAACACCTAAATCACCTGCAACCATTTAAACTGTTTTGCCTACTGACTAGATTAGTTAAAGGATTATTCAGAGTGAAATGGAAAGTAGAGGTAAAATTTAAATCAATAAAAGCCTTGCAAAACTATTACCAGTGAAGTATTGGTGGGTGGGAAGAATTTCTCAGCAGAACAAAGAGGTTTCACCTGAAAATCAGAAAGGTTTGTGTAATTTGGTATGAAAGATTCATGGTCAGGCTGCCATGGTCTGATCAACTTGGAGAAAAACTCTGGCAATTATCTCTAATTGAAAACTTTACAGAGAAGTTAACAATTCCTACGCTGAATAATATTTGCTGAGATTTTTCAGTGGAAAAATAATGTCATTCTACTTGATCACATTCCTGGCTAATGCCACTTTCATCTGGAAAAAGCCCAGATTTCCCAGAAAAGAAAAAGAGCTGGATGGGCTGGAAAACAGTATTTCCATGTGTGTCTCAGCTGGATAAACTTGCCCAATAACATCATTTCTACATAAAAGTGCATGAGCCTCTTCTACTGATCCTGTTTAAATTATCTCAAACAAAATTACTCATGATATGTAAGTAATTCTCAGGTTTTTTTTTTTTTTTTTGCATTTTATTTTACTGCCCATTGATGAATCTACAGTGCTTTTTTCTTCTATTCTTTTCAAATGCCTTCTTAGATAAAGTGCCTGTAATTACATAAACTAATGTAATGCAGTGCATTAGAATAATGAGACGATGATAGTCTCAGGCTCATAGCCAAAGTCTATAGTCATAGACTATACCTATTTTCATTTCAGGAATGACTTAACAGCTCAGTTCATGTCTTTCCCAGCTGTAACTGTGCAGCTGAATGGGGATAAAACAGATGTTCATAATATATAAACTTCCTATGATAGTTCATGAACTCAAAACGTGGATGGTAGGAGAGTAGCCTGTTCCTATCATAAATGAGAAATACCACCATCAAATGCAATTTGAGATTCAGGTAAAAAATTGTTTTACTGCAGAACTGTTCTAGGGGCACTTCCAAGATAAAGGCAAATCTCAGGACATAGGCTCATACATTTTCACTGACCCTGAAGTTGGTATTATTTTGCTTTACAAAAATGTGTGTGTACATGCCATTTTCTCTTATATGGATCACTAAAATGTCTGTGATTAATTTTTTTTTTCTAAACTCAATTGGATTGTACAGTTATTCTAGTTATTATTGTTATAGCTCAGGTTCAGAAAAGGAAGTTAGAATTAAAATGAATTACCTTCCAAATCTTCACATACACAAGCTTTTGGATTACATTTTAAAGTCAGTGACGTGAGACGTCACAAAAGCAAGCTGTTAACAGTAGCACGATAAGGAACTTCAGCCCGGTCTCAGATATACAATTCAGAAGTACTGGATGGTTACTTTTCCTGTGGCCCTTCCTTTTTCTTATTTGAAAATCAGAAAAAATGACAGAGATGATTTCTTTTTCAATGAACTGTATTTACAACAAAAAAATTACAAAGTAAAATCTGGGTGATTCCACCAGGGTCATGTTGGAGACTTGAATGGGCAGAAAAACAATGGCTATCTGCCAATGCCCAGCCTCATTTTCATGTGGCTTCCAAAGCCATCTCTACTAGGCATCCCCACATCTGCCATTACAGGAAGACAGTCTTTTAGTGCTGTGAGGGTGTTCCCCAAGACCCTGCAGACTTTTTTTGGCACGCCAGTCTCCAGGTCACATAGTCATTGCTCTGCCAGTCTCTTCAGGCGAGCCCCATGCTGCCTTAGATTTCCTGCTTCAGATAGCAGACATGCTGCTTTTCTGTTTTACTTAGCATGTTTACCTTAGTTCCAATTTTGGGCTACTTTTTCCTTCAGTTTCCATGTTATTACTGTCCTGAAGGTTTTGCTGTGGATTAGTGATATTCATCCAACAAATCCTTGAAATCTTTGACTGAAGAGAAACTGAAAAGTATAGACAAAGGTAAGCTGCTTTTGGACTCACAAGATGGTTCAGTTTTTTTCTGTACTTCTCCCATAAGTTTAGTTTATCAGGAGAGTTGATTGAAATTTCAAGAATTTTTTTGTTTGTTTTGTTCTGTAATGTTTTTTTCCAGTTTTCCTTACTTGTTCCAAGTGGTTTGGAATCTCTTCACTTTTGCAGAAGTCTCAGGTTACTTCAACCCAAAAGGTTGAGGAGGTCCATGCATTGAAAGCACTGACTCAGGGTCTACTCAGTTCTCCAGTGTCCCTTCACCATCTATTCTCCTTGCTATGGGAAAGGCAGGGCAGAACTGCTTAAAGTATGACTGAACAACCAATGTTTTTCAGTCAAGCATATGAAACTTCCAGCTCATTTGTGTCTCTTTAATTATCATTCACTACATCTGCCATCCTCACCAGTTTCAGCATTATCAACACTTTAATGATCTCTCTCTAGCAGAGAATGTGCTTGCTACTGAAACTGATGTATTCATAGCCTAAGATTGTATAACATGGAAAAAAGATCAACACACTAATAACATTCTTGCTTACTCAGTTTAAGATCTACCTTCTGGAAAGATTACTCTGACTTCACACAGCAATAAACCACTGATAATTCTGACTACACTTCCATCCCTCCAATTTGGGTTAAAAATAGCATTTCACAGTGGCATCAACTGGTAAGATGTATTTACACTTGTGTGAAACTAGAATGTAGAACTATTAAAGAAAACTGAGACAGACTGGTTTTAAGCTCATGCTTTGCACATGCATAAGGCATTGCTTCCAGATAAATTTTGGTTAGGAACAGCATGATTGCTGGTTCCATAATTGCACAACTGACCAGGCTTTTGATCTATTGTATATTTAATATTGGTCTTCAAAATTTGTCTAATCAGGTAATTGTGAGTTTATCAAGCAAACAATGTAGTCTTAAAAGGACTCTAATTACATCATTATTATCCACAGGGGGCTAGAAACGACCTATTATGGGATGAAGAGTCAAAGTTTCAATCTAAGCATCTAGGGACACTATTTATTGAGAATAAAAGGGGAAAAAAAGAGGCTTTAACATTTATTTGCACCAAAGGAATTTAAGTAGGCATCAATTCACAAGCACCCTAAGAGAGAGGACATTGTTTTCCCCTCACAAATACTTTCTAATCCCTGTGATTTTTTCTGATTTTTTTTTTCCAATCTGAATTAGGTTCCTGTTCTCCACTTGCACTGTGAGAATACGAAATATTAGAAATTAAGGGAACAAAAGCCTAAACCAAGTCAACACTCCATCAAAAGTCTACTAAATCACACAATGAAACCCTCTAAATTATGAAGCATGGATTTTATGTCTACTTAGAATACCCCTTCATCTTCTTGCAAAATTGAAAGTCCAAAGGTTGGAACTTCTAGTACAGGAAAAAACTTTGGGAAATTTCTGGTTAAACAGAATCATACTGATTAATTCTGTATGCAGCTATTTGCATTTACCATAATTGATTGTATACGTACATGTGGTTTCTAACACCAAATAAAAACCTACACTGGCTGATTTAGCTTATAGTGGACAACATAACAATATTATCTGATTTCTTAAATAAAATCCTCATTAAATAGTTTTATTATTTGATCACTTTAGGAATTTATACATTTATTCAAACATGCATGTTTACAAGCCTTAGCTAATTATTTTTAATGATATTTCACTCTTTTACTATTTGTGGTTAGAATTGAAATCTCCAGATGAATGTGTGAATGGTTAATCACATTGTGCTTCCTGTATGCCCTGAGACAAGGTACACTGAGAACTTCAAATAAAGCTTGCATTTCATAACAGTTTTGAAAAGCCTTGTACATCAGAGAAGATAAAGATTTACCTTAAATTTGATCTGAAAAACCTGCAATCATACAACTATAACTTTTATTGTTCATCTGTTACCAAAAAAAGACCTCAGATTTGTATGATGTCTATTCTCAAAAGCTGATCCCTGAGAAATATTTGTTTTCATAATGTTTGTCTTGCCTGAAGCTGTATGAATTTCAGGGTGAAAAGCAGAAGGCAGGTATGACTTCTGATGATTCAGCTCAAAAGAAAAATGGGAAAAGTTCTGCAGAAATTTGACTTCACTAATTCTAGAGATACAAAAATGTGAAGATCAAGAAAATCCTATGAAATAATTATTGAGACAGATGCTCAGTCCTATCTTTGTCTTTGGATTGCTCGTAGATCTGTGGTGCTGATCCACGTAAACTGACCTAACAGTTCTCAGCAGAAAAAAAAAAAAGGCAACTTTTTTTAAAAAAAAAAAAAAAAAAAAAAGATTTTTGGAATATGAATGCATGGTGCAAGAACCTAGAAAGTTAGCAAGCTGGAAAATGTTAGAATTTAATTAAGAATAATCCTAGGAGCCCCCTTGCAACATAACATTATTCAAACTTGGTAATTATGATTCAGAAAAGGCAGAGTTTGACAAATACCTCTGTTCTGTATTAGGCAGTAGGTATTTGTAGCCCTTTGATAGCTATGGGAAATCCTCAACATAACCAGAACCAGCTGATTCAAATAACCTCTGGTGAAGGTTTTTCTAGGCAGGGGCATTCTGCTGTCCAAAACAGAGGTGGCAGATGGGCAGGAGAGATGGGCAGGAGCTGCACTATTTCTTTTGGCTCTGGGGGGCTCAGGACTGCAGCCCAAGAGCATGGGGACCTCTAGTATCTGGTAGACTCTTGAGGGAAATCCCACCACTTACTTCCGTTCGTGCCCAGCTGTTCCCTTTCTCTGCCACTGCTCCTGCTCTCAGGCACTCACAACATCCTTCTGCAGGCCACTTTCAGCAGTACTGCAGAGAAATGTCTGCTTTGCCTTTTTATAAGGTTGGTTTTGTGCCAGATTAGTGAGCTGCAGCATCTTATGGCAATTCAGATGAATGCCAGAGCTGGCACCAGATGAATAATAAATGTAAATAACTAGGGTTGTGTAGGAAAGGGATTTTGAAGAGGAGGACTGAGATTTCCATCTTTCAACATTGGTGGCCAATAGGATCGACCTTTTATTTCCCATTCTCGTGCAACTTCATCATATAGCTGCCCAAGATGCACTGCTGCAGGGAGTGGAGTGCACTTATGTGGGCTGTATGTGTCACACGTGGCTTATATGGATTTACAAAAATCACTCAGCCAACATCCCTAGAGGAAAAAAATGAACAATTCATAGAGATGAAGTTCAACAGAAAAGGTTCCCAGGCACAGCGCTCATTTGGCTCTGTGCTTGGACTGTGTCCTTCAGGCACTGCTTTCACTGAAACGGAGTCAGACACTGTAGCTGGGAAGAAAGGGGACTTCAGCAAAACAGCTTGCAGACCTCGGTGGGCTTCCCATTTCTTTTCTTATTGCTCATTACATTTAATCAAGGCTTATTTCTCAAGTCTACTCAAACAGACAATTACCGATGCTGATTAAATTCAGGAAGTGTTAGCAAACATGCGAGTCAGTCATGCTGTCTCCACTGAAGGATGTTCAGTTCTTCCCTTTCTCTCCCTCCTCCTCCGATCTGCTACCTAACCTTTGCAGATGGCTTTTTCTCATCAATTACACAGAACTTTTTTTTCAGTTACAGTAACCCACTGATCTTATAACAGATTTAAGAGTGAAATACTGAAATCAGATAGCCACAAGCAGAAGTGTTATCATGCACACAGACCAAGAGTGAAAAAAAGGATCCCTCTTCAACTCTCCGGAAAATGTCCGTACTGTCCTATTACTTCAAGAAAGATGATTTCAATTTCTAACAAACTTAAAGATGTGGTGGGTAAAAGTAAGCAAATAAATGTAATAAACTTCAGTCAGGTATGTGGAATATCATTCATATTGACAGCTATTTGTTTATATTTGTCTAATAAAGCATAAAATTTGAGTTTTATTGATATAGGGGAGCATTAACTTCCCGTCTGGGACCTAAGCAGGAGGCTTTTTGCAGGGTATACAAGGATTTGTACAATTCCTACCAGGACTAAATATTAACATCTACAAACTGGAAAGTACACATCAAATCATTATTATCAAAATTTACAGATGATACAAAGAATGGTGAGTCTCAAAAAAAACAGGGTTGACCAGTAGAATCTAATATTCAAATACAGTTAAATGCAAATGCATCTAGGGACAATGAATCCAAACCACATACATAGGATAAAGAAATACACCTATAGAACATGCAGTGATTTTCAAGAGGAATTAAGGTTAAAGTGGACCAGCAGACAAGCTCCCATATCAATATTCTGACTAAATGAACCCTTCAGCTCTCACTGAATACATGCATGTGCAAGAAAATGAGAGAAAAAAAATTCTCCTGTGAAACTGGTGTTGACATTATTGATACTGAAATTATTCATTTCATTCCAGAATCCACATTTTGAAAGGATATTGGAAGCACACACACACACAAAAAAAAAGCCACAAGATTGGGTGAAAGAAGAGATGCATTTCAACAAGAAGCAGGGAATTCAGTCAGTTCATGGAAAAGGTTCTTTTCGCTACCATGCACAAGTATCTGCCACATAAAAAAAAGAAATACATATTGGAGGATTTTAACCTTGCAGGAAAATGCATAGCAAGTACCAGTGTCTGGAAACTGAAGCCAGGCAAATTTAAATGAGGCACTCTAGATAGGCCTTAGATGAACATTAGATGTTATCTGGTGAATCAGACTGAATTGCATTTGGAGGTCATGTACTCATAGTCATACATTTCCTTCAGATAAAAAAAGGATGGTGTTAAGTCAGATAGGCTTTAATTAAATGTTAGCTACATGTTAGTACATCTCTAAACACTGAGTAAAAACAGGTATTTAACAGGTTGTGGGACAGCAGTATCTGATGGTCCTTTCTCTATGAACATGCAGACAAACTGGAATTCAGAGACTCTTTTTTGAAGTCTATTTTCACATTTTAATTGCTTCCTTCTAACATATTTTCCACAGAGTGTCCTAAATTATATGGCAATGTGTCTTCGAAGGTGTTGCAGTGGTATGCAGAAACTTGAATATATAACAAATGAGTAAGTGGAGGAAAAAAATCTTGCATGTCTGAAGATCCAGACTTGATTACTTGATCTTTTTAGAAGCAATGATAGATGAAGTGTGACTCTGCAGTCATTAATACTGCATTTTTTCTGGCTTTCCACACAAAAACGTACAGCATACAGAAATACTTAAGGTAAAGGAGTTCTATAGAGTGGTTCTAGAGTGTTAATCAGCTGAGTCCTTATCTGCATTTATATATTGCTTCTGAAAGAAAAAAAGCATGGATTTTTGAAGCTTAGTAAAACAGTTACTGCATTAAACAATTCAAGTTCTGTAATACTTGCTTTCACAAGGCAGCATGATTTATGGGTGCACTTCATGAAGAACAGCAGAAGAAAGGCCACCTATCAGATGAACTCATCAGAATGTCCAGGAGATGGCTGACTGAAAGGACAATCTAGCATTATCCATCTACTGAATTGCCTTGTATTTCACAAATACATCTGCTTTGCAGCTTACACCCCATCTTTTGTCTTCCTGTATCCCTCTAGGTATTAACAAAGAGAAATCCATCTAACTCTATAACTACCAGGAATGGTCTGCACCTGGTTATCAGAAAAGGCCTTTAGTTCTGTTTCCATGCATTTCAGCATGTATTTTCACCATTAAAAAAAAGATTTGAAAATCTACTGCTGTATTGATACTACGGTAAGTTTGTATTAGGATGACAAATTTCCCAAAAGGGAACATTGAGGTCTCCCATACAAGCAAGTACATTTATCTGCAGGTGAGGACACTATCAAGCTGCGGAGATCACCGATCTCAAGTGGTACAACAACAATTTCAAGTCACACTGAACGGCAGGGAGACTTCATTCACTCTGTGAATGAGACTTCATTCACTCACAACTTCCAGCTGATGAACTGCTTTTGAGTGCTGTTTTATTATTTTCTTTCTGATTGTCCATGTCTGTAGTTCTCAGAGCACACCACTTCCATTTGTTACTCTGTCTGGCTCCTCTGTGGGACTGGGGCAATGCCATTGCCTCTCTCCAGCACCAGCAAAATCCTCTGTTCTGGGCTGTGCTGGGCTCCCAGCAGCAACCTCACTGCCTCCCAGTTTGTCCACAAGATCCACAATCATCCACAGGCTCTCCCTTCATGTGGGTTTTGAATTCCTCATTATGGGATCACTGTTCTTTCCTAATCTATCCTGTCTGCATTTAATACAGGCTGACTCACACTTGCCTATTTGAAATCAGTGTTCTGCCATGACCATCTGCTTTAGTATTACTTTCTTCTGTTTCATAATAAATGAAAGAGAAAAAAATATCTCCAAAAATAACTATAAATGCAAAAGGAGAGATTGCCCTAGAGTTGTCTATAAAGTTGATTATGACATATTTATTTAAAATAGAAAATTAGGGCTACTCTAACTCACCATATGTAAATGTTTTCAAGACAGTGCCTTAACACATCTGATAATAACTCATTGTATTGGTATTTAACTCAAATATATCTTAAGGTGTAGCTTACTGCCTTGATAACCTATACTGTCTGCACTATGTCTATACAGCCCTTATAAGAATAGACTTTCTGTTCCCTACATGCACATGGTTTGCAGTGTACTTGTGTTTCAAGCATGTCTCAGGGGATATATCTGTTTGGGGTCATGGATTTCCTCAGGGCTAGAATCTCACTTGCCGTTAATGACAGCTTCACATCTGGCATTACTGCTGGACAGAGTTGCCAATGTGGAGGTTTCCCTGTCCCCCTGTTTCTTGGCAGGAGAAGGATTCTGGTGTCAGCAAAACTTTGCAGCAGGGTTCTGGAAGTACTAGAGACTGTTCAGCTGAGCAGCAAACCTGTGGCCACAGTGATGTGCCTGTGGTTCATGAACCAAGAATTGAATGTCATGAGTTGCTGTTCCTCATCACTTCAAAACTAGAGCAGCTGTGGAAATTGTCACCAAGGGACTCCTGATCACGTAGGAGAATTGGATTTCCTACTTATAAAACAGGAAAGCATGCAAGTACGGTCATATTACTGATTTCCAGGAGGCCCTGCAAGTGTTTTCTGTTCAGGATGGGAAAAGATTAAAATGCCATTTACATGACTGTTGCTAAGCTTTCTTGCCTTGTAGTCCTGTAAATGAATTGCTACCTCACAGGCATCTCATGTCAGGAAAACATTGTACATTCAGCTGGAATAATTATACATTTAACTTCAAAGTTACAACCTGCTTCCGGTCTTAATTTGTGAGGTCTGCATTAGAACCACAGAAATACCAAAAAGCTTGGTTTAGGACAGAGCTGTCATGTGCTACAAACTATTCCATCTTCTCTGAATTCTACTTCAGATGTTGAATAAAAATTTCTCATAGTTCAGGAAAACACAATACTCAACAGCCATTGAAGAACATTTAGTAAACCACTTAAGCTAAACTTCTGGGTAGTATTATAAGATGAGGAACTATTACAGGGTACCGCAGCCAGCTTACTCTATTACTTTTAAATTGGTTTTCTACGCACAAATAGCTATGCAGCTAGGATATATTCCTCATACAGATAGTTATTTAATATCTTTTAAATTAAAAGGAGGCTGCAAAGTTGGTTTTATTTTTGAATCACTGAACTAATGAATGCTAGCAAAGTGATAACAGCCCTGGTAATACAAGCGTAAGTAATGTCCAAGTGATCCCATTCACTGGCTGTACAACATTCCTGCCAATTATTGCACTATTTGGCATTGAGATTGTCAATGCTCCATGAGGTCTACTGATAAAATTGATAAAGCATCTTAGAATTTATACCAGGTTCAAATATCTGCAAGTCAAAATCAGAGTAAAAGTGAAAATGTCACTATTTTCTTTTTTGTTGTTGTTATAATACCAAAAATCAGAATAAGATGATAACGTGGATAAAGGAAATGGAGTTAATCCAAATAAAGTTACACGGCATGTGGAGACAGTGTCCTTGAAATTGCTGAAGGCTTTGCTGTTCATAAGGTTAAAATAACTGTTTGTTGGTTTGGCAGCAGCTTCTTCACAAAGACAAGGACTGTACAAATAAAACTCATCAACTCAAGTAATGATTTAGTTTATACAATATTGAGTTGTTTGATTGTGGCAGAAATTTGATTCCGCATAATGTGTTCTTCAATTGGAATAATTTGCCCGAATAAAATACATGCAGAGAACTAATATGAAAATCAGTGGGGAAGTAGTAGTTTATTCGTGATGTTTACTGAATAGCATTCTTGGAATTTTATAGTGTATCACTTGAGATACAACTTTATAGGATGATCCTTAAAAATTGGGGTTACATGAAAGTTGCAGCTAAGTGTGGATTACAGGTAATCTCTGATGTAAAACTGTTATTGTGTTCTGTTCTTTTTTAATGTCATTGTTTTGAAGGTATTTCATGTGTTCAATCTTTGCATTTTCCAATTGTATTTATGTTTAACCTCTAATAACGTGAATTTTTACCTAACTTCCTAACCTAGATTCAAGGATAAAAAGATGTAAAAAATTTGTAATTCAAATCTAGCATTTCTGATTATTTCTGTGTAGCTAATAAATAAAAACTTGGAATTGTGCTCGGAACAGCTCTGAAACACTTGTGGGTTAAATATCTCTGAATGCATACATAAAATAGGAAACTGGTGCTATCATCATTATTGAAGTAAAGCGCTCTTGTTAAATCTTCCCAATAAATCAGTCAATGAGGCGGTTATTTCATTTCTACAATCTAATGTCTTCTGCTACTTTTAATTAAAAATGTATCTAATCATGTAAACATTATTAGGAGCAAAACATTTTCTACTTACGAGTTTTTAAGTGTCAGCAAACACATCTGGAACTTTGCTTAACAGATAACAGGAAAAGTGTAAATTTTGCCAAAACCAATAATATTGACAGCAAATTTCAGGAGAAGGATGGGGACTTGTGTTTATTTGAAGCAGTCTGTAGAGGTAATAGATAACATAATGAAGGCTTCATTTAACCACCACCACTAGGCCATTCATTTAAAAAGGTAAGTGCTTTCAGGGATGACAAATCACAGTGGAGTTTCAAATGATCTGTTTTCAATGTTTTTGTACCTTTCTATAAAAAAGGCATAACAAAAACTGCTGTATGTGATGGTATGCAACGACTGCATTTGCAGTGAATTGCACAGTAATCACTCAGTGCACTAAATGACACCAAGCCAGAGGACAGCGCTGATTCCTCACGAGGTTGACTAACCACTGTTGCTTCTATTCAGCCACACAGATGTGCTGAAACATATTAAGCTGGGAATATGGTCCAGCAGGACATGAAACATTCAAATGCAGGGAAAGAAACATTTTTGCCACAATGGATGTGCATCAGGGGCTCAACAACCTGTGGTTTCCCAGAGAAGGGATGAGCATGGTGAAATCGACAGGCGAAGGCCTATTGTGAGGTATTATAGGGGCTGCCTACTGTGAGGTAGCAGCAGCAGGTTTAAATCAAAATGGCCTTCCATTTGGCAGTGCTTCTCCTGAAAGGCTGACCTCAACTATGAACAGAGGCACGGATCAGCCCCACTCAGATTCAGGCTTTTACAGGAAGCAAATGACAAGCCGAGTTGCCTCGGGCTCTCTGTATTGCTAATAGATGAGCAGCACGGTCAGAGTGTGATTGAACTAATCCAAATCTCAGCAGCTCTCCTGTCCAGCAAAATTGAATTCATGTAGGTCACAAAGAAGATGGGATTTGAAAAAACAAATACATCAAAATAGGTTCCTAAATCTCTTACAATTTTTTTTTCCAATTATTTTTAAAATAAAATCTCACTGAAGTCACTGTTTTATACATAATGTCTTTCATCACCTAAGGACAACAGCTTTGATGCCACCGTCATAAAATAGGGGCTCAAATAGGGTCTTCAATACAGTGAGAAATATTTTAAATGGGCTATTCAAGACATGATTATTTCATTATCATATTCCACACCAGTCATTCTTTCACTATCCAACATAGGAAATCTTACACCATTAGGTAATGTTAGTTATTCAGAACTGCCGCATTCTTGGTCTTTGTCTGACAAGAAACTAGAGGAGAGTAGCAAGAACAGTAATGAGACAGACCTAGCAGACATAATAACACTTCTTTAGACTGCCTATCTATAATAGTGGTGCTGCATAAATGCTGCTTAACAGTTAATTATCTTATTAACTTTTATGAAATCTCAAATTTGGATCCTATAACTCAGTGTCTGAGATCCTCTGAATTGCCATTTGATTACCTGCAAATATATTCCTGAACTAATAATGTGCCAGCACCATTTTCTAGTGAAAAGGGAGCTTTGTTCAATGTACTGAGAGGCAGAAATGTTCCATGGATGTTGTCAAACTTAAAGCATGCAACCTTATCAAACAGAAAGTAAAACTATGTTGTTCCTCCCTTGTACAAGAATGCCATTATAGGAACCTTTGCTCAGAGAAGGGCATCTCAAGGGCACCAAGATTGCTTTATACACCAGTATCAAAGTAAAGCTTGCCTTTAATTTAGAGACTTGTTTGTTTTCATGGAATAGCTGCTAATCTCTTGCTATGGGATTGATTCCTGGTACACTGTAGTGTTTTCTCCCTACACTAACATGTTTCACTTGTGTTCATGGCCATGACTGAAAGAAAAGTGCTAGGAAGGCTTGGGTTTTGCTGACATCAAAACAAAACAAAGCTCTTATGTTCAAGTAGTTGGACATTGGTATCAATTTTTAAATATAAATTTCAGCTTCTCTTCAGCTCCTGTGGAGTGCTCTTCTACATAGTGATGACAGACCTGATCCTGCTGCATGTCTGTAATGGGAACCACCAGTGTTGTTTTGTGATTTAGATGGTTTGTGCTTGTGCTTTCATAAACCTCAGAATTAGCATCATTTTCCCTAGGTGCTGTAAGTTGCTGTGACCTCTTAGACCCTGAAGTTCCACTTCAGCAGGGTGTTAAATGCAAGAAATGAACACCTTCCGCAAAAATGAGCCTGTAGTTGACAGTCATGTATGTAATTGTTCCCTTAAAGTACAAAATCATAAATTTTACTCAAAAAGTGTGGATAATTATCACATTGTCCTTTGTGGACAGAAGAACTGAAGGAATAGGGCACCTGAGCAACCAAAAATCTCATTGGGTTACTCCTGTTTGCCATGCAGGTTTTGTGCACAAGCAAAGCACAATGCCAAATCTAATCTGCTTCAACAACACAAAGAGACGTCAGAAACACATGCAGCACTGGATTCCTTCTGTGTTTAAATATAATTGCAACTACAATAATTATAAAATCATACTTCTGTAATTATACTTGCAACTACTAAAAATAAATTAAATATGCAATTGTTTTCAGCTGTTTCCTTCATCTAAATAGTAGAGAATGGTGTACTGGTGAGTAGACATGACTTGAATAGGTGAAAAAAAAATCACAGATTTTATTTTTGTGTCATGCTTCTAGTGTTCTTTTTGAGGCTAGCTTATAAGTGCCTGACAATGTATACTCTTAATTGGTAATTGCGCCTTCAGTGCTTTCAACTGATGATACATGGATTTTCTAGGGAATGCTTGCTGGAGTAAATTGCCATATTTAGAAGCCTTATCCTCTCAGATATTTTTGAAGCCATGGGAATTATTTCTTGCTGTGCTAAGACAGCAGGACTTTTTCTCTTAATTTTTATCATTCCATTAAGTAAATCCACTAGCAAATAGCTGTTATTATGGTAGTATAGATTTTCCTCTGTTCCATTAGAGTGAAAATAAAGTTGATAATTGACCAATATCTTACAGCATTTATCCTATGTCTTAATCTCAATTTAGTATCTATTCAGGTATTTTGTCTGTGGCATATAAACATGAAAAAAGTGATAAAATACATATCAGTAATAAATTCTGGTTGAGTGGACTGAACCATACAGGCTGTGAGTTAAGAGTCAGCTCAGAACAACTTTCCTCCAAAAAAGAGACTGACTCTTACTGTCTGCACTTCAATTTCCTGATTCATCTCCGCTCTCTTTAATTTAATTTGTGTGTTTTTGTATTGCTGATCATTTCATGAGTTTAAGGTGGGGTTTTGAGAATAGTTCCTAAATCCAACAAATTTTGTACTGTATGTGTGACATGTTAAAACTGTTGAAAATTCAGTCAGGTTTAGCTTCTAACAGGTTCATTTTATCTTGGAATACTTGACGTATCAAGCGCTGATATTTCACTTTTTTCATGTTTATATGCCACAGACAAAATACCTGAATAGATACTAAATTTCTTTGTTTCTCATTGAAACCCCAATAAATGTTGGCTTGTTGGAGTGAACACTAGCTTGAATGAGCTCGATATCCAGACACCAGAATCAGGAAGAAATCCAGCTTATTCTGAAAAGTAGAGTGTTCTCAAATTGCATTCTAGTCTTCCAGTGCAGAGTCATTGCAGCGCAGAATAAAATTGCTTGTCAGAATTCTTCAACACAGAGTAAGTTCTGTAAGAGATGTTGCTACTGCGGAGGCTGTTTCCCAATATATAATCAGCTGTTAGGAAGGATTAACATTCGTAACTGCAGCATTTGCACCATATTTTCAGTACAAGGCCATGGATATAAACCACTTTCCATAGAAGTTGTCTGTTTCTCCAAAGTCTTTCAAAGTCTCTTCTTCATTCAAATAATGTCCTGTAAAAGGGACGAGGATGCCCTCTGAATCAGCTGTTCCTTTGTGATGGGCTCCTTAGAAATTCAAAGACAATCAGCATGATGGAAGAGGTATGCACATTAGACAATTAGAAAAAGTTAAAGCAAAAGAGAACCCTGAGCCCTATCTAAGTCTTCAAGAATTTTATCAGAGACTTTGTATTTAGATGCTTGAAGGAACAAAAAGCAGAACTGTGAGAATTCAACATTAAGAAATGGGCAGTATTTCAAAATGAGGGTTAAGAATTGAGCCAAGTGTAGAGCAAAATACAGACAAGTCCCATAAATTCAAGAGTCATTACTTTCTTACTGCATATCCAGAGGACACGGAAATTTTTTTTCTATAGTTAATGGTCACTTCCTAAAACATACAACATTTCAACTTCTCTGTGAAGAGATTGAGCTCACCTAGCCATTCTATTTAAGAAAGCAGCCAGTGGTGGGAATGTGGTTTACATGTTAACCTCCTGTGAGTTGTTTGGGTTGCCTCATTCTTGCTGTAGCTTTGTCTAGATCAGAGGATGTTTTCCTCCTTAGTTCAGCATAAAAGACCAACGGGGATGCTAGGAGCTAAAAACCTCAGAATCCTGATGAAAAGTTTTTATTAGTTTTCCAAAAAGCAATTTTAGGATAATGAGTTTATGTTCATGGAATAAGTAAATCAGAGAAAAAGAAACTTGGTAGAGGAATCATGAGAGTAGTTTTGTTTTCTTCTTTACATGTCTTGGCTCTAATCTTTTCTCAGTGATTGGAGTAGCTCCTCTCTTTGAGGAAGACTGAGTAAGACAAGACCCTTTTCATTCCCTGATCAGGTTCTGCTCTTGCATACCTTTTTTCTTTTTCTTTTTTTTTTTTTTTTTTTTTTTTGTTCTTTCTTTCTTTAAGTGCTTCAGTTTATTTACTATTTATAGTTCCCACACTCAGATATGGGAAGAAGCTGCAGCTACATCCTCTTTCTACTCTGCAAGGACTTCAAAGTCTTTCTCAAAACAGAGAGTAGCTTATGGTTTTCCAGTTAACGTTTTCCTTTTTTAACATGGGACATCCTGTTATAAAAAAAAATGTCTTGTAGAGGGAAACACCAAAGCAAATGTTGAGCTCATTAAGTTTGTGGGACTAAGTTGATTTTGCTGTGGTTTACTGTCCTTTGGGAGATTACTGACTTATCCAAAAGAAGTGAAAAATAACAATATTCACATCTGGATAAAACAAACAGTGAGTTAAACATGGAAATAACAATAGCAGTTTTACATTCACCCCCCACTTCCCAACCTTGCAGTGTATTCCTAACACAAGTATAAAAGCTGTATTGCATTTGCAACTCATTTAATTTTGACCTCTTCACAGTGCACACAGTGGCACACACTGCTGTAATAGTGGATGTCTGTTCCCAGTTAATACTGTCGATACCATGAATGTAGATTATATGTAAGTCTAATTTCTCAAGCAAGAAATAGATCCAGAAACGTGGCCCAGATATTATGCTGACATCTCTTGGCTTTGGGGGTGTTTTTTAATTTGTTTGGTTGAGTTTTTCATTACTCCCTCACCCCTACAGACTGTACTGTATGATGTTTTAGGACTTCATAAAATACAGTGCTGGAGGATGAGCAAGGTTGCTTGAAACACAATTCTCAAAACCAGGTGCAGGTTTTCTTCCCTTCTTCCTCAGGAACTGATGTAACTAATCAGCTGATTCAGAGATATCATATATATAGAAGAGGCTATGTGTTCCAAACATCTGAAAAATACAGATCTAGTGCAATCTTGTCTGGCTGCCTCAGATGCTTGCCAGCGCTTTTCTGCCTTTATTCCAGTTAAGGTTTCCATTCAGGAGTATTTGAATTAGACAAGGAATGTGAATTAACCACAGTTTTTTTTTTTTAACATGGCAAACTCAGAGATAGGCTACAGAGGTCTGTGAGCTCTTTGTTAGATATCACACGAGCTAAACATAGAAAAAGCTTCTTGTAAATGTTCTGCTAAAAATCTAATATTTAAAGACCCCTTTTTTAAGTACAGATAATTTATGTATCCTGTGGGAAAACAATTTTTGGGACAATAAATGTCTGTTTCTATAGATCTTCTATCTCATTTCTGCCTCCTCCCAAAGCACTAATAAAATGCAGAAATGCCTACAGAATTAACTGCTAGAACAGTGAAATAATTTACTGACTTATATAAGATGCTATATCCAAGGATTTTTTTCCTGCAACACGTAATTTTGTGTGGCATGCATTTTTTGTCTTCTTCCTCTCAGTGGCAGGAAGATGTCTGATCTAACTCAAACAGATCAGTAGTTAACTATTTTTAAGAATGGCATTGTTTTCACAATGGACAGCATTGAAACCATATGGTCTCTCCTTTTCTTGTCTTGTGCTTTCATGTAACAAATAATTATGCTCGAAAGTACTGAAAAGCATTTAGCTTCAAAATCTAATCCTACCTTCAGATGCTTTGCTTAATTTCTGTATTTCAGCATGAAAGTTTTTGCCTTCTCCTCTTCACCTACCAAGTGAAGTAATCTGTATTGTTGAGGAATTAGACAGCTGAGGACTTGCTAAAAATGGACAACATAGTAACATTTTTTTCAAAAGTGTGCATTATTTTAATAAGAGGTATGAGGTAAAAAAATAGATGAAATGAACATGCGTATTGGATGGTACAAGATATAAAAATTACACTTATCTGGACAATTCTGCACTTCTAATAGTTGAAAATACGCTTTATGAATAAGAACATGAAAGAATCTGACATTCAACAGACTATTACAAAACATGTATGTGATTAACTACAATTCATCTGAAGAAGGAGAGTTACATGGGTCTTGTTTACTCGCAAATCTGATGCGCTATCAGTTCTTCCTACGGCTGGAACAAGGCTGCTCACCCCCCTTTCTCCAAGCCAGCAGTTCCGTGCGTGATCTGTCCCAGGGATGTGGTGATTTGTGCCTTATGTCACATGGGAATGAAGTAGGGCCCTGTGCCTAAACAGAAGTTAATCTCAGCTCCAGCCGCCTCTTTGCCAGTGTGCAGGTTACAAGAAGTTCAAGGCGTGGGCAGTGAATGAACACATTTAAGGAAACACGAGTTAGACCGTGATCCTCTTTGTGTAGATGAATGCTTAGCTATACGTTCTTCAATCTGCCTCTGATAATCATGGTCATGCATCATTAGGGATCTATGAAGGGGCAATCATGCAAGAGTAAGTTAGTTCCTGCCTTATTCTGTTCATTACATTTCCCTTGTTGAAATGTGCACAATAATTCTTCTTCCTGATCTGCAACATCAAGCTCTTTCTCTACCAGATATTTTCTTGTCCTTGGAAAGGACTCTATTTTTCTTGTTTTTTTGCACAAGGGTCACAAACTTTTGTGCATGCTTAACTGTGGGTGTTGAATACAAGAAATCTGTTCCACAATGTGGCATCCCAGATCTAAAGAGGCTGTGGACCACCCAGAAGGAGTATGTGAATTTGCAGGGGAAGTAACACACTAGTCAAACAGACCAAGAAGACATAACAAGTCATTTCTTGGGTGTCTTAACTCAGTCCCGCATAGCAAGGAAAGAGTGAAAATCCATATAGAATGAAGACTAGGAGTGGACATAGTTATACATGATTATTTCCAGTTTCAAAAGGATTCAGAAAGATAAACTTCTGTATTTTCTATCTACACAATTCTGATTTGTTTTTAAGATGCTTAACCACCACCAGTTATAATTTTATTTACATTTTAAATTGTAGTTGCTTTTCTTGACACCAGCTGAAGCTAGTTTCTTTCCTCTGACAGACAACAGTAGAAGTAACTTTTATCCAGAGAAATTTAAGCTCAGATGCAATGTTTTTATTACTGTCACCACCTTCCCCTGTAATTGGTGTGATGAACACAACCAGTGCTCAGAGAATTTTGAATTGGAGCTGGTGGTATGAAATAGCATCGCTACACTGCATTTGCCACAGCTTCGTGAGGACTCCTGTGTCAGCCTACGCAACTGCTTAGTTTCATGTAAATGCAAAATTAGGGTATTTCAATAAAATGAAGATCTACTATATTTGGAAGTGTTGGATACTGACTCCCAGAGAAGGAGAAGGACACTAAAGAATCAAGCTCTAGAGAAACTTCTCTTCAATGATCTGGCATTTAAATAACTAAACTGAACTCAGTAACTTTGGAATACAACAATGAATGAAAATAATGTACTACTAGCCTTATGACATGCATGGATATGTGCAATGCTAGTAAGGTAGAAAAGAACTTCCAACAGTCTGTTAGAAGTAAGTCTAGCCACGTGCAGAAGTTAAGCTGCAAAGACTGAGAGTTTCTTTACACCAGCAGAGTAATCTCAACGTGAGCACAAGGTCAGTGTCAGAATACATGACCCTATTAGTCATCTGTCTTTGGAGATCTTACGTCTGAGATACAGCTCACTTTTTTTACTCTGTAGTTACCTGAATCACTGTAATCTCTTTCCCTGAGGACAACTTTAACTATCGATGATTAACAATTCACTGCTCTTATGCCCACATCTTTGTTTCCTTTTCCTTCAAAATAGTTCTTTGGCGCAATTGAGAATAAAAGCCTTAACACACAAACCTTTCACATTCTCTCTCATGTACTAAGATCTAGAAAGTGCTACTGCATCCCCATGGATTGTGTTTTTATATGATCTATGCCATAGGAACACACCCAGAGTGAAAGACAAAGCCAGGCTGGCAGAGCAGGAGTAGGCACTGGTTTATTCAGAGCACACAAATGGCGGCATTCTGTAAAGCACTTTTGATAACATGCCATGGTATAGCAGAGATATTGTCCTACTATATATTTCTTTCAGAGCTGACTCTTGTTTTTAAAGGTGGCTTGAAGTGTCTAAATCTGGATTCAAAATAACAGGGACTACATTAAGATGTGACTACGAAGATTTGCACATTCAGGGGTCCCTTTCTGGAGCTTGCCCCCCAAAAATTGCAAGAGCTTCCCTGCAGAGTCAAATGACCTGATACTGGCTGACTGGTGTCAGTGAAAGATGCTACTTTGGAAAACAGTGACAGAATATTTCCACAGTAAGGAGAAAAAAAATAAATAAATTGCTAACAGTTTGGGAGGATTTTTGAAACTCTTTCCATATAAAGCTGTTTTTCAATCTGTCATCAATCTACAGTAACCCAGTGAAGAAAAACAGAGCTGTGGTATCAGTTTGGATGTCAGATCCAGTTGTAAAAAGCTGCTAAAAGCATGCAAAGCCAAATTTAGAAGATCTCAATTTCATATTCCTGGAAAAGGATGCATTGGCAGAGATATAGGCAGAAATTTTAAGTAATATAAAGAGAACCCCCTAAAACATGTTAGTGCTCCTAATTTGACTAACCATTGGAGTTTGAATTATCCTATCTCTGACTGAGCAGCAAAGTTTGCTGTCAGGCATTAGAGCTGCTAATCTGCTATTGCCATGGTTAAATTCAGAAGCACTTGCACATCTTGGTTTAAGATGGTTTAAGATTGGCTGGAAGCGTGGATCTGCCTGGGGGTAGTGACGCCCTACAGAGGGATCTGGACAGGCTGGAGAGCTGGGCTGGAGCCAATGGGATGAGTTTCAACAAGGCCAAATGCCGGGTCCTGCACTTCGGCCACAACAACCCCAGGCGACGCTACAGGCTTGGGGCGGTGTGGCTGGAGGACTGCGTAGAGGAAATGGACCTGGGGGTATTGATTGATGCTCGGCTGAACATGAGCCGACAGTGTGCCCAGGTGGCCAAGAAGGCCAATGGCATCCTGGCTTGCATCAGAAACAGTGTTGCAAGCAGGAGCAGAGAGGTGATTGTTCCCCTATATTCAGCACTCGTCAGGCCGCACCTCGAGTACTGTGTCCAGTTTTGGGCCCCTCACTGCAAGAAAGATATTGAGGCCCTGGAGCGTGTTCAAAGAAGGGCAACGAAGCTGGTGAGGGGTCTGGAGCACAGGCCATATGAGGAGAGGCTGAAGGAGCTGGGAATGTTCAGCCTGGAGAAGAGGAGGCTCAGGGGAGACCTTATTGCTCTCTATAACTTCCTGAAGGGAGGTTGTAGTGAGCTGGGGGTCGGCCTCTTCTCTCGTGTCATTAGTGATAGGACCAGGGGGAATGGTTTCAAGCTACGCCAGGGGAAATTCAGGCTGGACATGAGGAAGTATTACTTTTCAGAAAGGGTGGTCAGGCACTGGAATGGACTGCCCAGGGAGGTGGTGGAATCACCGACCCTGGGGGTGTTCAAGGAAAGACTGGATGTTGCGTTGAGGGACATGGTTTAGTAGGAGCTATTGGGAATAGGTGAACGGTTGGACTGGGTGATCTTTTAGGTCTTTTCCAACCTTAGTGATTCTATGATTCTATGATTCTATGATTCTAAGATATCCTAACCAATCTCTGCAACTATAGAAATACATTTCACAAAGTAAATACTGTGAAACTCTAACTCTGACTAGTGATTAAAAACTTTAAAAGGTTTAAAACCTCATCTTGGAGCCTGCTGTTATGGACACTTTTCAAAGACTACCATAAAAGCTTTTATAGACTCTTTGTACAGTGATTTTGTGTTGACTGTCTACAGATTTGTCTTCTCAAATTAAATTGATTTTTCTTTCTGTTTCTTTGTTTTCCTACAGATTTTTTTTTTTTTCCTCTGAGATCATAGAAACTGGAGCTCAAGGGAGAAAAGAGTGTTGTCTGATGGAATAGACTATTAGGAAATGCCAATAATTTTTAACCCTGCGCCAGTAAATTTCAGAGACAGAAAAGGCTAGGAATTCCTCCTTTTCAGAGATGCCACCTTCTTCCCAAGAGGTTCCCATCATTATATATGGCCGACAGTTTAGACGTGGTGAAGCAGGAAAGAGCAGAAGAATGCTTCTGCACTGTTATACAGACTCCTGTTGAACACTTGGGCCTTGGTTACCATGCAAAACCCACTAAGTGGCTTTTTTTTTCTGGCTGTACTGTAGCTACCTATCATATTTTCGGCTAGGGATCTTGTAGGGATATTCTACTAGGTTTTCGTAAGCACGAATGTAAGAATCTGACTATACTTATTTCGTAAAGAGAAAGCTTACACAAATTTTCCTTATATAAATTGCTGCTTACTTGTGAATAACAAATTATGTTTCCAAGTAAGTTAGAAGCTGAACAATAATGTTCTAATATGATACTACTTATGCTTTATCATAGGGAACTTATACAGCATCAAATTCAGTGGTAAAAGATCAGGCAGAACTCATCCTTTGGTATTCCCATTAACACAATGAGTTTTACACCCAGATGCGAGCCTTGGGATATCATAAAAGTGTCACAGCTGCTGCTTGACTTTAAAGCTTAGCTACGACATCTGGAGAATCACAAGGACTACTATAAGATGATGAACAAAGGTTTTGATGCTTTGGTCAGACAGAAGATATATGTATTTTCTTACATTCTGTCCTAAATACACCTTCTATTTCAAAAGTCATCATGATGTTGGAACAGTTTCTAAAAAGAATGAGTTGAAAATATAGTTCTGATTGCTCCTTACTCTCAGAAAATGCATGGTAGGTTCTTGGCTAAAAGCAGTTGTTAAACATTTGCGTGTGTTATCTTTCAGATTCAAATTTGGTAACTCTATCATCGGCTCAACTTATAATTAAAGGATTATGTTTATACTTTACTATCACAAAAGAAGGAGTCACAAAAGTGTTTGACAAATCTTTTTGGTGATATAGCTTTCAAAATATACTGACTTCGATAGTCTGTTCTAAAGAGAAATACAAGTTTCTGAGAAGGCCAAACACAGATGCACAGAGTGCTCTGGGCTTCTGAACCTGCCTGAAGGCTGACTCCCACTCACCTCTGCCTTGTAAGCTGCCCAGAGGCTGCGAGTTTACAAAAGAAACAATACCCCTCCATAACTGAGAACTGTTCTCATGCAAAACAGCATTGGCCAGTAGATCTTACATTCAGTGGTATCATGAAGAGCTGGACAAGTTTCAGGATATTTCTATGGATATCTAAATTTGTAATGTAAAAAAAGCATAATATTCAAAAATTTGGAAGGAATATAAATCCTCATGCTTGCATTTCAGTCTGCAAAAGAGCTGCCAAACAGCAGGAATGGGAAAAATGTTTCTAGATGACTTTACGAATACAATTTCTCCTGTACATTTTCCTAAAGCAAGTATTATTGTGATATTGAAATTATTACTATTTTTAAATTTTTCATGTTGCATTAATAACACAAAATTTTGTAAGAACTAGCATTAATAATTATTTCAGTGGAGTGTGAGACTCTTCGGCCTGCAGAATGGCACCATCATCTTTGGCTTATTGTAGATGGAAACCAGTGGAAGTGAAGAATCATAACATTGGATTTCTTCCCAGTTCCTAATTTTCCATTTCTACTGAGTCTGTGGGAACTGATCTCCACCCAATTCCCTTGGTATTTGAAGAGCTATCTTAAATAAAGATATATTTGTGACTACATATTATGATGAACATGCACACGTCGAAAAGAAGGTGCCCCAGAGAACGCAAACAAAAAACAGACTTTCTGTGTCCTTTCGCAGACCAGAATAAAAATCATGGAAAGTCTAAATACTCTGCAGCTTCTCTCCACATACAAAATCCATGGAAGTATAATGCTGGGCATTACCACAGATTTATATAAATCCTGAGAAACTCCCTACCCATACCTGAAGAATAAGCAAAACTAATGAGAACAGCAACTGTAAGACAGCCAGAGGACAAGGGAATGGACACTGTGCACATCTGAACTTCGAAATGCGTTCTTGCAATAGTCTAAGCCTGTAGTATATTTCTGTCATGATTTTTTGGTAACAGAATCATCAAAAGTTCTTTGTAATAACAATACTGGACATTTAGTGCTGCTCTCCCATCTATTCTTACATCCTGTCTTGGCTTTATTTGTATGGAATCACATAGACAACAGTGCTTTCAGAAAGTTCTAAAAGCTTGATAAGTGCTAGGGCACAAATCCTCCTCCTTTCACAGGCACCACCATGTAATATAATAATACATAAGGCAATATAAGGTAAGGCAAAATAAGGTAATATAAGGCTCCCCCCAAGTACCTCTTAAGAAAGTATTTAATTATTGTACAATTAAAATGCAGAAAATATAAAACTTATCCCTTTTCAGCTGCGAAGAAACCAGAAATTTGGATATGATGTTCTTGAATGAATTCTCAATCTGAGAATTTCCTCTACACACAATTGGCCAAAAGAAGAGCTAAGCAACAGAGCATTCTTACAGATGCTGAAATTCAGGAATAAATCAATATTGCAACCCTATAGGCTTTATTTTCTTCATCATTGCACGCATAAAACAATGGTAAGAATAAAGCCTAGATCCAAGAAACTGAGTCACACATACCATCTTAATTTGATTATATGTATACATATATATATTTGAATAAGCAACAGGAAATTGAATATGAGATGCAGGCCCCAATGATATTCCTGAAATCAGGGCTTGAGAATGATAGGGTTAAAAGCAGCTTCTTCTGTGTATCCAAAATGGGGAGGCAGACTCTGGGAGCTCTGCTCTTCCTTACAAGAGGTATTTATCATGAGAACCAGAGAGCAAAGTGAACATATGATAGCTAATGAGCTGCAAAATACAGCATGTCAAGTAGAAGAAAGGAGAAAAGAAGCTGTGTGAAGATCTGACTGCTTTTCTGGAACGTTTCCTGCTGTCTCAGTATCTCTTATTTTTACACTGGTATATTAGCTCTGACTGCATGAGTCAAAGTGTCTGGCAGCTCTCATGCCAAGAGAATTACAAAAGATTTCACACAAAAGAAAGAGATGCCAATTCTGTTTCCTTTCCATTTATACCTTTTATATTTAATAGTAAAAGCAGCAGCAAAAATACTTTGAAACACTTCATACAAGAGAATTTCAAAGTAGTGATGAAATGCAGAGGGCCCTGAACATGCAGTCCTGACAGTGGCAAAATCTGCAGCCCAAGTGAGAGAACTCTACCTGCTCTGAAGGGACAGGAGAAAAGTGCCAGCACCATCCTCACCGTGTGACCTCAGCTCTGACCACAGACAAGGAGGGGAGTGATTGGGAAGCAACTGGTTTCACAAAGGAGACACAGCCCACAGCGAGGGAGCTGTGTTTGGGCTGACAGTAATCCACCTGATTTACAGACATCCTGTGCCGTGGTGGTATCTGTCAAAGGCAACGGAGGAGTACCTGCAGTTCCAAGCAATTTATTGTAATAGAAGTAACCTGTTTCTTGTAAGTACTCACCGCCCTTCCATCTGCTGAACATTTGCAACAGATACTTCCCGTCCAAATTGGATCAGACACTAACTACACTGGGCACAAATTAAATGCTACAGCCAGCTATTCCTGCCTTGCAAAATTTGTCCCAGACAAAGCCTGAAACCTTCCTCCACTTACAGCATTTGACATGCTCTGTTTGTTCTAGCAAAATAGGTCCTGCATAATGAAATGGAGGATTTTGTAATGGTTATTTTTAACACTATTCAAAACCCACAGCTCTGATTTCTCAAAGCTAAGAAAATCAGGAAATTGCACATACCTCCAGTAAGACAACAATGTAGTATTTATGATGTTAACTATATTACTAATAATAGCAAGGAAATATTTACAGGATCATAAAGGGTGCATTTTAGTCTTTAAAAAATTAACACTGCTCTGCAGAAATTCTCAACTGCCCCACAGTACTTTATCCTCTGAGACTGACCAATCACAGTGCAGGCCTTACAGTAACCCTTTATTTAAATGCAGGTTTAGCAGAGCGGAAATGGTGAGAAGCTGTTTTTCTACGCACTCTCATTCATCTATCTTTCTTCTAGGTGCCACTTCACATCAGTAAATTTCAGTTCACAATCTTCTGGGTCTCACAGTTCCTTCATAACTCCATAAGCCTCCTCTGACAATGCAAAGTTGGCATATGAAAGTACAGCACGATGGTTTTTTAAAAGAGCTGAGCCCTCACTATTATTTTTTAATTTCTGTACTACGTAAAGTAGCCCTGAGAGCTATCTGCAAGCTGCTCTCTGTCATGCTCTGCTACTCCTCAGGGTGAGAATCCCATCTCCTAAAAGACACTTTGACTTTTAATTTCTTTTATAAGTAAAGATTCAGTAATAGCACATAGTTTGTTTAGGCACCACTGTGAATGAAAATTAAAGCCTTCTGTTTTTCCTGACAAGAATGTGTATTTACCCTTTTCCCTTTCCCAACAGCCTTTTATTTTCTAGTTAAATCTTTTGTTTTTCATTAAAACTTCACAGAAATGCGATCCTACTCCTTACCATTCATACCCATTTTTGCATTTTTGTCCAAGTACAGCCCCAGATTGGCTCTCATAAGCTGATGCTGGGCCTTCAGAAAACAACTGTATATTTTACTCCAGTATAGACTGATAGATTTTTACTATTTCATTAAGTCTTAATGTAAAACATAAGATTTTGAACATTGATACTGGATCCTGTTTCTGCCCCAGCTGGCATATATCTGTTGGAATGTACTTATTGTCTACAAATGTCTAACATGTATAAATGTTTATATATTTCCTCATGACTCAGCATCACAAAATATGATACTTTCTGAAACTGGAACTGGAAACTATTAGCACATTGAAAGGAAAGAGGTACTTTTTTGTTCTATCCTGCTTCTTGATAATATAAAACAGAATGATAAAGTTTGGGAGCGGCTCATTGGTTGTTGATGTTGTTGCTTTTTGTTTGGTTTTGCTTTTAAATAAAAATTGGCACTGTAATGCCAATGTGGGAAGCAGTTTTCTTTTCACTTTACTTTTATTTCTTTCATTACTGTCTTAGAGCAGATGGCATTAACAGTGTCTAATTCCAGATGACTTTCTGAATGCATCTTACTTCAAAGACCAAAGAGAATGCATTTTGCTACTAACAACTCAGAAAGCACACAAATGAAGCTCTGCATTTGCACTTTTTGCAACCCTATAGCATTCACACTCATCTTGTGTGAATTTTTTTAAGTGCACTATTAACTTTGTTCCTGCTCTGCTTCTGAAGAGAAATTCTGAACACAAAACTTCAGCCCTCCGGACAAAGTAGGTCTTCAAGGAACCAGGAATTTAGACATCTACAGCTCACTCAATTCATTCAGCAGTATTTGGTGATTTAACACTATGGCTCCATAATTACTCCTCAAAGGCTTAAAATTTTAGATGGTTAATAAATTTTCTTTCATCTGCATTACTCTGGTAGTGTTTTAAAAGGTTCCATAAATCCACTAATTGTGGAAAGAGGTTCTTGCTGGTTAGTCTCAGGGGATTACAAGAAGGTGGAGATTTAAAATTAACTCTTCAAAAGGACTCAGGTAAGAGACAAAACTCTTGATATCTTGTGTCACTCACCAAACAGCACTGAAACACCATTACTTTCTAATTATTTCTCCAACATCAGGACTTTATTAAGTATTTCTGGTTAAGAAAGAACCCTAAGGAGGTTTCTTTGGTTCAGCTCAAGACGTTTTCTAATAACCCACAGCTGGGATCTGTTCTGAAGGAGCTTTTCAGCTGGCTTCTATTGTTTCTTTAAGGGTAAGCGGCCTGGTCCATCAGCTTAGGTGCAGAGGTCTGTTCTTCATTTCTTCCCTTTTCTTGACTGTATATATTTTCTGTTAGTTGCATGAAGGAAAATCTTTCCATTGAAAGAAGGATGGGTGGCATGTGTATTGTTTAAGAATGATACAGGCATAATATGAAAAAGAGCTTTGTGAAATCAAATAGCTAATAGTTACTTGTGAGGTAGGATAATTGCTTGAGAGTTGTTATATACAGAGAGAAGGAATAAAAAGAATGGAATGAAGGGTACTAGTGTGATTCTTAAATCACACTCAGGATTTAGATGACGCATATAATCTAAAAAGAAGTCACAAGGAGCATACTGAAGGTGTGAAGAATTAGGTTAAAGATACTAACGTTTCCAGCTTAATGGGGATGTTTAAAAAATTGTACTTGGTAACTGTATCATAAAAATGTTACAGGAGGCAAACAGTAATCTTCTGATATATTTTTTTTCCATGAGAATAAGAGCATGAACAATACGGTTTATCCTAGAAAAACAATACTAACAACTGAAGGATAAACACTACAGTGGAAAAGAAGCAGCGCTTAGTTCATATTCCTGTACAAAACCATATATATGAGCACACTCAAAACCACATGCTGTATACAGAGCTATAGAAGAAAAAAGGCTCGAATTCTAAAGCACCCTCCTACTCCATAGTATGTTTAACCTGATAGTTAATTTCTTTGGTTTGTTTCTAAACTGGAGTGAAAAGTCTGTGCTGTGGAGAGGGTACAACTTCTTGATCTTCAGCTGACTCTGTTACTACAGAACATTACCATGCTGTTGCAAGGAAATGACATAGTCACATCAACATTCTCATGTGTGGTCTATTCATTATCAGCCCAAAAATATTCCAAATGGACTTAATAAATTGATTGTATGACATAAAAAGCTAAAAAGCTGTCCCTTATTTTGTGGTTGTTTTTTTTTTTTTAATTATTAGACAACTTTGAATGACTTAAAATCCAGCTTCTATTGCAACTGATGTAATTTCAATTAGATCAAGATTTCACATTTATTCTAGTTCTTGTACTTCACTTGCCCAACAGGTTATAAAGGCTGTCAGGAAGCATTCTCCAGATATGCTTCAAAAAACAACATCAAAAGCTCTCCACAGCAAGTTTCCATATTGCCAAAGGATAAACTCAGGCCAAAAACATTTTTTTCCACATTTTCCTTAATCAGCATGAATAAACTTGCTTCTAAAAGTAGATGAATGATTTCTTTTGCCCCAAATTACCAATTTGAGTTGAACAAAGAATTTCTTAAATTTATTTTGATTGTCTCCAACAAAGAAAAACAGAACTCCAAAACCATCCAATGTTGAAACATGTTGTTGCAAAACTTGCAAAGTATTTCCACAACCAAAGCATTTTTTCTTGTAAGAATTGAATTTCTATGTAAAAATAGATCGAACTTTTAAAGAAATAAAAATATGAAGCAAAGAATTTAGCTTACATATGAGCAAATTGAATTTTCCTTTTTTTTTTTTTTTTTTTAATTTTAACTCCAGCTTGTCTTAAAACTAATATTCATCCAGATTCACTCAACCAAACACATATTCTGTTATTCATAGGGTTCTGACTGCAACCATTTGCAATTTTTTCTCATGTTGTTTGCAAGCAAGGGATGGAAGCCAATCCACAGAGGAACAGAATAAGATAGGAAGAGTGGTTATTAAAAGGGAAATGCAGGTTGGTGCGATGAAGGAAGTAGGCTAGGGAATTCTCAGCTGATATGCAAATGTTACTGGAAAGCCTGAAGAAAAACTGTCTTGTTTGGTGAGCAGACCTTTACCTAGTTTACAGGTGCAGTGTCTTCATGATGAGCTTCCTATAGACAGTTTGCAATGCACCACTCCTCTATCAGCCATCTGTGTCATTCAACTCCAACACTGGAGCAGACAGAGAAAGATTCTTTTGGCTATAGTACAAGCTAGACTAGTCACCAATACAGATGTAATTCCAAGATGCTGTAATGCATGTAATGTGGAGATAAAAACAGCTACATATAAGCAAAAATGTCCCATTCCTCCAATTTTGAGTGGCAAGCAGGTTGGCTGTTGCAGGACTTTTCCAAAGAGCCTGGTATCTCCAGCTACTGTGCAAGCAGTGTAAGGAGAGATACCAACAACAGGTGAGTAGCAGCATCTTTCCTTTACCTCTTCCCCTAGTCCTGTTAGTTTTCCACAAGAATTGTGAAAGAACGAGATACAGCAAATGCCTCACCTGTCATGGTTGCTACTGCCCTCAAATAGAACAGGATTCACCACCTCCTGATGGTCTGCTGCCCATTTGAGTTCCTCTAACTGCAATCCTTGTCACCCTGCTCTTCCCCGGGGAGCAAATCTATCCAACACAATAGAGCTGTTTAAAAAGCAAAGAGTGAGCAGGGCTAGGACCTAGCTGCTTTTATATAGCTTTGACTAAGGTGGTGTCAGAATTTACATTTTCCTTAAATTATGTCATGAGGAAGTGGCCTTTCATAGCTTACTCAGCTGGGGGAAAAGGAGAAAAAATAGCATGACATTTTCTAATTAGATTTTTTTCCCACTTTTCCAAAAGACAGTGTCCATCTGTTTTAGAATCTGCTCAGTGCAGTCCAAAAAGCAACCAACCAATAAGTAAGTAAAGTGTCTTTGCTGCCTTCAAAATGTCAACATCTAAGGATTTCCTGAGGGAAAAAAGTTGCACATGTTGTCATTATTACTGTAATAAAGTGTTTCTGACCCCTGCATCTTTAAATACGGTATAAAATCTCCATGTGTTTCAGCAAGTCAGGAAGAGATTCTTGACTCAATTTCAAACAGAAGTGATTTCAAAAGGAAAAAAAAAAGAAGTGCAAAAACTTGCTCTGCTCTGGACTTCCACACTAAAGGCACTGACTCTTCATGGTGCTTTTATTTGGAACAATTACAGCAATGGCGAAGGAGCAGATTATGTCCTTGAAGTGAAATATCACTTATAACACGGAACATTTGATAGACAGCACATTTGAAGCAATAAATCAATCGGCACAAGTTTTGTTTCCAGATATGTTTAACAGAAGAACATGGAAGAGCATTATTTGCAAAAGACTGGCACCAGCCACTTTTATCTCTCTCTCTCTCAGTGCCCACTGGCCATACCCATTCTAGCAAGTTCTAGTTCCATGGGTGTGCAAAGCAAATGTCTGTTCTGCCTAACAGAAAACATTAAATTTTCCTGTCACTTCTACAGATACTACTTTGAATGACACTTTCTAGATTACTTTTATCTCAATATTCATAAAATACTTCAAGTTGAAAGAGACCTTTGGAGGTTGCTCAGCAGCTCTGCCTCATTAATCAACTACGCACATACTATGTTCATAAAAGAATCATACCTCAGTGGTCAGAACTTGATGGCACATCACTTATATGTCTACCTGGCATATGAACTTCTGCTGAGCAATACATTTATATTCTCACTTATTTTTTAAGCACATTTTAGAATGATCTGCCACTGAATTTATCTGTAAGTTTTAGTTCATTGAATAGGCATCGTCTCTGGATATGACAAAAAATAATGCTGCAACATATTATTTCAGACAACGGAAGTAGACAGGAATACAATGAAAAGCAAAATCACTCTATTTTGAGATGCCTTTTTCCCAGTTTTGCTGATCCTAGCAAATTTTCTATACCTATGATTTACACTGCTTGCTTAACTATGAATGGAGTTTTAGAAAGTTGCTCTAAAGAAAGAAGCATGTCTAAGGCAGGGTGGCATATGCTAGATGCAACAGAATTTCTTCTTGTATCCTATATTCCATAGCCTCTTTCCTATGTGTGCTGACCCTCAAACTCACACGTTATGCATTCCAAAAATGATCTTCTAGCATGCGTTTCCACTGTTCCACGTTGTCTGTCATTCCTGCATATGTATTAATATTACTAAGCAATGAAGTCTGATTTATCCCACGTATTTCTGTTCCTTTTTTTCTCTTTCATCCAGCAGTTATACTTCTTGCTAAATCTAATCTTCCATGGAAATTGATGCATTATTTAAAAAAAGGTTTGTAAATAGCAAGAGATGAAGTGGTGACTGATAAGTGAATCCTGTTAACACTGCTAGCAAGTATCAGGATGGACAGTAAAGCACAGACAGAAACATCAAGATATCTTAAGAGAGATGAAATACAGCGTAGAGGATTTAAATAATAGTTATGGTAATTTCCTATCAAAACAAATACATCTCAGTGGATGGCCTTACAGAAAGAACAGCATTTATATGGCAAAATCAGTGGAATTTAAATTATTACTTGTAAATAGCAGTAATTAAAGAGAACAAGGCTACAACAGTCTTCTGTAGAAATGGATGGATATCTGATCGTATGAGATAGTGATGAAAAAACCTCTATTCAGTACATAATTCTCATTAGATTTTCTTCGTCTGAAAACAGTGCTATAGCTTTAACACTGGAGTGACTAAAATGGAACTAATTAAAATGTCATCTGGAATTAAGTCAATCCTTTTGTTGTTATTCATCTTATCACTGGAATTTGTACACGAGGAGGGAAAATATCAGTTTGTCTGATAAAATTAGCATTCCTAGCAATTTCAACATGAAATGATTATTGTTTTCAGTACATTTCAGTACTCATTGAATCAATGAGATTCTACTGGCTTTTGAATGTGAACAAAAGCTTATCTATGCATAGGTTTTGGTGACAAAATTCAAGCAACACAGCTAAAAATTTGGGTGCATATTTTTTTAATAATATTTTGGAGTGCTTATTTACTGTTGTTATAGTAAGTATGTTTCTCTCTTTTTTTTAATGGTAAATTCTGTGGAAGCTGTGCTCCTAGATTGGTTGCTTTGATTCACTTTGCTGAATAATGAATCTTGGAGAATAGTCCAGGGAAAATGGAAGTGTGTTTTACAGATTACAGAAGTGTTAGTATCAAACTGCGAAGGTGGATAACAGCTGAAGCTGTGGGTGCAAAACAAGTTTCTTATGCTCACAGTGAAAGGGATAAATCCATAAATCAGAGATACATATCATGTAGTGATTCTTACAAAAGATCTCACTTCTGAAGGTTGGTGAACATGGGGATACCTCTTTTCTTTCTAAAACACTTTTATGACAACAGAAATATGACAAACTCCCTTTGCTCAGGTGATTGAAGTGGCTAAAAGCTTCCCGTGCAAGAAAAGCTCCAAGGCTGCTTCTAAATTAAACTATGAATCTCCGATGTGTTTAGCTAATATTTTAACAGGAAGGGAGGAGAAAAGTGGGGAGTTTGAATTTTACTTTCCCATTAATAATAAAAATAAATCAAAGAAACTACAATAGCGTGCTAGGTTTGTATATCCTGTAGCACTGCACAATGTTTAATAGCATCTGGGAACTGCCTCTTCTAGATCCCAAGTATGCAATCCTAAATATTCTGTAGATGATATATACATGAAAATTATGTCAGTGTATTTAAACCCAAGCATAGATGAAGTATAATGAACAATCTGTTAACTGTTAATACAATTTATCCTTTCTTAATTTACAAACATGACATATTGCATGCATTTAGTGTTAATTTGTTTTAGACACTCATTTGTTTTGACCTATGTCCATAATATATTATGTACCTTGAGATATTTATCTTGTCACTTTGAAACAAGATTACAATTAATATGACACACATGAGTTTAAATTAATGCTCCAACTAGAGATGTGTGAGTAATGAATTAGCCACAGCCTTGAACTGTTGGCAGACAATTTAAATTGCCTGCCTCTTTCTGATGCATGATATGGAATCACTAAATGTGTACATGGTCTTAAGTCAACATGTTATTTAGATCAGTGCCTGAGCAATCCTATTAAAACACTTCTTCTAGAGGGAAATAACAGCAACAAAAAGTTAGTTTGGGACTGCACAGTCAGATGTCTGACTGTAAACATTTCTTCCACAGATTTATTTTGTCACACCACATTTGGTTTGCTATTGTAAGGTCAAGGCTAAAAAGTTAAGTGTCTGTCTATAGGAAGGAGGACTGTAATTGTGATATCATTCAAAATACTGAATTGTGGATAATACTTTATATTTGTACTTGTCACTTGTCTGGTTTTTGACAAGAGGAGGCAGTTTTGATGGGCTTCCTGTGGTCCTCGTGTTTTTTATCCTGTTATCCAATTTTCTGCTGCACTGCTTTCCTTCTGTCACACTGAGTGCTAGCCAGCTTTGCCTCCTTTGCTGGAAGGGCATACAAAGCTTTTCGCTATAGTGGACAAAAATAAAGGGAGAGGCAATAATAGGGCTGAATTTTGATAAGTACCTTATGTCCCCTGTCCACAATAAGTCATACACGATCTATGTATCACCTGAAAGTCTTTCAGATATCGTCAAAAAAGTAACATTTATGGAATTTGCATATACAAATATACATTTTCTGAAATCATATAATTCTGAAGAGTGGGAAAACAGTAAAAACTTCAAGGGCCATTTGTAGATGATGGAAATATCTAAATGGATTGACTCTGTATTCCTTGGAAAAAAACAGAAACAAAAATACGCAACTACAAACAACAACGTAAGTCTTAAAATATAACCAAGTGAATGCTACCTACTAAATCTTTACCCTTTATTCAGTTTATAATGTCCATTACTCTTTTGGATATGAATTTATACTGAGTTTCTACATTTTTTTTAATTTGGAGTTTGGCACAGACAAGACTGAACTTATTGAAGGTTTATACCCTTTATTCACAATTATATGTTGATTTAATCTGTTTTAGATACATCTTATGTAAAACTGGCTTGGCGTCTCCTAACAGTTGCATTTGCTCCTATTCACAGCAAACAGATTCCCTTAACATTGTATTGGTACAGGCTCAGCAGCTGATGTCATTCAATGCTTTCACCTGTCCCTCAGAAAGATCATGCACGTGCATGATTGTATCTGGCTGAACCTCCTGAATGTTCTTAGTTATGGCCCTGACATTACATCACCCCATGAATTTTGGTTCTCTTGCAGTGTTTTAATATTCCTATACATTTCAGAACAAGAGTGTAACGAAAAATGAGCAAGACAACAAGGCTGTGTCTGACCTGGCAAAGCTAGGGTTGCTTTGGGTTTTGCCATTATTTGTTAATATCTATTGCTCAGTTTTGCAATCAGCAGTTATTCAGTAGCTCTAGGTGACTACAGCTGAATATAAAATCCATCTAAGGAAAGCCACGAAAGACTAAACAAAGATAAGAATCACTATGCACTGGAATGACAAAAGTTTCCACATTTCCTTCACCTTGAAAGAAATAATGATCACCATTATTGTTGGACAAGCTGTGGAAGCCTGAAATATATGCTGACATTTGCAAAGCTCACACATTTAAATTTTGATTTACATGGTCATACTTGCTTCATTCTGCCTGCTGTGGGTGATACTTGCTGAGAAATAAGACATTAAATGGAAAAATCTCATTCCATAAGCAAGTAGATATAGCTGTGTTACTAAAAGAAAGAACATCTAATGTGCCCCTATCATCATTGATATGTGTTGAAAGAGTACTGTTCTCATATACTCTTAATCATTAAAACATATTTTCAGCACAGGAAATTTCTGGCTAATGTAGAACACTTTTACGTAATATTTTATCTGTTATTCCTCTTGCTAGATTCAGTATGAATGCACCATGTGAAGGAACAAATAATTGCCCTGAACATTTGGGAAATTTTTACAGTGCTATTTTTTGAAAATGAGGCAGTGACTAGAAGAAGCAGCTGAATCCTTGTTAGTCAGTACTTTTAAAACTAATGTGAATGATGTAAGAAGTTAGGGGATTAGAGATGAAAACCCTGCTTTAGTCAAGAGTTGAGCTGTGAGTTAGTAAATCTCTTTTTATAACTTAGTTTTAAAAATATTTTTTTGTGTGCCATATGGGTGTAGGATGGAACTGGAGCAGATTCTTGTTCATTAATCAGTAATTCATATTTTGTACAGAGCAGAATTAGTGTTCAAAGTAATGAATTCTCCAAGCTAACATTCTCAGTCAGGAACACAAGCACTTACGAGGATAATGATAGCTGCCCTTACAGGGCTTCTTCACAGCCGCCTCCTTACTTCCCTTGCATTCCCATTCAGTGAGCAGGAATGAGTGGCTGCAGAAGTCAGCATTCACACTGAACTACTGAGGCAAATGTGGTACAAGCTGATGTTAGTTATTCACACCCTCAGCAAATCTGGGATGAGACCACAGGAGTTATGCTGTATCACAAGAAACTTGACCACATAAAAGAAACTTATGGGGTATCACCAAGCTTTGAAGAGGCAAGAAGAAAATCAGATCAATCTAAATGCTTGAAGTTTTGGTAGGTCAGAAATGAAGGAACATTTGTGTAAAGAAAAAAAAGAAAGAAAAAGTTTTTTCTAATTCTGTAACTCTGTAACTTTCATGAAAATGGACTGCCCAACATATTAGCAAGATATTTATACATATTTTTATATTGTTCATTTTTATACCATCAGTGATATTAAGAAACTTTGCTTTTTATTAGACTGCTTACTACCATGCCTACCTTGGACTACCTAGTCCTACCTAGGACTACAGTCAGCAGAGCATGCATGATGGAGTCTTTTGCAAGGTATAACTGATGATCAAAAAATTCATTCGGGTGATAAAGGGGAAAGTGTCTGAATTCTTAATTACTTCTGTGACTTTCTCCTGGGGTGGTTTAATCTTTACATACAATATGGGCCTATCTTGTTGACCTGTTTGTAATGGTACATATCTCTTCTACTTTCTGTTCTTTTTGATATATTTTGTGTAATTCTTTCCATGAGAAATGAGAATTAGCAACTTTTAACTTTTGAATTTATTTCTTTTATTTTACTCCAGGCATAAATTAATGTGCATGCCTGTGATAATTTGTTCTTTCGGTTCAAGTAGAGTGTCACAAAACTTAAAAAATGGAAGAGCTGAAAAAGCTTAACCTAGGCTGCTCTTGCCATTACTGTGCTGTAGAATATGTAAGCATGCAAAAAAGATCTTACAAGTTTTAAGATTCAATTAAGTACAGGCTGGATGTCTCACATTTACTTGTTTTTACATCAAAGCACAGGCAACACGAAGACCTATTCCACTCAAAACTCACCTGCGTTAAGATCCTGCTCTCTGTTTTAATGCTCCTTATTCCAATATAGCTTTTATAGACTCTGGTGGTTTACTGCTGGTAAGTCAAAAGTGACTGTGGTAGTCATTTGAACTTCTGGATGTTCATTCATACTGAAACTCCAGATGTCTTGTGGTTTTTGTGACACAGCAAAATGGTACAGTGCTTTCACAGCTCACCTGGGATGTGAGCAAAATATTATGTATCTGGATTTGAACAACACAGTTTAGAAATAACAGGGTCTTGTTTTTTTTTTTGACCCAGTGACTTAGGTCTGGAAATGTCAGTAGCTTTCTAACTGTACACTCTGGATTCAACCACAGTAATAAGGTTTCGAGTTTCCTTAGGAGTAAACAATTGCAAGAGAAAATTGCTCTTCTAAACAACAATTAGAGCATTAGCTGAACAAAGAGCTTCATCTGGCAATTAGTATTCCTGTGGTGAACAGGCAGAGAATTAGTGAAAGATGCAAGAGGCTCAGGCTGCAAGAGCTGGAGCAAAAGACTCTACATGCAAGCTTTCTGATGCTCCAATGCCTTTTCTCCTCCCAGTTTGAGAATATCTTGCATTTATTTTTCACAATAGGTTAATGCTCTCATGTTGAAAGAATACATTATGGCTCAAACATTCATCTGTGCTTCAAAAGATAGGCAACAGCTACTGAAAACAGCAGGGCTCTCTGCTGTGTTTTCAGTCCTGAGGCTGATCAATAAACTCCGGTGACACAAGGGAGGAAGGGGTAACACATTCGCACACTGTTCAGCCCCAGGAATGCAGAAAGGATGAATAGAAAGCTAAATGTTTCTTTAAGGAATGAGACCCAAGCACAGATGGCACTCTGTATTCATGGAAAGCTCCCACATGGTGCAAAGAATTAGAGCCTGCAGGGCCTCATAAAAATAATGGAATCACCTATATTTAAAATCTTCAGCCTGATTCACTCTCGGCTACATGGCTGTAAGATAGTAGGTGTAAAGGTATTAAAGTCATCAGATTAACTCAGTGGAACGCCATCCTTAGAGCTGAAGCTCATGCCCACTGTGCAAAGTGGTTATCCAAAGGGCTTGTCGTGACTGCATCATGAATAAACCAGCCAATAAACCTAAAACTTTATCTTTAACCACTCTGAATCAGATCTTGGATATTATTTGGGGCCTTTGTACTTCCTGTCGAGATGGAAACGACCCAGAAATCTAGCTTAGCAGAGCAGCTGGGGATTTCACAACAATGGGAATTAGCTGTTGTATCAGCCACTTTGACAGTGCTGTTTCTGTATTTCTTTTCTTCAGCTTGAGTAATGGGAAGTCATGAGGAAAAAAGAAAGCCTAGCCTTTCCATCGAGTAATTATCAGAGGCCTAAAGCTCCTTTAAGAGAAAAATAAACTAATGTCATGCTCTGCTTTCTAATTTGCAAGTTCAGAAGAATAAATTTCCAGATATTCCAGAATTTCAGATGTCCTGGAACAGATTAAAAACTTACAGCCGAAGGAACATGGTTAATTCCAAGAATCTGTACCTTAAGTGATAACAAGCAGACTTCTTTTGGTGTATATATGTAATGGATACAAGTAATCTATGCCACATAGAGACAAATATTTGTATTACTTTCAGCCAATTAAGTCTTCTTACAGTTTCTTGATCATTAAATTCACTTAAGCTAATTAGTTTAGGACTATGGAAGGTGCAAGAAGATGACACAACTATCTCTTGATTTTGATTAAATGAAAAGACTAGCAGTTTAGTCATGTCTATGTGATGTCCACTAGTAGATCATATAGCAAATAATGTCATTTCTTCAGATTTTAGGTCTCGTGGGTGTGTTAGTTCCGAATTCTCCCTTGGTAATGGGAAAAACTAGTTAAATGTCAGTACTGCATTTGCTGCTTGCTTGAAAATCAGCCTCTATTTGTCCCTGCCTGAGGACTCTTTCTTGCCTGAGTTTTTATGAAGGAAAGGGCAGATGAAAGGGGGCCTTATCATCCCACATCATGTATGTCCCAATCTCAATCTCCTCAACCACGAGTGAATTTTTTTGTTGTGGTTTTCTCCTAAAGTCTGGGATGTGTGCTGAGTTGTGCTCCAGCAGGAATCCAGGGAAGACTTTCAGAAGTCATGGCTTGCCATAAATTCACTGAAACTGGACCCTGGTTTCCTGGTAGCACTGACAGTGGGTTAAAGACTGTGAGAAATGTTTTGTTCTGAAATACACAGCTGGTTTTGGAGGGAAATAAGTATTATCACCTGAGATTCAGGGTCCACCTAAATTTTGCTTAGCATGTTTTGAATGTTTGAATTTGGGAAAAAACTGGAAGCTGAGGAAGAAGAGAGAATTTTTATGTGAATAGCAATAGAATTGTTGCTACTTAATGAATAGTAGTGTGTGTTTTAATTACCATATCAAATGGAGGCACTTTTGTCTCTGTACAGATTTAGAGCACCATCCTGCAAACCCGTATCCTGTCTGGCCACATATTGGCCTTTATAAAACCACTCTTTCAGAAGCAGGAGTCCTCTCACAGACTAGCGAAACAGCCTGCAGTGTCCCGGTGTGCCACTACTAGATGCAGCTGCTAGGAAGGACACTTAAGTATAATACATTGCTTGTCAGATTTTCTACAAGTGCTACAGTTTCCTAGGCGGATGCTAGGTTGTTCATTTGATGGAAATGCATGCAAGAGCAACATTAAATGTAAGAGGTCTGACTAGTTTTAGGCATACAGCTTAAATGCTTGGTCTTAGATACTTGAGTGTGGCTAGATTAAGCACTGCTGAACTTGGAGATCACAGAAGTGACTATCTTACAAATATACATGCTTATTAGGCATTATAAAACCAGTACATAAACTAAGTTGGAGTAATTAAATAAGAGGAAGGCAAAGGGGTGAAAGAAAACACCATCTGCTAATTCTTGATCAGTCTTACAAGCAAACTGGAATATAATGAAGGCCATTACATTCTGATCATGAATGGATCCTTCTGCTCGCCTTGTGTTATTTTTCTTCAAAAATAGTGCATATGTTTTGTAACAGTTTAGTAAACACAAGAAAAAAGGAAGAAAAAGAAAGCTAAAAACTCTGCTGAGCTGTATGAGAAACAGCAATTTGGGTGCTTGGCAAATTTTACTTATTAATTTTTCAGGCATCTTTACAAAACCAATACTTTGATTGTAAGTGAAGGGTTTCTTTATGCACTGTCAGCCGTTTCTCATCATTGTAAGATCATGGCATTTGGCAGAGGGACTGCAATTTGTTCAGATCAGTACTCATTCATGACCTTCCATTCCCAGTTATTTATAGCCATTAACTCATGTGCTGATTTGTGTTAGCTTAATGTCTTAAATGTAGACTATTCATGGAATCTCTTTAGGGTTGATATAGCAATTGTTTTTAAGTGTGTGCACTTTCCAACATGAATGATGACTTTCTATGCTATTAATATAGAAGAATGATATAAAATGGCATACCCACCTGTTGTGTCAACTACCAGCAGCTGATAACATATGTTAACACAAGGCCAATGTTAAATAATACTTAGAAAGCAAAATAAATCAATTAATACTTTGCTAGATGCATGTAATTGAATTATTACAAGAAATAAAACTTAGTGCAGCACTGTCATGGACATTCAAATCCTGCTCCTGAAACACTTTAGCAGACGAATGACTTTGCATGAGAAAGAATGCCCAGTAAGTGAGATAAAGTGAGATCTTTTGTTTAAGCTGTTTTTTTGGGAAGAGATTATACTGAGATATGCCTACGGTCCTTTAAGGAGACTTCTAAGGTGATGAAACACTCAGCCACACTTGTGGTCCACTGATGTTAGTTCTACTTAGTTAAATAACTGACGGAAAGACTTGAGAATCTTTTCAGAAGTTGTGAGGTTGGTCACAAAACAATATTTAAATTTCATTTCCTAGCCAAGGATTTCTTTTTTTTTTTTTTTTTTTTTTTTTTTTAAATCTGGAGGACACTTTTAATTGGAAAGTAATAGTAAATATCATTTGAATGGAATTTTGAAAACAAGTTCATTAAGTCATTTAGAATAAAAACACCACATGCCATTTTCATTTTTGAAAGTTGATTTTGCTTTCTACTTAAGCTCGTTCTGTGCAGAAAAAGTCATGCTTGAGATGTGCTATTATTGCATACATTGGAGTCTGCATGTTTGCATCTTTGCCAGCCCTTAGGATGCTTTTAAAGTTATGCTTCCGGAGATTACAAAGTCATTTCAGTGCATCTCAAATTGCTTTTAAGGCTGTTAGGTCTGGAGGATAAAAGCACGATGCTCAGCTGATGGTATTTCAGTCCAGCAAACCAGGACAGCTCACTCTCACATATGAATCAGAAGCATGATTTCTTTTCTGTGTACTTACATAAGATTGGAGGACTCTGAAACAGAGAAAAGAAAAAGTCTATCCAGAAAGCTTGAAGATTTTCTCTAGTGGCAGCTACTTGTTACTGAAAGAGAATTGCCCCATTTGCACTCATGGTAACCCAGCTATTACCAGATACTTTTTTTTCAACAGATAAGGCTCTATAAGGACCTTTCCCCAAGGTCCATATTTATTTGCCTGCAATTTTCACAAAAAGAAATGGAAAGTGCTACGGAGCTCTTTAAATGTGAGTTTTGGGAAGCTGCTTTCTAATCTCCAAAATACAGCAGAACAATGTCAGAACTACGTCATGATAAATGTGCAGAGGATGCTTCTCTCATTTTATCATTAAGGCTTCTTTTTCCCTTACATTTAATTTCTATCACATAGTCATCAGGGACGAGTAGGTGTTGTGGAAGAACTATCTGGGAGCAAATTCTACACCTAAACTCTTTACATCTTATAGCTTAATACAGAAGATGTATCCTTGCTGTGACTGTACTATCTCACTGGAGTTATTTTGGCTTAGCTGAATACTGCAGTGAATTCCCTGTTGCAAAATTACCCCCTGCATGCCTATTTGACATCCAGAAACTTGAAGGGACTGGCTGCTGCCTAACGTCATAGTCAATTACTTTTTAGAAGACAGACTTTCCAGTTGGCACCCAGCTAACTGACCGTAGCTGCCCTATCCTTGGGGGCAGTCTCCCTAGGTCAGTTCTGAAGTACACAGAGGAAGCATATGCACCATATCAATGAGAAATAGATGACATCCCCACATAAGGAAAGATCTGATCTATCCTATTTTGTTTATGCTGACTTACATAAAGGCAGTGATAGAAGCTTTGTTGTCACCCGTTTCATCACAGAATTCTTGTCATATACCCATTCCTGCTAAAAATTGTAAAAAGGAGGGAAGTATATTTTAGCATCATGAAACACACCTTTATTTGCGTATCATTTCAAAGCATGGTCCCTGTCACACTATTACTAGAATAAAAGGACTGAGTCATAACACAGTCAGACAAGCTACAATGGAGGTGGTGCATAGTTGCCTTGCCCTTAATATTTGAAAGTCCAACAACACTATAGAAACTGAAAAGGAGTGAATTGGTTGGGTGTGGTTTAACTGAACAGGAAGAAGGGCAGGAATATGATGTCATCCTGTAAATGCGAGCCTCCAAATAAAATAAATAAATGAACAAATGCTCTTTCAGAGGAATGTAGGTAACAGCACTCCTGTTTTTAACAGAAACACGCAAGGGACTTCACGGTCATGTATCCTCTCCTTAACTGTATTGGCCTAAATAACTGTTATGTGCTGAGGGATATTTTTGCATTTATTCATGTTTTGCTTCTTTTCGAATCCCTTGCCTCCCCTAATTCATATTTGTTTGTTCTTCTTTGCGTAAGTATCAAGTTTACTTTAAATCATTATGAGTCTTTTTCAAGTAGCAATAGCTACACATGGAAAAATGTAGGAAAACATAGTGCTGCTTTTCTTTTCTAACTTTTGGAAGAACGGTGCGGACCATCAGGCTACATAATAGTGAAAAACACAAATATTAATTAACATTTCTCTGGTATGTAATTGGGGTAGTAGTTTGCAGAGGGCACTGAGATACATTTTCTAGCAATCAGTCCCTCACCTCCTTTGTATTCTAATAAAGATTCTACATTTAACAATACTTAAGTAGACCAGATTTAGAGCCTGTCAGTACCATGTTAAGTTGATTTATACATGTTTTCATGTTAATAACTTTCATAAATGCTTTATATTAAGTAAATTGAAATATGGAATTTAAAGACAAGTGGTTTTGTCCTTCCAGGTGCTGGCAGATAGAAAATGAAAAGCAGCTTGAAGGAAAATTCATAAGAACCCACAACAATCAGTAGGTGATTTGGATCTATGACCAACTCACGTTGGATTTTATTTTGAAACTGAAATAAAGAGCTCTTAATGTTACTGGATGCTCTTATTCCTTTCAATATCTGCAGAGAGCTGCTTATTAAGAAGGTAAAATCATAAGAAATGCACAACCAGTCCATCTACCAAGTTTTCCCCTCCAAAAAAGACAAAGGGAGATAGGAATTTAGGATTTAACTGATGACTTATTTAAAGAAAGTACTCAAACATGGCCTGCTTAAGTTATGTAGTCTATCGATGTTCCCCAGCAGACACAACAAAGTGCCACTATATCAGGAATATTAGGAAGTGCACCTCTTCCCACTCTTCTACTACTCAGCTGTTGACTTGCTCTCCATTAATTGCTCTCAACCTTTTTGTCCCTGCTAACAGTTTCTGCCTTCCCACCTCCTTGTGGCAAAAAGTCCCAGAAATTCACTACACAAAAAAAACTTTGTTTTCCTGTTTATGGATAACTTTAAGTTTCATAGAACAATCCTATTCACATTATTCACTACTGAATCATTAAACAGTTAATAATATGTAATGGATGGATCTTATTTCCTCAGATTTTAAAATATTTTAGATACTCTGACCATAGACTGCTCTTACTGAGGAGGAATCAAGATGGTTCTGAGGTTTCACACTAGAGGTATGTATTAAAAAATGTTCACGTGCTATACCTGGCTGACAACGAGAATATACAACATATTCAAGATATTCACACATAGGAAAAAATACAAGTAGTTGCAAGCTGTTGGAATACTCCTGTGCCATGCAAATAGTTGGCATCTTTTGCTTTAACTATTTGCACCTTTTCACTTTATCAGTTAAGTTTAAATAAACCTAGAAAATGAATCCCTGTGTCTGCTCTGAAAAAGACAGAGACAAAATATTAATAATAATAATGAAAATATTAGTGCAAGTGTTTTTAACAGAGAACTGTAAACAGAGAAGTAATAAGGAAACAAACTGTGCAGAAAGTAGTTGTGGAAGTGACAAGGTGTACTGATGAGGGTGAAAATTATACAGACTTAAGTTTTCATGACCTGTCTTTGATCTGTTTCAGTCAGAAATATCATGTGCTGTGATCTTCACAGCTTCCCAGGGGAGTGTTTCATACACCACATTTTTCTCATTGTCCTTGGCATAACAGTCTTCTCATGAGTAAAAACACAAGAGTAATCAGAGGTCATCTATAAAGATGTAATCCCAGAGGAACTGTATGGTTCCATACATTGCCTGTAAAAAATCCAAGCATCACTCTCACAAACAGAAGACCACAAACCATCCTATAGAAGCAGGAACCACGAGATTTTCATTTATCTGTTACAGACGAGATTTTTTTTTTATCTATGAGACTGTATGGACCATAGCTGTAATCATTGAGATGCATCTCAAAGTTATTGTAAACACAAGTAGTTTTTGATAAGCATGAGCACATATTGTTGAATTGGATGATGAATAAACTAATGGCAATGTACAATAAATAAAAAGAAAAAAAATGAGAGCTCTTACTAAAAAAAGTTACCCAGATCTTGCAGGCTGTTCGAGATGCTTGCAAAATTTCAGACCCAATTTCAGAATCACAGAATTGTAGGGGTTGGAAGGGACCTCCAGAGATCATCGAGTCCAACCCCCCTGCTTAAGCAGGTTCCCTACAACAGGTCGCACAGGTAGGCATCCAGGCAGGTCTTGAACATCTCCAGAGAAGGAGACTCCACCACCTCCCTGGGCAGCCTGTAGGGCAGCCTCCCTGGGTTCTGATCTTACAGCACTACATTGTCCATGCCAAAATTCTGAGCTCTACCATTTAAAATATTTAATATTCCGTATACAGAAATATACAGAAAGATAAAATCCAAATTACTTCTAAACATGCAAAAATAAGCCACATAAATTCCTTTCTATTCACCTTACTTCCAGCTAAATCACTTATTTTGGATGAGAGTATTCATACATAGAATTATGGAATGGTTTGGGTTGGAAGGGACCTTAAAGCCACTCAGTTCCAACACCCTGCCATGGTAGGGCTGCCACCAACCAGATCATGTCCCAGGGCCCAATCCAACACGAGCACCTACAGGGATGGGGCATCCACGGCTTCTGTGGGCAGTATGTGCCAGCTTTCACTGTCCTCTGACTGAAAAATTTCTTACTAACATCCAATCTACATCTCCCTTCTTTTAATTTAAATAATTCCCCCTTGTCTTATCACTATTGAACCATGTAAAAAGTCAGTCTCCCTCCTGATTTTAAGTTCCCTGTACCTATTGGAAGGTCACAACAAGATCTCCCCAGAGCCTTCTCTTCTCCTGGCTTGAACACTGGAAGTTTAGGTAACTAACTAGCTGACTTCAAAAGCCACCTTTAGTTGCTTCAGGTGAATTTTTCTGTGAGAAAACAAGCTTTGAATTACAAGTGATACATGCAAGGCTGCCCTTTGACTCACTTGGCTGATTGCCTGAGAGCCTGAGGGCAGATGAAAATGTGTTAAAATAAATGAGTTAAAAAGAATACTTAATTATTATTAGAAATAAGTAGGATTTACTCCTCTTGTATTACACATAACACATACAAGTTCACCATCTCTGTATTCATGTTTTTCAAAGTAATTCTAGTTCTGAGCTCTGCATCATTTATAATTTTATAATAATGTAATTTGGTTTTTAATATTCTTTTGGCTAGCTAGCTAGAAGTAATGTTTAAATATCAGATGAGCATATTTCCAGAAAATATGCATTGCCATTTAATTCTTTTTTGTATACCTCTAACACATCATTTTCTGGAAGCTTTGCTTCCAGAAAGATTACGGAGAAACGGAAGAATGCACTGAAAATAGCAATACTATTCAGTGTTGCATGAGAATGTGTTTGAGCAGAGTGACCTGCTGCGGTCTCTGAACTCCGGGGAATGGGAGATCTTAAAAGGATACATAACTAAAGCCTGATCTGTGTTTAATTAACAGTTCATGAAGTCTGGGAACTTTTTGAAATACATTATCATTTAATTAATACTTTGCATGGTAAAGTTATACATTTTAATGACAATGAACGATAAAAAAGCATTCATTTAAAAAAAAAAAAAAAAAGCTAGTTGAATAAAACTAACATCATTTTGTTGATAGATTCCCAATACTGGTAGAAATAGCCATACTGGGGGTCATATTCAGTATCTGGAAAATTTCAAGAAACGTTTAAGTACATTCAAGAACCTTCCATGTTAAACCAGAAAACATGATTTTAAAAATTCATTTTCATGTTAGTCATAATTTTAATACTCTACAGTGCATTTTGGAGTTCTTCTTTTTTAAATCTCCCACATAGTTACATAGAAAAAAAATCTGGTTATACAAAGTAAAAAAAATTAGTCTATATTCTCTGATATCAGACAGAATTACACCCCTCCTTTGCAGAGCTATATCTTTGGCAATGTTCCTGAGAAAGCTTTGTGATATCATTAAAAAAATAGCAAAATTTTAGAAGAATTTCAAATATTTTTTTTTGTTTCAGAGGTGGTGTTATTACAGCCAGCAAATCACTAACACAAGTGTGGAACATCTGTATGGGAAAAAGATGTAATCTCACTGTTGGTTTCAGAGATGGTGATATTCTAAGCTTTGCTGCCTTGTATTCAAAAAAGAAAAAAAAATTATCAGGTATATCTTATGTGAAAAAACTCAGTATTCACTATCACCATTTTTCTAAATAATGGAGATTAAAATGGCAAGACTCTTTATTAAAAAGTCACCATTGTAATAAAAATTATTTTAAAGTGTATAATCCTACAATCAGGGACAAATTTTAAAAGTTAAATATCTGGAAAGTTGGGTGCTGGGAAGGACTGCCAAGGGAGGTGGTGGAATCACCAACCCTGGAGGTGTTCAAGAAATGTTTGATGTTGAACAAAGGAACATGGTTTAGTGAGGAATATTGGTGATACATAGATGGTTGGACTGGATGATCTTACAGGTCTTTTCCAACCTTGGTGATCCTATGATATGACAGTTTTTTGCTCAAATTGAAGTGCCACTGAATGTGGCAATAATGCAGAAAAACTGACTAATTTTATTTTCCCAAATGCACTGAAAGACTATTCTCTACAAGAAACTGGGTGTGAACCAAGCTCCAAGTTTGCCACTCTCACCTAAGCCAAGAACTACAGGGTCTGAGATCTTCAAAACAGTTTCTCTTAGTTTTAGTGAGGTTTCAGTCAGATGCTTAGATCAGAACATTATGATAGCAGTCACCACCCACCTTCTCAAAACAAGAAATTAGTTACATAAAGTGAGTTTTGATGTGCAGTACTTTTCATTGGGTTTGTGCAGTTTATGGAGACTAAAGGGTTCAGCCTGCAAATGTAAACGTCTTTCCCAGGGTTTGGATGGTTAAGATTTATTTTTAATATAGTAACTTCAAGGGATACCAAGTAAAACATCCTTTTTCTGCTTATTTTTATTTCGTCTTTCACTTTCCCAAGTGTAAAATTATACTGTGGAAATTAGAGAGAGGCATTTTCCCTGCATTATCCACTTGACAGTACTTGGTCTTTTCTTTCTTTCAGCTGTTTCCTGTCCTTATATTGAAATGTTTCTTCTGTTGTTTTTTTGTTTGTTTGTTTGTTTTGGTTTTGTTTTGTTTTTTAATTGTTTTTCCACTGCAACAAAGGCAGCAAAGACACAAATCCCCTGAAGGATTTCAAATTGCTAGCAGCATTGTAAGAGCCTAAAAAAAACACTCTTGCAGACCCCAACCTGGCTTCTTACAAGAGCAATAGAACAGACTGACTTTGGAGGAAGTTCATTGAGTGTAATGACTGCTGCAAAGGAACTGACTCATTGGCAAAGGAATAGGCAGACGTTTTAAAGGACTGTTTTTTGTTTTGTTTAGTTTAGTTTTGTTTTTTTGTGGCTTTTTGGTTGTTCTGTCTTGCTTTGCTTTTTGCCCTAGGATGAAAATAAGAAATTCTAGGAAGACATAAAGAAATATATATCAACAAATAGGCTACTAAAAACCACATGTCTGACTAAGGATTTCAAAATGCCAAATCCTGTAAGAATTACAGAATCTTGCCATGTAATTTGCATCATTCTAGGAGCTGTGAGAAGAATGCAGTGTATTTATAAGTCAGGATATTTGTGTCTCTCAGAGGATCTGTGGGTGTAGGGTAACACAACAGTTCACTTAAAGGCACTGTGTGTGCTTCCCCTATTGCTCTCTGTGTTCTGCTCTCATTTAGTCTGGGAAGAGACAGAGTCCTGATGCTGGAAATGCTCCTGAGTGAGATGCCTCATTTACATTCCTTGCTGTGTCTCTTTATGCACTGTCTTAACATTAGGAAAAGCCTATGGGGCACTTTAAATCCCAACATGTAATGGCAACATGTCACCAAAATTTGATTTAATCTCTGTTTTGCCATAAGTTTTAGGTTCACACTGCTTGAAAAAATGTTGTAGTGTTAATGGCAGACACATTTTGGCTTGATTCCTTAAAAAATACTTGTGCATGAAATTTCAGTAAAGCTGTCTTAACAGTAGGCTTTAAGCAAGGGGAAAAAAATCACTTGCGTATAACACACAATACATCACTGGAATTGTAAGCACTGCCAAAGTGTAGTGGAGTGAAGCATGTTTTGGCCTGGGCAGTTACACAGAGAGTGACTGCTTCTGTTATGCAAGTCTGCAAGCAATCACTGAAGTATGTTGGTAGCTGTATTAACAGTTTAAGTTTATCCAGAGCAGAAATTCACAACGTACCCTTGAGAAGAATAAAGGAATGTTTACCATCAATACATAACCATGTTTGCATTCATATGAATGAGAGCTCCATTGTTTCCATTAGCAGAAGCAGGAACAGATTGGGTATTTTAAATTCCTTTGATCAAAGTTCATAAATAAGCCATGTTGAAATTATTCTGGGAGGTGAATCTAGTCAAAAGAAAATATGTAATAAAGAGAATTTTAAATGAAACCCCTGCTAAAAATAGATCCATAGGAGTCAAAAGTCATCTAAGCATCCTTTTCTCCCAGTGACCCTCACAGGGACTTCTCTCAATATCCATGTTGGACATAACTTACAGTATGGGAACCTGCCCAGGAGATATTTATTATTTCTGTGAAGACTAACAAAAAAAATTGTGAATGTTTCTGAAAGCTTCCATTTAAAAATCAATACAAAAATTACTTTATGAACTTCTTATTGATTACCAACTGAACCTCTTTCTGAATTCAAAGTGAAAGAATACAGGAATGTTCTTTGATTAAACTGCTTTTTTCTCTATTTTTTATATTAATACGATAAAATTATTGGTGACACACAGCTAATTCTTGTCTTAAAATACTGAAGGTAATTGTCATTGATCAGCCATGCTGCTGTAGAACAGAAGAAAATTTGAAAGGAAAAACATCAGAAAACAGTGAGAAATAAAACACAAAGTTAATAATTTTTTAAATAATTCTGTCTGCTTCCTTAGAAAATGCTTTTACTTTGGGTACCAGAGAAGGCTGGATTAGTTAGCCTTGTAGTGTGGTGTGGTTTTTTACAACTGCTGGAATAAATGTATGGAAATCGTAACTATAATTAGTAGTCTCATTTAAAGGGCTACAGAAACAGAAGAGTTTTCAAGTGTATGTTTTTGCACACTAAAGATTAAACTCATGACCTGTGCCTCTTTGTACCTTCATCTGCCCTGTTTTCAAGCCTTTATCTACACTGCGTGAGAAGAAAGCCAGTCAGGCACTCAGGAAAAAAGGAGATTTGATGAGTTTATTCTGTAATATTTAATCAGAAGATGGAAAATTGCATCTGTCCTTCTATTCACTTTATCTCTGCAAAATTCTATTCCATACCCAGAGGAGTGCTTGTGTTTTCTATTGAACCACATGGGAGTAATTATCCATCATACAAACTAATGTACAATACATAACTTGAATACACACAACCTGAATTCACCAGAAGCATTGCCAACAACATGATAAAATATCATGACACATCTTCACATACAGTTGCCATGTCCTATGTGTTTTTCTCTTATAATTTACCTTCTGGGGAAAGTAATATGTGATAAACTTCTTGCAGGTGGTAATAAATTAGTAAATGCAGAACTGATTCAGAGCAGCCATGTCCACCCATTGCTAGCACAGATGTTCTGCAGAAGATTTAGAGACAGTTTTGCAGGCCCTCAGCCCCTGAGGTGAATTACTTGCATGTTTGCAAGGAAAAATGGGAACTGTACTTTTGTGCTTGTGCTCTTAGTTATTTGCTTTTTCCTTGCTTCCACACGCCTTCATAGAGCCTCTCCCAAGCATGGCGCATCCATGTATTTATTCTGAGAGCAATATTTACTCTGCAGCACAGATCTTGGTTGGCACTTGGACATAGCAGGGGAGTTGAAACTAGATGATGATAAAGGTTCTTTCCAATCTAAGCCATTCTATGATTCTATGATATGACGGTCTTGCTTCTTACATGATTATCTTCCTTTAAAGCAACTTTTAGTATCTTTACTCGAACTTCTAATAATTGAGGTAAATGTGCTCGCTCGATCATCAGAAAGTACTTACTATACTAAGAATTATTACCAGATTAGAGAGGCAGATTTGTTGTCACCTGAAAGGCTGGTTGATCTATGGGATTATAGTTACCATAACATAACTAGGATTATATACATACGATCTCCAGACTGTTATTATGCTTAACTCCCAATGCTCCTTTTCTTAAGGAGAACCTCTGTCAGAATAATTTTTGATAATAATAGCTATGTTAGAGATTAGGCCACTCAGACTAGTAAAACTTACTGGGGTTTTTTACATTATTCTTTTCCTTGGCACTAGCCTTTTATCTCCAAAATCTCATTTAGAATCCAAACAAACTGAGAAAGGCCTGTCTGGGCTCTCCTGTGAAAGATGAAAAAAGTTGGATGTAATAGATCAGATTCAGCAAAGATGTCCCTCTCTACTCTCAAATAATTAATCTTTCCCAGATTGGCAGTAATTCAATTGTTAGTACATGAGAGCTCAAGTTTTTATATTAATGTGGTTTCTCAGCACTTTAGCATAATACATTATTTGGTTAAAGATGTTTCTGTCCTTGCACTGTCATCTCCCTCACACTGTCCTATCTTTAAACTAAAAATATAACAGTGACAGAAAATGCTTATAACGTGATGATGAACTTGTCTCACAGTGTCAGTGGTGTTTCTATTAATGGCGGACAGCAACCTTGCTGATCATGGGAATAAAGGCCATGTTGCCCTATGGAAATGGTGAATAACTTGAAAATACAGAGCCAGGATAGCCTGGGACTAATCACACTCACTGAGAATTTGGGGACTCCATGAATGACATTTTCATGTCTGTTCTCAGCACAGTGCCATAAAGAAGTAGCAAAGCAAAGAAAGCTCATATGAAGGCTAACCCTACTTTTCTGTATGCCACAGTTCTAAAGTAAGGCCCTGCGCTATGCAGGAACATAACGTTCTAAGTGCCCTCTGCCTTCATTTCAGCACTTAAACCTCCAGTGTGACAGATGAGAGTTTTTAAGCAACTTTGTGAACATGTACCGACTTCAATAAATGCGGGACTGAGTCTACAGTTGCAAGTTTATTCAGTGATTGCTGTGATCTAGTTTTGTATCCTTACTGACCAAAACATCAAAACCAAGAAACTAACAGTGACTGCTGTGATCTAGTTTTGTATCCTTAGTGATCAAAATATCAAAACCAAGAAACCAACACAAAACTAATTGAATGTCATTGCACTGCTTCTTGGTCTGACGATGTGAAATAGCCACAGATCACAATACATTTAAAAAGCTGCCAATAAATCTTGCAAATGCAAATTATGCTCATGTAAGACCTCACAGAGTAAACACACACCAAGCAGACTGCCACAGACCACAGACCATTTGTAAGTGTTTATACCTCACAGTCTGAGAATACAGCTCTGTGACACTTAGAGTCACAAACAACACTTGTTCTGGGGACACAGACACATTTTCTGGGTCTACATATTCCCCGCTTCCCAGCACACCAGTAGATCTCTATATGGATGCAGTTCACAGAACAGTCTCTCTCTTGTGTTTATTTTTATCTTCTGTAATTCAGATGTTATTTCTTTACACAATCGAGTTAGTTAACCAGTGTTAACTCTGCGGAGACAACTTCAGCTCACTGCTAAGCCAATTTGCCAGTGGCCACAGAAACATTTTTTTCATACCTATTTGTAGTAGCATAACATGCTGGGAATCCTTAACGAAAGCTATTTTTTGACCTGTGTTCTGATAAATATCACCTCTGCTCGGCAGGAATCGTACGTACATGAACGTACCTGCTGCATTGCATTCTATCATGTGCACAGTGAACTGCTGCATGCTTCAATAGATAAGGAACCTCAATCCTTGCTTAGTATTAGCTATAAGAATGCTTAAGATTCACCCTTTCCTTGGGATGGATATATAGAATATCTAACCTGTCTTTTAAAATGGTGAGTGACAGAGAATATATCACAGCCCTTGGATAACTGCCACTGCTGATAAAAACACTGGTTTTATTTTAGTCCAATCTGTTCCAGCTTTAATGTCAGCTATTTGCATCTTTTACCTCCTACTTGATATTTCCCTATAGCACTCTGACAGCAAGTACAGATGTGAGCTTGTATTTGCAAGCATGAGACTCCCACCCACTTATTCTTGCATAATACTTCCATACTCTGACAAATATTATCGTATTTTATTTTTCCATCACTTTTCCTTAAGCAATCCTAACCTCAACCGATTTTAAGGTACCAAAACCTTTTTCTGTGTTGAAATGGTCTCAAGTGGAGCCCAATCCTAAGTAAATCTCCAACAACCTAGTCACAATAGTTATGACTACCCATGGTGTGTCATCACCATCAGAAAGTTAAGAAGAGCAGCTTCCAGTCTGGGGACTTTTCTGTGACAAATCAACAAAGACAAGCATCTCAAGGAGTTGGCCAGGCTTCCAGCTTCTGCAGAGCTGAACAGGCAGTGGGAGCTGAGTGCCTTCGCCTCTCAGAGAATATTACTTTTTTGTGTGCTGTAGGAGTGCAATCCAAACCACTCGCATGCCCTGAGTGCCAAAATGTCTTGCCCTATGTGATACAGTATACTGATGATAAAGTTGCACATAATTTAATGTGGCATACAGCTACTGATTCACAGCTGAACAGACCTGCAAAGAATCATATTATTCCACACAGAGGAAACCACGTATGATATGAATATGATCTGACACAACTGACAAAACCTGACAGTATGTATCAAGCTAATCATGCAGACAAAAGAAATGGGCAGTTTTCAGAGAACAGGTTTTTGACGTTCTGTTATTTTCCAAAACACAGCATTAAAGTCTATTTTTTGTTGTTGTTTTGAACTTTGCCCACTTCACTGAAAGCAATGGAAAAATCTTTGATTTCATGGGTTGTTGGCTCAGGCCCAGAGACTGCAGTAGTGTAGCAATTTAAGTCTGAAGGGCACTGTCAGAGCTGTGCGGAGGCAGAGGGTTAGGATAGCTGGAGAGATTCAGAACAGAGCCAAGATGCATAGGGAGAATTATTAATGTGGAGCTCACCAAGGCCCTGCTCCTACTGTGCATACCTCTTTTGAGGAAGATCAATCACTCACTTGCACATCAACCAAATTTGTCCAAGATTAGGAAGATAGTAATAATAAATAATTAGCATTTACATCACACTTTTCATCTTCAAAGCATCTTACAAACATTCACTAATTAATCCTCACGACAGCCTTGTGAGTTCTGGATTTTCATCCCATTTTTACGGTGTTCATTAAGGACTCAAAATTTACAAGGTAAAAAAAGAAAAGCAATGCCCAAGCTCTCTCCTCCCTGACTATGTAAGTGCTTACTGTCTACCAGTACATGAGAAAATGCAGTGTGTCTTGGGAACATTTCTGTCCCAGTAATTCTTGCCTTCTCTGAAAGATAAATATGTACTTATCATAAGCTTATGAATAAAACATAAGGTAAAGTAAGCCCTACTATTTTAAGGGTCTTTGTGATGGTAAAAAAAAAATATTAAATACATGAATTCTGAAACAATTACACAATTATTTAATCTTTTACCAGTTACTGCAAGCATCAATTATACTTTCCTATTATAGATTCCCAAAATATCAAGAGAATCTTTGCAAGTATCTGTTAACTATCTACTTGTCAGATGAGTGCTGGGGGCATAAATGCAGTGGTCCTAAGAGACTGTAAAACAGCTGTGTTTCTCAAAGCAGCTAAAAAGAGTCATGAAATATTGCTTGTAATATCTTTTATATCCAGTTTTACATTCATTCTGTGCAAGAAGAGGCTGCTAATGTGGAAAGGGGGAAATGTTAATGAATTCTATCCCTGCCTCTTAATGCAATTTACTTAGAAACAAACAATATCTTCAAATCTTTCTGGCTAGTATGTGTGGAGAATGAGTTATAGCAAAGGATAAAGAACTGCACAGAACTACAACTGCTTGTGGCTTCATGCTCCCCACTGTGTACAAATCAAAATATATCTACTGAAGGAGATACCAGGCAAAAATGTGGCGCGCCTTTGCAGTTTATATACCCTCTTTGTCTCAGAGTCTCTTAAATAAGCACTTAGCCAAATTGAACAGAGCATGCTCAGAAGATGCTGAGGAGCCAGTTTTGCTTTATGGTTGTTTTTTGGATCTTCATTTAAACCATACACAGAAGAGGAAAGTTAAACAAGTAGCTTCATGCTTGTTTCAGAAGAGACAGGAGCATGTGCAAGATTCTGTGATTCACACAAAGCAAATTACTATTAAGGTGAAATAGTTCAATTTAACAGACTATAAAGCTTCTTTTCTTTCACTGAAAGCCAAAAAAGAAATAACCTTATTCTTGAGAAATACACTGAAATCATATTTTTGCTTTGTATTCTATTTTTACAGAGGCACTTCATGAACTATTCAAGCTATTTGTTCTGATATTAAAAAATGCTATAAAGGCTACAAAAACAGTTTTTACTGAAAAGCTTCCTTCCAATTCATTCCACATGACCCTGTCATGGACTTTCTCTGATTTGTTGTTGTTTGTGGGGTTTTTTTGTTTTTTTGGGAGGGGAGGGGGGAGGTGGGAAAGGGAGTTGTTTGTGGGTTTTCTGTTGTTGTTGTTGGCTGGGAGGGACGGCAGCACAAAAAAGAGTTCACCATTGTGCAATTTCACACAATATTCTGTTTTGCTCAGGAGACATTCTGAGTTATATTACGTTGTCCATTGCTCGTTAGAAGTTGCTGGAGGACAATCTGAGTAACCAGTTAAACCAACCTATCCTACACCAATCATGAGAATCACCAGCATGAGAAATACAGGACATAAGGGACAAAGCTCCTGTATGCCAGAGCATACAACAACTTTCTTAGAAGTTCAGTTTCTTTCCAACTTTGCCAGACTTCATCTGTGGTAACATTTGATGTTCAACCACCTGACCACATATACATGTAGTATACATGTATACATGTAGTACATGCCATACATCACTGCAATATGTATATGTAGCATGCTTACAAAGAGACTTACACACACTGGTACTGTAAATTTAAAAGACTTTTTCAGTGAACAACTGGACAGCAGAAAATTGCTAACCCAAATAAGAAGAGACAGTGGGAAGTTTGATGAGATTCCTGGGACATGTCTTGATGTATCCTACTATATACTGCATCTATGCAAAAGCAAGGGGATACTTCACTGATGGAAAGAGGTCTAAAACAGTCATTGAAAACAGTTTGAAAAGCTTAGGAGGATTTTACCAAACACTCCAGGAAATCATCCACAAATACTGACTGTTAGGACAATTGTAATATTCATAGAATGTAAATATAAGCTCTGGTCACAGTTATCATACACAAAAATACAGCAACAGAGCAAAACCATGCATATTTTATGTCTAGGGCAAATCTAGCATTAAACACGGTATATTTTTAAATGAAGGTGCAAACTTTGCAATTATGTAAGCATATGAGCTGTATTCCTTTCAGTATTGACCAGTTTAATGTTAGGCAATCAGAAACAATTATGAGATTTGTCTGCTTGATTCCTCTAGAAGCAAGGACTTCACACTTCTGATTATGGGATGTGAATAGGGATCAGGAATCCACTGAATCCAGTGAATGCGTTTACTGTCCTTGGGGCTTAAGTGGGCAAGCAGGACAGTCAGTAGCAAGAGCTGGATAGAAGTGGCTCCTCTCTATGCCAGCTAGAGTTGTGAGTGCTGGCTTGCAGCTAAGATCAAGAAGATGAGCAAATATGACTATAAAATCGGGACAATATGAAAACAAAGATTTTTTTTTTAGGGTGGAACATTAAAACAATTCCAATTCTACTGGAGAAGAATTGTATGGGTCCTCAAACACTTAGGAGAAATTAATTAACACCTTTTCCGTGAACTTAGCTTGAGTTTGAAGTTTCAGAATCTGGAAAGTGCATGTGGTTTGGAGATTAATCATAACCATTTTACAGTTTGTTCATTTTCATCAAACCACAGATTTTCTCTGAGAAAAATCATCGCTCCATTTTGTCAAAGACTTGAATTTGATTTCATTTTGTGAACTTCTTCACTAAAGCAATTTGAATGGTTTGTACTCAGCAGCAGAACTCATTTTGAACAATATGTAGGTAATGGAGCAAAAGATGTATAAGGTAAAAACATGTGCTGAACATATGTACCCCCCTGATGCATGCCAAACTTAATTAAAAATCAGACCCTAATTTGCTGTGGGATCTAGACAGTGTACTGCTTTGTCCAGATGTTTTCAAACTAAGAAAAAAAAATATTCTCTATTGTAAGTTCTCATTTTGCAGGCTCTGGGAAACTATTGTCCAAGTGCTACACAGTCTCCATTCCTTAAATACCAGCTACATCCACATTGTTGAGAGTGTAGCTTATAAATCTGAAATACAATTGAGGCCGTCTGAGAATTGTTCCTTTTACATTAGAGAGACTCAATGTGTAACAATGAATAGAAGTCTTACAGAGCCCTCTGAGGATACATGTTCTTAGGCTATTCAACAGGACCCTACCAGCCTGTCACCTAAAGTACAATGTAAGCAGTAATTTCAGATTCTGATATTACTTTTGTATACAGCGTGATAAATGGAGAAAAACATTTTCTTTAATATTTTATTTTATGAATTATATATGGTTTATTAATATAAGACATATTTTTCCTTCAATTATTTCAGCATACTACAGAGCCCTTTATTTCTGCAGTGTAAGGGAGTGAATGGTCGGAGGACTTTGCAACACAGCATATTGCTAAACATACTGATTTTGGAATTTTAATAACTATTCAGGCTAGAAAAATAACTGTGTTTCAATGAAAAAAAATTGATTTTGAATTACCCGTTTACACCATGTGTCGTGATCTATTCAAGAAAAGAAAATAACTGCAGAAAAAACTCTGGGAGTTATTTAGGCAACAAGTCCATCAAGTCACAATTTGTTTTCAGTGAATTCCTTCGTGAAGTTTGGTGGGTGGGATGGGATGTTGTACATGGTTTAAATGTTTCCTCCACATAATTACTTATTTTTAAGATTGTTAGATTGTGATGAAATGTTAACGAAGATGTAGTTTATAACTAGCAATGTTCACTGAGCAGAGTGGAATATGGAAAATTTCTTGCCTCTACAGAAATCACAGACTAAACTTGACACGGTGTTTTGCATCTTTTGGGCACCTCCACTGGCAAACAGAGGAGGAAGTATCCCTAAATGATCTTTAATTGGCATGCAGATGAAATGGTATACTTGCTAGCAGGATGAACTTAATATTTAACAACTTTAATTATTTCATTATACAGCACATTTTAATACTCCTATTTGTTGAGAAAAAAATAATTACTAGTTAAGAAAGTTAAAAAAAACTATTTTTTTTAATGTACCTTTCTATACTAATAATATCCGGTCATGCAGACTGAGTTCTGTATCAATATCAGGTGTTAAATAATATACCTGAAGACTAGCTGATGGGCCCAAAAAGACAGAGAGTCAGAGATGGGATTTCCCAATTTAGATCGTGCAAGGATTAGAGATGTTTAAAGCTCTGTTTCTCTCATAGTTCAATACTGGCTTTGTATTTTCTTTGGACTTTCCAGAGGTCTGGATCCAACCCCCCTTACAATGCCTTTTACTTAGGTTGTAAGCTCTTTGAAAATCTCACTCTTGTCACAATATTTATTTAGCCCCTAGTAGAAAAACTTTTTCTTCCTAGGCTATCTTCTAGTGATAAAATAAATCACTGCTTCTGTGTTCCTGAGTTTTCTGAGGAAAGACTTCTTTCTGGAATGATGTTTCTCTATGCCCCCTTTTGACTTCGTGAAGAACATCCCAGAAAGATTTTGGATGAAACCTTTAGAGTTGCAGAAATATCATGAAAACTTGCCAGATCGTAGCTTGCTATGAATGTTGTGAGGAAGAAAGCAGCCTCTCTATACTAATACCAGTATATTAGTATAATAATATATTGTACTCAGACAATACCAAGAATAAAAATGCTGAAAGTTCTCAGGGTATTAATAAACCTGAGAATTTTTAAATACCTCTGAATAAATTTTTCCACATATAGATCCCCATTTATAAAAGGACTGATTCACTAACTGTTTTCCTTCACACAATTTCAATTGACAAACATACTTTTAATATTTTTCCTGTTATTTTAATCATTATTTAAGTCTTTACCTCAGTGGAATTCTATGGCCTATTGTGCCATTTTCTGGAACACCTCGCCACAAGCATTTCTTCATTTGCCTTCAGGGCTGACATATTATTGCTTCTGCTGATCTGCTATGTGTGTAGATGAGTTCAATGGAGACTTGGCTCTGAAGAAGAGGTGCTGAATCTTCTATTATAAAGCCTTTCTCAATAGTTGTCTGTGCGGTGATGAGCAAATGAGGAAAATCACAAAGAAAGCAGAAAAAATTCTTGTGAGGCCACCTGATCCCCTCACCTGACATTTAAAAACTTCCTCCAAGGAACATCACTGCTTGTATTTCATTTTCTGTTAATCAGTTGTTTTTCCTTCAAGTATATGCCACACTAGGAAAGGCAAGCCTTGCTTTGCATATTTGTAAGTCAGAGGACATGCACTGCTCCTAGTATAATATCTGTGTTGACATCAACAGGACCATACACTGTCATTAAACAAGGCTCACCCCTGCACACTGCAATGAGAACCATTGTGCTTCCCACCTTAGAGCTTGCATGAAATTTTGCCCATAGCAAAGCTGGTTAGAGAGGGAATGGGGACAGACTGTTGGACTGGGAGCACAGAGCCACTGTGGATAAAAAGAGAGAATCAGTTCTTACAGGTGAGAGAGAAGGTGTCTGTCAGGAGCTTTGCCACCATGCAGCAGGATGCTCTGATTCTCTTCAAGAAACCTGAGGTTAAAAGCGGGAACCTGCAGCTAAATATTGATAATGCCTCAGTATTTCTACACGGGTTTAGTGTGAGCGGGATTCTGCTTTTTTGTGTCTCAGTGTTTCCATGTGATGACAATACATGATGGTTAGCAACAAATCATTACCAAATATTAAATATAAATTAAATAAATAAAATGTTACACGTTCAGGGAAAATAAATTTTGTATGAAGATAGGTTTGAAATAGAATTGGTTTGGTTTCTGATTAATATTGTTTCTGTATTTTCATCTTAAGCTTCTTAATTATTATTCACAGTTCAGAGTTTTAAGTGTAAGCATCATAAGCCCAATGTGAAGCAGTATTTTTCCTTACAGTGTAACTGTAACAACTACCATAAGTATCTCTGAAGTGCAATTAAGTACAGCATAGACAACAAGGATTGCCCACCCTCTAAAATTGGAAAGCAGCTTCAGGGGCTCAGGCATTCTGGTGAGGCAACTCACACACCTAGTGCTGATGCCTGATGTTCAGTGGATTAATACTAAACCTAGTGTAATTAATGACTATTTGAAGAGGTCTCAACAGTGAGTCGTGTCTGAAACATAGATCTAATCCTCCATAATATCCATTTATCTGTCCCTTATATGAGTAAATTTCCCTTCATGTAAACAGACTATTGGACTCTTTCACTAAGGAAGTATCAAGACTTTCTTTACAAATAATTAGCTTGGCATCATTCTTGTTGCTGTCCATCAGGTAAAGAACAGAGAAGTAACTCCTCACCAACAGACACTCAGGAAAGGTATTAAATAGTCATTTCTTTCCACTTTGCTACACTAAAAGACTAGTGAACAGACTTCAGTTAAAATGAAGTATTCTTGAATGTATAGCTAGACCAAGTTATGGGGTGTCCATCAGTGGATCAAAGAATATATGCCAAAGTGAAGACATGCTGTATGGTGGAAATACTGAGTACATGCATTACAGGGATAACAGAATAGCCACAGAAAATGTTACAATATGAGAGATGAGCACAATAGCTAGGTCCTTTCCATCTCAAATCTTTATTAGTGGCAAACCATTATGTTTTTTAAACAACTTATCTTTTGAATGAATTCCCTAGGAGAAAAAATAATAATTCAAGTATTGTATTGGCATTGATAGGGACTTACTATTTGTACATAACTTATTAGTTTGTGTGATAAAACAGGGCTCATCTCTTCCAAATATTCAGTATTCTATAATTTACAAATATCAAATATTGTAGCCAATAAATAATGCATTTGTAGTCATCAAAATTTTAACTTGCAAGAAACAGACTGCTTGTCTATCTCAGTACATTGTTAACCTATCTATACTTAATAGTTTTGATTTATATTCAGCTAATTATGCTCATTCTAATTTTTACTCTTGTATGTTTGTCATTGGAAATACATAGCATGACTACATTGTCTGCAGGAACAACTGAAAGGCCATATACCCAGGCAGAAACAATTGAGAAGCTTGAAAGTGTGGTTAGTATTTTCAGCTGGCTACTGGAAAAGCTGCCAAAACATACTTTCCCTTGAGTGTAAAAGCCCAGGAAGTGAAGCACTCTTGGAGCATGTGAGGGGGTAGCATAGTAGGGCCTGATGATGGGAACATACAGCCAACAGGGTGTATTTTGGACACAGAGTCACAATCCCGCCATCTACCATTACTGTAGTGAGAAAACAGCTTGGGGAAAATCTTTGGCTGAAGCAGCAAAAAGACAGATAACTCCCCTGGGCAAAGAAAGAATGAATGGAGCAGAACATAATTCTAGAAATATCTGAGAGGGAAAATTTAGCTAGCACCCATTTAACCCTTTAATAATCCGTCATTTCAGACTGAAACTTCCAAATAATGATTCATTGAGGCTCTAAACCTTATCTCCAAAATTAAACCCTTCTTGTCTTGCAAGATATAGGTAGAACAATAAATGTTAACAGTCTTGTCTTCCATTTTTTTTATTTGGTTGGTTGGTTTAGGGTTGTTGCTTTGTAAATATTCAATCCTGCTTTCACAGCTATCTCACAGAAGAGTCAACTACTAAAGAAAAACCTTCACATTTCACGGAGGTCCTTACCAAGCAGTTTCTCTACAGACATGCAAAGAAAGATATGAGCTATACTTAGCACTGTAAGCCAATTTCCTCGTGTCTTTCAGGGCTGCAGAAAACCACCTGTCTGACTGGGGCAGGAAGCCAGAAAACAACTGTATGATTTACGCCCACTACTTTCCTATAAGCTGTGGGAGTGTAATCTTAACCACCACATTCTGTAAAGATCCTGAGAACCACTTTATTTTATTTTTTTTTTGCAGAAGGGCATACTCTGAATGAAATATTTAATACACTTCCTGCCTCCACATTTTCAGAGTCTGACATGGATAATATCTCTTTAAGAAACCAACTACTATTTTTCATGCAACTTGAGAAATGCTATCTGAGTCAGGAATTCCTGTGCTGTAGCAAGAGGCTAATTGTATAACCTCTATAAAAGCAGTCCGACCTAAATTAGTGGTATTAGTGTAATTAGGCATCTAAATACTTTCCAAAATTTGACTTTCATTCTACAGTCAGTCTTACTGCAGAACCTAGCAACACCCCTGAAATAGTAAACCATGCCTCTAAAGCATTCATTACTACCAAAGAATTTGACTGTGCCATGTTGCTTGTAGTAGGTGATAATTCATTTTATAGACAGTTATGTAACTGAATGAAGAATTTATGAAGAGTAATAGTATTTAGTAAATTAAAAAAAAAAAAAAAAACAACAAAAAAACAGCATATATAGAGTACCTTTATGAGAAGAAATACAGCAACACAAAATACATTATAAAAAAAAAAAAAAAGACATCATAATGCAAACCATTTTCAGATCTGGAATATCACTCAAGATAAACATGTAACAGAGACTTCTCAAAATCCCAAACCTTTACAAAATGATGTCAAAGCAACATGCAAATCAGTATGTGTGTTAGGGGCAGACTTTGTGTTGTGTCTGTGCACAAAATCTCTCTCATAGCAATTGCCAAAGAATCCTTTTATTATTTCCTACTCATCACCTAGGGAGACTCTTCCCACATGGGTACAGAAAAGAGCAGAATTTCACTACCTGATGAGAAGTGAAATCTCACTCTTCAGTCTCCAAGAATGTTTCCTGGAAAAGCACTGCAGCTTTCTTCCTTGAGTGCATTAATAGGAAATCAGCAACGTACATCTCTGCAGATCTCACTTCCTACTAATTCAGATATCAGTTACGGAAAACCAGAAAAAGAAAATAAGATACAGAGAAAGAGGTGGTGCTGGATTACCTGATTATGTGGTGTTCTATGTAACTCTCTTAAGACCTAAGACTAATTTCTTTATGTACTACATCTTTGTACAGCTCACTCTTTCAAAGAGATGTACAAGGTTTTAGAATGAAATGCATTTATTATAGGAGCATGACAAAGCCTTCTTCCCAGCACTCTGCAACCCTAAGTCTACCTCTGATCTTCTGTGGTTTCAGAAGACTTCATAAATATAAATATTTACCCTATATTAGGGTAAAATATAAAAATATAAATATAAATATTAGAAAGAGTAAAGGAATTGCCTGTAATCAGTATCATTCTGCACTTCAATCATGTCTAGTGACAGGAACTGCTTTAACTAGTTCAGATCCTGGGAAAAGGTTAGGCTTTTATTCCCAGATCAACCAGAAAACTTTGCAAAGTTACGTTCTTGCTTTCCTTGCTCATACAACTATGGGAGGACAGCTCTTCACTTTGAAAAATCCTTGTATCCTTTCTCATTTATGGTCTGTGAACTACTGCAAAAAATAGAGTTCTTCAGAAGCAGCTTTAATCAGACATAAACCTATCCAAATCCTATTGATTGCAGGGAGATTCAGCACACAGGATGGTTTAAACCATCACTAGTCGTCCTTAACGTTTCTCAGCAGTTTCAGCTATAGTATTTTATCTGCTCCTATCTCTCCTGATTTTCCACTCAGGGCCTTTCCTTAGCTCATTTTACCCCCAGTACCGTGTGTTTTCAGTAATCGTTCAGAGTCAGATAGTGTTTCATTCAGCGCCTGTGCCCTACCTCACCAGCAGTGCCAGGCACAAGCTCCCATCGCAGCACAACTGGTCCCAGCTGGCTCGTGCTGGGTTCCCTTGGAGGTACTTGCTGCCCACAGAGCTGGCTGGCTGTGAGCACACTGCAGCCTTCATGACAAGCTGCAGCTGTTGCTTCGCAGCATGTGGCCTGGCAGGCACGCTGATTCCGGCCCTCAGGAGAGGGAAACAGCCCCAGACTTCTGCATGCAGCTCAGCTCGGCTGCAATGCTGTTACCTGGCAAGTCATACCCAGAAACACACAGCTCTTAGTACCAGAGAGCTGTTATTATTGAGGAGGGAGGACAAAGTTGCACCTCTTAGGTTACTAACACAAGTCTGACTTCAGCTAATTAGATAATCTCGGGTGTAACATTTCAGTTCAATAAGACTTTACAAGGCTATATGTATCTAGGCTCTTTTTTACTCTCTCCGTGTCTCATCCCTGCGCAGATAAGTGTTCAAACAGCACAAACTGTTAGTCTTTTTCCTCCTTTCATCACCATGTGCAGCAATGGAAAGTTGCTCCATCCAGCCCAAGATAATTTTTATTTCCTGAGTGTGCGTTATTTTAACTCCTCCAGCATTTTGCATACCAGGTATAAGGATCTCACAGGAGAAGGTCAGATGTGTGGGAGCTCACAGTTATTTCTTTGCTGACAGAGGGATTTATATGTGGGGGAAAATGATAACTGCTGTGTGTATCTTATCATGAGCAGCTTTGCCAGGAAGGAACAAAACCACTATGCTAGAAGTAACATGAGGGTGGAAGATGGGGATGTCTGTCACGTCCCTCAACTTGATTTCTTCTTTAATAAATTTTTGGCCAGTTGTCAGAGTCTCGCATTCCAGCTCATAAGTGTAAGCTCTCCCTTTCTCATTTGTTTCTACCTATGAACTACTTTTTTTTTTTTTTTTTTTTTTGGAGGCCAGGAAGTGAAGTTAGCAGAAATATTGTTTGTTTCTTTGCTGTTAATCAATGAGTCCTCTACTGAACAAAGGTTTTCTGTCACACAGCCTTCTCCTACATTCCCTCCACTGGCAGATTCTGCTCATGGTTCAGGTTGCTCACCGGAGCTCTGTGATCCAAGAAGTGCTCATCATGCTGCAGTATTTTCTCACTGACAGTTTCCTGGCTATAAATTAGCAAGTGATATTTTCTCTGAGAATGAACCAGAATTCACAGATAGCGATGGAAACTTTATATCCTAGCAAATGGTATTGCTATGTTAAAATGGTGTTGACTGCTGGAAAAATGTAAATAAGCTCACACTGACTGGAGGAAGACATGCACATAACACAAGTCCCCATAGATTAAATAACTACAAAGAAAAGAAGATTTTTATAAAAACTGTACAGAGAAAACAAAAGACATATAGTAATACACTAGAAAAAGATGTTCCTTATGTTCCTCAGACCTCGTATTTCCTCTTCTCATCTATGTTTTATGCTCACAGCACTAGGTCTTCGTTAAGTTACATGGATTTTTTATAGAGGTCAGGTCACACGTTATCACTGTAAATAGCTGTGCTTAAAGAGCAGTCAGCGTTCATAGCTAATGGGCATGTTTTTATAGTAGGATGTGCAATGAAAATGTAACTGCCGGCTTTTTTTCTTTAAAAGCACATTTCCAGCACTAAGGATCTAATTCTGTGTCTTCAGTTCTAAGTAAATCTTTGTCATTCCGAAGATCAAGCACTTAATACTCACAAACTGCCTTTCAAAATATTAGGATTAGGAGTTAAGCAAATGCAGTTCACAGACTCCCATACAAATGTCCAGGTTTCTCCAAAGCTCCTCTTCCGATGTTCATAATCAAGCAGGGTTTTTGTCTATCTACTTTTTGTTAAAATTATGTGCAGTAAGTTTGATCTTTTTAATCTACCCTGGCAGAGGAGGGAGGGAACCACCTCTAACATGAACTTTGTTTTCTGTCTTGCAAATGTGAGAGCCTGGTTTCTGCAAGGATGTATTTTTGAGAAAAAAATATTATTTTTTTATTCTATAATTCACAGGTAAAGGTCTTGGTTTCTGATGCAAAGCTGTATAACAACGTCCTTGAATTTGTGTTTGCATGATAAGCATGCTAAGGGCAGCTGAAAATGGAAGCTTAACTTAAAAAGTGTTATGGAAAACACATTCACCTGCAGCCAGTACTGGGAACATATCACCAAAACATACAATATCTAAGAGAATATAAGCCATTCGATCAATTTAAGGAGTCTCAAAATGGTCCTTAATTTCTGTACTGAACTGCAAGTTTTGTATAGTCCTTTCTAAAATGCTTTGTTTTACAGACAGTACAATAGAAAGTATAATCTACAGTACAGTGAAGTAAATTTACTTCTGAATATCTCTGTGAATCTGGAACACATATGTCTGTTCTAGTACTTTGTTTTGCACTGAAATAGTCAGTGAGTTCCACATCAAGACATTAGCCTTCTGCAAGAAAAAGAAAAACTAGGGAAATTATTCATAAATGTTTGCTTGAATTCTAAATTGCTTTTCTATTCAAATGTGTTCACACCCCTTTTGGTGATTAATCCATGAACATTTGTGCTAATGGACATCTGCCCACACAAATGTTTGGCTCTTCACTAAGTGACAACTTATTTTATTTGCAAATAAGGCATTTGTGCCCCAACAGGGCACTCACCATCATCCAGTCAGAGTAGGAACAGTGCCATGTGATTTATGCTACTAATCTTATATAATGAATTATGAATAGGCAAAGATAGAGTGGGATTAATAGTTGAGGAATACCACACAACTATAGATGTGTTCTAGTTTGGCACTATAAACATTATAAATATATATATATATGTACGTATATCTTTTTCCCTTTACACAACAGCATAATATATACATATATATAATTTTCTCAGTTTTCCATAATATATATTAAGCTGTTGTGAAAATGGAAAAAAAGCTGCAGCAAATTAAAATGTTTCTGTAAGTAGTGCAACCTGTTACAACTGTACTTTGATAGCCTGCTTTCATTTCAGGCAGCTCTGAAACTTGTTCACTTGAATTTTTGGAAGAGAATTGCAGAGGAGAGAAGACATTTCTGAAAGACACATACAACTTGCATTAGGAACTTGCATTAGGGCTGTCTCTCAATGAGAACAGGTGAGTAATATGTTCCATTTTGCAATCTTGACAGTTCGTAGTCTACTGCTCCTGCAGAACTCTTTGTTATCATTAGGACATTAGCTGTCAATCCTGAATCAAACCTCCAATGAGAAATTACAGCAGGTTTAATTCTGCTCATGTTAAAGTACTTTACCAGACTTTAGTGGGAACAGGATGAAGTTAAAAGCCTAACAGCTTAATTCTGTTTTGGTAGCTAAACTTCACTTTTTGTCTGGACTTACTAGGTAGTGTTAAATTCCTTCTAAGTTGCTCTCCTTTCCTATCACAGTTGCGTGATAGATAAGTTGTCTATTTGCTACATATGTACTTACGTTATTGCACAAGTAGTTCTGGGCTATTATACAACCATCACTGCTTCTATTATCTGCATAGAGACATAATATTCTCAGTCTACAGTGGCAGTATTAGCTTGATTACAGTTGTGATTTAAAAAAGAGTCACAAAGGGAAACTAGGAGAAAGCAAAGGAAACTGCCCTTCAGCCATCCTGAACTTGCCAAATGCATTTAGTAGCAAGGCTGGTAGACTTTTCTTTAGTCTCACTTCAGTGTTCTGGAGCCATTTTGTGTATGTGCCTGTTTTGTATCTATTTTACAGTAACATCCACTAACTGCTAGTATTAAAGAGTGTAAGAGGCAAGATGGGCCTCTGGTGTAACCCAGCATGTTCACTCTTGTGTTACGTTACTTCCCTCAAGGGGACTCGGACAAGTAACTTTCTCCCTTCTTCCTGTTATGCCAACCTTTATTTTAGTGGGAGTTCTTTGTAAACCATTCTTTCCTGTTCACTGCACAAATCCAGCATTGTAAGGTCTGCAATGAAGAACAAGGACAGAGCAATCCTCTTGCATGCCCCCTGTTAATCCCATTCTCTTGTTCATTAAAAGCTCCTATTGACTTTGAAACAGTTCCACTGGGCTTTGTGATGACAGATATTTGCCCAGAGACAACTTGGCTGAATTTTGTTTTCAAACATCAAAGAATATTTTGCTTGTATATGTAGTTCAGACAGAATTATTGATAAAGTTGAAGTGGGATTAACAAAAGTGCTGCTGGAGTCATGGCTGTATGCTCTGACCCTGTGATGTATGGTGAAGCATTAGATTTTGCATCTGACCTTCAGGGCTTCCCATACCATTATGAATTTGAGACGCAATCAGATTGCACTCTCAGTTTTCAACTTTTTACCTTTTTTAGGCTTTCCAATTTTGCTCATCAGTTTTTGCATGCATCTTTTAATACAAAGCTTCAGTCTGAAAATGCTCATCACATTAAAAGGGAGAAACTTAAGACTTTGTAACTTGTAAAAACAAGCATTATTCTTACATAGTATTATCTTTCTGACATTATATATAAAGTTTTATAAAGCATTTGGAACAGTTAAATCTGTGGGAATGCTTGGAAGGGAAGTCTAAAACTAAATATTCTTGTTTGGTTATTTGTATTTTAAAAGATACATTTAAATCCTAAAATGAAAACTTCAAATGTTTCAGAAATGGTGAAATGGCAAATGGCTGCCTGAAAGCAGGGGGAGCAGAGGGGAGGGAACCATAATCCAGCCTCTGGTATTTTTAGCCACTTTAAGGGAAGTAGGCTAAAGAACTGCTATGCCTCTGATTTATAATCAGGTTAAATGACAACAGCTCTTTGTTCTTTCCTCTGGGTGCTTCACCCTTTCAGCCTAATGCACACAAGCCTTTGGCCTAGGATGCACATTTTTAGTCCCCCATACAATATGACTGCCAAGAGAATCTTAAGCCCCTTTTTCATCAGAATAATGTCATTATCAGAAATCTTGTATGACCTTTGTGGCATCCAGCTATTCTGTCAATATCTGCAGCCATTAGCAAGCTGCTAAAAGGATTTTGCATGTGATAAGGGATGTCAAAGTAAGTCCTTTTTCTTCAGAACTTTTATTCTCGAAAAAATTTTTACTGCAGGACTGCATAGAACAACTTCAATTTACCTTTATTGCTGAATGATGAGGTGAAAAATGCCAGGACAGCTTTATACAGTATCTTCTCTAATCAGAGATGGTATATATGAGTAAGAGTATATATAACATGCTTAGTTTAAAAATAAATATAGATGTATGTATGTCGAGCTACATGTAATACATGTACACATTTGTTCTATTTATAATTATTCATTTTTATTATTTTTATATTTATTTCATTTTTGTATTAATTTGTTTACCCACATTTAATTTATTTCACTGTATGTAACATGTAATTAAAAGTAGAATCAGTGTCTGCCTCATGTCATATAAGAGGGCTTTCACCCCTCCACCTCCTCTTCCAGGAGCACACTGCACAACCCAGACCCAGTACAGTACTAACGAAGAACTCTTTTCTATTGAGACTTCTGAGTGCAGGCATTGTAACAGTAGGACCAAATCCACAGAAGTACTTTCCTACTTCTGTTCTGATTCTATCCCTTCTGTGCTGCAGTGAGTGGTGTTTCACTGAGAGGCTCCTGAGTTTATTTTCCCAGCCCAGCTCCTGGGTTTGCAGACTGAAGAAGAAAGATGACCCAGCAAACAATTCACAAATGCCAGTCACTTTGCAGGACAGCAGCAGTTTCCACTTGTCTCCACAGCTGCTGCAAAAGCCCCACAGCTTCTAGGTTGGAATCTGCCTTCTCCATCCTGGCACTGCATTGCTTTCATCCCTTTGGAACATAATAGAGTTCAAGGGGCCCTGAAGAACCCCAAGTCTCAGAGCTTAAACTTTTTATCACAACCACCCAGAGGAAAGCCTCTAACGTCTTGGCACCTACACAAATGTACTGTGAAGTAGCCACTTTGGCTTGGAGAAGTTTTGCCCCAGGAAAGATTAGTGAGAAGATTGCAGAATATCTCCAGGCACCCAGAAAGTGCCTGTAATAATATTTCCCTAGAGAAAAACGTAAGCCATTCCTTCCCATAATGAATTAAGTTCCAGATAAGCTGTTGTCAGAATTGAACTCTCATCAAGGTGAGCAAACACTATCCAGACTTAAAGGAGTACAGGATACAGTACCCAGTAACAAAGATGTATCACAGAGAGCCCTGGGTGGTGTGGTGGAGGAATGGATAGAGATGTTGCATATTTAACTCCTCATTCCTTATCTGCTTTGAGAAGATTGATAAATGTAATTAACATTGAACATATTGGTTCTAAGTTCATGACTCAAGTAGACATTTATCTTGAATGGACCCACTGTCTGAGATAATTAGGAAATGAAAAATATCCTACAGCACAGATGACTTGTGTTCCATGGAAAAGGAATAATCAAAGTGCTCAATTCATGAGCACTGTGGCGTGGGATCTGTTTAACAGTGCACCATGAGATAGGTAGTAGGAAATATATTAATAACTGGGAAATTTTGCTTCAAAATAACTTGTTTCATGATCTGAGTAAACAAAACTGTAGAACGCTTAACATACCTATTTGTTACTTAACCACATCAGACAGATATTTCAAACTCTGTAGATAGAAGTTTTAGTATATTCTTTATAGACACTTTAGTGACCACCTTAGCAGCTACTTGTAGGAAAACATTTAGTGCAGTTTACAGGCACCAGCCTCACTCATGCAAGCAAAAACAAAAGGCTAATAGGCTCCTTTCTTTCAGTTTTTCTGTAATGCCTCAAGTACCATTTCAGCAGACTACTGACTCAAGCACCTCCATCAGAAGAAAAAAACAACAAATACAAAAGCCAGCTCTGTAGGAAAGGAAATGGTAGGGCATTTGCTTTTGTACCTCTGCTGCAAAAAATATACAGGGCTTCAAATGTCGCACATGTTCCTACAGATAAAATACACTGCGGAATATGCATACAACCCCAAAACACTTCTCATTTACCACAGACCACAAATACTTCCACCACTAAACGAGAAAGGAGCTTTAACACGTTATCTCTTCACTTTCCAGAAAAGCTTTTCCTTTTCTAACGTCTCACCCTTACCATGTGCTCAACTTCATGTTTTCAACAGAGAACTCAGAACAAACTCTCAGTGCTGTACAAAACATCACAGACACTGCTACAAGTCCAACCCAGTTGTGGAGTTGTCCTAACTGAGGAGGAGTTTCTTATTTCTGGCTGCAAATGTGCTAGTTGTGATCCAGCTGGCAAACAATCAAAGGTCCATGAAATGGTATTCTGTTTGAAGATGCTTGTGAAGATCCAAGTGCAGCGGACAAGTTTCACTCTCCCAGCACTAAAGTTTATGCGTAGACTGTTATGACAGATTATTCAAAACTATACAAAAGTGGCTTCTATCCATGGGCAGCAAAATAATCCAGAGGTGTTATATTCTGTTTCTGTGAGAAATACACTAATAATTCATCAATTTTAGCCACTCTAGCCCATTTCATTTTTGCAATGTGATGCCATAATCCATTTAAATGAAGACAAGCACAGTCATCCTGATACTCCAGCTTAATGACACTAGCCCAAAATTAACTGATAAACATCTATTTACCACAGATAGATAGGACAGAAACACATTTTTTGTCTGTGCATGTTGTTCTTTTCAGAAATGCAGTTTTTTAATTAATTATTTTAATTAATTAATAAAATTAATTTTTTTAATTCAGAAATTACAGTTTTCAGATGAAAACTTTGAATCACAAAGTTCAAATGTGGAGATTAAATACGAATGAAAAGGCTTAGGCAAAAGGTAAAATTTTCAAGTGAAGAAAAAGTTATAAAGAAAACTCCTTATCTGAAAATAAAAGTTTTATAGAAAATTTCACTTCTAGTAAGTCCACTTGAAATTTTCTTCACTGGGACAAATTAATCGCAGCAAGGGCTATTATAAACACATTTTCCTACAGTAGTAGAGGAAGATCTTAGCTCTCTGCCTGAGCCAGAAATTTCAACATCTGCTAAGAATTATTATTAGACAAGAGTTCTTCCTCTCTTTGAGAAGCCATCCACCATAACTGTGTATGAATATGAAAAAAAAACCAAACCATCCAGTACATGGCAGATTCTGGACTGACTTACATTTTTTTACTGCAGCCTGGCTTTCATTAGTCAGCAAGGGAGCAGTAATTCAGAAAAGAAGCCCTGCCATGCAGCTGTGACAGTCTGCCACTATGAATCCATCGTGCCCAAGCCCCCAGTCACAATTTCTTTCCACCCATCTGGTATAAATATTTAGTAGTTTTAATGTCACTGTTTCAACCAAATTGACTTGAGCTATTTAAATATTCACGTGTTTCCTTCCCCTGATGTATTTTGAAGAAAATGACATATCTCCATCCTTCATCTACCTGTTTTTTTTTTAATGACTAAACAACTAATTAGTGATATTTTTTATGGTGACTTGAACAACGGCAGCTTTGAATGTCACTGTGAGAATTTAACAATAGCTATAATATCCCTGTCATTCGAAGCACCTAAAGGATTTCCTGGATGCTTTTCTTCTCTGTTGATGAAAATAAGAACAGCTTTGGAGTTTTCATTCTCTGGCAAGATCTAATCACTTTCACCAATAGCAGGAGTATTGCTCTGGAAACCTCCCTGTGAGGTTTTCTGATTTGCAGGAAGTTTTCAGGCTCATCAGTTCTCATGAGGTCAGTGTTTACTGTCAAGCTTTTAAAAAGTAACTCTAAAGTTGATGGACATAGGAGTATCAAAGGGACAGTTTGTCTGCACAAAGAGGAAATGTTTTGCAATGTTTTGCTTGAAATCTAATGTTCTCAGCATCTACTTTTTTTTTCCACATGGTTGCTGAGGAAACCTCTGAAAACAATTGATATTAGTAATATTCTGTAAGTAGCATCCATGGTTGGAACACCATTTAAGAGTCTTTCAGTTTGAGGTTTTTTACTTTTTCATGCATTTGTTGCTTCAGGAAGGAAGAAAGAATGAGAAATTTCTCAAGATTTTATTTGCATCTGAAAAGCACCCATGCAAAATAAATACAAAACCAAAAGCCATCCAGGTGAGCTCTGGCCAGCAGCTGCTGAGCTCCACTGGAGCTTCTTGCTGAGGAATTTTATGGTCAGAGAATAGCATCAGTGAATACCAAATTATTTACTTGAACAGCCACTAGTTTATCACATTATGCACTGCACTTGTTTCAGTTCTCCAGCCAGGTATGTTAATGCTTTCCCTTCTCCCCGAGCACACCCTGAAAGCCATTCCCTGTGGAGGGTGCTAGAAAAGGCCTTACTTGCTCGTACTGCAACTAACTGCAAAAGCACAGAAATAGAAGAAGGTACTTCAGAACAAGGTTACTCTAAGGGATTGCAACAAAGTTCTGCCTTATGATTTTGATTTTCAGTCAACACTGGAATCAAAGTGCAGACTCATATAGTTCAGTCTTCATCCTGTCATTTTGATTCAGTTTTTTTGAGAACAAGATTTGGATCACCAAGGAAAGAATTCCTTGTATTTGAAAATTGGCCTGAAAATTTCCTCCCCTGACAAAATGAAGCAAGTCATCTGCTGCACAAAAGGTGTTTTGCCGTCCTAACCCAGCCAAACTTCTGCTGCTTTGAATTGTACCCTCCTGACTGTGGATTATATTTCTTTACAGTTTTGTTTTTAGTGCATATATATTTCCTTAACAGTGTGAAGCATAGCTGGATTAGAAATAAATAAATAAACAGTTTTAAAAGTAGTTTGTTTTCACACTTGAAAAGTCAGCTTCAGCTACAGTTTTATTGTGCCTGTAGATGCAAGCATAATTAATATTTCTTCTGGTGAGTTAGTATCATACAGCTTTTTAAAATGGCTGATGAAATCATCTTAATTAGATGATTTGCTTTAGCATTTGTTGCTGTTGTCATTTCATTTGCAGTGCTTTCCTTTGCTGAAAATATCTTTTCTTTTTCATCTTGCAAAACAACGTACTATCTGCATGCACTGCATGTAACTGTGGAGTATATACATGTATTTTTAGTACACTCTATTCCTTCAGCTGTGCTTGGGTAACCTGGTAAGCTTCATTTGCTCGTGTCTGCATGACCATGATGCACAGCATGGGAGGACTCGTAATGTGATAAAAGAGCTGTGAAATCTCGCATTTTCTTGCAGAAATAGAAAAAAAAATCTGTCTCAACACCACAAAAGAGCATTTTGTAGGCTTCTAAAGCATCTTTAAAATAAACACTAACTAAGGAGTGGGACCATGGTTTTTTGTAAGTGCATGGAGAATCATGCAAGCTTTGAGTAGGTGAATATTTAGAACTTAACAACTGTTTCCTGTTATTCTCTTGGGTTATTTTCAACACTTCTTAGGCTCAGTCAGCTGCTGAGATGTTTCCTTCATGTAAGACTTCAAGTTTTCATCTGCTTCTTACACTCTACCAGCATTCGTTGGAAAAAAGTGTGGGAGATGAACACCAGAGGAGCAGAAGAGGCTGAGAGAAAAGAGGCTGAGGCTATCCTGGGAATATGATTCTTTTCTGTGAAGAACTAATTCCAACTATTGGAGCATCAAAATATTACAATATTACTGAAAGGTTTCATAGATGAGAAGCAAAGTGCAGGCATAAAACATAATACACCATCTTAGTTTGCTGAGCTGAGAGAAACCAAATCAGATACAGAGTAGGTAGTATAAATTTCTGTGTCTACATCTTTAATGTAAAGGGCAAAGTGGACCAAAGATCTATCAAAATTTTTCTCTCAATGTGTTTGGCTGCTGTGTGAGCTTTGCTGTTCCCCCAGCCTTGTTAATTCCTTGTTAATTCCTATTAACAGTGGTGATTTCTCATCATACTACTCACATGACATTTCAACATCTCAACCTACATTCTATTTGGGAGCAGAAGTGTGCAAACTAGGCTTATAGGCTTTCTTTGATTTATTCTCTGTTACACTTTATACTAGATTACATCACGTTCACTGCCAGGCCATTGTAATAAGCATCCCAAAACTGCACAGAATGAGGCATCTCTACTGTGCCAGAATCAATTGGCTAAGATTATTGAGAAAGTGGTTTTGGAGAATGTGATGGAGAAAACTTTGAAATGAAACAATGAAAACCCTTGGTTTCCACAGTAGTTTGATGTTTATTTCTGCTGCAGTTGCTTTTGACAATATGGTATTGGCAAGTTACACAAGCACACAGGCTTGTGTGATCTAAATCCTCAGCAATAACCACAGACCTGTCAGCACAACATACCTTCTACTCCTGGCTCTCTGCAGCATTTATTATTTTGCAGACAAACTACAGATCTTCCTTTCTAAATGCTTCTAGGAAAGCGAGAAGTTGAGTAGCAAGGTGGAGGTCTTGAATTGCCCAAGACTGAAGAAATATCAAGTAAATGTCATCAGCCTATTGCTTAACCAGACATCCTACAAGTTAGCTGATAAAAACCTGCTGTAAAGGCTTTCATATCTAACAGAACTCAAATGGTGGTGAATAGGTCAACCACATGTCCAGTCACACAGAGGATCTATCAGTATGGAGGAAACCATGTGTAGGATTATCTGCCCATGATATATGGCGTTATAAAGAGAAATTAGATTTCTGGTGGTGCATGTGGTGGCATTAGTGTGGGAAACGTGTTCTTGAAGGGGACTTGCTGTATCTGATGGGTAGTGAGTAAGAATCATAAGAAGCATTACCTGCATGTGCCACAAACACCATTTTGCTATTACTGTTGCCGCTAAGCAGCTATGCAGGATCCCGTGCTCAGGACACCTGGACAGGCTGGTGCATGGGCTCTGCTAACTTCTAAGATTATTTTTAATGACATTTTTCAAAATGCATAATACTGTAAGTACTATAGGATTGCTAGGTAAATGTGCTGCATTAATATATATTTGAAGAAATTACAAAATGAAAGGAGGAGATGTTGAATAAATATTAAATAAATAAATCTTAAATAAAACATATAAAAGTTTGAAGGACTCCTTAGGAGACAATTTTTCGCCTGAAAATGCTTTGCTAATAACAAAGTTCTCCAGTAAACAGGGCACAGACTCAGCCAGTCAAAACTGGCTGGCACACAACACTGTAATTTCTATGTATTTCTTCCTCATTTTTACATCAGAATGATGGGTTTATCTTGAAGCATTGACTACAAAACCTTGTGTCAAAAGATGTCAGCTGAAAAAAAGTGCACAAGAAATTCCAAGTATATTAGCTTTTCTTAAAAAAAAAAAAAAAAGAAAATAACATTTAAAATTACAATCCTAAGCCAAGAAATTCCTGTGTAAGCGAATAATGGCTGTGCTAATAAGAAGCTCCACATATCAGTGCACTGTCACCAGGCCTCCTCTGACATTTTACATGGAGTTCAGCTATCTGCTTCAGGTGCATGGGGAGTCTTTACAAAATGAGAAGTTTACAAAATGGAAGAAACACGTTACTACAGTGATTCCTTGGTCATGCAACACCATCTTATTCTCATGAGACATTTTGCTGATTATTCCAACAAATATGTGGTTAGAATATTTGGTAAGTGCTCTTTACGATGGGTTTTGTGGGACTACTTCAGTATTTGCTACTAACAATCAAAAGCAAAATGAAAGCTTCCCCTGGATGGAAAATGCTGCTGAGAATACTAAAAATACTGCTGCTTCTTTCTAATTCAACTCACATATTTAACACTTTAATTACACATCGGTAATAAAGGTGGCTGAAAGTCTAGGTTACCAAGAAGATGTTATTGTAGCTGATAACAAGTAGAAAGAAATGCTCCAAGAAAGAAAATATCTGTGGAAGCTTTTACTGTGGATGCCCAGTTTCCATGGTAGTAAATGTAGGATAAGAGCTTAGATATGTAACGTTTCAGATCAGACTGACAAAAATAAAAATAAAAAAATCGAGCGATTTGGTAATAATTCAAGTACAACATCCCCAAGAGAATATGAGACAACACATGTGAAAAGCTCACATAATTGATTTGGAGGTGGAGAAAGAGATGATAGAACAAATGTGTTTTGAAATAAATGTTTTGCAGAGAATCGGGGAAATAAAACCACTTTTTCATTTACTAGGGGAAAAGGTGAAGGAAACAGCTAAGAACAGATAGGAAAGGTTGAAAATTAGACAGAGAAGAAGTTTCAAGAATCACTGATATGCTTATGTAGAGGTTTTAGGGGGAGCAAGCAGAGTAAATCATTATGGAAGAGAGAGGAAAGTCAAGAGAGTGGTTCCAGTTTTTTCAAAGATTTTGCCAGGACTTTTGCAAGAAAGTAAAGAAAATTAAAAAATCAGAGATAACGCAGAAAACACCAAAGTTACAGTGGCTAAGAAGCTATTCTCTTAGCATATCATAATTGTCCTTAGGACAGGGAAGGAGGTTTCACATTGTAAACCATGAGGGTAGCACAAATATTTCAGCACATCTCCATTATGCATCTTTGGTAGTAAATATAAGGAAGGAAACCTTTTAAAAACACCATGGAAAAACACCCTGTTTTCCATTATTCTGGAGGTCACTTACTCCAGAATCCAGCTCCAAACACAGTCATACTTTCCATAAATGTGATGTGCAGGCTCTCAAGGTAACCAAACAACCTAAAATTCTGTTCTTCGCTTGGAAAAAAAGCCAATGTACCATATGCACAACACCAATGACTACTGTGTGAACTGCAATCTGAAAAGTAAACCACCTTGTAGTTTTATGTTATCAGTCATTTTCTGACCGAGTGGTTAACGATGTTGCTGTCAATACATCTGCATGCCCACCTCGCCAGCTGTGCTTGTTCACCGTTTTCTGAACTTTCTTCTCTAAATCAAAACCATGCAATGATCAAGCTCTAACAAGTCACTTCCCTAATCAACATCTGGGAAGAAATCATTTCCTAAATTTAGTCCAAGGGGTGACCATATAAACTCTGCTCTGGGCTGGGATCTTGCATTGCTAAAGGGTTGATGAAGCAAGAATGCAGCTTTGAGTTACTGAGACAGCTGAGACTCATCATTTTGGTTCTTGTGGTTTGTGCGTGCAACTCAGGCTTTAGGTGCAGGTATCTGATCCCCATAAATTTCCTGCTAAATGTTTATTTGCTTTGCTGGATTTCTTGCTAAACACGTTTGACATTTATGGGCTTCTGGGCACTGTATGATGTAAATTATCCATATTTTTTGAAGATTATAATATATATTTTGAATTTCTGTGGTGCTGATCTGCAGACCCTTCAGAATCACAATACACATTTCAAAAACAAGATAAGCAGATAAGCTTGTGACAGGACTGATAACTGCTATTTGCTGGACCAGAAGACAGCTGTTGTGTTCTCTAGTTTACAAGAAAACAGTCTCTGGGAGAGGAATCTAACTTCCAAGATCTTTGTCTCCGGACACTTCACTACAGTAAATTTCAAACCATCCTCCTCTCCTCAAATAAATAATTGACTATAATTTTAGAAGTCTTGTTATGTTTGCTTGCCAACTACAAGTAGGAAAAAAAAAAAAGGGCTTGGATTAAGTCTCTCAGCATGAAGGATGACAAATGATCTCAAATAATACTTATAATACTGATTCCATCTTTAGAATTTATTTACAACAAGTCAATGCCCCCAAGATGAAGAGAAGGCATTTAATGTGGCAGATGATGATGTAGGGGAAGCAATAAAAAGAGAAACACAGCTTGAACTGTAATATTGCTGGGTAACTTACATCTCCCCGCTGAAGGCAGTGGAGTTGCAGTTACCAAACTGCTAATCTGTTCTACTGTTTTTTAATCAGATGTTGGCATTATCTGCCACTAATTGCTTTTTCATTTCCACTTGTAATTATTCCATTGCATGTTTGTGGTGAGAAGCTGAAAATGAAGCAGATCACCAAGTAAGAATTAATTGTTAATGAATAATCATCAGTAGGAAGCCAATTTCATTATCTTCAAAGAGGTAGCGAGAGATTAACTACTAACTGGTGTTCTCCTACTTTCAGAGCATGACTGTAAAGTAATCACAAAAAATCACACCCTCCAATTTCATCAATTATTTTCTATTATGTGAATTGATACCCATTTTTGTCTTTGTTGTTTAATGCTAATGGTGATATTCAAGCTGGGGTGTGCTAATTGGAAGGTGTTGAATTCAGTGGGCTTTGGGCCTAATTATTGGAGCATCTTTTTCATTAGCATATGATCCTAAGAAGGATACATAGTGGTAGTTACTAAATTTACAACTTACAAATGCTTTATCTTTGTTTATAAATTTTAGACAGCTGCTTAAAATAGAATGACATATGCAAATCTTCTTTCTCAGCAATGCAGCATGTAGGTCTGTGTTAAAAACATGCCATCTAATAACTGTTTACTGAGGAATTCTTAAATCAACAAGCTGAAAACAAGGGCTGTTTGCAATTTGAACGAGTTTGATTGTGTCAATGTCTAAAAGAAATAAATATAGATAAAATTCTTAAATAAATATAAATAAAATTCTTTTTTAAATAAAGAACCTGTTATATACTAACCAGAAGTTTTAAAGAAAAATCCCATCTGCCCCATTATTATTGCGTTCGTTGGCTGTCCAGTTAGAATTATTAACTCTAAACTTTCCATTCAGCTTTGCTACTAGTTTACTTCTTCAGACCTCAGTGATGCCAAATGTAATTGTAAAGAATAGCTCGCCTAATGATTTTTAGACACAGTCAACTACAGTTTGTATCAATTTGTATTGAACTGCCATCAAAGAAGTAATGCCAGCTGAGGAATAGATTCAGTCTCTGTATTAATTACTGCACTCTTCGAAGTCTATAAGCTTCTGCATATGAGGATATCTGATAGAACAGTGGAAATACTGCCTGCATTTTCTCCAGCTTTGTACTTCTCCATGAAAATCTCCCTGAACTTCCACCAAGGAAACAATTGTTGCCTCTTAGTTCACTTTGGATGGAACTAAGATGAGCTGGCTTTTAGCCACAATTTCATTTTTTTCCCAGGACCAGGGGAAGTAAGACAACCCCACTACCTGCATTTGAGAGAGCAAATACATCAAAAATAGTTTTTCTCATGGCCCTCCTTAGCAGATTTATTATTTTTTTAACTGAGAAGAATGACAATTCATCAGTGCTCTGAAAACCCATAGAAAGGAAGATGAGCACTCAATGACTGCCAGATTTTCTAAAAAGGAAAGAATGGATTTTTAAAGCAATCTTTCACACTAACTGACAACATCTCAGAAACAATGGTGTGTCAGCCACGTTTCTGAAAATCACTGTAATTAACAAAGAAGTTTGACCTTTGTGCAGTTAAGAAGAAAAGTAGGGCCTAACCAGACAAAAGATACAACCTGATGGAGATTTAGGAAACTGTAAAGATCCATTCTGACACATGCAACTTCTTAAAAGAAAGTGGGTGATGGCCACATCAAACTCTATTAAAAATTTCAGGGCAGCCATCATGATCTTTTAATAACTAATCTAGGCCACTTTTTTAGAGTAGCAATATGTTTCTTCTTCTCTGTACATTACATTCAATACTTTCTGACAGAGCTTGAAATTTTCAGCCAAAACAGGCCAAGGCAATTCAATCTCTAAGGCAAAATCCTTTTTCCCATCTATCATGACAGCATATGATGTGCTGACGTCACTGTTGCAGCAAAATATTCTTCAAATTGTGCATGCTTGCATTCAGAGCAGAGTGGCTTCTGTTACATTTATTTTTTTGGCACAGAATCTGACATTCTATTAAATAAATATTAATCCCTTGCTGCCTTCAAAGCTGTCTCTGCCATATTAGGATTTTAAATATCTTCATTAATTGCTTAACTACCTTTTCCTAAATTCCCCATGGGGTCCTTTGATACTAGTCATTCTAATGTGTTACCATGTGATCCATGGCATCACTCTGCTGTAATAAAAGGTGTATTTTTAGCAGATTTTTTTTTACAAATTTATTTGACAAAATGAAAATCTGATATTTATATACTCCAAAAGCAGGCAGACCTGGAAAGAGTCACTAAAATGTAGTCACTACTGTTTCTAAAGTGATAGGAAGCAGTTCAGTGTTAGTTCATATCTGTAGAAAACATTTGTGATTAAAACAATTCCATGTATTGATATCGTCAATTTATAAGCCAAATAGAACTCATTAATGTGAAAGTGGCAAAAGAAAGGTTAATAACTGAAATATCTATGGTTTAATTATTGTGTGAGGTGATTATTCACAATAAAAAGTTTTTAAAGTGACACTAGGATAAGGAGGAACTGCTAGATCAAAACTATCATGCAGAGGATTATTTAAAGCCATGCTCTTATACGTAGGCCAAAATTCTAGTTACCCAGCTACCAAAATTAGCAGACAATCCCCTTATGTTTCTTTTTAATCGCTGCTTGTCACAGGTTGAAGAAATAGATGAAAAGACAGCAATAGTGCAGAAATCCTCCTTATGTTCAAAATGTGATGTTACATTTATGGAAAAGCTCTCAAACTCGATGTAGTTACATAGCCAGGAGAACAGAGGCTACATGCAAAAAGTGAAATGACAGTCTAAAAAACATAGCTGTACTTTGTGATACGCCTGAAATGTAACAGGAGAAACAGTAAAATAATTTTGGTCAGAAGCAACAAAAAAGTATTTCTGATGCAAAAGTCCAGTGCATTCACCATTCAAATTCACTACAGTAATTAATTTTCCTATCTTCTACAATCCCTGCTAGCTACCACGTCATACATGCTTTTTCATAAGATACTTCATGTCGAAATAAACACAGTGTTTTACAGCCAGAGGTTATGTTACTTGTTTTGTCGCTTTCTCTTCTGTTTAATGGTCTTGTTTAGGAGGAACAAAAGGTCTGCGGAAGCATCTCCTGGCTCCCCTAATTAGAGATTTGGGTTCAGTGATGAGAATACCAATCTAATTAGCTATGCATATTCTTTTGTAATTGGCCACGATGAACAGTTTTTCAAGAGCATTTTAGACTTTTTTGCTGTCTTCTTCCGTGAAGTTCTTGTCATTCTACAAACTCTGACAAGAGTGCAAGAAATAGCACTGGATTCTTCTCTAAGTTAAGAAAGTTGGCTAAGTGTTCATCTGCTGTTGGGCTTCCTCCTGTGAACCTTCCAGCATTCATTTCTGACCTTTCTTATATTAAATAATTTGTATTGCTAATACCTCACTGTCACACTTAGCTTGATGTATCATAGGCATAGATAATACAGCATGGTTGTGTTTCCCTTGTGTCTAGCCTAAATTGAAGCTTATATGAGAACACTTTGAGTGTAGCTCTCTTTGAAGTAAAGGTGATGCCTTTATACAAATAAAAGGGTTTTGAGAAGGTGACATATTGATGGCACAGTAGGAAATAATAAGGATGCCACCCTTTTGTTACAAAGATTCATAGCCAAAGGGTCTTCAAGACTGTGGCTAATTTTATTGTTTACAGTCAGGAAATGCTGATCAAAAGATCAAGAATTCAGAGGTAGATCCAAAATCCAATGCTAGCTAGAATTTTTGTTTCAAGAAAACACAACTTTTTCTTTTGGCTCAGGTTCTCATCTGATTTTTGTTGCTCTATATCACAACCAGACTGGACTACTGCAGTGATCCTCCACGTAGCAATATCCCTTACCTCTGATCTCAGAATTTCAGACAGTAAAACATATTTTCCTACTTTAGTGGCTTATTTTTCTGCAAGAGATATTTTACAGAAACTCGGAAGAATTCTCTGTTGTACATTTAATTTCTGGAAATAAAAGAATTTATCAATTTAGATTTCTAAATACTATAGATCTTATGTCCTATTTTATAACTGGAATAAAGTGGGGTACTTGAATGGAGAGCCTCCCTTCTTAGAAAACCTTGTGCAATTTCCTTTTATGGAAATTGTAGCTGAGTCCTTCATGATTGTATTGGGAGGAAGGAAATTTTGCAAGTGTGGTACATGATGTAGAAGAAGGATCTGCAGTCTGCCTCTAGAATTCAGCAATGGAAAACTATTAGATCAATCACCCTCAAAAACTGTGGCATTGGAACATAAAGCATCTTTATCTTTGCCATAACATCATGTAGTGCACTGGGAGAACTATTGATGAGAACTATTAAATCCACATGTAGTTAGAGATCCCTGGCATCTGTCATACAAATCATGATGGCCTGTGATCTAAAAGCCCAGTCTCCTTTGCCTTTAAGGAGGGCATTGGGCACTGCAAAACAAGGGAACGTTTCATGAGTTGTGAAAGTCAGCATCAACTACCATGGCATTTCTAACCAACTATCAGGAGTCTGCAATCCCTGCTTTCCTTGATTCTTCACGCCACAATCAAAACATCCCCAGAACCAACACAGAGAATTTTACTTTTATTCAGGCACTCCCCAGCTCACAGATTGACACGATGGACTGTGACAGCTCTTTCAGAGGCACTCCAGTCCATCACATCCTATGTGGCTGTTGTTCATGGTACACAAGTCTGTGCACTAAAACTCCTCATTAAATATTTATCCCCAGAAAGGTAATGTGCATTACCAATAACAACTTCCCCCAAACAAAAATAACTTAGTCATTTGTCATTTCCCCTCAAACCACTGCGTGCATCACAGATTAATGTCTTTAAACCTCTAGCTAAAAAAAAAAGACAGCAGGAAAAACTATTTATAATTTATAGGTGCCTGAATAAGCTAGGTGAAAATTTTATGCATTTCAAACACTTTAAAAGGGCCAAACAACCAGCTGCAGAGTGGAATTTATAATTGGGAGCAATGACATGCTATACCCTACAGCAGCATCAAGAGCACTTTCATAGCACTGTCACCTGAATACACCATAATTTCATTTGGCAACAAAGTCTTATATCAGCCACCCCTGAAACACACTCGATTCAATAATGTAAAATACACAGTAATATTTTTGCATTTATTTATAGGTTTTCATTTTAATTCCAGAACAAAATTTCAACATACATAGCATACATAATTCTGCCTGGTTTTAGGGGATTTTCATTAAACTATAAGCGAATTGCCCTTCTGGCTCAAAATCTGTTTTCTTTTGCATTCCCATTCCTTCTATGTGCTACATTCCCTCTTAAATTCCACATGGATTCTATAGATTTTATTTAAGCAGGGCCAACTTGCAGGAACAGATCTGCCCTAGAGAAGTTTGTCTCTTTTAGCATGCAACCCACCACTAATGTTCCTTTTTCATTTAGGTTTTCAATTTGGATGAATTCCAAATTACCATTTATTCCAATAGAAACACAACTAATTACAGAAAGCATCTTAATAAAGAATGGAAACAAGATTAAAAGCCCTCCTCCTTCTGGTGTTTCAATGTGTGGCATTTATAAAATGCAGAAAGGTACTTTAATTTCAGTTGTAGTTAGATCTCTTACACATCTTTTCTCTGGTGTTTTAGTGCTAGTCAAGTAGAATTGTATTCATCTTGAGGGCAAAATATAGTCACCTTACATGCTTTTGTTACAAAGAGTTGCTTACTCATATTTTTCTCATGTTCTGAAAAAAATAACAGATAAGATGTTCACATACTGTGTGTTCATTCTGCCCTGGATAATTCCCTGCCCTAACAAAGATGCTTCTGTTTTCAAGAGCTTTACAACCTATGGAGAGAGAAAGAAGCATGTAACAGCCAGGAGAAAGAACAGCAATAGATATTTTACATATTATACATCCTGATTCACTGCAATCAAAAGTCAAATTTTTGTAATCTCTAAATGTACCATCCAGCAGGATAAGAAAAGTTTTAAACAAGCTCTTAATGGTTACATAAGTGTAATGGTCTGAGCAGAAAGAATTAGGACAAGAATGATGACAGATGGAAAAGAATGGGAATAGAAGGTATGTTTAAAGATTATTATGTGAATGTTTGAAGGTGATAGTAGAAAGCTTTCTACTATGCCACAAGTAATTTGAATGTAGTGACTGAAGTCTTAACGGAGAACGACGCACACTCCTAGAGTAAGATTTTAGACTTGAATTGCTTGACAAATAATAGACTTTTCCTATTTAACTATTGCTCATGTTCAAGCCCATATCATTACAGGCCTGTGCTGGACAAGAAGTGACTGACTGCAAACATGCAGAGGAAAATGTTATTTCCTTCTGCTACCTTCTCTGGGCCACACAACAGCTCTGGCAGGATCTAGTTAAAACAGCTGCTCTGCAGCACAGCAGATCACTTACACAGTGCTGAGCAGTCAAGACTTCATTCCTACATGAAGAATCTCTCTAATATCCTTAATGCGTGTTCAGCAAACAGAGAAAAGTCTGGTATAGAGCTAAGTAAGAGAACTGAAAATTAATGGAAACATGAAGACATATTGGATAAAGTTAAAACTGGAGTTTAAACTGGAGTAAAAATGTATTGGTTGCAGCCAGGATGTACTTTAAATCAAGTAATATCTCACTCTGAAGCTTGATATTTGTAACAATGTTTGATTAATCTGTTGTCTACCTGTGAGCAGGCTGAATAGGCTGCCCAAAGAAGTTGAGGAGTCTCCTCCTCTGGAGATATTCAAAATCTGCCTGGATGCTTTCTGTGCAACCTACTGGTGGGAATCTGCTTTAGCAGGGGCACTGGACTAGATGACTGCCAGAGGCTGCTTCCAGCCCCTATGATTCTGTACAGGAAAATTATATGGTTACCCAGTAGGGCCTCTGCTATGCTACTGCTATTTCTTTTCCTCTCAAGTTCAGTGCATGTAGGGATGCCTAAGAGGTAAAACAAACGAAAAGGAACATTGCAAGGATTGCTAGTTTCATCCTACATTTTTAAACAGGTCACTACAGGAAATCACTGACGATACAGAAGAAATTTCCAAATTTCACAACTGGAGCTAGTAAGACAGGGCCATATACATACACTGAGCTACCAGCAAGGTTCATTGTGCTGTCTGGTACACATTTAGCATATGGCAACATGTATCTGAAATATTTAAGAGCTCAGGAGTACATAAGGAAAAATTTAAAGATTTCCCAATCATTTTAATTGCACTATTGTTCTTAAAACTATGGAAGTTTCATTTGCATTGCCAATATGTAAGGTATGTGAAGAAGAAATTGATTACTCTAGGGGAATTTGTCCTCCTCTCAATACAAGAGAAAGATAAGCACAAAGCAGTGGAAAAAGTCTCTTTATAGAAAGCTATAAAACATGTTATTTCTATCTAATCCTTCATATGTGTCACTTCCTCAAATTTAGGGCACGCCAGCTGACAAGCAGCTATTCACAAAACCAGTTTGCAGTACTTCCTGATACCAGTATCAAACTCCTGACCAATCTTTGCAGTGTTGTAGGAAATAGGAAGACTAGGAAATCCCACAGCCTAATGGCATAAAGGTCAACAGCTGGGAGTGAAATGTAGAAGAAATATGCTGGGGCAATGGGCAAGTGGTCCTTGCCTTGTCCTCTGCTCTGGTAGCCTTTCTGTTTCCCTTCCCTGCAGCTCACAGAAAACACAGCTTTGTTTCCACAACAGCCTCCTGGAAATCTCAGTGTTCCCATTCTCTCCCCTATGACTCTATCAAAGTTGACAATATATAAATACAAATAACAATGTTACATAATTTACAAAAGTGGGGCAATTTCTGTATAGTGTAGGCTATGCCCATCTGTACTAATTCATTACCTCAATATTAAGTGTTAACAAAGTTCTCAGTCATCTCACTTAGAAGCAATAAGGGAACATTGTAAATGCATTGCACATCTGTAATTGAGTACTTATTTAGGATGCACCTATATTTTTTTATGGTGTATGAAAGATGTCTTCATAAAACTTTTTTTTTTATATAAGATCCTGGAAAATTGATTAATGCTGTTTAAATGTTAAACACATTGCGCACATCAATTTTAAAGGGTATTTTCTTCTTTTCACATCTGTTTTTCATTATATTTTAAAAGAGAATTCATTTACATGGTATTGAAGCTATTTGCAGCAATGACAAATTCAGTAATTGGGCTTTCCCCATGCCCACTATAACTGCTGAAACTGCTAGTCACACCTTTAACTTGTGTTAAATTAGAATATGTTTTCTCCTGACAGTGGAATACTGTAATTATAAACAAAAAAAAAGGAATACAAAGAGTAAAGAAATTTGATAAAATCATAAATGGGATTGGAGAAGACTTTTAGAAATGCAGGTTAATGAAAGGCTTAAGAAAATATTTTTAAAACATCCTAACTTTGCCTGTTCTTCATATTGTCATCTGTAACACAAATAAATGTGAGCTTGGGGAACTAATAGCAGGCACACTTCATTTTTTGCTTAATATTGCAACAGAGTGATGCACATCATAAGAGTGGAAGGAGGGGGAGATATTTCCATTCATACAATAATTGAGGCAATTTTTGGCAACATCTTCATGAATTTTCTTTAAAGTGTTGTGTTCAAGACCATATTACTGCGACACTAAGACCTAAAATGCAAAGTATTCACACAGGAAATTATTTGGAACCACCCTTGTTTGTTGATGTCATTCAAGGAAACTGAAGTCTTACTTCATGCCAAATAGTACCTGAAAATCGAGAGCTGTACTAAAAATAGAGATAGGACATACTGTATCCTTTCAGCATCTGCTTAACAAGTGTTAGTTCTAAAGTCCATTGAGCTCCACAGAAATTTTTAGAGAACATATCTGTAGATTCAGGCATTACTGCTCAACAGAGCTCTGGAAAAAGTGAATTCTGTGAGCTAAGCAGAGTCAGGAGTTCACTACTCTCAAGCAAAACAAAAACAAACAAACAAACAAAAAAAAAAAAAAACAGCAGAGAAGAGCCAAGCAGTTTATTATGAGGAAAATAAAGGGTTTTTTCATTTTACTGTTGAAAAGAAGATGCATATAAGGCTTTAGTGTTCAAAGGGTGGTAAGACTGACAGTCTACGCTGAAGACCACTGCTATTCCACGCAGCATAGGATGCACAGACCTCGACATGTGGACAGAAATTGACAAGGTGAAAAGATGAGGAACTGATGCTGAGTTCCCACTTTGGCTCCATCATCTTTTAATACAAAATAGCAAAGTGCCTTCAGAATATCATGCAAACTTCCTTCCTAAGTAAAACTGAAAGGCTGTTTAATGAATAACTTTAAAAACTGAAACAGTGGAGTGCTGCTTACTGAAGATCCATTCTTTGGATTAATAGCCCTCATATTTGCATAAGGCATCTTGAGAAAGCTAGATGTTGACCTCATGTTAATTTTCAAGTCTCTACTCAAGAGAAGTGGCATACTGGTTCTAACTATATAAGCTAAAAAGGAACTAACCAGCGTCAGTATCATTTTTTCCAACTTTTCAGCCCTGCTTGACAGATATCGCCAAAAATGTAAGCTTTTTTTTTTCTTTTTCTTACTTGTATAACTGACTTCTGAGATTCACAAATCTTGAAGAAATAGGACTATTTTTTTTATTTTGGGTAGTGAGAAACCTCTTAGGCTCTTTCTTAAGCAGTCTTAGCTGAGCTAAATTAATATATTAGCTTTTATTTAGACATAAAAAAAGGATCTACTTCAAGGCAGAGAAATCAAATTAGTTAAAGAAGAGACTCTAGTATATATCAGATTTGAGCTCTGAAGCAGATTTCTTCCATGGAAGCTAATGACTCATTCAATATTTTTTCTTTTAAAAAAGGTATAAAAGAACTTGGCATCAGGAGATGGAACTGATTCACATTATGACAATTCACTCACATGATGTTCACAGAAATGCTCTTTTACTTCAAAATTAAATACTGAAAATGCTTCTCTGAAAAAAAATCTATCCAATTAAAGCCATAGAGCTTCAACTGCTTCACTTTTTCCAGCTTATAGAGCCATCATTTCCAGCTTATAGAGCCATCACAGCTAAACATTCATGGGATTTTTAGATCAGGGTTGTTTGTTTTTTTGTTTTGGTTTGGTTTTAGTATAGCAATGGAATGGGTTTAGTAGTCCTCCCCGAGAGATTTGAAGTTGGAAATGATACAGACTATGAAATAAGGGCAAAAGACCAACATTATTATTCTTGGATTTTGATATACAGCAATTTCTCTAAATTTCTTTTCAATATTGTAGCAACTGACTACTCCTGTTGTTTTGATATGGAAAGACTCTAGGAAACAGAAAATGTCTTAAGTGCTTCTGAACTTACCTAAGCTTTGAAAAATATAAAGAAAAATTGAACACAAGCTGACTACTGCTAATAGGCTATTTTCAGTAACTGCTGAGCTATTAAGTATTTTACATGTATTAATGAATGTTTACGTGATCTTATTGTATGTTAGTTACTTCCTTCTAAAATTGATTTCAAAAAATATATTTTCTATGTGGGAAGTAGAATTACATTCATAAACAATTACAGAAGTCTGAAATGCACACCATTTTTGCTATGCTCATAAGCAAACACAAAACCTCTCCACTTGATCTAATGCTATAATAGGATATTATTGATAAAACTGCATTTTATGTCAAATTTGGAATAAAGCCTTTCTCAAAGCACTCAAATTTTACTTTGACAAAACAAAAACTAAAGTCACAAATCAAGACTATCTTAACAGAGTTCTGATTAGTTACATAAATGCAGATTAAATAAACTGCATGAGTTCATTTGGAATGGCTTTAAACTAAAAGAGGGGAGATTTAGATTAGATGTTAGGAAGAAATTTTTTTACTCTGAGAGGTGAGGTGCTGGATTGCCCAGACAAGCTGTGGACGCCCCATTCCTGGGGGCACTCAAGGCCGTGTTGGCTGAGCCCTGGGCCCTGATCTGGTGGTTGGCAGCCCTGCCCACAGCAGGGGATTGGAGCTGGGTGATCTTGAAGGTCCCTTCCAACCAAAGCCATCCTATGGTTTTATGATTGATTCATAGAATCATAGAATGGCCTGTGTTGAAAAGGACTATAATGATCATCTAGTTTCAGCCCCCCTGCCATGTGCGGGGTCACCAACCAGGCTACTCAGAGCCACATCCAGCCTGACCTTGAATGCATCCAAGGATGGGACATCTACAACCTCCTTGGGCAACCTGTTCCAGTGCATCACCATCCTCTGAATGAAAAGCCTCCTCCTAGTATCTAACCCAATGTCTCAGTTTAAAACCATTCCCCCTCATCCTATCACTATCCACTCTTGTAAACAGCCATTTCTCCTCCTGTTTATATGCTCCCTGCAAGTATTGGAAGGCCACAGTGAGGTGTCCCCAGAGGCTTCTCTTCTCCAAAATGTCATACAAGCAACTAGAGTAAAAAGAAATTTGAGAGAGTGGTGATCAGTGTACAAGTAGAAGACTGTATGTGTAATACCTGGCATTCACTCAACATGTGCGGCAGTTATCAGTTCCTTTCTAAAATTACAGGACTACCTAGCTAATCAGATTTAAAAATTAATAAATAAATAACAGCAAAGGAAAGAGAAAATCCTTGGTTGCTATTTAATAATAAAAATCATATCTCCAATTTCCACAGTACAGAGAAATCTGTTTTATGAACAAAGACATCTATAAACGTGTTGAACTATCCAAAGAGCTCATTTCTGCTGAGTCAGTATATGTACTTTCCTTACTGCCCAAACTAACAAGTGGAAATCACACCTGAGGAATATCTCAGAACAGAGACAAAGCTGCAGTAATTGCTGTCGTGTTTTATTTGATTATGTCAGGCAGAAAAATAATACCAATTAATACTGAAAATTCAGAAAGATTCTGAATGCTACTACTATCAAATTCTACACTGAATGAGGGAGATGGCACATCTCTGCAAATGGACTGGGCAACTAAAATAGCATCCAGCAGCTGTATTAGTGCTGTCAAGAATTTAGAAGCTAGGGAAGCCATGAAGAGCAAGGAACTATCAACCAGCATGTGTAAACTACCCAGGTAAAACAGCATGGATTAATTCCAATGAGCTGCTAGTTCCTGGCAGTGGGATCACAAAGGGGAAGCTTATCAAAATCACTTAAAATCTGTGAATGTAACTGGACTGCTGCTGAAGTAGTGGGACAGGCTTTCAGGATACAGCATGCCTCATTGTGCTGTGAGAGAACACCAGCAGCACCCCAAACACTTCTGGGACGTCACTGTATAGTAAAGGTCCCTGAGAGGGATGCTCAGGGGAAAGTTGAGCAGTGGAACTGGCAACAAATGGCACAAATATTACAAATAAAAATGGAAAAGCAATCACGTTATCAGCTGAAAAGCCCTGGCACCACTATAAATACTAATGTTAATAGATTCGTTGTCTTAGTCTTTCTTTACAAGGTGTAAATGTGAACACAAGCATAATACCAAACAACTCCTTTAATAAAAAAGTTGCTTGTGCTGTGTCCTTTTTTCCTCTCCTGCTCTTCACTACTTAAAAAAATACTACCAGGAATAGCCAAGTAATTATTTGTCTGTAAATGCTGAAGAATTTGGTGGTGTGACTTTCTGCAGGACTCTCTTTTGCCTTTTTCTGTATAACTTAATCCTAAGTTTTTGCCTGCTTTTTACCCTTATGTAACTTACTTCCTCAGGTGGAAACTGCAATCATGTTCATTCAAGGTACTTGGCTGAGTCCCAGAGAATTCACACACAACTATGACTCTCGATACCTCATCACCAGTGACAGATGGCAGAAGAACAAATAGAAGAGGTGCCAGAGGAGAATCACCGGCACTAGGGAAGGACCCAAATTCTGTCTAAGGGTTTCCAGGAGGCCAGTCCTCTGAGCTTGCAGGCAGTGCATTTACAAGGTGCCACTGTGAATTTATCTGTCGCATCACTGACTCGTTGCCTCACATCTTCCATCAGAAGACCAGAGCTCTGCCAGCACGTTGCCAAGCAACCTTGGGCTGAGCACTAAGATGGGAGCCACAGGAGCCTCAGGACTGGCTCTGATTTTCCTTTACACTGGAAACTGGAACTTACTTCCAGCTACCAGGCAGGTCTTGGTTGCTCCAAAAGCTCTGCCTTTCCTGAACCCTCAAGGGGATGTGTGCTGCAGTGGTACAAACAATGGGTCTTTACTCAGCTGCTCTCCTTTAGCAAGGTTGTCAAACCCATAGTGTAGTTATGGTGCTGCTGCTGAGTGTCTGACCAGCAAAAGATCATCACTAGACCCTTGGCTCACATGCTGCATAATAAGACTGTAATAAGATCCATCATCTAAGAGTCACGGACTCAATCTATGCCACGCAGCAGCAATGCTAAAGAGGTGTTTGCATTCATTTGCTTATTTCCAGCTGTCATGATAAATGGCAGTTCTTTTCCAGTGGCAGTCCTTAAGCACCGTTTTGAAAACACCACAAATGAAAATTAAAGTATGCATTTCGGAAGGCAGAGGTTAATGAAAGAAAACACTTGTATATCCCTGTTTGTTACGTACATCTTGGGCAATTGATTTATTCCAGTGACATTGCTCTGGCAGCGCTTTTTTAAAGAATGTTGCTGACTGCTTGTCCATTTTTAACCACAGTATTCACAACAGTGTTTTGTTTAAAAATGCACAAAGGTATCTTATTAAATAATGTCACAAACATGAAGTTCATTATTATGCAAATGCCATCCTCAGAACAGATTTGTTAATTGCAACTCATTTGCATAATTAATGAACTCTCAAATGAATAATGCCTTTGCAGATTTGTGCAGCATTGTTTTAAAATAAATTATAAAATACATGTCAAATGAAGAGTGCTTCTAAGATTCCCACTGCATTGTTTGAAAATTAATTACCAAATGCTTGTCAAATTAAAATGAGTTTATAGTTTTTACAGTGTTATTTTAAAATTAATCACTAAATAAAATGTCACGATATTAAAGCAAATAACGTTGTATTTAAAAAACAAAAACAAAAACAGAAAAACCTGCTCAAACTTCAGGCACTTGTTATATTGATCCAGTATTTTAGTCATGTTGCCATAGCATTATTATATAACAAACTTGGTAGCAGTTTGCATGTTAATGCTTTAGTAAATTGAGATTAATTTAATTATATTGTACTGGATCTCTAATAGCAGTAATGATTAATGATAGTGCATGTAAAAAAGTTGTGTGGGCAAGGTCAGGATATATTAGTAACAAGAAAGCCCAGACTTCTGATGATCATGTATTCATACTTGCTTTTATGAAGATTTATTTATCTTCAAAAATTGTTGTCTTTCTGGATTTGTTTTAAAAAGTATCTTGAATCAATGCAATTTCTTGTCACATAGATTCTATTTCCATTTTTCATAGAGAAAAATAACCTAGAAGTTCAGGAAAGTCAACATGTTCCTGCACGTGTAACTATGATACCTAAAGTAAGTCAGATTGGACTCAGGATTCAACACTACAGCTTGAGTTCCGTAAACTCTTTGCTGTTTTAAACCCCAGTTAATGGATGATCTTTGAGATACAAAACATCAGGAAGATTCTCTGCTTTCTGTAAATTAGTGTTCACTGACTCTAGTGGAAGAAAAATCCTTTATGCTGAGTATCCAATCATCTCTGAAAATGATAGAGCTAACAGAGGACCTGGGTACTCCATTAGAGTATAGAAAGACATCACTGACATGCATTTAATTTCATCAAAGAACGTAGCTTCTCCTGAACTAAAACTTATGATATATTCAGTTTGGGGATTTCTACTCCTTTTCTGTGTAGATCTCTGATTCTTAAGTGCATCTGATGCTTGGTTGGAATCACTGCCTGTGGAATGCTTGCAATTCTTCCTCCCACAAACAGGCAGAAATTACCTTGACTGGCAACAGAGCTTGTATTCTTGTTCAAGAGCAAGGGTCTTACTCTCACTGGTTGGAATCAACATCTTTCACTGATTTCAGAAAATTTTCATTTGAGTCTGGATGGAGTCACCTTCTATCAGACTAAATCCTAGGGAGGAAAACCAGAAGGTGCAGCAAAAAAAAAAAGAAAAAAAAGCTATGGAGGTACTTCACCAATTCTTTCAAAATTAGCTTTGATGGGTACATAGAGCTTACGATTACTTCATATACCTTTGAGTTATGTTGTGATTCATCCCAAACAACTATTAGGACCAATGGCTTTTTTGAAGCATCCTGAGAGAGAACAATTCTGTCACTCACTTTTACATTGCCCCTGCTTCTTCACAGTTGTCTCCTGGAGATGTTCCCTTATTTACGATTTTACTGTCTTAAGCTGTATCTTGGCAGTGCATAAATAAACATATAAAAGTACATATCTGTGTGTTTTATCTCAAGACAGAAGCAATAAAAGAAGCTTCATATAAAATTAAAAAAAAAACCTACTAAGAATCCAGTTCCTTTTCCAGTAGTAACGTAAAAGGCTGAACTCCACATTTACTTAAATATTTAAGTAGAAAATTGACAAAAATATACAATATTCACATACTATATGTATTTACAATTGCAATTTCATGACTTCCTATCAAACTGAGGTAATTGTACATGGAATTTACTCTGGGCCATTCAGGCTGTTAAACGTATATCCACATAGTGATGAGAGAAATCATAGACTTGTAAAATAGATTGACCCATTTCAAATTGTCGTCAGACTGACAATCTTAAGAACTTTATCTCCAGTAACTCGTGCAACAGACTAAGTAGAAACCAAGTGTCTGATGAGATTACAAGCAATCATCTTTCCTGCCCTTCTAACACAACAGCTCTGGAATTCACACTTTTGAGAAGCAATAGGGATTGTCAATAATAGTGTCCCTGCAATAAAGAGGGACACCTACTTTAGATCAGGTGTCCAGCCTGACCTTGATTGTCTCCAGGAATGGGGCATTCACCACCTCTCTTTCACCTCCCTTATTGTAAAAAACTTCTTCCTTATATCCAAGCTAAATCCCCGCTCCTTTAGTTTGCACCATTTCCCCTTGTCTTAACATAAAAGACCCACCTAAAGAATCTGTCCCCTTCCTTCTTACAGCCACCCTCTAGATACTGAAAGGCCACTCTCAGGTCACTCACAGCCTTCTTTTCTCCAGCCTGCACAGCCCCTCAGCCTGTCCTCGTAAGGAGAGTGTTCCATCCCTTGGATCCACTTTCTGGCCCGCTTTCTCAATGTTCTCTAACAGGTCCCTGTTTATAAACTCTTTGCTTAGATAGAAGAAATGTAAGATTTACATAAAAATAAGATTTAACAAGCAAATATTCAGGCTTTTTGCTGTTGGATATCAAATTGTACTGTTACTAATACACGCTGCCAACCATGCTGTATTGAAATACATGCTGTTCAGATCACAGGCAGTGTCCCTCCAATCAAAATTTAAAATCAAAATCAAAAATTGAAAGTTGTTTTTAAAACTAGAATTGTATGAGTTTCAAAAGAAAAGCATATATATTTGCAAATTGACCACGTTTTCCAATAGAAATGAAAAGTAATAGAAATGAAAGATGCTCTTTATGTTTTCATATAAATAGTGAGTAACCACAAAGCAGCTTGCAAAAATAATCAAGCACTGAAATCTTATTTATTACTTGAAGAAGCTACAGAACACAATAGATAAGGACCTTGCCTAGAGTTTTACAAAATGTTTAAGAACTAAGAATAGAACTGAGATCTTAATCTGATTTTCTGTGAGTTATTCTGTTTTTATATCTTAACCATAGTGTGAAAAATTCCAATATAAAAATTTCTTCCCTGTAAATTTACCATTTAATGCGAGTTAAGAGAGTTTTGGCTGTTAATCACTCTGACTTTCGCTCCAATACAATCAGTGGAATTGTATTGATCTGTTATGATAGATTTAGCCCTGCTGTACTCATGTTTTACAAACAGTCCTATCTTATCTTCCTCTTCTATGAATACTCATTTTTCTGGCATTATTAAAAGCTTTTCTTCACCCAGTAAAATTCAATGAGAATATCATTAATAAAATAGTGGTTTATTTCCTCTGAAAAATGTTTGAGTAATTTACTGCCTTTCAGCAGACTGTACAACCAGCCGTGGATAAGGCTCTGGAACCTGATGGGCAGAAAACTAAACATGGCTCATTGCTGTGCCCTGGCAGCAGACATGGCCAACAGCAACCTGGGAAATATTAACAAGGGCTCAGACAGGAAAGTAAGTAAATGAATCATTTGTCCCCCTCTACTCAGCACTTGCTAGACTGATCTTGGGTGACACGTCAAGGTTTGAGGCTACCTCCGTAGACAAGAATGACATCGACAAACACAACCAAGTTCAGCAGAGAGCCACCATGATGACTTGGGCAGGGGCACTCCCTGTGCGAGTAGAGTCTGAGGAATTGAGTTTGACCAGCCTCGAGAAGGAGCACCTTCCATAGGCCATAACAACAGCCTGTTCCTGTCTATGAGCATATCATGAAGATGATGGTGCCAGGCTCTTCACAGTGATGCACGTGGGCAGGACAGGAGAAAATGGGCACAAGGTGAAACAAGGAAGGACCCTACTGGATGTAATTTATTATTATTACTATCATTTTGCCACGAGGACTGATCTGCAGTGGCATAGAGACCCAGAGAGTTTCTGTCATCTCTGTGCTTGGAGATCAGACTTGAAAAGGTCTGAGCCACCTGGTCTGACCTCAGAGCTGATCTTGCTTTGAATAGAAAGTTGTATTAGAGATCCAACCTGCATTATCCTTCCATCTGTAGAATTACAGATCTAGAGCTCTCGCTTGCTAACTCCCTGCAATGAAAGCCTGTTACACATCTTTCTCTATAACTCAAGATACATAAGTATTTTAACACAGGAAATCAGCTGTTGTTTTTTTTTTAAGTTATTTTCCATCTTGTGTCTTTGAAGCCCTAAACTTCTTCTACCGTATATCATACTTTTTGCGTTCAATTGAATGTAGAGAACTAAGTAGTTTTATCCCTTGATTTGTTAAATAATTATGTTGTTGATATCCTCTGAATAGGTCTGTAAGCCAAACTGTACATGTCACCAGAAGTGCACTGTAGCAGACAGCTGAGTGATTAAGGCTGAAGATGCCAGAAGTCACAACCAGGTTTCTATAAGTTATGAAATCTTCAGTCGCAGTTTAAATTTGGATTTAGTACACACGAAATGTGGCAAACCAACTAAAAATACAATAAGGACAGACAAAGAAAACTGTATCTTTTTAAAGTCTCCTATATAATCACAGCAAATAGTAATCCTGGTGGCTTATGTTATGGAATGATAACTGAAAAGTAAAGCTAAATGTTCAAAAGGTTTTGTTTTAATAATAGATTCCTTCAACTTGCTTAGGAAAATAAAAGCAGACAGGAATACTAGTGAAGAGACTTCTTTGTGGATAAAAATAAGCGTAAAAAACCTCAACTCTCTTGTTAATAATAATCAACTTGCAGATTTCTCCATGAGTTATGCTCAGAGTGAAAAAGGATTTTTTTAAATCCTATAAAAATTGCAGTGAACTGGTTACATAAGACAGTCCAGTGCTCTAGAAAATAAAATTTAAAAAAATCACAGAATGAATTAAACTCTAATAGACCAGCCTTTAGAAAGTCACACATCCAATGTCAACTAGAGAGGGATTACAGAGGACTTATTCTGTAGTAATCTTCAATTTATAATCACTTAGTTCCTTTTGGATTAGATCCAGTCCATTTCATTAACCTGTAGTAAGGTTTTCCTTTCTTGCTTTTTAATCCACTCTAGCCTGATTTATAAAGATTAACTTCAGATTGAAGTTCTTAAGATCTCCAGCCTCAAATAAGAATATTTGACTTAGAAACACATATATCATAAAACATGACTCAAATAATGGCCATTTTCAATTTTACTAATTAAAAATATGTCAGTCTGAAAATGACTAATCAACAAGTAAGCAGGCACAATGTGTTCCTCAGACACTCCAAAATGTACTGCTGAGCCAAAAGCAAAAACCAAATTTAAAAATGCCTTTAGTGACTTTGATTATAAAAATGATTCAGTCAGATCTAAAGAAATAAATAAGAATTAAGAAAGATACATAATAAATCAATATTAGAATGAGAGATGAAGGGCAAACAAGAGAGCAGCTATTTAATAATAAAGCCTGAAAGAGATCTTACTGCTTAACAGCCATAATTTTGGTGAATAAAATATACAAATATGTAGTAAGACTGTAATTCTGTTTTCAGTTATCATAATGTAAACTCAGTCAAACATTACTGAATTGCCATAGGCTGAGTCTGGTACTTGAGAACACTTCATCTTATACATTTTAAACATTAAAATAGATCTGAAAACAGGAGTGCAAAGAGCTGTATTTTGAAAAACTAAAAGATTATCAATACTTCTTCCAAATTTATAGAATCATGCATACAGATGGTGACTACAAATCAATCAATATAGTTATTCCAGATGTTCTAATACATCTTCATTTGTGAAATAAGAAAACCAAGAGGTTAGGATGCTGTAATGCTAAGACATTGAGCATATTTTTTAACTGGTCTGCATGCAATGTAATCTTGACATTTCAGCTTTGCTATTCTGCATTTTGTGATACTTCTTTCCAAAGCATTTTCATTTCAGAGTGGTATTTGGATTTCTAAGTATTTTCATATAAAATAGTTAAGAAAAATAAGCCTTTAAGCCTTCTCCAAATACGATTTATGGGTTTTTTTCAATCCAACCTGTATTTTTATTCTGAAAGTCCTGTACTGACATATAAATAGGTTACCAGTTTTCTCACTGTATTTTATTAACTGTGATGACTAGAGTTACAAAATTCAGAACTCTTGAACTAGCTTAGCCTACACTCTGGCCAGTGACAATCACTCTGGGGCTCTGCAGGCATTTTTCTCTGAAGCACTCATATCTTTATGTATCTTTAAGCTGATGTGAAATACAGAGAAAAACATGATCGCTTTATAAAACAAGGGTGTAAAGACCCATTTGTGAGAATAAAATACATTGAAAATAAAAAAAGCAGAAACTGCCTATGATTCTTATTTTAGACTTGGGGCCCTGCCTCGGTCTCCAGAAAGGATGTTCCCCTCTATGTGTCCAGGGTAGCATCACAATGCACCCTCTAGTGCTGGTGAAACTGTGAGAAAGTACTGCTCAAATGATGCTTTCAAAGTCTTTCACATCTAGCCACCATCCTATCACCACAGAGACGAGTGTAAGCCCCCACATCCTGGGAAGGCTTCAGATCATCAACTGACTTGTGTATTAATGGGAGTGTGCTTTGACCAAGAGATGGAATATCACACAGGATATTAACACATCCTGTTAATGGTCAAGACTACCTTTCCTTTTCTCTCTATATTACATAAGAGAATTTTTGGCACAGCCGCCGTCTTTTTTCTTTCTGTTCACCTGATTCATTCCGTTTTTCCTTCATCTCATACCTCGCCTATTTAGCCAGTTTGAAAGACCCACAGGTATCCTGGGGTGGATGTTTTCTGTCTCTAAGGAGAGCGACCCATCACAGCACAGCCTCCCAGAATCCACATTTGCTGGGATGGGGACTCCACCACTTCCTTGGGCAGTCCTTTCCAACACTTGACCACCCCCACTACGAAACAATTCTTCCTAATTTCCTGTCTAAACTTCCCCTGGCACAACTAGAGACTGTCTCCTACCATGCCATCAATTGTCATCTGAGTAAGGAGACAACACCCTCTTTGCTGCATCCTCCTTTCAGGCATCTGTAGAGACTGATGAAGCCTCCCCTCAGCCACTTCTTCCCCAGAGTATACAACCCAGCTTACTCAGCTGTTCCTCATAACTCTTGTCTACCAGTCTCTTCAGACTCTCTTGCTTCTCTCTGCACATGCTCGAGTAACTCAGCACCCTTCTTGGACTGAGAGGCCCAAAGCAGAACACAATATCCAAAATGCAGTCCTACAGTGCATACAGTGCCACATGGAAGGGCTCAATCACTACTCTAGTCCTGCTGGCCACACTGTTTTTGATGCTTGCCAGGATGCCTCTGTCTTTCTTGGCCACCTGGGCACACTGCTGGAGTACAACAGGTCTTTGTTGCTTAGGGAGGATGGAGATTTCAGCATGAGCCTCCGACAGCCTAAATGAACATATTGGCCACTCGGCTATTTGGAGAGTTCTCATATTGTTTAATTTTTAAAATTTGAAAGCTCAAGGTTGTGGGCTGTTTTTTTTTTCCCTGATGTAAAATAAATGCCAAAAGCTTAAAATCATTTGCAAAACAGAATTCTTGTTTTATAGCCAATCTCACAGATGAATTCACTAGAGCTATTTGTGCGAATAAGGGAAACAGATTCTGACCACAGTAGCTGTGTCTAGACTAGTAGATTTAAGAGTGCCAGGGAAGCATTTCCACGCTTTAGAATTTTATTTTCTACATTGTTAAATTGTTAAAAAAGTCCCTGGCACACTCCTGGCTTCTCCCAGCTAAAGTAGTTCCAAACAACTCACACAGACCTTTTCCTATGGGTAGTGTGAACACAGACACCCTTTGGACAGTCAGTTTCATAGTATGGATGTGGGCCAATCTGTACCACATGCCAGTGAACAGTCGTGGATAGGTTTAATTTTCTGGTATAGAAATAATCTGCAAGGATCAAGAGAGAAAATTAGAATTTTGACTTTCTCTTCAGGGAAGGGAAGGAAGGTGGGAAGAAAGGGGATAGAAGCAATAAAATGATTATGTAATTTTCACAACCAGGTGTTTCTAAATGGAATAACTAATCTTCTCAATGACAGAAAAACCTAATGTTCCTTTTGACTTCATTCACACTGGTTTATTTTTATCACACTTCTCATTTCAGTTGCTTTGTAGTAGCACACCAGCAAAAAGACAAAGAAAAAAGGGATGGTTTTAACTTATTAGTAAATTTCACAACTAAAACATGCAGCTATATTAATTCTGAACAGGCCTTTGTCCAACCCAAAGATTTTACTTAAGTTTCTATGCCAAAGGGTAAAAAGGGGGTCTATACATATCCTTCTCCCAAAGCCAGAAGAAAATGTGCTTTTGAATAACAAGGATCAGCTCACACGTGAGACTAAAAGCTGAATTTGTGTTTGTGCCTTTGCAGAGATAGCTAAGGGCAGAAGGGCATCTTCTTCAGGCATTTGGTCTCTGCTCAGGGTCTGGCACAATGGCAGTGATTGTACTCATGGAATGACAGAACCCTGCGGGGATAAAGACCCTAGAAATCATGTGTGTTGCATTGAGAAGGGATATGCCCTCTCACCCTCTTTACTGCGCCTTTTATATGACTTGAATTAGAGAGTAGAGTTTTCTAGCTCCCAAAGATTCATTTTGCCTGTACTGATGACATTCACTTTTAAGACTCTTAGGACTGAACTGACCAAGGCATTGCAGAAGGCATCTCTGAACTCCCTCCTACAGCTGCTATGGTCCGCATTCTTTTCTAGACGCCTTCAGGAAAAGACAGCATGCGCTGTACATTAGAAGCAGGTTTATCCTGGTGGGAATCTCTGCTAAGTTTGGTTTGACATGGTTCACAGAATCAAGATAAAGGGCCTGTTTTGCATTTATTTTTCTTCTAATTGGAGTAAGGCGGCATCCTGAGTAAAAATCCATAGCTAGCTTTCTATCTATGCACTATAATCCATCCCACAGAATGATTTCTGACATAACTAGGAGATGAAAAAAGAAGACATTCATGTCTATCTTTTTTGAGAGTACTATAGACATATAAACTCTGTCTTAAATAAGGAAAGGTCACATGAATTAGTTGATTTGAGAATTCTTCTAACATTTCAGAGGGAATTTATTTCAAACCATGTATATTAATAAAGCAAAGCCCTTGGTGTTTCCAAGCATGCTTGGTAACATGTGCAGAACTGCCAAATGCTCCATTATTTCTAAAAATTATGTGTCCCAAGGCAGTAGCAAACTTGTTTTCCAGACTGTGGGCATCAGCTAATGCGCCACATTTAGTATGTCCATTTTTCTTGTGCTTTCCAAAATAACTTTGGTTTTGAAAATAATACTCATTGACTAAAATTTCTTTTTACACAATATACCCTAAAATGCCTGCTTGCTCCACATTGTCCTGGAATGTACCAGGCATTACTGCTGTCTGAGACTGAAAATAAATCATTAAGTATGAAAATGAAAGATCTGGAATGTAATGGTTGTGTTATATTGGAACATAAGGTCTATATAATAGTCAAAAATAAGATATTGCTGCACCTTTATAAGCCTCGTGTATTTTATCATGTTAATTACCTGTTCATTAATACTGGTGAGAGCAATTATTTTCTTTAGGGGTCCAGTATTCCTTATAAATCACAATGCCAGGATTTCTAGAGGTTTGTTTCTGCTTTGGTAATCTACTGGATTATTTCACACCGTAGCGACAGTAAGAAATTCAGAGACAGAGTTTCAGACCATCCACTTATAGGAAAACATGGCATCTGCTTGCATGAGAAAAAGTTTTTAGGAAACAGCATTGTAACTATAGTATTCCATTCAATCAAAGCTTCTGGTAAGGTATCCTGCTAGAGATTCCCTCCCTAAAATAGAGCCTATCAGAAACAAATGGATTTTAGACTGTATACAAAAGGAGGGGAAAAAAAAAACAACAGACATGATAATACAACAGGGTAAATTCACCTTTCTTTACAGATCAAGAGGCTACTCAGGAGCACGTCACTCACTTTAGGTACTAATTCACCAACTAAAATATATGCATTCTTGATTTTAACAGTCAAGCACTTCAGTGTAGTTGAACTCTACCAGGTCGACCCAATTGTAATGAATTTTCCCCAAGGAGTTGGTGCTACTGAGAGTTTTGGATTAGTGAGGAATCACAGAACAGCGTAGACAAGAAGGGACCTTAAAGATCACCATATTCCAAACCTCTGCTGTGGGCAGGGTTGCCAATGAGGATTCATGGAACAGATCTCAACTGTGCCCCCAGAGTCTAAAGGAGAATTCAGGGGACGATGATTTCAGAGAGACTAGGAAGTATATCAAATAGCTACATTGTTCTCAGCTCAAAGGAATCCCTCCAGCCTTTCACAGTGGCTGTGAAGTGTGATAGATTGCTGCCTGGGCTAACAGGGATACCACTGGCTGCTATATGACTTCAAGAAAGTCTCTACCCATTTCTCAGTCTCTTTCATGTTCAGTCATGCACATGTACACACAGAGACATGGAGACTCTGCCTCAGTTTCTGCACTTTGTAGACAGAGGTAAAGCTAACACACTCTCTAAAGTTCTTTGAAATCTACTGATGTGAAAAAATACGTGTAAGTAAAGCACTGCTCATGTACAACTGACTCTCCTTTTTTCCTTTTCAAAGATTGGTCTGACTTAGAAAATAAAGGAAAAAAAAACTTTCATATTCATAAAATAATCAGGCTGTAGTAGAAGGATGAACGCTAGGAGTTGATCAGTTCTGCCCTCACTAGCAGAGCTGATAATAATCAGTCACTTATGTGCTATTTCACAGCTGATACCTCCTCCAAAAAAAAATTAATTGCGAAAGTTTCACAGATGTCTGCAGCAGTTGACCAGAGCTCTTGGGTTATTGCTTGTCAGACTATTAATGGGTTTGGCTAACCATGACAGTCATTACTTTCCCCCTCCTGTGAGCTACTTTCTGTGTAATTTATGCATAGGTTTTGCCAAGATTTGACAACTTTCAGGATATTAACATAAAATTAGACTGCAGAGCTGAACAATGGGTGGCATTAAAATTAGCAGCAGTGGAAACCAATCAAAGAGAATTGGTTTCTCTCCTGCTTTGCTTTTAAGTTCATAATTTTTATTTATTTTACCTTATTTCATCGCCATTTTAGAAGGAGATGGAAAAGAATAAACCCTCAAAAGTTTTGCTTTGCTAGGGAATCTTCAGAAATTTCAATTAGACAAAATGCCTGACAGCACCTTCAGCAGCGGCTATCCTGAAATCAATCACAGCAAAAGCAGTGTTAGAAGTTGGGGTTTTTTTTGTTTTTTGGTTGTTTCATTTTTTTGAGAAAGAGAGTCTTTAAACAGAAAAGAGTCTGCTCCACACAGATTGTTTAGTGAATGCCATTACAGAATGCAATGTGAGTGTTAATAAGTAAGGACATCTGGTAACCAGCTTTTTTCTGATTCATTAACTGGCTGCTTCTATGGCCACAGGGCGCGATAGGGAAGGCTGCAAGAATTTTGCTCCTAGAAAATGGGACTATGATGTATGCTTCTTTTCTCTGACCCAACCAAATCCTTTAAATTTCCTCTTATGCCTCCATTATAAATATTTAAATTTGAAATATCGCTGGAAACACTCAAAAGCCTACATGAACACATCCTCCTGTTTAAGAGTACACTGCAAGAAGTAATGTTTAAGATTCATTCATCAGTCCTTTATAATAATTCCCTGCATCAACACACATCATCAGTAAGTGATATTCCCTACTTGTTAACATTTACTATGGTTACATTTAAATATTGTTATTTTCCCATTTCTCAACGTTTACAGTTTTTAAACCATGATTTATAACAATGGATGGCATATTTCTGAAAAAGACTTTGAACTGATTCCTTTTTTGGGAAAGTGAAATTTGTGCCAAACTAGTAGGGTTTTTTCAAACCCTCCATGACATTAATGAGCTTGGACAGAGAAAGTAAAAGCATCACACTGCTCCGTATCAAGTGCTGTTTTTCTTCATACAATACAAGTGAAACAGCTCCAAATGCTCTAGAGAGAATGATTGAGCAAAAGAAATCTAACTTGATAGTACATGTTGAGGGATGAAATGGACAATGAAGTTTCCATATGTTGTTTTTACGCAGTAATTAGAAACTGTCACACACCGTTTCATTTTTTAGTTTCCTTGGGCTTATTTGCATGTATGAGGTTTTCCTTAGAGCAGAATTGTAAGCATCAAACTGGCACCCAGTTGAAATTTGAGGCAGTGACACGTGGGCTTCTTCCACCTCATGGACAAGAAGCCAGCGGCAGGTATTATGATGGCCCAGAGCACAGCTCAGCAGTAGCTTGCTGCAGCCTCGCTTTCTTCTCTGTGTTGAATTTTCCTTCCCAGTGGCTGTTCCTGTGGTGTCAGTCTGTATGCACTTGGGTATGCAGTCTATCTTCCATTCCCAACAGATAGAAGAATTTAGACACATTAACCTGCATGTATACTCAGTAGGAATTTGGCTCCTCATTCCTTCAGGTTCATCTGAAAATTTTTGCAGTTTTTCATGGGCAAGACAGGCAAACAGTGCTCTGGCTCTGAGTTTATTCTTCAGCTTTTCTCATGGATGCAGAAAATTGCCTACATGAATTTGACACATTTTTGCATCTCTGTCATAATTATTTCAGTCTATATCCTGACAAAGAGTTGGTTCTAAATCTGGCCTTCAAAACCATAGCAGAACAGAATGACCAACAAAACCATTCAGTTTTTATATTCATTATTCTGATGGCATTCATGACCAAGAACACGTTAATAATATTTTTTTTTTAATTAAAAATGCCTTTATTAAACGGGCTGCCCTTTTAATATCAGCTAAGAAACTAAGTCAGTGTGCATTATGCATATGGGTTGATGTTTTTTTCTGTAAATTGTTTTCCAAGCCTGTGTAAAATACCAGAAAGCCGGATGCATATTTCTCATCTATGCTTGATAGATTAGAACTCTGGATTGCTATCAAACCACAGCTCTTCAATGACCTATAACCCCAGCAAGCAGGCCTGTCAGTAACATTAAAGGGCATGGATTACATTGACGATAACAATCAAGAAGAATTCAGACATACCATTAAACTACTTTCCAGCCACTGGATTCACAATGTTACAGATTCTCTTTTGCTCAGTCCTGACTAATGCAAAATCAGCTTTGTTTAAAAAAGTCTGAACACACATTTACTGTAGTAATTACTGTAGCAACTGTTGTATTGTCGTAGTACTGAAACACTCTCCTATGCCAGCTACCGTACTACTTCCTAGAGATCCTCATCCTTGCACTTAATCCAGAGAGATGGCTCTACCATATAAATCTAATTTCTCCTCAAAGACTAACTTGCATGGGTAACAGGTCATGACTCTCTTCTACTTAATAATATTAGCTTAAAAATATGTAATATAGATCTTTGCTTTTATATGTATTTTAACAAATATTGCTATTTATACCATATTCAAACTATAATTAAAGCTTTTCTTCTGAACACAGAAGCTGATTTACAGGAATCAATCAAGATAAGCTTCTGATTTCTAACAGCAAAATACAATTTACAAAAGCTTTCAAAGTCTGTTACAGTACCTTGCTTTATTTTTAAAATCGGAAATATAATGGAAAAAATGAAGAAAGAAAAATGCTCATATGGAAAACGGTTTGAGACTAGCTTGAGAGATAGCAGTGCTATTGGTCAACGCAGTGGAAGGCATGTCATTGGTTATAGCACAGCTGCTGGAGGTGACTGTGTTGGTATCTGTAGCATGTTGATGTGTGAAGTGCAAAAATGAATCTTATTCCTCAGGAGAGTCCTGCATATGTCAAGTATATTGTCTCATTAAGCCAATCCATTTATCAACCCACTGAATGCCAATTAAATTGCACAGGATGGTGCAGGTATATGGTGGGCTGATGGTGCCAAACTTTATTACAGCTGAGCTTTTCTGGCTCACTACATTCCTGAATAGCAAAATGGCAGACATATCAAAGCCAAATTAAATGTTCTTGAAATAATGCCTTTAAAGAGGAAGAAATGCCACAGTCTGGCACAAAAGAGTATGAAATGTAATGTCACTTCTTAGTGTACTTTTAGTTCCAATGAAGATGTCACGGCTCAGATTCAGCCAGTGCCAAATGTCTTCACAGCGTGCAAATTAGATCAGTGTAATTTCATCAGGATGATCAGACTCTGTTGTAGTTATATGGCTGCATACACAGCTTCTGCCTACTGCTGCAGTCAGACTGGCACAGCTGAGCTAATGCTGCCATCCTCAGAAAGAGACAGAAGTTGATTATATAGCATTCTCTTGATGCCAGAGTTCAAAGGACACTTCTGGATGCTGGGAACATATTGAATCAGTGTCTACTCTGAAGTTTAAACTCAAAGAATTCCCCTGGTATCTCCAACAGCAATACTAATATTTCTATTCAACTCATTCTTGTATGTATTATCAGATGCCATCAATCAAAATCTGATCTTTACAGCTGTTAAAATGTGAGAAATAACCTAGAAAAGAAATCCATTCTTTCCCTTTGCTCCAATACACCAACTGGAGCCAGACAGTAGGGAACCTATTGCTTCAGTTACTTCAGCGTAAAGTCTGTCATGCAAACACTAAGTTATCTTCTTCAACAGTAGTCACTAGGGATTCTGACAGGCGTACTCAGTTGGATTTAGTATTATCCACTTAAACATTATTGCTCCGTCTGTCCACCCCTTTCCTGGAGAGGAAAACCTGCACAGCAGTGGCACAATTGAATGTGTCCCAGCTCCTTCAGTTCATAATTCACAGTATTAACTTGAATTGCTAATGCTTAACTCGGTGCATCTGACCTGCTGTCTTAGAATACCAAACCCTCTTCTGGAGCGGCTGGCACGTGAACAGGTTTTGTTCTGCTGATGGGAACTGAGGCTGCTCACCCCCAGCACCAGGGAAAGACACTTGGTGGGAAAAGTGTTGTCCTACAAAGGTTTAGCCTGCCTACTACCTTTTGTTATGTTCAGGTGTGAAAAAACAGACTTGCCACTGCTCAGAAATACCATCACTGCACAGCAAGATTAAATCTACTAAATAAAAACATTGCTAACAAATACATTCAGAAGCAGGAATGTGTGGTTTTGGTGTTAAGACTCCCACACCAGAGTGGAGGTGTGTCTTCCATGTTTTGAATGTTTGCGTTTGCTTAGCTTTTTGCATAAAGGATTTCATACATTAAGTTGCTAGATTTAGTGATTTATTTTTTTTTTTCCTCCCTAAAGCATTTGGTAGGGAGCAATTACTTACTTACGCCTATAACAGCTAAAATCCCTAAACATCATGGCACACAGCCATTTGAGGCAAGTTGCCAAGTCCGTAGCTTCAATTAACCTTCATATACCCCCCCCAAACTTGGAATGCTATCAGTAGGCTATTATGTTCAAGCCTTACTCACGGGGTGAGCACTTAGACATTGAAGTTGAAATCAATAGGACTGTGGATACACGATTGCTCATGTGTTCAGACTTGCACACACTGACTTGAATTTATGGCAATCTCTTCTAGATTGAAGCGGGGAAACACAGAATCTTGCAGACGTGGCCAGTTCTGGTTTTTACAACAGCGGTCAACTCTTTTGTCTCTTGTATACCATCTGTCTTTTACTGAACATATTTTGGCTCAGATAGTACATACTGAAGGTACACTGAAGTTAAAGGGAAGGGAGCCCAGTAAGATTCACACATCCCATTAAGACTGTAAAGTAGCCACTGCTTCCATTAATAGCTACATGTTCAAAGGTACCGTGCAAATGAGTTGCTCTCCCCGGAGACTGAAACAGAGACTCTGTGCATCCCAGATGTTCCTAAACAGTTTACTTACCCTCCCTTGTGTACATTTATTCTCGAGATAGATGGAAATGGAGCAGAAAGGGGAAATGAAGTAAAAAGTCAGTTTGAGCTCTAAACTGAAAATGTTACTTATGCTCACATGGAAAATATAAAGCTTCATTAAAAGTAGATAAAGTTTTCATGTGCTTTTTACACAGGGCTAGATGCCCAGCTGATATGAACTAGCATAGCTTCACGCAGAGGCTGATTAAGCATAGTGTGGTTTATGCCAGCTGAAGATCTAGCTTACAGTTACTGCTCAGTATCCCTATTATGTGGGTGAAATCATATTTGTCTAGGACAGAATACAGCATCCAGTGATGGATATCTCAAATGCAAAGGCTATCCACCTCTTACGATTTAGTCTGAAAACTCGCACCATTTTTATACGTTCCAGGTAGCATTACCAATTATTAGAAATTGAGAAAACATACTAAGAAACAGAGACTGGAATCCTGAAGAATTTCTATCAATAAAATATGTTATATTTTATATATAGATACATTTATAGTTAGAAATATTTGCATAGTAGCACTTTCATTCAACCATTCCACATTTGTGATCTGCAATCTGAAGAAAATCAGATATTTCAGCTGAGACAAGAAGCAATTCATCCTTCTCTTCCACAAGTGCACCTACCCCAACAGGGGGTATAACACCCCAGGCCAATCCCCTGGCATACCGGGACCCAGATGCAAAGCTTGAGAAGACTCTAGCAGCAACATCTGGCGGTGTGGCAAGGTCTGAAGGCAGTTCTACTAACAGATCTGGAATAGCCTCTGGGTCTGGGCTCACTCTGTCTCCTAGGACACATTTTCCTTCTGCCCACCTTGGTTTTGTCCATAGCTTATTACATACTAGAGCAATATGGAAAGGCTTTATATATTATCAGAAGGATGTAACCTCTACCTTTTATTCTCCCTCAAATCCAAAATTGCTTTATTAAATACAGTCTACACAAGTTCATGCTACTTGATTTTTAGCCTTTCATTTTTATCACAAAAGTCTTTGAAAGATCTGGATGCTGAGTGGAGATTTGTAACAAGAATTTTCTGTCTCATTTTTTGACAAAATAAAAAGGTCTTTTTTTCCTAAAATCAGCTGACAAAATATCAGACCTACTAATATTTTCTGCTTATTTTACTGTCAGTTTGGCTTGTGAATTTGATAAACTCACCACTTAAAATAGAAAACCCCCCAAAAAAGGGACATGAACCTATGCAAGTCACTGCCATACTTAAGAAGTCAAGTCTTTCACACTATTTTTATATCATTAAGCCTTTGCTGTGTATTGTATGTGCAGTGCCAAACTTATGACAGGATAGATCCTTGCATCATTAAAACTGATGAAACATACAATAAATATTGTTTAAAGACTCTGAATTGTCACATCAGTACTTCCAGATATTGAGAAGTTTCTTTGCATCCTTCATTTTAAAACAAAAAATAACAAACACAGCATGCTAGCTTTAAGAAGTATCAATTTGATTTAAATGGATCACAGCTTAAGAAGCCTCTGGGTAAGCTGAACACCACCTTGTAAACAGGACACCAGTGTTCAGCCCTGATCAAGAAAGAAGCCATTGCACTTTTAACGTTCACAAACATTTACTAAGTAAATGTGAACAGGATGTGATATTTTTTTCCGTAGTGAGAGCAAAGAAGGAAAGATTATAGCATGGAATATGCAACACTCAGAGCATTCTGTGCATTGCTAAAGGTGTTCAGCAAGTTTTAGTACAAGCTGATTTTTTTTTTTTAATGTATATCTAGTTCTCTATAAAACAAATAGAGAAATATATGGCAGAAAAATATTGCACTAAGTACTTAATGTGTTCAATGGTGAAAATCTATATTTTCCTCTGGCTTCATAGAGATGAAATTACAACAGTAACAATTTTGTGGAACTGCAGAGAGTGCTGTTCTTCAGAGATTAAAAACAAAAATCATTCAAGAAAGGATAAATCCAGAAAATATAATCCAAGGGAAACCAAAAGGACAGGCACTTTAACACAGAAGAAAAAAAAAAAGAGTACTGAACAATAAGAAACGAAATGTGAAAATAAAAGAGATTTCTAATTTACATATTGTTTTGGGATTCATGGTACTGGTTCAGGCTTGGTTCCTCCTGAGTTTAATCCTAACAGCACAGTTAAGAATCCATACTAGCATTACAGCACAAGTAAAGCTGGTTGAAACAGCAGATTTAAATGACTGTGAAACTGGGAAATGAGATGGCATGGCAATACTCAGTGCCACGACATTTGTGCATGTTTGAACTGTCTCATGGAAAGTGAGTCAACTGTACCAAATGTAAGTTTGGTGTCTGAGATAAGCAACAATCATAATTGGGTTATCACTTAAGATAACTTGGGAAAGAGTGAAGAAGAGTGAAAATAGTCTGTAAACCAAATTTGCATGATCTTGGGAAGGTGCTCATTAACACCCAGTTTACTACAGACCCCCAGCTATTGTTCTCTTGCATCACAAGAAGAAACATAGCCTGCTGTTCACAATATCATAGTGCATCATATACTAAGCTCCTCTGTTTTTTCATGCATCTGTGGTGCATAGATGGCTGAGAGAAGCCATTCCTTCCAAATTAATTCAAAATGACTGAAGTTAACTTCACAAGGAAATGAACCGTAGACAAGAATTTTGGCAGCAAAAAAAAGTGGTGAAATATGTCTGACAGATTTTTCTTTAATGTCCAAAAACAGCTGAATCATAATGGGATGAACAATTATGATTAAAAGGTGACGTCATTACATGTTTTTAGCATATAGGGAAAAAAAAGTACATTTACTCAAAGCTAGGGAATTTACAACTGACTGACTGCTAGAGCCTAGCCTGACATCTGCCACTGAAAAAGTATCGAAACAATTCCAAAAGTAGAAGAATAATGATGAACACTCTACCCTGAAGATTTCACACCATTGTCCCTTGATGAAGGAAAGCTTACCCTCAACATATAACTTGTTTCCCTTCCAGGAAAAACAATGAAAGCCATTAGACTGATGTACCCCTTGTGGCATATTGAAAAAGCAGGATGTTATCCCCAGGGTTCCAGCCCCAGGGAGACAAGTCAGGGCAGCCATCATCCCTATGGATCAACTACAGTACTTCAATCTGCCTCTTATCATCAGTGACATCATCTAATAACAGATAGGAGCTTTATAAAATAATACCAGCTCACACTCTGTTCTTGATACTGCTGAACTTTTTTTTTTTTTTTAGATTATATATTCCAGTCACAGGAATTCCTCCAATTATCTTTGCAGAACAGTTTCTAGTTTGTAGCAGTGCCACAAGCTCTGAAAAGGCAAGTAGTCATGTTTTCTCTATAGCAAGCCAGGGATCAAATAAATATATTGTCTGGTTCAGAGTTGCTCTCCTCCTTTTACACTTCACCTAGATTCCATGTGTTGGGAGGTAGGGACAGAGCCCATGATCACTCTTAGACACATGAGCATCATGTTCTCAAGATATCAGTGCCTCTAAACTTCATGAGGGCACACGGCAAAGTCCTACCTCAACTTCCAGGATGTCTTGAGACAGCAAAGGACAAAATAACGCATTTCCAAATTATTGTTTATGATTATTCATACTTACTCTACTCTTCTCCCTCCTATTATTCCAAGCAGCAGAATGTAGCCTGTTTGGGGTGGTGTTTTTTTTTTTGTTGTTGTTTGGATATTTTTTTTTAATTTAATAGAGTTTCATCAGATCACAAAATTAACAAAGATATGAGCAAAGCCTGTCCAACTTTGCAAGTATGGCTCTAAAATTTATAGCTTATGCACATCACAGACTTCCACAGCTGGAGCTAGCAGGGCACCTTTTGGGCCTCTGATGTGATTGACTACTCAGGGGTCACCTGAGAGCACAATCCAGGCACCTTTGGAGAATATTTCACAAAATCTTACTTGACTACACATTTTCCTGAATGATACAGAGATTCCAGGTTTAGAGAGTTCTACTCTACTATCAAATTTAATAGGGAAGTTTTTCCTAAAAAAATCAGGCTATGGCATTTGTATTAGAACAATTTTTAATTAACACATACTGTGAATTAATATAGTCCAGTGACTGGCCTGCACCTTTTGATAAGAAAACCCTTTTACAGCCCTTCATCTGCTAACATAAGTGGTGTCACTGATGCATCTGGCCCTTTGTTATTGCTTTATTACACGAATGCCATTCAAGCTACAAATTACTATGGAATGTTACATCATACTAATCTTTTCTAAATTAACATTCTTCAGTTAGGCTGTCTGGTTAATACAAGGAAAGCATGGATTACAGTCTTTCCTATTGAGTATAACATGGGGAACTCTCCACCATAAAATACCAGTCTGGAATATATTTGGCAGACTTACGATGATGCCTTTGGAAAATGTTGATTTAGAAAAGTCATTTCCAGCATTGTCAATTCAGGCAACTTGGCTGCTCTTGGGAATTTCCTTGTCAGTAGCAATCTCGACTGTATGAGCTACAGGGACTTGGAGCAAATTGTTGAATGTACAAAAATGAGCTTTCATAAAGGCCACATAATACAAGCTATAGATATTTTACAATTGTAACAGCACCAGGGAAACTTCACATAAAACATGTTTGTGGATAAGTAAGAGCTATAGGATAGCTCTGCTCCTTCATGACTTCAAGGCTGATTTATTCAGTCTCCATCCATTCAACAATGTCATCTAACTTGATAGCCAAGACCATCAGTACTGTGGCAGTAATAACTATTATTGCTGAACGCTTTATTTCCTCAGGCATTTCAACCTCGGTGGTTGGGGAAATTTAAACTGAAATGCTGACTTCTTGACTTTCCAACAGCACTTCAGTCCACATCAAGTAGAGAAATAAATTGAAATAAAAATTTTACATCAGACAACGACCTTCTAAGTAGAAAAGGCCATCTGGGCCCACTCTGGTGTTGGCCCACAGTACTAAGAGAAGTAAAATGTGTTGCAGTAACTAGAAGGCGGCTTCATGCTTATCTGTTTAAAGCATGTTTGATATCAGAAAGTGTTTTGAATTATGCAAATAAAAACTTTTCCATGGCTCAGTTAACACTGCTGGAAACTACACCTTGTTTGGAATTACACATTAACCAAGCTGTTTCTTCAAAAATACATATAGATTGTCTGCAGCAACTTAACTGTCATACTAGGTTACTCTGAAGTTTGAAGACAATCTGCAGAGGCTTACCCCTACAGTTCTGCATGGGGTTAAAAAGAGTCTGCCTAGTTAAATATCACTCAGTGCTTTGACAGTATATAATGCCCTTAATTCCTCATGCACACATCAGATGTTGATTGTGGAAAACATCTGCTTCTGCTCATATATAAGAGGAAAAAAAGAAAAACAACAACACAACAAAGATCAGAGATTAGTGGCAGAGTTGCAAAATTCTGGCTCAGAACTTAAGCAACCAAGTGTCATGGGACATTCTTTTCCTGAGCTGTCTGTGCTTTATGCTTCTAATATTTTAATACTAATCTGCTGCTTAATTCCCTTTTATTGAGCAGCAACAGATATTCTTGTTAGCGTTGAATAATATATATTCTGGAGTGGAAATGTTTGAAACTTGGAACAAGAAACTAAGATATTTGAAGGATCATGCAGTTATGTTTTGGAATATCAGCTTATTTCAGTCACTGGAAAGTCAGTGGAGCACAGTAGCAGCTTGGTTACCTGGTAACACAAAATCTCCAACTTAGCTACTAAGCAGAACAGGCTTGGTGATGATAGCTATTTCTATTGTAAAACTTCTATTCCATGATGCACACTTTGTGCAGACATACATGCAACATTCAAGGCTCTGCTCTTGGACTTGAAAAAGTATGGTGCTTGCTCCAAAAAAAGTGCAAGACCACCTAGACACGGCACTCCCAACTCCAGCTCAGTCTTCTTCAGACCTGAACTTCTGTTCAGTTTTACCCCTCAGTGAGCTCTATTCTCCCAAGTTGATTTATTTCTAAGCTGCATGATCAGCAAAAGACACCACTGAACCATAATGACTCCCTGACAGTTATTAAAGCGGGACACACAGGAATCAGCAGACTGAGGACGTGAAGAAAAGGTGCCTTCAGAGGATGGGCCTCTGACTTCCACATTCCTGGCTGGCTGCTCATCTCAGCAGGCTTCCAGCCCTCCTGCTTTACAGCAGTGGAAGTTCCCGTGATGCAGAGGAACAAGCCTCCCTGAAAGCTGAGGTCCTTGTCACAGGACAGCCCTGGTCTTGTGACAATTATACAGAGTGACCAGGAAAGGATTCACAAGTCTACAGAACTGTATACCTCATTTTGATTTTCCCAGTGACAGTAACTATGACAGTAACAATTGACTGAACTAAAACTGTTTTCTTTGCAGAAAAGGATTTTGATGGAAAAATTCTTTCCAGATCCAGTAATTTCACTTGCAACAGGATGGTTTTCTGTCTATTCCAGAAGGCTTCTGAATCCCCTTTCTCCCTTATTTTTAATTAAGTTCTCCCTTACATCACAGTAAAATTACTCTCAGAACAGTGCTAGTTTCATATTTTTTTTTTTTTTTTTTTTACATGTTTTTCATTGATACAGATTTACTAAATTAACATTTTTCCAGTCATACCCTGGTGCCTTTTGAAGTCATTGTTCCAGGGCCCAGTCTTTAATATTTGCCTGGATTGTTTAAATAATTTGAAATCGTATTACTACATAATATATGTTCTGTTTATCACAAATGGTGGTAATTTAATACAGCAGCTATCCAGGTTGTATGTTTTTATAAGTATTAAACAAAGTATCTCCACAAAATTGTTCATGCTGTTCGTTCTTATAAATGTTTCATTGTTACAGAACTAAATTAGCATAATAAAACAACTGTTATAGCAAGCAAGAAATTAAACATTTCATTACAGGTATCTAATGAGATTAAATCAGATATTACCTCCTAGCTAATAATTTATTTGAAGATTAAATACCTTCCCATGTCTTTTCTATTTCTTTTGTTGCCAAATGCTACTGTGCCGTAATTATGGGATGGAAAAACTGTTACAAATAATTGAGGAAATACTGGATCAACCTCAACATTCACTGACTTTTTTTCTTTATCTGAGTCCAGCTCAGTACTAGAATCATATTTACAGCAGATTTCATCTGCACATTTTTCATATAAGGTAGAAGGTTATCGCATAGATAAGCCCTACTATGTGTAATAACGCACGTATCCCAAGTTATTGCTTACATAATGATTCAGCTTCAGAGAGAAAATGGATTACTGTAGGTAAAGGGAATATATCTTGGATAAATAAGCTGCATTCTAGTTCAAAACCAAAATGACCTGCACAATGTTGGGTTGATTGAATGCTGATAACTTCATGCATTTTCGAGGGCTGCAAGTACTGAAGATTTTATGTCAGGCTTCTGTCTCATTCCATTTCTACTGTAAGGGTTTGGTGACACGCCCAGACCTTTGGGTTAGAAAAGCATTCCTGTTTTTTCAGGCCATGCAATTTGCTATACCACTGTTCACACTAAATCTGTTTGCTAGCATCCACAATCATATCTAATATCAACTCTAACACAACCTCTGAAAACACCAGAAAAAAGTTATATACCAAAGATCCTTAATCTCCTCCTCTGCCTCATTCTCTCACATATGATGCACTCTGACCTTTAGAAATCAGCCCACATTAACATATACATACAGCAATCTCTTTGTTCTTCACATACAAATAGAAGTTGTATCTGAAACCATATAAATACTCCTCCTATTTAGTAATAGCTAAAGTATCATAAGTCTTCTTTTCACCAGTCAGCCAGAAATAAATTTGGTACTGATTACACTGAATATTTTTATGTTCTTACCCAAGACAGAGTATTAGTTTTTTCTTCTGCACAATAAGAGAACAATCCTTCAGATATGTTTGTATTATATATACTTGCACACAAACATATGTTTTTGATTTTTTAAACTTTTACCAACATTTAGTTAGCATGCAAATCACACTGGACTTACAGCAAAGAATATACTAAGTAACTACAAGAAAAAGATACCAGACTGTATCACCGAAAAGCTCACAGAAGCTAAAGGTGTCACCTAAAACAAGTGACAAAATATTACTCCACATATGTAATTAGAAAGTAATTACCTTCCAAGTTGGAATATGATACAAGACATCAGAATTTCTCCTGCTCTACAGCATGAAATATAAGTAATAAACCTTAATTGTTTTCCTGAAATATCCTAACCCTTCCCAACACCCTTTCTTTGTCTGTCAGGACCCAGCCATGCATCTGAACAGAATCCCTCACAGAGTTAGTTCTTCTTCCCCATTTGGACTTTGTTTACATCAGGCTTCTGGTTACCAGCAGCTCTACAAAAAGATCTTACACAAAGCACTGCTGTTGTGTTGTAAAAGAGAACTCTGCAACTGCCTTACATGGATACCAAGTACAAAGGGAAACAGAGGGCAAAGAAATATATATTTAACTTATCTACTTACATGAGGTAGATTTTAAAATAAACATATGCCTGCATGTTCAATGGAAGAATATAATTAGATGTGCAACTAGATTTTCAACTTGTGTCAGCTCTTAGTCCCATTTGGAGTTTATGTTCCAGAGAACATCAAAGTAAAATTAAAATCGGATATAACTATTCCTTAACAAACCATCCAGAATTATTGCAGTTTTATACAACTAAGTCTCCAGAGTTCTCAGTTACATCCAGGTTCCTTCAGGAAATTATATCCCATTCCTGAGGCGTACAGGAATGAGAACACTACTAAGCTCAATCCTCCAAATCTTCCAGGCTGCATGGAACACAGAAATGACAATTTTTCCCCAGGATATTTTAAGAAAAATTCAGCTCCGCACACTATGAGGCAGCACTGTTTAAGTTCTCTTGGATCACAGTTTAAGGTAAGCCAGAAGACAGGAGAAAAAAAAAAATTTGATGATAAGAAAGGAGAAGCATTGGCAAAATTAATCTGAAAAAGGACATACTATCTCTTACGCTCCTCCTTTGAAAATGTCAGCTAAACTGGAAATAGAATTTTTTTTCATTTTTTAATTAAGTCAAGACTTTCTGAAGAAGATGGAAAAAGATGATGTATTGTTTGAAAACAGCAGCATTCCTAACACAGAAGCACTGCTGTTTTCTCACTGGGAACGTTAGGATCAACCGCTACATAATTCTCCCTACTTTGTACAGGCTGAACTGCTGGTTAGCTGGCACCTTCCTTATTACATTTTACGTAGCATAGTGTCCTCTCACCTTGAAAAAAGGTGTTTGCAAGGCAGGAAACTTTGTTCTGTAACATCACTGGAAATACTAGTTTGCTTGTATGTATACAAGCACTAGTATGTGCTCTATTAACCACAAGGAAGTTGAAGAAATTAAATAAATTAAAGCCAGTGTCAAGAGACACCAGAAAAGACTAATCAAATAGAAAATGTTCATTGCAGTTACTGAGAATGCATTTGCCATTCCAGTCCTCTCTGCAACGACTGAAGTACCAGCAAATTCATTCTGCAGAAGGTCTACAATCCTAACTGATAACAACCTTTAGTTTTCTACAAGCCCCAAAGAAAAACAGCTCTTGGTTTAATTTTCAATATGACCAAAAGAAGTGTGACTATATGAGGGTTATGCCCTCCAGATGGATCTGGTTTTTCTGAAATTTACAGACTTAATTCAATAAGCCCCTCATTTTTATTTTGTTGTTTAAAATCTATTCTGCATAACAACAGTTAAGGAAAAAAATATAGTACATACCAAATAGAAGATACAAGTTCTTATTTCCTTTTTCTGAGCCATCAAACTGCAAGAGCCTGAGCTAAGATAATAAATCCTTCCATGTTTTCCCTGTACATAAGAGTTACTTATTCATGTAGCTGATACAAATTCCTAAATGCCTTACCTTGCTCTGTTGCTGTACTATGCTATGTGATATTAACCCAAGTGTAATTATTGTACAATTTCATTATCAGGGAAATAACAAATTCGAAGTGAAGAATGCACCTTACAGAATGTAATATAGTAAACAAAGTTTCTTCTATTTTTAACTGTACTTCCAGGTCATGAGTTTTCTGTATTGAAAGATCACAAAACAGAGAAGTTTTTGACTGAAAATACTTAGCAGAAGCAGAGCTTTGGCTTTCAGAGGACTTTTCATAAATGCATTCAGTTTACAATTTGTATCAGGTGCAAAAGGGTATAAAAAAAATCAGTATAATAAAAACATAACTGAGATACATAGTTTATAGCACAACTCTTATACTGGAAAACAAGAAATCCCATTTCTATGAGCTTCCAGTTGACAGATTTAGAGTCAAAAGCTCATTCTACATAAAAACCAGATTCTGTATGCATAGCAAAGTATGCTTAACCTTGGCAGGCCACCCGGGTACACAGCCCACAAAAGGAGCAGAAAGATTTCTACTGTTTCTCTAAGATCAGATGATAAAAAGGATTACCCCACAGTCTGTCACGCAATCAACCCTCAAGTCAAGGATAGCAGAAGAGTTGAGATCAATTCAAAAGATAAAAGGGCAGACTTGCAAAATACAGAACAGAAGATAAACGTTACCATAAAATGGTCGTATGTTACACCTAGGCAAGTTTCAGCTTTAAAATTCACTCCATATCAAACTAATATCCTCAGCAATGGCTTTGCTTGTGAATGACTGAAGCCTCACCAGTGACTAAATATTTCCTCTTTTCAGCAATCACTTTGAAGATAGGATTTTACTCTGGAGCTGCTGCATGGATCGAAAAGGGTTACACGACTTGCACTTGAAGTTCCTCACAGCTGTGGACATTATTTTAAAACTGCTGTAAGCAGCCTGTTTCATTAGGTATTTTGTCCTGCTCCCTCTGACCTTCTTAAATTCAAATGCAAAAAAAAAAAACAATGCAAAGTGCTTACTTCAGTCAATGACACTTTTGTGGAAGACTATAACTAGCAGCCCAACTTGTGGCTTGATAAAGTTAGACTTCATTCCAGTGTGTTACAATGAAGCATCTATACCACACATGCAAAAGAAAGCTTTCTTCTTGTAATGAAGAAAATAGAAGTTTCATCACACGAAATCATGGCCAACTCCTAGAACTTGTTTAAGTGAATGCAATTTATATCTTGCAGCTTTATACATAGGCTGGATGTGATATTCACAATTCTTCCAACATTATTTGAATTAAAACTATGTTGGAAAAGATTTCAATGTATATAAGTACTCTTTAATGTTTCCTCTTTGCTAGACAGAAGATCCAGTGTCTGCATGCCATGGACACTTCCTCTGAGTTTCATTTCCAGTCCTACATGATTATTACATTTATATGAGATAGTGATATAGCATAAGAGATTACTGAAACACAATTGTTTTTAGACTTTAGGGAGCTGTACATTGTTCCTGAATGCATCTGTTAAGATCTCGTAAAAAAACTGAGCCAGATGCTGCATGGTATGCAAACGCTCTCAGTTGTAGAGATCATATGTGCAAAGACTACAGAAATACACTCTGTAAAGTAACTGCAATTATGAACAACATGATAGGCAGCTAAGATTGAATTCTGTCCACTTAAATTGCATAATCCACACAAATTTATGGGAAAACTTCAGCTGTCACTGAAGCTTGCCTTACTTGAGAACAAAATTGCTCTTAAATATTTAAGTGTCAGCAATAGAGACAAGTGGAGAGGAAAAATATTAGAAAGAAAAATCATTGTCTACTGCTCAAGGAGCGATCGGAAATAATTCACCAGATTCTCAGCTAGTGTAAATCAGACTAATTCTACTGACCTCCAATTCCCCATCATCCCTCAGGCATATTCTATTTAACTTTGAAACACAGAATAAGAGTCTACCGTTTGCCTAAAAGACTGTATTGCTACATCTTAGAGCTTTTAATATAAGGATTTGCTTGATTTACTGTGATATTTTTCTCCACAAGTCACAGCTCATTGGAAGTTCTGTCATCAGTTGCAGCTTAAGATGGTAAACAGTTACAGATATGTGTGCATCTATTGAAGTCAGATCTTGTGCTCAACTGATTAGATCCAGAGCTGCAGTTTTGATCCAAGTGCACGAACTATGCACTACACTTCATTTGTGCTTATGAATCTGTCCTTCAGATACCAACTCAGACATAAATGGGCCTTTCCCCACTTCTAAGCAGTACAGTGCTTCCTGCATTCTCTCTTTCCAGTAATCACAGCACTACAGGAAATACACGGCTTTCCCATCCTGTAGATTGTAAAGGATGCATGAGTACCAGTCTGAACTCATTGAAAGTCTATAAAGAACAGTATTTCCTCTCTTGGGGTGAAGTGGGAGAAGCAGTTGTGTATATATCTGTACCTATAACTACATCTATATTTACAGCTAACTTTTGGTATTTAAAGCACTCATTACAGTACCAAACTTCAAAGAAATACTGAATGTAAGTGAAATACTTTTGTTGCAAGAGGACATCAGTTTTGGTGCCTTAAAATTGATTGCCAATACTTTGCAGTACTTTGCTTCGCCTTATCTTCTGTAAAAGCAATAAATAAATATGACTAGCAGGCATAAACTAACACTAACAAAAAAAGAACTGATCAGGAAGCAGTTCCTAGGAGAGCGAAACAGTACAACAAGCTTTGGCAAACAGTCACTTGCACTGAGGTTTCCATCAATCAGTTCACACCTTTAAACATGGAGGCACTTGAAAAGCAGCAGTCCTTCCTTGAGCAAGTCAGTGCTCCAGTATCATTAACTTTTGGGATAATTCTGCTCTTCTCTGTTAATCTAACAGAAGTTTCAAGTCCAACAACATAGGAGACATTGCAGTCTCCTAATTATTTCAGAAGCAATGGATCACTTTCTCCATGAGAAAGGTTGGAGATGTCTCAAAAAAAAAAAAAAAAAAGACAGGTATAGCAATGTGAATAACCTTATATACTGGACCTAAGTTTTTTGTTTGTAGCAGAGTTGTACCACTGGTCTAACAGCTTCCTCAATTTCAAAACACTGAATTATAAACACAACCTCTTTGGCAACACACAGAAGTACTTGATTTCACTGTCTTCATAAATAGGATCACATTACATATTCAAGACCTTAACTGTGAAAGACCAACAAAAGTCTTCTGAAAATATCAGATAACACCAGTCTGTTCTGGATATTTGAATTCAAAATGAGATGTTTCTGGCCCCAAAATCTGGAAGTAAATATAAGGTTTAATGTAGATGAGAAGAAAGATGGAAGAGCAATGCAAACATCTCCGCATCCAGTTACATTCAAAAGACTATAGCTGTATTCATACAGAGACATACACAACTCAATCTTTCCAACATTAGAAATCTCACTGATTGCCAGATTTGCTTATCTAAGCCTTATTTACAGTTCCAAGTATGCTATAAATTTAAAAATTAGGAAGTGGCAAAAAGCTCAGAACTGTCTTGGACAAACAAAATGACCACAAGCAAATCCATTCTCTAGCTTACTTTGGAGAACTGCTGTCTTTTTACCTCTATATTTTAACTTTTTAATTCTGCAACTTCACGTATTTTATGCTTCTATAAACCTTTGCTCTTAACTTTGAAAATGCTGCTGTCAACACATGGTTATTAATCACTGCAACAGGAGGGCAGTTGGTTATTCACTTGTTCTTCATAGTAATTGATGTACAACAATTTACAACAGAAACAAAATTTGCTCAGAAAAAAGAGATGTGCAATTGTCTATCTAACAAGATGAAAAATGCCAGTTCACCAAACAGAAGATTTATGATCCTCATCTGATATGGAAAAGACATTACGACACATTGCATATTTTGACTTCAAAAAAAGACTACTTCAGGAAAGGTCATTTAAATAGATAACTGCACCAAGTATTTATGTAATCACAATTGAAGCAAGCAAGTGAGAATACTTGTGTGAGCTATGATTAGAAGATCAATTTTTGTTAGCCAGAAAAACCAGGAAAAAACTAAGAAAATGTGCACTGCAAAGCATATTTATCTTATTTAACCTAATGATTGTGCTTCAGCCTTCATGGAGTCTCAGACAAATACACAGATGGGCAAGATTACAATGAATCCAATGGGAAAAAAATCTATTAGTTATTAGAAGAGCTAGAATTTCAAACTTCCTCTAACCTTAAATTATTAACAGTGCAAGCAATTCTCTCAGCTTTATTAAGATGCCAAACAGTTTTTATGAATATTATTACAGAAACACAGCTCATTTCTGAAGATGTTCAGCATTTTGTAGTTCTAGATCAGAATTTGATTTTCTGAGAAAAAACAGCTTTGCCTTAGCTTCACAATATACATATTCAACATCTTTATTCTCACCCATCTGCGATTATACTTAAATTCTGTTTTACTAATCTCAGAACTGCCCTCTGTTATCACAGCAAGTGCACACAAGAAATCAGACAAGCAATATCAACATTTTACAAAACAGATATTCCATCCTGCTATCCCATAGGCATGTCTATGATGCAAACAGCTTGTACATTTATGGCCGATTTGTGCACATGAAATAAACTTACCTGAGAGAATAAAGAGAAAACTGTGGTTCAGAACGATATCTCTCCAGAAAGAAAATAGCTCTGTTGTTTTTGTTCTCTTCTTATGTAGTAGGTTAATAGCCACATTACTTTTCATACAATTTTAAGTACTATTGCATACATTTCATAGTAATGTTTAAATATAAGCATTAGCATATTTATTTGTATTTTTTCTCTTCCTCTAAAGTTAGACCATAAAAAATAAACATTATTCTGCCCAAAATAATAAAACATTCTGTTCTTAGTTTATTTTTCATTTTCACATCTCTACTCATAGTATAAACAGATTGAGGTTGCGGTGCTGGCAAGTCACTAGATCCTTCATTAATTTTAGATAAAGTGAATACAACTTCACATATTTAGGACAAGATCCTTGGCCCTTTCCAAACTCTTCCATCACACAGAATCCCTATGTGCAGTACAGGAAGGATTCATATGGAAAAGAAGTAATAAGAAAGGGCTATCAGGCAAGATTACAAGCTACAACATTGAGCTTGTAATAACTGTCAGCCCCCAGAGACACAGGAAGAGATTTGAACAAGCAAGAGCCAGGTCCTGTCCTCACACACAGTATGAGAAATTCCAACTCAGTTTGAAGTCTGGAAAAAGTAAACAATGTATCATTTCTTACCTCCTGGTTTTGAAGAACAAACTTGACTTTTCCCACAGGTACTAGATATTGGAGTCATTTTTCATCACAACTCTCACAGTGAGCTGCACCCTGACATTTAAAAAAAACAAAAACAAAAAAAAAAAACCCTAAATCAGGCTTTAGGAAATTGAATTTAAGAGAGAATAATGTAATGATAATATTTGAATTTGTGATTCACTTATACCTTGAACGTTGCCCCGAATATTGACTACACTTTGATTTTTTACAGAACCGCTCCCCTTACACCACTGTGGATCTGAAAGATGCCTGAACCTCTGCAGCAAGCTGACCACTGCAGGCTGCCATACGTCCACCCAGCTGTACTCTCTCTTTTCCTTTTTCAAGAGGATGGAATTAAAAAAAAAAAAAAAAAAAAAAAAAAGTGAAAAAGCTCATAGGTCAAGAAAAAAACCAGGGGATCACTTACCAGTTACAATCCAGGCAAAATAGACTTAAATTTGGAAAAAAAAATTAATTTGCTGACAAAATAGATTTGGAGAAAGAAAAAAGACAATTTTAAACAACACCTTTCCCACCAATGCTTATCTCCACAGAGGCCCACATCACTTCTTCATTCCCAGCTCCACCACCTGCCCCACTCACACCCACTTCATCTCTACCCTTTTCTTCTACTCACATTTTCCACCTGCTCCAGTGTGGGTCCTTCTCCATAGGCTGGAATCCTTCTGGAAAATTTTGCTGCAGTGTGAGCTGGCTATAGGCTGCAGCTCCTGTGAGAACTGCTCCAGCACAGACTGTCCACAGACTGCACCTCCTGACAGAGGAGAACATATCCTAGTACGAGTCCTCTAGGAGACACAGCTCCTATCAGGAAAAAATCTGCTCAAGCATGGCCAAAACTTCTATGAGGAAAAATGCAATACAGCACAGGCTCTCCAAAGCTACAGGGTCTGTGACAGGAAAACATGGCGCAGTGCAAATCTTCTCCACCACCACAGTTCCTGTCAGGAGAACTTGCTCCAAGATGGCTCTCCAGCACTGCACTTTCTGCCAGTAAAACTCTGCTCTAGTGTGCATTCTCCAAAACCTCAGCTCCTGTCAGGAAAACTGCTCCAGCACAGGCTTTCCACAGTTGCACTTTCTATCAGAAAAACCACTCCAGTGCAGGCTCTCCCTAGCTGCAGCTCCAGCATAAAGTTCTCCACGCAGAAATCTAATGCGACGTTTTCTTCTCCACAAGCTACACGAAAACTCTTCTCCTATAGCCTCTGCAAAACCTGTGAGAGCACCTTCCCCCAACCTCCTTCTCTGGACACGTTATTCAGAACTCTACCCCTCACTCACTTTTTAATCCACTTTCCCTCCCACCCGTGCAGCGCTCTGCCCTTTGTTCTCACTGAGGTGCCAGCTGCTTTCACTGATTGCCCGCCCAGCTGGGATCCGTTGAAACCACCTGGAACCATCTAGAACCTTCTGGAACTGCGTGTGCAGCACTCTGCCTACAGCTGAAACCGAGCCATGGGAGCCCAAAGCAACATTCAGCAAGCAGTCATTACAGGCATGCAGCCACTATACAAAGAGTTAGGATAGGCCTTTGTTCTCTAGCCTGGAGAATAGTGAGGGGGGCAAAGATAGGGAGCACAGGTGAGAATTGATTCTCTCCCAGAGCTTCTGGTACAAGACCTCAGGTAGAGAAAATACCGCCGAGGCAGGCCAGCTTCAAAACAAGTATTAGGGGCTGGTTCTTTGTACAGAAACAGGCAAATCTGGAGCAGAGAGAATTTTGGGGCTCTGAGATCAGGAAAGTATGATCAGAGGAAATATCACAACCTTTTTCTGCTTGTGCTGCAGCAAAGCACCTGCCCAGCAGCCCCTGTGACAGCAGAGCTGGTCTGGACACACTGCTGACCTCAGCCAAATCACCATTCTTCAACCATTTCAATCACTAACAGATAGCACGTGGCAGTGCTCCCAGGTGTACCAAAAGTCAGTGGAGCCGGTATTCTCCCAAAATCTGCACAACCCAGATCACGTTTTAGTGTTCTAACTGATTTTCTTTGTTTAACAGAAGACAGTGTAATTAAGACATTGAGTTTTCATGCATGCAGAGCTGATTTGAAAGGAGTAGCTACAACATTTTATTGCAAACTTCTGGATTGTAAAAACCGCTGGAATATTTTTTACAGATTAAGAACTGATACATAAATTAGCCAATCTCTTGGTATTTTCTGTGAAATTCTCTAACCAATACAAACTTGGTCAGTGAATCTCAAATAGGAATATTCAAGTATGAGTTGACTTTTATGTTCACTAAAATTCAAGGCTGTGCTGTAGCTGAATGTGTGCTTCCATGATCTTCCAGGACACAGGTGGTTTTCTGAATCCTTTGTGATATGGGAGCTATTAAAGAACAATTATTACTGTCCATACTGTTCCTATATAAATATTTATGCATTTGGCATAACTGATACAAGTGCTTTTATAGTCCTCTCTCTCTCTCACACACGCACACGCAAAAGAAAAAAAAATTATCATATTATCATGTTTAGTTGGAGGCAAACCACAAATATGTGGAAGAGGGCACATTGCCTTCCCTTAACTTTTGGAAGTATTGTCTCAGAAAAAGCAGAAAAAAATCTTAGTAGATATTATTCCTTCCTTAGGAAATTAGGAAGCTGTAGAAGATCATCACTGTTTTAATAAGAAGGCTCTTTTGCAGATTTCCTTTTTTAAAGAATCTCTCTTTGTGTTGTTCTAGCACACTATAGTTTTGTGAACTATGTACCTTAGCAACTTAGAGTTGAACACCAATATTCTTTGATAACAGGAGGAGCAATGCAGTCAGAACAAGTTATACTGTGAGGCACCTGCTTCTCTTGTGTGATAAGCACTCGATGAAAATTTTCACACCCTACCTTCATCTATACAGGCTGCAAACATTTTTTAAAATAAATTGAAATAAGTTAATGAAAGAATATAAGAGTATAAGAGAACAAATGAGCCACATCCACTTTGTAACAAAAGACACGAATATAAGATCAAAATATGTATATATATAGATCATAGATGTACTTTGGGTGTTGATTCTGCAGTGTCCAAGTGGCCAAAAGCTTAATTACATTTCAAATACATCAATTTATGATTACAACACTCCAGAGAAAAAAAAAAAAAAGAGAGAGAATTAGGACATGTCAAAATCAAAGCCTAAAAAAAGAAAATGCTAAATCTGTTGCACACAATACTCTAAAACAACTCACAGAAACGTCTCTAAGTAGGACAGCAACAGATCGTTTCATTTCACTGCCGATTTTATAGCAACAATTTGCAACTAATTGCTTATGATGCCTCTCGCATGTATCACTACACAGAAGAAGGCAGGTGAATAGATGTAACCTATTTCAGCAAAATCCAGAAAAAAGGACAGATATATTTACCTTTAAGTAAGGTACATACTTCTCTACATACATAACCTCTACATACTCTGTGTTCTTCCTAGTCTGAATATTCCTTCATCTTCCTTGTTTATGTAGCTGTAACTTTAAAAAACTCCTTGCAAACTATATGATGATAATATTCAGATGGTCGTGTTACTATAAGCTCTACATGTACCAAAACCAAAAGAAATTCTTTAAAATACAAATGTCTTAACTTATATCAGACCTGATTGCTATGAAATCATCAATACACAGGTAGCAAGTAACTAATTATGAAGATTATGTCAGTATCAATGGCATTTTGAGTCAACATTTTAACAATGAGAGATCTGAGAATTTGCCAAAAAAGTTTTTATTCTCCCAATTTTTTAAAAAGGCTAATAAATCCATGAAGATCTATTATAAGGAACAGATGTATTTTGTATTCATTCTAAGAGCATACATGGAAGGAGCACTAGAAAATATTAACAGTTACATGTAAAGTTACATCAACCTTGTTATTTCCTCTCCTCTGAAACAATCCACAGTCTCAGATTACAGGTGGCTCCACAAAATCATGGCATTTTCACTGTTTTGTACCATAATTTTTTCTCTCCTTAATTCTGACCTGGATTTAGTTGTAGTTTGTCTTTGATACTCTGTTGATATCTCAGAGCTGCTTCTGGTTACAGACATCGTCTTCTACCCTCACATAAATTCAGAGCTCATGAAATAATCATTTTTGTGCATATCTAGTATTCCATTCTAGCTTCAAAGTAATGATCCAATTTCTCATGATTGGATGAGAAATATCCCTAATTTACTCACTAAGGAAACAGAATCAGACATAGCAATCACCATGCTTCATAATGCTAGGCTGCACTCCATATTCAGATGTATGATCTCATTGCGATGTTGTCTGATGAAGCACAGTATCATATCCTGGAAGATGTATGTTAGGGTATTCCAAAGGCAAGTCTGAAACCAGAGTGGCATTTCCTCCAGATGTTTCTCTTCAACAGTCCTCTTACAGCAACTGATTTATTTTGTTTTAGAAAGAAGGTGGTCTTGAGTTTGTTCCTATTTGAAACACAGCCGTTGTCACTGCTTGAAAGAACACCCTACAGTTGGTGAAAGATGTGCAACCAATACTCCGTAATTTGGGAGCTGTATCCATAGTGCTCATGTTTCCTGTGGAGCCAAAGGCTTTCAGGCTCAGCAGACCCGCAGACTCTATAGTACTAACTGTCCAGCTGTTGCTAATCATTTATCACGCCTATTTTTGTCACAAATACAAGTGAGAGAAGAGGGGGGAAAAACACCATAGGACACCTACACTCTCTTCAAGATATTCAGCTATTTGAATATTCCTGAATGGACATCTTTGGAAAGTTAAACTATTAAGGCAGTACTTGTAACAGGACAGTCTCACTGTATTGACATGTATTCAAAGGCTGATACAAATGGAATCTAAGCTTTAACCAAGTGATTTTGATCTAGTGATGATAAATATTGTATTAATACTCTCCTGAGTATCTGTAATATAGAATTGATGCTTCCTAACAGCAAAGCTAATATCTCCTTTAGTTAAATCACCAAAAAATTATGCATTCAGGTTTTATTTCTTGCTCAGCAGAAGAAACAGATCATCATCTTAAAGCTTCTTTGCAGCTATCAAAATTCTTTCGAATTCTCTCCTTTTCCCACTGCACCCAGCCTTGTCAGTGAAGTCCCAGAACCTGCACTAGAAAGAAACATGCAGAAACTGGGAACTTGCAGTATCAAAAGGTGGTCGAGAATTATTGTTTCAAGGAGAGATCATTAGGCTGAAATAGGAATTAAGTGCAGGAAAGGGCTGAATAAAAAACGTTCATTTTGAATATAAGAATGAAAAAAATGCCTTTATGTTGAAAACCTTCAAACAAACATATTTACTTCTCATGACAAAATAACTGTATCAAACCTAAAATGCTTCCTTAAAAGGTGGAAATAATGAAAATGCCACAACTGTGACGATCCATACTTTTGCAATGGACGACACAGAGATGCCTCTTTATTTATAGTTGGCCCAGATCTGGGAATTCAACAATCTTAGACAGAAATTCTAAAGAAAAAAAAAAAAAAAAGAGGATATGCAATGAATTTGTCACACATACACATCTGCTTCTGATTATGATGATCCATTATTTGCTTCTGGTAGTCAGGATGCCATAGCCTCTACACATATCACACCATTAAATATTGAAAAGTTATTCTGGATAACTTGTCTTTTACTTCACCAACTGCTCATGGGTAGAAAAAAAAAGGTCTCAAAAACATTCCCTGAAAAGTATGATGAGAACACTATTTATCAATTAAATGAAAAGCCGCTTCCTCTTTAACTGATTCTAAATGAAGCTGTATTAAGAGAACACGAGCAAAATGATAAAAATTAAGACCTTTGCTAAATGAGTTGCTATTTGGTGCCTCAGACATCTGTGCTTAATTATACTTGTCAGTGGACAATGTATCCTTTTCATTCAAGCACACATATCTTACTGCAGGGGAAAAATGAAGTTTCTTGAAAAGAATCTTAGGGACAAATGTAACAGTATATTCACCTTCTGTAACTTCTCAAGTGACTGCAAACGAACATTAGATTTTTTGGTCCACTGCCATTGTAGAAAAAAAAAAAAAAAAAAAAGGAAAAACAGAAAGTATTTCTGGTCTGATCAAAACTCTAAATTGTCCTTGTTACAGGCTTAGAAATTTACGATTTGAAATAGCAATATTTAAGTACTTTGATAATTTCAAAATGACACTTCCAAATTTTTCTAGCTTGGAACAGCAGAACATTTTTATTTCTAATTGAAAGTAGATCTGGTGACTCCTCCAAAAGTAGAAGCAGACATATACAAAATAAAGGAGAACAAGGGCAGACACAACTGGAAGCAGGCATATTCGTGAAGACGTTTAAGAATGTGTGCTTTTCCCCGTACTTGCAACACAGTGAAAATGCTCATGTGATCAGTTACTCAAGTTCAGCCCATACAAGAAACTTAATTTAAGCCAAATGGCTCCCCCATTAGAGAATAAAAAGGGAGTAGTACAGGTTACACAGAAGAAAGCTAATAACAGACATAGGTAGGCTCTTCCAACAGTGTTTTTCTTTCGCTTCTCACCAGCAGTGGGACGCGTTACACAAAAGCAATCTTGACAGAGTGATTAAAGATGCAATACATTTATTTTCTCCAATTGAACAGCTTATGGGAAGGCATAGTTGTGGGCTTTTTTTTCAGTGACTTCCTTTCATACTCCTTCCAAACGCAATGAAGTAACAGATAAAAATTTCCACAGTAGTTACTACCTCAATATTCCACTCTTGTAGTCTGAGAGGCTTCTCAGCGCTCGAGTCCTCTTTGAACTCAGGAAATGAGCCATCTGAAAAAATGAAAACATCACATTTTCTAACGAAAGTTACTCACATGTTTGCAGAAATCTCCTACCGGAGGTTTCTTAGTTCTCAGAACACAGACAAAAAACGTGTGGGATCCCTGGCTGATCAAGTGATGGCTGTGTGAAGTCTTATCTGCTGAATTCCTATGGCTCAGGCTTCAAAATGTTCCACAACAGCCACCCCGTGAAACAGCTTTCAATTATCAAAAAAGTACTCCAAATAAATCATCCTAGGGTTATAAGAGCCTGATGGAGGAAAGAGAAGAAATACCAGTGACTAATGCTGCGTTAAACAATATCTTCTGGAGAGACACAAGTGGCTGAGAAAGGTCGGTAACTAGTTAACATCCCAGCACCTTGTCACAAGCACTGCCTCTAGCATATAATTTCTGATAAGCTCTTATTTATGCATATTCTTATTTTAAAATTACTTTCTTTTTACAGACTTCAGCATTAGTGCCTTAATGCACTTCACTCAACTCTGTCTTTAAAAATCTGCATCATTATTTTGAGTTTAATAGATTATTATAGTCATAGCATAGCCCTGATTATCATAGGGCTTTGTGAAGACAAGGTTTACAAAGCCGAGAAATTACACTTTGTAGACAAACTATTACAGCTAGAAAGAGAAGATTGGCTTTCAGGGATCAATGTCTTCAGAACTGAAAACAAATTTAAAAATTAAATTCAAGATGAGGAAAGCTGCAGACTTTAATAAGTATCAGATCATCTCAGAGAAAGGTGGCTGGTACCTGAGGATTAGAAGGAATCTTGCTGAAGAGGAGAGATAAAATGGGTGATCTGTTAGAAGTTTAATTGTGCAGCCTGTGGAACCTGGGAACCCAGAGAAAGAAAAGTTTCTAAGATCACATAATAGACATATTTTCCATTGAAATCTGTATTTTTATACCATCCAGTTGGGTTACAAACAGAATTCTCAAGCATGCCTCCAAAAGGATGCCAGAGATCTCCCTCAGCATCCAGGGTGAAAAGCCCAGAAGCAGAGTGCCAGAAGTGTTGCCAAACGGTAGCCTCATTTCTGCTGCACAGTTTCTGAGCACATTCACTCTGTTGGGCAGTAGTTGCTTACCTTCACCCAGGCAGTTTTACAGTGGTATTTGCTGTTATCTTACCTCTGCCAGGTACATGTGCAGTGACTCCAGATATTGACACTTCTGCTTATGAGTATTTGTTCTGCTTTACATCTGCAAATCATGCATACTTCTGTGTACTTACATTTGTCTAAATCTAACTGCTGATGTACACGGCAGGGGTGATATGGCCTGTTCTGGTTATGCTTGCATTCTTCCCATTCTGCCTCAATAAACCTCTCCAGAAAAATCCAGTGTTCGTAATTACATTTGGAATACCGAAGCTTGAAGGAGCACATATGATTGAAATACAAACTTAGGTTACCTTGCTCACATGATACTGTATGCTGACATTTATGGCATCAGTAAATCAGGCTTACTCCCATATAACTTTTTAAGCTGGGCACCTCAGGGCACAGACAGAAGAACATTCGGGCTAAGATATCTGAACTCCAGCTCACTCAGTGCTGGGGAAATGGATTTCTGTTTCCATTTTAAGGAATTAGATGGGTAGACTTTAGTGTTTAGCTTTTCAAATTCTTGTCACTTACTGATACAGCCCCATGAGCTGGGGAACTGGCCTAAACCACACTCCTGACACACCCAATACAACTGGCCAGTCACACAATATATGCACTGATCTAGATCTGGGGGTGTAGCTGGGTTATTTTTAACCCAGATCACTTTTCTCATCTGGTTCACTGCTCAGATGCATAACAGTGTAACAGAGACAGCAGCATGATTCAAGAATGAGCAGCAAAAGATGAAGAGAATCAGATGAAGTACACACATCTGCTATAAAACATTTGCCAAACTGTGGCCTAATTTACTTTCTCACGTAAGAAGCCATCCCAAGAGCTTCATTGAAATTGCCTTAGATGGTGAAGCAGCAACAAGCAGAAGAGCAAATCACCATGATATTTTGCTCTAGTGTTTAATCACAGAATACTGCAAGAGATATGCTGCTGAGATTGCATACTAGCAAGGTTATTTTGGGAAATGATTTATTTTCATTGTTTCAGGATAATTTCAGTATCCATATTTGTGAAGAAAATATAAATATGTATTTTCTCTGTAAATATGAGTACTTAGCTTCCAGTGTTGGTTCTATCTTTTCTGCAAAGTTGTTTGAATCCTTAAAACTTAAGTTTTCTCTCTATTACACCATTTTGTCAGTTTGGCTTTGAGATTTTGTGCTCTCCTGGCCATACACCTGATTGGTGCTGAAAACTTCAGGTATTTCTCAGAATATTGGTTTCTGATACTCCAGCAGATTTACGTAATTCCATGAACTTTATTGATGGATAACGACTACATCCATTCTAATACAATCTAAAAAACAACAGACACATTTCTTCCTGACAAGGAAGGTGTAACACAGTTCTCATTTGCTTCAAGTAAGCAGCTATTTATGTGCTAACAGCTGAAGCCCACAGCTTTAGGATCTACCTCTTGTCAGCTGGCATCTGTGCTGCCAGCTCCATACCCTCTATAGCAGTCCAGGGACCACTAGACTGGAGGTTCTACAAAATCACTATAAATTTCAGCTGCATTTCTTTTTCCCCAGGCTCTCAAACATACAAGTCTCAAAAGATTAACTCATGTTAATTTAATTCTGCAATAATTCTGCAAACAACTTGTGTACATTTATCCCTTGTCTGTGGAGGAGGTTGCAGTCTCCTTCTCTGGTGATATTCAAATGACAACCCACCTGGATGCTTTCCTGTGCAATCTACTGTAGGGTACCTGCTTTAGCAGGGGTTTGAACCAGATGATCTTCAGTGGTCCCTTCCAACCCCTGCAATTCTGCAACTCCTCCAAATGGTTAGAAACACAGCTGCAAGGAAACTGCCCATTTGCACTTACTTGATTCCAGCATCAACTATTTGCAAAATGATAGACACAAAAATGATCTTGACAGAGAGCAAAAGCACAGATATGCCTAGGCCATACAATTGCCAGTGAAAAGGAGGCTGAGAAATTGCTCTTCCCTTTTCTGGCATTCAAGGGATAGAGCTTTTTGGTGATTTTTGTGACTAAGAAATGAACTCGAGAATTGTAATGATCTCTTAGAGAAAAGCCTGGAAGTCCCTGAAAACTGGCTAGGGGGTCAAGTAGTGGTGAAATGATGTTATGGTTTCCCACCAATTAAACCACAATTTAGCATTTCGGATTTGAATCATGCTTGTTTTGTTGCTTTCAAAATGACAGTGAAAACTTGCCTGGTAGAAATGCAGATTCACAGCTGCTGTTGATTGTCGTAGCTCCTTTGATGTCAGCAGTTGGAAGGAAGATGAATAGCAGCTGAGGGCTGTTTAACTCCTTTACACGAAACAGTCACTGCCCCGCATCAGTATTTCCCAGGGAAGCCCTGTGATTGTTCTAGAGATCAGTAGTTTAAAAAAAGAGAGCTGACTGACTGCCACACCTTGCAGTGCACTGATCACGTTCCAGGAGCTACAAATGTGCTTAGGAAGATGAGATGTATTGATCCTGCACTGCCTCAGTGTCCCACTCTAGTAATTGCTCAGTACTGAGCGGAAAGATTACATTTTCTGCACCTCTATCAACTGAATGGGAATGAGAGGGTTTCTTTTTTTATTTCAAACAGCTTTATAATGCCACGTTCTGAATTTCCATTAGAGGATGGTACATCACCATTTCACACTTACTTCTAACGTGTAGAATATTCACCAGTTGAAATGAGAATGGATTTGTCTCCCAGCTCCAAGTAGTAATCTTTGCAACTGAACTTTAAATTTTGAAGAGTTAAGATCTTGTTCCTTTAACTCAAAATTGCATTGGGCTCTGCTCTGTTACCAGGCTGCTGCAGCAACAGGAAGCCCTGGTATTCAAGGGACTCTGAGGCAAGGTTTGCTGGCAGAAGTAACAGCCTTGATTTCAACAATTCAACATGACAACATGAGCTAAATTGAAACACACACAGCCAAGCTTCTTGCTAAGATCAAGGAAGCCTCGCTATCTTGCTATCTGATAAGCATCCTACTTCTTGTGCAATGCTTGGGTTTGTTAGTGTTTTTTTTTTTTTTTTTTTTTTTTTTTTTTTTGCTCCTGTCCAGTCCAGCAGACTGGCTGATATCTTTGCAAGTAACTCACAGAAAGAACTGAACAGGAATGCAAAAAGTCATTTTAAAATGTGACTAAAGTGATGAGGGTTGTCCTGATTTCATTCCCTTTAGGGACAAGTCATCAGCTGGGAGCGGTCTCATACAACACAGGCAGGAAGGGGCCCAGGACTGTCCCCTGCTTTGCAGACACCGGTTTGAGGGCTCAGACATCCCCTGCCATGAAAGGGTGGCCAGGAATGCCCCTTTGGAACGTCAGCTGAGGTGCAGCGAGTCTAACTGAACAGGTTCTAAGATTAATCTGCTTTTAGAAGGAAAATGCAAATCTGACCACGTAGTTCCCCCGCAGCTTGGCTGGGATTTCCCTGCTGGGACTCCGGGGAGATGCGCTCAGGGGATCCAGCCAATAGAATCCAGCCCGCCTCGGGCACGTCGAGGGCAGCGGGCAGGAATGCCGGCGGGCGTTTTGGGCAAGGCCAGGCTCTGCCGGACCCGCCGCCGCCATACCGTACCCAGACGGCTCACCCACGCCGCCCGCCGGGCAGGTGCGAGGGCTGACGGTCCTGCGGCGCGAGGTCCGGCAGGCCGAACCCCCCGGGGGAGCCGCGCAGACCGCGCCGCTCCGGCACCGCCGGGCGCGGACGGGGCGGGGAGAAACCCGACCTCGCGCCCGAGACGGCAGCGGAGCTGCTGCGGCGCGGCAGGAGGTGGAGCGGCGGAGCCGTCCCCTCCCGAGGGCACCCGGCGCCGCGCGCACCGCAGCTCCCCGCTCGTCCCGCCGGCAGCGGTCGCTGTGAGGGGCGCGGGCCGCCCCGTCCCGGGGCAGGGCACGGGACAGGGCAGGGCGGGGCCGTCTCTCTCCCCGAGCGGAGCGGGAAGGCGGGCGCCCGTCTGCCCGGTGCCGGCCGGAGCCATGCGGAGCTGCGGGCGGACCGCGCGCTGGGCCGCCCCACTACTGCTGTTGTGGCAGTGTCTGCCGACGGCACGGACCTACAACGTGGACACCCGGCACCCGCTGCTCTTCCGCGGGGACAACGGCACGTTCTTCGGCTACTCGGTCCTCCTGATGGGCCATGGCGAGGAGCGCTGGTGAGTCTCGGACGGGTCGCCGCGCCGTCTCAGTGCCCCGTCGCGGCCGCCTCACGCCTCCCGTCTGCCCGCAGGCTCGTGGCGGGCGCCCCGCAGGCCAGCTGGGCCGCCAACAGCTCCGTGCTCAGCCCTGGGGCCGTCTTCCGCTGCCGGATCGAGAGCAATCCCCGCGGGAGGTGCGAGCAGCTCCAGCTCGGTGAGTCGGCGGCGGGATGACTGTTGAGCGTTGCGGGACCGGAGTGCTGCCGGGCGCTGCCGTCGGGCGCTGCGGGGCCGTTTTGCACTGCTGAGAAGGGGGAGGCTTTTCTTCGTCTGGGAGCAACAGACCGCAGCAGAACTTGGCCGAGAGGTTCCCTCTCCCGCTCCGTGGTCTCGCATCTCTTAATGCTCTATTCGGCCGCCCCGGGGGGAGGTTCGGTGCTTTCTCGTGCTTCCCGCAGCAGGCTGGTGAGGCAGAGTGGTTGCACCAGCGCGGGGCTCGGAACGCGGGCTGGGCCTTTTATAGAGCTGTTCCCGCAGCAGCCGCCCCGACACACGGTGCGGCACGGCCACCTGGCGCGGTGCTCATCCCTCTTCATGAACTGAGCTTCAAGGGACCAAAGCTACGCGTGACCGACTCCATTTTTCCATCTCCTGTGTTTAACCAAACTTCTGCCATCCTCGGGAGGTGTGACTGCACACCCAACTTCTAAGTGTCGGATGCTTGCTCAAAACAAGAGCGCTTCTCAACAGGTTGCCATGTGCACATCTCAGTTCCTTTGGGCTCCGTTCGTGTGCGCACGGCATGTTTTGCTCTGTCTCTTTGCTGTGCCTATAAAGTCTCCTGAACGTTCTGGAGCCGTTAGAGCTGCCAACTTGCTGCCCAGTCAGGATAAGAAGCGCGGGAAAGTTTTCAAAACGTTTGAAAGCAGTGCAGGCGATAGCGTGCCGTGCCCTGCTGCACGCTCAGCATGGGGGCAGGATTCTAAGACAAAAATGTTAGAACAACGATTTCCTTGTGCTCAGAATGGACAGGTTTGACCTCGTTTGTTTGTTTGTTTGTTTGTTTGCAACTGGCAGTGAAAGTTACCTTTTGTGACTAAGTTACAAATAGATAGTATACAAGTGGTTGCACGTAGAAAGAACAGCACATGAAGTTATACCGGCCCAAGTAGATCGTTGGTGTTGGTTTGTTTTGTTGTTGTTGTTGTTTTTATTTATTGGAGTAATTTTCTTCCAACGTTAAATTTATACAGTGTTTAAGAAATAGCTTTCTTCTCCAGTTGCTTGTTTAAGAGGCTTGGGAAAGTCGAAGAAGTCAACCAGTGGGTGAAGTAGCATATGCAGAAATGGTGTTGGGCCTCTGTTCCTGGATTGGAAGCTAAAATAGCCTCTCACTGTGTAGGTGAGGAGGAGGGTGCTAAGGTTTCAGCTTCTTTGAAAGCTGCAATACTTCTGCAGCACTTCTCCATTCACTTGTTTAGCCAGTGTGGGGACAAAAGCTCTGTCTAACAAAGGAAATTCATGATCTTTTCCTCAGTAGCTTAGAAGATCCGAAACAAAGTGATGCAACAGGTGACCAGAAGTGTTTACATGGTACTAAAAGCTTAGCTTAACACTGCTTCTGTCCCTGGATTTAGAGATTGCGGGTTACACAGCAGTGTTTACTGTCTTGTCCTGAGCTTTTAAAAACAGTGATACCGCAAGAGTTCTGCAAAATGTTTATTTCCCTTAGTGCTAGATAGCATCTTTGTAGTACCAATGTTTGTCTACAGTATTTCTGAAGATAAATGCATCTTAAAGGAAGAGTTCTGCAGTAAAACAAGAAGTGAGGTCAGTAGAGCAGCCAAACCATGATGTGGTACATGGGATGTAAATGAAGTAGGGTAGGATCTGAACCTCATTAAGTCTCTGCCTTCCTGCTCAGCGGTCACAGAAATACACAAGGGAATTTGCAGTTGCAAAGCTAAACTTAATTATCTCTTGTCTAGCTCATTGAGGCTGTCGGCATCTTGGGGTCATAATGGTCTTTATCAGCACTGTATCTTTCAGTCAGTCAGTGACCTAGTTCTTCTGCTTCTTACCAGCAACGAGTTTGGGTTCTGAGCTTATAGAATAGGGTAGTTTTATCTGAAAAAAAGTGCAAGGATATATTACATTCCTGGGATGGGCAGATGGCAAAACAGCCATTTCTTTTAATTACTTGAATTCACATGTCTTTCCTATGAAGAGTCTTTGAGATGATATGAAATGTAGAGTTGATAACAGAAGTGGGGTTTTTGAACATCAGAACTTTGTAATAAATAAAAGGACTTGGATATAAAAACTTTAAAACATATTGTTGCTATTTTTCACTAAAGTGGCCTTGAAACTGACTTAAGAAATTAACGAAGGATTTGTGGGCAATTTATGAAGCCCCTGATCACATAGAACTGCTGTTGTGTTTTTTATGTCACATGTCCCTGTCTGATTGCTCAATAGAGAAAGAGTTGTGGGGAACAGTCTTATGCTGCAGTCATCGCAGCATCCAAAAACAACACATCCAGAGAATTGTTGTATTGCTCATGGTGTTGCAAGGATATGGGCTGGTGCAAAAACCAAGAGGAACAATGAAATCCGCTAGTAAATTTTTGCCTTCACAGCCCCTTGGTGGTACTTCTAAAACACTCTGCTGAAAAGAGGAGTAAAGTTGTGAGTCTTGTTTCTAGCTCTAGTACTTCTGTTACTGGTGTCAGACAGTCTAGACCACTGATTTATCCATATTTGGAGTATTTCTAGGTGATGGTTTATGTTAAATGTAGACACAGCTGGGAGCTGTAGGCACTAATACAAAATAGAATGCTCAAATATATTATCCAGAGCACTGTCAGCCTGCTAGCATGTTTCTGAATTTCAAGAACTTATTCGTGTCAGTTTGGGCAACAGTAGACGACTGTAGAGGGACTCATTCTTCAGATCTTTAGATCTCTTATATTTTGGACTTGTAGAATGTTTTCAGGGAAACTGCTCTCAGATTTGAAACTGAGAGCTTTTTATTGAGTGAAAAAAACAGGAGACTTTATACACATTGCCACCCAGTCTAAAAATAAAATGAAAGTTTCAACTACAATACATACTGTAAAGTCAGTGCATGTTTTTTTGTTGTTTTTGTTTTTTAGAATCAGTTCAGAAAGCACTGCCCACAATGTCTTTCACCCTTCCTTTAAGTCCCAGCTGCAATTAAGAAGAAATTGCCCTCTAGCTCCCCCAGCCGAACCATTACGTTGGAAAAGTAAGCAGCTAATAGCTTTCCCCAAATGGCAGACCTATGTTCAACCCTGATCTTAATGACGGTCCTTTTGATTGCTTGGCTTTTTGATCTCACTTGCACTGATCATCCCCTGCCAGTGGTCTACTTGGAAATGTATTCCAAGGAAGGCAGGACTGTCTGAGCGTAGGTCTGTTATGGGATCACAGAAACAGCTCTCAACTAACATCTGCTTCCAGGTGCAAGTGGTTTGAGGAGCGTTAGAGGGATAAGAGCTATCCAATCCTTGAAAAGAGAGAAGATTGCCTTGGGCAAATGAAAGGAAGCTGAGGCCCTGACATCTAGGAGAAGGGCATCAGGAGTCTTGGCCTTGCAGTAAATTGTTGTTATAATCAGATGGCATTAGAGGAGTTCTGGAAGGATAAAAAGGATTGTGGGAGGCTGTTGGGCACAGAGAGCACTGAAGCAAGTTATATAAAACTGGTTTCTCAGACGACGTTGCAAACATCTGTATTAGAGTCCTTGAGGCCAGGACTAGAAATGGCTTTTTGAGTTCTGACCTTGTTTATGTGCAATTATGCTGTTTCTGTGGATATGTGCAGAAGGGGTTATAGCAGAAGTGTATCTTCCAGCTGTGTAATGTACACAGACGGGGCAATTACTTATCTCTCAGTGACTTTATGACAACGCACGCTCCTTTTCCCTGAGGCAGTCAAGCTGCCGTGTCCTCCTGAGCTTAGTGCAGCTCTGCTGCTTGTGCAGAATGCAGCTTTATCACCGGAGATGGCCTTTATAAGGTTCTACGCTGAGCAGGGGCTCATCATTGTGTCTAGGATGTCAAATTCACCCTTCTCTTGCTCACAAAGGCCGATCGTTTTCAAGACATTTGAATGTTTAACAATCAGAGAAAGAGAGGAGACATAAGGCAGCAGTAAGCAGAGGGCCAAAGGAAATCTGAATCAGCGCGTGGTGGAGCCCAGGAAAAAGGATACGTAACCGATGAGCAGCAGTGAATGGTGGTGCATTTTCTTGTTAAGGACCTCTGACATACGTACAAGAGTGAAGTACTGAGATGAGCAAAGCTTTCTCCTATCTCAGATGTTACTGTTATCTGGTCTTTCTTGACTTACTAATAAAAAGGTTCAGGAAACCTCGTGAGGTTAGAGTTACGGTACCAGCCCTCTCCTCTTGGTCCATTTCCTACAAACTCACATGCACAGTGAAAGAAATCCCAAGTAATTCTTTGCCAGAGGAGGACAGAAAGCATTGCTGGAAGGGAGTTGCCAGAATTTTTTTTTCTGATTTAAAGGAGTATTAATTTCTACACATGGGAATGTGGTGGCTTTTATTCCTGCAGATGTTTCTCCTTATGTTTTACCATGTGACAAAGAATTACCTTGATACTATAAATCTGGTATTTTCTGTCCAAAACTCTGATACACAAAACTTCCTAAGTACACAATCATTTAAAACAGTGGTATATAGCAAAACCCACAGTCATTCATGTATCTCCATGGATGGAGATGGACTAGATACACCCCTTTCTGTTTCCATACTTAATATGGGGTGGTTGTGTTCTCCAAGAGCAGTTCAACAAATCCACTGAATTAGGGCTGCATGTTCACGCTAATGCAGTGGACAGTGATAGATCTCAGCCCTGGTGCCCACACAGGGTGAGGGGTGGGATGTCCCCAGAACTGATTCCTGCTCCTCGGAAGTGCCTGGGTTTCAGGAATCACAGCTCATCGCTACAATAGTGCATCTGGGAGGGTCCTCAGAACTGTACAGAACAACTTGCTTAACTGGCGTTATGTATTTCCTTATTTTATAAGCAGTTATCTTCATAAGCTGTATCATTGTGATACATAGAAAAAATGCTGGTTCAGTGTATATTAATGTCAATTCTCCCAGGTGTGCAGTAGGTACCCTTATGAACGTAAAGCATGATTTATATAACTTAAAATACCTTTAAACGTGCAGCTTTTGCTTACAAGAGAACTGCTGCTTCCTAGGAGGAAGAGAGTATTTGCTGGCTTGGTAGTGCTGTAAGTTTTTGAATTATAGAATCCTTAGAGTTGGAAGGGACCTCTGAAGGCCATCTAGTCCAACTGCCCTGCAATGAACAGGGACACCACAGCTAGATGAGGTTGCCAAGGGCCTGATCCAGCCTCATCTTGAAAGTCTCCAGGGGCAGGGCATTAACCACAACAATAAGCAACCTGTGCTCACCACCCTCACTGTAGAAGACTCCAGGTGAGGCCTCACCAGTGCAGAGCAGAGGGGCAGGATCACTTTGCTTGCCCTGCTACTCACACATCTTTTGATGCAGCTCAGGATACATTTGGATTTCTGAGCTGTGAGGGCACGTTGCTGGCTCATGTCCAGCTTTCCATCCACTGGTACCCTCAGGTCTTTTTCAGCAGAGCTGTGCTCAGTCCTTTCATCCCTTCATCCTTTTTGGGAGAGTTTGAAGAAATTTCACTCTGTTCTTTAAGGTTTTTAAAAATTAACTCTCCTTAACAAAACCCTTACTGCTGAATAAATGCAACAAGGCAAGAAGTATGCAGTACGTGTAGACTCAGGGATTTCACATTCCCCATAGAGACTGCAGTTGTATACCCTCTACCTGACAGCCATTTAAAGTAGAGATAATTTTAAGATCTGCTACTGACTGATACATAGATAAGAAGGATGCTGAAGAAATCCTTGCAAAGAATGTTTCTAAAACTGACTCTAATATAGTCTCAGACTCCGGAAGACTGAATTCCAGAACAGCAAATCCTCATTTACTCTATAAGCTCACTGTTAGATGTTTAAAAACAAAACCAAAATGTGGAGAGGGAGCAAAAGGAACACTTCTGTGCTGGATTTCCTTGATTTCTCATGCTGGCTTCACTTTCAGTTGTTGAGTATCAGTTGAAAATCTTTGGGCTCAGTTAGGTTAGTAACATGAACTTACTACTTAAGGATTATTTCATAGTGATATGATGTAAGCTATGAAAGAGATGCTACCTTAAAAAAATGAAATCTTCATCAAACTGAGTGTAACATCACTTTCTGCTACAGTTTCTGTAGTTATGCAGAAGTCATTTGTCACCTCCACACTCATCATGTTCAGAAACAGCATGCTCCCCTTGGTTGCATAGGTTCCTGCCTTTGTTCACAAACATGAAACATGTATGTGGCCTTTACAAAATGCAGACAGGTGTCAGCTACCAAAGTTTCCCCATAAGTTGGGGAAAGTTCCCCATCTGTTGGGCACCACGTAGCCCTTCAGCTTGTCCTCATGCTCAGCACTGGTTTTTGTGTCCTAGGCAATCCTAGCGGGGAGCGCTGTGGGAAGACTTGTTTGGAAGAACGAGATCATCAGTGGCTGGGAGTCAGCTTATCAAGGCAGCCCAGAGAAAATGGATCTTTTGTCGTATGTATTCACTGCTGCAGCTGCAAGTCTGCTTGTCAGAGTGCCTTCATAATTCCTGTGCTTCTGTGTCAAACATCACATGTTTTTTATCCATAGGCTTGTGGACATAGGTGGAAAAATATCTTTTACATAAAAAATGAACACAAACTCCCATATGGTATCTGTTTTGCTGTCTCTTCTGATTTTCGAACTGAGCTGAGCAGAAGAATATGCCCATGTTATATAGGTAAGCATAATGCTTGAGTCCTTTCTAGGGAAGGATGAGATGCAAAATTCAGTGGTGCAAAGCTGTGAAAAGCCTCTGCTGCTCTGGGCAGGATATCTGCAGCCAAAGGCTTGAAGGCAGAGCGCTGATGTTATGAATGATGTAACTTTGCTAGCAGGATGTTTGCCATCTCTTAAGAAAAACTGCATTCAAAAGGTGAAACACATATTTGCTGGTTGAGCTGGATAGCTGGCCAAAAATAGGCCAGTGGAGGACCTCCTCAGTTCAATTGCTCTGTCAATTGTTTGCTGTGCTCAGCAGTACCTTGCAGGGAATCATCAGTAGCACCTGATTGATATAGCCTCTGGTTTCCCAGCATGGCCACATGTCCAGCTGTTGTGCATCCCTGTTCCTAAACCGCCTCCTGCCAAGGCCACTGCTCAAGATGTTGGGCAGTCCTTTTTCAGAGGACTGTAGTGACAGAATAAGAATTGAGACCTGAAACTTTGAAACAAGACCTTCCTGCTTTCCTTTCCATCCAGAAGGGCAGTCTGTGACCCTGTCCCTTGCCAACGTGAGGGAGAGCTGACAATTTAGCCACAGAAGGAAGTCAAGCTTTTTTCTTCTGGGGCTTTTAGGTGAACAAACCTAGGGATGAGACAAAGAGATCCTGATAGGAGGCAGTTAGCAAGGAGGAGGAGGAAAACAGGGCTGTGAGATTTGGATGTAAAACAACTGCTAAATAGGTACCAGTATTTCTAAGGTATCTGTAATAAGTCCTTCAAAGCCTTAACGGAGTAATGTCTGTCAAGACACATAAGCCTGTCAGTCAAATTGCCTGGATTATAGGCACAGTGGAAAAGAGTTGTATCCATTGGTGTTGCTCAATTCATACTATTTCATGGAATACTCTCATGGAATAACATAAAGAGAAAACTGGAGTCTTTAAAGTCACAAGATTTCAATGGCAGTTGTGACCAAGAGATACTTAGTGCTTTGGGTTTGTTACATCGGCGTATTGACACTGAAGGTCATGCCAGGGAATTCCACTATTTTTAGTTTTATTACGGAACTGAAGGCTGATGATTCACTGTTTTGTTTTGTTTTAAGCTTCTCTCAGGTGCTCGGACCTGGTAATAAGTTCTGATACTGCGTGCTTCTCATCCTCTTTCGTGTTTCTTTTCTGTATGCAGACCATGTGCGAAAGTTTGGAGAGAATCATGGGTCATGCCAGGCTGGAATGTCTAGCTTTTACATGGGGGTTTGTACTGAAGACACCAAACGTCCCGTGTGTGTGTGTGTGTGTGTGTGTGTGTGTGTATACACACAAGTGTATAAATATAAAATATATAAATATTATATAATATATAATTAAAATATAATAATAGTGTAATTAAGGTCAGTAACACTTGCATGACAATTCCCAAACTAACCAAGAATACTTTTAATTTAAAATCACTTTTAATCTGCAATTAAAAATTACTATTCATGGAAAAAGAACATGAATGTAACAAAGTATGGAGTCTTATGGTTCTCTTGCTATTAGTTTGTATCATGTAACATTAACACTCATAAGCCTTATCTTCTTGCTTTGCAGAGTAATTTTCTGTATTATACAATCAACATTTTAAGACTCTGATTTATTTTTTTTTTAAAGTAAAAGTGAAACTATGCAGTTTGATGTTCATACTAAAATGTTCTCAGATCAATGTTTGTAATAACCATATTTTGAAAAGGGATGAAAAATGTCTATAATCTGGTGGTAATTTCTTGGTGCTGAGCCATACACATCTCCAGTGGCACTTCTCTGGATCGACAGAAGATCTAAAGGAAAGTGCTTGATTTGTTTTGCTAATTTTGTGAATGTTTAAACCTGAATAATATAGCAATGTTTTATTTTTCTTTTAGGACTTAATTATAATGGGAGCCCCTGGATCATATTATTGGACTGGTTCTGTTTTTGTATACAATACAACTGCAAATACAATCCATACTTACACAGATTCAAATAACCAAGTGAAATTTGGCAGTTATCTAGGTACTTCAAATCTTTAATACTTTATAAATATATTAATCAAATGCTTAGCTAAATAGTTGTTGTCTTGAAGTCAGTGCACAGTGTTTCTCAGCATTTGCTTTGTCAATCCCAGGAGTGACAGTTCTAAAGATGTGTTCTAATTTTGTTAAATATTATTTAATTGTAAGGTATTCTTTCTTGTATTTTTTATGGAAGTTTTTTAGATGTTGAAGTCAATATAATATCTATCATTAAAAATGGAGAAAATGAATCAGTTTTGTGTTTTTTTTTCTTCCCACACACACTAATGTAATGTAATGCCACAGTAGGAATCTGGGCACTCTGGCACACTTTTTGTTCTAAAGTTCATTACAATTATCAATGTTAGACTTCAGTAATACCATTATATATATATATAAATGGTTAGAGGAGGCAAATTAAGATTCATCTAATTAAGTTTAATTTTTTGGTTCAATAAGCATGAACTAGGTGTTGACCTTTAAATGAGAAATTGTATTTTTCACATCTCTTACCTTAAAGTATGAAAATAAATGCTGGCTTTAAGAACATGAATTCCCAGCAGCTGTCCTCAAAGATTTAAAGCCCATTCTTATCTGATCCAAGATGATTTTTCCATTTCTCTGAAAGCTGTGAAAATCAACAAAAATTTAGTAAATGCAAGAGTAGCAAAATATGTTAACTGTCTTCCCTGTTTCAAATTAGCCATAATGCATTCTGGAAGGAAAAACAGTGACTGGTGTAGCTACAGCTTGTGGCATCACAATTCTGTGGCTGGATGTCTGCACCAAAATGTGGTCCTATTTGTCAAGAGCTGTCTCCACACAGACAAATACGTTGTTATGTAGATTCAATTACAAAAGCTGATGCAGTGTTTTCTTATTATGTAATCAAGCATTTGGTCTGATTTATTGCTATGTGGACATACACAGTAACCTGTGTGTTTGTGTGTGTGCGTATAAAAACACGCACACACAAACATAAAGATGTGCACAGGCATAAGTACCCCCACATTTAATTTCTCTGCAGTCCAGTTACAACAGTAGTTAGAGTGACAATTGAATAAAGTGCTTCCATGTTGCACTGTGTGCACATGTGATAGTTTGCATTGCGTTATGGACTCACTGAGCAGAATATGCAGTAACAGAAGATGTTTGCCATTTATTTTACAGACTTTTAAAGTTTGGCAGATAATTGAATCTCTGGGAAGAAATGTGTTTCTGATACTCATTTCTACTTGCTGGAGCTTACTGTTTGCATGGACGTTTTGCTTATACTTTCTTTCTCTTTCTGTTTTCACTGCTAACTTTTATGAGGTCTGAATGTCAGGCTTGTAATAATTTGTAGTGTTGACAGCTTTCATACGTCACGCTCCCATTTTTTAGTTGTATAGCATTGACAGTATTGAATAGTGCATTTCTGTTTTGCAGGGTACTCTGTTGGAGCTGGACATTTTCTGGCATCATCTAGCACAGAAGTAATTGGAGGGGCTCCCCAGCAGGAGCAGACTGGTAAAGTAAGAGATTGCTTATATTGTTGGTTTGATCAATACTCCGCCACTAACCACCCATTTATTTCCCAGATTAGATTAACAGAATAAAGGCAAGGGTCAGGTAATATGATTTCTCCTAGGGAGAAAAGTTAAAGAAGGAAGGAGGTAAGACAGTCTACATAATACTGCTGTGAACTGCAGTGTTAAAGGCACAGATAGGAGACAGGAAGTAGCAAGCCTTGTGATACTGCGTGTTGCCTAGATGATTCTCTAGCACGTGCTGTAAAGAAGATAGAAGATAGTATTTCAGATTACTGTTTGCTGAGCTTCACTTTTGTTTTCTTCTCATTTTAGGCATACATTTTTAGCATCGACAAGCAACTGAATATTCTGTTTGAACTAAGAGGTAAAAAGGTATGTCTTTTATGCTACTTTTCTGCACCTTAGAATTTCTACCATTAAAAAACTGAAGTGACAGGATTTCTTGTTTGCACACAGCTTGGTTCTTACTTTGGGGCTGCAGTTTGTGCTGTGGACCTGAATTCAGATGGTCTCTCAGACTTGCTAGTTGGTGCTCCCATGGAAAGTACCATCAGAGAAGAAGGAAGAGTTTATGTCTACATCAATTCAGGTTCTGTAAGTATTTTCTCTTCAAAGTACATTGTACCTCAGTTGTTCTCATATAATAAGCTGAAAGATTTCTTCTCCCATATCATACAGGATATAGGAAGAACAACTTTAGAAGCATGGTGACGATCTCAGCAGGACTCTGAACCCACAGAGGCTAGCTGTGTAGACTTTAATGCACACAGTTTTCTCAGAGTAGTAAGCTCTTGTACTCTGATGCAAACCTTCTGCTGTTTACAGGTGTTTGCTATAGGAACTTGCTGTTCTCACTTTTAAAGAACAGCTGTATTTATTTCTTCTCATTCTTATGCTAAATATTGTTAGATATCTTTGATAATGATGGCTTCTGCAGCAAGGAGCTGAGTAAGATTTTACACTGCTCCAAGCAGTTTTATTATTCTGAGGAGTTTCCCCTGGAAGAGCCTCTGTTAATGTGCCTTTGATAATATTTTCCTTCAGGAGGCAGAGATGATAGAACTGGACATAGTGCTCAGTGGGAGTGACTCATATGCAGCCAGATTTGGGGAGTCCATAGTCAATCTAGGAGACATTGATAATGATGGTTTTGAAGGTAAGTATGAAAATCAATTAAAAACAAACAAACAAACAAAAACACTTTGGTTTGAATTCTCACTGAGCAGTGGCCTGTCACCATAAATGGGAGCATTATGAGAGGTTGAGAAGATTTTGTCCCTTTGTCCTCTGTTCTTGGTCCTCTCCTGTAACCTGCAAGACTTGAAATGGTAATTTGCCTCTTACCTGGCCTAAAGCAGTCCTTTTCCTCCTTTAGCTACTGTTCCTATAACTCTTGCTAAATTCCAGTTCTTCTGTTTTGCGTTATATTCACAAATTTACACAGAAGTTTCAAGTTTTGCCATGAAATATTTGTGAACTGCAAAGCAAAACAATAGTCAAGCATAGGGCCGGGGAACAGAGAAGTAAAAATCAATTTAATAGCAGTATAACAAAGCAGATATATGACACTGAATGTAATGTAAAATGGGCATCATAAAACTGCAGGGGGACTTGAAGCAAGTAGATTAGCTTTTGAAGGAAGCTAAACATTGGAAAGAGTAAGTGGAGATGATATGGAGAGTGACAATAGGAAAATAAATTTTCTTGTAAGAAAAACAGCTGGAAGCAAAATATAAAGAGGAATTGGGTGCTAGAAACCATTTATCTATAGTAAGTAACAGAAAAGCACAGCAGACCCAAGATCTTCAGTGATGTAAGCTTTTTGTATCAGCCCCATGAAGATAATGGCATGCACGTTGGTGTAGAATCTGACCCCCCCTGCAAGAACATATGTTTAGCTTTAATTAGACAGCACAACTTGGCTGTCCTATTTTCATCTCACAAGTGGAGAGACATATTTTGTGTGTTTTAGTCAGCCACGTATGGATTCAGTCAATGTGGATTCAGAGAGCTGTTCAGCTAAACCCAGGCATCAGATTTTTGCTTTTCTTGTGATGTTGGTTTGGTGATCCATATGTTATTTGTGATTTACAGATAGTTCTATTTCTTTGTGAATGAAATTTCATCATTATTGATTTGCATGGGTGAGTTTTAAGGTGCTGTAATTAATTCCCCCCTGCTTTTTGGTGAATGTCCTCTGGCTATTTGAACCCTGGAGCTTTTTGTTGATGTTTTGGTAGGGACTATTAAGGGTTGGTATGTTTGCTTGTTGACAAACCATTTAGGGATTAAATCAAGTATGTTTAAAATATACTCCTTTGTACAGACAACGGACTGCCTTCATTTCCTTGTTAAATGCCCATTCATTCCTCTTATCAGCTGTTAAGGACATATCACAGTAAAATACATTGTTTATTTTAGTTAATGTAATACGACTACTACTTGTGCTTCAGTCGTTTAGTCCACTTGGGAATAGCAGAGTGCAGGAAAATCATAATAGTTTCAAGAACACAGGCAGTTGTTTTTTCAAGGCCACATTTTAGCTACTCTCCACAATAACCTCTTAAGGGTCAAATTCAGAATTGATAAGAACAGACTTTGCGTTGCACAAAATTAATGGCTGATTAGCTCTTATTTTCCAGAAAGGCAGTACTTCAGGCAGAGTTATGTTACTGAGCTTGTCTGTATTGTTTCCAATTCGCTTTATCTTTGGCGCTTGCTTTTGAATTCAGTCAAATAAATGTGCTGTGATACAGTGTGCATTGTGGTTTGGATTTCATTAACTGCATTTTGTACGCGCTTCTTTATCAATTGTTTATTGTTTATAATTGTTTTTCTCCACAGATGTAGCAATTGGGGCTCCACAAGAAGATGATCTAAAAGGAGCTATTTATATATACAATGGCAGGGAAGATGGAATAACTCCATCATTTTCACAGGTATGATTTTTCAATGAAAAATCAATCAATCCATGAAAAAAACCTTAAGTTTAGATTCAAGAGGTTCTTCTCGTAATTTAGCATTCAGTACTTTACAAGACTCCAGAAATTTTTACACAGACTGTGATTTATAGTCATGATATAACCTTTTCAAAAAAATAAAAATGTTTTAGAGGCCTCAGGTTTGTGGGTATATCATTTACAGCAGTGGAAGAATATCACTTTTAGAGGTACGCTTCCACAGGTAAATGGATGACTGCTTTCAGCAGCAGGGTGGTTGTGCTATCTACTTGCATTGGATATTGTAACACAAAAGTTACTTTCCAGAAATAATTTTCTCTTCTTTTTCCCCCTTAGAGAATACAAGGACAGCAAGTCAGTGCTTCTTTAAGCATGTTTGGACAGTCAATAGCAAGCGGTATTGATGCAGATAACAATGGTTATCAAGGTGATTTAAACAGTTGTGACTGTTTTTCATTTTAAAAGAGTACAAATTCATAGGCAACAACTTCATTGCTACTTGTTACTCTTAACAGAAGAAAATCTGTTATTAAGATGACATGATCTAGCATTTTGGGAAGAAAAGAGGTAAAGCTGAAGACACATTTTTTATGGTCATCTAATGGTTATTGAAGATGTAAAAGAAAAATATAATAGCAAGATCATAGCACCCAAGAGAAAGAAAAATATAATTTTTACTTTTTACTGTAATCATTTCATTAGCTAATGTCACAGTGAGATAGTTTGGGTACTGGAAGCACATCTGTTGGCCAGTCTAGTGTGCTACCCTAAAAATCAATCTGGTCTTCACATAGTCTGGATCTTGCTAGGAGTCAGTGAGCTCAGCAACTCTAAGTCTGTGTGCATGGCATATATTAACCTGACTCAGGACTCATGGCTTTGGATTAGGACTGTTATGGACACAGAAGTGCTAATTTTGTGTAAAAACTCTTTGCTTTATGTATACTGTTATAATGTTCTGCCCCTATACAGGTAGACATTAAGTCAGGTCTTAATTATGTTAAAGCATAAAGTTCCCATGAAGTGTATGTTGTAGGCTCTGCTTATGTAAGCAGCTGTATGTTTTTCCTTATTACATTAGTTTTCTGTTAAATTGAAATAAATTATATTTGTTCTAGCTCTACCAAATTCTATGTATAATTTTAGACATGGTTCATACATAGTAATATAATTGAATTGTTTTGTATATGTGTACGCATACCATAGCAAAATCACAGTTTTGGGTTTAAAAGAAGGCACATGACTCCTGTTCAGCTGAATTGTATTTCTGTGTCAGCTGCTTAAACTTGGAATAAAAATCAGATCATCCCGTTACAAATATCTGCAAGTCCAGCAAATGGCCAGGGGACAAGTATTTGAGCAATCATCTTCTGTACAGAGAAGCATGCCATATGCATGCCTTCTAACAAATAAAGGACAAGTCATTTTTAAATGTTGCCAAAAGATGAGTATGCTACATAATATTTGTACTTGAGAAGTAATTCCTGTTGACAATTCAAGCTTGTTGATCAATTTTTTTCATACAGATATAGCAGTTGGTGCATTTCTGTCTGACTCTGCTGTGGTGCTGAGGTGAGGTTACTACATTTTAGTGCTTTTAAAGACCGTGCAGTGTAACTGTACTTTGTAAAATGCAATTAAAAAAAAAATTACTAGCAGATTGTAACCTCACAATGTTTTTCTTGGTGTCCTCAACTTCAGTCATTTGGCTCCAGAATGCTATACACCTGAACCACTTAAATAAACTCTTTGATGAGAAAGAAAAAACTCTTCTGAAATTTCTTAAGGCAACAAAGACTTTGCATACAGTTACTTAGATACTTTAAAACACAGATAACTTAAAAATGATAATACTAAAACACAAAAATAACTGCTAGAGATTCCGTGAGATTCTGCAGAGATATTGTAAGTTATTCCTGAAGCATTTTGTGAATACTGACTCTTCTGTATTCTTAGAACAAAACCAGTGATAATTGTTGAAGCTTCCTTAAAACACCTGAAGTCAATAAATCGTACTAATTTGAACTGCATGGAAAATGACCAGCCTGCCGTCTGTATGAATCTAGAGATATGCTTTACCTACACAGGCCAAGAGGTACCTGGTTATATTGGTAAGCTATTTCCCATTTATGTATTCATTTGAAATGGACACTTTTGCAAAATAATGCTATTGGTATTTAATGAGTAATGGTGTTCATTGATCTGAGTTCAGGATGAAATGAAAAACTATAAAAAAAAATGGATACCTCTTTTAGCTCCTGCAGTGTCCAACCATTACTTTTGTAAAAATATTTTGAGTAATGGCACATCCTTACTAGGACAATTTGAGCTGTGTGCCTTGTAACAGGCAGTGATGTCAAAAAGGTGAGGAGGCATCATGGTGAGGATGAAGGTGGAATTGCAAATTGCTTACTGCATCTACAGTGTAACCTAAGAACGTAGTGATAACTGGTAACTAATTGTTAGCTACCTCACTGGTTTGTGGCAACACTAAACCTTTCCTCTGGGGTTGCGTATAACCATTTCACAATATTTTCAGAGATTTTGCATTAGCACTGAAAATGGTACCATGGACACGCTATTTCTAGTAGCTAAATTAGCTTATATAATAGTGGTGTGACTAAAATTCCAGCTTGTAGCTTTGAACTGCATTGTAGTGATTTTGTTTCAGATAGTCATTTTAATTCATCATTTTAATATGTTTGTGAGTGAGATAGTAGGCCACAATGATTTACAAAAAATAGAGTTCTGTGAACACCTTACTTACATTGTTACATATGCTCTAAGATACAGTCACAGAATCATAGAGTCATAGAATGGCTTGAGTTGGAAGGAACCTTATGATCACCTAGTTCTTACCCTCTGTCATGGCAGGGCTACCCCCAACCAGTTTAGCAGGGCCCCATCCAACCTGCCCTTGAATGCCTCCAGGGATGGGGCACCACAGCTTTTCTGGGCAGCTGTGCCAGCACCTCACTACCCTCTGAGTAAATAATTTTGTCCTAAACGCCTAACCTACATCTTCCCTCTTTCAGTTTAGAGCCTTATCCTACTCCTGTCAGACCGTGTAAGAAGTTGGTCTCCCTCGTGGTATATGAAGTCAAATTACTTAAAACTTCTGTATGAGAATATATATTAACCTTTAGAAAAACATTCCAGAAAATACATGCAATGGTAAACTTTAAGTTCCAAGCTCCTATCTTTTAAAATTCATATTTATTATATATGATGGGCAGTCAAACTGGACTACTCTTGCTGCATTTGAATGTTAGACTTACCAACTTAGAATGTTTAAGTGGAGCATTTTATGAGTGTATTTAAGGAATGAGTAAAAAATGTGATTTTATCATAAATTCGTGGAAGTAATGAATTCATTACATTGAAGTTTTTATAACTTTTATGTTCCTTATTTTTTATTTTGCAGAAATGTTTTATAATCTGAGTGTTGATGTGAAGAGAAGAGTGGATACACAAGCAAGATTTTATTTTTCTGCCAATGGAACATCTGACACAACCTCTGGAAGTATAAAGATTTATAGAAAAAAAAATGTCTGCAAAGGTCATCCAGCATTTATGAGGGTAATGTAATTTTCAATATGCATTGCTCTGTAAATTCATTGTTTTCTTTTGAAAACACAACTGCTGAAAAATAATTTGTTTTGTTTGCAGTGGCATCACATAATTTCTGAAGTAAAATATTTGTGTTCAATAACTTCCACAATTGATACCTTTTAGTTCTGTTGGTTATTCAGCTTTCTATAGGCAGGCCAGGGGGCCTGCTATCTCGTCTGTCAGAGAAAATGTGCACAATAATCATCATCACATTAACAAAGTAGGACATGAGCATTTTTCGACTTTTTTTTTTCACCCTTTTATGTATGATGGACGTAAGCCAGTTTGTAGCAACTAAGTGGGTATGGTGTGACATACGTTTTCCATGGGAATAGGAAGAGCACTCGTGGGAATTCCATGAATAACTTCAGAGCTAAATGATGTGAAAAACATGCACTGTACCTACAGACTGATCTGTATCTCCCTACTCCTCTGCTCACAAAAGTGAATCCTGTACAAATCTATGCTCTGCTGGGAATCTCAATGTCTGTCTTGGACTGGATTAGTGTCATGAATGTGGTTTCCATTCTCTGTCTATAAAGTTGTAGGGACAACTTTGCTGTGGAAGGAAACTACTGGTAGAATTGCTTGAGAGGAGTAGCCACAAAGACAGCAGTGCTGGCACAGTAGTGGGCAGTTGGCAGGAGGTTCTGACTTAGAAATGAGTTAGTACAAATATAGTCAGTAAGACTCTAACACCAATAGTAGCCTCTAAGCCCCTTAGAGAAATGTAGTACGCATGCTTGGTATATCCCTCTGAATGATGAATGAAGGACCCATCCTAAAAGTAAGAGCTGCAGTCCAGACAAAGACAATGTTTTTAAGGCCATTCTGTGAATAAGAAAAAAATACAGTGATTCAATCTATCAAACATCTTAGAAGCTAGCCCTCTCCAGCAAAAATTTGGAGAGCACTCAAGAAGCATTTGAAGTCCTAAGGTACAATCAAACAATAAAATCTACTGGATAAAGAGGAATCACAATTTACTAAACACAGGAAAAATTAAAAATTATCTCCTGTAAGGCATTACCTAAAAAGGAAAGTAATTCTTTATAGAAATATTAAGGGCAGGGTATATTTAGATGTAAGGAGAAAAAGGATAATAAAATAATGACCTAGCTTGCCTGGCCTTTTCTTTAAAATCCTTGAGGTAGCAATTTCATGACCTTTTAGAACAAACATCTGTTAGCATGACTGATGCAGTTGATCCTGCACAGAGGCTGGGAAATCGACATAATCTTCCACAGCTATGAAAACCCTGCATGTATTTTTGACTCTCTCTCTTTTACTCCTGTTTTGTTGATGACATCATTGGACGCTAATTCTTCACGATAAAGTTTTGAGTGGAATGGAAAGCTGGTGTTACCTCCTGGAAAATTGCCTAGATGCATCTCAACTGGTAGTTGCACCTAAATGAATGTTTCTTAAAGGAGCAGTGCAAATTGCCCACATTCTTAGAAGGGTTGTATAAACTGAGAGAGGACTGACTGACAGCTTGTACAGATTGCTGTACCAGCATCAGCATGTATTTGTGTAGGAAGAAAGACATGATTAGGCTTATCATCTCCCATAATCTATCATTAACATCTTTTGCTCCATACAGCTCAATTTTTTTCCAATTTTTAATTAATAGCATTAAAGCATCACCATCCACCCACTGAGGTTTCTGTAAGAAAACTTGTGTGATGCTTCTAAAATTAAGTGTAAATGTCTGTCAAGCACAGTTCTTACAAGAGACCATGTACATTTTATGTATTTTAAGCAGAGAGTAATTAATAGCCAATTAGTATACTGAAAATAATATAAAGCAGATGCAGAGAAGACCCTGTGGAAAATTATGAATTAGATTTCATGTGATTTGGTGAAAGCAAGCTTGCAGCTAAGAATTAAAGTGGTGGACGTGTGAAAAGACAATCAGTGTCTATCTCTTATTCTTAGGGAATAATTTAGTCAGGTTTGCTCTTGTTAGTTCTCAGTGCTTCAAGCTGTTCAGATTTCACAGGTAGACACTCTGAGCTCTGATCTCCAAATTCTTGCACAGTTGAGGTTTCATATGAAAACAGTGTACTTTATTGAGGAGTTTAATCTCCTTAATATGGAATTGGAAATACAAAGGCAGAAAAATAAAATGTCACTGTGAACAGATTTAGTGGTACTGGAGGAGAACTTTTGATTTAATATGGAAATCTCCATTGGTCTGTTTGACATTATCCCACTATTCAACTTTTTTGCTTTGAGTCTACTTTTACCTGCTTTCGTAATTCAGTAGAATAAGGCAGTATTGTTGATGGATCACTATTCAATTAGACTTCTTCTAATAACATAATGTATTCTGAAATGCCTGATGCTACCAATGAGTGTATTATGGTTTTCTGCATTTTTTATTAACTCTTTCATTGATGAAGACATCTGGAAAAATATTTAAATCATATGGCATAGGAAATTATTTTATGTGTGAAAAAAACAATAAGTGATCCTGTTTTACTTGGTTCTAAGGCTCCTCATAATTTCTAAAACATATGCATACGTGTCTATATGATTAACTTATTAGGTTTCCAATTTTCATAGAAAGATGTAAGGGATATCTTGACTCCTGTACATGTTGAAGCAAGCTATCATCTGGGGCAACATATTCTACAGAAAAGAGATACTCAAGACTTTTCTCCACTCCAACCTGTTCTTCAGAGGAGGAAAGAAAAAGATATTATAAAAAGCAAGGTTAGTGTGTGATGTCTTCTTTCAAAAGCAGTAAGTAAACATTCACATTTTAATCTTCAATGAAAAGAAGCTTCAAAATTTTGACACGCTTTGTTTTAGGAGTCACAGAATTAAAGACAGGAAGTTGCTGAATGTAGTGACAAATGATCTAAATGTGCTCTGTGGCGTACTGATAATCAAGGCACAGACACAAGCAACTCTCAGTATCTCTGGTCTCATCAGACCTGCAGTTTGATAAGTAAAGTTTGTGTAGTAGAGCTTCTCTTGCAAGAGTTACTGTTGTATCATGGAAGAGACTTCAGAGACCTCAGTTCTGGATCCTCTAAAATGCTCTGCCCTTTTAATGTACTACTTTTAAAATCAGCTGAATATGAACCACTGGTTTAATGGTAAGAGGTTAAGCATGAGAGTGGAATGCCTCTCTGTAGCTTTTGGTGCACGGAATGTGTTTGTAAAATAGCAAATCATAACCTATTCTAGGACCAAGGGCCATTAGCCAATTCTATATACATGGTAACAATGTGATACGTTCCTTTTTAAATGCCTTTTTTTCCTGTTTCTTTGGTTTTGTTTTCGGTCTTTTATAGTTTGTTTTTGCAAGAATTTGCTCCCAAGAAAACTGCTCTGCTGACTTGAGAGTTTCTGGAAAAGTTGCTTTTCCAAAGTAAGTATAGAATAGATTTTATCTAAATTGTTCTTTGTTCTCTTGAATGTAATTTAAATGAATTTGCAAAATTAGACTATGAACTCCCTAAAAAATATATAGGAAAGAAAACTGAGTTTAGTTGAAGAATATTAAAATCATAAATCTTCCAGGAAATGTAACAGAAATGTACCTAATTGAAGAACTATTCTTGCATAATTAGAAGACTTTACAGCTCATAAAGTAGCATCAGTCTGACAAAAGTTTACACTTGTATTCATGCTTCATACTAAGAAAAAGAGCAGATAAATTGACAATCACAGTTACTTCTGCAGCTTTTACAAAGATGCTGTACTTGCACTGTACAAGAAAGATTCTTGAGTTTTCTACTAAGGCCTTTCAATTACAATGAGTGGCTCCTTCTCTTCCTTTGCCTAAGAATATCACCATCTTCAGTTTTATACTGCTGAGATGGTTGAGTATTCTGCAAGGTTTAGCTTCTTTTTCTGTTTATGAATTAGCTTACAGTTTCAAAAAATAATTTTGCTTGGTGATATTTTTTTTTAATTTACAACCTGGTTTTCTTTGAGATCTCCTTTAATGTTTCAGTTTTTCTCATTCCTTCCAATTAGATATCATGCTTAAATCTTGTAATTATGCAATATCATTAATTCACTTTCAAAGTATTTAAATAAAATTACTATCTTGAAGAATCTCTGTAACACCAACCCATTCTTCGAGATATATATTCACTGTCATCTTTAGAAAGTTTGAAACTGTGTATCCTCATTTGCATTCAGCATAGATATTCGTGGTTAGATTTTAAGTTTAATTTTATCTTCACAACCTTTTTTTTAATTCAGTATTACACTTTGATGTAATGAAGTGAGCTGATTCTATGCAAAAATGAAAAAACAGTACCTGTTGTGAATCTCAGGTTGTTAGGTATTTTGTGCGAGAGTTGGATTCTCTTGTGTAGTTTATCACTTCTAAAGTTTAAAGTTAATTGTGCTTTAATCAAGATACAAGGTTTCTCTCACAGAACATCCTCAAATGACACATAACAATGACAGGTAACACATAATGCTGATTAATCACACATGGATGATCCTGAGCACAAGCTCTTTCATCTTCATAGATTTCAGAATAAGATTACTGTATTTTTTCCTACTCTGACATGTAGCCTATTGCATGAGTCTAAAGCCCTTTCATTTTCTTAAGCTTTCAGGTTTTTTTGTTTAAGTGATCATAAACTTTTCAGAAGAAAATTATTGTGCAGCATTTATTTGTGATGCTACCAATGCGATTTTCTGAGTGCCTCAAATATCTAAGAAAGGAAAACAGATTACAATGTACCTGCTTAGCATTAGGTACCGGTAGCAGCTTTTCAGTGTAAATAAATAGGCTAAATATCTTGATAAAGTGTGAAGTATCACCTTAAATTGCATTGTGCCCCTGGTATCTCGATTAAAAACTAGTTAGCTGTGAAGCATTAATTTATTTTGTTTAGACAGAACGCATTCATTATCCTCAAACAGCAGAGCAAACACTTTTAGTCTTAAAAGAATGAATTCAAATAGGGATATTGATGTAATGCTTCACTTACTTGCCTAAGTCTTCTACACTATCACGTATTGTTTAAATTGCTCAGATTTTGGCCTGCTCTGTAAATTTCTAGTCCACATCATGCATTCTTTAATGAAGAATGAAATATGATTACCAGGGAAAAGCTCTGGTTCAGCTTTGTTGTTGTCCCAGATGTGCACCTGGTGCTTTTGTGTATTTCTGTGTTAAGCTGGGAGGCATCTTTGTGACAGTGTGTTGTTAATGAGCTTGGCTTTAATGCATATGAGAGGACTGAATGGTAAGCATATAACGAGTAAAATAATTTTAAAATTTAACCTAAATTTAATCAAGCTACTGAAATGTTAACATTGTGTTTCTCTTTAATTCGCTTTTGTCTTGGAACCTATCTGCTTATGCAGTGCTTTTACCTTCTGTTGCTTGTCTAAGTGCCAGCTTCTTTCCCAAAGGTGTTCAGTGACTAATGCTTTGGTTTCAAGCCAGAATATCTGATAAATGTCTATTTCTAGGCAACGCTTCTACAAGTCTTAATTAAACTTTAATGTCAAGCTGAAGTTTACTTTTAGACATTCACAGGGTGTCTGTACTTGTAACGTGATTATAGAATATCACATAGATCATAAGATAGGCATGATCACCTACCTTCCTTGTGACCTTGTCACATTGAGCAGATTTTGAAATAGCACCTGAAAATAATGCAGTTGGAGCACATTGCTATTCTATTCTTTAAGAAAAAGCCCTGTCCTGTAAAAGCCAAGGTAACACCTTTCACATTAATAGCCTCAGGCTTTCAAAGGCACAGTAATGAGCTGACCGTCATCTAACTGTTTTTTTGTATCTTCAGGTAAGAGGACTGAGAGAATGCCTTAATGATTTCCACCTCAGCCTTTTTCAGAACCACATGAGATTAACTAAAGGAGCAGGAGAAAAAATGTTTTTGCATATAAACTATATAGGCAATTATTTTTCACTGGTACTATGATTATTTTATAGGCCTCATGATAAGAAAATGTACCTTGTTGTTGGAAGTACAAAGACGTTGTTGTTGAACATTTCTCTGCACAATGCTGGAGATGATGCATATGAAACTGTCCTCCACATTCAGTTCCCTAAAGGCCTTTATTTCATCCGAGTTCCGGACTTGGTAAGGTCAAGAAAATCTGCCAAACAGTAATCCTTTGATATTCTTATTTCTCAGCCAGACGTTTTCCAAATATGGTGATGAATTGTTGAGCTTCTTCAGATACTGAAAATTAACTCCTTGCACACACATTCAGAAAGCTGGCAAAACTACATCTGAAGTTCTTAGATTTCAACTTTTCTAAACCACAGAATAGGTGTGATTTATTCAATGTAGATTGCTTTGAAATCATTTCAATGAGATGTGGTAACAATAACAAGAAAAGATTGGTTTCTAAATATATTTCTGTATGTTATTGCAACTTTTGGTCTGATCATGTTTCCAGTGATCACAAAAAACTCTTAAATTGGATCTTTTCCAGTCTTATGAATAAATCACAGACCTAATTGTTTTATTTTTCTGGTCTCTTAAAATAACATCCCACAGATCCCACAGTGCTCTGTATAGAATGACCACTTAAACACCTCAGTTTCTCTGATGACAAACAGAACTTAGGTAATGTGATGCATTAATCAATGTAAGGATATGTGAAAGAAATCATGAATAGTACGATTATTCTGTATATTTTTGAATAGTGTTATTATTGTGTGTATTTCATCATTAGAAAACAATTTAAGTCTGTGCATGCAATTTGAAGTGTCTGAAAGTAACAGTTTTATTTTAATCATTAGTAATTTTCCTTAATTTTAGGAAGAAAAACAGATACACTGTGAAGTATTAGACAAAGATATTCATGCAGTGAAACTTGAATGCAGTATTGGTTATTTGTATGTAGATCAAAACTCAAAGGTAAGCTATGCCTAAAGTTTCTGCTTCAAAAACACTCTTAATATGTTAACAGGATTCTCAGAAAAAAAAAAATGTTCTGCAAAATCTTTCACTCATTCCAAACTACTGTTTCTTGTAACATTGATATCTGCTTGAATATTCTCTGAATAAATTCATTAAGGGACAACATTCTTTTCATTATATATCACTTGATGGTGGTTGGCTTCCTAGACAAATAAGTTGACTAAGGCTATGAAGAATTTTTTTAGACTAGAAGAGTGGAAGATGGAAAAAAAGTGTTTACTTAGGCCTTAATTTTGTTCTTTAGAAAAAGCAAGAAAATCCAGATGAGCTTAATAAAATATTTTGATTAAAACTGTGTTAAGATATACTGGCATTTATAAAAGGATTTTGGGTGTTTGTTTTTTTTTTTTCCTTCAGCTGGATTTCAGTTTCCCTTTGGATGCAAGCTCTTTCACCAGAGCAGATGACGACCTCAACATCATCATTAATGTTAGCTGGTAAAGTCTAATAAAAATTGCTCACTTAAAATTATTCCTAGCTTTTCAAAACATAATTGATAAAACTGAAAAGACTTACTGAAGCACAACTGCAAGAAAGCACATCCACTGCTAACTCTTTAGAAAAACTGAAGTTACAAAAAAAAATAAAAAAAAAATCACAGAAAACAGCTGTTTAAGCAATAAGCAGGTTTATGCCATTATAAATCTCTTCTTTTTTAGTGTCTGATGTGCTGTTAACAATAGAATGTTGGAGCTCTTAAGAAGCTGAAAGATGATTAGTATTTGTTTATAGAAATAATGTATAGCATATGATAATGCATTCTACACTAATTTTTCACTCATGGTTTTTATAGCAAAAATGAAGATGAGAACGTGTTACTGGATAACATGGTAACTGTAGCTGTACCTCTGAAGTATGAGATTGATTTAAATGCTCATGGGTAAGTCAGCTCTTGCTATCCCTGCATATCTATAAGACTGTTGTCTAATATCTGTTCTGAGTTCACAAAGCTTTAAAGCACAAGTGTGAGGTAGCTGAAAAATCCTGGAACTGAGATGGTACAGCTACCCTGGAATCCACCCCATACCCTTCTAAGCTTCTGTTTCTACTGCTATGAGATGAGATCAATATCTATGGTGCTTTGAGCTTGTCTCTTAATTAACTGGTATTTCTTAAGAACTAGAATATTTTTTATAGAGTTATTTCTTTAATAAGAAGTGTAGTGCTACTGTTCCATTTTCTTTAAACAAAGTTCCTTGGAAATCTGAAGAACTGGGCAGGAAGTTTACTTCAGTTTCTACAAAAAATTTGAAATACAGTGTGAATGAAGCACTGGAATTCTGAGACTTTAAAATGTGTGGTTTCTCACTTGTGTGAAAAACCCCACTGAAGGACATAATCATGCACACAAAATCATGAAAGAATCTTGAAAACCTGCACAAATGGGGTTTTATACACTGAATGTGATAAATGAATGCTAATCTAAGAACAAAAATAGATATTCTATCAATTATTCCAGTAACAGATGGCATCAGTTACTAACTCTAACACAGTGAGTTTTGCAGCTGTATTTTACTTGGCTATCCAATTAAATGTCTCAGGAATAAAACAAAGATATATCAGATTTTTATAGCAACTTTCTCCTTATGCCTTCTTTTCTTAATCCTCTGGAAAAAATAGTCTGGAGTTCTGAAAATGCAATCAATTTTTGAAAACTTAAGATGCAGATGAAGATAACAGAACTGAAAGCCCACTGTTAAGGAAATAAAAGGTGCTTCAGGTGGATGCTGAAGAGAAGAACCATCATTTCTCACACCATTGTTCATTCTGTTCTGTTGATGCTTTTTCAGTGTGAAACTAGATTGTGATATTATGTATGCCTCAGACTCCTTGGTTTACAGGGACCATGCTCTGGGTTTGTTGTGGCACATTCACAGAAAATAGTTTTTTGTGAGCTTTTGTGACCTTTTCTGATTTATCTGCCTTGAGTAGAAATAGTAAAATGGTAGATTTCTACTTAGTGTTCCTGGCTTTACCTAACTAAAAGCTTGAGTTTTTTTTTTTTTTGTTTTTTTTTTGTTTTTTTTTTTTTGCATCAGCTCTGTAAGACATCTCAGAGAAAAAAGTTATGCTAATGGTATATATCAAATCCATTAACTTCTAAACTGTTGTAGATTTGTAACACCAGCTTCATTTGTTTATGGAACAAATGAGAATGAAGCATCAGTTACGTGTATGGAGGAGAATATCAACTTCACTTTCCACGTAAGTGCTTTTCTTTGTTACTCTATTATCCTTGGTTTGAAGAGCAATGTTTAGATTATCAGTGTATATTAAAACCAACTTGCATGGTCAGTAAGTTTTTTACAAGTACAAGGGCAAAAAGCAATTTTTAAGCATTAGATGATGGAAAGTGGTTGTTAATCTCTCTTAGAACACTTTTTTTTTGCACCTGGGCAATCTTCCACTGAATGATCAAACAAGATGATACTTACAGACACAAGATTGAAAGTGGTAGAGCAGTTCTGACTTTCCATTTCTGCTATTAAGAAACAGTTATTAAAAAATTGTCTTATGCAAATGAAACTAGGAGCTACTTACAAGAGAATCAGTAGGTATCAAGATTTGTCTCCAATGGACTAACAATCAGGAAACAGACATAAGTCTCTTACTTTTTCCTGGAGAGCAGTATGTATAACCTCGGGGCAGTCATCACAGATAGGCACCACTTACTCACTGGGTTCAGGGAAACAAAGTATTCTGTAATCCTGTAGAATGAATTAAGCAACCTTTATAAACGTTAAAGCTCCTAGGAGAATCCAGTTTCATTTTCATGACAGCATAACAATGTAGGACCTATCCTGTTCTGTGAAGTTCATGCATTCATATACATGTATTTGTTACTTGAATAGCTACCTTGAATCAGAGCTTTAAACATAACATTCCTCCCCACAAGGTTATCAATGCAGGACCAAGCATGGCTCCAAATATAAATTTAGAGTTAATGATACCTAATGCTTTTCCACCCCATGACTTCAAATTATTCAACGTTATGGATATCAAGGTAAGCACACATTATTTAATATTTTACTATATCTCTGTGAATTCAGTGAATACCAGAAGCGTCGCAGGACTTAGGTACTAAGCATGCATTCAATTTTTATTCCTGTCTTTCAATCCTACCTAATACCTTAGTTCTTAGTAGAGTTCCACTGAGTTCAGTTAATCCATCTGTGCGAAGCCTGATCTTTGGCATGCATTTGTATTTTTTTTTTCCCCCCCTCAATTCACTCCTGCTATTAAGCAGCAAAGTGTGTGGTTTTTTTTAATTTGAAAAAAAAAAAAAAAAAAAAGGAATTTCTGCATTGAACTGCTTGAAGACTTTAGTCCATCCATCAGCCTTAGTTATTTCATATCAAAACAGAAAGTTAGAAAGTTTGTTGTTATGCAGAACATACAGTACACATTCCTTCCTTTGTAAAACATTAATATTCATCAGTTAAAAATTATCAGCTAAAACAGGGTACAACAGATGCCTCATGTCTACCATGTCTTTATATATGCCTACAGTTATTGACTTAAAGGAGCACAGAGTAACTCCAAGACCCTTTCTGGCTTATTATATTTTCTTCTCCAAGTGCTCTGTATAATTCACCATAACAGGGAAGTGCAGGAGTATGTTAACTATAGTGAAGCAGGTTGGATAGGGCTAGGATGATCTTCAGCTCCATATATTCAACAAATCTAAAATTAAATGCTATCTTTTTCTGAGCTTCTTGCTTTTTAAGAACTCTGTCTTCCGTCAATTATTTGATACTCAAAATCAAGCAGTGATTGTTATTTTTATTTCCAGACAACAGTTGGAGAATGCTCCTACAATGAATATCCCAGAAACTGTAATGCAGTAGAAAAAACTGAAAACATATTGAGGGATGTTGTCACTTTCTTTTCAAAGCCTGCTAAAAGACAAATGGTAAGATCTATCTTTTAGCATCGCTAGGAAATGAATGAGTCTTAAGATGGTGCTATATATCTTAAATAATGAGGTTTCCAGTGCAGGCTTCCAAGCATTGGTGCTGGGACCTGTAATACGTTCGACATAGTTGTGATTTAGTGAAAGAGGTGAGAACTGAGGGGAGAAGGTTGATTAACATCATTTCAATGTTGGTATGAATGATAATCACCTACAACAAACTGCAGAGGCGTTATTTAACTGAATGAGTGGGCAAACTGAACAGCAGATGAAATTTGATGACAAACTAAGAATTATGCATACAGGAAAAAGTACTTACATGAAGTATGCAGATAAATGTTCACTACCTTTTTCAACAGCAAAAAACATCACCAAAGGCAAGCAGTATTTATGGTGGAACTTCTTACTGAGGGATGTTCTGAATGCTAAAAATATAAGCGAGTTCCAAGAGAGGTTATAGAAGTTAATGGGACTGAAAGTCATTGAATATTACTGAATAAACAGAAAATCATTTCTGGCTCAGGAAGCTCACTACTAAATATAGTTGGAAGACTGAGGACATCACATGTGCCTGGCCTGTTCAGCTTTATCCCTGTTGGAGTTCAGATACTTGATTGTGTAGTCCAAACCAGAGTGAATGTTCTAGTGTTACATTTTGAAGGGTTTGTTCTCACTGAAATCTCAGTGTCCTAGAGCTTGATAATAAAGTATAGCTTTAATACTCTCTGTTTAAAAGAAACTTGACCTATTTAAATATTTTTATGTGAGGTTTTAAGCAAGCACATTACAGGAATATCAATGACTTCTCAAGAGTAACCCTGTGCTGAAGTATCAAAAATATTTCTTTCAAATGAGGACTTAGGCATTGAGGTCTTGGACAAAAAATACAATCATGTGAAGGCTTGCTTTTCTTTCTTCTTCAGAATTGAGGGAAATAGCACAAGCTATAGCTGAATAGTTTTATATTTCTGATGCCAGGTATCATAAAGCCATTGCCATATCTCATTTCTGAAATACCTGTAAAGCCATCCATACAGCCAACTAGCTACAATTGTTATTTTTCTCTAAAAAGAACAATCTTCTAAGAGAAATGACCTGTTGCATTCTATAAATATTAGGTTGTTGCCTTGTACTGTTCCTTCATCACCAATGATGAACAATTCATGGGTTGAAAATGAGAGGTGTCAGCTGAAAGCTACAACCCCTGACCTTTCAAGAACAAACATGGAGCTTTTGTTTTACTCATTTCCTGAGTGTCTCTAACATTAAGGATATACAGCGGATAAACTCAAGCTTTTATCTTTCCGTCCCCTCTACAGTACTGTATGAAAAATGACAGCCTTTGCTTACAAATACATTGCAAGCTTGGAAACATGGAAAATGGAAAAGAAGCAACCATTCAGTTGCACCTGGAAGCTACTCCTTCGCTTTTAGAAATGGTAAGACATGAATTTTTCATACTTGAGAGGCATGTTTCAAGGCTTACTTGTATTATTCTCTCCATCTAATTTCTAGATATTAATATTAGAACAAAAATAGATACTACATATTCTCAGTTTTCAGTTCTAGGTTTCAAGGTGATATATGAAAATGCAAACCACTTAAACTAAAACACATCTTTATCACTTTAACTATTAGTATATATTACTTTGTCTATTCTGGCTGGGTTATGTGGAATTTAATTCCAACTCGTAATTGTGCTTTTCTAAGAAAAGCAGCATGGATTTAATGTTGAGTAAAACCCAACCGGGCTCCATTCCAGGTTCTGGTACTAATTTATTTTGTGATTAGAAAAAGGCATAAAAATGCCATGTGTGTTTTTGTGAGATTCTGTTTCTGTGAGCAGCTGTGTTACCATTTTTGTTGGTTAAGAATTAACATGTTGAATTAAAAAAAAAAAATATATATATATATATGGGATTTTATGTTGCTGTTTAAAATCAGGATGATGCATCTACACTGAAGTTCGAAGTAAGAGCGACAGCCTCACCAGAAAAGAATGCAAAAGTTATTGAACTACAGAAGGACAAGCAAGTTGCATATGTAAGAATTCTCTTACTGAATTTATGATAAAATAGTTAAACTAGGAAAGAAAAAGCATCCTATATAGATGTATGCACAAACACTGAAGACAATCATTATTTAAGAATTAATTCATTTTTCCAGTTATTAGCATCTTTTGGGAAAAAAAATAACATTAAACTTATTTTCCACCTTTCAGGTCTATTTGGAAGGAGTGCACCACCAAAAGCCAAAATACCATGTCACTGTATTAATTATTGGAATAGGCTTAATAGCTGGTATTACTTTGTTTTTGCTTCTTTCACTTCTATTATGGAAGGTAGGTTTTCAGTATTTCTCCATTGTTCTCAAATTAGGATTTCACAGTTTTGGAGGATCTTTGGATTCACTAATCCGGCTTAACAGATAAAATAATAATTTATTATCTGTCCTTTCTAAAGAAACATAACTCCTAATACAGTGTGTTTTCAAAAATACTTACCCATTTTCCTTCGTTTTATCTTATACATATTCTACATTTTGCATTATTCAATACTATAAACCCCTTCCCAATTTTTTTGTGCCATCTAATGATTTATGTAATTAATTTAATATAAATTGAATTGTTTTTGTTTTTAATTTAACACCACTTTTAGCACCACTTGACACATGATCAGTAATTACCTATAATATAGTTGCTTGTCAGAGTAAAATGATGTAAACTACTATATAAATGCTAAAATATCATGTACACAATGAACTAAGAAAACAGTAAAAGAAAAGCTGCTCTACCATGCAGCTAAAATATTGTTAGCTACCTTTACCTGCATGCAGACTTTATCATTTTTCCCGGGAAGTGTACAAATGAAACAGATTAAACTGGAATGTTTTATTACCATTTCACATTTTTTAAAAACACTGAATTCTGTGGACAGTTCGGTCTGCTTGTTCTTACTCCTTGCGTCAGGAGAGCATTAAAAAGCAGCTCCTTCTTTTAATTGATGACTACCATTTGATTAATTAGTATGACAAAACAATGACAAATACAATCTGTTCATAAGCACTATAGATAGATATTTTATTTTAGTTACACTGCTTAGATTTGATGACATACGTGATTTTGGAATCTGTTGATGTATTTCAGATTGGCTTCTTCAAAAGGCAATACAAACCAGTTCCTCAGGACATGAATAGAAGAGACAGCTGGAGTTTTACAAGTGGCAACAAAGATGACTAGGAGGACAAATAAAAACTGGTTTTGAAATGAAGAATTTAAGGTTTGGGTTAATTCACAGGAGAAACACCAGTGAAACAAAAAGTGGTCATGAGTTCAATTGCTCTTACAGAACAACCCTTTATTTCCTAGATCTGTATTGACATCTACATCTTAATGTTCAGTTATTTTTATAATGTGAAAATGGTAAAACTATTTCTGTTTATAAGTCTTACAATTATATTTGAAAGACCATCTTGGTTTCAAACAGACAGCAGAACACTAAAGATAAAGAGAATAACAATTACTTACTGGAACAAAGATGTCTCAGAATGTAAAGTGTGACCAATCCTGGAAAATAAGATCTCAAACATTAACATGAGTTGTTTTATGCATTTTCAAATTTCAGCAATCTTTTGATTAGGCATTCAAGAAGAAATCCTCCCTCATCCTGGTTTGGCAGTTTTACAAGGGTACATTAGCTTAAATCAACAGAAGGACCATAACTAGAATGCACAGACATAGAAAACAGCTATCGGAAGCTCTCTTGGGCTTCTAAAGGAAACCTCAAAAAGCCTTGGCTTCACAGACACAGCTCTACCGTATCGGAGATACTTAGTCAGGCAAGCCAGAGCCAGGAAAGCCAAAGGTAGATTTACAACAGGGAATTTTGTGTGGTAGCCTGGACTTGTAGCACAGAATCCTCTGTCAGCTGTAGAAAGAGTAATGTATAGGAGATCATAAGTTGTAGCCATCTGTAACATGGTACTTGCAAAAATGACAGAATTAGTTGTTTTGTCCTTTCCTCAAATACCAGTGCCATGATGTTTTGGATTTCTGCAGTAAAATATTTCTATATGATGGGGGTTTTTAAAGTAAAATATTTATTTTTATTTATTTGAAGATTTTTTTAAATAATACTTAGCATAGCCTTTAGTACTATTATTCTTCCAGTAACTGAAAAAGACAGACTTCACATTATGAGAAAACAGAGAAACAAATGTACCCCACTGCACTAAAAGCCAACTGTACTGGGCCAAATTTTATCTTTAGATTGTTCATGTAAATGTATGTAAGAAGCCATTTGGAGAGTTAATATGGGTTCTTGTGAAATTGTTAGTTAATGATCATCTAAATTGGCATCTTCAGAAGCAACTGAGTAGAAAGGCAAATGACTGAATAGAAATGTGGTTTAAACCACTGATGTGCTACTACAGGAAGTTTCTTCAGCTAGATAAGTTTACACTGCCACCTAGCTTTGGTGAAATAAATAGTACAGTCCAGGAGAAAAAAAACAACACCTTGACTGCTCCCCAGTACAACCACAGAATCTACGAAATCATCAATTACTAAATTTATTGTAACAGCAGTATGTAATAAGGCCATTCTTGCCCTGACTTTGATGTCTTTCTGAACTATAAGGAGAAACAAGTTTAATACATACAAACACTTTGAAGCTGCACCATCATATGACATTTAGTTCAAAAACTATGCGTAGTGCCTTCAGCAAACACTTTGCAAATGGGTTATATTTGGTGCCAGAAAATCCACACTGTCCACAGATTAATAAGGCACTGGGGACCATTTTGTAATTTCTGCTCGTTTAATTTGATGCCAAAGTTGTGGATCCCTCTAAAGTAACTTTTATCTCAAAAATGGTAGGTTAGTGTAAGGACAAATGAATGTGTATGTATTTATATATATGTATATCAAAAAGCGTGTGAGGAATGTGAAGAATGAAATATTTTCTTGCAAGTCTACGAAACATGCAAAATGTTCATCTTCCAAATGGCTTTAGTGATTTTTTGCACTTTAACCAAAATGGCTTTGAACAGAAATTGGTTTGAGATTACAGCATATAAATATACCTCAAATGCTGGAAAAAGCATTAAAATTCTTTTTAGTACAAACAATGCAAAGAAATGAAACTAAAGCATTTTATTTATCTTTGAATTAGTTGACGTAAGTCAGTAAATGTGATAATGTTGCCTTGGAATGCTTTCTATTCAGATTTTGTAATTAACATGTAAATGTTGGTTTCCTGTTCTTAAGATATGAAGCAAAAGTCAATTCGTTGTTAGAAACAAGGTTGACAAAAATAAATGTACACTGTCTTAATGGTGGCAAAATTATAAAGAATCACTTGATTTTACTTTACTAAAGAGAACTCCAACAAGTTGAGCATGAATGCTGTTTCTTTTGTAAGTTCTTTTGTGAATTTTCAGTTATGTAATAAAAACAGTTAAATCTACTCCACGTAGCTGGAATGTTCTTCTCATACACCTTCAGGAAGCTTAGTTTAAATTGTCATAAACATTAAAATATTTGGTGCAATACAGTAGCAAATACAGCAACATAATTGACTACTCACTGTGACTCAGAACAGCCATCAGCTGAAATGAGAGGATGCCACTGAACATCAGGAAAATCCTTTTCCCCACGAAGATAGCCCAGAAGTGGAGCTCAGAGAGGTGGTGCATCTCCTTCCTCAGATGGCTTGAGATCATTTTGAATAGTTGGGAGAAACCAGTGTTGACCTTGTAGCTGGACCAACTTGGGCAGGAGATTGGGCAGGGGCTCTGTCAGTGCCCCGTTCAGTCTGAAGGATGCTATGATCCTGCTCTGCCATCATTGCCCCAGTGCCAAGCATAACTGTAGCTGCAATGGTCCTATAATGATTACATCTGAAAGAGGCATTTATACTGTCTATGAATTTGGCTTCTACTACTGGCCACGTTTGTCCACAGAAGCTGCGTGAGGTTTCCAACAAGTAACAGCTTGTTCTGAGAACACAAGTAGCCATCCTCGATACTTGTGTACCTTATTTACCACCAGTAAGAATTTTTCACGAGACTTACAACAGAGTGAAATATACAGCTCATGCAGGTCTTGAAAATACAGATCCCATGTAAGGGGATTTAATGAAATCTTAAACGACTGGATTTCACAGTATACTGAGCTACTTACAGAACAAAGACTTGGAGCAAACCTGTGCCAGCCATGAAACAACGCTGCTTTCACACCATTGTGCATCCACCTGTTTCATAACAATTCATAGACAAGAGAACAGAACCACATGCTTAGCACTGCAGACAAACCCACCAGGCTGCTACTTTTCATCATCTTTCTGGAAACTGGCTCTTCCTTTGAGAATCTGCTCTAAATTTGCATTCATCTCAAATAATGTAGAAAATATGTAAGAAGTCACCTAAAAAAAAAATAAACACTTACTTATAAAAATATTTATGCCCTTTAAGATAGTTACCAAAATTTGAGTCAATGAGAAAAGGTTTTTTATCACAACTTTATTCTCAGCAACAGAGAATTAATATTGTTAGCTCTACGTTACATTAAATACTTTAAATTTTTTTTTTTTATTTTGTACAATGAGTAGTCTTTAAAATACCTTTCAACAAAAATTACACGTCACCATGTTCTTTTTTACTACTGTTTGACTAGAAACCAATTTGAAAACAAACATTAAGGAAACATTGTAAGTGATACCTAGAACTGGAAATACCTGATCTACACTTTGCCACTACTCTTCAGTGTGAGGACTATCTTATCTCCACTCACTAGTTCTGTTTGAACTGAGTAACCTGACAAAATGGTAACAACAGCAAACTCAAAAATACTTCATAGTAGATATACTGCAGAAGCCTGAATAATTTTAAAGAAAACAAAAGACTTTCCATCTATAATGACAGATCATTTCAGAACCCAAAATTTATTAAAGAAATCCATTTAATCATTTTTTTCATTTTTTTCTTGTTAAGCCTAATAAAGTTTTTTCACAATAAAATATAACAATAAAAATATATAATTTGATAAAAATTTTAAACTAGAAATGTAATAAACATCCTTTTACAACTGAGTTCAATAAGTGCAAGAATGGGACATAGAAAGAAGAGCATACAGGTGTGACAGGGACTTATAAAGAACATTCAGTGTATCCCTTCTATATGCAATTGCACGTTGCTTTGGAACTCTCCAGATCATCAGTGTTCACTCCATAGAGATTAATAAGTTGAGGATGCACCCTGCGAAGTGAGGAAGTCAAACTATCAATTCCATCAAGTCCTGCAATCCATGCCTTTTTTTAAACAAATATACATAAAGTGCTATATGGAATAAAATAATGTGAATTACATTGTGACATCTCCTACAAGGTCATCTCTAATCTCTACAAGCATATTATTTTCTCAGTCATCCTATAATGAAATCAGTCTTCTATAGCTCAGACTATGTTACTCTGTACACACTGCAGAAAAAAACAAGCCATCTCACATTTATTTCTACTGCTAATCCTCTAATTTCTGTGTATTAATTAATATTCTTTCTTCAATCCTACATATGGACACTATTCTCAATTACTACAAAGTTTCCCACAATTGAACAGCTAAGTTTTTATTAAGGTTACAAACAAGGCTTTCCACGCGTACCCAAATAAGTCCTCCCAGGCTTACTGAACTTCAAATTTAACTGTCCTCTTCTAACAAACAGAAGAGTAAAGTAAAATGGGCTGAAAGAGCAGAAGAGGAGCTGGAAGGTCATAGGGACCATGAACCTTTCCAGAGATGTGCACAAGGCAACATGGCAGAGACCCTGCACAGCAGGATACAAAAATATTAAAGTATTTACACTCTCTTTTGGTGTATTTGCATATATACACTTAAGATTGCAGTGCTAGTCTTCTAGAGGGATATTGTCCATAAACATAATACTCAGCCTTACCGAACATGAACTTCTGATGCTTCTACTAAGTCCCCATCTATATTCCAAGGGTAATTTTCTTCTGCAGCAGTGTTTTCTTCAGCATCAAGCCCACTTTCAATTCTTGGTTGCACTTTTACTTCTTGAACTGTGTATGTCTCAACAAAGGGAAAACTGAACTAAATCAAACACAGGCACATGTTAAACAAAGATGAAAGCTATAGGTGATACTTTGCAACAAACTGGATTACATGAAATTAAAAAGCTTGGGGATGTTTTTGCCTCTTAATTGTATGAGAACCCTTAACTCTAAATGTGAACACATATAGAACGTATTGTATATTCCAACTAGCATTCATAGATTACCTGCTATTTCTTATCCTAAATAGTGCCTCAGTGAAAAAAAAGAAAAAAGAATAATACACATCATTCCACTCGCATTCCTATATCAGACTTGCTCAATTTACAGATGAGGTGGTATATTTTTCACATGCCAAAATGGCACATGCTCTCTGAATACATTAAAGTCCATGGAATTTTTTTCCTATCATTTGTTTGCCACTACCAGTGATCCTGTTCTCAAGTCTCAAGTGAGGCTCTACCATCTAACTGTAATTTTTAACTATAAAGACAGAGAAAAGCAAAGCCTTCTTCCTCCAAGGGCGTAACTATGACATAATTGGAAAACACAAACTGTTTCCTAAAAGCATCTGTTAGTGCTGTCACACGGTACTGCCACCACCTCCATGACAAACTCTGACTGCTCAATGATTATCTAATCCAAGCCTGGACCTACCTGTAAAGTGAGTTCACATAACCCTGAAATGTTTGAATGACTACCACGATGTTTAGGCTACATATGGGGTACTTAGGATGACATTTATGTTTAGATGCTTCATTTTTTCTTTAAAAAAAATATATATATATATATATGATCACAGTTTTTATGTACAGTTCTATAAATATTCATAAATGGTTGAAATGTATATCTGCTAAACTCAATGGTGATAATCTGATGCTGTCGGTGTAAGGTTCAGCAATCTGCAGACGTTATGGACTTCACCTATTTCTTACAGAGATGCATCATGTCCCCAAGTCTTGATCTCTTACGCAAGATTTAAATACAGCATGCATTTTTCTATTGTGCTTTATTCCCACAAATCGATGGTAAATCAAAAATACAATTTAAACCACAACAGATGGGTTGAAATAGGCTAATCGGTATTAGTCTAGTGATTTAAGAAAAAAAAAAAAAATCAGATAAAAAGGGGGCTAATGTATTCTGACAGGAAGCTAAGTCTCCTTATGAGGATGCTAACATTAACTCTTCCAGCATGTCTACCTTCACGATTTACTGTTCCTTTTATAATCACCGGAAGGAAATTAACAGTACCTGATTTTTTACACTGGCATATCTTTTCAGGTGTTTTATAAACTCAGTTCGGGAGGTATTCCGTACAATAATCAGAGCCATGCTCCCATTATTTAACCTGAAAAGCAGACAGATTTAGTTCCCTGAAGTAAACACATTACTGGAAGTTTAACAGGCTTATAGGTGCAAGAGCACATTAATAGAATAGTTATAATTTAAATATATACTTTTAAACAAAACAAAATAAAACCCCCACATCTTTATAGGTCAATTAAAATGATGCATTTGAAGTTACTCGGCATCTCTGTACCTAAAACACACATAAAAGAAATTTAACTTCTTTATCAGTAGCTATAATTTATTAAATGCTACAAATATTTAAATGAAAATGCTTTTCTACTTAACAGCAAAATTCTTAAACATCACAAATTTGTTTTACATTTCTCTCCAACAAAGTATGATGATTACCAGAAATCCTGTGATTAACCGCTCCCATGACATGTGAAGCACATACCACTCAGTGCAGTTAGACTCATTCAGCTCCACCATTCACACTTCAGCTGCCTTAATGAACATCCTCATCTTAACCATGATGCTATTCAAACCCTCTTAGAAATTCTCAGCAGAGTTCTACACTCCACATGTTTCACGTAGAATGAATAACTTCAAAACTGAAGGGAATCTTGTACAAAAGTGTACACTGGAGGTAAATCAAGAAGAGATCTTACAGTGCAGATACTTATTGGTGCTAGGTACTTACTTACAGTGATATTCAGCACTTCTAAATTTGGGTCAGACAATGAGCTGGTACTACTTCACAGGCTCCTTAATGCAACTGTATCCTGTCACAGAAACTAGCTGCCTGAATCTCATTTCAACCATTCCTAAGTTTTATTCAAGTTATGGAGAGAAACCAAGTTTCAAAAAGTGTGTCTGGTAAAAATGCCAATCACTGCTGAGACTGTACTTTATATTATATTCAGAAGATACATTTATTCATTCACTAGGAGCAATTAAGAAATAGGTTAAGGTCATTTCAAAACAATACTTTCCAGCGCCCCACCACATAACTCCCCACTCAGAGCTTCCTGGCTGTTTAACAACTATAATTGGAACATTCTCAGACTACAATAAAGCAGAACCTAGGAAGATAACTTTTATACAGCCATGGAACAAGTCAGATAGCATAGCGTTATTTTACTGATTTAGAAAATAATTTTTTTTAGTAAAATTGAAACAATTGCCTCCTTATCAAGTTTTTACTAGAAAAGACGTAGCAGGTTACTGGAGAATGCATTTCACATTAGAGCATTTCTGAGGTGATTAAGAATTCTCTTTAATTCTTTTGCAAGTCCAATCTGCAGCGAAGCATGACACAATGCAGATTTAGGCTAGTATAAAGAGAGTTGCAATAGTCAAAGCATTCATTCATCTTCAAATGTCTTCACATAGCAAAAAAAAAAAAAAAAAAAAAAGAAATCTCATGAGAAAAAACAGATTGGAGTGAAGAAACCTAGATGTACTTAGCTGACACTACCATAATGGATTCTGCCTCTCAAACAAACAGTGCAACATTTGTTTCACAGGTTGAAAAGCTTTACAGCCAAGATATTATTGACTATGAGAAATGGATCAACTGTCTGAAACATTTATGCTTTCCACCCTGCCAGATAACTTAATTTCTATGATAATATTCAACAAAGAACAAAAATGGTATACAAAATAGGGGGATCCACTAAGCAACTCTGCTGAAGGAGAAACAGGTTCATTCAAACCTGTAATAATTGCACGGAATTGTCTTAAAATTCTGTATCACTGAGGAGCAGGTGTCATAACAGATGGAAAAAGAAAGCAAAGCTAAAAAAGACTATTCAGTTCTTGTCAGAAGGTTTCTGCTAACTGAAATATAACAGTAAATGCTGAACAGAGATAGTTTTCCTGGGAGGGGAAAGCAGCACAGCACTACCTTAAAGAATATGCACCTCAGCAGGACTTCCCAAACTAAGAAAAATTCTCCACAATATCTTTATCAAACACAACTATTTTTAAGTCATTTTAAATAAGGCAAATCCTACCAGATCAGCAAGTAATTTGGAAGATAAATATCTAACAAGTCTTACGGCATATTCATTTTCACTAAAGATAATTAAAACAGGCTCATTCCATAATTTTTATGAACAGTAATGTATAAGGACTAATATATAATGTACAAGAAAAGTTTATGAATTCTTATTTGAGAGATTGTGTTGAATTTCACATACAACTGTGAAGTTCCTACTTGCTATTATTCCACTTTTAATTGTTAACCTAATACATTAGCTACAAAGATTTATCACCTGATAGCTGTTTGAGCACCACAAAATATGCTGTCAACAATGAGCCAAGGCAAACTGAATAAGTGTCAACAGCCAGATTACATGCACATTTGTTTTCAAAAGCCTAAATATAAAACTGCATTTCCTAAATTTGGCAAAAAATAAGGCAAAATACAAGTATGAATTCAGTTCTTGACAGAAGGACTCATACTTCATTGCTCCTGACTGTAAAGCAGAAGACAAATGGCACCTTTATGCTTGAAAAAGTAAACCAAAATTTAAGAACAAAGTTTCTACATATAGCCAAAACCTATGACAGACAACTGCTCGATGACTACTACTTAAGTTGGACTTGCCAACTAATTTAATCACAGCAATTATCTACTCATTATTCTAGTTAGACTACTTGACCTTATTTGCTTGATCCTAAAACTGATTACAATTCCTGGGATTATCAAGTCTGCTGCAGACCACACTCCCTCCCCTGCTCCATAGTCTAGACTACCTAAACACAGCCTTGTATTCTGGGAAAAGCCAAGGTCTTAAGGTAAGATGTCAGAATTTATAGATGTGACTAATTCTTTAAACCGCCACTGACCTCGTATTAGGTGCCAAGCCTCTTGGTGCCATTGAACACAGACAAGGGATTGCCATAATGCTCACGTTCAGGAAGTCACCCTGAATTTTGTGCCACTGATCCTTGCTACCTAAATATAACAGAGTAATTCATATTACTCCAGTTTAACCACTCACAGTTCATTTTTAATGAATCATAAAAGCTAAGGCTCACCTTTTTTTTTGTTTTTTCCTTTTTTCTTTCTAGAAGGGTGAAAAAACATGTAGGGAAAATATTTTAAAATAAATTTAGCACATATAAATAATATTTCTTTAGGAAAAAAAAAAAAAAAAAAAAAAAAAAAAAAAAAAATCAATGTGTCACCGGACGACAGAAATAATGGAATTGAACAACACAAGAATATTAAGAGAAAGTCTGCTTTGTAATAAACCCTCTGTAGTCTCAGAGACAGAAAGACTATTTTACAAACTGTGAAAGTTCACAGTTCTCAAAATAAATCTTTTTCCTTTTAAAATTTTATTTTATCTGATGACTAAATTTGAACGAAATACAGAATTTGCACAATTTTCAACAACTTTTTTTTTTTTTTTTTTTACATTTGAGTTTGACTCAGTTTTACTTACCTGTCATTCTCATAAGAGTCTTCCTGTGGAATTTGTAGAGGTAGAAATGATAATTCACATTTCTCTGTCCTGGAAAAGTATTTATATATAGTGTAATATTTACTGTAATCCAATTTTCTGACTGCTAGACAAACTTTTATTCAAATTAAAATGATTTTAAGGAAATGCTGAATATAACAAAGTTAGCAACCAAAAGATAAGTCAAGACAGCTAAACTACTGTTGTCTATATTTTACCGCATTCATTATTGCATATTCCTCAAGAAAATGAGAAATGGTAGAAAAATGTAACAACTTATGGCGTACTTGAGATCTGCCAGTGTTTTGATAAAAGCAAAGTTCTTTCGCTGATTGGAGGGCATCCAACGGTTCTTTTCAGCCAAAGCTAGAGTCCTTGCACCAAAACCAAACATAGCCGAGAACCCAAAACGCAAAAGCCTGCTTGGAGTACTGAAAGTACAGGCATCTACTGGTTGAATATGACCTAAAAAATCAAAGACAAAGATCAGAAATTACAAACAACAAACCAAACATAACTTACTATTTCATTTTCACCTGATTTTAACTGAGTGAAAGATCTACAGAATATTCTCTCCTTAGGAAGTCGAATTTTACTAATGAAAATTGGAATCAATTCAGATATAATCAAGACTGTAGAAGTACTCATTTCACAGAACAATGTTCAGGAAGCTTCAAAATGTCAAAATTTTTTACGGCAAAAATCCATCCAACTCGTCAGGCAGTACATATTGTGACTTTCAATTACTATACAAAGAAAATTACAGTTGCTACATAAATACATTTATGTCCTATATTTAAGAGTTCCTGAAATATAACATCCAGTGCAATCATTACAAGCAATTGGTGAAATGGTCACAAATGTTTTTACAGTTACAGAACAAAGACATCTAATTTTGTTCAAAATAGCGTATATATACATTTTTTTTTTTAATGAATGAATCTGTTGTTTCCATTATGTTCACAGTCTCTGGAAAAGACAGTTTCAGATTTTGTATATAAACTGTAAGCTTTACTATCCAGGAAAAGGAATATTCCACTGCTGACTGTAAGGTCTAGAAAACACACGTTCAGGATGAAGCTTCCTTATCCATTATTCTCTTTTTGAAAAATTATATATGTATTTTTATATATGCATCCTAAAAAAAATTTACTTTAGGAGAAACATTGACCTTATTCAGTTAAGCATTTGCTACTTCCTAAGTCCTGGAAATATGGCTTACACAGGCAAGCTAGTTGTTCCTCTTAGCATAATCAGATTTTCACACATAAAACCCCATTTGTTGTGCAGATCAGACTGAATGGCAAGAAATGAAGTTCTTCTACAAATAAAGCTTTCTTATGGAAACTGTTGTGTGTGTTCTGTTTTTTTTTTTTTGTTTGTTTGTTTTTGTTTTTGTTAAGGAATGTTCAGCCAGTACATAACACACAGAGTAACACAGTTCACACTACACAGTCCAGAAAAGGTTACTCTTTGCAATAAAGAACATCAGCAAGAGGAAATGAATGCCAGAATTGTTACAGATTGTTATAATTACCTCTACTATTAAGCTACATGCAAAGAACATTCCATACTCTATAAACCAGGTCAGAATCATTTGGACATAAAAGTCTTACAGTATAGGTTACAGTGCTATAGCATAACACTAGGTATTTTATTAAACAATTGGCTATGGCAAATCCCTAAATGCTGCTTCACTATTTAAAAACAGACACTGTGCCTATAAGTATTTACCCATTACAATGTGCAGCGTTGCAGTCACCACATGTTTGATGCCATAGAGAGTGTAGGCCAAAATATTAGTAGTACCTGCAAAAGTAAACACAAACTATCATAAATAAGATAGAAGATAGCAAGAAGTATATATTTATGGCATGTATATAAAAATTTCAGAAGAGGAAATTGAGATGGTTAATACATTTCCAAAGCCCCCTACACAAATTATTCCGCCTTGGTAAAAGCAAAATGCTAAGTAGCACAAATTATAAGCATACAAAATTCCAGAGATCTACAAAATCCGATCTGTATATTCACTGATACGTGCCATAAAATCCAAAAGCAAATACTGCCTTCTTTGTTGCTGCTATTAACCTAACTCCCTTTACAAATATATTTTTTTATATACATAAGTCCAATACCGGGAAAATGTACCAGCAGGCAGATTATCAAGTAGGATTCATCTGGGGAATGCTGTTTTGTTTATTTGCTTGTTTTTAAGTTGGAAAAACAATACAATGTCAGGCCATTGAAAACATCAAGTTTCCCATGCAAAATTCTACAATATCTAGTCAGAATGCTGTTTTTTCCCCTTGCAGACTATATCTGAGAAGTAACGGCAGATGTTGTTGATTACAGCATGTTTATTTTATGTATAAGGAGAACATCAATGACTGAAAAACAGCTTTTCTCAGCCAAGTAGCAGGGCCACAGGATTCCACTCTGCACAGCTAGAACTCCAGGGCTGCGCAGAGAGAATATTGAGCTTCTTTATAGCACTGAGTAAGGCATGAGTAATTCAAGAACAGATTAATTCAAATTACAAAAATTGTAAATGAACAATTTAGAACCTAACATCCCATAAAGGAATAAGTTCACTTACTCGAATTTTCAAATCATTTTCTTGTTGCTTGAATTATTTAATATGCTACAGCAGCAATAGACAACTCTGGTTGATAGATTTGCCTTCTATTTTATGGATGCATTTAAATTTCTCTGTCAACAGTGGGGGTGTGGGGGGAGAGAAGCGAGGAAAGGGAAGAAATCATCATATTTCAAATAAGAGGCACTCAATATCTCAATAAGCACTTTAAAAGCATCATATACCAGACTGAAAAATTATGCTCATCTCAAAGTTTTGCCATCTTTGACATCACTTTAGTGGTAGAAATCATACTAAATATGGAAAGATTGATGTACATAGTTGCATAGCTCTAAAGGCATTTTGTCATTCTTATTCAGTAATACACGCTTTGCTTTTTTTTCCCCCCCAGTAATTTCCCTAAACAAGAATGTTAAGAGAAAAAAAAGAAAAGAAAGCCAGGTGTATTTTATCACAGTATCTCACAGAGAACCTGTTACCTCCTTAGGTCACCTCAGTCTCTGGAAGCAACCAGAGTGCTCAGAGCCTCATGGAAAGCCTTCAGAATGTCAGAGAGAGAAGCTCTGAGTAAGGGCCTCAGGGCTCCTGTTATGTGAAGGAAATGAGGGAGGTACATATATCAACATAACAGACACAACATTTCTTGAAGTTTACATCCTCAGTCACAGTGGAAGAAATCTGACCATGTGCAGCTTTATTCTTTGAACAATTCAAACAGAAATGAAATTTAATTCAGATATTTCTCAGAGTTCAGAGGTGACTATAATACCAGTTTATTTTTCCTTTTCCTAAAGAATATATTTAAATATGCCCATGAAACTGGGATTACAAAGCACTTTGAGAGAAGAAATCAAAAAATTCAATCTTAACTTTCTTTTTTTTCCCCCCCAAAGAATTTTTCTCTACATACAGTACCAGAAAGTGTATTTTATTATGTATACTACAATGCCAGCAATTTATCTCCAACAATTTATATCCAGCAACTCAACGAAAAGCTATTTGAACTTTCCTTTCTGTACAAAAGCAAACACAAAATTGTAGCTCGAGACGCCGTTTAATATTCAAATCAGCAACTTTTATCACTTCAATGAACATAAAATATAGTTCCATACAGAAAACTTTGGGATAAAAAAAAGAAGTTTGCCCTAAAAAGTTATTCTTCAGAGAACAGTACAAGTCTGTGCTTACAGTATTTCATGTTTGATTATTTCTGACATTTAGACTCTAGATTCAACTGTTTTTGTTTAGTCAGTGAAGCTCAAATAGGAGCTCAAAGCATTCAGAGATATCTCCTTGGATCAGGTTTTTGTTTTTGAAACTCTAAGTGACTTTTATAGGAATCTTTTTTTGAGGAGAAAGAAAAAAAAAAAGAAAAAAAAAACAATGTGCTTTGTAATTGGGATGAAAACAAAGGAAATCACCCACAAGCAGTATATTTTTTACAAGTAATGCAAAGTTATTCTGATAAATATTGCTTTTCTATGTCATTGAAGATCAAGCTAACAGAAGAGCACAGGGTAGAATAAGCTTCAAAAGATTGGGCTTGGTACCTCTTAAACTGGAATTCCTCCTTTAAGTAAGAGTGATTCATCAATACAGATGGCAACAAGATAACAAATGGCCAGGGCTGAAATCAATACCAATTTTCATGCTGACTTTATGGGAGTTAAATCTCTTTCCTACTAAACAGGATAGCACAAATAATTGCATCCTTGTCTTAAATCTGTGAAAGTCATTAAAATCTGCAGAAGTAAACAAGACAAAACCCCACCTCTCCCAGCTACTGAGAAAGTAAGCTCTGCCTGTGTTCAAAAATGTAAGTACTGCATGCAAGCAAGCCCTTCCACAAGCTGCAGATCCAGAATATGCATAGTTATACAGCAGGGAATGTCACCACCTATTCCAGAAAACATTCTTAACACGCATCTAGCAGCATTTTGACCCTAGCAATGATTGAATTAAGCATCCCTTCATCTAGGTCTTGTACAAAGAGGATGATGCAAAGAAAGATTACACCAACAGAGATAAAACAATCAAAGTTATCATACAAATAAAAATGTTAGGATGAAAACTTTGCTGACTTAAATGGTGATTCAATAATAATGGCTTTAACGCCTGTACAATCAATGAATATACAGATGGTATAGCATACCCAGGAGTATGTCTGATGTAATTATGATACTAGAGTAAGGAAAAGAAAACACTCACCGTATCCTGGGCTCGCACAATAAACTCCAGTGGAGTAGCTCTCCAGAAGACATCCTTCCCCACTGGTAGTCAGTTCTTAAATGGGCCTAGCCTAGTTCCACCCCTTCCTGCAGCACAGGTGAATTGCCTTCACCTGTGCTCCCTTGGTTGACTCAGTGCTTGCCTCAGGTGATTAATCAGAGGTTCAGGCTGTGATTCAGCAGCCCAATACAATGCCATGATTCATCTTTTTAAGTCAACCTTAAACCTTTCTTAATTCTATGTAAGTTTGGAATATTACTTACCATCAACAAAGTGGCTTCCATGAACACTATTGTACTACACTGAAGAGACTAATAACCTCCTTTGATGCTCATGTATGGCCTTGTTCTCCCCAAAGATTACAACAGGCACATTTTTAGGTCTCACTCCAACTACTCAGTTTATTGTAAATCAGCATAAAAGTTATAGACCATACAACTCCAGCATCTTTGTCAGACATTTTTTTTTTAACAGAAACCAAAATAGATTTTATTATTCCAGAACTATAACCCTGTTCTAAATATTCACCCTGTTTCCTGACATTACCAACAACTTCCCACAATCTTAATCCTACGAAATGCACAAAAGCATAATGGTAAGGATTAAGTATCTGCAGGTCACGTAAAAAATGACTGATGGAGGTACCAAACAGAAACTGTAGGGAAAAAAATTGTCCTTGGAAGTGCAAGCACTTCTGCAGTACAATTAACTTAATTAACCAGACAACATGAATATTCATAAGGCTGTTAATGTCTCCCCCATCCAAACAGATAAATGTGATGTAATGACTTCCTAGTCAAGCATAGCTAAAATTCTGATGAAAACTGCACCAACATTTTGGTTCTTTGCCTGAAATATCACAGAAATTAACAGTCCCTCAGTAATATTTTATTTTACAAATTAATTGGAAACCATGAATTTATTTAAATGAACCACTTAGGACTAAAAGGCTCGCAGCCATTGGATACAGATTGACTCCTGCTCATCACAACAGGATCACTTTCCATGTCCTCCTGCTCCCTCTGCAGCCCCTCAGCTGCAGTTCCCATAGCAACAAGCTCTTGCTGGTGGCTGGTGGGACCACCACAGGCCGCCCTACATCACCCGTCCGGCTGGGACCACAGGAAGGCAGCCTGGGAGCTACTGCCATGGTGCTCTGCTAAAAGTATGCTCTCGTAAGATCTGTCTGCCCAGAAGGGAAGCAGTTTCAAATGCAGCTTCTCCCCATCAGGTGGATTGGAACTTCAAAATGCTGCTCTATCTACTGACAACACACCAGACCCAGATCTCAATCTGATCTGCCTTCAAAGAGTGCAATCCCACAGAATCATAGAATGGCATAAGATTTCCAGGGGCATCCACAGCTTTTCTGGGCAGCCTGTGCCAGTGCCTCGTGCCTCCTGAGTAAAGATCTTCTTCCTAACATCTAACCTAAATATTTCCTCTTTTAAAGCCATTCCCCTTTGTCCTATCACTATCAGATTGTGTAAAAAATTGGTCTCCCTTCTGATTATAAGTCTCCCTCAAGTACTGGATGTCCACAATGAGGTCTTTCTAGAACCTTATCTTCTCCATGCTAAACAAGCCCAACTCCCCCAGCCTTTCTACATAGGAAAGCTGTTCCAGTCCCTTGATCATCTTCATTGCCCTTCTTTGGACCCCACAACATTTTTCTATTCTTGCATGGTCAGAAAATCCTAATAATTGGTTCGGTGAAATTACAGATGGAAAGACCATTGAAGTACATCTTTATGTGCCCAAGTATTACACTGACCTATTTCTTGACTACTTTTTGAAATATAAACACTATTGAAATAAAGGAAGACACTTAGGAAACCATTAAGAAGTTTCTCACACTTTCACTATAAATTGATCCCAGTCTCTTTTAAGGAAGCCTACAGCAGTCTGTGTAGCAAGCAATAGAACACTCAGGTTCTCATACCCTTTCATGACATTATTCTGCTGACAAACTGAAGAGAGGAAGCACTGGCACTGAGGCGCAGTGACTTGCTCACAGCCAGACAGCGTGGAGAGAGACACTGGAGAGATTCCACCCTGCCACCACTTATACACACACAGTCTTAACTGACAAGTGATGGTCAAAGCATGTAAAACTTGCTTTCTGAGTTTACAAATTACTTACTCCTTTCTTTGTAGAAAGCTGAAAAGAATAATTTGCTGTTCTCTTGGCTGACGGTTAAAATCATTTCCTATTGGTTAAAATCATCTGAAAAATTACAGCAAGCATTCACATTGGCAGTCACACCTGAGGGTACTGTCCATGCAAAAATGCCCCCCTTCTTTCTAAGGGGCATAACCCAGACACAAGTGTAAAATAAGCTCTGCATGCAGTTCTGCCTCATCCAAGTTACACTAAGAAGGGCAAGAGAAAAAACACGGGAAGAAGGAAAAAAAAAAAAAAAAAAAAGCACAAGAATTACGTACAAGTTAAGGTAGGAACGAGAGCATTATTCAAAACAGATGCGTGTATTTTCAGATCTGTGGAAGTGAAGGAAGATAAAACAGTTTTCTGTACACAGTATTTTTATTTTTTAATATCATTTGCAATATATATTCCTGATACACCATTTAAAAAATAGATCGTAAGCATGAATATAACTAGGAATCTGCCAAAAAAATTGGAGAGAGAAGAGAAAACCACCACGGACTGAATTAAGGACAATCTAGAAAACAAAGTTTGCATTTGATTGCATTTCTGTTGGCAAATAAGTGCAAAACAGGATTTTTGCATGGATCATCTGAAGATAATTTTAGTTTTCTGCCTCCAGAGCTGCTTCCTTTAGGCAAAGAGCTCATCTGTGCCATTACTATAAATTATCATAATGATTTAAAATCTAGTCATTTGTAATCAATCTAAATCACACATATAGGTCATTTATTCAATAACTCCCTTAAGTAACTGAAGCTTTAGCACCAAAAAATGCCTTTAGTAGCCAAACCTATAAAACTTGCCAAAGGGACCTAGAACAAATCACTGACAAAACATAACAGTGTTGTTTAGTCTCACCTGCTGGTATCACTCCAAGAGGGACTGGTGCTCTGACAGGTGCCGATATGAAGTCTGTGCCCTTTCCAGCATCTATCTGGGCTTTAAGTAGCAGACCATGAGCAACTTCACTGACAAATCCATCTCCACCAACACAAACTACTCTATTAAAAAACAAAAACATTTCACAGTTCAAAATAAACCATTCCATAATTGAGCAAACCAGCAGAAGGCAGCTAAAATACCACGTCAATGCAATGGTACTTCAAGCAGCTGAAATCCACTCTTTCTTTAGGAACAGTCAAAGCCTTACTGTCAGGTCAGTGCATATCAACTAACAAGATATAAGCATCCTTTTTTCTGCTTCCCTCTGAGTAGGAATAACTATACTTAACTTCTAACTTATATCTCCTCTTATAGCACCAGAGCCACAAAACCAAGCAGGGGAGGACTCCAGCATAAGTCCAAGTACTTCAGAGGAAAAGCTCTCCAAATCTTTCAATATTGACCACCATAAGCATTCCACTGGTTTTTAATTGCCATTATCATAACAACTAACCAAATATTAAACTGAAAATACTTGAAAACACACTATGCAGACAGTGGAGGGATTTAGGAAGGTATAAAATCCTCATACCAGCAATCCTTTGCATGAAGGTACTTAATCACTGCTTCTGGAGCATGTAATTAAACTCCCACCTGCTGTGGCTATAGAGAAGAATGTATTTGTCTATAAAAGCTCTCTAAAAGCTCTATAAAAGTTACAGCAAGTGTCCATCGTTGATGCCATTTTTGGTTCTATTTATTTATTTTAGGCAAACATGAACACGATTCTCCAAATAAGCATGTTTGGAAGTTGAAGGTTTTTAAGGTGCACATTCTACAGAACAACAAATAGTAATCTTACACTCAATATGTTTACAATATAGGTAAGTCAGGTTTATTGTAGAAGGTGCTTATTTAAACTGTTTTATCATACATTCATGCAAATGCAGTTGTGAAACTATGCCCAAAAATTCAGATAAAAATGGTATGCTCTTTAAAAAATATATTCATGACATTACTAAGTGCTTAAATTAAATCATCCATCTCTTTGGTCATTATTTTCTTTCTACAGCTTAATTTCTAAATTGGCAGGAATATTTTTCCCTCTGAGCTAAACAATTCTCATATGCACGCACACAAAAAAAAACAAAAAAAAAGAAACAGGAAAAAAAAGGAAAATAGAAACATTTGGATTCTGTAATCTTACTGTGTGTAATCAGGAGTCAGATTTTTACTTCATTCTTTATTTAGTTTGACAGAATCATGGAATCCGTAGAGTTGGAAAGGATCTTCAAAGACCATCCAGTCCAACTCCCCTGCAATGAACAGGGATATACATACACAGCTCAATCAGGTTGCTCAGAGCCTGAGCCAGTCTGGCCTTGAAAGTCTCCAGGGATGGGGCACCCACCACATCTCTGGGCAACCTGTGCCAGTACCTAGGCTTGAAAATCTCTGCCACAGGAGAAAAAAAAAAAGGAAAAAAAAAAAAAAGTGATCTTTGGAGTGTGATAAACCTAGAGGGACTTAAATGCAGATTCTAAATATTAGCACTACTGAAAACAGACAAATATTCTGATTTGGGATCTGTATTGTTGTTATAAACAAAGGAGATAAAAAAAAAAAAAAAAAAAAAAACACACCCTGAAAGCCAGAAAGAAATGTAGCTAACTTTATTTTTTTAATTCATGTTAGTTCTCAACAGTTTTCCTTTTGGCCAGAAACAGAGATGGTATTAGGCACCAGGGATTTCAGATCTAATCAGCAAGAACCTGTTATGCATAAGGAGTGAAAAGCCTTGAGCAAACAGATTTGACTAAGACCACGAAGAAGGCCTCTTAGAGGAAAAAAACATCTGTCTAACCATCAGACACAAGTTTATCAGTCATCTGTTCCCTGAAGTCTGACCAACTCTAGCTACTCTAAATAAAATCCAGTCATGTAGGCTCGTGACTGGGGAAGAAATACTTGGATATACCTTTCACATTTGTTACTGCATAAACAAGAGAATGCAGCTCAGAGGCAGTTTGCATCTGAGATGCACGCGCTCTCTAACCATGGCTTGGCCTCCAGACAGGGAAAAAGCACACAGCCAACTTCAATAATTTATGGTGTGGGTAAGAAAAACAGAAGAGGATACAAAAAGAGGTGAAGTCACACATAAGATGCTTGACATACAGCCATGATGTTGCAGAACAGCATGGGAGCCAGAGAAATCAGGGAAAATAAATGAAATAGAACACAGTCGAGGCCAGCTCTGACAAAGAATTAAAGCACTGCAGAATTGCTTACAAAAAGCACCCAAGATACAAATATGCTGGACTAACACCCTGCTGGAGGTGGAAAGCTTCCAAATTACTTCATGTACCGTTTAACATGTAAGGAATCATAAGCCTTTTTGAGACAAATTCAAGATCATAAATTGCACTTCATTATACTGCTTGCTTACTCTAATAAATAAAACAACATTGTATCTTTGAGGTACAGAAATGCTGTTCTTCTGTTTTGTAAACAGGCAACCAAGAGAAATGTAGCTGACTTGAATAAAACTGAACTGGAAGTGAAGGCAAAACTAGAGAGACTGGAGTCCACCAAATAACAAGCAATGCTGCTCAATAACTGGGTAAAACTTAAAGGAAACAGCAAACAGACATCACATTAGGTGGCTGCCAGAATTGCTAAAAGGGTGGAAAGAATTACCCTTACCATTAATCCTCCCTAAAACCAAACTATTACCATTTAGAAAGGACAGGGATCTGTTCGAATCAGGCATCGCTGCATTACATTATTTTTTTTTCCAGCTTTTTCTGTTTTATTTCCTTTTGTACCTATGGCTACTAGAAAGCCTTACAGAAGCACTCCAGTGACTTCACCCAGTGTTCAAAGACAACAGTTTAAGAAAGCTTTATGTTTATTTATCATTATTTATGAATTAAAATACCTGCCTGTTGACAGTTAAGTAATAAAAAAATGAAGCATCTAAAGAGAATTGATTTTCTCAGTCTGAACATATATCATAAACAGAGTAACTCATAAAATACCTCTTGGCAGGCTTTGGGTGGAATACAAATAAAAACTAGTGTTACAAGGTTTATTAATGTTCACAGCCACTAACTGACTTACCCATCAAATGCTTGGAGTTCACATTCTTTAAGTATTGACAGAGCATGTCCTTCATATTCAGTTACTGTGGAAAACAACATTACTCAATTATCAGAAGATTGGATAAATTGATTTTTTTCCACTTCTAGCATAAGAAACACACATTAATTAATTCAGAATATAATTTTTATCATTAAATACATTACAATTATGAGAAGGTAAGTTGTGCAATTACACTAGCTAAAGGGCAAGACATCAAAACTCAGCTGGCATCAGGCACATGGCTATTCAACACATTTAAATTCAGAGAATTAGAGAAGATGTTTGTTGCATCAAAATGGAACTTGTAGCATTGGTACAGTTGGTAACCTTCAGGAAAATGTAAGCATATCATCAGTTAAGACTGAATTATTTCCGTATCAATCACCTTTAATTGCCTTTGTATGCAAATTGCTAAATGAAAAATATCAGGAGTTACACACAGAAATATGAAATCAAGCCAAATACCAGTGACAACAGAATATAACACACAGAGGAAGGTGGCACAAGTATGCACCAGAGTTCATAGCCTCTGGAGGAAATGAATCTGTCAGTCTACATTGATGTCTTTGTGTTTGCTGATACCCTGTATTGTACCGTAAATGCCAGTGAAGACAGGATAAACTGGCATACTACAGATGGCACGAAGCATCATAACTACATTTAGCATTTTCTAGGCCAGCTTTGCCAGAAGAGACTGCCCAGCTGCACCCACCCATCAAAGATTTTTGCTGACTGACATGACACTTGCAGATGGATTTTTTGTGTAAGAATGTGCATCATTATATGCAAAATTACATTAATCTTTTATGCTTGTCTGTCCCTGGTACTAGCATAGTTCAGAGCTTTTCTCCAGCGTTTCTAAATACTGTTAAAATTATTAGTCTTGGTGTCTAAAACAATCATCCTGTATCTGTACATGTTATAGCATACTATTTCTGCAGACTACTCAAATGCTGCATAAAGATGTTGAAAACACTCCTCTGTCTATGCACAGTGTGCATGTATACAGTGAGTATAACTCATTCTTTAAAAACCAATAATAATAATAATTTTTTAAAAGTGGTAAAATCTCCACACTATGCACTAAAAACTGTCTACCAGCACACAACTTTCAAGTTGAAAAACAAAAACAAATGGGCACTTCATTCTATTATTGACAGTGAAAAACAAGCCCTGGCAGAGTTGATTGTATAGGAATTAAAAACACTGCATAGCAACACCAAGAGCCAACTACAGAAATATGAGATGGGATGAAGAGTTCTGTCTTTCAGCACTTCACTGTCCAAATTTGTTCTTGCTGCTTTGTGGATGTTGTTCTAAGTAACCTTTCAGTCTAATATTGTCTATGTACTGCAAATCACTCAAACTTACATTAACATTTTCCTACAATAAATTTTAGACTTTAAATCAGTGTAGGCATAAAGACTAAAAATAAAAACTATCTTCAGTATGAAAATTGTACAGAAGCTTTCAATTCATAGCACTCTAAGTGTGTAGTTATTGCCCCCAGAGTTGCTTTTTTTGTTTGCTTGTTTGCTTTTTTTTTTTTTTTTTTTTTAAGAAGATGGCACCAGTGAACCAGACAACTTTCACTCATCCCCCTTTTCCATTTCTTTTCTTCTTTCCTTTGCTTCTTTTTCCTTAATACTTTGTTCATAATTATTTAATTCTTTACCAGCATTTAAGACACTAATGCAGTTTTCTCCTTTTGCCTGTAGGAGGAGTGTTAGGCAGCTAATAAGCACTTTAGCACTTGGTTATTGCCAAAATAGCCCTATTTTAAAGGATAAGCAATTTCACATTTATTTGGCTAAAAACAGCAGTTTTCCTTTTTCAGAATTTAAACAAAAATAATCAAAATAAATTTTCAACCATTTCTATTCAATTAGGAAAAATGCTTTTAAAATCAGAAAGAACGATATTCACAGCTTATATTAAATTATGTGAATTAATCTATAAAACTTGACTTAAATTTGGCTCATTAGTTCAGCTTTAGGATTTCAGCCAAAAATGTAATTTCATACAAGTTAATGATAATGCTGCCTTCAGCAGAGTTTAACAAATGAGGTTACCTTCACACTAAAAATAAATAATAACCAGTAGTATGGAAAAAGTCCAAAGGATAATTTTATTTCAATAATTGCTTAAAATGAAGTAATACCTAATTTAACAGTATGACATGGTCGCCTCTTATCGCTATGGAGTTGTAACAGAAAATTCTATTTCACAGTTTAGTTGATTTTCTTTTAAAATGGGGGCTAAATAACATAAATACATGTAAATAAAGATTATAAAGTCAGCAAGATACATCTCGTGCGAACACTTATCACATTATTGTATTATTATATTATTTTATTAGTATACTTAAGTCAGATTTGTTCTGAGTGCTTTTTGGCTTGTAACCTGAGCTGGCTGTGATTTCACAAAACGTTTAGGCAACGACTGCAGGTTAAGTAGTGCCTTTCAGCTGGAACCGATCATTTTGCAAACTAATTACAACAATCACAAGAAAAAAAGACTTTTTGGGATTAAAATACCTCACACGGCTATGAAATCGTAAGTAAAGAACAGCAATGTATTAGAGAGAGTTATAATGCTATGAATATAATATTATTTGCATTGAATAATACCATTTCTCTGTAAACTTGGATGTCTGGGGGGACCAAATCTGATGCAGCAAAAGTTTTGGTCACTTCGCAGAAGGGAGCAGAAGCAATGAGATCATTACAATTTTAGTGCTTTAAGAAAATCTGTCCAGTTCCTTACAGGAAGCCAATGAAATAGAATAGCCAAAGGGCAAATTCAGTGAAAGACATAAGGACATAAAGCATAACCCTGGCAGAATTTGGAGCTTTAAATCCAAACCTGATATTGGAGACCCACTGTCCAGTGTCAAGCAGAAGGCAGCATCACTATAACATTAAACTTTTACCTTTGTGTTCTCCAGACAGCCAGCTGTGCCTGGTGAGAACTGCCCTTGTCATGCCAAAACTTCATCACTTAATCTCCCAGGTCATCCCTCAAACTCAGTCAGAACCCAGAGATAATGTGCTCTTCCCATTAGCCTCTCTTGTGATGTCCAACTAATAGATGTTCTCAGAAGAGAGGTAATATTTAAGGGCATGTTTATCAGAACGCTGAAGGAAATATTATCAAATGCATACAATACTGTCAGACATTAAATGCTTGTTTCCTTTTATTCAACATTTGGCCTAAAAGCATGAAAGCGATATTATTGGTATTGATGACTAGAGGGGAAAAACTGTTCAATGAAGAATAAAAATGCTAAAACACTTTTGATGACAAAATAAATTGCATTGTATTAACTAGAATTCCAAATGCACTGTTTGCAGGCAGAACCAGTAAGGGTTCAAACTGTCCTGCAAGCTTAGGTAGTAGCTTCACAAAAGATTAAACTATGCTTCTGAGGCAGCTTACCTGTGACATCAGTTTTTATATCAGCAAGTTTAAAAAGAGGTGACACTTGTTCATAATAAATATGAGTGGCTTCTCTTTTGTGGCTGCTTGGATTAACAAATACTTTCAAGGATTTTGGCCTATTTTGAAACCCTAAAAAGAAAACACAAAACATTTATCATCACACACCATCCAGCTATTGCTACAGCTTAAATAAATTTTTAATACTAGAACAAATACAGTACTTCAATACAATAATTATAGCATTAAAAAGTCTCCATTTCTTCTGAATATGTGCTATTTGTCTCAAAATTACAGTACTGATTACTTTTTAATGTAAAGTTAACAACAGTGGAAATGATTTACAATTGTCGAAACATTGTAGAATGAGAAGGAAAAAAATATATAAGTCATAGCTTAGTTAAACCTTGATACAGGAGCAGAATGTGTGCAGAAGTTATAGGATCAGGTAACAAAAAGAAGTATCAAAATATTTTCTTTTTGGAATTCCATGTGAAACACTGCCAGCAGGCATATGACAATAAGATCTGGCAAAACTGGCAGCACAATTCAATACTGTTGTTTTCTGGGACTGCAAATCAAACAGCACATCTTGAAAGGCAAGAAGAAATGTCAAGCAATAGATAATCTGGTAAAATTCATCCAGAAATCTAAGAATTGTGCGGTTTTGTTTTGCTTTGTTTTTTAAGTTACATTTAGGTCTTCAAGTTAACTCTGAACAGAAAATGCTGAAGAACACTACTTTGCAAACACTCAATCCTGCACATTGAGCCAACAAAATGTCTTTGAGAAGTAACTTTATTACCTGCAAAAAGTGCTTTTTTGCTGAATTGTAAATAATTCATATTCAGTAAGTAATAAAAAAAAAAAAAAACAGTAACACCATTTTTTAAAGTCTTTTCTGTGATTCCAAAAGTTGCCCTGATTCAGTTGATTTGTTACTAAAAGCAAGTGGTGGCATCCAGTATGCTGTTTTTTGGTCATTACTTGAAATAAATGAGTTGAACAATTTTGTGTTCAATTAATTCACTCAAATTCTCAATTTCCATTTAGCATCAGGTTAAATTATCACTTTCTCAGTCAAATAAAAGCTAGAAGATCTGATAAGTACGCCACTTTCAACATTCAGGAGGAACATCAGTAGTAGTGCTCGATGTCAGAAGGAACCAAAACTGAAAAAAAAAAAATTTCTGCCGCATACAGAGTATTACTTTATTTTTTACAGTCATATTGAACCTTAAAATCATTGGCTGGGATTTCCTGAAGCTGTTTCCCTCTTATTCTACTGAATAGGAACAATTCCTCCGAAAAATTATAGATAAATACTTTTAGAGTCTAAACTTTAGAAAGTTTAAAGACTTTTAAAGTCAAAGGGAAAGTATTCTGTAAGACCAAAATATAATGACTATAAAATTCCTATAGATTTCTTTGACTCATCTAAACACATCAAGGAATGCACAGATGAAAATGAACACTTTTACTAGCACAAGCCAGATAATCTTAGACGATTTCTTAAAGATACTGAAGGATATCTACCAGGGCAGTTTAGTCTTGATGCATCCCTAATGCCTGGTGAATACCCTGGATGTCTTCAGTCAGAGGCCTTAGCACCTTCACAAAGAAGCACGTTCTTGGGAGGCATGTCAAGTAATGTGTATGAAATAAAACAGCCCTTAAGCAGAGACAGATTCCCCCTTCGTGCCAACTTACGTAGTATGTTAAACACTTTCAACTCTAAGCATTTGTTGACACTACTCACTGGTGTTTTGACTTGAAGTCACTGGCCTGCTTTATTTCTTTCTATCCAAGAAATACAAAAATCCACAATAAAGAAAATGGTAAAGCAAGAAATTGTCAAGCTTACTAGTAACAGGAACTTCCCTCTCTTTCTCTCTCTCTACTAGCAAAAGACACACAGATAGTTTAGAAGCAAGGCAACAAACTTTTTTCTCCTATAAAAAATATGCTGATGAGCTTTCTGTTATGCACCACAATTGACGTCTTAGAAAAATCCTGAGGGAAAAAAAAATCCAAAAACTTTAAATGCCTGCTTATGGGTTCTTATAAAAATCACTTTGAAAATATGGAGCATTATCTAAATTTACTGTACCACCAAAAGAGTAGAGAAATGTTACACCAAAAGAGTAGAGAAAAGGGACATGAGTAAATAAGGTGTATTCCAAAGGCTCTTGATGGTAGACCAATTCTTTGCTCATTCCTTTTTCATTTCACAAATTACATTTGAGAACAGAGATGGTACAGTATCATACATGAATGGCTGATCAGGACAAAAATTATTAGCTATCATTCCCAGTGTGTAACAGACATGTTATAAATCAAGCAACTGGGCTTAATAAAGAAAATCCAATAACAGTCAAAGATGAAATTTTCACACAGTCATAGAGTGAAACCTCTTTAAAAAAAGGAGTTTAAATAATTATCATCTTTTAATTTTCTTTAAACAACATTGTGAATGAATTGATCTTATTTACTACAGCCTGCAACTGCTTTCAGTCTGTCAGCCTTTTGGTGCTGTCCTAACTGGTGTTCTGTTATTGTTTTCTGTAGCTGCTCCATTTGAAATGAACCAGCAGCCTAAAGCAGGAAGGCCAACTGTTCCTCCAGTACTAACAAATGTGCTAATATGCACTAGTTTAAACTTGATCTATCAAGTGAATCAGTGAACCATGAAGGGTGGTAGGTCAATCAGGGTGCTCTGAAAACAAAGGCTCGGAGGGCAGCAGAGACGCTATGCTCAGACATACATCTGTGCTGCTTTCCATTCCTACTTTTATGGAAATGGGTTTATGTTACAAAAGTTAAGGGTCTGGAATCATGTCGTTATTACATGCATTTATAAATAATTTATACACCAGTAAGAGTATTATACATGAGGAAAATTAATAATATGAAACAGATTTGTTATTGTAACTATGGAGATACCACTGTTAATATTAACTAAGCAAAGTTAATGTTTAACATTAATGGTTTAATTAAAACTTCATGCATGAAGTTTCAGCCTTGTATATCAAATCCCAGTGTGAAAGAGATGCTACAGAATAGTACATAAAAATAAAATGCACTTTATGCATTTTTTGCTACTTCAACACTTATTTTTAACAGTATTTACCATCTTACACTAATTTCCAGAGCTTTTAAGCAAAACTTTTTCAAATTAACTGCTAGTGAGAATAAGTCTCATCGCAGTTGAAAAAAATTCAAAAAAGGAAAATGAGTAAGCATTGCTAATTATCCATTTTCTCCCATTTCCAGTGCCATCTTAACCCTTTAAGTAGCTCTGAGCATTTGCATGTGGAGAGGATTCGAAATTAATCAGTGAATCCCGCTTACACAGCATGCCTGCAGCACACACTCAAAAGCCCAGTACAGGAAGATGTGAAGAGGAAATCTCTGCGAGTCAGCGTACAACAGGTCTGACATAAGACCAGCACCACACTAGGAATGGTCTAAGCAGCCATTTGGGATTTTCCAGGAGCCTAAGCTCCATAGGTGCGTGCTTTGATTTGGCAGCAGTCATTTCACATCAATTTAACAAATATGCAAAACAGATCATAGGTTTTTTTTTTGAATGCTGTATCATTGAGCAAGCTCTTAATATCCCGCAGGAGAAACAGCACTGTTATGTATAAAATCAGCATTTATTTAAAAGTGAGAAGATAGTAGCACGTGCTTGTTACTGTTGCACACATGCGTAGCAAGATGTAACAGACACTGAACCTGCACTGAAAACAACTACAGAGTATGCGTGCTCACCTACAGGATGACAGGCATCATGAAAGAACAGAGACTAGACAGACTTTAAATTGAAGTTCTTAGAAGAGAAATTGAGAGCAGACAAGATTACTCATTATAAAGAGCACGAGAGAAGTAAACATACAAGAAACTTTCACATCAAATACATAGTAAAAAGGAAATTGTGTACATTGTATTTTAAAAAAGACAAAACAAATATACAAAAAAGATCTCACTAGAACAGACTTCCACGTAAAAACTAATCCCTGATATACTTGCAACTACTGTTGGTTAATAAATGAACAACACTTTAAAATCCAAAAAAGAGTAAGATAAACAAGTAGAAATGTATTTTGTTTCAGCTGCTGGAGACATACCCTTCAGTAATGTTTAACCATGTGACAAATACATATTTACTGACAGCCATATTCATTCAGCATACAGACATAATGTTGACAAACCACCTCCTTTAATTTGCTCTGGCCTCAAAGAAGAAAAAAAATCATCCAAGAATGTAAATCAATTGTTAATGAAAACTTTTTTCCAATATGAAACATAACAACAACAACAAAATGTTATTTTGGAAGGGTATAATTTTATTTTTTTCCTGCATTCTATAAATAAACAAAAAAGAGCCAATTTGAGTTCATTAGTGAAGATGTCCTAAGATGTCCTCAGCACTATTACAAAAATAAGCTATGGAAAAAAATAGGAAAACTTATCACCATTTCTAGCAGAGATATATTAATGTACCTTTTGCAATTTTAATTAACAAACAATCAACAGAACTTAACCACACTGTATACTTTTAGTCCAGAACTGTATCCTACTGGAGCCCTCCAGCCAATGTTTGGTGTATTTTTAATCAAAATAATTTTTTTCCTGAATTACATTATTAGTTTATTGTTATATTATCACCATTGTTTGAATGACTGATGTTTCTGCCACTCTGAGTGTAGAAATGATACTGTCAATTTGCTGATTTTCTGCATAGAGATACAGTTTAAATACTTACTCAGTCTTCAATAACCAAAACTATATAAAACTTCTACTACAACTACAGAATTTGCAACAATAAACACTTTAGTAAATGTTGCAGGGGTTGTGTTTGGTTATTTCCCCCATACACACACTGAGTCCTGATTATTCCTGAAGCAAAAAGAAAGCAGAAAATGCACTGATTAAACATCAAGCAAAATCTGCACAAGGTTTAACTTCTGGAGAAAGACCAAAGCTGAAGGAAGAGCCAGAGACAGCAACATTGCACAGAACGCTTTTTTCAGGTTCAGGTGGCTTCCAATTACAAAGCTATGAAACAGAGGCTGCACCTCGAAGTCAAGGCAACCTGAGCAAGAGATACTGCTGCTTTTTTTTCTGTGAACATATGGTATCACTGCTCCTGATGGATGGAGGGTAATCTGGGAACAAAACAGACATTTGCTTCTTATGCAAATGTCTTTGCTTTTATGGGTAGCTGGAGATCTGCAAGAATCTTGGCACTTCTGCAAATTTCAATATTTAGTGATAAGGCCTTTCAAAAGGAGCAAAGGAAAGTATGTTTTTATACACAATTTTGTTTGGAAGATCCAAAGCATGTTGTAAGCAAACAGTACACACACCTAAAGCATGTTATTTTACTTTCTCTGGTATCTGTTTTTGGCAAAGTAACTTTAATAGAAGTACACTATAATTCAGCATTGGCAGTGCCACAACAAACATTAACAGAGATTTGAATGCTCTAATCTGCCTCAGTATTAACAATTCAGCTGGAGTTTTAACAGCCTATTATAAGATCGGTTGTTTTTCTTCCATAATTAATAAATTCATTTGCTGTGGTCAGTAAACAGAAACATTTTGAAGATAAACCAGAGTTTGGTTTGTATTTTTCTGTTTTGTTTTAATTACAAGTGCACTATACTACGTGTCTTTCCAAAACTGAAGGTCTTAAATTACAGTGAAAGGCTTTGGCTTGTTTTTTTGTTTTGTGCTGTTTCCACCACACACATACCCTCTAAACAGTGAATGTTTCTTTAACTTGAATCAGGTTCCATGAAAAACACAACTATCAGGGGTTAACAAAGCATCCCAAAAACAACATTAGCCCAGGCAAAACCAGAAAGATAGTTCTAAAATAAAGAATTGCCTCTTGTCAGTAGCCAGTGTCAATACACTTTGTACAAAATTATACAACAAGGGTCCTACAGAGCCTTAAGAGCACTTCCACCTGTGAATTTATGAAGGAGAAAAGCCTGTCCTGTTAGCCTCTAAGAATCTGCACATCTCAAGTGGAAGCTCTTAAACAAGCTCTGGGCAGCCTCTGAAGAGTCCAGAATACAATCAGCCACTCGCTTGCAGTGCTTGAATACTTCTAAGTAATAACATCAGATGCAAAAGCAGCATCTTTTTCTACAGATGCATTAGTCATCATCACTTTCTTAATCTGGGCACTTCACTACGTAGAATGTCAGTAGCAAACATTTTCCAACAACATTCATATGTTTGTGTTTTAATTTTCACAGACAAAACAGTTTCTCTAAGCTTCATTAAACCTAATGCTTTACTGGTAGAAACAAGTGTGAAATAATATTAACTCAGATTAAGTGCTTACCGTTCAAAATTTCCTTTAGACATCTAAACCATGAATGACAATGGTCTTCACTGAAGTTATTCAAGTGGATAGCACAGTCTGTTAGTTTATTTTCTTCTTTATGCAAGCATTTAAAAACAGTGATACCCAACAAAGTACCACCTTTCTTCTGTCCAACAAAACGGCGACGCTTCACTTTCACTGAAAATACATCCTTCATTTCAATAATCTCCTCTTTCACCTGTAAAGCTGTACTGGAATCACCTGAAGGGAAGGGAAAAAAAAAACGTTATGAGTTGAATAGGAGTAAATATCTTAAAAAAAGCATATAACAGCAACAACAACAACAACGAAACTTATGGCTTCAGCACTAGCTTCAAGTTTTCACAGAATAATGGAATTATTTGAGTCAGAAAAGACCCTTGTAGGTCTTCAGGTCATCTACATCTATAGAGGGAACAGGATGCTCAGAGTGCTATACAGTCTGACCTAAATGTTTCCAGGAATGGGGCATTCACCATTTCTCTGAGCAACCTGTTTCTGTTTTCATCACCCTCAGTGTAAAACACTTTCATTCTTATATTCAATCTAAATTTCCCCTCTTTCAGTATGAAACTATTTTCTCTTGCCCTATCACAATAAACCCCGATAAAGAGTCCATCCTTTTTTTTTTCTTGTAGCCCCCCTTTAGACACTGAAAGGCAACTTTCAGATCTCCCTAGAATTTTGTCTTCTCCAGGCTACTACATCTGCTTGTGCCTGTATTGAAATTTAGTGCATATCACATGCATCAATTGCTGGTCTGTTTGGTCTTGTATTTTACAAACTCTCTATTACTTAGGTTAGATATTCTGCTATACAAATACCATAACTTCAAAGAGTCTTTTGATATTGAAAGCACTAACTAAAATTCTAGACTCTAAAAAAAAAAAAAAAAAAAAGTTATAATCTCCCCCCTCCCTGCGTTTGTTCTTTGTTGTAACTGTTGTTACGTCCACAGGGCTAATTCTTCATTCTCCTTTGAATCAGAACTATCGGAGATCAAAAATTCTCTATGACACAAGCTGACTATATAAACATAGCTGATTAATTATGTTTTTTTTTCCCCCATTAATACAAATGCTATTCTTGGGGTTTAAACCAGAGCAAGATCAGAAAACAGTTGAGTAAAACCAGAAAAAAAAACCAAAAGCACATCACCAACTTGTCTTCTGAATTGTATTCATAACTTGAGAAGGAAAGACAAGTGGAAGAAAGTCTCGAAAACTCCTCCAACAGCTCAAGGTTCTTAGCCCCAAGAAGAGCTTCTTCAGGCTGGAACTGAGAATTCTGTAGCTGTCATACACGTTGCAATTCAATTACAATAGTTGCAAATGCCTTTCTGAGTGCTATTAAACAAGCTACTCTGGTACAAACTTTTCCCGCTCCCTTAAGCTACAAAACATTTGAATCCTCAGAATCAACCTAATTCAAGTACACAATTTAAAAGAAAAAAAAAAAAAAAAAAAAAAAAAGAAGGCATAATTCCTGTAGGAGATGGATATTCTGGACCGGAAAAGAAAAGACTCTCTACTATCTACATAACTACAGCAGATGCAATGTGCTATAGACCAACAAAGAAAGGTCGCCTTGCAGCCCAAGGCAAGAGTAACTAGAAACCAGAGTTTCCCAAATCTTTTCCAAACATTGCAGCAGCTCAAATGGTTTATTAGTGGAAAAGCTACAGGGCATGGTGTGTGATGAATGCCATGCACTGAGAGAAAGCTCAGGGTAAGGTGCAAAACCCTGTCATGGTACTCTTGCTGGAGACATGAGCAGCATGAGACTGCAAAATCAGGTGCTGCCTCCCTCAGTACACCACACTGAGCTGAGCACCTCAGCAAGTCTACCTTTTCTGAGCAGGAAAAGTCTGTGTAAACACCTGCGAGGCTCTGATCCAGCATCTGTCAGCACCACCGACAGCGACCACATTTCCATCGGAGCCCCAGGGCAGCATCCAACACGTCCAAAGGGTGAACTGACAGCACAAAGGAACCTTAACACCTACATTGCACCACATCTGACATCTCGGTTTTTACCAACTTTACATTGCTCCTCTAAAACATTTGGGAGTAAATAGCCTTTGAAGACCTTAAATGAAGTACTTCTTAGAGACATCCTGAATTCCTTACTTTGAACAACACATATGCTTAGGTTTTGTTTAATATGCGTATTGAGTACCTGTCTTAACTTTTAAAATAGCATTTTCAAGGAGGGGTCTGCTCTTTTTCCAGAAAGACTTGTGCTTTCAGGCACAAATTCCAATGAAAATTCCAGCACACACTCAACAATTTAGGAAATTTCATAAACAAGGACACACAAAAAATAATGACAATTGTCCTGCAGCAGCAACGAGGCCACAGCATTTATTCACTCAGAACAGTATAAATATTTTACTTTTTTTTTTTTTAATATCTTAAGTCAAATAACATTTTCAATTAACTATTAGCTTTGCTAAGATATCAGAAATTCTGTTATGCTGATGTTATACATACAAATAATAACTGGATTACAAAGTCTAGTCCATTTGCCCTGCACAGAACAAGTAAAATAAGTGTCTGCTAAAATACTTTCTGCTATGAGTTCCCATAAAGTAACAGTCATAAGTCAGTAAGTCTCATCTTGTCTTCTCATGCTAATTCAGCCAGGTCTCAAAGCTTCCTCTCCCTCCATATTTGTCAGTTTTGTGTTGCTGAGATGCACATTAAAGCTTTAGATAACCAAATAAAGCACTCATAATAGACAGCACTGCACTTCCAAAAACAGTATTTGACTCCGGCTGTTTTACTGTAACATACTTTCAAACACAGCATAGAGAAGTATATAAACTATAGGAACACTGAAACATACAAAAGCATAATCCTCAAATTTTAAGTTGCAGAGAAAATACCAAACAAGCTAGTAGGATCAGGGCAGCCAATTTTTACTGAGATTGGAAAGAACTCTGCATACAAGGCCTTAGGAACATCTTACAATATTTTTAATCTTCTATTTTTACTGAAAGTAAGATAATTTCTAATACAGTAAAATCCTATAAAACAATTCAGGTGAAAATTTAAGTCAAGCTGTATTTATAAAATATCTCTAATGTGTAATAACAAGAAAAATTACTTTAAAAATTAAGTTTGTATTGGATTAGACTTTTTAAACTTCACCAAATCAGTTTGTTAGTATCACGTTGGTTACTGGTAGCTTTTTCAGGACATCAACTGTCCTCTCACATTACTTAGAAAGATATTGGGTACCATCTGTTCTTGCAAAAGATTTAAGTATACATCTATTAGATATCATGCTATTTATTTAATTCAGTACCCACTTCCCATTGTTGTATCTTCTGAAAAAAAAAGTCAATTTAATTACAAGGAATAAAGATAATCTCTTCTACCGGGCTGCCCTGTCATCATGAGAGCTGAGAAGGAACCTGTACAAAGTAGGTTACAGGCGTTAGGAAGACTAAAACTAGCAGTACTTAACATTTAACAAAGAACTAACAAAAACAGAGTATATGGTACTTAAAAAAAAAAAAAAAATTACTATAAGCCAAGAGCTTGTCTAAATCAATCTCAGCACATCTGTCTGATGTAGAGCGTAAACAGGATTAGAGTTGGATTTATCTGCTTGACGCTAATTGTACTCACAGTTTCTGCACATGTCCACTTTTTTTTTTTTCCCCCAAATACAGCATGAAAAGAAAGCCTGCCTGATACATGAATTTCTAGGAAGTTTTATGCCTCTATTTATCCTATCACTGATTTAAAAAAAATGAGACTATCCTACATTCTTCCTGTTTACAATTATCTAATCTCCTATTTAATAAAAAAGATGTCTAAATACACCATAATAAGCTAAATCAAAGGGTGAGATATTGATGCACTCAAATACAGTTTCATTGCAGATTGTATATGTTTTAATTCATTCAGAGAGTGAAATTAAGCTTTAAAAAAAATTCTCACATTTACAGCAAACTTGATCAAAATACACTCAAGAAAAAAAGTTTGACAGAAAATAGAACAGCTTGCAAAGTGCATTATTAAGACATAAACACTTCAACAATAAAATGTTTATTGAACTGTTATCTTACAGTAGAGGCCCAACATCGAGAAGAGGTGAGTAGATCTGAGGACCTAATTCCTATAACAGGTATCTGGAGTATATTAAAAAGAGAAATACACACGTGAGGTGGGTGTATGGTTCAAGTACAAGATTTGGAAATAAGGAAAAATGGGTTGTGCTTCCTTGTTCATTAATTCTTCCTACGACCTTTAGAAAGCCATTTCCCCGCCTAACTATATTTTATGGATCAACTTATTGAAAATTTTGTCCCACGATGCTTTGAAAATTTGCCTCATTAATAGCTCATTGCTGTATCTGAGCACAGTATAAAAACAAAATATTTAATTAGAAATAAAAACCATCAAGAATATACCAAAGAAAATTCAGCAAACAGCAGTAGTTACCACAAATCTTACACAGCATGAACACTATTTTCAAAATGACCATTCCAGATATACAATAAGGTATAATGGAAAAGGAAATAGATTTCATTTTTCATTCAATGTAACTGGGCAACGTGTTTACAAATTCAGGCTTAGCAGTATTTACTTAGATATAATAATGTTAAATAATGTCTAACGAATACATACAGGAAAGCAACTACTAACTTAAGCCTATTTTTCCCCTTAGAATGTGCAGTGAAGTGGCACGCCACTGCTTCATGAAACCACTCCAGAGTTTTCTACTACAACATTGATTAAGAAGGATCAGTAACGAAGACCACAATGGTGCAAGTATGATCATCCTTGCCAAAAAAGCTGAGAAGTGCCATATAGCTCATGTCAGACTACTCAGTATTAGTTAAACACTCTAAGCATAAGACAGAAAAGCTTTTTTCAGAACATCTGAATATTCAAGTGCTTTCTATTTCAGAAAGACAGATCAGGCAACTCCTTGGGAAAAAAAGTTGATGCAATGCCTCTTACTCTCTCCCATAAATAAAGAAAGAAAACTTCACTTCTTGGCCAGAATAGTGATGAATGAACTGGAGAAACAGTGAGAGAAGGCCCAGGCTTCAAAGGAGTTTGTGTTGTTTTGTTCTGTTTTTCCTTTGAAGACCACCTTTACACTACTGCCCTCCTTTTAAATGATGTTATAAAAGATATATAACTCAACCAAGGCTCTACTCTAGAAAAATGTTTTCCAGGCTGTTTGATCTCCTAGGGAATGGTGAAAAGTCCAGGAAATATTACAAAGTACAGAAGGGATGCATCTCCGTTCCTCCAGAGCCAGAAAATAAAAGCAGGGTGCAAACACTACCATCATATTTTCATGCCACTATTTACTGGCAGCAACAGCTGTAATCCTTCAGGGCAGAAAATTGAGCTTAAAAGCATCTGACAGGAATATAACCAATTTTCATTTTCCTTTACAGGGTGAAGTGATGTATTTTGCCAAGCCAATGCTACACCTTGCTGCTTATCTCTCTTCCAATACAGGCAACTACCACATCCATGTAGTCCAGTCCTTCCCTTTGTGTTGTGTCTGGCACTTGGCAAAATCAAGCTGAATTAACTCAGTTCTCTGAAGTAGCACAGACTGTAGACTTTATTTTATTTTTTTGCTGGCTTAGGCTTCTGACAAGGTGGTTAATACAGTCAGTCAAACACAAGTCCTACAAAACCAGGGATGGTTTAGGGTAGTAAGGAAATACACAGAGGAAAAGAAAGAGGAACTGGAACTGCCTCCTGCCATCAGCAGAAAGAACGGCTTGACCAAGGTGCTGTGCATGCTCACTTCAAATTGTTAACTCCTCAAAGATCATGCAAGGACAGATGAATAAGAGTCTGCAAGAACTAGGAAAGATGCACAGTGGTTTCCCAAAATTTTTTAGAATTCTGTTTACATATTTTTAAATATATATATATATATATACATATATATACACACACACATATATCTAACTCGTAGAATAAAGCTCCACTTTATAAGCCTGTAATAGCACATTAAGTAAGTTTTGTCGGATAAGAAATTATGAACTATTTTAGTATAGCAGCAAAAGGCACCATGACAATTATTCACTATTACTGCTTAGTGAAGCCATCTGAAAGAAGGAAAAACATCTGAAATGAGGGTAACTAGTGGGTTCACTCACTTCTTACACCCACACCTTTACCCACACCACTTCACCCACACCTTTAAAGGTGTTTATTTAGCTGTCCAGGAGTACATTCCTATGCATCAAGTAGAGTACAAGCATAACAGTCCTATAAATAAAAAGATTATAATGGAATATTATTTTCATAAGGAACTAGCATAGTCAAATCAAATGTGTTTCAGTCTCTACCTGTAAGAGCCCCTCCATGCTATTACAGTGCAATCAGTTTAATATGAAACAGTCCAAGCAGAGGCCAGAATCCCAACCTCCTTTTCTTGACTCAAAGTTTTACTGGTTACTTGCTTCTTCTGGCCTTTCATCCTCCCCTCTCCTCTCTCTCTCCACATTCCAAATTTCTCTTTTCACAAGACTGATTGACAAATGGTTGATTCCAATCCCTATTTCTCGACCACATCTTTTTAAACACTAATTTTTTTATTTATTTTTTTATTTTTTAAACACCCTCATCAAACCTAGTGGGCTTTGCTGCATTGTCACAGCAACTATCGGAGTTGTTTTTTCAGGAGATAATCTTGGTATCCTGTGCTGAAGCACACTCAAGGACCTAAAATGTAGGTAACTTTCATTATGCCTTTAATAGAACAGCAATAAGCAAATATCTAATAAAACAAACAAAATAATATGAAACTGCCAAACTCTAATTTAGCCAAGACAAGAGTCAAAAAAGCAAAGTTTGAAAGTAGCAAAGGGAACACAGAGACTAAATCAAACAACGGTTTAATTAATCTCAGACCACAAGGCCAGAGTTCAGTGCAGCTCAGAGGATGCCTTTGCTGGATCTGTCTTCCTTTTAGAGATGAGCCAGGCCTGGGAACACTCTCTCTAAGCCTTATCAGGCCTCAGGAGTGACAAAGCATGTAGCAACCCGGGTTGAATTACAGCTCTTCACAGAAAACACTCATGGAAGAAGAGTTTCTCCAACAGAGAACTTGAAGGAGATGAAAAATAACCCCAAAGGAGAAGATCTGCTAGGTTGGCCAAAAAGAAGGAAGGCAGAGAGAGATCCCAAACCTAATGCACTTCAGAGGAAGTATGAAAGTCTTTGCTTTTTTAATAGTTACATTTTCTCATTAACATCACATTAAGAAAGAGGTCACTGAAAATAAATTTAATACAGAAAGCTCAAATACGGCTCAAGTATGGCTCAAATACTGCCTAATTTCATAATGTGATTGGAAAAACAGCAACTTTTTTTTTTTTTTTTTTTTTTTTTTTTTTTTTTACTAAGTGCCTGAACCTCCAGGACCATTTCTGTAAATAGGAGCTATGGCAAACATCCATGCAACAACAGTGGAACAAACATTGGCTGTTTTCACCCTTTTGTAAAGCCTTGGCAGACACAGCCATCAGACCAACAGCACCACTATCATATGAAGGAATTAGTTTAAAAAGTGTGATCTGTGAAATAAAAGAGTGGGATCTAACAATGATGTGATTTGATACAATGGGTTAGCAGAGTTGAAAAGTACTAGAGAAACCTCTACGAGGAAGCAGGAGCTCCATTTTGCACTCCTTTGAAGAATCTCACACACACCAGTTTGTATCTACTAATTTATGTCACAATCAAGACAATTGATTCTGTCATTTCAGGAAGTAATGGGGAAAAATAAAAGTTGCCTCTTACATCCACATGACATCACCACCAAGTCTGATCAATTACAAGTTAATAATCAGTTCTACTTGGACTCTTATCACCAAGGATTTACTTCAGTCTCAAATACAGATTTACAGAACATACTGATAAATATCAGTGTCTTGTGTTCAGGAATACCAACATGCCTCAAACATTTGAATTTTGGTTTTTTTTTCTGGAAAGATTTTCAAAGCCAACATTTTCCTCTCGGAGGAAAAAAAAAAAAAAAAAAAAAAAAGAATTGACGCATTCCATTCTAAAGAGAGCAATTATCTTCCATAAGCTACTGGTATTTCATGCATATTGACATTCACGCATTTAGGTATTGAAGCACAGCTATCAGCTACTAGTTAAACTTCATCCGTGAACTTCTCATCGACTAACAGTTACATGTTTGGTTTCAAACTCATCTCTCCTATGTTTCTAGGAGCTTTCTTCATAAACTCAGCCAACGTTTGTGCCTGCCTGCCCTTCCCGTGCTTGCCCAAGGGTAGGACATGGCAGCAGCACCACTAGAATCCTCTGACAAGAACAAAAGCTTTCCCTCACCACCAGTACATTTCAGCTCACTTGCCACACAGGAATAGGAAGAATGTAAGACTACACCACTTTGCCTGCAGAGATGAATGAATCCCATTTTGATCGTGTACACCACACTAAATAGACTTAAAAGAAAAACAGGAAAAAAGAGAATTTTGTTAGATTATCTTTATAATAAACATCTTTCCCTTGCTTTTAATGAAACTGTTCATATTTCTCTAGCAAACTTTGCAAAATATTTTTGGCGTATTAAAAATATATATTTTACACAACATGGCATGAATGTAACAACAAATAATTGCTTAGAACACATTGTAAAATTTAAGGTATAGTCAGCTATCCAGTCTACAATTGAGACTTTCACACAAAGAAAAAAGCTGCTAGAGTATTGCATTGTGAAAGCTTTCTGGTATTACTTTCATAGTTAGTATAGGGAATTGGTTACATTTACAGTGATGCATAATCCTGTGACTGAGAAAATTATGTTCCCAGACTTTCATCAATTCTGTTTGTGGCTTAACTCTACGGCAAAGCTCTCACGAAAGATTTGATACCAATATGATGTGACACAAGTGAACCAAACCTTAATTTCACTCACAGTAAGAAATCACAGGATTAAGTAACACTGTGCAGTCTTTTAGAAAAGTTTATTGCTTCCAGATGGATGCAAGTTTCCTTTCAGCTCTGATTGTATCTTCTGTACACAGTGCCAATTTTGCTATAAATATAGACAAAATGCAGTTATAAAGATAAATTATTAAAATATTGACATAAACAGGCTTATACAATACCACCCCTTTCCACAAAGTAAGGACACACACATTAAAGTTAGTACTTATCACAAATGTTCAATATTAAAACATGTATGCCCATTTCAGAAATTACAGTCCATATCTGAACAAGCACAAATTTACAAGGTATCCATAAAATGACTTCTAATTTAAACTGCTTGCTCTTTGCCCCATGTTGTGTAGTGCCATGTGTTTCTCTGCATGGTGCACGCAACCAAGATGTCCACCTGTGCCCATGTATCTGTGCTGCAAGCTAAGTATATGCTTATTCCATTTAGCAGCAAAACTGTTGAATATACTGCAGTACACTTCTGTTGAAATTAAAAGTAAAACTGTAAATAACAAATTCATTTAAGGTAATTAGATTTCAAACTACATCACAAGATATTGAAAAATAGATCAACGGCTCTGCAGCAAAATTATTTAATAAAAATAATTGTGGAGAATATCTGATCAGCACATATAATGCTACATTCAAAAATAATATGAAAGTTACTTTGTTACTTTTAATTCTTTCCAAGACTAAAGCTTTACATCTTTGCAAGTACTAATAGCCTCCAAAAAAAAAAAAAAGAAAAGAAAAAAATAAAGGGACTCTTAGTGCTTTGTTTTCTTTGTTTTTAAGCAGATTCCCTGATAGCTCCATTTGCTCCTCCTAACACCAGTATTGTAACTGTAGCAACATACCACGTTTATATATTAATTTCTTATTGCCATCACTGAAGGCAACTGGTAGCTAAGCATGTGAGCTTGGAGACATGGTCTTCTGAAGATACTTGGGGAGACAAGTAACAATCACACAAAGAATCACAGACACAGCTGGGACAACGAAGAAAAATGAAAAATACCAAGAAGTACCAGGATCAAAGAAAAAAGGCTACTGATCAACATGTCAAAATACCCAACTTCAGATGAGATTTCACTGTTACAGAGATGCACCTCAGATGACAAAAATACTCCTTACACTTCTGAATTTTTCGTTCTACCAAAACGTTAAACGACAGCAGTACATCAACTGCTCACAAATCTAAAGGGATCATCATTGGAAGAGGCAAATGCAGACCCTGGCAATTTTACTCATAGCATACATATCCCACCAGACTCATATTCAGGGTAGTCATACAGCAGCTAACAAATGCAACTTCAAACTGGATTCAGCAGCAGCGGCTTAAGTTATTTTCACATTGCTTCAGAAATCAGTCAACTGGCTACCTCCATCATTAAAGCTATTCTACAGCCTTTGCATCAGCCTGAGATTAAGACAATTCAAGTAACCATATTTATTACAAGATCTTATGCTATGTATTACAATAAACGTATCTCACATCTGTCCTCTTTTCAAAGCCAAGTGAAGGGTATCTTAGAGTCATTAAAGCTCTTTCTACAGAAAGCCATCAAAACTGTTTCAAAACTCATTAAGCAGGTTCAGCCTAAGAAGCATACCAAGGGAAGAACAACACGTCTATAGTTGGAAACATTAACACTGAACAACAAATCAGAGAAAAAATGATCCAGAAAAATTTTAAACATCACTTATCTCCATCTTTTACAATCAACCAAGTGGTCATTAATAAAGACAGAAAAAAACTTTGCAGTCCAAAATGGTCGACACAGAACAAAAGTCTACATAATAGACACAAGTACCTTGCAAATGGAAGGCTAGGCAAACACTGAAGTTCAATTTCTACCAAGAAAACTTGCCTAGCAGTGCAAATACAGGTAAAGTTACAGGCTAGTAATGTTACATAAAATAGCATTTAAGTATAAATTAGTTGCTTTCTGGTACATAAGACCAGCAACATCAGCTCAGACCAAGAGTCCATCTGTCCCAGTATCCTGTGTCAAACCACAACCATAAGCAGATGCTAAGAGAAGAAAAGGAATAAAGCAAGCATTTATTCCATTTTCCCCTAATGCTTTTCCACAGCCCACCTGTCTTCAGTTGGGATAGACTGAACTGACTGGTGTCTCGGTATGTAACAGCCCTCAAATGAGGCCTTCAGTCTCCATATGAATCCACAAAATCTTTTAGCATAAATAATATCCCTGCAATAGGTTTCACAGTTCTGTTACCACTGTATCCTTTTGTTTTGAGCCTGGTCCTTCTTATTGGGTACACCTTACTTATTATGTTGAAAGATAGAAAGCTATGGCCATCTGTTCCTTCCTTGCCCCATCACAATCATCTCTCTTTCGGATTATAGAGTAATAATCCTTAGCATAACAATCTTTACAACTGTTTAAGTGATAGATGACATTTTCCACTGAATAAACTTAGGATTGCACACACTAGGAATGGCCTAGTGACAGCTCCTGATCTTGATCCCAAGCTGATGACATTCAAAGACCAACACATTATACCACAGTTAATTGTATTGACTCTTGGTTCGCTGTCACGTCTGTAAAACAGGCATATCTCTGAAATTGCACTGTAGGACAGAATCAACATCTAAATGCTTTTCCATTTCTACTTTAACAGTCCCCAAACATACAAATTCAATGCCTCTTCTTTTCTATGTTTATCCCATACTAATTTTTCCCTCTTCTATCCTGTTTCCCAACCACGTTGTTGATACCAAAGCCATTTTGATGTTTTCAAGCAGCCTTCATTCCACTTAATAGAAAATAAACAGTAGAAGTAAAACCAAACAAACAAACAAAAAAAAAAACAAACAGAGAAATATTTTTCAAGACAAGTTTCTTTCTACTGCAGGTTTCATTAGTCTGCTCCTACACACAAACTAATACTGTTCATCTGTTAGACTTGCAAATGTAACGAGCAGTATCTGCTTTAAGCAAGATAAACCAGCGTAAATGTATAAATCATCCTCAACTCGGAATTGATTTTCTGTGTATATGTTTCACAAGCATTCTTACAAAGCACATAAGACCTAAGGACAAAACTTCAAAAGCACCACCTGCTTGTTTCCAAACGCAAGAGCAAATAAATGTATTTTTGTTTCATTTTTATTTGTACTGCAGTAAAACAAATCAAAAACCAAACAAACAGAAGAAAGAAAAAAAACAATAAAAATTTATCAGGTACTCTTTACCTTTGTTTATTAATATTTTCAAGAACATTCGTAGTTGTTAGTCTTCCTCCAACACAGAAAATCTACAAACAAAAAAAGGAGCTGGAGATTTCGCAGCCTTGTTTAAGGAGCATGTCACGGAAAACTGATGATCAATCATTACATTCCATGTGAAATACTCATAACCCTTCTATTTCCTCTAATGAAAATAATACCAAGTTAAAGACAGACATCTATTTTAAATGTTTTCCTGATTATCATAATATGTCACACATTTGGGCTTACCCTGGAACATACTAACAACAGAAATTGTTGCACAGTGCAACAAATCTGTTTGAAGTTTGAAGTCCACGTGAGTGACCAGTGTCTTCAGCCATCTATCTGTCAGAGCTGTGATAAGACTGATTCCTGTCTGTGTGGTGCAACCAGGGAGAGGTGATTAGACAAGACAGAACAGGCTCTGAGGAAGCCCAGTCCCACTCAGCCCTGGCTGTTCGTGGCACCGCTCAGCAGGCTGGGACATCCCAGCAGGCCCAGTGACAGCACTGGGCCAGAGAGAGGACCCAGGCAGGAGCCATCTATAAAACACTCAACAGCTAACCAAGCAAATTTGCTTTTCGCACATAAAACAACAGGCAATTAACTGGAATTTTTTCCTATTTACTTTTAGTAATTTACAAGAACTGTCAGCTAAGCTAAATGAAATTAGCTTTTCCTTAAAAGCCATTTTCCCACATTACTTTGAGAATGTTTCACTTATTCCATTTATGCTATACTAAACAATATAGAAAAATATAAATACAAGGACGATTTTTGAACATCTTTCAAATCAGGGGTTTTAGTGTAGTAATGAACTTTTATTTAATTGGAATTTAGCCTTTCCAATTCAGTATCTGCAAAGGAGCACTGTATTTAGTCATCAGTATTTACCACTGTTTCCCTTTGCACGATCATTTGTATGTGAAATCTTGTTTTTCCAAGACTGCCTGCACCATGTAAAGATCTGTTTCCAGGATACGTATAATTGTGCAGCACATAACATCTGTTGCTTTGCATTTTCTGAGCTTTGCAAAGCATACTTTCCTACACTCACTTGAGTGTATGAACTGACAGAAGAGATATATGGTCACAGTGCAAACAAAATGACAGCTACGGCAACTATTCTGTGCTGAAAAGCATCTCAGTAACTCCCATCTTGCACTGCCTGAGTAGGCAGAAGCCAGGAAAATCAGTTTAGTACTGAATTTTGCCCACGAACTGACCACTTGCTTAGAACTGCTACACACAGGGAAGTAACAGCCACAAGTTAGATGAGAGAATTGCATGGTAACCCAAGTTACTGTGCTCCTTTAGTCAGATTTAGTACCTCCTGACCTCTACAAAGAAATGAGAGGTCATGCCGAGGAAGATGCACCAGACAGATCTCACACATAAGAAGTGTGTTCCAGCAGATCCCTTTACAGTAAGGCTACCACACAGCATAGATCATAGGAAAATTCTGACCTACCATTTTCTTTTTTTTTTTTTTTTTTTTCTTTTTTTTTTTTTTGTTTGTTTGGTTGGTTGGTTAAAAAACAAAAACATATTTCTCTGTGTCTGGTAAAACTGGCAGACCTTTCTAATATAGGAAAAACAAATGATGGACCTGGAAAGCAATCTTCAATACTCCTACATTATCTTGGGATCATTTGATCTATTATGGCCTTTGAGTACCAATTCTACCAAGAGTGGGGGGGGAAAAAAAAAAAAAAAAAAAAGTTAAAATATTCTACAAACTCCGGTTTGCAACTGTGTTGCAAAACTTCCAGATTAAGAATGGCTTGATGTACATTCTTGGTTTTGCAACTGGAGGGCTTAATCTCTAATGCTCATAATACAGCATTCAGTGTTTGGCATTCACAGTATGCCCTACACTGAAAGATTTGTCAACATTCAGCTAGAACGACAAACACAAAACACAAGAAAAAAAATACAAGCACCTACCCATGAAAAAATAAACTAAGGATTTTCTTCAGTCTTAAAAAGAAGCATACCAGGAAAGTCTGGGGTGGGAATCAAAACAGACACCCACTCTCAATCTCCAAATAAACATTCAGAAACACTCCCACGTATAAGAAAGAAAAAGACAGAATTGCAGATCTGTACTTCTGACAAATGTGGTCTTCTCCAAGCACCACACTCATTCCCAGAAGATAACCTAGCCAACACTGTCCTATACCATTCATGACCACTCCCAAAAACTAAACAATGGGGAATTTGGACACTGTGTGAAACACAACTTATCAATTCTTCTCTAAATAAGAACAAGAACTACTGGCAATTCTAGCACCACAAGATGTCCAGGTCTGTAGAGAACTTGTTTCTTTACCACGCTTAGGTTTCTTGGGTTTTGTTGATCACCCCACAAGGACATACAGTAAGAAAACAGCCATTTTAAGAAGTTATGCGTTCTTATCAGTAGGAGCAATGCATTTTTATTCTACACACTTTAAAAGTAGGAAAACACAATAGGCTTTTAGTTTCAAAAAAAAAAAGATACAACTGCGTTTTAAATACATTTAACTTTTTTCCTCTAGAAGCTTTGCCATTAAAAAATATGAAGTAAATTACTTTCAACTTCATAATCACCTTCAGAATTAATACACTGCTGGATAAAAAGGGTCTGAGATGACATTTCATGTCAATACACAAAGCAAAAAGAAATAAGAAGCACAGTTATTCTTTCAAAATACTGTCTCACATGTTTAAACATGCACGTAAGATTTAAAACCATGAAATGTATTACGTGAAAGCAAATACTATCTCAATACAAATATACATCATATGTTGGATGCAAAATAATCTGCCACTTTTCCAAATAACACGAGCTCAGCACGCTGGTTTTTCCTGCAGAGGGCCACAGTCAGACAGTTTGATAAGAAAAGCTGAAGTCCCACAAAAACATTTTCTGTTCTCCAACAGAGAGCACAAATTGAAATCACCGGCGCTTTCAACTCTTTATTATAGTCTACATAAAACTCAGCTCCCCAGCTACTTCCACGTGTGAAAGCTCATTACACAGCATGGCTTCTCACCCAAGAGGAAGAACTTCCAACAGCCTAACAAACCCTTTTGGTTGCATCTACAGGGTCATGACTTCACTGCCAGCTGCAGTGGCACGCCATAGCTTGCAACATCACACAGTCAGCTCACTTGCAGACATGATCCTTAACTGGAACCACGGCCCAGAGGATAAGCTGTGCTTCATTCAACGGGGAAAGGATTCCTTAAGCACAAGAGAGGAGTTCTAAAACCTCTTCCCTGGTGAAATAGTTTGAGAGACACTGTCCTAAACTGACCAACTGACCAAACTTATTTCAAGCCAACAGTAAATTTTGATAATAATAATAATAACAATAATAATGAAATGGTATTTTAAACAGTTGATCTGTCAACTTTACAGTTATGTGCAACTCTATAACATGTCAGAATATACTGAAATCCAATTAACTCAAAAACCAGAGAGTTAATGACTGTGATACAGAAATCAATTCAGAAAAAGATCTTAGTATAATGTAATCCTATAGGAGGCTCAGTAGTAAATGATGAGAAGGTCGAATTTTGAAAGGAAACAGCAGATACCACCACAAAACTAGCAGATGTTTCTAAAGGATCATCTGTACAAAAACACAAGCATATGTGAGAGAAATCCAACACTATCGTGAAATCAGTTGCTGTCTAACATAATAGCAGTTCCTTATGGCAATATGGTACTACATGTATCAGATATTCAACACATTATGGCTTTTTGTCTGCACATACTGCTACAACAGAAGTCATAAGAACTAAGACCACTGATTTCCTTGGAAGGCAAACAAACTCCATGATCTACTAGTATTAAGGTACACAGACAAGCCAATTCTTTAGGTTTGTGTTCTCAGGTATTCAGTCACTTAGGCTTCTTCATTCATCGTCTGAGAAGGATACAAATATTTTTAGAGTACTACCTGCACTGACAAAAATTTACCTCTAAGAACAGTGCTTAATACAATTGGATACAACTAAATGAAACAGCAAAGAAAAAGAGGCACTTTGTATCCTGTACCAATTTGTTTGTGCTTTTTTGGTATAAAATCAACAACCACTACTCATTACCTGCTATTCTTGTTAAATACATGTAACAAATATGTATATGTAGCAAATAAATGCAATTAAATATATATATGTAGTATAAAAAAAGTCTACAATGAACAGAAAATTGTTTTCCTAAGTTTTATGTATTTTGACTCCAACAAGGGCAGACAACAGACTTCTTTTTATTTCTGTTTTGTCACTGTAAAATGCAGACAGAAATGTCTTCATCTTTCTTGTCAAAATACAAAACAAGAGAATGCAACAGAGCATCACATTCTGAGTTCTAGCCCATCTGTCACCACAAGCAGTCACAACCCCCGGGGCCAGGTGCCACGGATTTACGGCAGCACAAGACCTCACCAGGCAGCAGGATCCCCAGCGCTGCCCCACGCAGGTGCAGCCCCACCTTGCACACACCGGGGAGAGAAACAGCTGCAGGCAAAGCAGCCTTGGGGCCCAAGTGGACATGCTGTTTAAAAAAATAATAATAATAATAAAATAAAATGAATGAATGAAAAAGAGAAAGAAAAAGTTTAAGGCATCTTTTCCAAAGTTCTGTAGCTTCTTGTAGCTTACAGAGCACTGCTTCTAAATGTAAGGGACTGAAATAGCAGCCACAACCACAGGTCAAACTTGAGTGCCTTTATCAGAGATAAATGCTAACAAGAGAGTGAGCGTCATGTGAAAACCAAGATATGCCAGCAACACCTGACAATGGAAATGATGTAAAGGAGTGTAGCAGAAGGATACAAACTGGGGGACGATATGGTAAAACAACAACCATGAAAAGATTACAGCAGCACCTAGAATATGAACAAGGCAGACAGAACAGTGCTTCTCAAAGGCTGAAGCACAAGGCAATTCTGAAACTGGGGTATGAGAAAATACATTTGGTGGCATACTATTCTCAGTAGTTCTAAAAGAACTGTAATTACCATTGAAGAAGGGATGCTTGTACACACTAGTGCAATAGGGTATCAAAGATTGGTAAATATATGAACTTCAGTTTTTTCAACACATACTTTGAAATTCTTTCCATCCTGGGCTGCAGCCACTGCCCTTCGATGGCCAGGCAGGCAGGGCCAATGGAGAAAGCCAAACTCTGCCTTACCTCCAGAAAGTGCATGGCAAAGCTGCATTATTGCTTAGCACAACAGGAGAATAAAAACATTAACCTCACCACCTTCAGGGAAGTCTAAAACTTGCCATTTTGTTGGCTACAAGAACTTTAAGGTTACAAAGCACACAGTACCAAAAACAAATACTTTTAGATTAAAATGTAAACACCATGAAGAAGAGTTATTTGTGTAACAGATAGATAGCTGCAGAATTCTATTATTTCATATTCAAGTTGCACTGGAGTGCAAGTCGCCAACGTATATTTTAACACACATGTAAGCTCACACACATGAAGATATTTTGCAAGACTTCGCATAGAAAGCTATTTCCTGGGCAAGGATTTTACTACCCTTTCTCTCTTTTTGAATATAGAGAAATAAAATACATTAAAAAGCCACTGCTGGATGCTGTGTGTGTGTTGATCCCTTTCGACAGATGCGAGGAGGTGCACAAACACATGAATAAGAGAAAAACACAAAAAAACTTCATGCAATGGAAGGAGTTCTGCACACAGCTAGCTATGAACTCTCCCACACTGACCAGCCACTGAAAGGAAAAAGACACACAGAATCAAGACATGATGTCTTCAAGTCCCCTGAAATAAATTCTCTTTAAAATAAATTCATTTATTTTATTCTTATTTTTTCCCCCAAAAAAATTGTAAATTAACAAATTCCTTCACAATTTCATGCAGCATTCACCCAAGAGATGTATTTTATGGACTTCTCAGAAAAAGAAAAAAACAATTAAGTCTCTTACACATTTAGAAACCATGGGATCACTTAAGACGGTATGATTTCTTCCTTCAATTCACATCTTAGAGCCATATATTCATACAGTGCATATACATCATTTGCACTTGTATTGTTTTTATATCTCTTCCTCAGAAGTACTTTTCCTATTTGGATGATACATAAAACACTTAGAGAAATTATGTTCTCTCCACATCACACACGGAATCAAAAGCTCCCCAATGTGACCCAAAGCTCACTTCAGTGCTTCACAGCCAGTTCCCACTTCCATTATTCCTCACTGACCAACAGACTGACAGATGTCTTACTTTAGAGATCCCAAACAGACTATTGGTATCCATTTCACCCACATCTGTTCCTAAATAGCCTTGGCAGCAGGCCACCCTCCACTCGGAATTAATTTTAAGTCCTTTATTGCTGATTCTTTCCCTGTTTCAATACATCAGTGATTTTTTCCTTATTGCTGCACTTAGGCAGAATATTTATAATTTCAGATTTTAATGAACAACAAGATGATACTATGCATACTTAGCCTACACACTGATCTTTTTTACTTCACTATAAAAGCATACTGTCAATAATATGCTAACCTCAATATTACTCCAGAGCACTTTCTTGCCAGTCAATTAATTTAGAATATTTTGTTCTACTATTTATATTTTAAAAACCAGGTTTTATCTGACAGGTTTATTACTCAAATACTCAGCCCATGCTTACCTGCTGTCAGTCTGAAAGAATGAGTTCATACACTCTTCAGTCAAGTGCACTAAACACACAGCAAACTACACTTACAAAAAGGTTTTCACAATTAGCAAAACCCTCTGGGTTTCTCATGCCAGTAAATACAGAGTCTGTGCTGGGCTTGTTCTAGCTCTTGTCTGATAGAAATGTGCTGAAAAACTGAAATTTTCAGTTTGTAAATTCTGTGGCAATCTTCAAAAAGATGCTGAAGGAAATATCAGTCAAAGACAAACAAACAATTCAACCCAAACAACCCATGTTTTATTGGAAGAACAAAGTAAAGGAGGTTGAATTGACATTATATAAACAAAAACTGTTCTAAAATACAAATAATTCCCACATTCACCACTGCTAATCCCCTGTATTTTGCTAGCTCTTAAACTTTAGTTACAAAGAAAAATATTTCATTCTGAGCATCTCTTCTGGAAGGATTCTCCATCATTCAGTTATGTTTATTATTTTCTGAGAATTCCTAAAAATCACGTAACATTCACATCTGCATTTCAGACAACCTTCTCTTGTGTGGCATTTTAAGCAGCATCCAGAAGGAGAAGCTCTTACAGTCTGGTGCTAGATTGTTAATGTAGAAAGGGAAGACAATTTCAGTGAATGTTACAGCAAAGGAAAGCCATATGGAAAGAAACTGGAGTAAAAACTAGTAATTAGTGACTGTGAACTGTGCTTTCATCACATCACCCGACACATTCTTAAAGCAAGCAACCTGACCCGTGTCAGGGCAGCAGGTTGCACAGGCTGAGCTCAGCATCCTGAGCTCAAATTGCAGCCTTGGGGCAGCGGGCTGAGCCCCACTTTGCTCTGCCTGCCTGACTCCAGCCTCAGACCCACACTCATTTGCATCATTCTTGTCCAAAGCTCTGTTAGTGCAGAGGGTACAGGAAACTCACAGCAGACCATCACTTGGTAAGACAAAACCCCTCTGGAGACAGACGCTGCAGAAGGTAAAGGAGGAATAGAGCTTGGTAACCACACACTGACCAAGAGCTCCACAGAAACAGTTCAGTGGTGCAGAACTCTGCTTACATTAGGATGTAGGTGACTGAGCCCAGCCAGAGCAGAGACCGTGTATTAGGAACCTGAAACTGCAACTTTGAACTGACAGAGCCAAGGCTGAGCAATGTGCCTGACAACAAGAGATACAGAGCTGCAGGTTACAAGCAAGGACATCAGCAAGGCAGGAACAATTTGGGGAACTACTGAGGGAGGAAGGGAAAAGAGGAATTAGTGGCTACCTGTACCCTTCGGACATGTCTGCCACAAAAAGACTTTTTCCTAAAAGAGGAAGAGTTAGTACACGCAGGACCAAGCAAGAGACACTTAGCATCAGGCTCAGGCCACCTAACAAAGTGAGTTTCCTTGTTTGAGTCAGCATTAAATGATATTATGAAGCTTTTGGTTTGGAGAAAATATGTTTAAACAAAATCCCAGGGAAAAAAAACATTCTGAGCAAGCTGTTCAGATAGTCCTCAACCATCTCCTATGCCTGTTCACAGCTTGGCCCAAGTACTCACTGCTTTTGCACTGTACAAGATAACCACAAGAAGCTCCTGCAGCCCCAGTGCACATCCCACCACCAGTATCACTATGGGACGGAAGAGAGTCGGAGAGAACAAGCATCCAAATTACAAATCCTTATTTGACCTCTGCAATTACAGAAGTAAAGCCATCCTGACCTCCAGTGCCCAAGCTGAAAGGAAAACCAGAACAGCCTTTCTCTGTATCCGTCCCTGCAAGAACAGCAAGCCCAGAACAAAAACCCTCAGCTCTCACGCAGCTCACCTGCCTACACCAGCAGGCTCATGTAGAGCCAGCCCAAAAGAAGGCATCACAGGGATACTGCTAAGTGCTCTTCAGGTAGACCACTGAGTTCCCATCACAGCATGACCAAAAGGGACTCAGGAACAACCTGACAGTTTTCCTTTTAAGATGTTTTCATTCTCAAAGAAAGACCATGACAGTGCTGGAACTGACTTTAAACACAGTGCACTTTAATACCTTGCACACAGAACTAAATAATTCATAACTGACGCTTCAGACCACGTACACAGAGACCTACAGATAACCCCAGCCAGGGAGGAGGAGTGGCCTCAGTGCTGCATTACCGAGACTCCCATCCCAGCTGTATAAAGCAGGGCCATGCTAACACCTGCACAGGTGTCACCAGAACTGCTGCTCTGATGAACAGCAGGTATTGAAGTGTGAGCATAATACTGCCATGAGCCAGCACACCACACTGGTTTGGCTGGAGCAGCTCTGATGTCCCTGCAAGGTTACATCGAGCAGAGCACAACTTCAGCTTTGGGCTGAGAGTGCGTTCCTCTGCAGCAAGTTCCTTCCAAAGCAATACCACAACGAACACGGTGTGTGCGCCTAGACAGGCCACCTGTGCTGTAATAGCACCCAGCTGCGTGATCAGAGAACCGCAGCTCTGACACGTCCTTCCCTTAGCACCACGAGGTCACCTCAGTTCACAGGCACTTGGAAGAGTGCACGTGACGTTCTGAAAGTGAGCTTAAGCTCCCCGAGTTTTTAGGAGGAAAAGAAAAAAAAAGAGATTACTTGGATAAATTAGAGGAGCATGCCTTTTCTGCATGATTTTTCACTTGACTCCATAGGCAGTGCATCTCGCAGCACGCTGCTGCATGGAAGAGCGGCGGGCTGGCCCCACCCACCAGCACAGCCCGAGCAGGTGCCACTGCCTTACAACACACCTCAGAGCTCGCACTTTCTGCACGAAGTACGGCCCCTTCCGAAGGAGCAGCTCGGCACACAGCCCCTCGTAGCGCCGCCAGCAGCCGCTCCGCTCGCCACAAGCGGCAGCCCGATGCCGGGACCCCACCTCCCTGCCCACAGCCCGGCCCGTCCCACCTGCGGGGCTCTCGGGCACGATGGGACTCCAGCGCAGCCGTCGGGCGCTCAGAACCACGTCGCAGCTCCTCTTGCCGATCTCGAAGATGCCCCTGAGGAGCGGCTCCTCCTCTCCCGCCGGGGGTACGGCCGCCAGCGGGGCCACTCTGCGCCGCCGCTCCTCGGGCCGGTCCCGGCTGCGCGGGAGGAAGGGGCCCGCGGCGCCCGGCATGGCGGCACCGCCGCCCCTCAGCGCTCCCGCCGCGTCCCGGCGGCTGCCAGGGCAGCGCCCGCTCCGCCTCGCGGGCGGGGCCGCGGCCGCCGAGGGAGGGAGAGAGGGCGGGAGAAGGGAAGAGAAGGGAAGCGCGCGCGGCTCGCGCGGGGCGTTTGGGCGCGCTGCTTGCGCTCGTGGAGAGGCCCGCTGAGGGCGGTCGCATCAGAGCTCCTGAGGCGGCCCCAGCCTGGCGGGCGCTGCTGAGCCTGCAAGCGCTTGACGCGAAGGAAAACGGCGAGGGCTTTTTTAGTTCTGAGTTGTATAACTTCGTGCTGCCTTATTAACGCACGGATACCATTAAACGAGCAGGTCAGTAATCTTGTTACCAAGACATAGTGCTAGAGATGTAATGCTATGTAGCAGAAAGAAATAAAGCAGTAAAAAAAAAAAAAAAAAAAAAAAAACCAACACTGCCCTTTTTGAGTGTCGTAAGCTGCAGTTCTTCCGATTGTGTGTCAGAATATCCAAGTCTCTGTGTGCTTGGGTCTTTAGAAGAGAGTTGCTGGCAGAAACAGGCCAACTTCTCTGCAATCAAATGGGCTGGAAGTCTGTGAGGTAACTGTGAGGTAACTCATGAGTTTGTGACTGTAAAGCTGCCTTCCTTAGTAGCTCCATAAACACCTGTATCAAGGACAGATTACACAGCCAAAAGGAACATTTAAAGACATTCAATCTCAGTACAGGGTCGTCTTGATAGTTATGTATTCCTGTTATGTTGAATATGCTCTGAATATTTGCCAAGTGCACAACCTGTAAGTGCTGTTGAATTAGATGTTGATTTAGCTTTAATTGAGAAGCAGCTCTGGCAAATCTGCCCTTCTGAGCCACAATCACGTGAAGCTCCAGGTTGCTTAAAGCCGTTAGCATCAATTGTCTTATTCTGACTATGTGTCAGTATTTTTGTCCCTTAGATCTCCTCTGTTGGAATGTAAATACCTTGATTACAGAGTAATCAAATAAGATGCAAATAATTTGAAATATGTACAGAATATGAAAGTTTCATGCAAAATATATCTTCTCATCTAAGGATAATAGTGAGAAGGCAGGAAAAGTTACAAGCTTAAAAAGAAAAATCTTGTCCATTCACCTTTCTGATACAGCAGTAGATTGAACAATTAAACTTTATCTGGTTTTGGACATCAGAGCTTTTGAACATGCTTTCATTCATTTCGTTCTAAAGGAAAGGTAAATCTTTAATAAGAGAACGATTTAAAATGAATGATTTAATCACTTGAGACAGTATATGCTTTATAATCCCCTACTATCATATACTAGACTATCCCATCCACATATCTATGTATTTTCACTAGATTATTCCTCACAAGATTAAGAAAAGGATGTGTTAACAACTTCCATAGAAATGTAAAATATTTTTAGTGAAAGACTGCTACAGTTCCCTGACTTGCAATATTCTTCAATTAATGACATTGGGAGTTCCAATACTCCATGTAATGATAAAAAAAAGACTATTAAATTGGTAAGATATTAGTTGCTAGTAGATTAAAACAAAATAGTAGAATTAAGGGAGTTACATGTTTCATCTATGGTTTTCATCTCTGTCTAGAAGTCTATGCATTCTTTGTATGCTACCAAAATCCTCTATCACCACAGTCCATTAAGTTTGAGGCAGACTTTCCCCTGGGAAGAAGAAACACTATTTGATGCAAGTCTACTTAGTTTTGCTTGTTTTGGTGCTTTTTGTTGTTGTTGTTTTTTATATGTATATATACCACAAGTTTTCAGATGGTTACTTTGAATTGGGAAAAAATGCCAAAGAATCATAGTCCAGCCTGATTTTTTTAACTATCTTGTATATCGCAAGCCATACTTTCATATTTAGAGCTTCCTTGTCATTTCTTGTAAGAAGGTCTCTGTGTATTGATAATCCCATTAAAGGGCATCTAGAAGGACAGTGTTTTGTTACCCTTTATAAGTATTTGAACATCTTTGGAATATAATTATTTAGTGTTTTCTGCACAGGGTAATTTGAATTTAATGTACATCCTTTGGATCCAGGGAGAAGAACCTTGTGCACCAGAGCACAAGTACACCTTGTTCTTCAGCAGTGCTGTATAAGACATACCTGTTGTGTGTGTTTTTTTCCCCACTGATAATTACAGGCAAGATATGTATTTTTATAATACAGGAGGTGTAACATACCATAGAGCTGAATTCACAAAAGTGTTTCATTCAGTATTTTAGTTTGAAAACAAGTTTACTCTATTTTACCTTAAAGCCTGTAGAGCTGCCTCGGGAAGTGTCTTATTACTATTCATTTTTGTGATTAATGCTCTTGTAAGAGCAGTAAAGGGTGAAAGGAGGAGAGCCCTGCATGAAGGGAAAACATGCCACTGTCAGGGCAACAGCCAGTTCCCCCCTGAGAGGACTCCAGGTGAGCACAGCAGGTCCCTCCCAGACCACACATGGTACCTGGTGAAGCAGTCCAGGGCAGGTGCCAGCATCAGCCAGGAGGCTTAGCCACCAGGAAACCTGCAGCAAAAAAAAAACAGGGCTGAGGCTACACCACTGGTCTGGCTCCTCTCCTGTCAGAGTTGCAGCTATTAGAACCAGCATCTCACAGCTTCTCTGGAGTAGGGGAAGAAGGACTCAAGGCTGAGCTTAAATAGAGCTCTGGGCCCTTGGGCAGGTTGCAGGTGGGGCTGGTCTGGGCTGTTAATGCTCCTCAGTGCCCTTAGCACTCTGGCAGCCAGAAACATGAAGGAGAGCATCAAGGGGCAGGGAGGGCAGGCTGCCCACAGAGGTACTGACAGTGAGTACCAGACAGGTAGGCCCCATGTCCCTCAGAGCAAAGCCACCTGTAGGCACGCTTGGCCAAGGCTCCAGGTAGCTGGACCAGTCTGTGCAAAGAGCTAGGCCCAGTCTATCACTGGAAATAGAATCAGCAGTTCAGGGCTAGTGACAGCAGCTGTGGTCATCAGCAGTCTGGCAGGCACTAGGGAGTCCGTGGTGACAGAGCAGTCCCCAAATGAAGCTAGACTGTTTGTCAGGCTGCAAAGATCCTGCCTGGGGTTTCTCAGAGCTGGATCTCTCAGCAGACCAGAGGAGACCCTGCATGTCTGTGTGCTGTGCTGGCCTCGGAGCCAGGCAGCTGAACTAAATGAAGGGAACATCCTCGGCCCTGACAAGAAGTAGCAGGGAACAAACAGCATCTCCTCAGCTGACAGCATTCCTCACCAGACAGAGGAAGCCATCTCTGACTGTGCATGTGCTAAGAAGCAGTGGGCGTCTCAAAAATCTCTTCCAGGAAAACTTAATGAAGAAATAGGCTTTACAGCTCTCTGCAAGGAGCAGTGAGGGAGGGAAGCACAGCTAGTAATTACTGGAGGAGAGTAACAAGGTAAAGCAAGCTGTTAGAAAATAAATCCTTTCCCTCAAGGGAAGGAGTAGAAAAATGCAGTGAGGTGAATAGGTGAGAGATTAGAAGGCCAGGTCTTGATTCATGGATAATATGATGCTGGATTTGGGGTATGGATATTAAGACAAGAGGAGAGGATGCTGTGAAGAAGGCACTCTTTTCTCACTCTGGAGTATTGGCCTGGACGTTCCTGGAAGCTCTGTTTCACCAGCTGGATGAACAAATCTCTAGATTTTCTTCTGGATAAACATGAATTAGGAAGTTGGCAGCATCTCCTTGGTTTGTGTTTTTCTGGCTACTGTGTTCATGCAATAAAGGCTGGATGTGTAGTCAGTTATACTTCAGGTTATCATTCCCAAATATTAGCTCTCATAACTGCTTCTTCTTCTTGCATTCCTCCTATAGAAAAAAAAAACTATTAGAACTGTCAATATTAATTAATCTCTGTTGTTTTTTCTTGACTTCAAATAAGAAATACTAAGCAGAATGCCAAGTATTTCATGATTAAGGTCGAAAATTAATTATTTTGCAGAAAAAAATAGTAGCAATAGTCTGTAGAAGAGAGTATTGCTATTATTATATATGTCTGTATGCCTGAAAAGGAGAAAGAAAACACCCAAAAGGAAAAGGAGAAAAATATAAAATGAATATGAAGATAAAGAAGAGCAGATAAGGAAAACAAAGCCTGAAGTTGTAGAAGTGACCAAGTAGGTTTAGCAGAGATGACCACAAAGAGAAAAACAAGAAGGACTGAAAAGGTTGAAGAAATAGGAATGGAGTATGAAGCTTACGTCATTCCAAGAGTACTGGGAGCTGAAATCAATCTTAACAAAAATAATAATATAATCATGATTTTAAAAGAGAAAAAAAGAAAAGAAAAATGTCATAGAAAATGTGGTACTGGAAGGAAATATAATAGAATGAGTTCACCAGAAGGCATTTCATTCTTTCTTTCTATTAAGGTCAATATACTCTTTTTAAGAAAATGAGGTTCTAATATAAATCTTTTATTCTATCATCAACAAAATGCTGGCAAATACCATAGACAGTAATTTTTTCTATTTCACGCAAAACGCAATAACTGCAAACCACGCTACTACAATCTAGGAAACTGAAAGCCAGGGCTGAAAGTCTATGTTTTACATACCCTGTAGGCAACCTAAATACTTGAGAGAACGCTTTGAGAGGATTGTCAGTTTTAATTTTGTATTGCATAGCTTCTGACAGTTTGTTAAATACATGTATGAATTATTTAAAAAACACTTATGTACATATTTAAGGAACAGTCTATTTGTAGATCTTCATCTCTCTGCTTCAATACATAGTCACATGCTGTTTTTCAAGACTTTACATAATAAGGGATTTAGAGCTAAGGAATGAGTGCAGAGCATTTCTAATTCCTAAAATAACTACTATAAAATCTGTCTTGGTGAATAAAAGCGAAGACCAATTTCTGCATATTTTCCCTGCTACTTTACCAAGCAGGCTTTGATTTCTGTGATTTCTTCCTGAACAGTAATGAATGAGAAATGAAAGATTAATTATTTTAAATAATATATATATAAACAAGGGAAGGAGCATTTAGCTCTGTAATTTCAAAAACTATCTGATGAGGTTCTTTGCACAGAATACTGTATTGTTAGTAACCTTTTATTTCTATGAGAGGGATGTGTTATATTTTAATACGTCAAAAGCGACCGTTCAGGTCATGATGAATCCAACTTTGATCAGTTGCAATGCTGAAATAAGTGCAGTAATTTTTATTGTTACAGATGATAGAAAAGGCTTGGTTTACTTGCTCTCAAAACCTAGTTTAGAATAATTTGTATTAATACCTATTACCTGTTCTTTTTGATATTACTTCATTAACGTTCTGAACAGTAACTCCTGGAGAAATTAATACTCTGATTTTCTCTGGTGTTGCAGGGCCTTTGGCTCTCTCCAGAGCTCCAACTCTTCTCCACTCCTGGAGCCTTCCTGAAAGCACTGGCCCAGAGCCTGACGACGTTCGGCCCCATCTTTTATTCAAGGTAGGTAAAACCCGAGGTTTCTGCCTCTTGGGCACTTTGTGGACTTGAGTTCTTATGGCTGGAGCCTCAGCCACGTCACAGATGGTGGTGGGTCAGAACCTCCAGGTCCGAACCTTTTGCTGCAAAAACCAAGCAGGGCAGATGTGCCAGTTGGACTGTTGTTGCTCATGCACTGTTCTCGCAAAGATTGCACTGGTGTCTTCTCGAGCATACACTCACAGCAGAATGATTTCTGCCATCGGAGAAATATGGTGTAAAGGAGGAGGGAAAGACCACTGGTCCCAAAGAGCAATAAAAATAGCATTCTAGGCCTCTGTTGAATTACGCAGTGTGTGTGTGGGGATGACTCAACCCCTCGGTTTCCTTCGCATGAGGAAGTTAGATAATCCCACTGTAGCCTTAGTTAATTAGCGATACGTTCACAGGAGAGGGATGGTATGAGTAATTCTTTCCTTTGAAAGAGACCTTGGTAGACCTTCCCAAGGGAGTCACGAGCAGACATCTCTGGACTTAGCTTTATACTAACAGTAAAAAAAACCTAAATATCATGGAGATAGCAGGAGCAGCACTGAAGGAAAAAAAAAAACAACAACAACCAAACAACTCTAGTGTACTATAGGTAAAAAAAAAAAACCCTAAACTAATGGTAATAACAGAACTCACAAGTGATTTTCAAAATGGAGCCTCTAGTTACCAAAATGCCTAATTAATTTCCTTATTAAATTGCTCATAACATTAAAATGTTATTAAGGATAGCAGTAGCAAATACCCAAGAAAGCCTAGGTGGGTCTTTTAAGTAAATTGCATTGGCTAGAGGAGTTGGATTTAGTTATTAATTGGGGAAAAAAGAAAAAGGTAATTGAATAGGTTCCTTGTGGTTTGGAAATGCTTTCCAAATATTCATTAAACATTTAAGCGACTAAATTTGCAGAATATGTTCCTGACATTGGCACTGGTTCTGCAGTATTTCTCTCATCAGATGGAAGTACTGTGTGTTATGCAGAGTGCATTCATGCATAAACAATATCATTTTCATAAATTAAAACCTCCCCTGCAGAAGGAACATCTGTGCCTGCCTTTGAATAAAAGATGGTGGCATGCGAGTTGCCCCTTGACTGGAAGAATCCTCGTCTTGGCGAAGAAGGCACGTAACCCAAATGGCAAACAAACCCGGGTCGGTCCTCGGGCGCTGCCTGAGCATAGGCGCTCGTTCCCGTTACGGGGCTCGCTACAGCCCTGCACTGCCCAGGAGGGGCTGACGGGGGAGCAGCGCCCCGCCGCCCCCCCGCAGCTCTGGCCGGGCCGTGCCCGAGAGACCCGCGCGTTTTCTGCGGGCTCCGAGCGAGGGCAGCGGCTGCCGTCGGGCGCCGACTTGTTGCTGACTGCAGCCGCTCGCTACGGGTCGCCACCTCCGGGTCCGCACGTCCCGGAGCCCCGTCCTCCCGCTACCTGGCAGCCCCGCTGCGAGCACCCGGCCCGGCCCCCCGCCCGGCCCCGCGCTGCAAGCAAGAAGCCGCGTCCTCGGTTTGTTCTTGTTAGTGGTGGCTTTTTTTTTTTTTTTAAAGTCCAATTTTATTCTACAAATAATAAGTGTCGCACCTTCCATGAGCTATCCGAGTAAAACAATAATCCCATAGGAATTACTTACACTAAGAAAAAATAAAATCACATTGAAGGAGAAATGCAACATTCGACCAAATGTTCAATACTAGGTTGTTGCAAAAGGATGGACATTTCCTAAAATCCCAGTGTGCATTACACCATAATATACAGGTTTACAAACAAAATTACAGTACAGATTTGATTCCAGTTGAACCAGCGTTACATTTCAAACAGCACTTATTCTGGACTGCATTGTACATGCAATAGCTATTGTTCTAATTACGGATTAAATGGTTTGAATCTGTTTCAAGCTACCGTACTAATCGACTACAATAGGTATATAGCCCAACTCCAACGACCTGCTCAGCTTTAGGTTCCGAGTGATGAGACGAGCAAATGACAACCACGGATCGTGTGAATATGTCTAAAATCATGCAGTTACAGCGTCCGGAAACACCGAGAGCTTCAAGTTCTCTGCAGGAAAAAAAAAAAAAAAACAAAAAACAAAAAAAACACCACGGGATGCCAGGGGGCTCAAAGACTAAAAAGAAACAGTGCAAATTGTATGTGATAGTCAAGCAGCTTTTGATTTAAGAAGGGTGTTGGCATTTGCTTATAATATTTATATACAAGTTTGTGCAAGTCACGTGTTGAACTGATATGTTTTAATAGAAAATAAGTCTCTCGTTCTTCTATCTTCTCAAGAGCTGGGGGTCTGGTTCTGATCGTAAGAGGGAAAGGAAAAAGAAATGGAAAATAAAATAAAATAAAATAAAAGAACCAAAAAGACTTTAATGGGAAAGAAATTGCCCGGATTACGCTTCGTGTTGTTTGTTTGTTTTTCTTTAACGATTTGAAAGGAAAGCAGTGCTAAGGCAACAGAACTTCTCTAAGCACTTTTCTGCTGGTTTAAATTAGTTAAATTATTTCGTATAAATTAGATATAATTCTACCTTTCCGATATGTATAAAAATTGATGAAGCTGCATGGTTTAAAATAGGAAATCCACGTTATAAAAAGTCATTAAAAATTCTGTACAAAACCACAACAAAATAATTCGGCGCGGGAAAGGTAACAAGTAGTAAAACGTTGGTTGAAAAATAGAGATCTCATATATATTTTGTAATTGGCCCATCGCGAGGTTAAAAATTGCATAGATCCGAATTATTGCTGGTGGCCCCGCTCGGCGGCGGCGCTCACTCGTGGAAGATGGCGCTGAGCTGCGCGCTCAGGACGCGCTCGTGGTGCGGGTGCCCCTCGTAGGGCGCCATGCCGTCGGCCGGCAGCTCGCAGCGGGCGGCGGCGCCCGAGAAGACGGCGGCGTGGGCGGGCGCGGCGGGCAGCGGCCCGGCGGGGTAGTGCATGGTGAAGGCGTAGCTCTTGTCGAAGTCGGCGGCGGGCTCGTGCTTGAAAGAGAAATTGCCGTTGATGCTGAGGGGCGGGCTGAGCGGGCCGTCGAAGGCGGGGCCGGCGCCCTCGGGCAGGCCGCCCTCGAAGAAGGGCTCGAGCGCGGCGCCGTAGGCGTGCGGCGGCTTGAGGTGGAAGAGGTGGGAGCTGTCCATGGTGCCGTAGGGCGGGCTGGGCAGCCCCGGCGACGCGTAGGGGAAGGGCGGCGGAGCGAAGGGCGCTCCCGCGGGCGGCAGGTGCGGAGGGGCGTCCGCGCTCTGCTCGGGCAGGAACGTCCGCGGGTTGAGCTGCAGGCAGCCGGCCACCAGGTTGGTGGTGGGCTGCGAGAGGCCCTTGCACAGTGTCTGCACGAAGGAGACCAGGTCAGGGCTCTTGCCGGAGCGCAGGATCTCAGACAGTGCCCAGATGTAGTTCTTGGCCAGGCGCAGCGTCTCGATCTTGGAGAGTTTCTGCGTCTTGGAGTAGCAGGGCACGACCTTGCGCAGGTTGTCCAGGGCCGCGTTCAGGCCGTGCATGCGGTTGCGCTCCCGCGCGTTGGCCTTCATGCGGCGCAGCTTGAAGCGCTCCAGGCGTGCCTTGGTCATCTTCTTCTTCTTGGGGCCGCGCCGCTTGGGCTTCTGCTCGTCGTCCTCCTCCTCCTCTTCTTCCTCCTCCTCCTCGTCCAGCTCGTCCTCCTCGTCTTCCTCCTCGCCGTTCCGCAGCGCGTCCTCTTCGGCCTCACCGTGCAGAGCCTCCAGGTCCTCCTCTTTCTTGTCGGCCTCGGGCCCGTCGGCGGGCGGGCTCAGGCAGCCTGCCGCCCAGCCGGGGGGGGCCTGCGCCTGCGGCTCGCCCGCCGGCCCGCTCTCGCTGTACGACTTGGTCATGGCGAGCGCCTGCAGGACAGGGACAGCGCCGGTCAGTGGCACCGCTCGAAGCCGGGCGGGTGCCGGGGAGTCGCGGGACGGGAGATGAGAGCGGGTGCGGGAAGCGCTCGGGGACAGGGACGGCCCCGGGGATGCAGCTCCTCCCGGGGACGCAGCTCCTCCCGCCGCCCGCGCCCCGACGCCGCGGACAGCTGCTGGCTCCGCGCTCCTGCCCGACCGCTCCCGCGCGGCGCGTATCCCCATATATCCCCATACAGGTGCCCACCCCGTTCCGGACCCGTTACCTTCGTTCTCAGCCTCTCCCGCGCGGTGACGGTCGCATAACCCCGCCGCCGTCCGCCGGCGCGCTCCGGGTGCGAGGGCGCGGCGCGTCGTTCCGAGGGCGCAGTGCCGGCCGCCCCGGTTTTATAGCGGGGCCGGCGGATCGCGGCGGCGGCGGGCGGGGGCCGGGCCCGGGGCCGCGCCGCTCGCCCCCGCCCCGCGCGCCTGCGTCCGCCCCCTGCCGGGCCGCGCCCCGCCCCGCTGCCCGCCCCGCCCCGCCCCGCGGCCGCCGCGGCACGCGCCAGATGGCCGCTCAACGTCCGGCGCCGCGCCGCGCCCCACGTGACGCCCCCATTTGTATGCGGCCCCGCGCCCGGCCGCCCGCCGCGCCGCCCCGCCCCCGGTGGTGGCCCGCCGGGCGCCGCCATCTGCCAGCGGCACGCGCGCCCCGCGCCCATTGTTCCGCGGCGGCGGCGGACGCGGGGCTCGGACGGCGCGGGGCCGTGGGCGGCGGCACCCGCGGGGACCCGCAGGGAGGATGGGGACGGCGGGAGCGGGGCTACGCCGTGTGCCGGGAGCCGCGGCATCTCGGGGTGTTCGTGTGACGGGCGCGGACGGACGCACGGGGCGGGACAGGAGGCCCGGAGCGCGGCGACGAGGAGCGGCAGCCCCGTGCCGCACGTCGGGGCCGGTCCGGGTACTCGCTCTCGGTAGCGCTCTGCCGCTCCCACAACACTCCCGGGGCCGGTCCCAACGCCCCGTCCCTCCCCGCAGCCCCCTGGTGTCATCGCTCCGAGCGACTCTTTCCCCCGACCCACAGACTCCTCCTCCTCCATCTGCCTCGTTTGGCTGCTTCTTGTTTTCCCCCCCGAGTCTCTTCCTTTTCTTTCTTTCTTTTTTTTTTTCTTTCTTTCTTTCTTTTTTTTTTTTTTTTCCTTTCCCCTTGCTCTTTCTTTGTTTTTCCTCTCTTCTTTCTTTTTTTTTTCTCCCCATTTCTCTTTTTCTTCCTGCCCTCCTTCTCCCTTTCCTATTCTATTTTTTTTACTCTTTTTCCCTTTCACCCTCTCTTCCTTTCCTATTCTTCTTTCCCCTTTTTCTCTTACAGTTTTCTTTTTTTTAAAATTCTTCTCTTTCCTTTTCGTTTTTCTTCTTCTATTTCTTCTTTTATTTTTTTCCTCTTCCCCTCTTTTTCTTTTATAATTCTTCTTTTCTTCTCTTTCCTTTTCCTTTTTCTATTTTTTCTTTTTTTTCTCTATTTTATTTTTTCTTTTTTTTCCCTTTTTCTTTTCCTTTCCCCATTTTCTCCATCTTTCTCTTTCCTTTTTTTCCCCTTGCTTTTTTTCTCCTTCCCCCACCCCCCCCCCCTTTTTTTTTTCCTTGTCCTTTCCCTCATTTATGACTTTATTTTAATTCTCCTTATTTTCCTTTTTGTTCTTGTTTTTTTTTCCCCTCAGATCTCGTTCCCTCTCCCTCCACTCTCCTTTCTCCCCTCCCCTCCCACCCCCCGCAGCGCCGCACGCGAGTCGCACGCGGCCCGATAAAGCCCCGGCCTCCCCCCTCCCCCCTCCACCCCCCCCACGGCCAGGGCTCAGCTGCCGCCCCCGGCCCGGCTCCGGAGGGCTTCGGGAGAGCCGTGACCGCCGGGGACGGGGAGGCAGGGGCCGAGCTGCGGAACTCCTCTCGGTGTCCCGAGCTCCGAATCGCTCCCGGGAAAATCTCGGGGGTTCGCGGCATTATCTTAATTAAGATAATTGATTCATATTGCACCTGCGAGAGTGCGGGAGGAGGATGCTTCCTCCCCAAATAGCTCGGAGCTACGGCGAGCGGGAGCCGCGCTCCTCACTTAGCGCGTGATTTACAGCCGGGAGCTCTCCGACGTGCTGCTCGCCTCCGCCGCTCTCTCCCCGTGCAGCCGAAGGTGCTTAAAACCCCTCCGAATGTCACCGCCGAAACTGCCCCGAGCCCCGGAGAGGGGAGCGCGGGCCCGGCTGTAGGAGAGCGGTGCGGTGCGGTGCGGGGCGGACGGGCGCGGGGCCGCTGCGGCTCGTTCTGCCCATCCGGACGCGGCGTATCGCGTTGAGGCTTTCGCCGTTGGGTAAATGCCGCTGTTGTTTTAATTCTATAAATGTAAACTTCTATTTAGTTAATGGAAAAGACATCGCCGCCGCAGTGTAATTATCAGCTTTTTAAATGACTCTTTTAGTCGAGTACACACGATTACGGAATCACAATAGATTGAAAATATCGTTCAAATTGATTAAAAACCAAAAACAAATCAGAGGAGTACGTACCATTAAAGCAAATGTCTAAACCGTAGCGGCAGGCCGAGCCGCGGCTTAAATAACGTCGGCAGCCGCCCCGGTGTCGGAGCTCCGCCGTCATTAGGAAAAAGGATTCTTATCAGACGGGATTTAGATGCCGTTATAACCGCAAAATCTAATTATTTTTGATCCAGCCATTTACCCCCAGAGTCCCACCTTGTTTAAATAAAGTGTTTTCTTTCCTCTTGAACAAATGCATTTCCATCTGAATTAAATATTGATAATTTGACCTTTTAGTTCCTTTAACTAATCAAAAGGAGAAAAAAAAAATCCAAACGTGGATCCTAGCGCCTGGCCCTGGTGGGTCTTTCCGCTTGAATAGACACTGAGATTAAATGAGTCAAACTTCCTCTTTCATTGCACTCTCTTTGCACTAATTGCTTATGCAAAAATGCAGATTTGTATTAATTAGTAACTCCACTGATTACTTCGGTGGTATTTCCACGTAATAAATCATGCTGCAGACACGATTTTTGGCACATCCCCAGTAGTGGCTCAGGATGCAATAAGTTTTCCATATTAAATAAAATCTTAGCCTAAATCTACCTTTTCGTTGCAGGTACACTGTGTACCACCTGCTGTATGCACCTGCTACGGGAAATTACCTTCTGTCCCTGGCAAGCCTTTTTCCTTCCCCTAATAATGCACTGTTCTTCACAGGGTGTAGGCTTCAAAATGTGAATCATGAATCACAGAACCCAAGAACTAGATAAATCTGATGTTATTTTTAACCCTTTCACATGACTAATGCTCATTTTAAAGGGTATGAAACCTATTTAAGATGCATCAGATACAGATTTTTTCCTTTCCCTTCCTGTGCCCAGCTACTGGAGCTCCTTTTCTAACCATTCCCCACACTGCCCAAATTATAATGTAGAAAACCATCTTTTTATTTATTTATTTTTTCTCCTTAACAGAGACTGAACCCCTACATACAGGGCTGCTCAGCTGGTGTCGATGTCAGGCACTGGGTCCTCAGCAGAAACAGGGCTCCTCAGCACCACCACCATGGCACTGAAGTGTTGCTATGTCCCCCCCTCCCCCAAACTGGAAGCTAATGTAAGACTCCCCAGAGCTCTCAGGCTGATGTGCCCAGTGTCTCGGTTCTGCAGTTGAAAAACCTTGCCGAAAGTTTCAAAACCCACTCCCAAAAGTGCCTTCCTACCTGTTCCCCCCTCACAGTGTTCTCTGTGCTTCACACCTTTTAGTCAATGCATCACACAACGCGGATCACAGCACGCAACACCTGCCAGCTTGGCAGTCGGGAAGGGAGTAAGAGCTTCCAAAAGAAGCAGGCGCTGATGTCCTTTCCTGTAGGTGATGGCTGTGGGCACAGAGCCCATATGCCTTTGCCTCTCTCCTGGAGCATCTCACCCGTGCACAGGACTGCTGTCGCCAGCAGGAGCCGGCCTTTGGCCCCGCTCTAACCAGTGCAGTGGGGTGGAAGAGCAGCAAACACAGGTGCCAGCAGATTATCCAAAGCTTTGCTGAGATTAAAATCTTGTCTCAATATGAGTTATTGCATATTCTCTAAATAGAAATCTCCTTAGCGGTGGCTTTAAAAGGTCTGCTTTTGTTTTCCTCTGAGAGAAAATTATGGTTGAACCTTAGACTACACACGTAATAGTTTACGCATTCATTCCCTATGGCCATGTGAGCTGAACATTTTGCAAATGTTTGGCAGTTCCTAGCAAAAATATTGGTTCTTTCAGTGCTCCTTTCCTGAAGAGATAAAGCGAAACTCAAAACGCTTTTGCTATGTTACACAAAAAATGATCCTGATTAACTTCAGAATATGGTTACTTATTTTAGCAATATCCCATGAACAAAGCAAGGAAGGTTAAATCAATGATCCAGTGGGATGGAAAAAGAGATTCAAATAATCGTTAAATCTTATTACATAATGCGGCTTTGTTTTTACCTCTCAGAGTGAGTTCACACCTAAGTTTGGGCTCTGAGTGCTCCACAAGCTGGGCATGAAGGAGCATCAGTCATTTCCTATAAGAGTAACTTCAACATCTGTAGGGCCAAACTGGTCAGTGGAAACTCCTGCTAAGCATTGCAAGTGTATAGGGGGATATTCTACGTTATATACAGCATGCATAGAGGAGGATATTCTACATTATATACAGCACCTCATTTTGAGAAGTTGTTTTCTGAAGTCGTTCCTATCATCACCTTCCCATAACTGCCACCAGTGTGCAACAGTGCAGAACATTCCCAAGGACCTTGTCACCTGGGTTTGTTCTTTGGGGATACTCCTGGGACATCCTGGCTGTGAGTGTGTTTTACCCAGCACTCCGCTGGCACTCAGGATGGTGCCTCAAACTCTTAGCTACAAAGGATAAAATCAGCATCAGGTGACAACTCTTGATAATTTTTACCAATGACAAGGTACTTGATCTTGAATTACATCTCTGCTGAACCTGATGCATGTCATCCCCTGTATGTTAGGGGAGATGTGATTTTTCTCCTTGGCCTTGCATAGTACTAGCACTGCACGGCATTTATGGGAGGATAAGGAGGGAATTAGAGTAATTGCATCGCATTGTTTCTGCTAGCGAAGCCTGCAAACAAATCCATACTGTATCAGTTATCTCTGGTGCAAACTCCTTCGTGGAACAGTGGTTTGAAGCTGAAGAAGCTACACAGTGAAGACATTTGCTAGTGAAATCCAATGCCCTTTCATTCTGCTTCCCACCATGATTAGAATTTTGTACTATCTGCAGAAAGAGGTCCTGAACACAGAGTTTCAGTCCAAGACTTTGGTAGAGAGCAAGCTTCTGAGGTGCTGGGGCTGAAGCAAGCGCTGCAGTGCACACACACACCTGTCCTGTGCCCAGGCAGACCTGTGAGAGCTCTTGCCCAGGAAAGCTTGTTGTCTTCCGAGGTTAAAGGTGCTGGAAAGCTGTAGCTCTCTGCTCTATTTTAGTTCTCCTGGCAGAATTTTCTTCTCTTAACTGAGCATTTCATTGGTTGATGTGTTTTCCCATGAGAGGAGGAACATGTTGGTAAATCACTGTGCTTCCTCCACAACCGAGCTCCAGTTACATGACACTATGATAATATAAATATTTACTCATTTTGTCCCTCTTCACCCTTGTAAGAGGATAAGAGCATCTGGCCCTTTGTTAGCATTCTATTGTCGATTTGCTAGAGCATCCACTTGTTTATGCTGACTTATACAAGGACACATAAATGATTTTCCTCTCCACCTTTTGCAGAGCACAGCCACTGCTGAAACTAAGTGTCAAACCTGCCTTCCACGTGGGAGTGGAGAGCTCTCATGCAAGGGCTCACAGAGCTGTACGAGGCAGTCAAGAACAAATCTATGGGTTTTGCATTTCCATACATTTATCCTGGCACTTCGTGCTGCGGTCTTTGGCAGTGAAGAAAACCTCACCATTAGAAGCAGGGTGCTGGAAAATGGGACGTAGCAACTTTTCAAAAAGATTCACAGTGTTACTGGAAGCAGAAATATGGAGCGTGGAGTAAGATGCATTTTTAAAGATCTGTTTCAGACTGTGATTTGCAGCTCTTCTGTATTCATCTCATCTTTATCTAGACTGGAGGTCTGCAAAGCTATCGGTAAATAGAAGGACTGTGTATTCTTTCTGAGATTAATTTAAAGCTTAATGTTGTCTACGTTGACTTCTATTTAGAGGGAGAAATCTCATTTAAGAGAAATTATTCCTTCCAGAATTCAAACCAACTCTCAGCTCTTTTTTTTTTCTTTAATACTTTTTTAACTACTAGAAGGTTCAAAGTTTAAACAGCAAGAATTTCTCTCTGAATAAATTTGTATTTCTATAATAAATTGTACTTTAAAAGGAGAAAATGGAGATATAGTCAGAGTCTCTTTGCAATTTCAGCTGGTGTCAGGAGTATAAAGTTCTTAAGTAATTTATAGCCCATTTCTTCTACTACATATTCACAAGTAGTGCAGTCAGATAAATGTAATAGCTTGCTGCTGCTCAGAAAGGGAGGGCTCATTCCTCCTGCCTCCTTTTCCATTCGCCCCTTCCTTATGTTCTTATCACAGTAACTTGTCCTACCTCTTGAGCCAGAGCTAGAGGGACAGCTTAGAAACCCCCTCACCACCGCAGGAGTTACTGAGGCTCAGCACAGATCAATAGGGTGCTGGTGTTTGGCAGGGAAGGGCAGCTGGGAGCAGGATAAAAGGAGACCTGGAACGAGAGTGTGGGAGGAGGCCCTTGCTTTTTATGCTGCAATGAGATGCTGCACTGAGTCACTGTGTCTCAGGGAGCTGTACCATTTTAGCCATTTTCTCATCTCCACTGAAGTACACAGGACGGACCTGCTGAAAGTATGACTGGCATGAAGTCTCCCCAGATGGCTTAAGCCCACTTCATGCTATGCACTGCACCATCCTTTTATGATGTACTCCTTTCTCACTCTGAACACACCCTCCTGTATCCTCCTGTGCTAGTCCAGCCTGAAGGACAGGTGGCACAGGGCTGCTTAGGTCTACATTTTAGTTTGAAGAGATCAAAGAATCATAGAATAGTTTTGTTGGAAGGGACCTTAAATCCCGTTCATTCCAACCCCCCACCCATGGGCAGGGCTGCCACCTAGCAGATCAGGCAGCCCAGGGCCCCATCCAATCTGATGTCAAATGCTTCCAGGGATGGGACATCCACTCTTTGTGGATTCTCTGGGCAACTTGATGTAGCTTTCACATGATAACTGCACTGTTGTGATCAGAAAACAAACCAGCAAGTTCCATGGGGAAGTGTTGCTGGGGAAGAAAATCTTTCTTCACATCTGTATTTGTTTGCATTAACATCTTCCTCACGTGTGAAATAGCAATGCCCCATGTTCCATTTGTCTAAGTATGGTTTGTATGTATATATGTTTATGTGTTGAAGAACAACTATGTATATATCTCAGGCTATTATTATCCTTTATTATTTACAAGTGTGCTATAGAGCCCAAGGAAGATCTACCAGAAACTAGGACCTTATCATCTTCAGTCTTACAGAGGCAAAATTAAAGGCAATTCTAATCCATTACCTCAAAGCAAGGAATCTGCTAGCAAGCTGAACAATGAATTTTCATAAATCAGCAAATAGTATGTCTCAGGGAAGTCAAATTCACAAACCACCTTTGAATTTGTGAAAATATAAAATAATCCACAAAGTTCCTCTCTTGGAAGTATTTTTCAGATTTTTTTTTTCCATTTTGCTCTCAAGTATGATGCTGAAGTCACTCAAAGTCGAACAACCTCATAGTTATACTTAGTGAAAGTCATCTACTTTTTAGCTTGCCTGTTACCTACACGTATTTCCATTTTGTCAGGTCCTTTTATCAACTGCAACACTGCACGAACTTCTTTCAAATACAAGAGTCTATCAGCAAAAAGGTTGTTACTAAGAACGATTTACGACTGCTGCTTTCAGAAAGGCCAATCAGTTCACTCTGAATTGTGCTGTATCTCTGTTGCAGCTCTGCAACAACACGTAGAAACACACTTTTGAAATATTAGTGGAAAATACTGAGAACTTTCTGCTGACAGGAATATTTACGCTTTTTGAAGTCATATCTAGTAAATACTTAAAAAGTTACCTGTAAATATATTTGCTTCACAGCGAAAAGCAGATTTCTGTCTTAAAATGCTAAATCGTGATTTTGGATAGATTCATATTGATTTAGTGACAACTGAATGGGTGTAAATCTGCAGTCAGTAGCAGTTAGAACTAGACAAGAAAAAATTACTAGTATGTAATATTTTGGTGGCAAATGGCAGTTATTACAGAAAATCTAGAGATCTGATGATGAAACTTGTTCATATTTCTTTCTTATCAGTAGCTGTTGCTTCTCATGGAGGCTGATATAAAGGTCTTCAGCATGATCCAAATTGCACTTACGCCTTGGGGTTTCACTTTGTGCCTTTTGATGCATCTCTGATCAGGCTTTATTTTGAAGTGTGTGATGGTATCACATTATCATCAACCATTACAAGTAAGCACTAATGTTAATCACACTAAGCATAATTCTCCAGTTAGTCCATCTGTTAGTCATTTCTTCTGATATCTATTTTTGTTTGGGGTTTCCTCTTCCTTCCAGAAAATTTCTTCTGCTTTATTTAAGTAATGGTACACTTTTTCTTTTTTTCTTTAAATTGCATTTCATATTTTTTACATTACTTCAGCATGTAGTTTTAATGTTAAGTTATGGTTCTGTGTGTGAATGTTTAACAACTTTAACATGCAGTATATGTCTTGAAAAATCAATCTCAGTGTATTTTCATAAGAAGTTGGGCTGGGCCACAATAATGACCCAAAGGTGGAACACCACCACCTTCAGCATGCAGATGAGAAGGCTCCAGGAAGACCTGACCTCTCAGCATCTAAAGGGGGGCTGTGAGAAAGAAGGGGACAGACTCCTTAGTAGGGGCTGTTGTGACAGGACAAGGGGAAATGATTTCAAACTAAAAGAAGGGAGATTTAGATTGAATATAAGGAATTAGGTTTTTTTCTGACAAGGTGAAGGTGATAGCGAAGGACAGGCACAGGTTACCTCTTGACCCTGGAGACACTCAGAGTCAGGCTGGATGGGGCTCTCAGCCACCTGATTGTGCCTTAGCTTCATTGCAGGGGAGTTGGACAAGATGCCTTTTAAAGATCCCTTCCAGCTCAAATGATTCTATGATTCTATGATCTTTTTCCACAATTCTATGATCCTTTGCTATCATCAAGTGAGAACCAATTTAGTTTTTATTTCCAGTGCTATGTTTGCCGTTCTTTTTCAAATTATTTTCAGCTAAAAACGGGATTTTCTGCACTACCCACCTGCAGCTTTACGTGTGGTGAGAGCTCAGTTCTGCCACCGAGTCGGGAATAGCCAGGAAAAGCGCAGGCTGTTAGCCTGCAGCCCGACGACGCGGTCCCATTCAGCCCTCAGGACTCCAGGACGATGCGCGGGCGCGCAGCACCGCGCAGCACTGTAGGGCCGGCGCATGGCCGGGCGCGCAGCTCCCTCTGCAGGGCGGCCGGGAAATCCCCGGCATGGCTCCCAAACCCTGCTGCCGGCCGGGGGAGATACATGCTAAAATTGTAGTCTGCACGGTTCAAAATAAATACATGAATTACTTTTCCCCTCTTCTTCACAGTGTCTCAGCCTTTCCCCAGCAGACACCGTACTGCACTGCTGCTCGCAAGGTCCAGGGATGTAATTGCAAGGATGTTAGAGGGAAATTTGAATAGCTGTTTTTTGGATGATTTTAGACCTTGTGAGCTGAACACAAGGCACCTTTGGAAAGCAATGTTTGAAGGAACTGATAGGTTTCCTTTACCTGCATCAATAGAAGTTAAACAGCGAACCAGCCAGAAAAAAAAAAAAAAAAAAAAAAAAAAAAAAGGTTTTCTGTAAAATGTGAGATTTCGTATATCTGGAGGCAAGGTGCAGTGAGATTCTGGTTAAGTCAAGGGTTTGGGCAAAGAAGTGTTGCAGAAGCAGTTGTCTACTGCATTTTGCAAAGCCATAGGATTGGCACAGTGATGTGTGAGTGCCTGGTGCCTAAATGTGGAGGAGGCAGAAGTATTTAAGGTCTTATAGGTTGACATCTGATATTCAGTTTAAGGTTTGAAAAGGTAAATTTGCACACATCTTTCCTGTTATATGTGTTAAGGAAAGGTAAGGTAAGGTAAGGTAAGGTAAGGTAAGGTAAGGTAAGGTAAGGTAAGGTAAGGTAAGGTAAGGTAATTCAGAAGAAGTTTAATAGACTTATTCAAACTACCTGGGCAATAGGGCAGTTAAGGGCTAAACCCTTCTTAAGGGCTGAGGCTGGGTCAAGTTTGTGAAGAGCAGATCACAAAAGTGTTCCCTGCAGTGTCTTTAATTTTCCTAAATGCTAGAGTTTGGAAAAACGCTTCTTGCTGTAAGGTCTTCAGAGGTCAGTGATGTGCTGAGGGGAAAGGAGATGCAGGCCCTCCTCCTAATGCTCCGGTAGCTTTTTCTCAGATAGTTCTTTACATCTTTTTCTTAGGGTTAGACTTAGGGCAAGCGTTAAGATTAGACCTGGAAGGTGAAGTCTGCTGAGGTGAGGAGACTGTACTGCTACATCCCTAAGTTTGCAGTAGCTTAAGTAGGTCTTTATTTTGTCTGTCTAAGGGCTCATGCTTAGTTAAAGGGCAAAAAGCAGCACAAGGCTGGAATAAGTAGATGTGGGTTTCTTGGACTTCAAACAGCCATGAATGTCTGGGGTTTGATGAGGGCTGCTCTTAGTGTCTGGAAATGTGCAGACGTAGGTTCTATGGTAAAGTTTTCAAGCCCGATGCAACTAGCTTGGGGTTGATGGTTAAAGATTTAAAGACCTTATTTTTCTTGGACAGCAGGTGGTGCTTGGTCTACATTATTATTTTGGTTTTCATGAAAGCACAGGACACTGAGCAAAACAGTCCTAGAATTGTGACTTCCCAAACAACAGCTACCAGCTCACAACTGGGGAGAAAGGAAACCTTCTGCGATCAGGAAGAGTAGTCATTTCTTTACCAGTTCTCAATGGGATGTTCCTGAGAAATTGAGAAATGAAGGCAAGACCTACAGATTTCCTGATTGGTGGCCTCATCTGCACATTGTGAAAGATTCTTAAAACTCAGCATTTAGCAGTAAGATCTCGCTATATCACAGAACTCAGAACCACCTCTAGTTACTGAAAGGCTGCTATGAAGAATCTCATGACCCCAAAGCTTTTTCTTCTCCAGGCTGAGTAAGCCTGATGAACCCCAGCTCTTGCCACAGGGTGTGAGCTCCAAGGGAGAGAAGGGAGCTATGTGTGCAGGTTCTGACAGGTGCAGTAGTGCAGCATGCTTTCAGAACTGAAACTCTTGCTGTGGCACAGCATCCTGCAAGAGGTGTTACATTGCACCCATTTATCACTTAGTTCTTTCAGGTAATGTTATATGATTGTAGGCTTTTGCCATGGGATCATCAGTTGTGCAAATCACCACAACCAAGACTAATCAGAGCGAGAAGTGTGCAGGTGGTTGCATTTTCAGCACATTGTGATCAGGATGATTATGGTCAGGGATGTGAGCCTTTGTCTTCCAAGCTCTTCTCTCCACATCTGAGAGCTACAGCCACATTTCCAAATTTGCCCACATGGACTGAAGTCCTCCAAAATGAGAAGGGAGCTATGTCTGCAAGGCTCTGATACACCCATAAGCTATCACACCTTGTGCAGGAGGATTTCCTTTGAAACAACATCCTTGGGCAGTTCCTGCATTCTGTGCCAGTCCCTGTAACGTGAAGCACACACACCTGCGCTGAAAGCTGTGGCTCCTGCAAACATCAGAGTGCGTGGCACCTGCCGCATGTGTGCATGTGCAGCAAACCACTATGAACTCATGTCGTTGCCAAAAGGTGGTTTCTGTCATGCTTGGCCTCGCATTTCCCGTCGAGGCTCGGTCCCCTCCCGCAGGTGGCGTTCCTAGCGCTGACACGCGGTGGTGCTGCAGCCCCGAGCTTCGCGTTGCTCCGCAGCCGCCCTGCTGTGCCCGACGCGCTCTTCTCCCTTAGCAGAAAGCCCTGGGACCGGGTTTGGAGACCCTGAGAGTATCCTTATCTACTGAGCAACCATCGTCCACTAATTCTCCAGTGAATAATATTAATCGTGATACCTTCAACTTCTCCTGGACGCTCGGCAGGGTTGGACTCTGCTCGTTGGAGGCCAAGGAGCCGCAGGAGGCGAGGGGCTGTGCAGGTATGCTGCTGCCTGCTTTGTTCTGAGAGGCATCAGATCTGCCCCGGCTCTGCCCAGACTCTTGGCATATAATGATATTTGGTTTTGTCCCCAGGTATTCCTTGCAGATATCATCATGTGAAAACAGACACTGCATGGGATCCTTGGGGGATCAGCAACGCTTTCCTATTGTGAGCAAGGTGTATCTGTGTGTGGGAGGCAGCTGGTGCTGTGGTGAGGAGCTGCTCCCCTATCCCTACCCTCCTGACTCAGCCTTCCACCTTTGCAAAACATCAGGCTGAAAACAACCTGGATGGACAAACAATATTAATTATTAGGACAGAGATAATTTGTTTAACTGTATGTTCTTGGTACTAATGCAAAAAAAAAAAAATTGTCAGGGTACATCACTGCAATCAAATTGAATCTGTTCCTTTCTCCTCAAAGATTTCCTTTAAAATCTAACTTGTTTGGTTTATTAATTAGTCTTAAAACTAGAGGCCCAAAGATGTTGCAGTTTGCACAGTGTAAGGATGAGCTGGAAGCATGACCACTCATAGAGGCTTAATGGGAAGCCATCAGACTACAGGCTCAAAAAGCCCCATGCTCCTCCTGACGAAAGGCAGTGGACATATAAACAGCACAGAAATGAAATGGAGAAACACAACAAACATGCTCCTGCAGCAGCAGTGGAGGCACTGAGCTGATGTGGAAAGTCTGTCTGCCTTATTAGGCTGTAAAATATGTTCTTACTTGGTGGTACCCCTGTGGTGAAAGCCTCAAAACATATGGTGGGATCATTTTTGGTTTTGGACACATGTTTTAATGCTGTTTAACATGCAAGCTTCAGATTTCATTGGTCTTAGTAGATAAAAGTGAGCTTCTTATAACATCCTGCTGCTTTGCAGAGGCTGATTTTATGTGTGGACCTTGGAGTCAGGACAGATGGAGGGAATTATACTGCAACAGGAAAAAAAGATGCCCATCACTGAGTTATGAATGGGAGAAATTATAACATATACTACTTGTTCAAGCTCTTTTTTTTAAAGAAAGAGAGAAATAGAGAAGGAAGGAAGGAAGGAAGGAAGGAAGGAAGGAAGGAAGGAAGGAAGGAAGGAAGGAAGGAAGGAAGGAAGGAAGGAAGGAAGGAAGGAAGGAAGGAAGGAAGGAAGGAAGGAAGGAAGGAAGGAAGGAAGGAAAGGAAAGTGTATCTGGAAGTTCCCTTCACTATTTAAATGGATTATTTCTTTTTCCACTAGAAAAATATGTGTGCTTGGTTTAATTTTCTTTGCTTGTTTTCATCATTGCTGTAATTCTGTCTTTCTTTCAATATCTGAAGGTTGGATATAGAAGAATTTGGTTTAACCTTTGCCTGTGGAACAGATATAAACTTTATTTTCCTTTGCACCCTGAGGTCTGTCCTTTTAACCAGAGGATTATATTACATGTCATTTTCCCCTGGAAATCGGAGAGCCGTGGCTCTTTTGGGAAGTGAGGGAATATAACTCGGTCTATCTGACAGACTGACCGTGTTTTGATGAATTCTTCTTGAGAACTGTGTCCCAGTTTATTTTAGATCAGTTTTCAGTTCAATGCCAAACATTGCTTGATCTTTGTTATTTCAGTTTAACATATACCTGGTCATCTGTGGGACAGTAATTTATGGATTGTATGCAGATTGTACTTGTATATCCTGTTGTTCCTGCTTAAACTCAATGACTATCATAGCATGGGAGAACTCCAGGAGGGTTTTGCTGCAGTTCTCTAAGAACAAGCTTCCATGATTAATTCCAGTGCTTTTGTTAGGAAGGGGTGATTTTTTAAAAATGTACTTTCTGCTCGTATTCACAGAGATGTGTCAGGCACAGACATAAAGTGTTTCTTTCTTCGTTTCATGAAAAAGGTGTGCTTCCTTCTTTCTTTTCACTGCAAAAGGTATGTTCCATCACAGCCTAGCTATGTGAAAAGCAAGCGAATCTTGCCTTAGACTGCCACTTAGAGTATAAAACACTGGCACGATTTAAATAAACAACACAAGAGAGCCTGAGATGGACCTCAAAACAAACCTCCCTATAAAATTATACACACAGATAACATTCATGTTATTATAATGCAAGTCTTCCTGAAGGATAACAAGAAAACTGGTAATGGTGCTGAGCTAATTGACAAAGTAGAATCTGACAGCAAAGAACTACGTCTCCTGCTTGGACAGGCGATCTGCTGTGTGGGCTGTGTTTAGGGGACAGAGGGAAGAGGATGATCCCATTCACAGCCAAAATGAGCACTCTCTAAGGAAGCTTTGTGGGCTGGCAGAAGTCTCTGATGATGGATAGAGTGATGTGACCCTCTTGGGAAGAGCAACAGACCTCCTGGTCACTTCACCACGGCCCAAACCCAGCCCGTCACTCCCACGCTGACCTTTGCTGTTGTTTAAGGCCAAACTCCCTACCCTTGTGGAAGAAATAGCTGTGGGATACAGCACTGCTTCTCAGCTTCTTAACTGCAGCACCGGTATTTCTCCCACTCAAATGTTCTTCAGGACCCTCCGCTGTTTTCTGAACCAAAAGGAAACTTTCCTTCTGGAAGTTGATTTGTTTGATTATTTTTGTTGTAGATCACATTTGCAGACTGCTAAAGTGCACAAAGGGAATGTGGCCAGACACTTTCTCTATGCCTTGTGTTCTGGCTGAACCCTCTAAACAAAGCTATAGTCCTCAAAGTAAATTTTGTTTCTCTTATCCTGAGTCTCTCTCTCTTTTTCCCCTCTTCCAGCTGCTCAAGAAGCAAGGCTGTAGCTTGTTGAAAGAAAATTGTATTGTTTTCCCATCTCCATATTTTTTCCCTTTTTAGGGGAAGTAATATGCAATTACCGTCTAGTTTATTTTTTTAATCTTTTAAGCTTTTTTAATCTTTTTTAAGCTGTCGATTGCAAAAACAGTTATGTGGATTGCCCAAATCTCTCAGGGTGTGCACCCACCTTTTTATACAGTAGAACCCCATGATGATTCATAGCCTGGCACTTTTGGTCTGCTTCAGAGGCTGATGCACTGACGTAACGCAGCCAGATCCTTCATGTTATATCAGCTGCACACTGCACACTGCACTGCCTTTGTGAAAGTTCATGCTCTGGAATAGTAGTGCATGGAAATGACTTGTCCTTCAGGAGGCCCACACTTTCTCTGTTTTAAAAGCATACACCATGAAAGTAGATGTTACCTTACTGTTTTTTTCTTCTTAAAACATTACTTTGTTATAGTTTAACAGTAAAAGGAGAGGAAAAAATAAAAAACAGGAAAGGAAATGAGAAAGGGACAAAGAAAAGGAAAAGCAAAAAGGAGAAGGAAAAGAGAAAGAAGGAAGGAAAAGAGGACATTTTGAGTACAGAACTAAAGGGGATCCATATCCTGCCAGGTTGCCTGGGCTGGCTCTGCTCACTGTGCTGAGAGGTCTCCAGGGCCTGTCCAAAGAAAACATGTCTCTCACAGCAGTGTCTGCCTTTTCCAGAAATGTGCAGAAGGCTGAGAAGGCTGTACTTGTGCCTTCCTTGTGCTGGTGGGCTGTCACACATGAAGTAATTGAAAGGTGCAGTTGTGTGCCCATGCTATTCTTGAAGCATAAATTCTGTTTCGGTCAAAGTGAGACAGCCATGAGCCACGGCTGAGGGAGCAGCACATGAAAACACAATAGGTTTTGGTCCAAATGGTCACTGAATGGTTTTCAGAGTGAACAAAAATGCCAGTGAAATATGTCAGGAGCCTCCGCTCTGTTCTGACAGCAGCCACGTGCCATGGGGTGCTTGGATTGTGCCAGAGGGCACGGCATGGCCTCAGCAGCACCTCAGGAGCACCCTGGGCAGCCTCTGGGGCCTCCTTCATCAGGTGAAAATTTTCCCTTCCAAAAGCAAGCCGTGTCTGTGCTCCCTGCCTGGCAGCGGGGCTGTTGTATGGCTGTACCTTTCTGCTGCTGAATGGGAGGAAAGGCGGTGCGTGGGGGCACGTCCTGTTTTGCAGGCGCACAGGGGCTGGGGCAATGTGCCTCTTGCACTGTCCCCTTGTCCTGCTCTGTGAGGTGCTGAGATTGGTGCAGGGACAGGGGCATTTCAGGGAGTTAGGCTTCTTGCAGTGGTCAGGAGAGGACACTGCTTTTCTCAGCTGGGTGAAAGGGCCATTTCAGGAGGCCTGTTCTCCCCCTGCAGAGCATGCTGTCCCTCCTGCATTTGCAAGATTTCATCTGGAAGGAAACAAAAGATGCAAACACCAGACCCAGTATGTTAACTGAAAAAGATATTTTTCAGTCAAGCAGATGGTGAATAGAAACCTGCCATAGAAACCGGCTTACGCAACTCTTTTCACAACCAGCACGCCTGGTAAATACAAAGCGCCAGATAGAACAGTGAGATAGAGCCAGTCAAAACAGCCTGTGCTATTAAAACGGTGAAGTAAAAAGCATATAGCAATTTACAATAAACTCGCAGAGGATATGTAAAAACACAAAGGCAATGATGTAATCCGAGCACTGCTTCCAAACCTGTCTGAGACAGCCTTGGTGAATGCTTGCAGCCTTGTGGACAGCAGACAGACCTTACCGTGGGCACAAGCTGGCTGAGGCTGCGGGACAGAGCCAAGCCCAGACTGCATGAGGGAGGGATGAAGCAGTGAGATGAGGGGCACTGATTTGTACAGGGAGGGCAGAAGAGAGGGTACAGGGAGCAGGAGGTGAGAGGCTGCTGTGCAGATGGATTTCTCCAAGTCGAGCCCCGCAGAGCTGTGCTAGGAGCTTACTTTGATTTAAACATTTAGACATTTTGATTAAATGTTTATCACAAAAACCTGATCTATATGACTGGATTTAGCGTTTGATGACAGGCAATCGCAGCTAGGATATACAACATGGTACATTACCTACCTTCTGTTTATCCAGACTTCACCTAAGGGTTGTGGGTATTTCAGAGGGCCAATGCTCTACAAAACAGCCCATTTTATCTCATTCTTATCAACATTCTTCATTACTGGGAGTAGTTCAGTATACACATTGCATGAATGTTCTGGAAATATGAAGAGGGTATTTTCTATCACTAGGATAGAAGGATCCAGCCTGGCAAGGACTAGCAGCTAAGACTGGCACCCTGCAAACAGACCTGCTGATTTTACAGCTGGTTTCCTATCTCTCCCTATTCTCCTCTAGATCTAAAACTTCTGTTTTAACAGCCACTTGAGTCCCTTGCATGGGTTGCAAACCCTGACAGCAGCTCTCCCGTGCCCACATCTTCCCTTCCAGAATCTTATTTCTGATTGACTTTCGCACAGAAGAAACTCCCGGAGGAACTCGTTGAACCATATGGGTCCTATCTTTTGACATAACAGTTACTGCCTGATAATAACACAATTGCAATAGCAGCATGTTTGGGAATCAACAGAGAAATACTAATGAATGTTAATGCATTGTTTTAATTTAGTACATTTGTTTTGTTGATGTACTTATTAACCTTCTGGTCTGTGGTTAATAAGGCAGTCTATTTTAAGGTAGTATTATCTGGGGGAAGAAGAGAAAAACAACACTGATGAAGTTAGACAATTTGTTCATCATTTCATTCACATTTTGTTTAGTAATTGACAGCAGATTTTGATTGCCAGCCCACAAATCACACTTTGACTGGAGTGACATTGATGTTGTTTTAATAAGACAGTGACATAGGGATATGTTTAAAAGAGAGCATGTGGCTTATTTTAGTCACACAGAAGGGCATTATGTCCAGGAAATGCCATGTGCCACATAAGGCAGCCTGCAATGGGCATGCAAGCTCGAGCCTGCAAGAGTCCATAGCTGCGGTGGCACAGGGCAGGAAGAGAGGGCGTAACCAGAGGGCATGGGCTGCTTGACAGAGTGCAGGGGATCCCTCCCTGCAGGGAAAAGCTTCTTACCCCTTGCTTTAGACTACTCCATCCCTTCTCCACCCTTCCACTTCCACGCCTCTTGGTTCTTGTGGCAATACTGACATGTGGTTCATTAATGTCCCCTCAGCTTGGTTCAAATAAAGTTACTTGGCCTGGAATTTGGAGGAATGGGACAATAGGGGTTTCACTGGGAAAAGAAACAGCTTTAATGCAGTTCAGAGAATAAAGTACTTCAGAGAATCCTGGGATGAAGTATGTCCCTCCTCTCATCACCCTTTCTAGATACCTTTGTCACTCTGGTTGAGATTTATGGATGCATCTGAGGAATGAAAGCAGTTTTTCATTGGTGTGATGAGATTTGTGTTTCTAAAACATTCTAGCCCGTTTGAGAGCTTCCCTCTTTTTTTTTTTTTTTTTTTTTTTTTTGCTTTTATTGCTCCTGTACAAAAAGCGGCATCCCTTATTTACATGTGCAGGAAAAATTACCTCAAAAACTGGAAAGATAGAGCCCAGAAGTGTAACTTTGGAAGTTCAGCCAGTAAGCATCTTGCTCTGATGACCTTAATCAGCCCTACCTGTGACCCAGCCACTCCTGCCCAGGGCCTATTTAAGCTCTGCCAGAGGACTTCTCCCTCTCCTTTAGTGCCTCTGCAAGATGCTGTTTTCCTGTCCTGCTATGGGTGCTTCAATACTGACCTAATCAGTAGGTGGGCTGCCCAGTCTGACTTTGGATGTGCTGTTCTGTCTTCTGTGGGTACAGACCTTCTCTGGGAGACAAATTTTACTTCTCCAGCACTCTGAAGAGAAGAGGTAAGAGAACATAATTTTGCAGCCTGGTTTGCTAAAGTAATCCATGTTCTCTGTGAGTGTTGTGTTATAGTGCATTCTGGTGCTGTGGTTTTTGGAAGAGCTGAAGCACACTTGGATTGTGCTGTAATTTGTGTTTCTGGTAAGCTTAAATTTGCTTGTAGCCCTCCCTTCTAAACCTTTGGTGTAATTCTGTCAGCCAAGTTCCTTATAACGCTTGTTTGTTGATACTCAATTGTAAGCAGCTTCTCCTTCTCAAGAGACCATTATGTTGCTCTTTGCCAATTAAGTTTTATTTCTCAAGCTTTTATTTTAAGGAAAGGAAAAAATCCTCACATGTAGGGTGAAGCAATACTATGAATTACTGTATATAAAACATGTACATGTACAAATTAGAAGCTGCCATTTTCAGCTGCTTCCTACTTTGTTGGAATAGCTGAAGGAAAGAGGAAGAAAATAAGCAAAAGGGTGTGAGGACTCCTTTCTTTCTCTGATTCAGCTGTGTTTTCAAGTATTAAATATTTTCTTGTTTTAAATGGAAAAACGTATTCCTGATAATTCAGCTCATTTTGAAAGTATTGTGGAAGGTGTTTCTGTTCTCCTGGGGTTTGTATTTGGGATCCACTTATCAATCATGACTGTGCACTCCTCCTACACAAGCAGCTGTCTGTCCTGGATCAGTGCCCTCAATCTGGTGGTTGCCAACTCCCCCTAAATAAGGCTGTTTTTAAGCAGTATTCCCTAGATTTTGCATTGACACTGACACAGGAATGTGTGTTCTGTATTCATACTATGTGCACTTATCCTTGTCCCTTGGAAATACTAGAGCTTACTTGTGTCCTAATGACCGTACGCACACTAAGTCTGTTCTTTCTGTTACTTCCTTCTCTTCACAAAAGTCAGTAAGAAGATGAACGAGCTGAAACAGCACCAGTTAATTAACTGTGCTTTATTCATTTCACTGGACACTCATATTATCCATTCCCACACTTTTTCCTCTGGAGCAGCTGTTTTTTCTATACCCTGCTGTTACAATTAATGAGAACAACAAGTCTCACTTGTGCTGACTAATGCGGAAGCCCCCACAACTTTCCAAAAGCCACAGTGGGAAGGAGAGAGCTGTGTGTGTAGAATCTCGGAACAGTGATAGCAGCAGTCTGCAAGTATTAGGGTTTGGTCTGTCTGTGCTTAGGAAGTCCGTTTCTGATGTCCCCAGGTTGCCTGGGAGAAGTAGTACAGTAAAGTTACTGTTATTATGACACAGCTGCTTCCCAGAAATCTTTAGACCTGATAAAAATATTTAAGAACTTATTTTGCCTGGTGAAGAAATCCCTTTAAGAGGGAAAAGTACTAACAGTTGTTTTGAAGTATTTTTTCCTTGGACTATCTTGATATGTGTACTACAGAGCCAGCACCTGACTTTTTTCAGAATTATGCACATTCTATTCTGTTCTTTAAAATCGTTGATTTCTTGGATGCTATATTGATCTGTGATAGTAGAGCGTGTAGAGTTCAGTGTGATTTTCTTGTAATTCCTTATTCATTTCTACATATGTATTCCAGTGCCTGTCTCCTACAAAGTACCCTTGGTGCAGCATATCAAAGAGAGTCTGAGGCAATAATCCTTTATCGCTTCTCAAAATGTCTTTCAGGTTTTTGGAAATTTGATCTGAGTCATTCAATTGTGATGGTGTATCACAGGGGAAATGCATGATATCATTCTGAGTCAAGTAGAGAGACGTTTCAAGGGTCACTTCAAAGAAGCTAAGATGTATTTTTTTCAAACTATACTTTCTATGAAGTGTGCTGAAGACATGGCAACGCTGGCTTTTCCGAACTCAAAATTTAAGTGAAATATCATAGACATAGGGTATGGAGCTATGGATAAGAGCTTATACATATCCCTGTAAACAGAAAGACTGAAGATAACTAGTTACAGACTTGACAGGACTGAATAGCAGGCTGTTCACAAAGTGAGAAGAAAGCTGGAAAAAATCTCTGTCCTGTCTTTAAGATAAGATTAGATATTTTGCATGAAATTACTCTTGACAATGCTTACAATGTGGAACGGAATCAGTAGACCTCAGATAAACAAATGTGACCTCATCTATTTTTGAGCTCTTAATTTTTCGTCAGTCATGTCTGAAATGTGCATGTTCGTTAACTCTGGTGTTGTGTACAGTACTCATTTGTTTTAAATGTTTGCTTTTCTGTATGTGACATAATTAAGATGTGCTAGTCAAAATTCCATCTTAGATGACTTTGAGTATAACAAGGCTGTTATGTGTTTTTGGAGTTCATCCAATCGTGTGAGGAAGCAGCCCTCAAAAAGAATTAAATTATATTTAATTTTTTGTCTTTCAATTCTCAAGGAGAGTGAGTGATTCTGGAGATTTAGATGGAGGCATGTTCTCTGACAGCTACTCTCCATGTTCATGTTGCTCAGTAGTTCAAGTGTCCCATTTTTTCCCCTTGTGAGAAAATGTAGGAAATAACTGATACCTGGATTGGTGCTGCTTGTAATCACACACAAGTCACTGAACTGTCCTGCTTTCCTCCCTTGGATGAAAATGTTTACCTGGTCTGATTGTAGCCTGAAGTGCAAGAAAACTGGTGATTGTAAATTACCTCCAAAAAATTCTATAGCTCCATTAATTGATGTAGATCTGTTCAGATTTAAATGTCTAATAATAATAGCCTGGTGATTTTATTGACATTGGGGAAAATAAGTTATTGTAAGATACAAACTAAAATAGCCAGAATGATGTATTGTAGGCTGGAGCCATCAGAAGGAAACACTTAAACAGTGTTATTACCAAACAGGCTGATAAGATGCTTTTCCATCAGAAAGGGATGTGACAGCATACAGAAGTATTTTGTCATTCACATCTAGAAAGAAATGTTTTGGTCCTGTGACAACTCTTCATCATTGCTATAATTTAAGTACACATGTCATCCTTTTCACAGCTTTCACCGGAACTGCCAAATAAACTGGGTATATTTATAGCCTCTTGAAGAAAGCAGGCACTGGTGTTTAAAGTGCAGTTGGTGATTCATGGAAAACTGATAAACACTAATTTTAAAACAATGGTGCTTAGAGCTTGCATTGTGCTCCCTATAGCTGCTGTTCTTGTATCTTACAAGTTAGTCATACATCCTGAAACACCCAGAGCTCTTCCCCATGTTCTATTTATGTCACTAATGTCATTATGCTTGAATTCTTTTTTTCTCCATAATGTATGCGATGTGCCTGTTCAATAGTATTTCTGCCCATAAATACAAGTTTGTGATAGAGTCCAGTATGAAGCTGGTAGACCAGCACCAGCAAAAAAGCTTTGTATCACAAGTGGCTCCTCCCTTGGAAGCTTGAAAGAACTGTAGGAGCTGACCAGGCATGAAAACAGCTTTTAACCCAAGGCTGATTTACTGGTATTGCAGCTGAGGCTTTTGCTTTTACTGCCTGTGCTCTCAGTCCTGAGTAAACATGAGACGCCAGAATGGGTGAAGCAGAATCTTTTCTAAGCATTTAACTCTGAAAGAGGTGGTTATTTTCACTTGAACTCATTTCCTGAAACATTATATAAGTTCTTGTTGAGCAAAGATAAGAAGCTAAACACAGTTGGTACTAATCTCTCCTAAATTAAAACAATGAATGAGGCTCTATAATACAAAAGAGGGAAATTAGAAATGAATTTTGCCACTGTAACAAAATGATTGTAATTTTATCCTCTGTGTTTGGAGTTGTTGCTGGTTTACTATTCCAAATAAGTGATCAGTGGTAGGAATTAGGGTCTGGGGGAGAGCTTTCTGTAGCTGCTTCCAGAAATTAAAAGAATTGACAGGTGTTTAGTAGCCTGGTTGCTGTGGGATAAAACCATTACTGTACCCCATTCCAGGAGCCAGTGTTCCTGTCTGACAGATGGCAGTGTGCTCAGCGAAGCATGTACCAGGAGCACGGTCTTCCAGGTGCCCCCTCCTAATGTGTTCTCCCTGGTAGCATAACTCTTCTCTCATTCTAGAAGAAAAGTTTCTAGTGTCTGGATTTCCATTGTGAGTGTTCTCCCTGCTCAGCTGGGGAGGTATTAAAGCCCTTCCCTCATCTCTGTGCATAAAGCCTCTGTGCTTAAAGCCTGACCAACCCACTGGTTCCTAAAACCTCAGGACATGCCAGTTAACAAGAAGGAGGTATGCTATAGCCTAAGGTGACTTATCATTTTCTGAATCATCTTGATATTTCCTTTGGGTCAGCCCCAAGAAATTCTCTTCCCAGAGCAATGTCTGGGAAGTCTGTTCCCTGTTGAAAATACATAATATGAAGCAAGTATAATCATACCTAGACTGGATATATTTTTTCGTTGAGAAGTCATTGGTCAATATGGCTATGTTCCTAAAAGATACATTTTCCCCTCCAGAAACACCAAAGCAGAATAGCTTTTGGAAAACATTTTATAGCTAGCCAGAGCTGGTTGCCACATCGTTAGAGAAGATGCCAGCAGAATTGTTGAAAGCATTCATCAGCCTTGGGAATAAATTGACTGCCACAGCACCAATTGGAGCTGTGCGTCAGTGCTAGAGTATGCTGTATTTGCCACAGGATACTTCATAGTGACTCTTTCCCCAGTGCGGAGTTGGAGTTGAGAAGGCAAGGAATTAGATGCTTTTTTTCCTATAAAACCTCAGGGTTTCCTTAGGTATATCTGTGTGCTGAAGCAAATGTGTGGGTGAGAGTAGTTTCATGCCAATGGACTTGCTCTGGATTTAATGAGTAACTTCACAAATGTTAATGAATGCAGAAATGCAGGTTCCTCTGAGTACAGCTAGAGGCTGCATTTGACTGTTTGCTGTGTCTGCAAATGTACTTACATAGGGTTAATGCAGTGTCTAGCACAAAGTCCTGCATGCTAATTCCAACCCCATGCCCTCCTACTTGTGCTGTTTTCTGATCTTCATTCAGAAATGACGACTGGATAATTGTTTAAGTGAAAGCTAATTACATCATTATTATATGCTCACTGGTCAATAATACATGCTTTCTGTAACTTATAACAGCATTGGAGAAGAATACCTGGATCAATTCAATGCGTGCTCAGCATCAAGTGTTCTAATTTTCATTTTTACTATGCGCATACAAAGCAGTAAGCTTGCGTTTTTTCCAGCTCTCACCTTCCTGAGTATCAGAGCTTGGAGGCAGGAAACTTCAGAGGGTCAGCAGGACTTACTGAAATACACATGGTTTGGTATGGAAAGAGGAATGAGAATATTGCTGGACTTCAATGAGAATTGTGAATGTTATTTTTGTTACTAAGGACTTGCATAAAAACCTAATTGTATACATCTCTATTGTTTGTGAACAATCAAATGCAGCAAATAATGAAGGGAAAATTATGAACAAATGGGTGTGGAGCTTTCAGCTTAAATTTTCTTTTAAGATATAAAATTTAAGTATTTCAGCAGAATTATTTTATTGTTAGGACCTATCTTCCCACAGTAAGTTAAGAATCTGTGCCAGATTCCCCTGTTGGGAAATTAGTGACAGCCATTTCTTACAGTCACTGGTCACAAAAGAGGATTTTATGTCTAGGTACAGAAGATATGAAAACTTTAAGATGATAGTTATGCACCAGAAGCATGCAAAGAATTTGAGCGTTGCCTGTTGGTGTGAGGTGAGTCTTAACACAGATGTTTTGGCAGCAAGGAAGATATCCTAGTTAGTGTGACAATCCTGTGAAATTTCTGAAGTGTATGAGTTGATGTAAACACTGTCTTCAGACTATGCAAGGCACAGTCTTCCTAATGTCTGCATGTCTTCCTGCATGGGAAAAGGGGGGGGGGGGGGGGGGGTGGAAACACAGAAAAATACATCTGACAGTTTCAGTGCATTTTTTCATCTCCTTTACTCCTCCGGTACTTGTCATCCATTCTGATGGAGGACACCAAGCACCCAGTTGGTAGTGCATAGACATTCTGGTCGAGGTAAAATCTGTCCTACATACACAGCTCATTTTCTATTTGCTGCATAGAGAACTATCCATCTTTTGAGTACTACATAGGTATTCTACATTAGATAGGTGTCAACTAGGCATGTAAGGCTTCACCATGGGTAACTATAGGACTTCTAGATTTGGGGCTATGTGCTGGATGCAAGCAGTCAGTAAGAACTTCAGTCTCCATAGTCAGTAATCACTGAGGTGTGTCCATATGACTCTGAAAATCAGTCTTTTCTTGGGCAGAAATGCAAGGACCTCAAATCAGTGAGGAGAGTTGCACTGTTTGTGTTCCTCATCCTTGCATTCATTGTCATTAGGGAAGTTTGGGATAGCCTCTGGTTTTAGCATGTTTTCTCCATCCTCTGTAACTTTTTATTTCTGGTTTTCTTTCCTGCTCTTGAATATTTCACTTTTTTTCCACATCTTTTCCTGTCCCATGCATCCAACTAACATAAGAATCATTATTGTTAGGTTATAACATACTAATTAGAGTAACAGCATGTACTTGTTTTCATATTAAATTGTAATTTATAAGATGATAGTTTTGGTTGTATGTTTTTTTTGTTGTTTTTTTTTTTTTTTTTTTTTTTTTTGGATTTACAAGTGCCAGTATCTTGTGAAGTTTGTTTTTGTCCTGGTTGTATAATGAAAGGTTATTTTCCCAGTAAGACTTCTGGGGTTAGGTGGAACTACTGAAAGTAGAACAGATATCTGATATCACTGCCCTACTTCTACAAGTGCATGTGGAAAATCAGATATGCAGGGCTTTGAGTAGAGTTTTGCAACTTGCATGAGGCATTAGGAAAGCTGGGATGGATGCAGCAGGACAAACTGGAAAGAGCTTGTTGTGGGAAGTAAGGCATGTGTTTAAGGTCAGACTAGGTATGGTTCTGGGCAGCCTGATCTAATGGAAGGTGTCCCTGTCTGCAACAGGTAGTTGGAATTGGTCTTCAAGGTCACTTCCACCCCAAACCATTCTGAGTCTAATATCACATTTCTTCTGGCCACTTGTGTCATGCTTGTATCCCATTCTAGTCTGAGTAGCCTCTGAGCAAGTTGGACAGTTGCTTGTTTGTACACACAACCCACAAGGTTCTCATGCTCTGTCTTTCTCAATCAAGCTGCAACAGTCATACAGCCTGCTGGCAGACTTGAGGATTCCAGTGAAGATATACCACTGCCTTCCTTTGCTCTTGCCGTTTCTTTAATCTCTTCCATTTCTAGTGGAAGTGTTCAAGTGGAATTTGTAATACCACTTGCCTTTCAGGTAATATATATTTTTAAAAGTTTTACTTGACAGTTCCTTGGTAGAAACCCATTCTGTCTTCTATAAGCTGTGCTGAAAACACTAAATCAAGTTGCATATCTTTCAGAGAAGGTGATATAATTTACTTAGAGCAAGATGCCTAATGGATAAGCATTTCCTTGTTTCAATTCAGTCAAAGGTGGTGAAGGAAAAAAGGGTTTTTTTCCACTGGAAAATATTCACTTAGGGTTTAGATTTGGAAATGTCTGTTCCTACATAAATGTGTGCTGTAGCTGAATGACTGATGGTCTCCAAAGATTTTTTTTCGTACTGTTTGCCACCCTGTTATGGGCAATAGACAATCAAATTAGAAAGGGACTATAGTAGAGCAGGACTTTTGCTTGCAATCATCTGGGGCAGTGTTTGTGGCTTCACACCTGTGACAGCAGATCCTGCACTGTTTGTTTATTCTTGAGGGATTTGACTAGACCAACCTGAGATACCTGCTAGTGTTATGAGTATATAAAGACGGTGCAATGTTCAGATTGCTTTGACAGTACTCACAGTAAGGAATGCAGTTGCATTTTGAACATGTGGGAGAACTCCATGCTAGGGAGAATGTTGTCCTAGATAAGAAGTAAGAAAAATCTCTGCCTGGGAAAATCAGTTGTACAGTGTATATGTTAATGCTTCTTAAATAATCCCCACATTATAAGTTAATTTGGATAAATCCTAAAACAAGTGAACTGTCCTCCTTTAATATGAAAGTGAGTTCAGCTATAATAGTCACATCCCAAGTGAATTTGTCTGAAGGCAGTGAAGTGATATAATGAATACACTTCTAATGAGCTGAAAGTACAAACTGCTGCTGTTTCTACTCTGAGAGGTTGTGTTGTGTTGTTTGTTTGTTTTTGGTTTTTGGTTTTTTTTTTTTGCTATTAAATCCAAAGAAGTCACTGTCACAGCATTGGAAATTTTTGACATGGTATCAGTAGGTCCGAATCCTATTTCTCCTCTAGCTGACCTCCCTTATCTCACCAGATGGGAAAATCAAGGGCTTTGCCGGCACTCTTCTGTAAGAGCTAGAATGTTAACACCCACCCCTTTCTCTGTATCAAAACACACCCTTTTGTTAACAAAAACAAATCCTTAAAGTGTTACAAAAATCTGACTTTTTGAATGCCTCTGCGTACTTTACCTTGGATGTGCTATGGATGCCGCTTCCTCAAGTAAGATTTACTTTACTAAGGATGATTTCTTTTCAGGATCAACATTAATGTTAGTAGATTCATTTTCCAAAATACAACTTAGTGATGGTGCCACGTATGTAAAGATATAAGGAAGGGAGCAGGCAATCACTTGACAGTTGACTCATGTAGCTGATTATGTGCATGCTCTCATTGAATCAGAGCCACAAATCAAGACCTAAACACACAAGCAAAGGTAATATTTTTTTTCTTGCTTTGACTGAAGTAGCCTAAGATGTAAACAAACTTTTAGCATCTGATGCATGGCAAATTGGTGTCTGTGGGCAGAGCTGAGTAAAAGGTGATTTTTTTGTTTTTGTTTTTTAACATAGCTTTTTTCCCCACTTAGAGAGGAGAAAGGAGATGTGCTTAGTTGAAATTGTGTTTTTTTTTTTTTGTGTCCCTTTCAAGAAGTAAAAAAATAAAGGCATTTAGAAACTCAGTAGTAAGAAGGAAAAAATTGCTCTATAGTGCCACTATTTTTGGTAACTTTATCAAATAGTTTAATTAAAATTAAGATGCATAGGGTGAAGAGTACTGAAGTATTTTCTTTCAAAGGCAAGTTAAAATAAGGTTAAAGTCTCCTAGAGAAAATCTGGTATTTTAAAACTTCCCAATGCTAATTCAAGTAAACTTGACATTTTAGTAAATTTAGGACTTAATCTAGGAGACAGCCTAATTTGCCATACTGTGGAAGCAGGGCTAGCGGAAGTCCTGGAGTGAGAAAATAATTAAAATGCTAATGAACTTGGCCCAACCAGAGGTGTTTATCCAAACAGACTTGAAGAGAAGGAGTGCAGTTCAAAATTGCAGTAAGAGATCAAAAGATGTCTGAAATGCTTGCAAAAGGAAATAAAATGTAAAAGCATAATTACATTAATTAAAGGTTTTGTAAAACAGATATAGAAGTAGACAGAAGTGGATGATGCAGATGAATGTTTGTGATGAGCAGCTGATGTAATGTTTAAACTTGTTCATAAAAATATGGGTGCTTTTCTCTGCCAAGAATGAAGGAATTTTTCTATATAAATACAAAGTGCTGATTTGTGGAGACAGAAAGAGACTAGGCAAAAGCACACGTGGATTTTTGAGAGGTAGATTTGCTAGTTTCCTTTGTTACCAGCCTTTCTCAATTGATATGTAACTTCTTCAAAGGGCACTTCTCCGCTTGGGGTTTCCTGGTGCTAAGCTGCTTAATATCTGAGCCCCTGAACAGGATAGCCTGATTTGCTGGGATGAATATCCCCAGGGCCTCATAGAAGGTTGGTGTGCTGATAGCAGGACTGGAATTGATGCTACTTAATGTCGGCTGCCATCTGGATATGGGTAGCAGGCGGTGGCACAGGAGGTGGTGACTCCTTTCTTGGTCACCACTGGAAAGATAACATATTGCCCTAGAGGAGGTTGTATCCAACTAGAGTCATCTAGTGGTATCTTCTGTGCAAAGAACAGGAGAGGCAGCAGCAGCAGCAGCTGTGAATACATCCTGCTTGGATCCTGGGTGCATCAGTGGGTATTTTGAAGATCTGTTTCTAATATGCAGCATGCCCAGTATAGACAAGTCTTTGGTCACTCCACTGTTGTTTTCATCTTGCAGGATATTTTCAGAAAGAGAAAGATGTGTGTAGGTTGTTTCACCCTCATAGCAAGAAGCAGCAGCTTTGCCAAAATCAACAGCGTGTTTCAAAGCCTTCCAGGTTCCCTAAAACACAAAGGCTGACTCAGAGCCATGACTCATGGTCAGGAAACAGCAAGCCAGGGGACTCCTTATCTGCTCTCCTATCTGGGGTGTGGGAACAAGAGGTGGGGTGGGGCGGGTGCCTGCTGGTGGAAGAGTAGAGGAAAGGTTAAATATGACAGCTTCCACTTCTTGGGGAAAGGGCTGGAAAACAGTCATCCTTTCTTGTATCCTTCCTTACTGGCAAACGGAGTTGTTTTAGTAGTGAGTACTGTAGCTCCACTGACAGCTGTACAGTAAATCAGTTCCTTTGTGAATTATTTATGTGAAAAGCATTAGATTAAATCTTAGGAGTGATGAGAGTACCTCCAGGCACCCAAGGGATTGTCACTGCTGCCATTGCAGGGACTCTGGGCTCTGTCAGTCAGCCCCATCTGGCTCTATTTGTTGTCACCATCTTCCTTCCCGCCTGTAGTCTTGCCAGTGCAGCAGTGATGCATGGCTGAGATTGTGCAGGATTTTTGCACCTGACATATCCAGGCACAGAAGTGACTCTTGTAGCAAAACCAGACCTTTCACCAGTACTTCTGAAAAGCAATGAGGTGCTGCAGGACCTGGGATAGTATCAGTGAATAACTGTGCACAGCATCTCTTGATTCTTAGCAAGAGATACTAAAGGATGCTAGGGACTTTATGCACCAGGCCTGTCTGCACTAAATGCTCCTTTCAGTCTTAAAAGTAGTTACTTTTAAGAGTCAGAAGGTAGTTAAAATTCTTTCCTTTCACATCTAATGCTAGGCAGCATTACTCCTGTTATTTCACTGTTTCTTGACAGGCAGAGTGGCTGTTTAGTCTGTCCACAGATATTCCTACCTTGCCCTTTGAACTCTGCATCCCCTGCTTCCTGACTCTACAAGTGAAGGGTTTTCATGACCTCATTGCTTATGGCCCAGGACAAAAGATCCTCTTTTGTGACAGACCCATTTCTTCATGCCGTGGATCAATTATGGGAGCTCAAAGATCCCTTTGTTGTCTGGCTTGTCTTGGTGCAAGCTTTTCATGCACCTACCTTCACTCAGCTCCCTTTGCTGGTGTGGCAGTCTCAGACCTGCTGCCAGCCTCTGTGTAGTATGGACTTTTCTTTCCCAGCCTCATGTGGCAGCATGTGTCTGGTATAATGAGGTTGGTGATTAACAAAACAAACAAACAAACAAAAACTATTGAAGAACTTTCTTCCTCTGGCTGGGATCCAAAAAGACAAATGTTCTGAAGATGTGGCTGCTGTAGGACAGTCCAGAGGAGTCACTGGAGCTCATGCAAGCACAGTAATTGAGTCCTATGGGTCAGTGCTGCAGATACAGGACTTGGCTTTTCTGAAATGGCCCACAGCATATCTGGGTGCAGCATCTAGAGCTCCCCTGGATAAACAGGCTGGCTGATCCTACTGGAGAAGTAAAAGAGAGAGGCCAAAGATGCCTGCCACTTGCCCGAACTGGGTTCTGTGCTGCGGTGTTCCATGCAGTTGTTTGCACTGGACGAGTAGCAAAGAACTTGATGCTGTTCTGCTGCTAGTGCTTGGGCATGTCTGGGAGTGGTGCACATGACTTCAGGTGAAAGTGAATTGGGGCTGGGCTAGTGACAAGGGAGACTTTAAAAGGAGCTTTTCCTCAGTTTTTGTTTGACAACAGTACTACCTGCTCATCTCCATTTTAGCATATGTAAGCATGTGTGGGTGTTAAAGTTTACTTGTAAATATGTGCTGGAAGTCCTGTCTCTACAGCAACCCTGTAGAATAGAAGTACACACATCTTAGCATGCACACCGATGCAATGCCTGGCTGCAGCTGTGACTGTGATTCCTCAAGCACACACAGCACTCCTATCTATATGTCTGGACTCACCTGTCAATGCTACCAGCTATTCCAATCCCTGTTCTGCTCACAATGAAAGTAACTTACAGCCTGCTTTTTTTTTCCCCCCTTTTTGAATTCAGAGCCTTACCAAAAAGAAGCAATGTGAATAGGAGCCATGTTGGGAGTGGGAAGAAATATGTATTGTAAAGAATTGCTGACTTTCTACAGTTCTTGTAGTTCTTCCAGGCACTTCCCTTCAACTCTGATTTCTTCCTCTTCTTGATCCTTTGTTGAATGTTATAATCCTGTGTTTATATCTGTCTGTTGCCATAGAAATAACTAATGTTGCTAACTAAGCTAGAAACTTCCTTGAGGGATAAAGGAAAGGGCTATTCCTTATAAATGTATCATTTGTGAGAAAAAACAAGTCTTCAGATTTCTATTCAGAGGTAATGAATTTTACCCCCTCTACTATAATATGAAAGAAGTGAGGCCCTTTGGGTGGCAGTGCTCTTGCTTTGTCTAAATGGCAGATCACAGTACTCCTGTATCCTACTTCTCAGTTCTGCATCAAAGGGGCCGATGGATACTTCAAGCTTTCTTCTCATCAAAACTTAGCTTTCGTTGTTGGTGCTACAAACACCTGTCTGTTAGGAATCTACCTAAAAACATCAATCCTTTCAGAAGGGACTATAAGCAGTGAATGGCAATAGCTTCCCACCACTGCTGACCCAGGGTTTGAAGAAGAGGACCCAGTTAATGTCAGGTGCGGTGCACATAGCTTGCTGATGTCTTCAAGTTTACATTTGTTCTGTTGGGTGAGGTAATTTACTGCAAGCAACCTCATAGTCTCTGATTAAAAAATCAATCAATCAATCCAATGCGTTATGTAGAGGGGAAGTCACAATGACTTTTATATCTTAATCTTTCTAAGTTACATTTCAGTTCTTGTTTTGCTTGATTTTTTTGGTTTAATAAAACTGTTTGTATTTAAGAGCAAGCTTGGAAAAAGTAATTTGTGTTTGCAGTTTCTGCTCTACTATCTTTGGATAATCCTTACCACTGAAATACAAAATAACCCCGTCCTCATGGCCACATACAGCTGTGTAATCTTTTATCCCACTGACCTCAAAAGCACCATTTCATCAATCTTTATTCATTCTTCTTCTGCTCTGTCCAAATCCTGCTTTGTATCCTTTCTATCATCTGTCAAAATAAACCCTACCATTTTTTTTCAGTTTATCTGCTCCCTCCCCCCCGGGTCTATACCACTTCATCTTTTTACTTCTTTTCTTAAAACGTGATGAAATTGGTGATATGGGTTGAAAATGTCAATATTCATCTTAAGCTTACTATTTGTTATGGAAAACATTATTGCATATAAATTTCATAGCTGCTTGGAGAGACACACATCCTGTATTTGGGTAAACTGAGGTATAAACAGTTGCAAATAATTGCTGAACTTCCTCATTTACTATCTTTACGTTTTCCTTTCAGTTTAGAGTTTTCTGCACTGTAGTAATACAATGTCCGTCATGTGGGAAGAGGAAGGGAAATGAGACACGTGATGCTTAGAGAATCCTTATAAACTGATCATGACTGATGAGCCCCTGTGATCAGTTCTGGGATCAGTGCTCTTCAACATCCTTATCAGTGTAGATGTAGACAGAAGAGGGTTTGAATGTACTCTCAGCAAGCTTGCAGATAATGCCAAGCTGTGTTGTACAATTGGCACAATAGAAGGAAGGAGTTTCATCCAGTGGGACCTAGACAGGCTTGAAAATTGGACCCACATGAAGTTTAAGGAGGTGTAACAAGGCCAAGTGCAAGGTGTTGCACTCGGGTTAGAGCAGATTGAGAGAAGAACTAATTATAAGCTGCTTTGAAGAGAAGGACTTGGGGATGTGACAGATGAAAAACTGAATGTATACCAGCAGTGTATGCTTGCAGCCCAGAAGGTCAACAGTAACCTGGGCTACATCAACAGATGTGTGGCTAAGGGAGAGTAAAGGAGGTTATTATCCCCTTCTACTCTGCCCTTGTGAGGTCCCATCTGGAGTTCTGGGGCCCCCAGCATGGGGCAGGGTGCGGACTTGTTGGAGTGAGTCCAAAGGAAGCCACAAATATGATCAATTTGAGTTTTCAGCTTAGAAAAGAGAAGGCTCTGATTAGACCTCAATGTGGTGTTCTAGTATTTGAGAGGAGCTTGTAAGCAGGAGGGTGACCAACATTTTACGTAGTCTAGTGACAGCACAAGGGGCTTTAAACTAAAAGAGGGGAAATTTAGGTTAGATATTAGAAATAATTTACTCAGGGAGTGATGAGGCACTTGAACAAGTTGTCCAGAGAAGCTGTGGTTGCCTCATCTCTGGAGGCATTCAAGGCGAAGCTGAATGGCATTGTGGGCAGACTGGTCTTGTGGCTGGCAACCCTGCCACAGCAGGGAGGCTGAAACAGATGACCTTTAAGGTCCTCTCCAACCTAAGTCATTATTTGATTCTGCTACTTTGGTCACAATCTGTTTGATGTCCCTGTTTTGGTTTTGTTCCATTGTGTAGTTCTATCAAGGAATCTTTTAAACCAGATAGTGAAAGTATTTGAGTTTATACCTCCACACTCCTTTGGCCAGACTCCTAGAGTTGGTGCTCTGTACAGGGGTCTGGGATTGCAAAGCATCTGAAACCTTCCAAACTGTTATGTGAGACCCTTTATCTATTGATGTTGCATCACACTTGTGTTGGGGTTAGGAAGAAGGACCCACATGGTGAAGTAGGTGATAATATCAGGATCTGTAAGTGAAGCAACATGGTGGTTGTTTCAGGCTGTGTCCAGAGAGGCATGTCGTTCTGTAGAGCTCATATCTGCAACCCCCTACTGATCCTGAAATGTCCAGATATTTTGATATCTATATTGTGTTGATCTCTCAACAACAAATAGTGTTTGAAAACATTTGCTCCCTAGCTAAATCAATAGCTGCTTTCCATAACTTCAGTTGCAGAGCTCTCTATAATGCACGTTTTATCTTTCTTTTCATTTTTTTCACCAGCTGATTTCCTCAGAAGTAGTGGGATGTTAGGATCCACACCAATTCCTACTTTGACTACCAGCCACAGGTTTGTTTTCAGGAGGCTTTCTGCCAACTATGTCATAGAGAGAAATCTGCTCTGACCTGGTAAAAATAATAATTAAAAAAAAAAAAAATTAAAAATAATCCTGAACAGGAGCAAATGAAAGTGATGAGAAGCAGAGCCTGCTTGTCTCCAGTTCACCTTCCTGTTTTCCTCATTAATACTCATTTTTTGTGTAATGTCTGAATCCAAAGCAACTTGAAAACATCACAGTAGTGCATAAGTCCAGAGAGGCCAGGTCAGAATCCAGTCCTACAGTCCAGGGAGGGACAGGTTTGTCCTTTCAAAACCTGAACTAAGTGCAGAAAGGCGTGACTTGGCCTGTCTGTCACTAATGATCTCTTGTAAAGAAAACAGATGTTGAATACAGATTTTCTTGGAAGCACAGTATACCAGTAATTTTAAAAGATGGAATTTAGTTATAACATGCTGACCTTTAGCAGTTCTCTCATAATTTCTTGTAACATTCTTGTTAAAACTTTGCTTGGAAAAAAGCTCAAACTTCTCTAATTTTAAACAGAATACCATTAAATGAATGTAAAAAATGTTTTTCTGGACTTTTTCCTTTTTTGGGTTAAGCTTTTCTAAGCAATAACAAAAATCAGAAGCAAGTATTTTCTGTGATAATTCAAACCAGTATTAAAATAGGTAAAGGCAGCAGTCCTATTAAAAATATGCCATTGAAAGCAAAAATAAAGAGGAAAAATCGCATATAGTGCAGGCCATAAAGTGAAATAACTACTTCATCTGGGGGAGGATGGTGTCTGCCTAAAGACAGGAGGATCCAATCTCCTGCCTTGATCCCACACTGTCCTTTCACAGGGCTCAGTCTTTGCCCCTAACTGTATTTTAATATTTCAGCTTTAAATTCCCTGGGAGCTTTAATTAATGTGACTCTAAGCCTCAAGGTAATAAACAAAAATGTATTTACAAAATCCTCTTTTCAAGTCAGTGAAAAGCCTAGTCTGATTCTGGTGCAGTTTGAGGCCTGCTTGTGGCACCGTGTGTCCTGTGGCCATGAGAAGCACAACTCTGCCACAGGTTATGCCATCTGTCACTTTGCTGTGGGACCCTGGCTGCTGCCCTAAACAAGGAACTGTTGAGGCGTCCTCCTCAGTGTCTGTTCTCTGCTCCCAAAGACTGATATGTGGTGGAGCTGGAAGCACTGCTTTGTTCAGTTGGATGCCTTATTAGCAGGAGCACAACTAATGTGCCTGTGAATGAGCACAGCTTGTAACAGATTCAGCAGTGCCAGCTGAGGTCAGAGTAAGGGAAGGAATTCATTGCTTTGTATGTGTTGGGTAGGAGCTGTAAAAGGTGCCCAATTCCTCAAACCTGTGTCAGTTTATCATAGAAGTATCTCCAGGTGATAGGGCTGAAAAAGTGATTTTTCAACTTCCTGTGCTTTCAGTGGTTACTTCCAGCCCTGACCTACAAAGCATAAAGGGAAAGAATCTGAGGAATGCACTCAATGGCTGTGGAGCAAACACAGCTCCTTTTTGTGGAAGTGGCCAAGAAGTGCAAACCTCTGCTTTACTCTTCCCTGAGCACAGAGATGCAGTGCTCTCCCTGTTGGAGCGCACTCATCAGTGTGGGTCTTTGCTTTGAGAATATTTCTTTCTGTTCTTCTGAAAGAGAAGGCAATTCCTTTTTTTCCCCTGAAGTTTGACATGTGTTGAAACCCTGACTACTGTTTTGCGTTCATTTTGTGGTGGTGTTGAAATTTTCAGGCGTGTAGGAGAAATATCTGCTGGGAATTGTGTAGAAATACTGAGCTGGAAGCTGAGAGCTGCTGCAAGTTCTCCTGCATGCCTTGTTTGCAGTCTGTTGGGAACTTCTGCTGTGCTGCTGGCACAGGAGCTTACCACCATGTGATACAGCCTCAGAATATCTTTTGAGTGCACAGCTCTCTCCTCACATATTCTTGGAGTCTGTCAGGCACCTTTTCATGGTGTAAGATTGGCCCCAAAATACTTGTTCTTGTTTGGGAAAATAAACAGAACACCTTGCTCTCTGCCATGATTTCAGATGGGTCATTGTATTCCATGTCAAGCTATGGTAGAATTCACAGTGATTTGCCATAGGATAAGAAGCATCTTGTCTCTGGAAAGTTTGGAGTGGTGCACAGATCCCTCTTTGCTCTTGTTTTGAGCTTTGGTTTTTGGTGAGTGCTCTTCACCTTCTTGAATTTTGAAGGAGAAAGCAAAAGTATGAAAATCTACTCCAATCTTACTACCATATGATATGAATGAATTATTTCCCTTGGGAATGTGTGCAGGTTGATGTAGTGAAAAATGACCTGTGCTATGTTTGAGTATGTTTGTTTAAGAACTTCTAAGCATTTCATTTTCATATCTTCAGATGCAGGGGAAAAAAAGTAAATGAACATACGGAAAACAAACACTTCAGTAACTCAAGGTAGATAGACATGCTGCTGGAAATATTTTTCAGGGGTGGAGATGCTGCACAGTGGAGATGAACAGATGGACTTCTCCAAATGCATGTGCCGTAAGCTGGCAAATGGGGTGGGGGATTCAGTTTGTGTAAGTGATATGTGCATCCCAGGTTAGTGGGATTCCTAGTGTTGTACACTGGAGCTGAATGGCGTTTGCTGAAAATATTCTGGTAGAACTGGGTATGTGTTAGATTGTCATTTTGATTTTTGAGGAGTGCACAAGATACATTCTGTGCATTTTCATCAGACAATCAGTGTTGCAAACAGGTATATGTACTAGTTACAGCTGCCCTTTTACAGAGCTACTGCTCATCTGGTCACACTATAGACATCACAAGATTTGCCCTGCTTTAAACCTCGAGGAAACCTCTGGTTTCATAGAAAAACTCATCTGAGTTAAAATTTAAGTTGTAGTCAGTCTTAGAGTTGTTTCTATTAGGTTACCTCTGAAAATGGTCTCTAAGCTCTAACATTAGGCAGAGGTACTGGAAGAAACATGGAGTAAATATATTTATCTTGGCATGGTCCTGCTTCTGTGCAAGGATCCAGGTGTCTCCAATTTGCCATATGTACATACTGATCTATGTCTGAGATCTGTTCTGGATTAAGCTGACCACCTCTGTATAGGCAGAGGCAGCAGGATTTTCTGGTTGTCTTCCAGCTGTAAACAAGAGCATCAGAAACCATAACTGTGAGCCAGGCTGCAACAGCTCTTCCCAGAGTACTGGAGACAGAAACAGCAAAGCCCTTGTGAAATTACCTCGTGTGTGGTGTCCATGTGAAAGCACATCAGCTGTTACCTGAAAGCATCAAATTTATATAATGCTTTCCAGCACACTGACCATGAGTGCTAAACTGTATGCTATGTATATAAAATGGCAGTTGGCTGAGAAGCTGCCCTTATCAGGGGCTGCATTATTATGTTAAATAAACTCAGCTGGAAACTTCAGTGTCACGAAAAACAATGTGAGGTTCTTTATCTGGATTGTTCCCACTAATGTCCTTTGCAGCTGTAGGTAAACTGTTAATCACAAAGGAGGAAAAGTGCGATGGTGGAGAGCAGGCTCTCCTGCCCGTGATTGTGAGGATGCAGAGTAGTACTGATGACTGTCAGCAGGCACATGGTGTGAGTGGCCTGTCTTTGTGCTATGGAGAGAAATGGGAGGAACAGCTGTTGAGTAGCTTTGTAGCTACATCATCTCAAGGACACAGGCAGCACAGGGAAATTGTAGTTTTGAGCAATTGTGAGCTGAATGGAGGATGGAGCTGTCAATATGAGAATGAGAAAGTAAGCTGGACATTAATCTAGAAAGTAAATGCAGATGTGATAGAGGAGTGCAAGCGCTAAATAGCTTGGTCAGTAGGCTATAGGAAGTGTCTTGTGCATGGGTGTAATGGAGCATGATGGACTTCTTAAGATGAGAGAAATATCATGCTACAGTAAACAAAATGTAGGTGATGGCAGCCTTTATCTGTGTACTTTATTTGTATTGCTGAAGGTATAGAGGCAGCTAAACCTTCCGAGTAGTTCATAGTTCTGACTAAATGTAGCTGAGATGTGAAGATATAGAAGGATATTCAAGACAAACTTGTTACATACCCAGCAGTGGGATTGCTTCTGCAATTTGTTGCTGTAAAGCAAAGGATGGCATCAAACATTTCTTTGCAAGGATTTGCCAGGCTCGCCTTGAACTGATATCCAGATCTCCACAGGATATAAAAACAAGTGAGAGACTATCTTTCAGACAGATAGAAGGAAGTCTGAATAAAGAAACAAGACCAACATAGAAATGCCAGTGGATAGGATGAAAAGATGGGAACGAGCAAACATCTCTCTAGAGAAATAGTAGTAGCTGATAAAAAAAAAAAAAAGATGCACAGTTATTTAATCAGGCATTGACTGAACACATTAGACATTAAAGGAAACAAAGGCCTATACCTAATCTGACAGGAGAATGCATAAAAAAACCCCGCTTTTATTAACAGATGAAGAAAAGCTGGGAGGGGAATACTTCTAGGTTTTTTTACCTCATGTTTCTTCTTGCTCCTTCAGTACTGAGCATCAGAACTTTTTTTTTTTTTTTTTTTTTTTGCCATATTCCTGAAGATTTGTAAGTAAATGTAAGATCAGTAATCCCAGCCTTGACTTTATTTCCTGTGGTGCAATACAGAGGCAGCCCTATTGACCTTTCAGGTTAGTTAGGCATTCCCTATCTTTCTATTTAATTTTTTTCCACTTCCTTTGTCCAGCTTCAATCTTGGCAGCTAGCACAGCATTTATTGTGTGATCTTTATCTCTGGTTTTGCCTTCTATGAATGGTCAGCCCCATATCTCCCGTCCTCATCCCATGCACTGAGGCCAGGAGTTAAAGACAACCTAGATGTTGTAGATAAAATTTTGTCTACGGTACAACTTTGGTGTTTCTATAGGAGTGATCGGAGATATCAGGAGGAGGAAATGCTGTATGGCCTCCTCTCTGACCTCATGTGGGATGTTTGGAGGTGATCCAGTCGTTGTTCTGATAGGTGTTCACTGGTAAGAAGACAAAGTCTTCTATTATGGCAGGAAATTTTAGGGAGACAGAAGAATACTGATAGTCATGGAGATCTTAAACAGAAATCTGTTTCTGTTGGAAAGCCGTGATGGGAAGAGGCCTTTGATTCTGTACAACAGCCACCTTTGGTGTACAACTGATACATTTAATCCTAGCAAAATCAATTGATGGATCAGATAGAAAGATGTTATTAGTGTGCACTTGTGTACCAGGCCACGGCTTTAGGCCAGACCTCCTGAAGTCAATTGAGAAGTGACTCTTGGTTTAATTAGGTAAGTTCCTTATCTTCCTCACTGGCAGCATTTTGTACTCGTGCTTAAGCAGAGGAGATTTCCAATGCACATTGTATTTATTGCTTGTGGACTTATGATCAACTTTAACTTCAAACCTTCCAGTTGGCTTAAGCTAATAAAACTCTGAAGTAAAATGAGAGCTTCTTCTTAATCTGACAGAGCATTCAGGTGCTGGAGCAGGCTGCTGAGGGAGGTGATAGAGTTACTGTCCCTAGAGGTGTTCAAGAAATGTGCAGATGTAAGGAGCATGATTTAGTGGGGAAATACTGGTGGTAAGTGGATAGTTGAACTAGACGATCTTAAAGCTTTATTCCAACCTTGATGATACTATGATTCTTTGCATGTTGTCTGAAATAATTTCTTCAGAACTAAACAGATCTTAAATGTTGCTGTTTTTTTATTTATGTATAGTTTGTGTAATTGTCATCTTTCTGGAGTGAATGCATAGCATAAGTAATTTGATGAAAATCATGATCTCTTCTGAAATGGTAATTCTTCACTGTTACTTTAACATCTCTAACAGTCAAACAAATACATAGGTCACCAAGAAGTTCTTTAAAGCTCTATTAATTTACTGTCTAGCTTCAAATTTCAGTTAAAATCATGCCTGGTTACACCAGAAAACCATATTTTCAGCAAAATTTGAGATTGTGCATAAATGTTTTTATGAAGATTAAAAAAAGTTTTTGTTAGGTTTCATAAAGCAATCTTGACAAGAAATTTGGTACTGCTAAGAAATACAGGCCCAATTAGATAATTTGTCAGCTCTTTTGTCCAGGTCTGCATTTGCAGCCTTCAACATTTCCAGATTCATTCTCATGTCCTGGGATTTTAATTCTGAGGCTTGGAATAACCTAGTGTGCTATCTGTTATATCAGTAATATTTTTTCCAAGGATGAAGTAAGACCAAGTAATTTGTTGTATTATATCTTTTAAAGAAAAAAAAAAAACATTATGCATTTGCCCAAATTTGTCTTATTGAACATTTTTAGGCTGTTATTTCTGGACTGAACAAATAGTTCTGTGCTGTGGATCCTCAGCTGAACATTGTTTTCCTGTAACAACCAATGTTTTAAGCAAGTAAAGCCTCACTGTGATGTTAACCAGAATATTATCTGTTTGGGTTACAGGGTTTTCTTGCATAATACACTTCTCTGTTACTTCCAGAGTTCGGCAGCTGTTAAACAAATATTGTCACAGAGTGTCTACAGATTTCAATGTTTAATTTCCCCTGTTCTACTGTTTGTCATTCAACAAAATACAATTATATAAAGTTGATCAATAGGGAAGGAAAGCAATTTCATTAAGCTGTGTCCTGGAAAAAGCTATCTACTTTGTTATCCCTGTAATCTGTGGCTCTTTCCAAAAGAGGCTATGTAGGAAGTGATGGTTATTTTTAAGGTACAAATTGTTTTTCCCTTGTTAGCATGCTAAAAATATCAGGAGGTTCATGGTTAGGCCATCTTGGTGGTGATGCCTGATGCCATGAGGAGCAGAGAAGAGGCTTTCTGGGATGGCCTTTCTAAGGGGATGTGCAAGTTCCTGTGCCCAAGGCATGACTTTTTTTCTAAGTGCTGCTTGCTTGATATTTTCTAGTTAGCAATGGCTTTTGTATGAATCATATCTATGGTGTCTCAATGTAATTGTGACAATTTTGTGCAGTGAAATGAAATTGGCACATGAAAGCTGTAGTGGCCAGAGAAGCTATACTGTACAGGCTGAAGCAGAGGAGCCCTTCTTGCTGCTAGAAACCCATGACGATACTTTGTAGGTAGAGAAATGTGTTTACAAACTTGATAGGAATGTTTGCCTGAAAGGGAAATGCACCTGTGAAAAGAGCTGTGAGCTGGAGGGCAGGTGTCTGGCAGTAGATCTTGGTATCTCAATGGTGAAGAAAAACCTATGGGGGCAAAGAAAAAGTAATATCCTGTAAAATAATTAAAAATAATAAAGAATAACTAAAACAGAGTCACTAAAGATGGAGCACAGTGCCCTAGCCAGAACAAGCTCTGAACATATCCTCAAGCAGTTCTCCTGACTCAATGACTGCATGTAGATGCAAATAGGTTTTATTGACTCTATAAATAAATAAGCATATTTTAATGCAGACTCCAGTATGAACTCTGCCCTGAATTATTTTGAATACTTTTCCAAGTATTTCTTTTTCATAACTTTACGCTACTGAAGGGACAGGAAATGAACGTGTTTAATCAATGGTTTTAGAAAGGGGATAAATAAAAAGTACAGGCTATTTATTAGACTGCTTTCCAAATGAACAGTTTAATCTCCTGTCTGTGTAACTGCATTATCAGTAAATGAAAAGGCTCAAATATTTTCCTCCTGTGTTTTAACAGCAGATGTGGACCAGTCTAAGTGCATTAACTGATTGTTTTTCTCAGTTGCCAAGATACAGCAGTTTTCTTCAAGAATACTGTGTGCTATGCTTGCAGTTTTGGTGCCCTCGTGTTTTCTTGGAGGGCACAGCTGATGCTCTGGATACTGTTAGCCCCGAGAAGTGACATGAGCTCAGACCCACTAATGGATGGGGAGCACCAGCAGACAGCTGCTGATGTTCAAGCCTGTTGAGCATTAAAAGAGAAAAGCTTTCTTGTTCTGCCAATGACATTGTACCTTCAGGAAAGGGAATTAGGATTTCACAATAAAAAGATGAGCAGATATATTTTAAGTGAAGATTGTTTTTCAAAGAAGAACAGTTTAATAGGCTAATAATAAAACCATTCTAGCTAGCTGCCAGCTACTGCAAACAATTCTCTATCAAGGTATATGCAAGTGTTGTGGCTGCACTGTGAGAGTTTGCTCCCTGATGCCAGTGATCATGCTGTATTGTTCCTGTCCTGTTATTGACATCAGATTGTGGACCAGGAAATCCTCAGTTTTCTCCTCATTAGCCTTATGAGTTGATAATTACAATTAGCTGTGAGTTAGGAATGGGTGAGATACTTGGTTACTTTATTTTTTCTTTACTTTGCAGTTGAGGCTTTGTTTCTTAAATCAGTTCTTGCTTTTGTCTGTCATTCATGCCTCCTGCTTTCCCAGATAGCTGCTTCCATCCCAGTCTCTCCCAGTAGGCTTGGCGTCTGGTGATGATGAAGGATAAGAACTGCCTGTGTGCAAACAATCTAGTCCTTGTCACTCTGGTGGTGCCTGCTGCCCTGAGTGGAGGCTGCTCCAACTAAACTACTGACTTGCATGTGTGCAGCAGCTTTGTGCTGTTTGCAGCCAAAACCAGCTTCTTGTGCCCAGACAGGAAGATTTTAACACCCAGGCTCTCCTGTTGAGTGCATATCTTTACCCTTCTGTGCAATGTTTAGCTAGAGGGAACAACTGAGGTATGCATGGGGCCAGCAGAGAGCCTGGCCTTGCTGTCACACCGTTAGAGGCTTCTTCCAGTTTACAGAAAGATCTTGTTTCTGGTTGCTTAGCCAGAGTTGTCTGGATTTTGTGTGAACATTGGGAAAGTGAGGGTGTGTAACAGGTATCTCATTTCAAAAATTTGGACCAGAATTTCAGTCTGTAATTTGATTTTTGGATGATAAACTCTGGAGAAGTTTTTCAGGCATTCTTTTTCTTGGATATTGTGAAATGAAACCGCAGACATCAATGCTTTTCACAGTATGGAAGGCACTAGCTCTTCCAAGCCTGAACTGAGTGCTATTCCTGAGGCTGAGCATCCCTTGTACCACTGAATGGAGCAGCTGGTTCTGTATGCTTCAACACAGCCTAACAGGATGCATCTTGAGGCTCGAATAAACCTTAGTATGAGTTAAAGCTGATGATAGCAGGGATGTGATTTGCGAGAGATTGTAGTTACCCACTGTACAGCAGAAATGTTCTGTGGAGATCAACATCTCAACTCGGCATTTTTCTGCAAGCGATGATCATGTGTTTACAAATATGCCTGCCCTTTCTTTATGTGCATACTTCATTGCCACTTTGTGCTATCTAAGGCTGTATCTCTTTCAATCAGAATCTATTGGTCAGTTCAGTGGAATTCCATCCCCTCTGTATCATCAATTCCGAAGCAAATGTAAAAAAGCAAATGTATGTCACATTCAGGATGAACTCTGGGGTCAAATTATCATGTTTCCTGTCAGACAGAAAATCTGGCAGCAGGTGATAAAATATGCCCTTATACTGGTAACAAGTGCTAGCCAGCATTCTATCTAGTCAAAGTCATTTTTATGTAACCTGCTACAGATGTATGTTCAAAGAATCTGTCCTTGAGAATCAGTAATGTTTGCCTTGAATCTACAGTAGCTAAATATAAGAAGTGTAATACTCTGTGCTCCTTTACAATGCTGGGAAGAACTCCAAAGGCCTGGGCTGAAGAGATGTGATGTCCATACATGGGGATAAAAATAACATGAGTGATTGGAAATAATACATTCAGCCTACATCCATTAAAGGGAAATGGTAAGTCAAAGCAAATGCCTCTCAATGTTTTGCTTATGAGACTTCTCAGAAGTGCTTGGTCTAGCTCTCAGTCATGATCCATCTTGAAATTGAGGTTATTCTAAGTCCTTAATGATCCCTGGTCCCTCTTTTAGCTTCTTCCCACGCTTTCCCAAAAGTGAAGTTTGCTTAGCAAAAAACTGTTTATCAAAGCATCTTAAAAACCTATCTTGTTTCTATCAGCTACTTAGTGTGAAGCAGCCCTTTGATCATTACAGAGCCTTATATCAGTCCTACCATTCTTGCATATCCCTGTTGCTTTCGTTTCCAGCTGGCATTTTGCTCCAGTTCCTTGCTGGTCTCTGTTCATTGTGTATACAGTTGTTCTCATCCCTCAGCTAAAGCAAAGCTCTTGGGGGAGGATCTTTTGCGTTTTCATCTTTTTAAAATATTATTACTGTAATCTCCCTGACACTTCTGCCTTTACCATGCATAATTCAAGATAAAATTGCATTTTCTTGAAGTTTTAACACATCCATAAATTGAGAAGACCAGGATACAAAGCTATGGGAGATATCTTGCTGCTAGCTTGTTTTTTCTTCTCTATAAGGCCATTATGTCTCAGTTACTATTTCAGTGCAGTCCCTGCTTCTTCAAGGTATTATGTGCAGATGTAATGCCTGTGGCAAAAGGGTCCTCTTTAATTTGAGCACAACAAACTAATCTTCATTTTTAGTGATTCTGAAAGATGTATACAGCTGCATAATGTACCCTGGAAAGGTAATACATTAGAGATTTTTTTCACCCATTTCCTAACAAGGCCTGAAATTACAGGACCCTGATTCTCATCAAATGTTAAACAAATGACCTTGAGGAATTTTTTTGTTGTTATTTTAAGTTATGTTTGAAGGGAGCCACATGCTGCAATCTCAAGTCTAAATTAGCAAGCTGTAAAAATGTTGCACAACTGTGTGCAAATAGACAGCTGTTTAAGCCACCCAACCTAAGGAGAGCCAGATCTGATAGAAGAAAATACCAGAAACTGTGTTCATACTTATTCAAACTTCAAATGACCTGGGATTCTTTTCCCTTCTTCCCTCTCTTTGCCACCCACTTGGATGTTTTCTTGGAGGGACTGCATGGTCCTGTGAACTGTCTGGTCTATAAATTGTCTGAGCGGAGGAAAAAGAAATAGACTGGTGTTCTGCTGCTCAAAACTTGCATGGAATTGTCCATGCACATTTCATTGTTGCTATTTCACATCTTAGCTCTTCCTCAGGAAGTGATTATCTAGAAATGTGTGTTAGACACAGCCTGTCAATGAACTTGCTGTATCCTGTCACTCTAAAGTTAATGGCCTCATGCAGAGTGAGTTTGGTGTACAGCCTGCCTTTCTCAGCAGTCAGTCATAGCATGACAATGGGTGAATATTCCGTGGTGTCCATCTAGCTGCTCTTTCCTGCAGTGCCTTCACTTCTCTCTGCAAGAGAAGTAAAGAATTTTGTCCTTCTGTGAGTGAAAAGAGGTTGAAGTCAGGAGTTGCTGCAGCGGTTAACAACCGGCTGGAAGGCACAGCAATGCTGTCTGCATCCACATCCACAATGCTCTTTGCACATCCACTTGATCAGAACATAATAGATACAGCTCAGATCTACTTGTATCCTCCATGTAAATCCATTAATCAAAGCTGCACTTGCAGCTTTGTACCTGCAGCCTGTGCCTGTGATATGTTCCTCATTTAAAGTAAAATAGAAGAATTCAAACCAGATCTCTTGAAGCCAGGCTGCAGCCTGAGGAATCATTTCACTTTTGCTCCTCCCGAATTTCTCATCTAAACCATCTTTAATAAAGTCAGAGACAGTTTTCTTCCAGCTTTCACAAGCAAGGCTTCTAAGAATCCTGCTATGGATTGCCTAAATGCACTACTTTTCCCAGAAACAGGTAATCAGTTCCTGGTATTTTAATCAGTCCTTTCGTATAAATGCAGTTACAAAATCCCCTAAAGATGGGGGAGAAAAACCCATCTATAAGTATCAAAAATGTCTCCGGATCTAAACATTTACTTGAGAAAGTCTTAAGATCAACTCATAGAGACAATAATGTAGTGCCACTGGTGCTCCTTTGGTATCTACTCGTACTGATTTTTATTATTCCTGCGTATGTGAAATAAAAAGATTTCTACAATGTCTTTTCATGACTACCATTACAGTTATCTGAGTTGGGCAACTGAGGGGCAACAAAGCTCAGTTCTTCATGCCTTGTATCCTTCACTCTCTGGTCTCAAACACAACAGGACTGTGTTGAGAAGAAATTGGAGTGGGAGGCAGCATAGCTGAAATTTCTTCCAGTCTCCCACTACTTCGAGTTCTATTCTGTTCAAGTGCTTATTCCAAAGCATGGTGTTTCACTCAGGGTTTTGTTAGACACATTCAGTGTACCTTAATGGATCTTGTGTAACTGATAGATCTGTAGAGGAAGGGTATGGAAGGCCACTTTATCAGTTCATGTACTGCACAGTTTGTTTCTTGGAAATCTCTAAGCATTAGGAGTAGAAACTGCTGGAATATGTTCCATATGGCAGCTTCTCAGGTGCTGTGAAAGCTAATCCAAGTTAATGATTAAAATGCATTGCTATCACTCTTTCCTTCTGAATGGAAAAAAAAAAAAAGGTTGGAATTTTCCTTCTAATACCGTATCATCCCTTTCTGTGGCACTGCCATCATAACTACAGCATGCTTCATTTCTTTTTGTGTGTGTGTGTAATATTTCATTTGGGTAAACAATCAAAGGGGAGAGGAGGGTGAGTTTGTTCTTTTAAGGTATTCTTGTGTAAAAAGGAGCCCACAGTGATTTAGTGATTGAGTGTTAATAGCACTGGCAATTTTAAGATTCCTTTTCCAGAACAACTCTAGAAAATAGCACCTGCTCCCTTCCTCCTTGCTGTACATCTTGATGTGCTGCAGCCTGGTCTGGGCAGCTGTGGTGCTCACTGTCCTTGTGCTCAGCAGTCAGCATCCACTGCATTCTGCTGGAGCTATTTTGAAATTTGTCCCTATCAGAGTGATTTTCAGAAGCTGAAGGTACAATAGTAGCATGGAAGAGAGATTCAGCCCCCAGCCCCATTTTGATACTCCTATGTTCTGTGGGGCATTTGATGTCTTTGCTACAAAACAGGAGGTTTTCATTTGCCTGACTGACAGGATGCTGTGATCTCATGTTCACTGAATGATGCATCCTCTGTATTAAGAAACCCAGAGGAGAGCCATCACCATTGCAAATACAGGAACCGGGTGTAAATACTCAGAACTCTAACTTTACAAGTAAATGTATTTCAAATCTGTTCATTTTTTTTCCACCCCTGCAACCTATTCTGCTGGAGAAATAAAGGTGTCCGTACATAAATCAAGAGACCTTCCAGTGTCCTTCCCCACTATCATCAAACTGAAAGGGAAAGCTCTGAGTTGAGGGTTGCATAAACTGTGGAAGACAGTGAAGAAATTGAAAGTAAAACTCCTCTGCTTGGCAAAGCAATTCTTCAGCCTCATCTCGTTGGGTGAAATAGAGTGGTGGAATTTTGCTTCCCTCTGAACTGCCCACTCGCTCAGACTGTGCAGTCTCAGCTATTTGCCTTTGACTTCCAAATGCCAAACAAATTTATTCTTACTAATTTTCAAAGAACCATTATAGAAGCAGGTAAGAAATTCAGGAGCATCTGTTTGCAGTTACTGTCTGGAGTGGGGTCCAGCATGCTCCACATGTGCTGCTGGACTTCACTGTGTGCTGGAGATTTTCATGTTCTGTACTTTGTCCAGTGCATGATTCAGATAGCTGTAGAGTTCATGGTGGGAGCACTTAGACCTAGAGCAGCTGTGCCTACAGCTGGAACAGCCACTTTATATCCCAGGCAGGTCACAGCACAAGACAAAGTGCAGCTGTGCTGCCAGCCCACAAGTCAGAGAGCATCTGCCTCCTTGGAAGAAAACTGTCAACTGTGCCAACAGATCATACACCTTCATTTCCAAAGTTACTGAGAAGATGCAAGATGCCGAATGGTTCATTTTTTAGCTGGCATTGTATAATGGTGTGATTGTGGGCAATACTTCTGAATTACAGGTTTCATTTTTTGCCTACATGAGAATACTTCACTGATCTAACTTCATGGCTTCAGCAATGTACTATTGAAGATCTACCAATAAACCAACTGAATCATGGAAAAAAGCTGATGGGGAAAACTGATCATGATTTTTTTTTGTTTTCCTTGGATAGCACTTGTTGATGGCAGTATTTTGGTTTGTGATAAAAGGAAAAAAGTTGTCAAGCTCTCAACATCTTCCTCTTTTCCTGGAACAATTTTTGGGGTGTTAAGGAGCAATTGCTTTCTCCCTTTAGCTAGAAATATTCAAGGATATAGAAACACAATTGTTTGGGTTTTGTTAGTTTTTTCTTCTTGCTACAGCCATGTTGTCTTTGTATAAACACAAATTTATGAGGCTAGGAGACTTTGGCTGGTCTGAAAAATGTGTGCTCCTCACTTAAATAGAGGAGACATGGAAAGCTTGGAGAGGATGGGAGCATAAGAAAATCTTGCTGTTTTCTATTTTCTGGAAGCGTGTGAGGCTGGAATATTACTGATATTGAGATGGTTCCAATGGTCCTTGATGGTACAGATATGTTCTGAAATATTTCAGTTGTCTTAACAGTTCCTGAAACCTCGTGGTTTTGCTAGGGATGAATCGGAGCTCAGCTGAAATTGCTGAATGAAACATAGTTGATTTTTGCAGCCAGCAGAAAGCTGAATGTATGTGTTTCCACTGTAACTCATACATAGGTTCTCAATAACAGATTTATTAAGATACTCTGTAATGTACAATACTTGTAAGTGGCTACAGTTGATTGCTGTGAAAAAGCCATCTGCATTTAGAGCAGTCTCTTTCCTTTTCTAATTGACTTCCACAGTAGGATTGCTTGATCAGCAGTTAGCTGCTGGCAGTGCAAGGACCTTGTGAGAAGCAGAGGGGCTCTTGTCCTGCAGCAGAAGGCAAGGAGGGGGCTCTGGGCTGCTGGGCCATGCCAGTCCTTGGCACTGGGCAGGCTCTACTGCCCTTCAGGACAAACAAAATAAGAGTGCATGGAGCCAATTTAGTGTTTTTTCAGAAACACCACCCTTTGTCAGACAGCACTGATGCCCTAAGCACCATCCATGTATTGGAAACAAACATGAACTCCTCTACTCTGCTTTTATTAATTGCTAATGTGCTCTGAGAAAACTAGCTGAAGGGTGTTACCAGCACCAGCTTTGCCAAGGCAGTAAGGTGGAGCTGTGTGTGGGAATGGAACCTTGTTTAATCGGATTTTTTAATTACAATTTTTGCTAAAGCATGTTGAGTCAAGTAGTTCCAGGTTTAATACACTTACTGTTTAGTCTTAGGTTAAAAAAAGGCACTGAATGCCTGTTCACTCACCACTCCTTACTGTTGTGCATTGATCTACAAACATACTTAGTACCTGCATGCTGTATTTTTGTTCATTTTTACTTTCATAATTATCTTTAGATTTCAACTCTCTCCTGCAGTTCACCTTTATTTTAGTTTTTAACGATGGCAACTTGAACTTGTATGAGAGGGAAAAGCTCTGCTGCTGCTGCTCTCTCCCATCATGGGTGCAGCTTTTGGTGTTGCAGATTTTGGTGTTTACTTGATTGACTCGTTAGATGCAGGGCAGATGTACATCCTCTGTGGTAAGATGGGAAGAGGTGATGCTGGAGAGAAATGGTGCAGTGGTCTACAGGGGATTCATACACTAGCACTAGTTAAAGGTCTTTTGGCTAGCGTGCTTTGAGTTGCAAAGCAGAATTATCATTGCTCTGATTTTAGAGCAGGATTGGATCCATCTTGGTGCAGCTGTGCATGGGGCAAATGGGGCAGATCACCCTGGGACAGGCGGCAGCCCCAGGCTGGGAGCAGTAAGAGGTGGCTATTGATAGGTGGTGGGAAATTTTCAGCTTTGTGTTTGTGACTACATGTGAGCAAACAAATGTAAAACTTCATGATCCTTTGTCCTCTTCAGCAGGTAAATCACTCCTCTTCCCCCTGGTAGCATACCTGTGCTTTTGATTTCTGGCTTTAGCATCTTTAACCAAGGTACCAGCAGCAGTAGCCCAGAAAGATGGTGAGCTGTTCTTTGGTTTTGATACACTTTCCTGTAAGGTCCTAAAAACGTCACGTGAAGTGTTTTCTGAGGGAGAGGGAATCGCAAACTTTTCCAAAGTATTTTTTTCCTCTAAGAAACGAATGCCTCACAATTAGGAAAACCAAGAAACTTATGTTTGTAACCAGAGAATTGTAGCCCACAATGTGACTTCACTGAAAGCTTCTTTAGAAGCCTAGTATGGGATTTGTATTTGAAGTATGCTTAGACTATCATGAAGTTAATTGATGAAGGGTGAGTTTATATCCTCTTAAAAAGCACAGACATGGAAAGCAGTGCATTCTCCACAAGAGACTTAATGATTTCCTTTCAGAGGCTTTGCACACTATCTTAATTATACAGAAGCCTACGTAAAGGTACCATTGGATTAGATCCAATGAAAGTTAAAGCAAACAATATGACAGCAAAAAGGGCACATGCGTCATTTCACTTCAGCATTTATAATACAAACAATAACTGGCAAATAAAGAGCTTCTAAAGTGTGGTATGCTCAGTAGTGCCAGCATAATTATTCCTTCACATTTAATCATTAAAACAAAGAATGCCATAACTGAAAATACGGGGACAGTTTTTCTTCCCTCATCATTAGCCGGGATGAAAGCAAGGCCTCTTTCTGCAAAGAAGTTTCCTGTAGTGCCATGCTGCCTTAGTGAGATTAATCACCTCTAAATCTCACACACAATCTTTCTGTGTGACCCTGTCTTGTGCGTGTGAGTGCACGCATCCACCAACAGAAAGGCATTGGAAAGGCAGGTCAATAAAGCTGGTGGTGAGGTAAAGCTGCCTCCAGCTTTGTACAAGCTCTGAACTATGAAGAGGGGCATGTACAAGTGGGGTGAACATGAGTGAGTGCACAGGATTAACAGCTGTGAGTTTGACAGTCAGTGTGACAGCTGATATGTGGAGTATGTCGGACATTACAGACCAGATCTGTTGTATGCTATAGCCACCAGAGTATAAGACAGAAAGGGAATAACAGAATTGTAGAATTAAGGTTGGATAAGACCAGTAAGATAATCTATTTCAACTATAACCCATCACCACCACGCCCACTAAACCGCATCCCTCAGTGCTGTGTCTACATGTCATCCATGGAGGTGGTCAAGAAACAACTCCACTTCCCTGGACAGCTTGTTCCAATGTCTTACCTTTGGAAACACAGCATGTTTCTGTATCCAGTGCAACTGCCTTCAACAGTGGATGGGTCAAAACAGTTTTTATCATAACATTTTTTTTAATATAATCCAGGTTTTCCAGTACTAGAAAAGCCTGGATGGGTTAAGAGCAATGTTCAAAAGCTGCTTCTTGCTAGTGCCAGGGAGCCCTGAATGAAAATACTGTGACCCATTCATCACTGGAGTGAGGGCAGAAGCTTGGTGGAAAGAGGCACATGCACTGAAATAAGCCATCACTGTCTAGAGCATCACTCTTTATCAACAATAGGCCTTACTAAAAATGTCATGTTCTTATCCCTTAGGTGTTATATTCTGTAGTATCTGCTCTAACCAAATTAACTTAACTTATTTACACGAATGGTGGAGTCCTTATCTTTAGTAGGGCAGTTTTTTTCTCACCCTTCTGTATCTACTGCCCACAGCTTTCTGTGTGATAACTGCAACCTTTCCTGCAGTAAGCAACTGAGTACTTAAAAAGAGGCATAGATGTCAATGTGTGTGCAGGTGTGCTCACTGGCTGAAGGCAAGTGGGAGGCAAGAGCTGCAGAAGGTAGGAGCACTCTGGGATTAGCCAGCCTCAGGGAGTACGCAGACATCAGCTGTTCCCACTGCGCAGCAGGGGAAGAATCTCAGACAATTTTAAAGAAATTAGGCTTTTTTGTGTATGTACTGCTTTTGGACATTCAGTTGGTATTTTAATTGATTAAATGGATGGGAAAGTCTGTCTGAGTTCAGAGACTGGAAGCATTTGAATTTGCATTAACTAGTGCTCCCAAAGGCAATATGAATTTAGTATCTAAATGGTCTGAGCAGATAAAGCCTTCTGTTTTAGCACCAGAAAGCTTGAACTTTGAAGTAATGGAGTAATTTCTCTGGGCAGCACAGGTTCCATCTCCATCTATTTTTGGCATCACTTTAACCACTGCCAGTCCTTTCTGTGCTTTTTAAGGAGCTACGTTTAAAGTTAATGAGACTTCTGCACAAAGGGTTTGCCAGCCAGGACCACAGACAGCCATGAGGCACATGATTAGTACAAAATGTGACACTTTCATGCTTGGACTTCTGCCCAGTGGGAGCCACTTCTGTTGACCACATAAATGAATTCACGTAAGTCACCAAAGAACTGCAGGACAGGAGTGGCTGTTGGCCACTACCGGATCAGACTGGGCTCTGGCCAGTCAGCTGGGGAAATACCTTGCACTCTGAACACTGCAGGATCCATTTATAAATGTCTAAAAATACATGCAACAAGATGGAGTTGTTAGACTGGAATATCGTCTTTAGAATGATAGCATCTGACCATTAAATTTTTACAGAAAAGGCTTTAAATAGAATGGTTGACTCATCAAGGAATTATTGAATCGGGTGAAACCATCTTTCTTTAGATTTTACTGATTGGTGTGGAAGAGTTGATGAAGTAAAATATGCCTCTTTAAGCAGGTTCACGGAAGTCTTCTGTCCTTTACAGCTCTTTTACTGGCTTTGAGTTCAGAAGTAGTTACTTCACGCATAAAGGGAAAAAGCATGAATTTGTTCTTCTTATTACAATTTTGTTTTAATTGAATTACAAATATTTTAAATGTAGATAATCTTTCTTTTGTTTCCTGCTTTCATGTTGTTTAATTGATAATCTTTTGTTGGCCAAGTCTTAGCTCAAAGGAGCTTTGAAGGCTGGATTTCTTCCTTCCCTCCCTACCCACCCTTGCCACAGATGGATGTTACACCTCTGGCACTCTGAGCTCTACTGTTTAAACTGATGTCTCAGCACTGAGTGGGTGCACCTTACACTACGTAATATGAGAACACCAAGACTGCGTAGCCCAACCTAGCTGTAGTTTTCTTTGTCAACTGTTACTGTTTTCAATTTAGTTTGGTGTGTTTTGTTCTACTGCTAGTAGCAATTGTAGAATAACTTGGTTAACGCCTTAAAGTCAATACCATTATCACTCTGGAATTTGTCATATATCCCAAGGAAAGGAAATGCATTAATTTTAGAGCTGAGTCAAGCCCATGAATGATATTGGTACATTGGGTAAATATATCTGACAACACACTTGTGTAACTAACTAGTCTTGAAAACTGAGCAGCTCAGCTCTGGATGGCAATCAAAAGGCACATCCTCCATGCTTGCTTATGGAGAGATGTTGTGTAGGCTTTCAGATGAGGAATGATTACCAACTTCATATTTGGTGCTTTTTAAAAATTTCTTAAGAAAAACAAATTATAGAGATCATTTTCCTATTTCTCCAGTATAAATTTCTGAATTTGATTAAAAACTTCAACTCTAATCTAGAGAGAATTTAACTTCAAGTTTCAGTATGCTTCATAGAGCACTTAGGAAGATGAAATGGTGAAGGGTGTACTGTGAAGTCACTCACTAGACAACAGAAGTCTACAGAAGACATTACAGAAGTCCAAAACAAACAAAATTAATAAAAAGAAATTTGTCTAGTGAGTTTTCTAAATGAATCTGCAGGGGAATATATGGTGTGCAGATCTGGATATTCTGTATTCCTTTGCTTTGTTTTCCTCTGGATCATTCTTTGGCCACGGGTACTGTAACAGCAACTCATACCTCAATGTATGTGTAAGTTAAAGAATTAATTTAAATAGTTCTGCTAGGGATTCCAAAGAGAGTCGAAATACTAGTAGGCTTCTTTTGAATGTAGATGATAATATAAAGATCTTGTAAGTGCAGGTAAATCTCCTCTGGTTTCTGGGTTGTTTTTTTTATCCTGTTCCACTAGGAACAAAAATGAAATGATTAGAAAGAAGAGTAATTATAAATAAAACTGTCCAGTAGTTCTCCAACTGTAAAAAGCATAGAATGCTGTGGCATAGGATACATGCATTAATCCACACTGTCCTGGTGTCATAAGGATGATTCTCAAGAGGGAATGGAAGTCTCTAAAATTAAAGGCAATAAGGAATGAGAAAATTCAAACCTAATTCTAAAATTAAAATGAAGCACACTCTCAATATCCTAAATCTGTGCTATTTCTTTCATTAGCCTGCTTTCTTAATATCTTCAAAAATTGCAGCTACTCACTGACATAGGTCAGAGACATGAACGCATTTACATCTTGGACAATTAAACACCACTTTTACTTTCTTCTGTATGGTGTCTGTTTTCATACATTTACGTATAGTTGGCCTTAGCTGTCTCCATCTGATTTGGTGGCACAGCTGTAATCCACTTCAGGACAGATATCCGGCTCTTCCTCCAGAAACTTCCTCTTGCTATGCTACAGTTCTTGTAAACGCCCTCACGGAAGTGGGTTTTTTCCTCCTTCCTCATGCTGCAAGAATTCATAAAAATACAAGTCACCTTATAAACCAATAGCTTTCAAGAGGGCCTAAAGTGCTGGACTATTCCAGAATGTTGGATTTTTTTTAATTAATACTGATGCATTTGTTTCTTTTATAGAAACTTCATGCGTATCATTCACATAAACAAAATGACTGGCAAAGCCATAGAGTCTGTCTGAACATTTTAACTTATTAGAGTAAAACTGCCAGGTTACTTTCCATCCTTTCTATTCCATATATTCGAGAAAGAACATCTGTCTAGTAACAGTGGTTGTTCCAAACCAGCATAGGATTTTCTTCTTTATGAAGAAAGATACTTGAATGATGTTCTAGATGTGACAGCCTTTAACTTGCAACATTTTGCTTTAAATATGCAATTTAGAAAATGAACACTTAATTTAAAAAAGAAAAGCAATGTTCTATAAACTCTTTTATTAGTATCTTGCGGCATGTATATATCTCACTGGATGCAAGGAGGTGCTCTGTTCTGCATTAGTAATTATGGTGTCCCAGTTAGCTGATTTAGGTTTCTGCAATCCCTGATGGTGTGGTAAAAACCATTGCTTCCTTTTCTAAGTTTGTTGAGAAAAATCCTCAAAGGTCTAAAACAGAAGATACTCTTGGTGTGCTTTGTCAGCATGGAGATGCAAGGTTCTTGGAATGACTAAAATAATGCAAAGTGTTCTACGAGACCAGTGGGAGGGGGAAAAAAGAAAAGGTCTACTGTCAGGGAAAAGGCCTGTGGATGCTCTGTGGGAGAGAGAAGGGCTGCTCTGCCTCCTGCCATTGCTGGAAGAGGAACTGGGTAGTGAGAGGCACATGGAAAAGCTGGGAATATAGATATCTGCACCTTCCCAAAACCACCATCTCCAAGGAACTCTACAAATATCAATCTTCAGCCATTTGCTTTCATTTGCAGTGGTGGGGTAGGCAATGGAAAAGTCAGGAAACCAAGCTGCCCATCGTTGCAGTGGGCCATCAGTCTGAAAATATCACAAGAGACAGTACACAACCCTTTTTTATATTCAATAGGTGTTTCTGATGTATTGTCAGGCTGTTGTTTTCATTTATAGTGTTACGGAGGCCTCAGACTTTATTTTTTTGGCTCAGAAAGAAGTTAATTTAATGAAGTGCATTCACTAAAATGTGGCTGTGGAAACTTCAAAAAATGTACGTGACACTGAGCTGTGTGTGTCTTCAGGCATTCTCTTGCTCTTTAAGTACCCCCTGCCAAAGCAAATAACTGCACAATATCACAGTTCTGTTACTATGTAGAAAATATTTTCTGTTAGGATGCTTGCTAGGGTGATCTGTTTGTTAGCTCCTCCTCTCTTCTTTGTGGAAAAAAACCAGCACCATGGAAATCCAATTGCAGTCAGGATGTATCACTGATCAGGAGCTGCTTGTCCCAAGATCAGACCTACATTAGGCAGCTGTATCAAGTTTATCTTGTCATGAGCTTGTTTTCACTGCAGTTTAAATGTGTGCTTTTCTTACAGTACCTCTGCTCTAAGGCATTTAATGGGACAAAAGGCACAGTACTGGGATGCATTAAGCCTGTTCTTCAGGGGCGTGTTGGACTGTGTCCTTGAGAACATGTTCTAGGATAGAAGCTCATGGAAACAGGGAATTCACAGCCAAAACAGGATTAACCATTCCTAGTTAGCTGGAGAGTTTAGTTTGTGGGTTTTGTTGTTGTTTTATGTTGGGATATAAACAGGTTCCTAATTACACAGTTTAGAATCTTCCATATGTGTGTGCGCTCACATGGTCACGGGGTCCTCTCTGTGGCAGGATTTCCGCAATGGGACTTTGGGTGCTGGTTGACCTGTGCATCCTGCAGGATGGCTGATGGGGTGGGCTTAGCCCTCTTCTGAGCTGGAAAATAGGAGAAATTGCTTCTATATCTGGCCAGTGCAAATTGCCTTGACCTCTCTGGCTCCTGCTTACCCCTTCTCTGGCACTGGGTGGCAGTGGTGATGGGGAGCCTTCTGTTGGAGGTAGCAGATAGAGTAATAGGCTGTGACCTTGCTACTGAGGGCCCACCTGGATAGCCTGTAAAGATGCACTTAATATCTGGAGGCTGAGGTATATTATATGCAGGGATACAGATAAACTGTGTAACCTTACTGGAGCAGTGAAGGGTCTCTCAATGCTCAGACCCTGAAGGGAAGCAATCTGCTCTTACTTAAAGCTCAGGAAACCCTTCAGATACAGCACAGCAGGAAAGTGCTGCTCACAGAGAACATGGGTTCTGGGATGAGTCCCCAGGGGAAGATGTGGAAACACATCATTTATGTCTTTTCAGTTTGCAAGAGAATGTGTTTAAAAAAAAACAACAAAAGAAAACAATTCTGTATCTGAAAGAATACTCCTTAGGGGGGAAAAATTGATTTGCATCCTTTTCAAAACCCTTTTGCTTCAAAAATAAGTTACTTCACTTAGTGGGATTCTTTGGGCTAAGTTGTGTCTGTGTGTTCCTATATATTTATATATTGATTTATACATTCAGAGCTGACACCCAGAAGATAAAAGTCCTATTATTATTTTAAAATATCTTGTGATTTGTTACTGTGATGCCTGGTAGATTTATAACCATGGCAGTACTGACTTAAGGAATCTATAACAGTTATTCCTTCTTACCTAACTATTGGTAATATATATATATAAATGTTAATATATAAATACTAATAGTTTCAAAAGTAATTCAGAAAAACCAAGTTGGTCTGATTTTAGTGACAAGAAGAGTTAATGGGATACTTTTTCCAGTTGCTTATTTCTTTGAAGTACAACTAACAATTACCATCTGAAGCTAGAGCTTTTATTACAAAACAATTTTTTTTTTTTTTTTTTTTTTTTACAAGCACTGGAAAGAAGCAGCTGCCAAATTTCTACCCTTGGATAAAGACCTATTTAGGACAGTGGGTGTGCAATCGTTATTCGTATGGAGTTACAAGGGAACTTTGTCAGATGCGATGAAGGTGAAAGCGTGAGCCCAAATTGCATGTGGTGGGTGCTGCAGGACTGCTCTTGCAAACAGCTCTTGGCTGCTGTTTGTATTTCAAATATTCTCCCACTGTTGTCACAACAGGCAAGCAATTATAGGCAATAATGTCAGCGATTTGTGGATTAAGAACTCCTTAAAGATGCACTGGCACTGCAGACAGTACCGCTTTTAGCTTGCAACTGTTCAGCCGCTGCTGTGCCAACGAAACTGTTACTTCCCAGAAGCTATTGTGTTCCCTGGGAAGGAGAAAAACAATTGTGGTGTGAGAATGTCACAGCACTCCACTGCCTGTGGGATTCTGCTGCAGCCCTCAGCCGGGCAACTTAACCATACAGATTCATTTTCAACAGACCACACATAAACACAAATGACGAATACTGGCTATTGTGCTGGAGCAATGCTGTGCTCGATTCTTAGAACCAAACTCGGGAAACTGTTTTTAAGGCTCCAGGACTTGAAATACACCTGTTTGTGACCTCTGCTGAGCACAAAGCTTCAGCGCAGTGTCTGCTGGGGAGGGCTCCGTGTGCTTCCTGTGGCTCCCCTCACCGGGGACAGAGGTGGCCTTGGGGCATGGCTCAGATACAAGTGAGCGCATGTCTGCCATGCAGGGAAAATGCTGATCGCTTTGAGGATCAGCAAGAAGGATTTAAGTGTTGTTTGCTCTTTCTCTAAGAGAATGAATACCTGCATTTAAAAATGCAGTCACAAAATGCGTATGGCAATAAAACTATAAAGGACAATTCAAATATAAATACGCTGTCTTTGTGCTGCTGTTTGTCTGTTTTAATTTCAATAGGACCTTATGACCTATTCAGAAAACTTAAGTTTATTTGGGAAAATAGCCTATAGGCAGAGGGGAAGTTGTTTTCTTTTTCTTTTGTAGAGGTAAACAAATGACAAGAATTCCCTGAAAAGTTTGGGCTATACAGGCTATAAAGCTGGGGAAAAAAAAAAAAAAAAAAAGAGGATAACGCTGGAGTCCCTCATCTGCAGCAAGATGCATCTAGTTAATGAGTGCTATTAAGCTGATATTCCCCTAGACTGACTGACTTCTGAACAGGCGGTATCCCACGCACCCGCTTGCCGCAGCCAGCTACAGGGTGATCTGCAGGCGCAGGGCCAGACTGGGTACAGGGGTGCCTGGTGCGGGGCTCTCAAATCGCTGAAAGCACATCTCTAGTTTTACTTTGGTACTGCCGGTGTCCCCATATACCTCTACTTATAAACCGGAGCAGAGGTTTCTTGGTTTCAAACTCCCCTAAACAAGTCAGAAAGCTGTATGCTCTCTCTCGGGCTGTCTCCTTGCGCTTTTCTGCTCCAGCTCTACGATTCTCCGTGCAAAAAGCCTCCCGGCACGCCCGTGCCCGCCCTGCTGCTCCCCAGCCGGAGGAGCGCAGGCGTCCCCCCGGGCCGTGCTACTCCCGACGGCCCCGGGCGGCCCCGGCAGGAGGCGATGCCGCCAGCCCCGCTGCCATCACGTGGCCGCCGCGTTTTCTCCCCCAGCGGTATGAGGAAGTCGGAGCCGCCGTCCGCAGCCCGGCCGGGCGCAGCCTCCGCCGCTGCCTGCCCGTGGCGCGCTATGTGAGTACGGCGGGACGGGGCGCTGGGAGTCGAGCGGGCGGCGTCGGGGCCGCCGACCCGCGGGGCCGCCCCGGGGGGAGCTGGGGAGCGGCTCGGGGCGGTGGTTGAGCGCGGGCGCGGCTCCGCTTCCCCGCAGGGTGGCTAAGCGCCGCGGCCGCTTCCCGGCGTGAAGCCCCTCCGGCGCGATGGAGGAGCCCGCGGCGGCGGAGGAGTGGCAGGGGGCGACCCAGAAGAGGAAGGCCTGGGCCAAGAGCCGGGACTCCTGGCAGGCGTCGGAAGCGGAGGATCTCTCGGCGGCGGCGGCGCAGCTGGCCCGCGGCGAGGAGGAGGAGGAGGAAGACGACGAGGAGGAGGAAGAGGAGGAGGAGGAGGAGGACCGGGAGCGGGACCACCTCGCGGGCGGCAAGCTGCCGCTGGCCGCAGAAGCAGGTCAGGGCGGGGGGCGGCGGGGCAGGGGACGCCGCGGGGCCGCCCCCGACGGCCGGGCGGTGACTGACGGTCGGCTGTCTGCTGCTCTGCCCCCAGGCCACAGCGTGCCCAACGAGAAGATCGCGATATGGCTGAAGGACTGCAGGTGGGTCCCGGAGCGGAACGGTGCGGGCTGCGGGGAGTGGTGCTGAACGCGTGCACGGTGGAGGAGCGGGTTTTGGGCACTGTTGCTCCTTCGCGTAGCGAGGCTGAAGGCGTTCTGGCTGGGGGGAATGCGGCTCGGACTTAGGTAGGCAGCGTTATTTCAGAAGCTGCTCTGTTCCTCGAAGAGGGGCTTCTTTAACTTGAGACAGGGCATGCGTAGTCTGTGACTGGTGCTGCCACAAAATGAGCTATGGGTGTTTGGAGCATGCTGTCTGCGTTACTTGTTCTTCGGTCTTAATCGCATAGAGCATAAATGCTTTTAAACCCTGTTGTAGCCACTTTTGTCCTGTCTCTTTATTCTGTCCTGCTACCCTGCAAGGGTTCTCATCCCTCTGATGCACGAAAGTAAACACTTAGCTTTCCAGTACTTAACAAAGTTCAAGTTTTCTCTTTTTTTTTTTTTTTTTTTTTTTTTTTTTCCCCCCATTGGAACTGCTTTAGATGAAGATTTACCTCTAAGATTAGCTGTGCCTTTATGATCTTTTGATCCAGTAAGCAGCTGAGCTGTGCTTACTCCTGTGATTGTGATCTGGACTGCTTTATAGCCATAGTGTCCACAGTATAGATTTCTTCATAATGTCTGTAGGCTGTACCTTGGGAGGGGTGTTGGCAGCGAAAGGCATGGAATCATACTGCATCCCCAAAACTTGATGGCCAGCCCTGGCAGGCTGCTCTCCTGGAATGCCAAAATGGGAGATTTTCTTGAATTTCCCTACAAATAGACCTGATTGAATATATCCTTAAAAGCTTAGCAGAATAAAGATGTTATATATCTGTGGTTCTTTTTTGAGTGGGGAGGGGAAAAATGGAGTAGTGAAGGGGGAAGAGCTCCCTGAGGGAGAAGTGCTTCCTAATGCCACTGCAGCGCTTCTCTCTGTATGTGTAGGATTTTATCTAGAACATTCCCTGACACTGTCAGCCCTCTATTCTGGTGCAGAATTTAAGAAATAGCACAGAACTGCAAATTGTCAGCACAAACACCTTAATCAATGGTTGCAAATCTTGAAGGATAATGCAAAGCTTGCTGTTTTATTTGTGTCCTTTAGCAACTGTTGTTTAAAGGAGATACTGGCACTTCTGGGGAATGTGTTTGCATCTGTGGCAGCAGATTCACAAAATGTGGGAATCTTGGTCTGCTATCTATTTCCATGTTTTACATGTAAGGAAATAAAATGTGACTTTATCCTTTTGCTAACATAAAAGCGCAAGCTTTAGTTAATGTACATTTGTGAAACCCTTTGCAGCCCCTCCACAGAAGTCTCTTTAAGTGTAGCTCTACTGTTCTAGAGAGTATCAGTATCAGAAAAATCTTGTGCTCTCCTCAGAAAGATAAAGGTGTTTTTTTTTGTTTTTTTTTTTTAATCTCTTAAGCCAAACTATTCAAGCAGGAGTTACCTCTGATTGCACACGGATACTGTCCATACCTGTGGGAGGTACCATTCCAGTTGCCTGAAGTTGTGCACAGTTGTGCTTTAAAGCTGGAGAATGATTTAGTTTCTATGTATATAGTGTACATGGGAGCGGCAGCTAGTTAAGTGCAGGGAAGTGATTATTCAGCTTGCATTCTTGCAAAGTGACTGTATGTATAGAAACCCTGAGCAGGCTTTATCTTGATAACAATGTATATAGGAAAAGAGAGAAAGAGAGCAGCTTTAAAAGTGACACATCAGTGCCACTGATACTCTTGTTGTTTAAAAAAGAATGCTTGAAAACAGTAGATGAGAAAACTTGCAGTTGTTGTCATCTCAGGTAGTTATTGTTTAATAACATTGCTTTTGCTTTGAAGCTTTGCTATAAAGTGTGGGTAACATTCACAGGCTGGTCTTCTGTTGGGTGATCGCACAATCACTTTCTTAAGAGTTTCTTAAGAGTTCTTAAGAGTTTGTCCTGGTATAGAAATATAACTATCACTACACCAAAATGAAGTGTTTTCTCTGTTACGTATTTTCTAGAAAAGTCACTCCCATTTTTGTCTGATTTTATATAAGCTTTTGTGAAACGTATATTGGAAAATGGGTACATCTTAGATCTCGTTTTGAATTGGCAGTAGCACAAAAACAGTAATATCAACCTCCTGCATAAATAGATCTGTTTAAAAGATGTATCTGTCTGTTTCCAAAAGCATCAGCAGTGTTATAACCAAGATGAAGAGAATGGCTGGCTGTCCCATGATGTTCATGTTAGCAGTTTGGGGCTTTTTTTTTTTTTTTTTTTTTTTTTTTTGCCTGGCATATGAATCTATGTCACATCTGCTTTGGAGAAGAGGGTAGGGCTCTTAATAGCCCATGCTACTTGATGTGGTGTAGAATTGTTTAAAAACAAACTAACAAACACAGCACAACAGCAACAAAACCAAGAAAGTGAGGATGTATCAAACTGTGACAAGAATTACAGAGGCTTCAGAAGTGTGAGATGATACCCAGAGCGTCCGGTTTGCTCATGTTTTGGGAAAGGCATTTCTTTTCTTTCTCCTTGGCGGTTTGATGAGGCATTTTTAGGCTTGTAAGAAAGCTTGCAAAGATTTTTAGTTTTGACTCCTGTAAGGTTAGAAGGGAAACAAAAGTGTTTGTATTACACAGATACAAATGGAGAAACTTTACTCAGCGGTATGGTGTGTGCTATTTTAATTCCATGTGTTTAAACTCCTCCAGTGGTTCAGGGGGGTGTCAGAGGTATTTAGGAACTATGTCCTGGAGATGCGCAGGAAATGAGTTCTTGAAATGCCTCAGAAATAAGATAGTTTTTTGGGTTTTTTTTGGTCCACATTTAAAATAAACACTGCTCCTACCCAAGTCAGGTTGTTCAAAGCAGAGGGGTTTAAGCAGAGGGCATTTACACACCTCACAGAGCCCTGGTCCTGCTGCTGTGGGAGGCTGAGCAGGCAGGCCTGCGGGGAGCACGTGGCTTACGTGGCATCTCTCACCTGCACCCCAGGATCCATCCCGCTCCTGTGTGCACCAGAGCTGCAATAAGTCATTGTTCTAATGTGATAATAAACAGGTGACTCAGCCATGTGGGAATGCAGATGAAATACTGCAAGTCTCATTGCCCAAGCAGCCCCATGGCTCTAGCCTCCCTGGGGCCTATGGTACTCCCAGCCCTCCTCGTGTCCTCAGCATCAAGGTGATGGGGACGCTGCAGTGCTTCCTCTGGAACTTCTGTGTGTAGAGTGGCCTCTAAACTGACCCCTTTGCGGGGTGCCTGGGGCTGGTTTCTTGGCCCTGATGCTGGAAAACAGCCATGCACCAAGAGGCAGAACTGCTCCTGACATTGTCCTGCAGTATTTGGGTGTCAGTGCTTGTCTCTGTTTAAGCTTGGGTTACACCTAATTCTTAAATGCACTTTTCCTAAAAAAAAAGAAATGCAAAGCAGCTGTGTATGTATGCAGGAGCACAAACAGAGAAGCAGACGGATAGCTGACAGAGCTGCTTTTCCTGTAGCTGCCAATGCACTGCAGTACTAATGGAGCTTCATTTCTCAAAGAAAATGCCAGCTTTGGTGATTGCTTTCACTGCTCTCTGCCAGCCAGTGTGTGCAGCCCTGAGCTTGGCTGACAAAGTCACCACCAGTGAGTTTCTGTATAGGAAAGGTGAAGGTGCTGGAAGGGGAGGGGTAAGAAGCGGAAGGTGCCTGTCACAGCCTGCATGTGAGCAGCGGGCACAGGTGCTGTCACAGAGCACTCACAGGGCTGACTGGAGCTGAAAGGGTCCAGAGAATCTGCTCTAACTTCTTTGAAACCCTGACGTGGAAAGTACACAAAAATTGAGTTCGTGAGGTTTGTCCTGTCACTTGCAGCACCTGGGTGTACCTGGTGTACCTGGGAGCTCCTGCTGCTGGAGCTGGCCTCTCACTGTGGGCTGGCTTCGCTTCCCATGCCAATATTAGCTTGCTCTCTATCAGCAGGCAGAACATGGAAACTCTAAACTGTTTTCAGAAGGGGAAAAGCAATTGGAAAGTACAAGATCTGTGAGAAAGCAGGTGCAAATTTTCTTTGCTTAATTTGGCCGTGACACCAAAACAAATACAGTATCAGAGCATTGTTTGCTTTGAGTTCCGTGGTCTGGTTTATGTGCTTGTCTAATTAAAAACCCAAATGAAATCTATGTAATATTGGCTGCTTTTCCCTTCTTTATGGGTATTATATTTCTGGCTTTGTTTTGGGTTTTGAGCACTATGGTGCTACTTAACGGCGACAGGTCTATCTGGTTAGACATCTCTCAGATACAAGGTGTAGAAATACCCAGAGAGTGTCAACAAATCTCATGTGAGCATGGGAAGGGATTGGACCTGTCAGTTGTTTGATTTCTGCTGCTGATTCTGGACATGGTGAGATTTGGCAAATCCGCTGGGAAGGAATACTTTCAAGGAACAGGGATAGCAGAGATCATCCAAATGAGATCTGCAATGAGTCTATAAAATACTAGCACTTGGGACATGACAGCTAATGTAGTTGACAAGATTTTGTCTTGTTTCTGACCAGTGAGTGCAGCTTTTCACCTCTCTCTTCAAAGCCTAAGGTAAATCAATGGTAAGAAGTTTTAAATGTTTAGAAAATAGGTAAGGCTTTTGACACATAAATGAGGTTGAGTTGCCCTATTCAATACCCCATACTCATGGTTTTAGGGTGTTCTTGGAGGTCTGTGATTCTCCTCAAGAGAGGGCTGTGGCCCTGAAGTCTTGCCACTGAGTTGTGTCACAGCACTACAGTTATCAACAGATTTTGTTGCTTTTCTCTATTTGTTCAGAGGGCTGGGGAGTGCTTGGGAAGTTATTGCCAGTCCTCATATGTTTGTGTTCTCTGGGGGCGGAGGGAGGGACAACTGCTGCTATCACAAGCTTGTTGCACGCTGCAAGGAAGGACATGAAGCAGCAAGTTTTTAAGCTGGTATTAATCTCTTCTGTGGTTTCAGAACGCCTCTGGGAGCCTCCCTGGATGAGCAGAGCAACCCACTGTTGAAGGGTAAGGAAAGGCTTTACCTACTGGGATCTTTTTTTTTTCTGAGAAGCATGCTCTTGTGTACGTTCACCTGAGACCTTGGCAATTTATCAGTAGTATGACAGTCTACTCAACACTACTGGGCTATTCTCATTGTGAAGCAGATGTGCCTAAGAAATTTCAAATCTTTCTGGAGACTTTAAGACTTAAAAAAAAAAAAAAAAAAAAAAAAAAAAAAAGCTGAATGGGAGAGTTTGTTAATTTTCTCTCCAAGCTGGCAAGTGTTAGATAGTATCTGTGTCTAATAACTCAGGTTGCCACACCTGAAAATTTTACTATCTGAGTAGGTCTGAATACTAAAGTTCAAAGTACAGTGAGAATTTGCAGTTAGTGACACAGTGTGGAGGAGTTACTGACTTTGTCTGAAGTCTTTGCTTGAACTCTTAATCTGGGATAGTGAAAGAGAAAAGAGAATACCTAAGCTGGACTCAGACTTAGAATCCCCCTGGTAAGATGTCTGGTGGCTAATCCATCTGTAGAAGGAGCGGATACGGTAGGTAGTACCTCTAGGTTTGCACTCTGGTTTGCTCGCAGTCTGACGTGGGAATGCTTCTGAACATAAAAATAAAGCAATGCGGGAGTTGTTCTCTTTCAAAAAAACAAAACAAAAAAAAGCCAAAACTGAGTTCTTAAATGTGACTTCTCACTACTTAGTGCATTTTTAGTGTATGAGTAATGCAGGGATTGTAGATATGGTCTAGTTATATCCTGTTGTGTCAATTGAAATGTCTTGCTAGTATCTTTAGTTAAGCTGTTGAAAAGAAAACACTGCATCATGGTAGTAGTTGAACGGCTAACTGTACATTTTCAGGCATGCTGGTGAGAAATGGAGGAAGTTTTGAAGATGACTTATCCCTGGGAGCCGAAGGTGGGTGTGGCAGGATTATGACTTTTTCTAGAGAAAAAAGAATTGTGTTCAGTCATCTGATTTTTATTTTGAAAGACAGTGTTTTCCTTCTCAAAGGCAGTTGATAAAACTGGGCAAAAAAACAGCATGGAGCACATAGGAAAATGCAAGAAGCTTTGCTTTTTTTTTCATTAGGATATTGCTATTGCTAAATGTGCTGGTCTAATCTGAAGGTCAGAGTCAACTCTGTGTTCTCTTCTGCCCTCACATTCTAATGCCCACAGCTGCTGCACAGCCCTGAGCACTCACTGGTGCTGTGCAGAAGTGCTTTCCCCTACTTGTTTGTCTTGTCCATGGGTTACTCTTGGCAGTTGTGCATGCACCGCTTCCACTGAAACCCTTGGGAGTGGCAAGTGCGGGGTTTTGAAAGGAGGAATGCAATTCTGTCAGCCAAGAGGCATACCCATTAAGAGCTGAGCACTTTTAAAAATGAAAATTACCGAAGCTGAGTAAGTCCTTTGAATCAGCAGTGTTATGTACTCTTCTGTCACTAGCTGCTTCCTTTCCTTTTCTTTCTCTTCCCCTTTTTAAAGGGAAGGAGATGTGGCTGTTTGTACTGGACGTGTTTGGTTTTGCTTCTTTTGCTACCGTACTCTGTGGGCAGAGGTGCCCACAAACAAGCAGCTTTTAAAGCATCCATAAAGATCCAAAGCATCCATAACTAAAATGGCGTGAAACAGTCTCTCAAACTGGTTCCTAGTGTGGTCTGCAGGATAGGAGCAATAAGGCTCTATCTTTTATCACTTACAAATAAATTTTAAAATAGCCTTCAGTTTTCAGTAGTTTTTTAAACTATGGTTTTCTAAGTGTCAGAATTTGCATAGTAGAAAGCCCTTTTGTCCACAGTTGTATTGTCAGTGATTTTGAAGCAGTGTGACAGGGCCTGAAGAAAGAGGTATCTCTAATTTTTAAAGACTCGGTACTTCTGAGGAAAGCAGTTAATTTGATAATGACCTTAATCTGATAATCACAGAAAAGCTGCACATTATTCACGTACTGCAATAGAGTAAGTAGGATTTTTTTTTCCCCTTAGTCTTTTCCACTTATTAGCTTCACTGCAATGTGAAGATTTCATAGGGAAAATGTATTTCTAGCAGTCATCCCAATTCTGAGGGTATGACTAAGAATGCAATTTAGAAAGCCTCCCTCTGGCCTTCTCCCTCCCCGCCCTTTTCCCTCTATCATTCTTGAGGATTTCTGTTCTTGGGGATCCTCTAGCATGATTCTGGCAGACAGCCATTTCCATCTGTTCAGGTGACTAAGATCTCAGTGCCAGAATTGCTGGTTCATTTCCACGTGTAAGGACACGAGAGCTTCTGCAGGGCTTTGCTTCCCATCAGAGAACAACAGACAACAGAGCTACTTAGAGCAGTGCTGCGTGCCTCACTGTACAGACGGCCTCTTTGGCTGGTATGAATGGCCTGCCCTTGTGCATCTCTGGCTGCCTGACCCCAGAGACACGCCAGAGCCCTGCAAGAATGGTACAGAGGGCACTGGACAGGATCCTGTAACCTTGGTGCCCTACTGGGCTGTTAGAGCCCAAAGTTTAGCAGCTGGAACTAGTCAACAATTAAGGTGTGTAGATGGGCTTGCTTTCATACTGTATGAAAATATATTTAAAATTTAAAAAAAAATGCAGCTTCTGCATTTCGTTTACATTTGAGTTCCTTTCTGATGTCTCTGGAGGTTATAAGGTCCCTGTGTTTTCCTTGTTCTTGACATTTCCCCTGAAAATGCAATGAGTGCAAATGCAAGGTTTTTCTAGCGGTGTTTGACATACCTTTGCTCTTTTTGTAGCTGATTCTAAGAGTTGCTGTAACATATGTGTGCTCCTTGCCTGTCTCATGTGGCGAGTTTGTTAATGTTGGGTTGCCTCTTTGGGAGAACCAAAGGTTCTGAGGGTCAACTCCCTGCTTTGATGGGGGTGTTGGTATTTTGGAAGAATAATGCTGCCTGGGATGCTTGCATGTGGAGCTGGCTTCTGCAGCTTCAGTAAGGGCTGAGTTGCTGGCAGGAGGCTGGTGACCATGTGCATGGCCTCCATAGTTGGCCTTCCTCAAGTCCACTTGAATCCTTGCACAGTGATGGGTCCCATCAGTTTCACAGACTTGGTGCAGCTTTTGTTTATGGACTGCATGGCTGAGAGAACTAGTGCCTGGCCTTCTGTACAGAGCTAACAGTGAGGGTTTAGAGGCTCATGTACACAGTATCAGTTACCTGGCTATGGGCACCAGCTGCTCTTCTCTTTCCAGCTGAGCAATCCTTACGTTGACCACATCTTTACTTTCTTCTTCTCCTTCCATTGTGACAAACCCTTCAGCTGGTTATGTCTTTGATTACAAAGCAATAAATCTTCTGTTAATACAACAATTACTAAATTATTGCAAGCAAAATTTCAAGTTTTATTTGATTCATTACAGCAAGTAAACAGTCCATGCAAGCTTGTATTTTAAACAATGCCTGAGTAAACTGGACTGTCTTTATGTTAGTTGTAAACTAGGAACACTTGACAATCCTATTTGTATGGAAAGAAAGTATTCGTAGAAGTGCTTGTTGGATACTTTTTCATGTTGGCTGTGGGAAGTGAAGTTGTCAAGAGGTTTGTGCTTAACATCATCTTGTTTCCCTACAGCTAATCATCTGCGGAGTGATACCCAAATGGAAACGTGGTAGGCATCTGTTTTTTTTTCTTTCCTCTTTACTTTGAAGAAATATCTGTATTTGAGAGAGAGGGTGCAGTGGAAGTCACGTATGTTACTTTAGAGCTAGGCCTGTTCAGGACATGGCTATCTACAAAGGGAGGGAAGGAGAAGATCCAGATAGCATGTGAACAGTTAATATGAAATGCAGAAAATGTAGATTTAAATTCTTCCAGCAGAGGTGAGGTAGATTTTTTATAATGATGGGGAAAAGCAGAGAAGCAAGGAACTATAGGTAACTACAGTATGATTTACCTTCTTTGGCTTGCTGGTCTCTGATCACTTCAGGAACTTCAAGGCAAGAGTGGCTTTACCTTTTGGAGCAGATATCCTTTGGGAGTGGGGAAAAAGCTCTCAGAGTAGAGGCTTCTGCTTCTTAAGGATAGCTTCTGAATGAAATGTGCTATATTTAAAATCTGCAAGTTGGCTGGAAGTCCATATTCCTGTATGGGTAGCATCCTTGTTGCTCCTCCTGAGTCACTCTTAGGTGAATCCTCTATCATCTTGGGTTTCTTAGTGGTTGTTCCTGCTGTGTAGGTACTAGGATTTGCAGGATAAAATTCACATCTGGAAGATTGCTTACTCCCCAAGTGTAAATATGGATTTGGGTGTGAGGTAGCAGTGAGTGTGGAGGAGCTAGCTAGCATTCTTTCCAGATGCAGGCAGTAAACTGGTCCTGCAGTCCTTCTTGAAAACACCTCTTTCTGTTTGCTCCATCTTGCAGCTTCTTCAGCTTCCCCAGCCACCTGCTGGGTGCAGTGGGTGTGAGGCAGAGATGCACTGTGGCCAGGTGGTCCTGCTGGAGCCAGTGGTGGGCAGGGTGGCCTACCTGATGCCTGGCTTTCTCCCTTCTCCTGCTTGTAAGGGTGGGATCATGGAGGGAGGGTTGGCTGAGGGCATTAGGGATTTGTTTTCTCAGCTTGCATTCACCTTCAAATCCTTAGTCTGTGTACGTTTTTACTGAGATGTCTCAGGGTTCGCTTTTCCTATTGTATTTCAATAAGTGACATGGCTAATATAAACCAGATAATGCTGAAGGGGGAACAGAAATTCGGCAGCACTGGATACGTAGCTCTGAGACAGAGAATCAAATCCCTGGACAGAACGTGTTTATCGCAGTACTCTCTGCTTTGTTGACAGCAATGGTATGCTGGCGAAGGAGAAGAGACTTCAGTTTCACCAGAAGGGGAGAAGTATGAACTCTACAGGCTCTGGAAAAAGCAGTGCAACTGTTTCAAGGTAAAATAGTGCTGTGCTTTGAAGGTCGTGGCACAGTTCAGTGGAATTTGGCTCTGTTTTGCTGGCAAAACTTACTACTTCTGTTCCTAAGTTAAATGGACTTGGCTTGATTTATATGCATTGTTGCATTTAGTAGCTGAGAAGGGAATTTTCATTTGATTGCTTGATAAAATGCTATTTGTTTTCTGTTGTGGTTTGCAGTAAACAAGGATGAGCCTGATCCTAAGCCTTAGAAATGTCTGAAATCTTAATAACATTTTAAGATCGGAGCTTTGCAGTGCAAGACCTTTATTTATAAATAATGGAATTGGATCTGAACTGTGTCTGGGCTTGTGTCTCTGGTGGTGTGAACCAAAACTTGAGATGCAGATATCTCCGGAATTATTTCCTTAAGTAGACTGAGCTGTAAGAGTCAAAAGTTCAATAGACAAAGCTGGCTAGCGGGCTGATCTGAAGTTGGACAGAAGGCACTGTGTGCTGAAAGGAGATGCACACACAATAAACATCTTGTCGTTTGTCTAGTGTTTCTGAGTTACTGGAGCTTTATGAAGAAGATCCTGAAGAAGTGCTCTATAACCTCGGATTTGGAAGAGATGAACCAGATATTGCTTCAAAAATTCCAGCAAGATTTTTTAACTCATCATCGTTTGCCAGAGGGATAGATATCAAAGTGTTTTTGAACGCTCAGATGCAACGCATGGAAGTGGAAAATCCAAATTTTGCTTTGACAAGTAAGCATGTTTTTGAAGTAAAGTTTTTAACATTTTTAATTATGTAAACAACCTCAGGCGAAGGTATCATATCTAGTGTTCTGGCAAAAACCCTCAAGGCCAAATTCCATTCAGAATCCATAGTGAGACTTGTGTGGTTTTTAAATGTGGAAGAGATGACTGCTGATATTTACCTTGGATGAGAGAAGATGATCTACAGGGGAGAGAAGAAATAAAAAGCATCCTGTTTGATTGGTATTGCCTTCTGTTTTGTATCTTTCTTGTTGCTTTCTTCTATGCTTGTCTTCTGTTACAGCTTTAGAGCATGGAAATGAAACTAATAGCAATATATGTCTTTCATTTGTTCTTTAGAATCGAGTGGGAGTTGTGAAAGCTGTCGGCAGTGACCTACTTTTGTAGTTGCTGAAGTCTCTGCCAGTATTGCTGTTGACTTGGACAGGGTCTTTGTTAGGTCAGGAACAAGTATTTCTGAAACGAGGGCATAGCTGAAATGTCCTATTTTACTGGAACTGCTTTGTCCATCTACAGGCACACTTTTTCCTGATGGTACTTTGTAAATTAACTTACAGTTGCATGTCTGTGTTTTATTTTTACTTGTAAATGCTTTTCGTGCTGTTCTCCTTGTGCATTTACTAGAGATCTTTGCAGAGTTGTTTTTACCATTTCTTTGTACTGTGCGGTATCCCTTTCAGGTTATAGAACTAGACAGTGTTCATTTCTGGATTTGATACAAATAGAGGGAGATTCGATGGGGTGCGGAGGCACCAGTTATGATGAAAGCTCCCTTTTCAGATATGAGGAAAAGAGGTGTCACTGACAATTTGAACAATTGTGTAGAAATGGATCAGCAGTTCTGAGCTGTAACGACGCCAAAGGTCCTCTTAAACTCTGTCTCACATTTTGTTCTCGTGCAGGTCGTTTTCGCCAGATTGAAGTGCTTACTACTGTGGCCAATGCTTTTTCCTCTTTGTATTCTCAAGTCTCTGGGACTCCTCTGCAAAAAATTGGTAGCATGAATTCAGTGTCTTCCAGCAAAGAAGCATCCAGCCCTCCTCCCTTAAATCGCAGCAATACAGCCAGTCGGTTAATGAAGACCTTGTCCAAGCTTAATCTTTGCAGTGCACAGCAGGCTGATAGTAGCGGCTGCTCAATGCCTTCACCTGTTGAAAAAGGAAGAGGTCCAGCTGAGACAGAGAGTGAGGAAAATGATGCTAAAAATGACTCTAAGTTGCCAAAATTCTCCAAAAAGAAAGACTCTCCCTCTTTTCTGGCTACGGTAAAGGAGGAGATAGCCAGTAGTCAGTCAAATGCTACAGACACTCACAGACTTGAGATCGTGCCTGGTGGAACTGATGATAAGCATGAGAATACTGTGTCTGTGGCAAATGTGCAAAACAGCAGGCTGGTAAGCCCCCAGGACAGACAATGTGAAGAGTCTGGTCTTTTGGACCCTTCCAGCCTCAGCAGCAGTCCCAACGCACCTAATAACACCACGTCTGAAAGTGGTGCCCCAGCACAAAGGCCACCTGTGGCATCAGTGGGTAGGGAGCCCTGCACACCTCTTGCCAACCCCTCTGTAATGAATCTAATGCTTCAGCAGAAGGACTCCTTTGAGATGGAAGAGGTAGGTGGAAATATATTACTTTGTTTTTGGGTACAGTTTACATAGCTTGCTGGCTGCCAGTAGAGGAATGTTTTCTCCTGTGTAGTTGAGTGTTTTCTCCAGGGATGCTTTACATTCTCTGAACTGTCGGACAGTTGTTGCTTTCTTTTTGTAGGTTGCTCTAGTTGCTCCTCTTATTGAAGTATTGTTGATAGTGATGATGTTGTTGTTCTTGAGTCAGCATAAATTTTCTCATTTTTTTCCACTGTCTCAATGGGATTCTAATGCCTAGGTTCCTAGAAGTAGTTTGTTGACTAGGCTAGTGAATGTGCAGCCTACAAATTCAAATTTAGTAGTTTATTTTTGCATAGACTCACTGATAGGATTGCAAGACCTCTCTTAAAATAGCAAATTGTTTTGTGGATGCTTTTTGACATGGCTGTGACAATCCAGGCGTTTTCATGTATGTGAAGTAGATGTGTAAATGAAGGATTGTGGCTGGAATGAGTAAAGAAAACTGGCAATCGGAAACTTCCCAGAGTTTTACTGAGAAAAACAAACTGATCATTTAGAAGATATTGTATCTAGTGTTGTGTTGGCACTGCAGGCTTTTGAGTCTCTTCTAGATCAACTGATATTATAAATGAAAGTGCTCACTGAGGGGAAAGAAATAATCCAGTGTCTTGTAGTTCCTGCCATTTGTTTGCATCTGTGTGCCGTCACCCACACATGTGGCCTTCTACTGAACGAGAACAAAAGATTGATCCAGTTGAGGGGAGGAAAAGAAGTCCTGTGTATCTTGATTTATTTTTCCTGGGGTAGTTTTCAGCTAGATAATTTCCTTGACACAGCTTGTTGTGTAGCTGCATAGATTCTTGTGTTGGCACAAGGGGAGGGGTCTGAGTGGCAGTGCATTTTGCTGTGTTCTTGATAACTGGTTTCACGTATACTAGAGGAGAAATCTGTATTTTGTCATTCTTAGGCAAAGCTGTAACTATTTTTAAAAGCAAAGAAAAGGATATATATTTTTTTCAGAGTAAATTGGGCTATAAAGGGCTGTGAAGTGAATAATGCTTACCAAATTCTGCATAACCTAATTGCAATGCATTTGCGAAGTTTTGGGTGACACACTTTGCAATGATGCCAGTCCATAAACACAGCTGTTTTGGCATGATGACATATGATGTGGGTTGGAGTTGCGGTGAATTTTTGTTTATGCAACCTAGTATATACGTATCAACTGGTAGAGGGGTTCAGTTTTATTACAAAAACTCTAGAACAATACTTGGCAGCTTGATTTTATTTTTGCATGTCTCTTAAGCAGAGTCTAATGAACAATATGCTGTATTAGAAACTGAAAATAACTCCTTCCAAAGTTTTCTCAGCTTGATATGCATAAGAAAGATGACAGATATATCAAGGAAGCTCTTTGCGTGCTTATGAATGCCTTGGAGGTTTGCGTGCCATTAGGAAGTCTGTCGCTGGGAAGATAGCTAGTGTGGGAGTGAGTCAGGGCAGGATTTCCCTCAGACTCCCTCTCCTGAGATGACCAATTAGAGCACGAAGTTCGCTTACCAGCATCAATATTGGCTGAAGGGATGGGGCAGAACAAGTTCTCTGCGCACTTTTTGGGATGCTGTCTGCTAGCGAAGGACAGGAGGTGGAAATTTTTTAGATAAGAAGAGGCTTGCTGGGTTGGAGGTGGCAAATTTAGCCATCGGAAACCAGAATGTTTAAGAAAATCAAGATATCTTTCCTGAACGGCTAGTCTGATCAGAAGGGCTTGTAAGATTACTTACTATTCCTGCTTTTGGTATTGTTTTTTTTTCTTTGGTTGGCTTTGTGTATATGTGTGGTTTTGTATGTTTTTTAGTTAAAAACATGCGTATTTTCCTAAACTTAAATGATGAACTCTTCCTATGCTCCCCTGCTTTTGTCAAACTAATCATTTAGCTCTTTCATAATCCAGACTTTGTCTCCTAAAGGAATAGAAGTTTCTCGTTTTATTATATAAGAGTAATGCTGTTCACTTATTAACAGTGAGAAGTTCAGGCCAAGTGCTTCTGAAAATCCTTGTCATTGAGAGAAGGCACTCTTGTGGCTGCTATACACATGATTTTGATACAAACAGAGTTTCTCCTTTAGCCAAATACTAATTTGGGCTTCCAACTGTTAGTGTGCTGATTTTGCATTTTTAATTTTATCAAAACTGAAAAGGAAAATGTCATTAATTTTGCAAATAGATAGGCAGCCTGTTAGGAGGGAGTCTTAGGGAGTTAGTTGGACTGGGGGTTCTGAGCATGTAAGCTTTTATGTGAACCACGAGGATCTTTTCTGTTGCACCGACAACAGAAAGTATATGATAGCTTTTGAGCTAAACAAAGGCCTTCCTGTTTAAATTTTAGGCGTATTCCTTTAATCATTTGAATGGCTGTCAAAGAAATGCATTCTTAATAATGCTGTTTCACAAAGCGATTAAGTAATGGGATTAATTTTCATGTAGTTGTATGTTTCCCAGTTGAAATCTGCATGACTTTGCATGTTATCTTCCTGTCTTTTACTGGAATACATAAGATGTATTTCCACAAGCAGTAATGTGGGGAAGCCTGGAGTAGCACAGGAACATATCCAGTTGGTCTCACAAAATATTCCTCTTCTCAATAGATCCAGAGTACAGAGGGGGATCTACCACACGTTCCAGCTTCTCATCAATTGGCAGTGACCAAGTCAAGGAAAGGTGAGTAGACTTCAACTTCTAGGAGACAGCAGTCTGCTGAGATTCCTTCCCTATTTGAAATGCTGATTCATGCATTTTAAACTTCTAAAAATTCTCTCTAGAATTAAAAAAAAATAAATCTGGGTTTCCTTTTCAGTTAAATCACAGAACATTACTGCAAAGTGGCAACCAAATTACAGGCAAGATGACAGTGCTGTAACCTCACTGCCTGTTTGCACTTTTGTGCCATTGATGATAGCTCAGAGAAGCAGAAATGTTAATTCAGATTTTGAGATTTTTTTTTCCTCTAGCAAATCCTGTAATTTAAGATATCCATTTAAACTAAAATTATATTGTTTTAAACCTAAATTTCATGATATGCTTAGCCTTTGCCAGTGAGCTACTGTTCTATCTGAAGGCTGTCTGCAGAGAAGACTAGTAAGCACATGGAAATTGTATTCCTTCATGTGACAGAATGTGCACTGGCTCTTGTGGTTCACATGTGCTTTCATCTGCAATTGTTATTTATATTTTATGGTTTTGAAAGAGGGAAAAGACTGATGTTTAATTTTGACTGTTACTGGCTCTTACCCAAAGTTGGAAAGTGAAATCTGCTCTCTGAAATGTATGTATAATTAAAGAACTAGAGCTTGTTGTGTTTAGCAAGACACCTAGCTTTCATGCTAGTTCTTGGTGAAACAGCATAGCTATCAATGTAAGATGCTGCAGAGAGACACAGGCAATTTTCTTAAGGCACGGAAATTCTCATTTGCCTTTTTGCAGATGAACTGAGTCTTGTGAACTGTCAGCTGAATTGCATTAGTATGGTTGAGCATGCTCTGGGCTCTGTGCTGAAGGTTGATGATTGGCTACTAGGGTTATGTTGTGCTACAAATTCAGCAGTGTTTTGTGCAACACAGAATTGCACACCCAAGTCATCTCCTGTTATCACAGAATCGCCAAGGATGGAGAAGACTTCTGAGACCATCCGGTCCAAATATCCACCTGTCATCACCAATACATCCCACTAAACTGTATTCCTAGATACAACATCTAAATATTTCTTGAACACCTCCAGGGACAGTGACTCCACCACCTCCCTAGGCAGCCCTTTCCAGCATCTGACCACACTCTGTCATGAATACAGGCTACAAGGAAAGGCCACCAGAAACTGCATTTCTAGCTGTTCCCAGCATTTTCCCCTTGGCTGTATTTTAAAGTTAATGATTACATGCTTTCAGACAATTGTTTGCCTGTGGTTAAAGCCCTCGGGTAATAGATTAGTGCAGGTAATGTGACAGAGATGCACTCTTTACAGGTCAGGTGTCTTATTTCCCTGGCCTTGGCAGCTACAAAAACAGTTTTTCAGAGAAAGATGACTAATGGAACTTGGAGCTGCAGTCAAGGAGGATTAAAAACACATATATATTTTCCTTCTTCTAAAATGTCAATTTTATGTTTTTGGTTCCCACTAGGAGGTACCCTCCTCTTGCTCCACGCAAGAAAAAAAACCCTCATAGAACCCATAAGAACCCATATAGAGTCATAGAATCACTCAGGTAGGAAAAGACGTTAAAGATCATTGAGTCCAACCATGACCTAATCATACTACCCTAACAAACAACCCTCCACTAAATCAATATATACCTGCTGAAAAGTACTGAGCAGCTCTGGCATTGGGTTTCTAGTGTGGCAGGAGCAGGGTGTGCTGGCTCCTATCTTCCAGCTAGTATATCCCATCTGTTTCTGAATGTGCTTGGCAATGATTAGCAATGAGAGTTTTTCCTCATGCCAGTATTGCCTAGGGTTCTCAGATAACTTGTCTCACAAGGATATTGATGCTGTTGGTAAGTCTGCATGTTCACTAAAATCAGTTTGGGACCAATTTTTTATTTCACCTGGAAGATGTGAAAAGTGTATGGTGGTGCTATATACAGGTCTTAGTGAAATTGCCTAGAAGGAAAGTGTGTGGTGGGGAGCTTACTTGAAACATGAAAATAGTACTTATTTTTTCAGGTTGTTCATGTGAACGATGTAGGTTTCTGTTTTCTCAGAAAGCAGATGCTCATCAAATTTGAAGTCATCCAGTGTCAGTGGTCATTCTCTGAAAATGCTTGCTGCTGTGTCTGAACGTGAAGTTGTACTCTGGCTAGCAGTCATGAGAGATCAGGTCAACACGAAATTCAATTGCAGGTCTTAATTTACAATGTGATTTCCGCTGTTGATTCTCATACAGACTCACTACTTCAGTGCTGCTGGCTCTATTGTAAATAAGCATCCCTAACAAATGTTTGTTCCAGATAAATATTTTCTCTGTCAGAATAAGTTTGTACCTTTTTCTTTTCCCTTTAGAGGTACTTCTGTGTTGATTAGCAGTGTTAGTTTAATGCTGGTCAGTACAGAATGTTACAAACCTTGCAGTGCAATTTTACTTCTGCACTATGGGCTGTGGGTGCTCTCCCTGGTGTTTACAACACTTTGGAATTTAAAATGTGTAAAACTTTTACACATTTTAAGAGTATGTGTAGTAAGGTGTGAGCTATTTGAATTAAGAAAGGAGAAAAAGATTTTCATAGAATCATAGTCTGAGTTAGAAGAACCTTCTGGAGTGTGTTACCATATGCTTGAACAGCACTGAGGCTACTGTGGCTTAGACTCCCCATCAGAGCATATTTCTAATGTCAGGATAGCTGTGGTTATAAGTGGCAGGCTTGTTGCTTCAGAGTGGCTTCTAAGTGATTGTTTTGCTGTAGTAGTGTCCTTATTAAATATGTTATGGAGAAGCAAAGAATTCTGAATCATATTGATGTACCATCTTGATGTGCTTTTTAGGTTGTGTCTTCTAAACAGTGCTGAGCTGAAGTTTATTTATTACGCTCCAAATTGGCATTCTGTTCTTTGTTGTTGCACAATTCAAATGTGTATATCTTTTCTTTTTGCTCACAGATAGGTTTGGGTCTTTTTTTAGGAACACAGTAAGCTTCATGTGCTTTGCACTGTAAACACACAGCGCTGTTAAATGTCCAGCATTTAAGGAAGAAAAAAACACTCACCTTTTGCAGAGTTATCTGGAAGGAAGGCTTGTTAGCTGGAAAACAATTCTTCCTGACAAGACAAATATAGGCACACATACAGAACAAAATATTCTCAGAGCTTTGTGTTTTGTGAGTGTTTGGTTGCTGCCATCAGTAGCTTTGTCAAATTTTGGATTGACAAACTTATTTCGTTTAAAGCATCTGACACACACAGTCAAAAACAGTAACTAATTCTGAAAATGTAGTCCTTAAAAATGAAGAAAGCAGATCACTGGCACTTCCTGTCAGCATATTATTGTATTTTGTGCCTTTTAGAGGTTGAAGTTCCAGAAGTAGACTGGAGATGGGGGAGTGAGAAGAAAACATTTGGAACAGATTTAGTATCTGCAGAAATCTGTGTGTGTATATCCAGAAGCTAAGAAATCCCTGGGGACTTTGAAGAGTTTCTGGTTTGGATGGTGCTGGGCTGCAGTGTGTGATCAGTATGGGGGGAAATAAGAGCAGCAGGTCTTAAGTCCTGGAATGGAATACTTCAAAGCTATATTGGGAGTGTCAATTTATTAATAATCACACAAAAATCAGAGTATGTTAGAGCTTTATCAATACCGTAGCTATGAGAAATATAGATGTTAAAGACTTTCACAGGCACTTTCCATGCATTTGTCCTCCTTTGTCAGCAGCAGTGATGCGGAACATATGAGTATTTGATTGGCCTGTTTGGATCTGTGGAATTGTCAGTCTATTGGTAGCTGAATGTTATTTTACAACATACAGAATAGATGAATTATTTAATCTGTTTAATCTGTGCTTTCATGTTCTGTAAACCACAGACCTCTTTTTCATCATCTGTTCCTGCTTAGAACTTTGTCAGCGTATTTGCTGTATTTTGAATACCCACATTGTTCTGGCTTGTATTCAGTGCCTAAAAATATTTGATGTTTTATGCAACTTAAAACAATCATCCGAGGGGCATTTGTGTCTCGTGCTCAGTTTAACTGGGACATGAGTTTGATTGTTACTTTTATTTTTTTTCATCTTGAGTGGTTCATTTTCCCACACTTTTTTCCGGCCTTTGTGCTGAGTTTTCTGCATTCAGGGTGAGGAGAGGGGAGCCATGGCTGGTTAGCACTTCTTTGTCTTAAGATTCTCTGCTGCCAGGGGGCATTTTAGTCAAGATCTAAATGTAACTTTGTAATTTAAAAAATAAAGACTAAACATTAATCTTCTCCCCTCATCTGCTTGAATCTGAAAAGCATCCAAGTGACATGGAGCAGGTTGGTACTTCTGGATCAGGAGTTGACAGGAAGGATGGATACCGCTATATATTAGTGTATCGCAGTCTAAAAATTGATATTTCCAATCTTTATGGAGCCAAACATTATCATTTCACTTGTGAAGTAGAGATTCCTGTTTGTTAAAAGTTTTTACTTCATTTACATGGTAGTGATATCAAGGAGAATTCTGAGAATTTGCAAGAGGCAAAGATTTGGTAGAGGAAGACCACTCATGCTTATAAAAAAAATGTCTTCTCTGATTTCTCTGATTTTATTTAAAACGTTGAAAAAAATATATATCCTAGCACCTTTATAACAGGAAAGGATGGCTGCATTAGTATTACATTATATCTATTGGAGGCACCAAGGTGGTTTGATTCTATTGATGTGGTGCTAATTTATTGCCATGGATAATAATGTTGGGGCAGGTATGAGTGCCTCTGGTGTTGACTGACCATTTACGTGGCAGTACGTGGCAGGTAAGGCTGTCAAGTCACTTCTGTAAAGTACCAACCCTGTGGAAGATGATATAAAGCCCTGATTTTAACTTCAGTGCACTCTTCCCTAAGAGACTGAGAATTATTTAGGGAGATGTACATATATCTAATATTTCCTTTTTAGTGACATATGTTTATGTACACGTGTGCGTATGTATTTACAGATGTATGACTAAGAAAGAAATAGAAAGGCAGGTCAGTATTTTTATTGAGCAATAATAAATTTCATGTACATGAAACCAGATGCCAGTGTATGCACTGGTGCATTGTATTGGGTGCTTGCTAAGAGCCAGGCCAGTTCGAGTGAAGTAATTCCTATTGTCTTTACTAGGAGCTGGGTGGGGACGTCTGCCTTGTGGTAAAAAATTGTTTATCATTGCAGGATATTGTGGCCACCATGATAACACAGTAGCTGCATAATTTGAAAGGCACTCCCTAAAAGCTGTATGAAAACATTGATGAAGTTGAAAGGGCAGTTTCCCTGACCAGCTGTTCACCAGTTTCTGTGCCTATGCAGACTTTTATTTCTGCATTGGTAAAATGTTCTACAAAATTAATAATTTTAATATAAAATTAGATCTGAATATCCAGCAGTTTAAAACAGTTTTCACAATGCATTCCAATGCGTTGAGCTGTGAACTGGGTTTAATTATATGATGACAGTTAAGTGGTGGAAGGAATGTGGGGCAAAATCCTGTTTTCAGCTACAGAGAGTAGAACAGTGAGCTTCTGTGAAGGCATGAAAAGGTGGTGGGGTGCAGAGGCTGAGGGCTGCTGTGCTCTCATCCCGTAGCCAAGCTCTTATAGGTTTGCTGAGGTTTAGAGGTGAGATGGATTGCTATCACTCTGAGCAAGATGGCCATAATGGTGTGAGCTAAACCCTACACTTGGAAGTATACATTGTGTCCAATGAAGAACAACAGTGCCATGTGGCACAGTACTGCGGGGTGTACAGAGATCCCCTGGCCAGGGAGCTCTGTGGTACAGCGCCTGCACCAGAAGACATCACTCTTGGATAGCTTCAAGGGTTTGGGTGTCTTTTTAGGCTCTTAGAACACTTCTCTACTGTGAGTAGAAAGGAGCAAGCAGGGAGGATCTTATCTCCAGTGTACAGAATGAGGGCTGAGAGTGTGTTTTGGCTGATTGCCAGTCAGTGTGTTCGAAATGTTTTGTGTTTGGCCACTAAACCAGGGAGGGGAGTCTCTAGCAGTTCTCAGGCCTATGCATTGCTCTCTGCTCATCTTATTCTGTTCCTTGGGATGCATCAGATGGTCTGGGCTGGCAGTGAACCCCTTTATCACTCTGATCAGGAGGGGTAGCAGATCTGTGCATGTCAGTACAAAAGCAGCTGTTCCAACGAATGCATGAGAGTTAACCAGTGATTCAGTTTTGGTGGAAGAAAAACTGCAGCAGTAGCAACATCAGTGAGTGTGGTTTTTCCACAAAACAGGAGAGAAAAGTGTGAAAAAAGGTTCCTCTGCCAGTGCTATTTAAAGTTGCACAAGTAAAGCTTTGCGTGAAGGAAGGTTTTGCACTCCATATGATTGGAACCAGCAGGTCTTGTTCAAAATGAATTGTTAAAAATGGAATTTGAAAAGGAGTAGGGCTATCTACTTAATGTTATTTTGATGTAAAAGAAAAGCACATGTTGAATGTGACTGGCTTAAAGGGTGGTGAGCTGCAAATGAACTATAGTTGAGTTTTGCTTTGTTTTAAGCAGATCAGCTTTTACGGACTGCTAGTCAGCACTCAGATAGCAGTGGCTTTGCTGAGGATTCTTCCACAGACTGTTCTCCATTTAATCAGCTTCAGGTAAGTCTTCCATATTGTGGCTGGCATTGCATCGATTATTGTGGCAGAGCAGAGTTGTGGGGAGGGAAGAAGGTATGCTGGTGTTTGGCATCTTCTGTGACTGTCAGTCAAGGTTCTAATAAACTTCTCATTTTCAGAATTGGATCTGCACAGTCCCTTATGCTGTGTTAAAATTTTAAAGCCTTTCTGGTAGGAGAGTCGGAGTATACTTGGGCCTGGAATAAGCTCTAAATTCAGTATTTCCTGTGTGCTATTTCTGGTATATCTTTTGTTACTGGCTGAGGTTTCAGAAGTGCAGTCCATTCCTCTTGTGCATGAAGTGAGATTAAGGTGATTAATACAACTTTTCTAGTGAAAATGTGAAATTCATTTCATTTTCTTGTGTCATTTTATTTTATTTTACTTTACTTTTCAGGGTGTTTTTTTTTTTTTTTTTTCCATATCTTTCTATATTCTTGCTAGAAGTTGACAGAAAGAGAAAACACTTTCATACTAACTTTGCTGTGTAGGTATACTGATGTTTAGTCCATCTTCAGAGTCCTATGTTTTTTCCCATTCCAGTTCCTTTGTTCTCAGTCCTGGAATTTCAAGTGATACTGACCAGAACTTTCAAGTGTTAAGGGAGGCTTTTGTTCAGCTGGATGCTTATGTGACTACACACATTTGTTCAGCAACTTCATCTGATACTTAGCAATGATATTCTCTGCCTCTTCTAACACATTCACATAGCGATGTGTTCAAGTTAGGTTCTGGCCAACTTCTGGATGAAGGCCATTGGGTAGCTTTCTGGGACCTGAATCACTATGATGCAGAATATATGGAAGTGGGAATTCAGGTATCACCAGTAATTTCATTTTAGTGGCTTTCAGCTACTGGACTTGTTTTATGCTACCGCGTGTGAGACTTTGCTCAAAACACACCAAACGTTCTAAAAGCTATTTGGCACTTACTAGGAGGAGGTTCTCATCCACCAAAGCTTGCTTCTCAGCTTTGGTACTGGGACTGTGTGCTTTTCTGCTTACTATGTCTGCTGAGTGCCAAAATGGAAGCAACAACAGGACTAGGCCACTTGTCTCCCTTAAGCATCAACTTACATTTACCAAGAGTGGCGGTGAATAATGGAAATTGTGTGCATGAGTTTCTAGAATGAGCATAAAAATTTTGAGATAGCAATTCTACTCTTAGCTGAATTTGAACTATGCTGAAGTAAGTTGACAGGCATGCTAGCAGTCTCAAACTAGAGTTGCTTGCTCAGGTTAAAACCTGATTAAGTGCCTGTTAAAAGTGTGTTGCATCTAAATGCCTCTTCAATGGAAGACTAGCGGAGTTTGTTTGTGCTGGCTGCAAAGTGATGAGATTTTTCTGCTTTCTATTATGCTGTTTTGAAAAGATGTATTGAGTCTGTGTGAGATCTATGCCATGGAGTTGCTAGGCTCTCTTCTGCCACCAGCACTCCTTTATTCAGGACAAGTACTGATCTGACTAGAAAATAGGGATGAATAATGAGACTAGGAAAAAAGAACTTGGCATCTAGTGAAGAGAACCTGTGAAAAGATGAAGGGGATACAGAAGGGTGTACATCTTGTTTTCTTAAAAGTATGGTAAGTTAGTGCCATCTACTGTTAAATAATTGACTCTAGCAGCCTTAACATTCCTCTGAAATTCAAGAAAAAGCTGAAAAACTGGAATTGCATTTCCTTTCATCCCAATTTTGACATTAAGTGTGGGTATTCAGTAGGGAAGTTTCGTGTTAACAAAGAAATCAGGAAAATTGTCTATCCAAATACTTGAATTTTGCTTGCCTGACTTTGTAGGTAAGCAGTGTGATGGAGCATTAGTTAAGCACACTTGTAGCACATCTAATTTCACCCAAATGCTATAGTCTTCCGTTCTTTTAATGCATTTGACTTGAACACCATCTGAACATATGTAGTATTTAATACAAATTTTAATACAAATTTTAATGCAATGTTAAGTACGTGATGACTTTCATGACTGAAATTATGTTGTAGATTGTGGAGATGGAAGTGTTGCACAATGTGCATCGTAAGTATTTGCTCTAGAATGAGCTAATAGCAGAAAGAACGGTGCAAGTTAGAAATATGAAAAGCATCTCTAAATTACCCAGTTCATCACAGCTATGGCAAATTTTCAAAACTGTACTTTTTACTACATATTCTTATGAAAATGTACTTCTAAATATATCAGCCAACCATGCTGACCTAAGGAATGTGCTTTGCAATCCGTATACCTCTTCTTCTCCTTTCTCATGAGTGCTTTTCCTGTCATTTATTCCCTATTAAACTAGAAGTTCACTTATGCCTATGCTCTGAAAGTGCATCCTTTTGCGATATGGAATTTAAATCATAATTTAGAATGAGAAGGGCAAGGTGTGTTAATAAAGACAGAATAGGGTAAAAGTGCTGGATTCAGTCATCAATGGAGGCTAGCAGACTAGTATTAGATTCCCAGTCTTGAACAATTCCACAACTTAGAACAAGCTGAGCATATCGCAAACTGTTTTTCCTATTCTTGGAATCTCACTACAATCCAAAATTCTCCCCACTTCTTTGTGTGCATTCCCTAATACCATCCTTGGTTTCAATGCTGAGTATGAACCTTTTTGGAAGGGAGATGCCACATACCTCCAGTCTGATAACCCTTTGGCATTGCTATCTAAAACATATACTTTCATTTTACTGCTGCTACATTTATTCTTTTGCAGTAATATTTACTGTCAAATCAAAAAAGAGTGTGAATGGCTTGGCTACTTTTTCTTTTCCCATCCTCCTTTTGGGTGCCGTACTTCAGTATGCTTCTAATCAGTCTGAAACTATGGTTTCTTCATTCTTTAATTTTCACCTGCTGTACCAACTACATTTTTGATTATTTCACCATAATACCAAATGAATATGGACTTAGGCTGTTAGCCTGATTCCTGAGAAGGCAGGAGCTGAGTCTCCAGTTCTTTCTCTCATTTGCTGCCTTGAATCTTTCCTAGGTTCAGGAGTCTTTGCAAGGCATGGGAAGCAGTGCTGACAGCTGTGACAGTGAGACAACTGTGACATCACATAGTGAAGAACAGAAGACACCAATAGCCAAAGAACGGCCATGTTTCAATAAGTTTGAGGAGGAAGAAGAGGAAGAGGAGGAGGAGGATGACGATGAAGAGGATGATGACTCTCAAGTAGAGAAAGGAAGGGTAGAGGCATATTCTGAAAACCTAAGGAAAGACGATAAAAGAAATTGTGATTATGAAGCTGAACAAAATAATGGAGAAGAAAGTAAGTCATCTCATGTATTTAAGATGGTTGGAGGAGAGGGCAGCTCTAAAGATGAAGGTATTTCCAGTGAGCAGAAAGAATTGGAGCTTCTGGAGGAAGGCAGTGATGAAAGCGATCTTGATAATGCCACCACTTTTGAGTTTCCTCAGTACCAAACACATCATATCCTTAAGTCACTGGAGTCTCTGGAAGGTGACAGCTCTTCCCCATCGTCCTTGGACAGGGTTCATGTTGCTTTGCAAAGAGCTCGGATGAGAGTCATCAGTACATCTGACTCAAGGGCTGGGCACTCCTTCTTGAAGTCAAAAGATCTCCTGAGGAAACAAAGACAGTGGTTGGCTGAATCAGGTTATCCTCTAAGGCGATCTCAATCTCTCCCAACTGCATTACTGAATCCAGTGAAAGTGGTGTCCTCTGTGAATGTCCAGTTAACTCCAGGAAAAGAGACTCTGTGTGGTCCTCCTTCTTTCACTTACAAGTACACACACATGGAGGAAGATGAAAAACTGACTTCTGAGGGTGACAAACAGGAAGATAAAGCAGCTACCAGTCAGCCTGTGTGCAAATCCACACTATTCATTGCAACTTCATCCTCTAAAAGAGAAGTGCCCCAGGCTGAGCTCAGGAGACTGTCCGAGGCATCCAGTCCCACCAGGGGACAGAGCTGCCCACTACACACCCCAGCACACATGTCCCAGTCAACGTGCTCCCTGCACTCCCTCCCGGCTGAGTGGCTGGACAGGCCACTCTGTGAGCACATGAGGACACTTAGCACCCACAGTGTCCCGAGTATCTCTGGTTCCTCCCTCAGTGCCTTGCTTTCGCCCTTCAGCTGTCCCTTTTCTCCAAGGCACTCTGGATATTCTCATCGACCTCATGCCATCAATCCACCCTCCACTGTGGAAATGCAGCTTCGCAGAGTCCTACATGACATCAGAAACTCTCTGCAGAACCTCTCACAGGTAAGAGAAAGCAAATGAGCTTCTTATTTTATTTTTATAAAAATAAAATGATAGCCCAAATATTCTTTTATGTAGCATATGAAATTGAAGAAAAAAAAACGAAACAATGCATTGTGCCTGTTAGGTTTGCTACTTCTTTCAGGAGCTTCTTTTTAAAGTGGTCACCAAGTGTCCAGTGCACCGCTACTTTTTTGTATTGAATTTGTTCATGTTGCACTTGATCCAGATCATTAGTTAACTGATTTTTTTTATTTTTTTATGGTTATTCTTACATATGAGGAAGGAGCAGTCTATGCCTCATAAGCAGTTATTTTAAAGCAATAGTCGTTAGCTTTAGATATGAAAATACTTATCGCCTTTAATGGTGCTCTAGCATGTCACTTCTCTTTGATGTACTTTCTTGGATAACAGTTGGATAACTGATAGATTTCTTTTTCATTACAAGTCCTGTGACTTCACTAATGATGTTAATGATGATCATTCATTCAACTTAATGTTTCTGTGCTGGTTTATGTCAGTATTGAGCACGTTCAACTCTGGAGCCAGCAGTGTAATCTTGAGGTTATCAGCCTTTTATTAAGAATTGATTTTGTCACAGTGTGTGGAATTTTAGTGACTGTATGAATCTTCTCAATAGTCAGAGAAGAAACATTTTAGAATGTAAGCGTATATATGTACATAGTTTGGTCCAAAAATAATGCCTCCTATTTTCTTCATGGAAACTGCAACAGATTAAAAAGAACACAATAGCACTGTTTGGTAGAAAAAAATTCTCAGCTGAAAAACACTTTTGCAATATGGCCACCACTGTTGGCTATGCATTTTCAGCAGCAGTGAACAAGAACCTGCATGCTGCGCTCGTAAAAATCTGCATGGCCGTCCGGAATGCAGCTTGTCTTTCACATCACTGTTGCTACTGATGAAAAGCACCACCCACCTCCTCACTGTGCCAACATCTGCTATTTGGTCTCTATAAATGTTCAGCAAGTGTTGATGAATGACATTGGGTTATTTCTTTCCACATGGAGGAATTCAGTGACACATCTTTGCTTCATACATACTTGCATGTCAGACACCATTTTGTCAGATTCTACTGCCGTCTTTCTCATGGCAGCAAAATGTAATGGAATATTGGTGGGAAGGTTCAAGGTCTACTGCCCTATCACCAACAACTGCCTCTTATATCGTGGGCCAACACAATAAAATGGAAGCATTACTTTCAGAGCAGCCCTTGTATATGTATTTTTGCTGGCTTCTGTGATGTCTTCTGCTCTTTTCCTTTTATTAGCAATCGTCTCTGCTCCACCATCTCTATACTGCTATTGTCTGAGGTGGTAATCCAATTTAGGAGCCTGCAAGCTTCTGTGGAGTGGCTCTATGGACAGAGCACTTGCAGACCCTGCCTGTTAATATGTGAATACATGACAATTATGCAGTTGTTGTTTTGTTTTGTTTTTTTTTTTAAACTTCAGTGTCTTCTGTGCCGTTTTTAATCAAGGACAATCATCTGCTTTTCTGCACCCTATTGCTGGTGGTGGGCAGTAGTGGGCTGATTTTAGACCTCCTGTTCTTCTGTTTGTTTTGTCCCTTGTCCAAAACCTGAGGCTAGTCATGCCTGAAGTTTTTTGAGCTGGCCCTGCTCAAAGTAGCCAACAGCATGCCTGGGAGGAAGCAGTTGCAGAACTTAACTTTCTTTATAAAATTCGCTTGCGTGTATAAACTGCAGTCTTGCTGTGTGTAAGGGTAAAGTTGCAGGATGCTAGCTGAATCTGCTGAAAAAGAAAACTATATTACATCCAGATCTCTTGTTCGTGCTGGTTCAATAAAAATAAAGTTCCATTAGCATTAGAGGGCGTAATAACTCCTTGCCCTTCAAGTGATTTGTCTACACCAGTCCCATTCTGGGGGATGTGTTCCTTTTTGGTACTGAGTTTTCTGTGAAAAACTGTTGTTTTCAATACATAGTTTCCTTGTGCTGTTTTTCTCTACAGCCAAAATTGAATTTGTACCACAGTGTACTCAGCTTCTTGTAGAAAAATAGGAGATATTTCAACTACACAATCCTGTGTTTTTGGAAGAGGTAAGGAAGAGTAGATTTGTTCCCAAACAAAGAAAACTGGGAGAGGAAAAACAAAGCATGTCCTTGATGTGATCATGTTTGAACAAAGCTTCTTTGAGTGAATGGACATGCTTCAAATTTTCCATGGTGTGTCAATAGTTCTTTTGAATTCTTTCAGAATTAGATTGGACAAGCCGTCTTTTTCATGTTTGAAAAGGTACACATTTTTGCTGTTTCCCCTGTTCTTTGCTGTGCCACATTTCTATGTGTAACAGCCTCTGTCTTTTATCTGGTTGCTCCAGATGTTGATGCAACATGCAAATAGAAATTCTTCAACAGTCTTGTTCTCATGGGAGATCATTAGCATGCAAGGGTCTTTGGATGTAGGCAATATGGTGAGATTAATAAAAACAAACACAAAATCAGCATATACAAAAAAAACAAAACAAAACAAAAAAAAAAACCAAAAAAACAACTACTGAGTGCGGAGCAAAATCCCAGAGCAAATGACTGTGGTCATCATTGAAAATGGGACAACTTTCATTTACTCAGATCTGTTTTCCATTATGTTCTTTTTGACTTTTTTGTCAGCTAAGGCAGTTGGGACTACTGGATTTTCAGTAGTCTGTACCAGGCATTTTCTGCACCGATGTCTAAGTCAGAGAACTTACCTTTTGTTCCTACTTATTGTATCAAACAGGGTTAATTTTTTTTCCAGCTAAAACTTGTTTGCATTACAGAACTTTGGTGCACACTCTAAGAGTTGGCACTGCCATTTTGCTGAGTTTCCTTTTCCTGCTGCAATGCTGACAATGAGAGCAGAAATCAGAGGCCAGAAAGACTGTGTTTTAACATTGGCTGCTTTTGGACTATTTGAGTATTTGAGAAGATGAGTTCTTGAAGGAGACTGACGCTCCTGTTTCAAATGTTTTTTTTTCCCATAGCATCCAGTGATGAGAGGTCAGGATCTTTCAGCTGCCACTGGTTACACTACTCAGAGATCATCCATTCTACCTCTCTATGAAGTAAGTGACACTTTACACACACTGGCAGTTAGTCAAAATAAAAAAGAAACATCATGTATGTATGTACTGTAGTGTGTGCTATCCTTGGGCAGTTCCCCATCTTCAGAGAGATGATTCTATCCTGCGAACAGTGTCAAAAACAAATCAATCTAAATACATGGAAATACTTTCGTGGATTTGTATGGTACACCTGAAAATGTCTTATTGAATTAATATCTCATGACACGGAATGTCTATGTGCTGAAGTTGCAGAGGTTCCGAGCAAATGTGGTGGTGGACTCCATACTTTATTTTTTTTCCATATAAGGTTGTGGTTGTTTTTTTTTTTTTTTTTTTAATTTCTTTTCTCTATTGTTTTTTTCCTAAGAATACTTTCCAGGAGCTACAAGTGGTAAGGCGAAACCTAAATTTATTCAGAACTCAAATGATGGATTTGGAATTGGCTATGCTACGTCAACAGACAACGGTTTATCAGCACATGACAGAAGAGGAAAGGTAAAATTATATTAAAAAAAAATAAATACTTGGGTACTCATTTATTTCAGAAGAGCAGATCGTCTCGTTAAGAAGAGCAATAAAATCTATGAGTTTCAATTTGAGGAGGGTTGGAACTGAGTTTATGCAAGAAAACCCATGTCTACTCTCATCCTTACACCTCTTCATTCTAGAGTTTGTTTTCCCTGTGTTTCTTCTAATTCCATTTCTTATTAATTGATATTTGTTTCCTCACTTCTGCCGAGTGATTCTACATCTGTGGATTTTAAGGATTATAAGTGTCATAGGATATGTGAGCACAGGATATTTGAGAGGAAAAGTCTTAAGCATTTTCAGCTTGGATTTTTCTCCTTCTCCTCTGTATAGATGTAAATAAATAAATAAAAATAACATCATAGCATTCAGATACTTTTCCAATGTGCAGTGGCCACGCAGCAGGGTACAGATGGCATTCATTATTCTGGCTACGTTTGTTGACCATGCGTTGCAGCAGCTGATGTGGAATAATATTTGAAATTGCTAATTTATTTACTTTAGTTGAATCAGCTCATCACTGACTATAAAGTAAATATAATTTAGATCTGTTGGCCTTCTTCGACCATTCTTTCTGGGTCAAACTGTATCTTCTGCTTGGAAATTCAGAACTGTGTGAGAAGAAATGTGATTACTGCTCTGTTCTGTGATTTGGGTTCTTTGTGCCATTGTTTTTTTCGTAATGGATTTTGTGCAGGTATGAAGCTGATCAGCTGCAGAGTTTGAGAAAGTCTGTCCGCATGGAGCTGCAGGAGTTAGAGATGCAGTTAGAGGAACGTCTGCTTGCATTGGAAGACCAGCTGAGAAGTCTACACATGTCTTCCCCTTACAGACCTCAGACACACATAGTAAGTGTTATTTTTTGCATTGCATGTTTTCTCAGTGTAACATGCATCAGTGTAATGTTAACAACTCTTAAGTGCTAAAATTCTTACTGTGGAATGTCATCTGGGAATCTAATGACAATTTGTGTATTATCGGGTTGTATTTTAATTTTCAGTGTCTTAGGGTGATGAGTGAACAGAGGGATTTTCTTGCTTTTAGTACGTGTCAATACATACTTTTGGGATTTCAGAGTCTGAGATTTCAGGCTTCTTTTGCCAGTGCTTTCTTGTTCTGGTAGGTAGTGCTGTTTTGGTAGGTAGTGCTCATGTCTGAAATCTTCCTGGGATGGTTATGATTTCTTTGGAGTTCTCCTATGCTAACTTACTTGTGAAAAGAGAGCAGTGACAAGAAAAGCACTGTTTCTCTCCCAAGAAACAGTGTGTGCTTCCCTCTAGCTCTGCCTAACCATGGACCAAAAAAACAGGAAAATCCAGTTGTCATCTTCAGGTCTCTTCTTCCATTGCCTTTCGGAGCTCCTTCAGCTGAACACGTGGCTCCCAGCCAGATGGGGAGTCGTTCTGCTTGTATAGACACTCCACTAGCAGCTCAAGAGCAGTGGGGAGTTGCCGGGGGGGAGGTTACTGGTGTCTGTTTATTGGTGGTGTGGCAATATACTTTCTCTTTTTTCACTCAGCAGAAGACTGTTTCTCTTTTTCTGCTGCAATTCTGTCATCAGCCAAACAAAAGAAGCACAAACAGAAAGCGTCATGTGTTTTTTATGGATCTCATTCCTCTTTCTTAGCCAGTCTTCTTCTGTAGAAGGAACACAGGCCACATCTTCCTCTTCAATATTTTGTCATGGGAAAAGAAAAAATTGAAACCCAAGAACAGGAAAATATGGCATTACTGCGAGTCCAAGCCAAACTTGCATTCTTTGAACCATATAATATCTTATTTGTAAACCCTTTTATAGAAGAGGGCCAGCTTTAAAAATGACTGAAATAAATTTTCACCAACCAGCTTTGCTTCCTGGTTCCAAGTTTCTGCTGTTACAGAAAGTAGTCTGAGACATGGCATGTTTATATATTAGATTACAGCAGCTCTGCAAAAAATCCCCAGTGTATTAACCTGGCTTAATTTTTTAGGGTATGTATGGCAGCAGAAGTGCTGATAACCTATCGTGCCCTTCTCCACTGAATGTCATTGAACCAGTAAGTAGTGCTGTATGCTTTATTAAGAAAACCAAGAAATTAATACTTTTCTGGTTGTGTTTCAAATGTTTTTTTAATATCTTTTTTTAAAAAAGTCACAAGAGATTAACTTGAGACATAGCCCTGGAAATAATCATTTGAGTATTTCTCTAAAGAACAGTTGCATTTTCCTTAAGAGTTAATCATAGCTGTAAGAGGTGTGAAGTATTATTTGTTTTTAAGAGGAATATGAGGAAGTGAGATGTTTGTATTTAGTTGGCATAATGTCTTTGTGGTGAATTTTCTAGGGAAAATTTTATTTTTCTGTGAAGGTTATGCTAGGAGTCCAGAGTAAGCCCCTGAACCATTGAAAACAAGCAGTTCAGAGACTGCAGAGGGAGTGGGAAAAAAAAAGAACAAACTTGAATTGTTTTAGTAAAGAAAAACAAAATCAAGCCTTTACGTGTGCCTCTGTCAGTGGCCCTGGCAGGATGTATCCATATTGCAAAAGTCAGTGGCTTGGGGAACTGCCACAGTTCTTATTTATGTTGGCTTTCAAAAATGCCCATTCCTTTTTATGATCCTCTTTGTTGCAGTCGTAAAGTCAAAGCATATATTTATTTTATAGCCATATTTGTTACATGGAGGGAATGAGTAAGTGATTGAATAAATAACAAGAAAGCATAGCTATGTCTGTATGTGACTTTTTTATGTGCTTATTCAGGACTGTTTCTTTTCTCAATCCTTAGGTCTCTGAACTTATGCGAGAGCAATCATTTCTGAAGTCTGAACTGGGTTTAGGACTGGGAGATCTTGGACTGGAAAATCTACCAGCCGAGGGTACGGAGTCTGTATTCTCCCATGGAAACTCTGATTCCTCCTCAGTGTGCTCCACTGCAAGTAGAAAAGCTGGTGTTGGATCCTCTGAGCTGACAGGAAAGTCTAAGAGTCAAAGCAAGAAGTTATACAGAGCTTCTGTTGCCTTAACACCAACTCCCCCAGTGAGAGCAGGCACTGGACAGCAGGTGGAAAGCTCTGAGGAGTTGGCAGACTCCAAGCCAGAGATGGAGCACAAGCTAGAGAGAGTCACTCTGGTGCCTTCGTTTGATGAAATCCACAAAAGCGTGGAGCAGGAAGAGCTGCAGCAAGTCATACGGGAGGTGAGGAGAGAAGGGTTGAGATCTAAAATGTTTGAATGGCGTTTACTGAAAATTAAAGACAAACTGTGTAATTTGTTGCCACTGGACATTTCTATTCATTTGCCAGCCAAGGCTCCATATTCTTCCTGTCCTGTTTTTAAAGACTTGGAGCTTATCTTAAGGTATCTGTGCCACAATTCTATTCTCAGGTAAAGCAGTAGAATTTTTTTCAATAACAGTGGTTTGTGTGTAAATGAAGAGCAAGTTGCTATTATAAATCCAGGCAAGAAAAAATTTACCATCTCTACTACTTGGGTTAGTATCAGTATTTCAGATTCCCAAGTGAAAATTTCTGTTTTGTTTGCCTGCTAAAATGCCAGTTTGGATTTAATTTGATTGATGAAATACTGTTTCTTAAAACTCTGTAGTAAATGTTAAAACTACTTTCCCAGTCCCTCTATACCAAACCACTAATGACAGCAGGAGTGTAAGTGAAACAGGCTGAACTGAGATGAAAAATTATTTCAGATATTGACTGATGTTTTTCAGGTGCTGTTGGACCAGTTTTGTTGGCAGTCAATGAAAGAGGAGGGTGCTTGGGTGTTTCTCTTGTGGGCCAGGTTAATAAACAGTACTAAAATTGCATGCATTGTTTGCCAGTGGCACGACTAAAAGCCTTACGGCGAGTAGTGTAAATGGGGGGGAAAAAAAGCAAGAGACTTTTTATCAAAAACAATGCCCATGAGAAAGGTCTTTCTCTGCTGTGAGTGCAGAAATAGGAATTGAGGACTTATGACTTCTAGTCCTGTTCCTTCACTGAAGAATGGTCACTTAGCCTTTAGCTAGGGGTCCCTAGAGTCTTAGCTTTTAGCATATCCCTTGAAGCTTTGGTATGGTGCTGTTATAAAACCCTGTGAAAGAAAACAGATGTCTGTACTCAGGAATATACAACAGGCCAGGTTGTAATGCAGAGATACCACCCAGGTCTGCTTGCGTTTAGACTGTGAATAACTGAAACCAGCTTTGTCTTTAAAACAGATGAGAGACAGGCTTATCCTGCAATAAAGCAGGAGCTTCAGTCCCAGAGGGATTATTTGCCACTCCTTCCACCCTCGTACAAAAAAAAGGCAGAGTATACTAGACCATGAGGAATCCTTTTCCTCATTGTGTGACCGCAAGACTCTACAGTGTCTTGTTTTTGCAAAGTGGATGACTTGCTGTAGGCTTTACTATGTGTAGGCACTTAACACTTGCACTGTGAGGTCTGTGAAGCAGAAGTACATTACTAAGGAATGTTCAGAGTGAAGATGGTGGCTGGAAGTATAACTTGTTTAGCTTTGGATAACTCCATAATTAATCAGAGTTCAGACTGCAAAGAAGAATGCTCAGACAAGTATTAACAGTGAGAAAACTGCTGGTGTTTGGCAGTGAGGTGGAAACCTGCTTTCAGTAAGTTACCTCATAATGTTGAGTAGTACCTTTTGCCATTGGTGTCAGTGGGATGAATTAGGGACAGTGGCATTTTCCTGCAGAGGGACGGATACTGCAGTCAGCTCCTGGTCCCCTACCACTGGGCGTATGACATCATCGTTACTGTGCTCAGCATTAGGAACTGAACACCTCCTGGCCTCATCCTTACAGTGGAGCTTGTGATGCTGTAGTTTTACACTCCTGCTTTGACCCCTTCCAAACTCTTGCTGACATCTTCCCTGAAGTAATCATTTTGGAAGAAGTCTTGGGAAAGGCCTTGTTTGTCATAATATTCCCCAAGTTCCCAAATTTTCTTTCTGGTCCACTTGCTTTCCTTTTACCCCTTTTTGAAGTGATTTCTTGTCTAATGTTCAGAGTAGACTTGGCATGAGGTGCTTGTCTTGCCTTGCACTTTGATGCTGATTCTGAACTGAACCTAGGATGTTTTATTCGTATCATGTCCAGCCCTTCTATATAAAAACCTGCATTTCACAAGTTGCAGTGAGGTGCTGCTGAAGGAGGAATGGATAGGAAAGAGAGCTATAATCCAAATGTATTATAAGTGCAGCAAAGACATTAAGGGGAGCTAGAGTCAAAGTGTGGTTATTTCAGCTGATGCTTACTCTGAGATTATCGTGTGGAAGTTCCTTTTTAATGTAATTGGTAACAAACAGAGGTGCAGACTCTTTGCATAGAGATTGTACTTCTGATTTCATGGTGCTGAGGACTTCATAATGCTGAAAGCATCTGTGCTGAAACTGAGAGACTAGTATTCAGATATGAGTAGTCAGCAAATAACTGAGCTTGACACACTATGTAAATGTTTGAGCACACTGAGAGATTGTTTTTCAGTTTAGCTTTGTTGGCAGCCTGTTTCAGTTCATCTCTGATTCTGAACCTAGATTTTTCATTGCTTCGTAACTCGTAGTTTTTGCAGAGCCAAAAACTATTAAATACTGATCAGTGAAATCTTTTGTACTTCATTAGAGCTAAAGCATAAATTGAAATGTCTTCCTTAAGTAGCTCTATTGTTAGCAAAGGAATTCCAGTTTTGTTGTCAAAAGAAAGAAGTCTGTCAGAAGGCATTCTTGTTACATGCACTCACAAATGTTAAACCATTTCTTATTCCTCCCATTCTCTGTAGCTGTGTGACCCCATGCTGGGGAAAGAGAAGGCAGGCAGTGTTGCAGAATATGCCTGGGTGGTTGTAATATATGTGAGCTTTGACCTGCAACTATTTGCTGGCATTAATAAAAACCTTGATGTTAACTTTTAGCATTAATGAACAAGGTCCCTCTGAAAAGCATTTCACACTGTGAAATGTTAAATGCCAAACAGCAGCCTGCTTGTTTTGTTGAAAATTCAGCCTGACTTCCACTAAGTCATCATCACATGAGGTGCTTACTATGTGGCATGCAGGTCACAGTGTGGCTAGGAGCAAAACCAGGCTCTCTCACCCCATCCTTTTGCAGTTTAGAAGATGTGATAGCTTTAAAAGCTTTCTGTTTAACAATAACGTAGTCATTTTTGCTGATGATCTCAGTTATAAGTGACGCTTAATAAAGTGATTCTTTAAAAATTGTATAATTTTCCTATCAGTGTTTGGGAAGTTGTACTAGGTCTTTACAGACAATTTGAGAATCTTCCCTTTTTCATTTCCATTCAATGCTACATCAGCCTTAATGTTGATCAAAAAATGTAAATGTCTATTTGGTTGTTCTTTGTTCCTGTTTGACTCCTCATCGTATTACTACAAGCATGCAAACTTGTCAGCGCTGCCATGAAGTAGTGGCACAAGGAGAAAACTGAGTAGAAAATAGTTCTAGAATACATAGATCAAGAATAAGAGGATTCTGAAAAGCCTTATTGCATTTTACATCAGTGACTGAAGATCTATCTCCAAAATTGCCACTGACGTACATTTCGCTTCCAGAGAATTAATTATAAGCAGTAGCATAAGATCATAGTAATGGCAATTCTTTCACAGCAAGAAAAGTTTACTGGTTTACTCTGGTACTATAAATGTGGAACTCTGTTATTAATACAAAATTAAATATTAGTGTTGAATTAATGTAGTGTATGTACTGTAAATGAGCGGGTTTTCTCCTATTTCAAATGATCAACTTTTCATTCATCTGCTAAAAATACGGCTGGTGTGCTCATTGACTGCCTTCTGTCCTTTGTACAGAGGAAGCCTTGGCAGAGCGCTGTGTCCTGTGCACCTTGCCCTAAATTGCTTGTAAGGAAGAAGACAAATATTGGCAATTGTCATGACAGGCACATGGGACTGACTCAGTGCAAGAATCGATATAATGTCACGCAGGAATGACCTTGGGTCTCAAAAGGAGCAGTGAAAAGCAGAAGCAGAGTGTGGTGACCTTGTCTGAGGAGGGAGGTGAGAGGCGGAGGGCTCAAGTGATTCATCAAGGTTGAGTGAGAAGTCATTGGAAGAGTTAAGAGCAGAGCAGGAGCTGCTTCCCTTCCAGCCTCTGCTTCATCACGAGACTGTCTGTCATGCTAGACCATTTACTTGCTAATTTGGGAAGCTTTTATTCGCTTATTCTGGAAAGTGATGTTTATTTCTGTCTATCCGGTGAGAGGAGAGCATAGAATGCCAGCTTTTAGTGTCCTTGGAGACCCAGCCCTGTGATGCTGAAGCAGAACAGAGAGGTGAACAGAGTTTTGTGGCCGACACTTGTTGGATAGCTGGGCTGTTGTGTTCTGTGGGCTCTTAAAACCTACTCCACCTGCTGCAGCTGGTAGTTCTGTACGGTGTGTTTCTTTCTACGAGTTTCCAGGTCTGGGAGGCACTTACTGAATTGACAGTGGTCCTAAAGCTTTACGCATGTGTGTGCGTGTGTTGGCATAGATATCATCAGGAATTGTGGCTGTCTGTAAAACAGGCCCTGTTGAACACTGGCTTTTTTGTCAGCTAAATTCAAGCAGTTCAGCTTTAAACCTGTTTCAAAGCAATATTGCAGCGTCTGAGTTTCAGCTTGATGCAAAGTAGTAGTGAAATGAGGAACGTTGCCACTAATGGTTTAAAGATTGAATTGCTTGCCAATGAGGACCAAGGATAAATAACCCATTGCTAATTCTGCTGCCACCCTTCTGACGTTGTTGCTTAATCCTTTTGACGCACCAGGAAAAAGGGAGGCTTACAAGAATAATTGCAAGATGTTCACAGAGATGGTAAGAGCTACGCAAACATGGCAAGGCCTTTGTGAAGGCTAGATCTGAGTAAATATTATTCCTCTGGTGTTGGTGAGGCATCAGAACATGAAGGGATTTTGTTACTAGTAAAACCAGGATTAGAAATTTGGGCTTCTACTACTTTTTTTTTTTTTTTTTTTTTTTTTTTTTTTTTTTTTTTTTGCACTGAGTCTCCCATTCATTACAGCTCCTGAAGCACTTGAAAGCTACATCTGAAGTGACACTGGTATTTTCTTTACAGATGGTACTTCTTTAGAGATCACTTATTCGTGCCAAGAAATTATTTGCCTTTCATGATAAGGAAAAGAATACAGCATTGCCTAGCTAGGCTGGTTAGTGCTTATGTGACTGACCCTGGCTGCCAAGCTCTCACCTGTCTACATTTTCCCACTGTCTTCCTCCTCACCTGTCCCCATAACCACATCTCTCTTTTTGGTACTTCCTAAAATCAAGACCATCCAAAACTGAGTGGATGATCAAGATATTTTTATTTTTGCTGCCACAAGTGTGATTAAGATTAGCCTCCTCTTCATTTTTGTGAGGACTACAACCTAACTTCACTGACTCGGGCCTTTCTTGCTGTGTAATGTTTCTGTGAGGTAAATTGATTCTGCTTCCTTTTCAAGAGTTAATTCATGTTTAAAAAAAAAAAAAAAGCCAGTATATTGCATGCTTTTAGTGTGTATATCCCATAATGCTATTTTCAGAACTTTGCATAGTTGAAATACATTTTTCTTAACATAAAAAAAAAAAAAAACTCTGAATGGAAAGCACAAGTGTATTTACCATCTAGAAAAATAAAGCTACTTTGCTTTTATATGATTTTCAACAGCTTTGAAATTGCTAACAATTATTTTTCCAAGGGGAGCCCTCTTATTTCATTTGCATTTTTTAAAAATTGACTTCTTGGTGTTACATATTTTCACATGTTGATAATGTCAAGCATGTCTGCAGTATCAGTTTGTTTTATCTGTCAGTTACGGAGCTTACTGACCTGAAAAATTCCTCTATCCCTTTCAGATCAAGGAATCTATTGTTGGTGAAATAAGACGAGAAATAGTAAGTGGATTGTTAGCAGCTGTATCGCCGCAAAGCAGATCCACAACTGCAAAGCAAGATACCCAGCTGTGAGATGGGTACTACAGGTAATCTGTGAATTTGCTAGAACCATTCAGTAATTCATTGAATACCTTTTTTCTTACCTTGTGAAATATCACTGTGAACTTAAGTCTTGCTTTGTTTCTATTTTCCCTCTCAAATAGATGTGCTCAGTGCTGAAGTTTATTAAATAACAGGGATGTTGATAATCCTGGACAGCTTTAGAAAGTTTGGTTTGTAGTTTGATCTACTATCAGCATTCATGTAGTGGTCTAGTATTTTTGTTGTCGTTGTTTTTTGTGTCCTCCATGATGACTTTGAGCTCAAGGAGGAAAGGTTTAGATTAGATGGTGGGGGAAGTTCTATATAGAGAGAATGGTGAGGTGCTGGCACAAGCTGCCCAGAGAGGCGGTGGATGCTCCGTCCCTGGAGGTGCTCAAGACTAGGTTGGATGGAGCCCTGGGCAGCCTGGTCTAGTGCCAGATCCTGCCAGTTGGTGGCCCTGCCTCTGGCAGTGGGTTGGAAATTTGGTGATCCTTGAGGTCCCTTCCAAACCAAGCCATTACTTATGATTCACTTGTGAATACATCATGTGAGAAGATTTGTTATTTGCCTGCCACAGACATGATCAAAATGCATACTCAAGCATAGCAAGCAAAAATCTAATTTAGATATTGATCTAATTTAGATATTTATCTTGCTTTTCTTTTCTGTAAGGTTGGCTGTGGAATTCTGCTTTGGGCAGCATACACTGGTGAAGTGTCAAGTTGGTTTTGCTTCAGGAGATGTTAAAGCTGCTGAGATAGGCTACTGTGTTCAACGCTGGGTTCTGTGATGTGTGCCTGTGTGCCTTTCCTTGAGTTCGCATATAAAGACTTAGACACTTTAACTCATTTATTACTTTCCATAAAGCATCAATGAAACTGTGGCTCTCTGAGAGGTTGTGTATTTATTTGTATTTCCCTGTTGTAAATTTTTATGTTGCTAATTTCTTATAGCGATGTATCACGAAACTTGAAAATTTTCAGGCTTAACCAATTTATAAATAACATGCTCACATTCAGCTTATCTTAAAAAAAAAATCACAGAAAACCACCATCAACAATAAAAAAAAAAACCAAACACTGACCTCTATGAGGTATTTATTGTGCAATAACTGATACACTTTGAGAGCTTGAAACAACCAATAATTGTTTCCACTGCTGTTACTTAGTGCCACTTCAAAAGAAGGAAAATTTCCTGTTGTAAAAATTGCTGTTAATTCTTGGAGCGGTTACTATTAGCAGAGTGGTTGAACGACATGAGGTTACTTAAAACTACTTAAAGTTCTGACACTGAAAGCCTTATCTTTATGTAAAAGACAATTTTTTTTGTTTTTAAACTAATTTTATTTGCTTCCTTACTGTTTGCCCATCTTGTAGAAAGGTGCCTTATTTTAAGCATTGCTTTTTTGTCTTTGTGTTGACTGCTCTCAGTCAATCCAAGAAGTTCTCTTCTGCTTTGTATTAACAAAATGCAATAAAAAATACTGATATTCTGAAAGCAATTAGGATGTGCAACTTGTAATGGATGAGTGACCTTGCTTGTATTTTGGGGAAAATGGAAAAAGATTTGTTTCCTTCCCTGTCCCTCTAAGATTCTATTTTCAGTTAGCCTAGTGAACATGTGTTTGTTCCAGTGGAAAAGATTGGAAGTTGTTGGAGGTTTTATGTGGTCAGATGGACATTTAGTGGATATGTAATATCCCATTGTGCTGTGCTAGGAATGTCTTCATTCCTTCGCCACTTCCAGCAACTAACTCTTTATACTGTGTCAAGGTCTTTAATCAATAATAGTTTCAAATGTAACAATATTATATGATAAAGTTTGATTTTTAATTGTCTTAGGAAAACACCCAAGGGCTGATTTCTTTAAAAAACAAACAACAACAAAAAAAACCAACAGCAACAAAAAAAACACAACAAAAACATGTATATTAAACCAATAAAATATTTATTTTGCCTATAATCTGTGTCAGTGTTTTTCTGTAATTTATTGTGCATGTATTAGAACATTTTGGTTCATGTCTTTCATGGATGAATCAATTTCAATGAAATTGGCCAAAGGAAGATACCGATGAGAGAGAAGAAACAGGAGCCCCAGTCAGAAATGAGTAATGCAAGACGCAGCTTGCAATGCCAAACATTGTACCTAAACTTCGGGTAAGTTTCTCTTTTGGTGGAACTTCTTCAATAGAGAACAAAACTCAAACTGATAAAAAGTGGATGATGATGTGAAATAACTGCTGGCTTTGGTCCATTACAACACTTTTTTCTGAATTAACATGACAGTGTCAAAATGATGTCATTTGGTTTTCAGGAAAACAAGAAACAGATCATTTTTGCACGGTGCTTGTTTGATATTTCAACGTGAGTGTAGATGTGATAGTAATTCTTTATATTCATGCTATAGAATGAAAGTGGTCGGAATTGTCAGAAGAGAAATTGTAACGATGAGATCAATACCTTATTTTCTTTCTTCAAAAAAAAAAAAAATAGATTGCTACTTCCAAATAAGTTGTATATCTTTCAGTTCTAGGTACAGACTTGAGACTACTATATACAGAAACATCCCTTCTCTCTCTCTTTTTTTAAAGTAGTGTAAAACAGGAAAGCCTGGACAATGGTTAAGTGATTAAATTATAGCAATGAGAAGACATCATGGCAGAAAGCAAGAATGGTCTGAGCAGGTGAGTGGCTATTCAGCCCACTGTGCTACAGATACCGACTTGCACAGTATAGTTTTTTGTAAATATTTGGAAGTATTTATATAATTGCATAGAATCTCTTTTTTTCTCTATCTTTAATTAATTATTTGCTACAACTCATTAGGGAGTTCTGGAGTCAACTTTTAAAGAAAGCAACTACAGAAATTTCACTTTTCTGTGTTTGTCTTTAGTTTTAGATCTTCTTTTAAAATTATTAAGGCAAGAGAAGTTGTGTTGAAGGATGATGTTCCATGTTAATGTCCTGTTCACAGATCAAATGAAGCTTAGGCTGCAATTAATTTTAGAAGTATTTTTTAAAGATGTACTTAATTAAGTATTGTTATTATTGGAGGTGTTGCAGGAAATTTTATACGTAGGCATGTTTTCACACTGACATAAGCAATGGAAAGAAATGTTAGCAGCACAGGCTCATGTAAAGTTTGGAGTCCAATCACAGTTTACAAAATAGGAGCAACCGTAGCAAATGAAACTCAAAGTCTGGCCTGTCCATGTCTTCACTCCCACAGTGACCAACATCAAAAGTTTGGGAAGAACTGAGCCTGAGGAGGTGTGAGGAGTGTTTCTGCCCTTCCTGCTATTAGCAGTCAGTGGCTCTGGATTTCCTGGCCAGTGGTGGTATCCCTGATGGATTTCTTTTCCACTAATTGCTTTTTCTGGTGCATGTGTAGTTTTGGTGTCTGCAGCATCCTGTGGTGGTGAGCTCCACAGTTTAAGCTCAACTTGTATGGAGAAATGATTGTTATGTGAGCCAAGCCCTTAATAATTCCACTCGCTGCCTTCTGGCTCTGCTGCTATTTCAGGCCCTGTGGGGCTGCACCCCATTGGAAAAGGCATCATTCACATTCATCTTTGATTCCTAGCTTGTCCCTATTCATGGAGTTGCTCTGTTCCTCCTGCTCCTGATGCGTCACACGTGATGGTTCCCCAGCTCCTGGGATTTGTCCCAGCTGGACGTCCCTGGGTGATGCAGGTGCTGCCATGTGGGTGCTGCAGACATCACCTCCAAGGGTCACTGTGACTTCTCTACATCTAACATGTCCTCTGAGGTGGAGAAGGTGAGAAAGAACCAAAATATTAAGTATATCGAACTCAAAAATCAGAATTTTAAAAATATGTTGTGAATTTGTCATACTCAGTGAGATTTTATAGCTCAGCTGATGACTTTCTGTTGTCATTACAGCAGCCTGTGTTTGTACACTGAGTTTTCTAACCCGGGCTCTGAAGCTGTAAGAGCTCGTTTCCTGTTCAGCTTCCCTGTCATCTATATTTTAACTTTTGTTTAAAAATATTATGGTAGAAACTCAGTTTTATATCTCAGTTGTTTAGTTCGATGTTAGTAAATTTTTGCATCAGACTTAATATGGAAAGCAGCTAATGTAATTTTGTTGTAACATCTATGCAAGCTGTCCGCAGTAGTTCTGTTTATTGAAAAATGTTAAGTTTACTTTCTCCTTGATAAGGAAGTGAACTCTGACATGACTTCCTCCTGAAATTCCTCTGTAAACCCATTACCAGAATGTTAGTCTCTGCACTATTGAACTACGGTCTGTATTCGATATAGATCTTCAGACTTTCTAAACAGGTTATGTCCGTACCATTAATGCAGCCTGTTTCCTGTGCTTGGGATGTGCTGATTCAATGAACAGCAGTACTTACCAGTAAATGTTTGTACATTACTTGATAGTTGGGAGAGTAGTGAGCCCTAGTGGAAGGCATCAGTTTTTACCTCCTCAAGGTAGCTTTAAACTGATACTGATTACAGTCACACTGCTAAGGAGTGATTACCTCAAGTAGAGAGAAAATATGAACAAAATTAACTGTGTTTTTTACTTACGTGAACTCATGTATGCCATTAGTGTTGACCAAAGCCTGGTGTTTGATGGATGAGTAATGGCAATGGGAAATCCGCATTAAACTGTTAGTAGGCCAATAGCTCTTTTTGTTCTTCATCCTGACCTGCCTGCAGCATCACTTGCTGCTCACAAGGTAGATGTGATATATGCATTTTCTGCATATGAATATCAAACAGTTTCCAGTTGTTGAGTGAGAGCAATTCTGGCAGCAACACCTGCATTTAAATGTTTGAAAGGGAAATTTCAGAGCCCTTTTCAGTATGCTAGTGTTTATTATTGGAAGACTTGCGTCTGATTTTAGTGGGTTGACTTCAGAGGCAGCTCCAGGTCTTGCTCCGCTCCAGGCCGGTGCTGTGGTAGTCCTTGATCACAGCAGAGAAGCTGAGGCAGATTGCCGACACAGCCAAAATTGTATAGTGTGTGGGACAGAGCCCACCAAGTTTCCCTCCCAGCAGCCTGAGCCCTTGGCTGTGAAGGTCCCTCCTTACACAGTAGGGAAAATAGACAGGAGCTGTGAGTGCTTTGATAGCTTGTCATGAAGGCGGGGTATGTTAAAACGTAGTGATTCATAACAGGACCTAGTGAATGATACAGAAAGGAAAGATTATGGACAGTTATTTTTTATTTTCCATGGTAGTTTTAGCTGAATCATGAAGGAATTAAAAACATTGTGGAGAGTGCACTAAAAACAGAAGATGAGCTAAAAGGATTTGGCAGCACTTAAATGCATTTCAGCTCTTCCCCAGACTGTGATGCAGTCTATAGAAAATGCAAGCACATTTTGCCTGGAGACCATGCTGTAATTAGGTGTAAGAGTGAGCTGACGTGGTAATCCTGAAATGGTATATCTGACTGCTCTCTAAAATATGCCTCTTCTACTATTCTGAAAATACTTTTATTGGTGTAGTGAGGCTGTCTGTGCAGCCAGCTCCCAAGCAGTGCAGTGAAAAGAGCGGCTGACGCTGGCACCTCCATGTGTACCATAGGCCTCTCCCTGCCAAACCTGGCACTCTTTTAAGGCCCCGTCCCTCTGTCCTGTCCTGCCCTTGCTGTCTGGCTCTCCCCTGAGCCTGCCAAGGAGTATGTTTGTTGGTTTGTTTCTTCATACAGCTATTGAGCTTGTTTCTCACACACTAGTGCTAGCAACAGCTTTGGGATGTGATTTCTTTACACAGGAGCATCCTGCAGTCAAGAGCTGGAATACACCTCTGTCAGCATTTCAGTCATTTAACATTACAACATTCTTTTCACAGTCTGAATGGTGTTTTTTTTTAATCTGATTTTATCATTAACATAAGAACTTGTCTTTGTGATGTAATAGTGCAATTGCACTGTCATTGTAGCGTTATTTAATACACCGAGTTTCAGAGACATCTACAGTAGGTGTATTTAAGGCAAAGAATCACCTGGGTTTGAAGCTGTCGTTGAAATTAGTGGCATGTCTGCTCGTGAGGGACTCGGACAATTAGACCATCCTGAAAAACTTCCCCAACTCTTTTCCTTGGTGAAAGCTGCCTGTGTTTCTCTTCCTCCACCATCAGCTCTTAGCTGCAGAACTGCTGTATTTGCCTTCTGTCACTTATTGTTTATCTTGGCAGTCTATGGAACAAATTGTGATTGGTCTGTGTAGGAGCAGTGAAGGCTTAAGAAGGCTTAATCTTATGAAATACTGAGTGTTACTGTTTTGTGCATTTTTTTTTTTTTTTTTTTTTTTTTTTTTTTGTACTGGTAAACAGAACTGAACGTTTTGCCGTAACACTATAAATATTGCAAAATTAGCCGAGAGAGCCCAGGATAACCTGATCTCAGGTCCTTCCTCAAGTACCAGCTGGGAACAGGTATATGCGGAAATCCCCTCCAACCAAGACTGTTCTGTGGTTCTACAATTCTGTTAATGCACATAAACTATCACAAGAAGTCTAATGGCAAAAGTGTCAGCAAAAAAAAAAAAGTGGCACACTCCCTGAGCTGTTCAGTCTAGTCTCTAATCACCAAATACTTTCCATCCTATCAGATGAATATGTTATACCCAACAAATAACTCGTGGATGTTACCTGCTACAGCACTCTGTAAAGAAAGACTGTCTTCTCCACTTCAGTTCCAGCTGTACAGCTGTATTCCTTCAGGCAGACCGCTCTGAGTAGGGGTATGTGGGCAAATGAAATGGTTGTAGCCTGGAAACAAAATCTGGGAAGACAGCATCAGTGGAAATTCATTACATTCTCTTCTATTTGGTCTTGCAAAAAGGACAATTCTTTAGGATTTCAACTTTAATTAAATACGTCCAAGGATATATTGTGAGAAAAGTAATACGGCAGCATATAAAGGCTGTTATTTTTGGTAAGAGCTCTGTGATTGTGTTCTGCCCTCTGAACATCTGCTGTAAGCTCCTAGATCTCAGAAATGGTTTTGCCAAGCACTACAGAGCATCAGGCAAGTTGTCAGTTAATCACTGGCAATTTTCCAGCTACTGCCCATCAATTGGAAGGCATTTTGTTACAAAGGAGTTCTGATTTGGATGAGAAGGGGAAATTTACTGTGCATTATATTTGATTTTTGAGTGTGTCAGGTTGTCACCTTTTAGTGCGTTCTCACCTCTTGGGTTAGACTTAGTTATTCATAAACTAGCTTACAAGTGTATTTGCCTCTGTTCAGAAATATCTTGCTATTCCAACAATGTCTTAATGGTTTTCATTTGCATAAATCAAAGCCTTGACTTCTCTGATTTATTCTGTTGCATACAGCTTGCACATTGTTCATACACAGGATCCCAGCTCCTTCCCCCACCTCCCACACTGGCACAGATGGGGAAATACTCAGCAATTCTAGAATAAACCTGTGATGAACTGTGGAAATCCTTAACACTTTCAGCGGCCAAAACCAAAAGTGCATTTTCAAATTCTGCTTAGTTTTGGTGATGTTCAGCCTCAGGTCTGAATTCTGCTGCTTCTCTGTTTGCTTCCTGCAGCCTGTCAGGGGCAGGCTCAGGTTGTTTTTCTTCTCTGTGTGACTCACCTGTTTGTTCTTCATTGCGGCTGGTTGGAGATCTATTGAGAGAGTTCACAGGTCTCCCAAAAACCTAACAAAAATTCACTTGCTCTCTCCAGGCAGTCATGTCCCAGGTGAAGCACATCCTGTGATGTGCCGTACCAATTGGACTTTCCTTCTGCACCACATTTTCTATCTTTTTCCAACTGCTGGTAATGGATATCAGGAGATTGACCAGAAGCTCTTTGGCTGTGGGCTTAGAGCTATGCTTGCAACATAGTCCTTTGACCTGTCTACAGCATTTTCTGTTTTCTGTTTTGGCACGAAGCACAATTTTGCTGCAGGAGATCAGCTGTCCTTACTGTCTTGTAGTGGTTGTGAGCTCTAAGAGCTCACTTTTGAGAGACTCTAAGAGAGAATTTTAATTACGATGAAATAAAAAGTGAAAATCAAGTATGCTTAACAGAGTATTATTAATATGATTAATCATGTTATTTTCATTGTCTTAAAAGAAAGCACAGATTTTACTCCAAATTGGGATTTAGACCTCTGAATTTTATCCTGAGTCGACTTTACCTTTCCTGGGGTTGACAGAGGGAAAATGTCATCTCCAGTAGATTCTGTGTTCCTCTTAACTAGAACAGAGTAAAATGTGTTCCGATACGTCAAGCAGGAGAGAGCCCAGATTGCTGGCTTAAAAATGGAACTTTTCAGTATCTGAAGATACATGAGATGGATCCTACCAGAAGAGATCAGAGCCTAAATCTGAGCTAGCCTAAGATGCAAACTGCAGTTTGTACACCAGATATGCTTCGTGAGAGTGTGGATATCTATGTAGTGTCATCATCAAAAGTCTTCCTGGAAAAGGTTTAGAAAAGGATTTGGAAGAGCAAGGGCTATTTTGTGATATGTGAGAAGGGGAGAGTGGTTCTGGCACCATGTAACAGAGATGGAATTACTGCATCCACCCCTCCTGCTACCTCCACCCCCCAAAAACTGAAAACTTCCTGATTTGTGTTCATCAATAATTAAGAGCCCATCAGCAATACTCAGAGGGAGCTTTCATTGCACTTCTGAGCAGCCAGTTAGTAATGTACGGTGGAGAGATCCTCTCTTTCAAATCCCAGGGCTCCAGGCCATGCAATGCTAGTATTGCATTTTCAATTAGCTTCTGAGTGAATGCTTGGCATATGCAGAAGTGAACTGGTACACAATTAGCTTATTGTTCCTTTCAGCTTTGTGCTGAGAGGATCTGAAAGACTGAAGAAGAGAGAGGAGAAAAAATAGCCAAGCCAGCGGCATCTCTGTGGATGTGGAATAAGGGCACTGCTCGGCTCACACAGATCCACTTGCTAAGTCAGGAATTACAGCTGTTACTGAGGAGCACGCGGCGCGGCTCTCGGGAGGGTGCCGAGGGAGCCGCGAACCAGGCTCTGCTCTGAGGCACTCCAAGCTCTGCTCTCACCCACCTCACGTCAGCACTGCCATGGAGCCCAACAGCCCCAAAAAGATCCAGTTTGCCGTGCCGCTGTTTCAGAGCCAAATAGATCCCGAAGCAGCCGAGCAGGTAAGGACGATGAGTTTCTTTGGTTTATTTTTGAGGGAATGGGGTGGACGGAGGCAAGAGAGGGTGTTAACAGGTAATATGACCTAAAATCTTTCCTAACTTATGTTAGTTTGACTACAGACTAAATGCTCTGGAGGTCATTGCGACGTCTGGATACGTGCAAAGAGAGGTGGATATGTGCTCCGAGCAGAATAAGCTTTCTTTGCCTCAGGGAGGTTTGCCCAGTGTACATTTGGTGTACATTTTCTGTAACTGGACTTGTTCTCTAATGCATACATTCCACCTGAATATGCATTCTCAGTCATCTAAAGAACATTGTTTTTACGTGAACCAAAACATGAAGTTGATAATAGGCACCTAATAGGTATATTGCACAGTCCAGTTAGAAGACAGCTTACCATTCATTTTACCATGAGAAAATGAGAGTTACATTTTGCATACAGCCATGCCTTCAGTTATCTCCTGTATTTCACATGATTATTGCAGTCTTCTTTATGTCATTGTTAATGTGTTTTAAACCTTTGAAATATGTACGTGTAAGTGTAGGAATGTGCCTGGATGTAGAATCATGTATGCATGAAACTAATATGTGTACTATTTACGTTTTGAATCACATATACAGATAGATGTAAAATATATATAGCAATACAGCAGTCTGTGTAGGAAAGGATGCCTGGTATTCTGAACAGCTATGCACAGATGTACATAAAGAAGGACACACACAGGCTTAGAAGAAATACTGGATAAGTCATAATTAGGTCACCCAGTATATTTCTCTCAGTGCAAGTCCTTCCTGACACTCACTTCTATTTTGGTAAGTCTCTTTTTAGTTGATACCAGGGGAATATTATAACCTTGACAGTTCTGTGTTAGTAGCCATAAAATCATTTGCACTTCTAGGACAGTTATCTTGTTTCTTGAATGTTTGGATGTTGTGTCTCTTAAAAGGCAGCTGTTTGCTGGAAAATGATGTGTGAGTGACCACTGAATGAAGAAGTGCTAGAAGGGTGCAGGAGAGAACTGCTGCAGGTCTTCATTTTGTCCATAGGTGTTTCTGAGCTATAGAATGTCTGTGCTTATGGTAAAGTCCTGCAGTTAATTCAAATAAGACGTGATCTGACATATTTCTGAACCCTGTGAAAATCTTAGGATTTGGATTTTGCTGCATTCCCATGGCTTTTGAAATGCTACGCCCCAAATTTTGACCAGTGTTTAAAGGCAAGCTTTTTTTTTTTTTTTTTTTTTTTTTTTGGTGTTGAGAGATTAATTCCAAGAGCCAGGGGCATGTGAGGAAATTAAACTAGCAAATGCTGCTGCCAGCTACATTTGCTCTAATCTGGAAAAACCCTATTAAGCCCAGTGATGTAATTTTCCATTTACCCCTTTGAAAGCAAAATTTGAACCCAGCTCACTACAGATGTTGGCTCAGCAACTGAAAAAGAACAAACATACTGACATTGTGCATTTGTGTGAGGTTCATTTCTAGCTTAAATACTCCTGGTCACTCTCCTAAATTCAATAGAATATCGATATAGCCTGAAGGTTTTAGTGTAGCAACTTTCAATGTAAGAATGTCCATTACAGGAGAGTAGTCCAACATCATGTTGTTCAGCCAGTGTTAATGGAACAAAAAAACTTAACCAAATAAACTTTGAATAAGAAGAATTGCATACAATCCTTATTCGGGATCATATATTCGTAGGTAAATATCTGTGGTACGGTGCTCTTTGGAAACATTATTTTGAAAGTCTTTTCTTCAGTTGAAGAATGATAATGCTGCCTCTGGCCACAATTTAGAAATCTGGATTCATCAGAAGACTTATGTCCAATATCAACTCTTGTTTATGCTTACAAAACACTCATTTTAATAAATACTTATAAAAGTTACACCACAAGTAGGTATTTGAATATATAAGCTCACCAGCTACTGCAGTTATTTTCATGCAGTGAAGTTAAATGTCAGTATTTTGAGAAACACATCAGTAATACACATCCAAAAACTTATTCAAGGTGACTGCAAATCACAAAGGTATTTTGGAGGGCTCTCTGCCATGCTTTGGCTTTTCATGCACAAGCAGCACGACCCCAATTGCTGTCAGTCCAGAAGAGCAGTGAGAAAGACAGTGAGGTTTTTTGAATGTTTGTAGTTGTTGTTATTGCTGTTTTTAACTTGATCTGATTCAGACTCAGAAGGACATGGTGTTTGCTTTGCTCTGAGTGTGGGGTGGTTGGTGGTCCCTGATGGCTGCTCTTGTTTTCTGCATGTTACAGATCAGGAAGAGAAGGCCTACACCAGCATCGCTGGTCATCATGAATGAGCACGTGCCCCCAGGTAAGTGCCAGCATACCATCTAAACTATTGAATTTGTATACTCAGTTCTCTGCAAATTGGTTTTTTTAACTACATGATTTTAAAAATTCATCGTTATTTTCTTAGCACTAAATATCACACAGTGGACCCTAGAACTATTTGGAGTGAAACCCATGAATCTTTGTGAATGTTGGCTTCTATATGGTGTCAGTATTTTAAGGATTTTAAACTTTGCAATTTTCTGCAGTATGCATAATGGTAAACAGGACTTTTCTTTCCCTTGGTGGATGCCATGGAGGTCCATGCAGTTGATTTTTCAGTCTCTAGAGATGCTAGCATGGCTCCAAGGCTAATTCAACAAAGGAAATTGCTTTGTAGAGCAGGTTGTTCTCCAGTTTTCTGATGAAGCATGTGATGTCTGTTCTCGCTATTCTTTTTCAAATATGAAAAATAATATCTTCATCTGAGACTCTTCCCAGAAGTTTCTCTGTGAGGTGGGGCAATATGAGGTTGCAATGTCCTTTATCAGATAAATGTGATTTTAAAAAAATAAGTCAGTGATAAGCTGGTCAGTAAGCATTATAAATGACAAAACTGCAAAAATGAATTTCAAGAAAAAAATCTTCAAGACGTAGTCCATTTAAAACACATTACTTCATATCCAGCTTTTCTTTCATGTAGCTCTCTGAAACATTATTTTCCTGCCTTATCTCTTCATATCCTGATTTTTTTAAAAAAAGATAGCTTGGGCTTTTTCTCACTGATATATGTCATAGATCCTTACTGTATGCACTAGCATCTCAGTGAAATTAAACCATCTTAGCTCTATTGGGATCTCCACTTACTGCATCATGCTGATGGTCTCCTATTCTGACTGAGAGATAATACGGGTAGCTGAATTCCTGAGAACTGTGCAGAAGGAAGCATTTAGAGCACCCTGCTCTTCTGGTTGTGATCACTGCAGCATAGCCCAGGTTGGGGATGTTCAAATGTGTCATATGGCTAACACTGTGTTTTTTGAAACTGCAAGTGACCTGTACGTTTTTTAAAGAGCTATTGCTTATCCTAGTTCAGAGAGTAGCAAGTTTCAGTGCCCAAGTCTCAGGCAGTTCAGCTCTCAATTATGAAAGATCTGTCTCGGATCAACTTTCCTTACAATTAATGGGATCTATGATGCCTGTGTTGCTAGGACTTAATTTAAAGCAAACTCACCTTGGCTGTTAATCTCTTTTGCAACTTACTTTGTACGCTTTGTACTGTCATATTTCCTTTTATAAACAGATACTTGATACAGTACCAAATCAAAATCAAACAGAGAATAAGAACTCTTTTTAATTTGCAGGAAATATTAGTGTAAACAAAGTGGTGCATATCTGTTATCTCCTTTCCTGCAATGTTCATAATAAACCTTTAAATAAATCATTTTTATTATCAGTTAGGAATGCTGCGTCAGTCAACTTCCATGAAAACACAAGAGCTCATATTCACCCTTTTCACTTTGCACTTGCCTTCACTTATTTATTCATTTATATATTATCCTCTTACAAGGCATTGGGCACAATATCAATGAAGATATTATATGGTTAAATCTTGTTTTATTGCTTTTTAAAATTTTTCTACATAGTCAGAAAAAAATAGAAGCTTTGTAAGTACTTCATTTTCCTATACCACACCATGTGGTTTGTGCATGAGCACGTGTGTACATGTTTCCAAATGGCATGCTTGATGTGGGCAAGAGTTTCGAAAGGAAGGTGCACATGCAGCTGTGTAAACTCGTGGAATACGAGATCTGCACTGCTAATTTGGAGAGACAGACAATAGCTCTACAATTAAAGTGTGAATAGTAAATAAACTCATAAGGGGCATGGTCTTGAAAGATGTGGGGCAACTTCCAAAATAGCTGTATACCTTCATCTTTCAGAGGAGTCAGCAAGTCCTTGCTGACCTTGCCACCTTGCTGATTAAACCCCAACCGCTAGCCTGCTACTGGGTTTTGAATCAAGTTCAGTGGTCTAATGAATAATGATTCATCCTCAAAAATGGTTAATTCCTCTCTGCATATTTTTATGGTCAATAAAATAATAACAATAGTAAGACCACTACCTTGACACTGCCATAATTTTCCTTAGAAGCACGACTCCCTGAATCAATAAGGAAACTGAGCAGCAGAAAATGTAAGTGATATTGTCAAAGCCAACAATTAAATTAGAGCTGGGCTAAACTAAAATCCAGTCTCCTGAATTTTACGCACTGAAGTACTCCAATTCCCTCATTAGAACAAACAGTGAAAGATATATTTCCAAGGGCTTCAAATGTGTGTTCCAGTGCAATTCTGAATGTTTAGATGCACTCACAAAGTTTACTCAAATTATCTAAACTTCTTTTATTTTATAAAACAGAGAGAGACATTTTCTAAGAAACAGACTTTTCTATATTCTTGTTTTGCATCTGCTCTTGATTGCAGCATGAAAAAAGCAGCATTTTTGTGGTATTCTGGTGTTCTGGATCCAGAGCCATCTGGAAACCAGAAGAGAGTAAAACGTATTTGGAACTATAATAAATGCAGTTTGAGCCATATATAGATCTCAGGGTTGTTTTCTTGTAAGACTTCTCATCCATCCCTAGTGTCTACAACAGATTTGACAGGAATCTGTCTTCACGGATGTAGATAAGGGCCGTTTTGCCATAAAGTGAAGATGGAGTGGCTACTGAGGACAAGTCATTTTAAGCAGATGGCAGCTACTTCCAAAACTGTAAGAGTCTGCTTGGCTTTCTTGCTTCCTAGGAATCTGGAAGGGCCAGACCACACTGGAAAGACAGGTGGTAAATGTGACTGCAGAGGCTAATAGTCAGCCCAGAGTATTGGTGCATTGATTGGTGTATCTTTTCCTGCTCACTCTGGTTGAAATCATATATGACAATTGCAAAGTTAGCAGAAGAGAAATGTGAATAGCAGCAGCATTGATAATTATTGCCGTGGACAAAGTGGGTTTGTGAAGCAACAAAACAATGGAAAAAAGCTTTTTCTCAGAGATCTTTTCTGGTCCTAATGATGATCCTATGATTGAATGATCTGAGCAGAAAAGGTAGCACTAGAAGAATTAAGACACAAATTATGAAGTTACTTACCCCTGTTGTGATTTAGTTGCCACCAAATGAGCTGTATTTTCTGAGAATCTGATGTTTGATCTCATAATACCTAGTTGGTTTTAATTTTATTTGAAATTGCAAGACCTGTTTACTATCTGTGAGAGCAAAGATGAATGTTAGTGGGCAGAACTAGAGAAATGTTCTGCATCTCTTTCTATGCAGGGTATCTGTATGGGCTACTGGGGTAACCCAGTGATATCCTGCTATAGCCACAGTTGCTTATCCCCGTGCTTTAAAAAAGCGACACAAGCATGTGCTTAGTTTTAAAAGCACATTTACCTGCAGAAGAGCTTACATTATCCTGCAGAAGAGCTTACTCCAAAAATGGCTAAAGCTTCCTGCTTCCTTTCTCTTGGAATACCATTGGAGCCAAGAGAAAATAAAATTTCCTACCTTGAAAGCAATCATTTCTGCGCTGCTATAATATATTCACAACCTCCTGTATCCCTACCAAGTGTAGGAGAATAGATATGAAAATCAATTCTTATTATCTGAAATACAAGTCTAGCCGTGCTTTAAACCAGCAGTGCACACAAAAACCAGCAAACCACACTGCAGCCACTCAAGGGAAAGCTGGTAATGTTGTAGAGCAGTGGCAGCTGAGGAAGGAAAACATGTCAGACCATGGGTCAGGTTTAATGCCATTAGTGCTTACTTTGCTAGGAAAACATTGTCAACATTCTTGCATGGGCTGGCTTTGTCACAGAGCCAAGGCAACATCAAATAGTTTTGGCTGTCAGGACCTGCTCTAGTTGTGTCAGAGTGCTCGGTCTTCTTGAAGGATTGGAATATAGGTAAATATCAAGATAAACTCCTGCAATTTTGAATTTTCTTTGTGTTTGCTATTTCCATCTCTTTTCTACTCAGTTGCATGTTTTGGCATCCTTCCCCATAATGTAAACATTATGTGGTGTTTGGAAATAAAAAAACAGAGCAGTGTATATTGTAATTCTCCAGAGATGCCTTTTCATACTGTGTGAATTGAATTTCAAGGAAGAAAAGGTAACTCAATGCATCTGAGTTTTCTGAAGTCTGGAAATTCTAATCTGTAGGTAAGAAAGCTGTATTCATCCCCACTAAGGCTTGCAGCCTGTGTTTGGGCTTCAGCAGCCTTCTGTGGCTGCACCTCTGGAGCTCTGATGGGATGCCCCAGGGGTGGCATCAGCGTTTAGTTCAGCAGCAAACCATAGTCGGATGGCTGGTAGGATGAAAATTGGATGAAAATCTGCTGCAATTCCATGACCACCCAAAACAGGTTTTTTTTAATGTTAAATTTGTTGTCTACCATTTGTTAGCTTTTGCTTCTAAATAGATTAATGTGGTTTTTTTCGTGTCTAATGGTTGTGTTTTCTTCTAAGACGAAAGACACTTGCTGAGTAGGAGAAGATTTTCTGGGCAATAGCAAACCAACCCTGCAGCCCTTTCTCAGGCAAAACTCTTTCTGAAACTTGAGTCTGCAGAGAATTCTTGGTCTCACAGTTCATGAAAATTGATATGTTTTTCAAAAGCATGAGATCCTGGTAGGACACATTGCTTACTTTGGTTCAGGAAGTAGAAAGTGAGCAAGCCAAAGAACAGCTGTTTTCAATTGCAAATTTGGGCTTCAAATGTGGTAATAAAAAAAACTGTCATTAATTTTTTTTGGTCTAACTACTCATCCTTTCTATATGCTAAATTTGAATACTATTTATGCATACTGTTTTTATTGCAGTCTAGGACTTCATGGAGGTATGGCAATAAGCAACGACCTCAGGACTGGAACAGCTCTATGCACATTATTACTGGCACAGAGATGCTCAGAGATCAGGCTCTTTTGGTCAGGGTCATGCATACCTTTGTGTTCTTCAAGCCAGCGCTGTGAAGGGCCAGCTGACACAGTGAGACAATGAAATACTGAGAGTAAACACTGAATGAGAGCTTCTAGGTGACAGAGGGATTCCTGAGCTGGAAAGGAAATGTCAGTGCTTGAAAAAGCCTGCTGTTTGCAGGCTGATGTGAGACTGCAGATGTTCAGTGGCAAACTGCATCCTGTTGTCTTGCCCACTTACCCTGTACCCAGATGCTCCTTTGTTTGGGTTGGTTTGCATTTACTCCATAGTTCAGGATCACAGAGTCCCAGAGGCAAGTCACAGCATTAGTTCCTCACACATATGCTGCATGAGTAAGGTCTCTGTGATATGACCTGAGAAAATAAAAGTTCACAGAGTTAAAATAAGTAAATACATAAATAAATAAGGACAGGAAACTGTGCTTGAGTTGTTTTTAATGCCACACAGAAAAAACAACTCATGGGTTCCAAACAGAAGCAATGAAGCTTCTTTTTTTTTTTTTTATTTTATGGGGAAAAAAAAAAAAGCTTAGCTGAAAAATCTTTCAAAGGCAGACACTCCCACACTGGCACGGGCAGGAGGCATGCTCTGCTTTCATGAGAAGGTGAGGATTTTATATCAGCCAAAGGAGCTGTCGTGCTGCCTGCAGTATGGTGCAGATTGCATGCTGAGGAGCAGATTCTGATTTGGCTGGGAGGAACTGTGAGATGCTCTGTCTGAACTGGAGGTTATCACAGAGGTACACAGATGCATTTTTGCTGGTTTGTTTTGAGGTTGTGACCATATTGGTTCACAAATATAAACATTTCTGGGGAACAATTTACTTGTTGTGTAAAACATATAGTCAGGAACAGTGTGAAATCAGTGCTGTTCTAAATGATGCACAAGTAAGCTACATGCTTTGAGGATGGAAAAGAGCTCATAGTTTTAGGCCTTCTGTTGTTCCAAACTGGTTGACTTTGGGTGACCACCAGGCCAATTTAGCTGACACAGTGAGGACCTCAGGTCAGTCTTCACTCTTCCTTTGGCTCTTGGAGTCATTCCTCCTAATAACATATTGTGCCTGTAAGGGTTATGGCAAGTAAAGCAGCCTTTGGATTGCTTTAATCTACATGGAGTAACCACTATGGTAGAGATGTACAATGACTACAAAGTGTTACAATGCTTCCTCTTTAGGTATACCATGCAGTCCTCAGCTGTGCAGCACAGGATGAGTCTCTGCCACTGGCAGCTAAAAGCTTAAATCCCAGCCCACAATGCTGGATTCATTCTGCTGGGCTGAAGTTAGGGAGTTTGCAGTCAAACTGAGACAAGTTCCTGCCTTTCCTCCCCAAAAAGGTGAAGCACAGGATAAAAGCAAGGTTTGAAAACAATCTGGGTTGTGGAAAGGATGGAGTCTGACTGCAGAGAGGTGGTGAAAGTTGAACATTTACAGCCAGAACTTGGATTTCAGAACCTAGATGGGAGGATGGGGCAGCTGAGGTGACAGAAGGCTCAGTCTTAATTTGGGCAGAATTCCATTTATCCATTTCTCTTGTTCCATCCTCAAATAGCCAGGTGCAGCTGTGCTGCTTATGCACACTATGATGCTGCTTGTTTCTCCTGCTCTCCACCTCCTGTTGGTTTTGCATTTGAGGGGTCAATGTCCATGTAGATATCTGAAAGAGAAGGAGATATTTTTAGACCTGAACCTTGTACTATTCATCTGTTTTCCTTGTTACTTATATAACCATAGAAACAGCCTTCTTCCATCTCAGGAGATTATTTGCAAATAATTTTTAACATGTATGGTTTCATGTTATATTGCCAGCTCCTTAATCATTCAGTGTCATTACTGATATGCTTTAGGACAGTTTAGGACAGTTTGTCTCTGTTGTCATCTGCATTGTGTATTGACAACAATATGTGCCACTGGTTGGGAATAGCAGTGTGGGGAATGATGGTGTTGTGAGAAAGTCACTTTAAGAGCTTCCAGCTTTTTAATATTTGTAATGCTTAGGAACCCTAACAGCCTTGTTCTGTACCAAATACTTTTATACTTCATTCAGCATATTTTGATGAGAAATGACAATAGAATGCTGTGTTTCCTATTTACAAAATGAAATATCTAAGTATATTTAATGACTTCTTATGGTCAAAGTGCTTAAGCTATCTCTAGGACAGCTATGTGGCTCTACAATTATTATTAAATGTTGGTGGCATTCAGATAACTTTTTTTTAAACAAAATGGATTCAGTTTAGTCTGTTGCAAAACATACTGTTAGTATTTTGAGGGTGCCTTTTTAATAGTTAAAAAAAAAAGGCGATAAATTGAAATGAAATATGTTCAAAAAATGAGACAAAATTGCTTGAATGAGAATATAAAATGTTATGGTTTAAGACAGCCTAAATTATAATTCAACCATTTGATAATACTAATACTTTCTCTTTAAACATAGGGTAGAAACTAAAATCCATTAATACATGTTTCAGCCCTGCTGAGGAGATAAAGCACCACACAGTTTGCCTGACCTCTACTATTTACTACTTAATGCAGCACTCATTTACCACGGTGACGTATGCAGAATAAATAGATAATGCAGACAGATGAGAGAGAATCCAGCTTTTAGCACTAACCTCATTATGTTCAGAATACTGGGGAGGAGTTGCACTTAAAGTATCAATCGCCTCATTTAGTGAGCTTCCAGAGGGGAAAAAAGAAAGCTAACTATTTATGTGAAGTAACCAAAGGTAAAGGCTCATGTCAAAACTCACCAAAAGTAGGAATCTGGACTGAAAGCTAGTAAAGAGTGTAAGGAAAAAGCTGCTACCAGTCAAGGAGCTTCTCATCAACTGCACAAGGCTGGACTGCTGAAAACTAGAGTGTATGGGAAGTGCAGAGCTTGGCTTCCCTTTCCTTAGGCAGGAGCTGGCTGTGTCACCAGTGATTAGGAGCAGCCTAATCTCCTTTTACAGCCATCAAAGCAGCTGTAGAGTAGAATTATATTCTGTTTACTGTTTTTCTCTACTCCTCCTCAAAGCCCTAATCCTATGTCTGTATTTAAAATCGTCACTTGTAATATTTTTCTTAATATCTTTGCTGGAGGATCGGGAGAATATGATAGCAGAGTAAAGTGCAGTTACATGCTGTCTAGCTTTGCCTTTTCCCTGGGATACCTGGACACATGTACTGCAGAGTGTGAATGCCTTGGCCTTTTTTTTTTTTTTTATCTTGAAGATCAAACCATGCTTATAGAAGTCCATTAGCAGCACTGAGTGCACAAGTGTGCATTTTGAAGGCAGTATTTTCCACATTTCCATATCCTTCATTCTGACAGCACATCAGAGGAGTCGCACCAAGCAGTGCAAGAGCTTTGTTGGGCCAGATGGAAAGTTCAGGAAAGCAGTAAGCTCTGCTGCATCCTCCAGTGCTGTTTATCCACGTACAGAGATGCCCAACAGATTAAACATTTCAGCAGGGTCTCAGCTCGGAGAAGACAAGCTTGTGGTGATAGTGTTCTTTGAAGTCTTTGAAGCCCTCTGCCTTAGCAGTTCTCTGGCAGTGGTAAAAGCCAAAGATGTACCTGAACATTTTCCCGCTCTTTTTCTGACCACCGCCAAGCAGCCCCCACACACCTGCAGTTCGTGCTCTGCCCTCTCCCTGTCGTGCTGGGATCCACAAGAGCTGGCTGAGACAGGCAAAGAACAGGAGAGCAAGCAGGACCAGCTGATCTCACGTTCTTCAGTGCTGTTTTATAGCCTTTTCTTTTGAGTGGAATTATATTGAAGAACTAAAAAGTGACAGAGTGGAGGAAGGTGGAGAGAAAAGGCAAGAATGTTCTTTTTAAAGAATCGGGATCCAGATGTTTTGGTGCAGATCGACATGAATTTTTTACTTGCTGCTTTTGAAATAAGGTAAGTAGACAGAAGAGCTGCAGTTATTCAGAAATGTGCTTTCATGCTTCCCAAAATGCTGATATTAGTGGATTACTTGGGCCTTAATGTGTATAGCATATCCTGTCGGAGGGTGTGGAACAATTCGTTCCACATGAATCACAGTGCTGTTCTGCTGATTGTGACAGTTCAAAGACGTAGAACACAAGAGACAGGGTTCTTTTGCTCTGGTATTCAGTGAGGTTAGTAGAAATTCTGCTAAATGTCTTTGAAAATTACAGGCTAACTTACTCCAAGTTAACAAATAATCACCCTGTTATTTCCATCCTGTCTAGCCATGTTCATAGTGAGAATGAGATTCTGGAACCTCATTTTGTTGATTCTTTGAAAACTTCCAGATAGGAAAACAAAAAATGAATCTACAAAACTGACTTTTGCATATTCTTCTTGTAAAATGATGATAAACCCCAAGCAGCACTATTAATAGTAGTTAACTTGGTTTGAACATAAACTGACACATGTATTGTGAAGGGTTTTATGCGTGTGCAGTCTCATCATAGGAAAGCAGAGCACTTGGCAAGGAGTAGTTTAAGACACATTTTTACTGAAATCCTTGAGATATTATTCCAAAAAGGAAGGAAACTGCAAAGGCAGCAATAATAATTGGTGGCTAAGGAAGAGTTTTCTTTTGTGTTTGTTTTCTTCTCCCCTGACAAATGTCACTTTCCACAGTGTACAATACACAACTGTTCAGCTAGGAATTTTTTTTCTGTTATGGTTTTACAAGTTATCACAGCAAAGAAATGTTTGAATCTTTTAGTTTTGGCTGTTGGTGATGGCTTTTATCTTAGAGCTTAGAATGCTCTTACAGCTCACAGCGGAGTACTTGGCAGCTGCTCACAGATGTAGGTCCAGCTGTTGCCACTTCTACAAAAAGGTTGCCATCAGTGGATCAGTTCTGAGCCATTTTCCATTGCAATTGATTCCTCTATATGAAGCTACTAGAAAATAGTTTACATGCATACCAGGGGATCCACTACTATTGAATTTCTGTTAGTTATGGACTTTTCTTTATGAGCTTTGCCTCAGATGAATTTAGATCTTCAACCTCTTTTCTGTCTCATTTGAACACAGACTGAACATAAAGCAAGCAAGCAGCCAGGAAGTAACATGTTATTGATATTATTAGTTTTTGCTAGTGAATTCATAACTCATTATCTCAAGGTACTTAACCATTTGTATTTGAAAATGTTTGATGAACATGCTAAATCATTTCACAGATTGATACTTTGGCTTGAGCATTTGAATCAATGGTCAAACTACTTGGAAAGTTTGTGTGAATGTGCTTTGGTAACATCTGGTAAAACATAAGCCACCATTTGCAAATATTTAACATTTTGACAGTATGTTTTGCTTGGATATAGTAGTTTCAGAGGGAAGTTTCTGCTCTTTGACCCTGTTTCTCTGAGTATTTGCCAGCAGTCACTGAACAGCTCTGGCCTTCCTCAGGCCTCTCAAAGCAGTCTTCGTCTTCACTTCTCACTTAGTACTTTCATGTAAATCTTTTCTTTCACTGTTATGCTCCAGGCTAGGTACGGTTATTCTTTGCATTTGGAAATTGTCCTTACCCCATACAGAAAAGATGCAATCTCTCTTGACATCCACTTTTGTGTCAGAATAGACCTGGTGTCAATATAACCTTAGCATTAGGTAAGTTCTCCATCTCATTCAGAAAATTATGAGACGATGTCAATTTTCTAGTCCTTGTCCCTTGCCTTGTTCCATCTCTCTGTTTTTTCCAAGGCCATCTTGCACTTCACTTTGACCTTCCAGCATCTCCCAGCACCCAGAAATGCTAGCTGTCAGATTCTCCTCCCACTGCAATGACACTCTTTCCTGGAGTCACCAGAGCTCATGCCAGAAAATCAGCATCACCCTGATTTACGTATATTTGTTCCACAAAGAAAGGAGATTTTCTTACCTACGTTTTTCAGTCTACAAGAGAGTTAAGTCATCCTAACAGAATGCCCATAAAAGAGAGGTGTGTATAGGTCATCATGTGTCTTCTTAGTATCACTTTTTACATGTTTGAGACTTGAGTTTACAACCAGCCTCTAGGCCCATAGGCCAAGTATTTTAAATTCTGCATTGCAAGCGCACCAGTTTGCTTCAGTTTGACTGTTATTTTTCTTTAGTTAAATGAATTAATCTGAGTCTTCAAAGATGCGACTATCAATTTGACTGTCATTATTTAGTTTAGGTATTGAATAACAGTTCAACAGGAAGCCAGTAGGCTGAAGTTCTTTCCATGTTGTAGTAACTTGGAAATGGTTAATTAAATAATAGAGTGGTTTATTTGTTTGTTTTTTGTTTTGTTTGTTTTTTTCCAAACTCATGCTATAAATCTTGGATAAAATCTTGACTTCGAAGTCAATGGTAAAACTTCCTGTCGCTTATGACTTACTGAAGTCAGCAGTAAAATCTTTTTTTTTGTGTGTTTCATATCTCGTAAATTCTCTTTTGTTTTGCTGATACAGACCTCAGATTTGACCTAGTATCTGCACTGTGCAGCCTTCAACATGGTTTGAAGTTCAGAGCTGGAATTGTTATATCTGGAGCACTGCTCACTTCCCATCAAGCCTAGTTAAAGTAGGCACTGAAGGTACTCCCCTTTTTGAAGAAGGCCGGTGTGTAATAGGTGCAGATGACAAATAACAAAGATTTGGGATTAAACTTACCTCTGTTTTGCTATAAATGGGAAAAAATACTTTGTACTTCACTAGATGATATTCTTTCGGAAGCAATTAATTTATGGAGCTCTGACGCCAGGTATGGGCTGCCTCTGACTTGGTACTTCTGGACACAGTGATACCTCAAGGTTCTGCTGGGGAGGTCTGCCAGCCTTAAAGCCACAGAGTCCACACCGGTCAGCTACAAATTATATGAAAACTTATTTCAGAATAATTCCCTCAAAAACAGTGAGATATTTATCTTGGGATGAGAAAATGTATTATTTAAGAGACCAAAAGGAAAAAAAAATAAGTTTTTGACTTTCTTCCTTTTGATTCCATTTATTTAGCCAGTTGTTCTTTGAGAGCCCTCTCAATTGACTTCACCCAAGAGAAGACTGTAGTGCTTAGAAAGCAACTCCAGGAAAGTAGCTCCAAGCCTAGCACTGATGGGAAGCTAACTCAGTTATTCCATCAGTCATTAGTTATTCAAAGAGAACCTCTCTCTCTGGAAAGAACTGCCAAGCCTAGAAGTGTCCCCATGTGCTTGATGAGGAGCTTCTGGCCAGGAAGCTCTCCTCCAGCATTCCTTACTCGCTGGGCTCATCACAGAGCAGGGCCAGAGAAGATGCCTCATGAGCACAGAAGTGCAAGCCTTGTGCTATGAGGAACTTCTGCATTGAGGGACTTTCTCAAGCCAGATTTTTCCACAAAGCCTGCTTTGTCTTCTAGTAAAATCACAACAGAACTAGTCAATAAAGTAATTAAAAGTATAAAACAAATACAAACAGCAAAACATACTCACATATTACAAGGTGCACAGCACAAGGAATGTGGCTGTGCTTTGCTTAGTGTATGATCAGAGCATTCAAGAAGGCAGAAAGGCCAATTCAGTTGCTCTTTATTCATCACTATTCATTATTATTAATTATTAATTATAAAGGAGAAGGCAAATAATGAATTTTGTATTATTTTCCAATGTATATACATATTTTTGGAATTTATATTTAAGAGGTTTGGGCCATCGTAGAGAGGGGAGAACAGAAGGCTGACAGCATAATGCTTAAGAGGAATGATTTTTTGCTGCTTGTTATTAACAATTGACAGCCGCTCTCTGTAAGGCTTGGAACAGATTCATCACTGTTATATTCTAGTTTAATGCCAGTGAAACTAGACTGATTTCCATGTGTCTGGCATGAAACTGGAACAAGAAGCTGGTAAGCAGGCAGTATAATTCCCTTCTGAGATCTGTGTGATGTGAACAATACATTTAGTTTCACGTTTGAGGTTTGTAATGTCTCCATTTACTTCCAAATGATATTACAATATCAGAATGTACATTTTAAAGCAATTTTTATCTGTGTGATTTATGGAAGAGTTTTATTCCATGCTCTTATGGCTGTGCAGTTGTAGGTAGGTCCTTGGATGCTGTCTCTGTGGTGCACAGTGATGCAGACACTGGGCCAGATGCTGTTGTACTGGTAGAAATATGATCATTCTCTTCATTTAAGAGTTGGCTGCAAGCAACATTAGGAAGCATTTGGACTAACTAAGTAGAGTTCTGTCTGTGCTCAGTACTAGCAATGTCATCTTGAATATTGACAGTGGGAAATACAAGTTATTCAAACGTTAATTATACCAATTTATCTGGAAAGAAAGTACAGCATGTTGAAACAGCTGATTTGTCTGGCCCGTGGTATTCTAGTGAACTTTGGAAGTCCGGTTACGGTCTGGGGCTCTAGATAAACTTGGGCAATGCTGAACCAGCTTAGTGTAGGAGTCAGTGTGAGCAAATACACTTGAGCTGAATGAAATAGCTAACTGAGCCCTGGCAAACTCCTGCCAGGGCTCTCTGTGAGCTCAAAACCAACCACAGCTGCCTTCTTACTCTATTTCACATGCATATTTTTGACCAGCTTGTCCCCTCTAGTTCCATCAGTTCAATCATTCTCTGTCCCCTCCGCCAGGACAACATTTCTGTACTGTGTCAGTACGTGGCACGTGGAAGCCATCCACCACAGTGTTCTCAGGGGCAGGTAGCAGTACCCCTAGGTGCTGTCAGGGTAGCTCAGGATATTCCACAGGATGCGTGCCTGTGCTGCGGGCACCTTACAGAACAACCTTGCAAAAGCTTGTGTTTGCAGCAAACTCCTCTTTTCCCTGTTCTTATTAATATTTCCTCTACAAATCTCTCTATTTGTGTTCCCTAAAGGTAATTTAAATGGTGATTACTGTGTGAAATGCAGCAGAACTATAACGAACACGCTCTCCTGTCAGCACTTGACTGAGGAGGGGGAAGACCCTCTAGCTATGTTTATTGCAGTAGCTGCTATACTGGATTTTAATGAGATGTTTTTGCAATGAGAAGATTTTCAGAAACACATACTCATGCCAGGAGGGCTTACCAGGATATTTTTTTGTAATTAAATGTAATTATGTTCATACTCATAGTCAATTTTTCATTGACAGATATAGACAAATAGAAACCAACAAGTAAAAGTCAATTAGCTACGCAAGCATTTTTTTATTGCCTTACTGGACTTTTTTTCTATCTCCTACCTCAGTGGTTAAAAAGCTATGAAATTCTAGCTTATCCAGCAATGTGCGGTTAGTGTTCTGCCAGAAGCAGAGCATGAAATGTTTTTTGATTTTATTTTGTCTTCTGTAGGAAAGGAAAAGTAGTTTTGATAGTAGGGAAAAAAAAAAAAAAAAAAAAAAAAAAGACCACAAAATAACATTACGACAAACGGTTTCTAAGCCTGATTTCAATGAAGTTGTTTTACAAATACCAGTGGCAAATACAAGCTGTGTTTTTTATTTGAAGCTCCTCAGCTCTGTTTTTCTAGTGAAAATTCCAAACTCTCTACATGGAACTTTCTCCAACAATTATACTACCCTTTTGCTGAGTTTCTCTTGTGTAAAAGCCAGTTTCTGACCTGCTTTTTTCCTCCAGGGCCTGACTGAAACCCTATAGAAGAGGCTTTTATTTGCTCTTGCCATTGGGAAAGAGAGAGGTGTACTTAGCTGGATGAGTGTTTGCTGGATGACTCCACTGCAGATTCCATGGGTGATGTCAGTGGCGAAGTCTTTCAATATACGTCACCTCTTGCCCTGCATAGCTGCTGCAAGTGCATTAACATTGTCCAGTGGGAAACAAGAGGCAGATTTTGATCTGTGAAACAACCATTACGTTTCCCCCAGCATGACCTCGCCATTTAAATCATAATGGAGACTTAGGGGAAAAGTGATAAGCCGCTTCTAGTGGGCATTATTCTGCAGGTAGCCAGCATTCATAGGCTCAAATCCTGTCTGACCTCAGAGAACAGCATCTTATTTCTGGCTTTGTATAAAGATACCCTAGGAGTAGTTCAGCTTATTCTTTCAGCTTGGTTGGATGACTGTGCTAATTAATGTTAAAATGAGCTAAGCTAACACGAGTGTGTGGGAGACAAATCCCCACTTCGCAGCAATTTGGGTACGTACAAATGAGTTCTCAGCTCTTCTCACATGATTTAAAATACCACTTGAATAACAAAAACATTTTAAAAAAATCAAATCAGAAATGATTTGAGTATTAGATTCCTGTTAGCTAATTAGGCCAAGAGTCAAACTGGAAAAATGCCATGTGTTCAGATTTGTAGTATAATAGGGCAGCACTGTTATGATCTGTGAGAAGAAAATGGAGAAGCATTAAACGGTCGTCTTCCTTCTCTGGCCCCAAAAATGAGAACTTGGAGAGAGAAGTTATCTACCAAGAATTTAACATAAGGCAGAATTACCTCTCTAATTGAACATATATTCTCTGTAATTGCCTGGTTATAAACATGACAAGAAAGTTTTTCATTCTTTATAAATAGGAGTTTTTTATGAGTAGAATCCTGACCATACAACGGTCAGGTCACTGAGAACTGAAGGAAAGTGAGAATTCAGGAGTTCCATTCCCTTTTGTGAATCAATTCTGCTTCAGATCATTTCCTCACTCTTCTCAAGGGGACTTCAGGATCTAAGAATTTAGTAAAGAAATTCAGTTTTTCTAATTGCCACTGGATTTGGCAGGGGTCTAAAGCTGGGAATTATCTGTCTTGTTGGATTTCAGTTTGGTGGATACATTGCAGCAGCTGACCCATTGTGTTCCTTCTTACCTTGTGCCATCCATTCCCATCATAAATTTTGTTGTCTCAGAGATATCTCGTTATGCCAGAACTGATCTTTTGTGGTGAGAACATCAATTTGGACATGAAACGACTCTCTTATGGACACTATTATTAAGAACACGCTTTCACAACATTATTTGAACCGCTTTCAAGGCAAAAAGGATTACAATGGAAAAACACTGTGTATATCCAAGCAAGACTAATCACTCAAATATAAATGCAGTCCTCCAGTTAAGTCAGTATGGCTCAAGGTATTTCCTTGGGCAGAGATCTTTTAATCAAGCTCCAGTGCACACTGCACTACTGCTCTGTTCTCACTAAATATCTCCTCTAACTTCTGCTACAGCCCACTACCTGTCTTTCATCACTACCACAGCTACACAAAAAAGCAGCACTGCTTGCTTGCTTTCTTTTCCTTTTTCCCTGTCTTTTCATCTTTCCACTTTCCTCTACAGAGAGAATTTTTATTTTCTTTTCCCTGTGTTGATCTATGGCAAGCAGTGATCTCAGCTTCACCTCTCTTTGAAGATCTATATACTTTGTTGAGTTTTTCTATCAAAATGCCTTTCAAAAATAAGCATGCAATGTTCTTTCTGTGCTCACATCTACCAAAATGTACTGTTGACCAAAAGATATCTCCAGCTGTCTCTGCCTTTCTTTTGATCTCAAAATACATACGAAACACCTCACAACTGCTGCTTCAGGTTTGTCTCCTTTGGTCATTCCAGCTTTTTTCTGGATTTGAAAAACTGTTGGAGTATTTTTGTAAGTCATTCTTGAATTTCTGCATTGTTTGTTGCTATTTATTGGCTTTCATTGCCCTGTGGGTATCAATGATTTCTGTAACTTGACAGGACAGGTTTTGATCAAAAAGCCGACATTATTTAAGGGCTGCTGGATGAAAGGAAAGGATGGAAATTTGCTGGTTCTCATAAATTCAGTGTTGCTTCACTAAGAGGAATAGTTAAAGTGCAAGCCCAAAGGGTTAGAGAAATGCAAATCCATGGGGAAAAGACCTGAAACCCAACAAAGCTGCTGTCTGCAGCGAGACTGACTCCTTATGCAAGTCTCAAGCTGGGTTTTCCACAAATTCTTTGAATCCGAACAAGCCTAGTGTTTCAAGAAGGAACGGGACATAATTTACTCTTAATTGTTCTCTGTTTGAAGTTTTCAATTTATTTCATTTTCAGCCTCTAAACTAAGTCCAGGAACTTGAGGTAAAAATTCTGGTGTTGAGTATTTGAAGTCTGTGTCTCTCTGTCATGCTTCTAATAAGAAACATTGCAAGGACTTAAATAATCAGCCATTTAGCCAGGATATCTTCATGATCCAAAGTGCTTTAAAAGGCTACAAGATTCTGCTATACTTATTTACAGGTAGGGAATTCAAGGAAGAGATTAGTCAGCTTCAAGGTCATGCAAATGTCAATGGCAGGAACTGGCCTCCTGATTGTCTTGTCTAATTCCGTAGCTGTGGGACCACACTGAAGTAATCAGTGCTGTTTTGAACCACGTTTTTCAACCTTGAGTATAAATCAAATGAAGGTCTCTTGTATAAAGCCTATGTGAAATCCATACTTCAAGAAAGATCAGTAAGTCAATTAATGTTTGCAAGATACATGTGCTTGAGGGTAAGGAACGCAGTAGGAAATGCAATTAGTCTGCCTGGACTGGTTCTTCCCCTGACAAAAAATCACATTACAGGCAGCTGATACCTAGATACAAAGTTGGATGAAGCGATGGTACACAGAAATGATTCATCCTCCAAATCTGTCACACATCAGTAGAAATTGGACAATTATATCTGCAAGTAGTGGTGCAGTTAGATTGTTGTCTATGTTTTTAATGGCTCTTTATTTTAGAGCTTGTAACTACAGTGCATCAAAGATCCTGAATGATCTTTGTGGAATGTTTGGAAAGTTTTCATTGGAAGAGACTCTGATCATTAACCGCATCAATACAACGCTAGAAAAATAATTTTGTCTCGTGGACAAGCTGATTTTAGAGCAATGGTTAGGAAAATTTGCAGCTTCTCCGCTTCATGTTATTTGACTTAATTGTTCAGATAAGTTTCCAGAATGTTTATTTTCATTAGGAATCTCTATTATTGACTGTTTCTGTCACACCTATTCTCCAAAACAAATTAAGGCAAAAAAGTAAGTGATATCAGGAAATATTTCACAGCCTTTTCTAAGACTACAGTAGTGGTGTCCTTAAACTTTTCAGATGAAAGACGAGACTTCATTGCACTTCAGTTTGCTGATTTTGAATGTTACTGTTACTCTTGAGTGTCATTACTAGCGTATTAACAGCCGAGTGAAGGGGAAGGTCTTGTTGGTGCTTACTGGAGCCCAGCAGAGCCCTGAGTGAGGCTGCTGCATGCCATTCTGCAGCCATAGCGCAGTGCTTGGGCACCACAAATCGCTTGGGCGTGGAGCCCTGCTGCCAGCCCAGCCAGACAAAAAATGGGAGTGAAGGGCTCCAGACACAATACAGTATTGTAGGGCCTCAGGTTTTCTGAGTGACGCAAAGGAGAAGCTGCAGATCAACAGAGTGATTTCTTATTTACAGGAATGTTCTAGGGTGCTGGGCAGAGCTGCAAGACTTTGCACCAGGAAACGCTTTTGTACTAACTTTTCTATTTTGTATCTTTTCATTTTCTAGAAAAAGATGAGAAAAGAACAAACATCTCACAGGCAGAAGTAAGTGAAGTATTTTTTTCTTAAAATTCATTTACTGTTAGGATAGAACTACTGTTCAAACCCCTCCAAAATGTCCTGGTCCATCGCTGTAGTTGCCTACACTTACACGCTCACATGCCTCCAGCAGCACAGCCAACCCAAACCCACCTACTGTGTCCACCAGCTCTGCTTCCTCACCCTCCTGCCTCAAGCAGAGGGCTGCAGGCAGCTGTGGGGCTGCAAAAATCCCTTCTTGCTGTCCTTTGCCTAGCCCACAGTAGGCACAGGACTGATGCTGTCTGCAGGAGAGCTGAGAACTGGCTCCTCCCCTCTCATCTTCCCTCCCACAGCTCCTGCAGTTCCTTCTCACTTTAGCCTCCACCAATTGCCCAGAGAAGCCAGCAGAGCTCTAAAATAGCTGCAGGAGGTATTGATTGTTTCAGACTTGGATTCAAATGCAGACTTATCAGTGATTCACTGGGGTGAGGATCAGCAACCTATCACAGTGTGATTATAAATAGCTTTCTCTTTCCAAAAGACAATCTTTTATTTATAAATGTTATCACTCCATCCATTGTGATAAGGTAATAGGATTGGTGGCATTTGTGTGGCAGTGTTTTTCTTAAGAGCTGTCTCCAATAATCTTTGAAGAGATTAAAATTCACTGGGGATACACCAGAGGAAAAGTATGAGGCAGCATCATTATAAGCAAATAAAACTAAAATTGATGAGAGCAAGTAAAGCTTGCTCAGGCACAGCTTTTTTTACATTTTTCTTGGGAATGTGGTATGTCTTCCAAACCTAGCCATGTGTGAGATATTATGTGATTTTATTGTGCTCTGTATATGGAGATATTCCATGTTGGTACATACGCCAATTGAACTTTTGCAGAAATTGCACTGCCTTAGCACTGGAGTATGTTTCAGTTAGGTCTTGTTAGATATGCACTGATGTAATCATTCCACGTGTAATTTTAATGCTGTCATTTTGGAATAATTCATCTTTTGTGCATAGGTGTGACTTTGGGGTCAAAAATTATATTATCTCTAAAGATATCCCTTAAAACAGGACTAGCTGAGGGCTGAGTGGTTGGTGGAATTGTTTGAGGAGTATTATAATACATTGAAAAATTGCAGGGGGAGGGTTTTTTCGTTTGTTAGAATGTGTGTAGTAATAATTTCATTATTACCTTACATATGGAGTCATTCTTTATGCATATACTTTATACTGATTAGTTGGAATATTCGTTAAAGTAAATCTTGTGTTATTTTAATATATGTATGTATTTGCCTTCTTAGAGTCAGTTACATAGACTATTAAAAACACAGACTGCCCTAACTTTATGCTTAACAGCATCTTTTACAGTTAAGGGTAATTTTCAGTGGTGCCTGGGAGCTATTAAAGTTGTTCATTAAGCATATTTTGTCCATTTAAATTTTCCCTGTGTTCACAAAAGCACAGGAGCTGGCATCAGACTTCACACGATATCATTTCCACAGATGCTTCTCATTGCTCCTGAACTGGGAGCAACGCAGAGCACTGCAGTCTATCCCAAACCTGCCTATCATTGCTGCCTGTATGTATGGCTTTCAATCCAGCCCTACTGAGGCCATAAGGAACTACCACTTAGTCTGAAAAGCACCCAGGGTAATTCTGAGTGTGAAATAAGTTTTTGCATTGGGCAAGCAACCTCAGAGAGTTTTCAGGTAAAGAGAGGGAAGAGCTGCGCAGCACGACCCCGAGCTGCTAAGCACAAGAAAGTTCTCTGCCCGTGTTTTACCATCTGTCTCTATTTTCAATCCCCAGTGCCAGAGTTCATCGCCAAAGCAGCGGAAGCAGAGCGTGTACACCCCACCTGCTCTCAAAGGTACTGTCCAGGTACTGTCCCTGCCCTGGGAGCACCCTGGTCCCATGCAGCTCTGTGCCCCTGTGCACAGGGAACACCCAGCACAAGCCATAGTTCCGTGTTCCCCCAAGCAGAGCGTGGGGGCTGTGAGAAGTTGGTGCTTATGTGTCTCTGGTCTCTCACATGGGAATGGTTGTCTACCTGATACTGGGCTGCAATTGGCCCTCAGGGCAGTATAACAACAGTGGGAAATCTGTTTAAAGGCCTTGTTTCTTCAGTGACTTGCTCATGCTTCCAGTAGGCAAGATCTGTGGGGACTCACCAGCTGCTTACACCGTCACTTGTCTGTACTGGACAAAGCCAAGTGTCTCCTGGTAGATTATGAATATCTTCAATTTCCATTCTTTCTGCTCAGCACAACCTGACAAAATACAGGAAGTAAAATATTTGTAGAGTGGATCACAACCACAATTGTTAGGTAGTTTACCGTAACAGCCAGCTCTACTAATATCTAATATCTCATTCAGTAGCTTTAGTTCTCCAGCACTTAGCAACACTGAACACATCACCTAGATACTGCTACCTGTCAAAACTGGCTAAAGTTTGTTTACTGGATATTAGAAATAATCTTCTTATAGTAAGTTTTAATAATTTGTGGCAGAAAGTTTTGAGTGGGCAGCAATAGCTCTTATTGATGCCACTGCTGCATTATTCCCCCGCGTAAGTCTAAATTAAACAGTGTGTAAATGAAGAGATCTGAAACAGGTCCTCATAGTCCTAAGACTACATCCTACTCAGCATTACCCCTGCTGAGGTCTGGGGAAGTTCCTGGCAAAGTTTGCTACTACATAAACTTAATTCCCAAGGAAGAGACTTTCTAGAAGAAAAGAGCTCACAGATGATCAGAAATAGCTTGTGATCAGAAGAATGAAAAGTGTAAAATGCTTATCCTGTACACCTTAACTTCCTAACTGGTGCGATATTCCCAGAAGCACAGCTAGGCACCTGGAAGTTGATAACTGCATTGTAAACAGGCTGGATTGCCCTTAATTTAACATATTGGAAATGTCATAAATATAAACCTTTTTGTTTAAAAAAAAAATATCCTGAAACAGAAAATTCATTATTCCTTCCTCCTCATTGCTATGAAAACATTCATGTTATTTTGTTTAGACTGAGATTAGGGGGCACATGTAGCAATCCAAAATACACAATGCTATGAAAAGCATGACTGTGAAACAGAATTTTTAAAAGTTCTTTAATGATTTAAATAATTCTATTTTTATAGGTTATTTGGTTTTTCTCCCCAGTGCTTTCAGAATAGCAGGCTTCTTGATTTCTCAGTATTCCCTCAGCTTTGCATGTGTTTTCCCCCTGGGCTGTTTCTCCCTCTGTACTTATAGTGTATGTGTCAATCTACAGTAGAGCATGAGATTCTAGGTGATGAATATTTTTCGGTACAGTACCAGGACAATGGTTCTTGTTACATTAACTATGCAAATACATTAAAATATTTGAAATTTAAAAAGTAAATGAAGATGCAGCACTGGTGTACATGTCATAGTGATAGATGGAGAGCATTCTTAGCTAAATGTGAGCATACTTTCCCACTCTGCCGTAGAAACAATCTGAACTGAAAGACAATGCTATTATTTGTCTAATACTGCTTCCAAATGCTTTGGTTCCATCCTTAATATGGCTTGCACTGTCTTCGGTGGGTTTGCAGTTGCTGTAGCAAGCTGTAGCAAAGCCGTGTGTATGCAGAGCCAGTGCCTGGTTAGAGTGCAACAGGTAAGTTCTTATTCCTATGTACGTGTGTGTGCACTTCGGCTCCTGCTTTGATTTTTCAGGAAAAAAACCCACACAGCATCTCTGCAGACATAGAAAACAGCTGACTCATCTCACGGCATTGTTCTTTTTACTGGAATAATGTGCTTGAAAAATCAATGTGAGAGCTATTGATTTAGGTGGTAATCTGGAGAGAAGATCAGACAGCAAACCAGATAACAGCTCAGTGCAGAGTTCTTTCTAGCATTATATTACCACGTCTGATGGATGGCAAAGAGGTTTCTTTATTCTGCTTTCAAAAATATTTTTTTTGCTAATGCTGCTACCCTAGTTTTTATTAACTCCACAGCCTTACACAGTATGCAACGATGGAAAAAGTTTCAGCATCCGAAGATTGAACCCAATTCATAATATTTTCAGTATATTATGATTTACCTCATGTACATTGTCAGCACCTCTTACCTGAGGATAGTAATGATAACTAATGAAAGACTGAACATAAGGAAGGCTGAAACTTTTTTCTGTGTTTGAGGGCTGCTCTAATGTCATAGACTAAGCTCTCAACTCTACTAAGCTTATACCATCTCAGATCAGTGATAGGTTCATCCCATGTACTTAATCTAGTAACTTTTTTCTACTGTTTTCTGACTTCATCATCTCTGTTTTGCCTTTCTTCAACCCCCTTTCTTCCCTGTCTCTTGAGTTTTTATATGGGAGCTTCAAATGCTCCCTTACTTCCCTAATTTCCAATGTGCTAATGTGTTAAGCTTGAATCCTATCACTTTCTCCTTCCATTTTAAGCTCCTCTTCATGTACAGAAGCTGACTTTGTATCTCCTGACAAAGAACACCGTAAAAACAACCAGGGAAAATATGTCCATTTGAAGAGTTATCAGTTGTATCCAAAGCAATTTATTTTTTCAGTCAGTTCTCATTGCTTAAGGTTGGTTTATCCTAGTACTGATCTGCTTATTGTTCTTTATGATAAAATTAGTAAGAATCCTTTGGTAATTTTCCTCGGTATCAAAGCAGGTGCCCAGCTTTTTAAACATGTCCATTCATCCACAAATTGGTATACTTAAAGAAATCTCCATTATTCTGGTTGGAGAGTATGAGGAGCCCTTGGGAGCTGTGCCTTTTCCCCTTATGCTCTCCAGAGAAGTCTGAAATGAAATAACCCCCCCAGGCAGAGAGTTCCAGCTCAGACTGTGCTTATCCCTGGTAAAGGTACTTCCTTGGCACCTCATCACCGCCTGAAAATTAAAAGAGCAAATTTGAGGCTCAGAGTTACAGTGGCAGCTTTCAGTCTAAAGACATGCTTTGTACCAATGCAGTTTTCCTACTACCTAGATATCATGTTTTGTTTCAGCTCATTCTTGAAAGGAAACACATACTGGAGTGACAGGAAACAAGGTTTACAAAGACAAACAGAAGACAGTCTGAGCTGTTCCCAAATCTGCATTGCTCCCCAGAGGTCACAAGTCTCCACATTATCTACCAGCCCCTCTGCTATTAATACTAACATCTATTTAAATACCACCAAGGTCTTCCCTTGAGAAGCAAGCGCTCATTCCTGAGTGGTTTGAAGACTTCATTAGTAGTGATCCTACTGGTGTGGGTGTGCTAGAGGTCAGGGAAAGAGGAAACCTTCCCTCATCTGAGTTCACCCTGCAGGAGGCTGTTGGGGCCAGCATCAAGATCCTACTACTCCCAGTGGGCTTTGAAGAAAGTTCTTGCTGCTTTCTGTGTTCACTGGACCACCTTTGCAATTAGCTGCCATTAGATCATAATTAAAGTCCTTCCCTCCTGAAGTGGAATCTTTCACTATGTTTTCCCTCTACCCACTGAGAGAACGCATCCCCTCTTAATGTTTTTTCTTTGCATGAAGGCCAAGATTTTTTCTTTGACTAGTCCTAGCAACAACACTTGAAATGGGATGAAGTACAAGTTGTTATAATCCTAAGGAACATTTAAAAACATCTTTTAGTTTGATTCATTAAAACATCCAGGACTCTGGCTGTTCCCAGGGTGTTCAGACCCAGGGATTTGATACATGCATAATTCTAGTATTTAGAGCGATGTCTGATATTAAATGAGCTCTTTCTAGTTTCTGCCATGAATTTCAGATGCCATGCTTGTTTAGTACCTGCTTGTTCTCCAAAGGAAACAAAATGTAGAATAAATTATTAAAATCATGATGTCCCTCCTGAAATATGTAATTTATTAGAAGCAATTAGTACAGTATGTGGCCCTCATCCAAATTTGTAACCCCTTAGGCCAGCTTGACGATGTCTGATGCATCTCATTACTTTGTGAGTGAAGGTTAACAAGAACACAGAGTCTGGAGACATAAAGGACTGTTGTTACTGTGATAGGCACTGAGTTCAAAGCTCACGAGAATTATCACAGAGCAAAAATCTGAGGCTAAATTTATTTCAAGTGGCAGAGGAGTGACGTTTGTGAGTCTAAAGCAGTCATTACAGAAAACTGTATTGTTTTATGGCCTGTCTTCTTATATGGCAAACTCTGACTAGGTTCTGTCATTAACTAAATTCATTAGGGCGAAAACAAGAAATAGAATGCTAAAAAAAAAAAAGAAAAATACTATGTCTTTGTGTCATTTGTGCTTCATAAATTGTCTTAAATTTAATTTTTTAGAAAATTTATGTTAGCCACAATCTTTTACACATCTTGTACCTTTTTCTGAACATCAAGATAGGTTTGTCAAAATTCACAGCCTAAGCTGGTGCTGCTCGTATGCTTTTCTTATGTAGGTCACTTTGGCTCAGACTTTTATATCTTTGATTTTGCAGTGAGCTAAGGGGCTGAGATAAATTCCAAGTAGTTGGCTGGGACTGGTCCACAATGAAGGCTTCAAGCTGCACCAGAGGTGATTTAGGCTGGACGTTAGGAAATACTACTTTTCTGAAACAGTGATCAGGCACTGGAATGGGCTGCCCAGGGAGGTGGCGGAGTCACCGAACCTGGAGATGTTCAAGGAACGTTTGGATTTTGTACTGAGGGACATGGTCTAATGAGTACTATTGGTCATAGGTGGATGGTTGGACTGGATGATCTTGAAGGTCTTTTCCAACCTTGGTGGTTCTGTGAAGGCGCAGGCCAGAACCTGAAGTGATCATCAAAGATGGGGCCAGACCCTCTTCTCAGACCCCTGCATAGATGCAGTATGGTGCGCATTCTTCAATCCCTTCCCTCTAGGTAGAAGATCTATCTCAATAGTTGTTTCCTGGGTAATAGAAGAGGGCAACAATCTGCGTCATTATTTGCGTGCGTTGCTCCTGTTTGTCAATGTGTTGTGATGTGATATAGCACCATCAGTTTTTTTGTTGTTTCAGGAGTGGAAGCCCCACAACTGCCAGGGCTTCCTGAAGCACTGGGAAAAGAAAATTCATTCTGCAATCTTGTATAATTACATTTTTTTTCTTTTTCATAGCCAAGTCACAAAAGAGAAGTGTAGCTTTTGTTTCAAGAAAATTTTTTTTTTTAGTTACTCTTATCCGTATCTTAGTCACAAAAGCACCTTGAGGCGAGCACATCACTTAATATAGCATGGCCTTGGACAGACTTCCTGGCTTCATTTCAACTGATGTATCAGACCTAGTTGGGGGTATTTCTGAAATTCCTGTGTATGTACCACTGTAAGAAAGAGGCGGGATGCGCATCTTTGCTGTTCTTTCTCAGGATGCTACCTTCTACTGCTTGGTCTCTTCCTCACTCTCCCTATGCCTCTCTCCTGCTTCACACTTGCACACTAGTATGGTAATAGATACAATTTTTAAAAAATGAACTAATTAGTGAATCTCTGACTTAGTGACTGGGATGCATTAGATTGTCACCACCTCAGGTTCAACCGACTGCCACCAAAAGTTGGCAGACACTGCTGTAGTCTGTGTTTAATTCCTTACTGCTGGCAGCACTGAATACGTTTCATTTCACACAGCTGGCAACTTCTAATTCAAAATGGCTGTGGCCCTGTCTGCAATAAATACCACATTACCTTTAGCGAGACTGAGGTGTTCAGTGGAGATTAAGCTTGACATCTGCTGTACTTGAAAATGGGGCATTTGTGCTACAGCTTGTCATCTGCCACTGGTACCTGGCATGTGAAAAAGAAAAGGTTGTACTGAGCACTAATATCAGCCCCCAGATCACCATGTGTGGTTTAAGGCCTGATCCAATGCCGGCGAAAGTCAGGGGGAATATTTCCACTGACTTCATTCAGTTCAGCATGATGTTCCTGTACCTGACCGTTCATTCTAACTTTCATGGAATGAATGTTAAACTGGCCTCATTCTAAGGGCAGACCCTTTTGGCCTTGATTTCATGATGGAATGATAAGCTTACTAATGTCTTTGAAAAAGCATTTCTGGCGTGGAGATAGTTTGATAGGCTTGGAGATTGAGTACTGTCATACCAAAGATAGAACAGTGTAAACATCATGGTACCAATTGCTTCTAAGCAGTAACAGAAGACATTAAGAAGTAAATCTTTAAAGAGAGAAGTACATAAAATATTGCAGAAAGAGAATGTGAAAGACTTAGTACTTATTTTCAAATAAAAAGTAGAAAGCCCAGGAAGAGCAATGATTTGTTCTGGTTACTTTATATCATGAGGCATATTTGTAGTTTAATTCCAAAGATTTTGGCAGGGCTTTGATGAAAAAGCTTTTGAAGAAAAGACAATATTTCTATCTGAGAAGATGCTAGGTTCCTGTGAAGCCAGTCATCTGGTGAGGCATTGGATTTTCTTTACTGGCTGTAGCCATATGTTCTGGGTTGGAGGTTAACAGCCAAGCCCCAAGACAGACACTGACTCCAGTAGGCCCTGTTGTAATAAATAATTGCCCCTTTGTTCTTCTCAAGCACCAAAAACCCTGAGTTTGATCCTAAACAAGGAGACCAAGTGAACCAGCAGGGCTCCTGTGCAGTGTTTGACCCCTCCTTGGCATCTGGACAGGAGCTGCAGGACTCTGTATACAGGCTGGATGGTTTTGGCAGATGCTCACCATCCCCAGCGCTGTGTGGTTTGTCAGCCTGCTGGGCAGAGCAGATCTCTCCTTCTGGGGGAGGTGGCTCATGTGCTGGTGGCTGTGGGTGCAAAGGTGGGAACAGCTTGATCAGGAGGTGAGGAATCAATACAGATACCTCCCTAAGGAGGGCTTTTGCGAAGAGCCTCCATGGGATGCAGGCTCACCTCTTGCCTAATTAAACAAAAATCCTCCCCTGCATTTTCATCTGATTTCTTATCTCTAAGTAGTACCTTCATGTCTCTTAATGTCTCCTGGGAGCCTTGAAATATGCTCTTCCAGGGCAGTAACTTAGCCTTTGCTCTTTTAGTTTCTACCACCGGGTTTTATTCTGACCCGAGCAGAAGTCCAAGCAGTACACAATTTCGTGATATCTCTGTATCTGAGCAACACGGTCCTTAGTTCTGTGGGTAGGCCAAAATAAGGCTGAGATTTTCTTCTTTTCTCAATTGCCATCTGTCTTGGGTTCCTTGTAATGGGGATGTTGCCTGAGTTTTATGACTCGATTTTTGTTCTTTTTTGGAGTGAATGCTTAATAGTCTGAATTTAATGAAAAGTGAAAAATTCTCTAAAGATGGCCATGTGGTTCTCCTCCCCTCCATAATTTCTCCTTTTCCTCACCCCTTGGGATGCAACATTGCCTGGTTTGGCAGGAACAGAGAGTTCCCAAAACCCTCCACCAGAGCTTTGGCATGGAGACAAGAACATGAGCAGCCTGAAGATTTCAACCACATCCTTTTCAGCCCATGGCTAGGCCTGAAAACTCAAATGAATTATGTGTGTGAATGTGACCAGAGGAAAAAGAAAAAAAAAACAGGAAATACTGCAGCAAACATATGGATCTGAAAAGGGATTCATTTTCCTGTGAGCTGCATGGGCCAAAAGGAAGTTGTTTAAAGAGTTCTAAGTGGTTTTCGCTGGTAATTATTCCTGAAACAAGATTTTTCAGGGTTTTTTTCAGCCCTCACCCAACCCGTGAACCAATGTTATCCCACACATCTTTTATACCTGGAGGAGACTGTCAGCAGGCTCTGAGCAATCTGCAGAGTAGTTGCTTTCAAGGATACCTTTAAAAGGACTTGTGGGATTTAATGACCACTCAGAAGAGGAAAACAAACAAGAAAAACACCTAAGAAGTTTGCTGTGATCTTCTCAGCCCAGAAACACCCGGTGCTCATAGGGCGGATTTCCTTGCAGAGCCAAAGGTAGGCAGCACATTGCTCCTTTCCTTTCGGGAATGAGGAGAATCGGTATAAATTCTCTTCCCCCGCTTCCTGATCCCCCAGAAAGCAGAATTGCTGAGCAGGCAGTCACGGGGATTTTTGGCATTAAAGCTCCCTCTGGTGACATGTAGGTGTATTTTCTTACGGCTAGAATTGTGAAGGAGATTTTTTTCTAAATAGTTGTGTTGAAATTTGGGGGAAATTGGCAAGTAAGGCTATAAATGAACTAGAGGAATTATGTCGAAGTCCACCTATGGCTTACATTTCTCATCTAAAATCTGTTAGGTTATCACTGCATTTCACCTGTGTGTTTTCCCCAAATCCTGCAGTGCTCAGAGCTCCATTTTCCCTTCAATCTCGCTCTTGGTAAGATCAAAAGTAAGAACAGTGTTGAAACTCACTTTTACAGAATCTATGAGTCTGAAATGAACTTGTCTAATCATGTAGAGGTGTGTCTACCATTTTTGCACGTTGGCTATATTTTCCACAATGAAACTAAGAAAACTGATATTCTTTCTCCTATATTATTATTTTCACTTTCCAGAAGAATTGAGAGCAATGCTTGTTTCCAGTCTCTGACTATTAATTTAAGTGCCAGATCGTGTATTTCCAGGATGTAATTACATTCTCGTTGTACTGGATGCTGGCTCTGGGGTATTTTGATGCCTTAGGCAAACCAGGAGATGTAGGTTTCTCACAAGCTCAAGTCATTCACGCAATGAAGAGCCACTAAAGATTTTGCCCCTGATGTTTTGCTGCCTATGGCAACTGCAAAGTGAGACCAGCTGCATCTGTGGCAATGCAAATCATTTCTGGTAGCTGCATTCCATGTTCAATATCTGATTTCTTAGTATTTGTTTTAAATTAGTTTTAGGAATAAGAATTTGGTGGACTTTCAGTTGTCAGAAAGCTGTGCTATCCCTGCTTCTACAGGGCAGCCTGGTGTGTCTAAAAAGTATTCACGTAGTCTCAGACTGGATTGGGATGTCAAACTGTTAGAAATGATAAGTTCACACTCTTTAGTGTGTTTTTAGCTGCAGCTTTTAAGAGAGCCAACTATTTATGAGTTAGGAGCATGGATTCTTTAAAAAAACCTATCTGAACACTTAGTGCAATGGTAAGATATCTATTACCATCCACATCCTACTTCTGTTTAGTTACTTTTCAGACTACAGTTGCAGTTTTATGTTAAGTATATCTATGCCTTAAGTAACAATGTTAGACACAGTTCCCTTCCTGACACTTCTCTGCTTTAAAAAATGAGGAGCTAGTATGTGATGTGAGGACAGGAGTCAAAGGACTCAAACTGAAGTGGATGAAATTCAATTTAACATACTTTTTTGGTTGTTTTTGCTGTAAGAGCAGTCAAACAGTGAAACAGGTTGCCTAGAAAGCTTGCCGTTTCCTTCCCTGAAGATATTCTAAACCTGACCTGACAAGGTCATGGACAACATGGTTGGGTTTGGGGGTCCCTTGAGGAACCACTCCAGCCTCACCAGTTCTGTGATTCAATAGCTGTCTTATTTGCTGTTTCTGAAATGCAGTTATTTCACAGTATGGCAATGGCAAGCATATTAAAAACTTGATCTTGCAGCTGCTCACACCAGAATTTCACCTTTGTTCTGATGGATGACATCTTTTGTAGTGTTATGTTTCCTACTTCTACAACAGCACTCTCTAAACATCAGTTTCCTTGGTCAATACAGTGAAAAAATGTCTCAGAATAAAAAATTAGCGCAGGCTGCGAGCTCCAAAGCTGTAGCATGGGAAAGACCTCTTTAGTAACCAGGGTGTTAAAAGAGAAGAGGGACTGGACTGGCTCTGATCTCTCAGGAGAGCTCTGGTGCTCTTCGATGTTTGTTGTATCTCGCTGTGTTGAATTTGCTTCGGTTAGCATGAAATGTCTGCTGCCTGGGGCTACAGGAAAGACTCGAGCCTTGCCATCTGAAGCAGATCCCAGCTGTTTGAGGACATCTGAGCAGCTCGCAGACAATGATGTGGTGAAAATGGAGCGGGCTCATTCTTCCCAACAGATTCCATTTTGGTTGTAAGCACTGCAGCTACTATAGCTGTAACACACACACAAAAAAATGGGAATTGCCTGCTATTCATATGTCACCCATGAAGGAACTACAATGGGGATAATTTAGTGTAAGCACAGACTTATCAATCACTTGTTCAATCATTGCAACGTTCTTGTCATTTTGAAGGAGTTTGTGACATACTTAAACTAACAAGAGAGCTCATTCCAAAGTTTACAATATTACTGATGTCAGTTTATATGGATGCCAAAACTCTATCTCCTTTGTCATCATAAGAAGATTCACAATGAAGAGTGTAATTACAACTCAGTAGGGGATTCATCCATAGCATATTCATTCATAGCAAATTAATGGAGAAGCTTATAGACTTCTGACAGAAACCAAGCAAACCGGATTAATTAAAAGTGAAAGCCACACAGAATATGGAATTATGGCAGTGAAAGACGGAGTTACATATTTTGCTGACCAGCAGAGTTGTTGGTCCTGTTGTTGGTTAACAAGTACAACTCACTGGGAAGCTTTCTATCTGCACTCTAAAAATCTCAGGCTTCAAAGCACTCAGCATGAGATTCAGGTCTGCCGCTAACAAACCTTGTGCTGCTTCTGATCCAGACCAAGCAAAGAAATGACGTCCACAAAAAGAATGTCAAAAATAGAAAATACGGATCCAGAAGACAAACAACACAGAGCAGCTGGGGGGTTGGGGTCCTATGCCAAGACTTGGGATGGAGCAGAGGAAGCTGTGAAGCACCAGGAACTGCTCAGCCCTTACGTGCGGAACTCCATTCATCCCACTGTGGACTCAGCCTCCTGCTCTGGAGCTCAGCAGCTCCCTGTCTCTGCCAGGGATTCTCTCCTCTCAGGATGTGGCAGTCATTTTTTCTCCTCTGTTTAGGTTTCTTGACCTCAGAAAAATCCCTGTATTGGCCAAAAAATATGAAAAAATAGAGCCATAGTGTAATTCTTCAGGAAAAGAGGAGCAGCTGGATAATTCTGTCAGTTGACACTGAAGTCAGATAAGAATGTCTAAAGGAAACTGAAATACAGCTGCTCAGAAAAGTCTCATAGAGGTGTGGAGATCAAAATGCTTCATAAAGCATTTTCAGTAAGGTCCTCAATACACAAATCTCTGAGTGTTTAAGTTAATTTCGCTTGTGTTTTCATCTCAGATAAAAAGTTAATTACTTTTCCTATAGCATGCCTACGTTTTCATGTTAAAAAGAACTAGGCAATGCTGAGTGTTTTTACACCACTAATATAAAATGTTTTGGCAGTATCTTTTTATTTTTCTTTTCATAAAGGAAATTTTTTACTTTCAGGGTTTTATTCCTAATCTCAGGCAAGCAACAATTACAAAGCTCTGAACAAATGCAAATATTCAGCTGTTGAAGTCTGCTGCTGTCATTTTTATAAATGCTTTGTCCTGACTCCATTCTACTTAAGCTGTCAGTCATGTAGTTACCCTGGGTGTGCTACAGGATGCCAAGTGGAGAATCAAACTCTGGGAGTTTCTATGTTGGCTATGTGAGGGCTCGGAAGCAATGTTGTTCCTCTCAAAAGTATGCAAAGGTCAGTGGGCATCTGTGCACTCTCCATCCAGAGTGTCACAGGACATCCCATAGGGTGGTTCTTTGTAGTGCTACAGCTGTGAGCAGGAGCAAGAGAGTGACCTAGGAAATGGAGAGAAAGTGAGGATGTTGTCAGTGAGGTTACCTTTTACAAAGTGTTTCTTCACCATCAACGCGGAGGAGCATCACATATCTTCGCACTTAAAAATCCTCCAAAGATAATTCTGAATTGAGTAAAAATGTTTGTTGAGCAGCAAGACCAATACTTACAAGAGCGTGATGATGCTGGCCCTTGTGTCTGAGAATAAACATTTCCAGTGATCCATTCTAGCAAAAAGGGCTAGAATTGAAGTGTTGGTGATTTTGCCTCTAATCTGTGACTGGACCTAAATTTAATCACCTGTCCTTGTAAGAGAAGCCAGCCACAGCTGGTGCATCAAATCTGGATGTAGTCTCAGGTTTCATATCTCCCTAAGCCTACAGTAGTACTCAGTTCTGCAAATGTACATATGCCCCCTCATTCCTTGCATACAACTTCTTCAATCTTCCTTGCTGCAGTTAACAGAAAGCTACATGCAGTTAAATTTTGCAGAGAAGCTTACTGAGCAAATATTACCTGCCCAGTGGGGTGGGCATTGGAGCCATGTTATAGTACCAGGGCAGTACAAACAGAGTTGATCAGCCTATTTATGGTTCAAGTTTTGACTATAGACATCCTCAGGATTAAAAGAACCTTCCTTGCCTTACAGAGAGACAACCAAGCATTGAGTTATTAGCTTTTATTTATGTAAGTCAGCTTTGATGGCCTGCAGCACCTTGGCTGTGGATGCTTCAGAACATGCGGGCTGCTTCAGCTGTCTCACCATGAGCATGCAGAGTTTGAGCAGACAGCTCTAAGCCTCTGTCTGAGCCGTGAAAAACTGGGATGAAAAGATGTAGCTGAAGAATTTCAGCTGTCCCTGCTGCAAACCCTGGCAGCCCAGTGAGCCTGTCATTAAGCACGTGGGAACCATCTTGCCATGTTTTTCACCTTGAGCCGTCATTGAGGTATTTGACCCAGAGCCATCTTCCACATAATCAGCTGAGAAATGTTTTCTGGCTTTTCAGAGTGAACTAAGGGTGGGCTGTGGTTGTTGCAGTCTGAAACAGCCACGCAGCTGACTGCAGCAGCTTCCGCTTTCTGTTGGAACCCTTAGGACTGACTGATCCCTGCTAGCGAGGCAACCAGCAAAAGGAGTTGATTATATCCTGGTCTGGAGCAACAAAAGCCTTAGTTTACTCTGTTGGCTACTGTAAGTAAAGGGTGCTGTCCCTTGATCACAGCTCAACTGACCCCTGTGTCCAGTGCTTGTTCTGGCCAGCTTGTTCTGCAGTATTGACCAAGCATTGCTGAGCTGAAGCAGATCCCTCATGCTAGTGTGAAGGAGTCAGAGCTGCTTTAGGCAGCTTCTGGGAGAGGAAATTGAAGTAGAAAGTGCAGTGTGAGAGAATAAAATGGAAAACAGCTGGAATTTTGCAACATGAATTTGCTGCTCTCATACAGTCTTCATTGTGCCAGTGTAACACTGGGTCTTTTGACTGAAGAGAAAGCAGCACAAGTCCCCAAATTTGTCATTTAAGAGGCTCACCGTGGGAATTAAATATTCTATATCTGGAGCGAAGAGATGAGTTAGTAACAGCCATCGTGCATTTAGAAAATGAGGCAATCCTCATTGCTTGGTATCAGAAAGGTCATTCACAAATATTTATGAGGCCGTGGTGACCTTCTGGATATGCTGATGATCTGATCTACTCCAGGTGTGACCTACATAAACCAGTTAGATTTGCCAGTACTTCAGACAATTTGTTTTCATTTGATTATCTGTGTTTTTGAAAAAGATCCACGTTATTGAGAGAAAAAATAAAGTAAATATAAATGGGGATTGAATAGTATCTTGGTCTCATAAACGCATTAAACACATGATAAATTTTTCTTCTCCTCAGTCTGAGCTAAGATATAAAATAACATAACACACATTGTTTTTCTGATTTACAGCTTGCTAAAATGTCAGCTTAGTTTAAACTGCCACATTGGTCCTTCAAATTCTTGTCCTGAACTCTAAAGACCCACCATGTGTGCTAGCCTTCGAAGACTCCATCACACTAAGACAGCCACAGCCTGGCTTTGCTTTTCTTTGGATGATCTAAACAGGAGTTTGAGAATATCTGTCTGTGTGTCACTTCTTCTCATTTCTCTAACTTTAAAATCAGACTAAACTTGCATTTATAGAACTGTACATACATTCATTGTAAATAAGCTATTATTTCTTTATAACTGGAGATAAGATCAATCACAAAAGCTGAACTTTCCTTTCCTAAAAAAAAAGAAGAGAATGTCCCAGTGTTATCTGGAAGAGCAAGACCAAGCCCTGCCAATAGGCTTGGCTGTGGTCACTTGTGGGAGTTGTCAAGGGCTGGGTCTGTATGTTTTGTTGCTGTAATTTCAGATTACTGTTGGATTTTCTTTGTACCATTGGTGGCTTTGAGACTACCTGTAAGAGAGTCTGCAGGGGGACATGCAATTGGGCGAGGGTGCCAGAGCTGCCAAAGAGTCTGGGTTGTTGCTCTTGTGGAGACAGGCATTGAGCACTTAATTTCCCTATATTCCTCAGTTTTATCTTGTCTTTGTTTTCACTAGTTGTATACATCATCTTTTTGCAAATGGAGCTCACTCACAGAGTTCCTGCTTTCCCAAGGTGGACTTCTGGTACAGCTGCTTGTTTTCCTGCAGCAGTGCAGACCATGCCTGTGCTGGGAGGAGGCTGCTCCCTGAGACCTGCCAGCTCTCCTGGCTCTACATGGCTGCCTCCAACTGCAGCCTGCTTACCAGTACTGTGAGTAAGACCCAGATGTGTGGTGGAGGCTTTTTCTTTATGAAATGCATTTTTTGTTGTTGTTGTTATTGTGCTGTAAGTTTTTTAATTATTATTTCAAAAAATTTGTCTCAATTGAAAACAAAAGTATGACAAAAGAGCTTTAGTGAAGTCAAAGTATTTTGGACTGATTGTTAAATTCAGAGCAATATGATCCACAAAATGACATTTCTCCCAATCCAGGGGATTGAATACATGATTTTTGTCTTGATATTCCCATTTTTGCTGAAGGAGCTAGAGCGTATTTCATTCAGGATTGGCACAAAGCAGATGTTTTCATTTGGCTATCATCCTCTTTGTCCAGGTTTATTTGCTTGATAATTTCAAAATGATCTAAGTACTGAAAGTCTGAAGGTTAGCCTGCTTTGTCTGTGGCTCAGTTTCAGCTTCCACTCTTTTTCAAGAATTTGGATATTGGTTTTCAATAGGAAGAGGATAAGTTCTAAATCATAAAATTAAATAACCCTCCAAACTGCTGGGAATTCAGATTGCCAAGCTGATTTCAATCTCAAGTTTCATAAATGTCAACAGTGTTCCTTGGGCAATGAAGCAGAATGAAGGCAGAAGAGTTAAATAGGAAGAGGAACTGTCTTAATTATAAGAGATGGAGAACTACCTTAGTTACCTTTTTTTTTTTTTTTTTTTTTTTTTTAAAGGAGAAATTTAATTCAGGAGCACTTGGTTGTTTCCTATCTTAGCCTTTTAATCTGATGCTTTGGTCAGATGGATAGACTGTTGATTAAACAGCATAGATGTTATTATGTGACTGCAAAAATGCCAGGAAGTTGTCCCATTTGCACTCATAATTTATAAGTAATCTAGAAATATGCTTTGAGGCAGTGACTTCATCTAAAAAGAATTAACAGTTCAAAGTGTATTAGTGCATGTCTGCTGAATATGGCTTGGCATTAAGGGTTTCTTCATCAGCATTAATTGGATTAAATTACCTACAGTGAAATATGAACCCTTTGAGGAAAAGCAATTCTTGTGCTGGCTTCAGAAACATAAAGGAGTGTGGGAGAAAAGGGAGAAAAAAACCAAATGTCAGTGTTTAGATAAGCTTTGTTTTAAAGCAGAATACAATGATTTTGAGCAACCTGTGAGTGTGTGATTGTTGTGGTGAGTGTGCAGTGAGAAGTTGAAGCTGTGTCTGGGGGCAGTGAGCAGCAGTGGGACTGGAAAGGCTTTACTCTCAGGAGAGCAGAGTCCCAGCTGGAGCAAGGCTGGGGACCAGCAAGGAGATCTCTTAGACCCCACAAGCCACCCCCAAAGGAGAGCAGGGACAAGCACCTGGGCTGGGGACTGGACAGTGAGAGACCTTATGGGCAATGTGCCCACAGGTTCAGGATTAACTACTGCCTGCAGTAAGGAGCATTGGTGAGATGGGGGACTCACTTGTGGGTATGCATCTGCAGTTCTGTTTGCAGTTATTAATACTGTAAAGTTTACTGAAAAGTGGTTTATGCAAAATGAGTGACTTGATTATTTGAACTTGGATCTTCTGGATGTACAAGCAGTATCTTCTAAAATATCCTGTCTTTGGATTCCCGTGTTTTGTTTTTTCTGTTTGTTGTTTGTTTGTTTTAACGAGTAAGATTTCTGTCTATATTTGTTGTTCATCCTTAATGCCTTGCTTCATCAATGAAGAGGGACAAACCCCAGACAACACTGTTCTGGTGCCTCTTTGATTGCCATTTAGGAAAAGAGAGCTATGAACTCTGTTTCACAGTGCAATGTGCAAGAAGAGCGAAAAGATGAAAAAGAAATATTTTTCTTTTTATTAAACCATCACCACCATAGCAACAGTAGTAAGAACAGTTGGAGTGACCCGAGTAGTAAGTTTTTACTCGATCTCCAACCAGAATATAACCCTTTGGCAAACAGATATTGCTAGGCTAAGATGCTGGATATGAACAGATCTAATTTCTCGGCAGCTGGTTTAGAATGCAGTATTGACAAGAGTTCCATGGCCTATCTGTCAATTCATAACAACTTCCTTCATTGCATAGCTGTCTTATTTCATAACAATGCTTGCAAGATCAAATAATTCTGGCAACCTCCACCGCAACTTTTTTGAGGTTTGTGAATGACGGCTTTGTGAGTCTTCTGCATGCATTGGCCAGTGTAGGAAATGCTGCAAGTCTGTACATCCCAAAGATGCATGATATTCGGTGACTGGCAATGGGAAGGGCAGGATGTAGAAAGGAGGTTATGAAAAACAACTAACTAATAGTGAAAGTGGCCTGGTGAGTGAGAATTTCATCTTCAAAACGCTCCTTGATTCCCATTGATCCCTTCTGTTAAGCACTGGAATAGGCTCCCCAGGGAGGTGGTTGAGTCACCATCCCTGAGTGTGTTTAAGAACCATTTGGATGTGGTGCTCAGTGACATGATTTAACATGTTGTGTTGTTGGAGTTAGTGTAGTTAGTTTGGTTAGATTGTGGTTGGACTTGATCTTTAAGGTCTTTTCCAACCTGAGCAATTCTGTGATTCTATGATCTGAAATACTGAATAATGCATGTTAGACCAGTACAGTGATAAACAAAAGGAGATGAATTTGCCATACGTACATTGCATCATTTTGAAACGAATGTTCTTTTAACCTTTAGTTAAATGAAATCATATTAAATTATTTGTTTTACTGAAGGGCATTGCTAAAGAGACCAGCATGGTGGTAGCTGAGCACTCGAAGTGTTTCTTCACTTAACATCACAGTTACTTAATTGGATATGTGTTGATTATTGTAGGGCACACTTAACACATACTGTGCTAGGAAGCATTAATTTATTTGCATGTTTTACATCTGAACAACTGTTTCCCAGGGAACTAAGTGCTGCTTGTATGCGTTTGAAAGAGAGGGAGCCCGGAGGCCAGGCTGAACCGAGCTTGTCTCCTGCTGGATGCAGGCTGCACTCCCCTTGTTAGAACTTCTATGAGATTCTGCTTTCAGCTGCTTGTAACTTCATTAAACTCGAATAACTGAAAATTCTCCAAGTGATGAATTTGGAAAAATCTTCCCATATTTTGGAGTGAACAAGGGCCTTCAGCATATCAGCCTCAGGCTCAGGCAGAATGATTCCTACACCTACTCTCTTAGCCTTTAAAACTCAAACCTTGCTTTATAGTGGCAATACTAATCTGATCTCTAAGAGAAAAGAAGCTGTTCTGTTCCTACAAAGTATGATAAATTTCCAAAGGGCCCATACTCAAGGAAGACAGTATTTCTGTTGGAAATACATCACAGTACTCTTTGAATGAAGAGTTTTTTGGGAATGGGGGCCAGTATGGGCAATAAAAACATTTCCATTTATTTATTTATTTATTCGTTTATTCATTCATGGAAAAAATATGTCTGATATGAACTAACACAAATTTTAACTATTCTATTTTCAGGGATAAAGCATCTGAAGAGTCAGAGTGATTCAGCGTTCCCAGAGGAGGAAGAGGGAATCGGTGAAAGAGAAGAGGAATGGGACCACTAAGCCATGCAAGTCTGCTTGGGGGCCAGGTACCGCGATGTGACACTGCGTGTGTGTCCCACTATTCACCACCACTTATGTTCCCACACAGCAGGGTGTGCTGGGGGCACACCTTGACTAGGCTTTATGGCCACCTGCAAATCCGTTCTTTGAGCCTTATACCCAGAGATAAAATGGTTGTTTTAACGTCACTCTTCTTTCGTTTTCTATGACGTAGAAATGTCGTTGCAAACATGGTAGATCTGATGGCAGTACTGCCAAAGCTTAACTTCTGTGTGTGAGCTGTGTTCTAAGACCTGTTGTAAATAAATCCCATCTAAGAGCTACAAAATAAATAATATGTTCTTTAGACAAGACTGTATGTTGTACCGTGGGTTTGTCTAGCTTGTGGAGGAGTGTTTGTATAGAATGACCCCATCAGTTAAGGGCTGCTTTTACCAGTAATGTTAGAGTGACCTGCAGTAATGCAGACAGGAACAAAATAAGCAGAGATGCCTCTTATGTCCAATGGAGAAGTATGCAAAGATGTTCTTTGGTGTCTCCCAGGTACACAACAGTTAAAATACTTTTCTGGCTTTAAGATTAACTGTACTGTTGTGTTAGCTAAGTTTGATACAAAGACTTAACTTTCCACTGACTTTAGTCAATCTCAGAGAGCTGAGGTAGCAAAAAAAAAAAAAAAAAAAAAATCCCCGGGCATATGAAAACACAGAACCTTCTGTCTATGCCTTGCATGATGATTTCATTCACAGCTTGAGCTCTTCCATGCAGACTCACTGAGAAAGGGATCTGTTAACAAGTGTTCCTTTGTAGTTGGGAGCCATCTTGTTGCCTTCCATCTGCACTGCAGTATCTGTCCTCTTTATCACCATTATTGCAATCAGTTTCTGTGACTCTAGCTCTGTTCAGCTGCACAGGAAGAACTAAAAGGACTCTTCAATTGGGCAGGAACATCTATAGGGCTGAGGCCTTTTTGTGCTACAAACAAGGAAAGGAGGGAAGTGACCCTTCATAAAACATCTGAACAGGCCAATGTCAAGACTGGAATGGTATCAAGAGGAGCTGGGCTCTGCTCCCAGCTTTGTCACGACTTTGAGTTTGCACTGTGCCAGGCTCTTCACTTAACCCTGGCTGCAGCAGTAAAATGGTGACCAATATAGAGGCATTCTGTTACTGGCTGATAAAACAATTTGTATTAATTTTTGCTGGTTATTAGTACCCAGAGGCTCCACGTAAGAGGTATCTATGGGCCAAAGGAATAAAACATGCAGAAGTTGTAATAGACGATATAAACACAAGGCACTTTGGGACTTCAGCGTTTCAGAGGCAGCACAAAACACCTGATAAGTATATAGAGAATTCATTACAAATAGCTTGTTTCAGGATCACTGTTGGATTGAAGGATGATTACACTTTATGAATTGGATTTATAAATTAGATTCCATTTGAACCAGATCTGAATGCATTGCAGAGCTGTTAATGCAGTGATGAGAGAACAAGAAGCCTGTTTAACAACCCTTATCTGGATGAAGCTCCATAGTTTGATAAGGGCCTCAGATAGCCACGCCTCAATTTGAATGCTTTTCTAAATGCAGATCTCTTATCACCTCCCTCATCTCTAAATATTCCAGCTGTGTTATATCATTTTAAAAGCCTATTGCTTTCTATCTGTCCTGACGCAGGGTTATGCACACAGCACGTCTGAGTGTAGGAACAGACTGATCATTTTTGGTGAAGTGACAGGACTTGTTCCTCAGAAGATTCTGTGGATCCACGTCACCATTTGCTGGTGTTAACCTCACCTAAAGGATATGGATAGAATGCACATTTTTCTGTATGACAACAATTTTAAATCAAAGAATTAAGCAAACTGTCTGATCTTCCACTTGAGAGGTATACCATAAGGATGGCTACAAGGAAAGAGGGAATAAAACATCAGAGCCCAGAAAAACAGAAGAATACCCAGCTAAGTGCTTACATTGGAGCAGAGCTGTAGAACTGCAGTGACTTATCATTGAACCCCAGGACAGAAATGTCCAGGAAGACAGACAATGTGATCACATGGCATGTGTGGGACAACGGGTGGATCAGGTACAGCTAGCATGGGTTCATGAAAGGAAGGTCTTGCTTGACCAACCTGATGTCCTATGATTGACCCGTTTGGTAGATGAGGGAAAGGCTGCTCACATAGGTCTACCTAGAGTTCAGCAAAGCCTTTCACATTGTCTGCCACTGTGTTCTCCTAGAGAAACTGGCTGCCCATGGTTTGGACAGGTACACTTTTTGCTGGGTAAGGAACCAGCTGTGGTGGTGAGTGGAGATAAATCCAACTGGCAACTTGTCACAAGTGGTGTTCCTTATGAATCAATATTGGAGCCTGTCCTGTTTAATATCTTTATTGACAACCTGGATGAGGGGTTGGAGTGCACCCTCAGTAAATTTGCAGATGACACCAAACTGTCACTCTGCCTGAGGGTAGGAAGGCCCTACAGAAGGATGTGGACAGGCTGGATCACTAGACTGAGAGCACACAAAGGTATGAGGAGAGGCTGAGGGAGCTGGGATCATTTGTTCTGGACAAGAGGAGGCTCGTGGGAGACATTATCGCTCTCTACAACTACCTGGAAAGTTTGTGGCGAGCTGGAGATTGGCTTCTTCTCTCAGGTAACAGCAATAGGACGAAGGGGAATGACCTTAAGTTGTGCTGGAGGATAGTCAGGTTGGATACTGGAAAGAATTTCTTAACAGAGAGCTTCTCCTACACTTTGGGTGCAATTGAAAGCTCTGGCTATCTCGGAGTATGATCAGCTTTATAGAGTCTTAAATAAACCATGCAGATCTCTTTGCAATGGTGCAAAATACTGTATGCAGTCAAAACGGACAACAGAGATAGCTTTGATCTGTTTCTAACAATGCAGAGAGACTGGCAAGGGGAAGGAAGAAAATTATTAAAATAAAGAGCATCTGGGCAATCCTTCACCTATGCTATAGGGATTTATTTCTTTAGAGTAGCAATTTTTTGAGTAGTTTTTGTAGTTTACTTTTAAATACTCTAGAAAATTTAATATTGTTTAAAATCTGCTTTTCAAAACAAAACAGGATGTTGTTGGGCAATTTTCCTACGGAAATCTTTGTTCACCCTCCATCAATGTTGTTTCCATGTTATTATTACTCGGTTTGACCTGCCTGAGAAAAGTCAGATGGTGGCACTGCTGGAGAGCTGAGAACTGGAGTTGATGGATCAGGTAGAACACAGCAAGTTCCTTGAGCACCTTTCAAGATGCTAAATATTAACAATCACTATAAACATTTCTACTCTTTCACTTGCTCAGAAACACAGATGATTTCTGCATGCTTGTGGTGTGAGAGTTGACAAAAGAAAATTCAAGTAACACTTTTAGAGATGGATTGTATTAGCCCATATTCCGTGATTGAACTGATGGAGAAAGAAAGAAGAGGTTGAAAAAAAAAAAAAAGAAGGCAAGTAATGAATATAATTCTTTTTTAATGAGCAACTCTGATTTGTTGTTTTTCTTCTCATCTCTCATCATGTTCTTATGTCTATGGCCTTTCTGTGCTGCTGTTCTTCCTTTCAAGATATTGCAGGAAGTGACATTTGCAGAATGATGGCTACAGCAAGATTTGAAAGAAAACTGTCTCTTTGGACTGATTTCAGCTTTTTCCCAGAATCCCACAGCTCATTAATGTACAGCAATTTAAAGGAGCTTTGTTATTGCATTTTACAGCCTTATTTCTTTTTTCTTGTGTTATACTTGTTATTCCATGACAGATTCTTCCCTTTGATTTATTGAGACATTGTGCTAATAAGTTTGTTGGAAAAATTCCACGACTTGACTTACAGGATGGTATGTGTTGTTTATTCTCCAGGTGCAAAAGCAGATAATACTTAAGTAGATACAAAGTAAGAGCCAAGATTTAAAAGTCATTTCTAAAGTGTAATTTCCACTGAAGTCAGAGGAACTGTGTTCAAAAATGACCACAGGTTTTGGCTGACAGTGTCCTTTCTTTTGGAAAAGTATGGTGTGCTGTGTACATAAAACTTCCTGTCATCCTACTGTCAGTTTAAGTACTAAATCTCTTGCAATATTTTAAGAACTACCCCAGTCTTCTCGAAGTGTTGTTAGTTGTCTGCAATGATGTGAACTGGAAAAGGCTCTGATTAGCTACTTTGCTAGCCAAAATTACCACTCGTTATTCTGCTGCTGATGCTATTGAACCTATATCTGCACATCTAGCACGACAGGGCTGGGCTGCTCTCTGGAGAAGGGGTATCTGCCCAGCCTGGGTAGGCTCCAGTGCTGTTGGGTGGGAAGGGACTGATGTGTGGCCCTGCATGCTCTAGGGCCTCCACTGTGCAAGTTTGGTGCCTGGTACCATGCAAATGAGTTTGGTGCAAGCCCAGCTCAATGCAGATTTCTCCTCTCCCCCCATTGCCCCCCCTTTCTCACTCATCTCTCCCCCTCTATTCCCCTCCTCTCTACCTTCCTCTCTCCCACCTCTCCTCTCCTCTCTTCTCTTTTCCGCTGTGCAGCTTTCCTTTCCCCTTCCTCTTTCATTCTCTTTCTCTTACACAGGTGAGACAGAGGCTTTCTATGTGAGGTCTTATTGCTGAGGAACATGAAGTGATTGTACTTTCTGCTGGCAGGTTTGTAGAAGGCAGAGCTGCAGGTGGCATGTGAAACTCAGCACTAAGTTGGCCATGCACTGGATTGATAGCTGACACCTTCTCCACTGCTGGTTTCATAGGGATTACATCCTCTGTTTGTGTGTGTATGGCTGTTACCTTATTCCTTTCTCTCCTTTAGCTGCTCAGCACAATGGTGAGTTGCAATAGGAGTCTCAGCTGCTCTGTAAGTTCATCACACATGCAATTACATTTGACCTTTCCACAGCGAGCGTGGCATTTGGCAATTGAGTTGATGTTCAGCATCTCTTGTGCTGTGTTCTCATTGCTCTCCCCAGTGAGACAGCAGGGCCATCCCCAGCAGCAGCACATTGGGCAGATATCAGGCAAGGCATCTGTGCCCCTTCACTGGGCCTCGGGCGGCTTGGTGACACGATGCTGGTCTCCAGACATAGTAGAGCTGGCTGATGGAGTCTGTGTGTGGTCATTGCCGACAGCAGGGGCATTTCTGCTATAGGCTTGGATGGTTCTGGTAGCTTCTAAAGTAGTCTGTGCTTTCTACAAATATATCCAGCGCTCCTGCTAGGAGAAACTGACTCTGTTTTAGTCTTGTAATGATGCATTTTCTTGGTATATACTGACCCTTAGTGGTGAGCTGAAATTACAATTGCGTACCCACATTTCTAAATTTTTCTTTTCTCTTTGGCCCAACTGTTCAGAAAATGGCAGGGATATTTGCTGTGCATCAGGACTGTCTAACTATTTAAATAGCGCCGTTGTCTTTGACAGACATAATGGGCATCCTAAAATAATGACGACAGGTGTTACTCGCCCTTCTGAAGGGAGGGCTGGGGAGCAGCAGTGTCGAAAGGTTATTCCAAAGTGCAAAACAAAAACCTTGGCATTGAGAAGCAATACTCTCCACATAATGAGAAACAAATAAGAACTCAGTATCTGGCACTAACGAACACCTCAAGCTAACAGTGGAGTGAGTATTAATTAGGTTTCCAAAATAGCATCTTTCTGAAAAGCAGCTGAGGTGTAATATTGCTCCTTATTAATCAAAGCAATGGGACAATGTGAACTCTGCAAAAAATAAATGGTTTGCAGATGGCTGTGTGCATCTTTAATAATCAGAAGAACACAAGTTAGAGCTTTAAATGCCAGAGAGTCTTTCTGCATCTTCTCCCTTTCAGAGAGCGATATTTGCAGTTTTCAAGGCAGTGAGGAAAGTGTGTTGGTTTCTTATTACATTTTCCCTGCAGCATAAATTCTATTGATGTGCTTCCCTAATCATGCTAATTATACTGCCATATGTTGCTCTCATCTTTCTTTTTCTCTCCTAATGGGACATAGATTCTCTCTTTCGAATATGTCATTTGTTTATTGCATTTATCAGGGGCTTTAACATTATATGGGACTTTTAATTGCTTTTTTAAACACTCTGCAGATTGAATATTAAAAACAGACATGAAGGTCAATTATAAATAATATTTAAATTGCTCATGTCATTTTTATTCTCTAATTTGCTGGGAATATCAACTCTGTAGCCCTGGTCTCACGCCCATTATTTGCTTGTGAACACACGCATGTCCATCAGAACTACCTATGGCTGCAGTCACAGCTCTGTCCTACTCCAAACCACCTTGCAACTAGCCGAATAGGAGTCTTCCTCATACAGAAATGCTGAAAAAAAGATGCATGATCTATTAAGTCACAATGCTCACCATAAATTCACTGCCATTCATTCCAGTGAATTGGAGTGCCTCAAGAAATAGATGTAAATTTTCATTTTTGACTGGAAAGAATAACATAACTCTCAGAGGAGAGGAAAGAATTGAAGAAAGGGAAGAATGATTTCAATAGAAGAATTAAAAACAGCTAAAATTTCAGTAAAACAGCTGAAAACAGAGAAATTAACAATAGCTAATTACAAGTTCTCCAATAGTAATCAATCCTTATGTGAGAAGTGTTGGTAACAGACTTCCAACTATCTTTGTGAGGTTAGGCTTTGGGGTGTGGCATTTTTGATTGGCTGGTTGTTCTTTGGTTCATTGAGACTTTTTTGATTGTTTTGTGTTTGTTGTTGTTTTTTTGCAAACTTTAATTTGCCTCAACAACTTAATTACTTAAATAACTGACAATTTACTAAACACCAAAACTTGCTTCCCTTCCTCCTGACTGAAAAGCTGAGCTATTCACCCTCCGCTCTTGTTGGAGTAGTGCCTTTGCTGCTCTGTAAGAATGGGCTGTAGGAAAAGGACTTGCCTGAGCAGAAGGGAAGTGGGTTTTGCAGCACAGTGGTTGTTTTTTTTTCTTTTTCCTCTACACTTATTATTCTGTGAGTAGCCTCTTCATTCCCAAGGGAATGTTTAGAAGCTCAGAGTTCCGTAAAACTTCTAAATCTTTGTCCTGGTACATGGACAAGAGGTCTCTTGAGACCCACTAAATAATTAAATGATCAGGAAAGCAAAACTATCCCAGGGACATTGCCTAAACTTTTCTGAGAGATGACACTTTCTTTTCTTTGCATTATTAAATGTCATTTCTACTCAATTTTTAGGATTTTTTAGGTTTTGAAGGATTTGATTTTTCAAAAAACAATTTACAATTGGATACACTCCTCTCTAAAACAAATCTTGTCTAAACTATCATAACGTTAAGTCTTTTTAATCTGCTATTGAAGAACGTTAATATTATATTTCACACTTTCTCATATGTAGTCAATTGAAAGCATCTATTCCATACATTTCCACTGGGGAACTTGATTACTTTGTTAATTTGATGTCTTAGTAGCAGCTTGTTTGTCTTCTGGCTTGCATGCAACAGATGAAAGTCACCCAAGCATATAGCTGAAGAGAGCCGAATGGAGCTGCAAAGAACTAGATATGGCAGAGTTGTTCTTCATTTATTGCTATCATGCACTTTGTTAGAGCATAATTCAAGTCAATAGGATTCTTTCCATTGATTTCCAGTTGTAGTAGGTTGAGGCCCTGCTCCACTGAACTTTGCTAATTAAGCCTGGACCATGCCATAGAGGTGCCTCTGAAAACAGAACCCATTCTGAAGAATCAGTGCTGGCCTGAATAGTACCAGCAATTTTAACAGTGCCAGCCCCTGGTAAAAAGATTTGGGAAACAATACTTTATATTGGTTATGATTTCCTTCATATGATGGCTGACTGAGTAGTAAAGGTTAAAAAGGTAAAGCACACTGAGAGAAAGTATCATCAAGGGAGTCACAAGGATGCAAGTGAGTTGGTGCAGCATAGTGGCACAGCCATGGACAAAGCACGGAGTGACAGGCAGGAAAAGGGCACAGGAACAGCCAGCTGCGCTCTGCCACTTTTCAGAGACAACTGTATGCAAATAAGCAAATGCTTCAGTCAAGCAGATTTGTAACTAACACTCAGGAGCTTCATGATCTTTGCCCTCAAATCAAATTTATTTAAGAATATCATCATAGGAAATATGGACAAATACAGCAGAATAGAAACACACAGTTGTAGATTGCTTGTTGAAAATTAAATAAAAAAAAAATACTGGCTAGATCATAAACCATAGCAATATTACATAATATATTTATCAGATATCTCAAGATAAAAGTACAAAGTAAAAATTTTGAGGGCTAATCTAAAGCTACAGCTCCTCAGTGTGCTCAATGCAGGGGTACATGCCCATAATGCTGTGGGAGAGATGCAGATATAAACACCAGTTCTTATGGCCCCATGCAATGCTTTGGTAGTGCAGCCTTCTGGGGTTCGGAGAAAGTCCTGCCCAGGAGAGGCCCCCCACAGGAAGCTGCTCTGCCATCTGAGTGTGAATTCCACACAAGATCAAAGCCTTAACTGACACACAACGATTATGGTCTCCTCAGCCAAACTAAATTTTCCTCATCCAAACAACACACTAAGCTTTGGGTCACGTCTGGAAAAAAAACCTTGCTAAGAATAAAGGAAGAAAGAAAGAGAGTTATCTGGCTTTAAAGGAAAACTAAGGACTCTTCTATTTCAGTAACACCTACCACAGTGATTAAGACTGGATAAAAATGAAGAAGTAGAATTATTTATACATTTCTGTATGAATGAAGAGTTGAGCAGGCACTGAGTGCCTTCTATGAGCTCAGGAGCTCCTCCTACCTTCTGAAGGACAACAGGACACCAAAAGCCCCACAGGATGCTCCCAGCGTTCTGCAAGTTCTGTTTGTATTTCCAGAAGATTATTTTCGTATAGTATATCAATCACATAAAGAAAAAGTCAAGTTCAGCTATGGTAGAAGTCTGAAATTGAAAGTAAATACAAACATTAAATTTGGATGGCTCCAAAGTTTTGGTCTCAGGGAATGATAAATCACAATGCTGATGAATGCGCTGTTACAAAGACATAGCTGGCCTAATTTTTAAATATCTCTCTCAATTTTTGCACTTTTAAAATTTGGCCGGAACTGCAGATGCTCAACATATCTGAAATAAGATCCCTTGTTTGGAAAGAAAAGAGATAAGACCAAAGATATCAGATCTTAAACAGGAAAGTTTTCTACTGTCACAGCATATGGCAATTTGCAATGAGGAAAAAAAAAAAAAGTGATATAAATGATGTCTCTTTTTTGGTGCAACAACAATAAGAAATATTTCATTATAAAGAAAAAAATGTGTCCAACATTCCCCATAATGGATTCAGAGGTGCACGGAGTGATCCAGGCTACTAAGGATTTGCTCGAACACTGCCATAATATATAAATTCTTAACTCTTAGCAAAAAATATCAATTGCATTATAACATATATGATACAATTTCATTTGTTAACATTTCATTCTTCAGCTGCACTGTACAGAACTTTGTCCATGCCAAATACAAGCCCTGGACCAGATACACAAGACAATTTAAATGCACTTTTTACAACCTATATGCACAAACATTTCTTAAGTTAAAACTACACACTCTAACTGTGCATAGTGTGTATATGGCTTACATATTCAACGACAGAAATTCCACCTTTTGGCATGCCCTTATTCCAGGGCTCAGAGCTCATATTGTTCCCAGCTCAATTGCAATGATCTGCTGTCAGAAAGGAGACAGTCAAAGGAAGAGAGAAGCACGTGCCCCTACGTGTGGGGTGGCTGGTTTACTGTTCCTTCTTCAGCCAGGACAAAACGCATTCTCTGGAGGCTGAGCCTGTGGTACATGGGAGCTCTAATTAGGTTCCTGAAGCAGTGGATGAGCACCCAGGGCTCTGCAAAGCAGGGAGGAATGCTGTCCCACAAGCGTGCCTCTGTGTGGCCCATGGCGGACTGCAGTCTTGGTCATATTGAGGTAATACAGGATCCAAAAAAATGGAACGCAGTGACCCAAGTTAACCAGGAGAGTAAAAGGTGAAGGGAAAGAGGAACGTTCCTTGTTGGCCGCAACAGAGGGAAGTGAGGTTGGGTGCAGGCTGCGCGAGGTCCCATGAGGCTCAGCAGGAGCAGAGATGAACGTGGAGCCTCTTCTGGGCACAGCTGGGCTGCAGGGCTCATTCCAAGATATCCGGCAGAGGTAAGTGCCTGTGTGCTCCACTTGTGCTGCCTCTCAGAAAAAGATGCTCTGGTGTTTGAACAAAGCAAAGGGAGGACTTTGTCGGATCCATGCTATCACCTTTTCATTTGAGCAAACTCATTATATAAGGCCTCAATATTACCTTCCAGTTCTGTCTGAGAGGCAACACTATGCGTTGCTGGAGGGCAGCAATTTTTGTGTATTTGTGTAGCAGCCTCATCCGCCTGTGAAATCATAAGCACCAGCTTCGTAGTAGGGCTGACACCAGTGCTGACATATGACAAACACTGTAGAGCTGAGTATGTTTGAATCATAATACTGGGTGATATTTCCAATACTGATTTGTTAAACACCATCTCCCTCCCTGTGGCAGACATGGGAAAGAGTCATTATTCATGCAGGATAGATAGTACAACTCTATGACTTCCTGCCCAGTCCACATACTTACATTTCCAGATATTTTAAGGAAGCTAACAAGTAGAACTTTCATGTTGCATGCAGCATGGTTGCATGAACAAGTGTCTGTAACAGTATTTTGTTTCAGCTTTCCATTTCCATTAGATGCCAGTGGCAGTGACATGGAACAGCAATCCAGTGCAGATGATCTTTAACATGTTTTCACATGTCTCTTGGAAACAGCTGGTGTCAGTGATGCAACAAAGCAAGGTCCAACTTTGGCTGGAAAAATTATTTGGCCAGTTGTAGAAAGCAGAATAGAAAAGGGAAAAGCAACAACAAATATGACAAAGTCTTGAGAGTTGTTCGGTGCGTTGAGTTCCCAGCTCAGGGTTTGATGTTTTACACTTTTGATCCTTCTGCCCAGTCTCCACTGAAACAAGATGATCTGAGAGTAAGTTGACAGACAACAGCCTCTGAGAGCATGGAGGTAGGAACAGTGTTCTTTTCTTCTGCAACAGAGTTCAAGTAAAAATTCATAAACAATATTGTTATACTATTACCACATATTTCTAGTATTCAGTATACTTGACTTGAGGATGCTTTATTGAATGGTTATTTTGTCTCACATTAAGAATTCAGATACACAGTATTGTTTTTCCCTTCCGTTATGGTGAATTGACTTCAAAAGGGACATAAAAAGTGGGTTGCAACATGCTCCAGGCACAATGTTTTGTAATAAACCCACAACTAGGATAGAACAAAGAGAATAATAATAGCAATGAGCCAGTCTTTATGGTACAAAACTATCACCATTATAAGAAAGAAATGACAGAAGTACCTGTCCTGCCAGAAACGTCAGAAGCTTTTAAGAAACAGTAAATCTAGTTGTGTACCAGTGCTTGATTCTGTTCCGTGGCTTTTACTATATCTTCTGTTTGCTTACAGTGTGTAGGCTCACCTGGAAGAAAGAAAAAGTGTTATTAAGAACTTGAGTGAGGAAGCAAAAGAAATTTATAGCATCTGCAGAGCTCTAGACAGGCAGTAATGTCTTTCCCCTTTCTTTTGCTAAGGTTGCAGTGAGGGTTCATTCACAGTTTTCTTTAACTGTTTTCTCAGCATAGAAAGTATTGGATTTAATTGACTAATTGCTGTGGTTTATCTAAAGTGCAAAAGATAGAGTGAAAGCAATAGACTACACCGTGAGAGTGTTAATGAAGTGGGTTTTTTAAAAACTTCTAATTTATTGAAAAAAAATAACTAATCATCCTCAGCAGAGCTGTGTTGTTTAAATCCTCTTCGATGTAGGCAACCAAAATAGGCATAAATTGCTCTCAGAGAGTGGAAGATGCCAATGTCAAGTTTTGAAGATTCAATTAATTCAATCAGATAGGGAATGTGACACCTAGCAACACAAGTAGATTTCAAAGTAGGTGACACAGTATAAATGTCAAACTTCCAATCGTTTGACAGAGCTCCTGTTTAAGCTGTTCCTTGAATAAGCACTGCTGGAAAAATTGTAAACTGATTAAGGATAGTAGACATGGGGGGGAGTGCACCAAATTTCAGAGTTATATACCAACTATATGGTAAATGCTTAGCTTTAACTAATGGATGGAGTGATCCCACTAATACTGACTTAAAAAATGTGAAAAAGGAAAGCCACATAAGTATCAAAAGCAGAGAAAGCGAGTTGAGAGAAGGGGAAAAGTTTAGAAACAAAAATGCATATGGGGAAAATTTTTGAAAGACAAAAACAAACTATATAAGCAACTAGAAATGAAAGCAGGTGATTTGTGATTTGAAAGGGAAGCTTCAACTCACTGAAAGACTGTCTTTCATTGAGCTGAAGCTGAAGAAGAGGCTCAGAGTTTAGAAAGGAAAAAAAAAAAAAAAAGAGTGCATGACAATGAACACAAGGAAAGAAAAAAAAAATGAATAGCCCTGAATTTACCACAGTATTACAGTAAACAAACAATTTCATTACTGGATTTTGTGAATGATTTCATTGCTGGGGTACTGCCCACTCTAACACAGCACAGTGCGTTTAATCTTCGTAAAAACTAACACTGAATCCTGAGCCACATTTCACTTTCCTCACAGAAGTGCATACACTTTGTAGCAACTTCCCAATAGTTGCTGAGGGCTTCTACCCCTATCCTTTTTATTAGCACATCACCTGCTCCTTCAACATCTCCTTCCCTCTATCCTCATCCCAGTGCCTCCTTTGGGTTTCCACTGCCACCCATGTGCAGGGTGCACAATTAATGCTAACGAAGCACACAACCTCCACCCACAGCTGCTGAGCACCAATGGGATTGGCACCCAGGGCCACTGGTATTGCCATGGCACAGGTACTACTTGATGCTGTCCACGTTGCCATTAATTGAACTGGTGTGTTGTTGCTGTGAGCTTGTGCAGCTTTACCACAGGTTTCTGCTGAAGGCTCTGCACGCTCACTGCAACACACTGTGCCTGACAGTCCTCTACTGTCACCAGGGACGAATTTACCCATATCCTGCCTTACTGCAGATTTATTGTCCCCTTTTACATTCTGATACTAAGGATTAATGTGGCTATCATCATGAGCGAAAAGTTAAAAGCGTGCCAGCTAGCCATTATAAATCATTGAAACACAAAGTTGTTTAATTAAACATAAGCAGTTTTTAAAATTAATGCTCCAATTAATAAATCACCCAGGAGAAAAGGAAAACCACCACTTAAATAAAATCATCTTATAACAGTTCACTTAATCTTGTCACATGCAATTAAATGATAGTGAGACTGAGGAAGAAGAGCAGTGCCGTGGAAGAAGAGGCACTCAGTCCTGGCCTGAGTTCCCCCAGCAGTTCTCTCTTTGCTCTGACTGGGACACAGGGAAACAGATCCTGGTATGATGTGGTGGTAAATAACTGAGTGGAAAGCAGCACCTTTTCTCTTTTTTTTTTTTTCCCCCCAAGGCATGTTCATACTGTCCAGATAAATGTATAAAGAAAACTTAAAAGATGTGCATACTGCCTTTTACAGCTTGCAAGTGAAGCTGTTGAAAATACCTGCTTTTATTTTTACAAAGTGGCCTGACTGAGTCTGCTGGTCATCAACACAGGTGTAGAAGTGAGAAGCAGAGATGCAGTGCTGTGCAGGGAAAGATCCTGCTGGGCTAAACAGTGCTGCATCATGTGCAGCTCTCCCTTCTGGTCATCTTGACCACAACTTGTTTGCGAAGGTGAGGAAAGGCACAAAAGTTATTTGCTCCTATCTGACGTTCATATGTTGACAGTAAGAAATGCCAGAGCCAACCCATAAGTTTTAGGTTGCTAAATAGAAAAGCACTCATTGCACCATGTGGAGGAACAACAGATGAGAGATGAAAAATAACATTTAAGATTAATCACGGTTTCTGGGCAAGGCTGAATCTAGATTGAATACAGATATGTGGTGTCTTTTTCCCTTTAATTCCTCCGTTTCTCACATAACGAGAAGTAAATTCCACCCAGGAAAACCAGCAGCAATTTGAGTTCTGATACACATTCAGCATATACAAAGGTCTCTCTGAGGTTCATTGTTTGCACCTCATAAGGGATTTTTATATGCCATTGATTTTTGAAAAATACATGCTAAGTGAGAAGTACTGTACTCTTGATGCTACTCATGAATGGCTGATTCTCCAATCCAGTAGAATTCAACAACTGCAGTATTAGACACCAACCTCCGCACACACTGCAGCAAGAAAAACCATGCAAAAAACAAAACCATCAGTGTTATTGTTGTTGTCTAAATAAGCATGACAGTTCAAGGAAAGTCCTTCCACTTACAAGAATTACATTTCACTAACATAAAAGAAATATGAAACATTGTAACCTGACAATTCCCTTTGGTACTGGATATTGCCAGCTATTTCAATACTGAGCTCCTGCTTTGTCTCTCTTTTCTTTTGCTGCAACATGGTGGCACTATTGATGCAGAGGTACTTAAAGCTGCTGCTGAACCTCAGTTTTAATTCATTTTGTCTCAGAGAGCCAGGACCTGTGCTTTGTAGTAAGTCTGCTGCCCCAGCCTCTAGCAGTACGTTGGTTTAACTGCAGGTACAACAAGAGCCCACATGTATATATGTCAGTGAAATAGCAAAATGGCTGCCCTTCTGTCCTTAGAAAAGAGGGTCTGAAGAATATGATGACAGTCTTTCTGTAAAGTCATTTCAAAAGACCAGAAAGTATTCAAAATAGTTTCCTACGACATTTAAAGTTGGAGAAAATTGAGAAAATGCAAGAAGGAAATGTTATTAAAGTATAAATCAAACAATTCAATGTAATAAAAACAGAACATAAATGGCATGGTGGCAGACCAATAAAACCCTGCAGCGGTAGAAAGCTCAGTGGAGATGGACAAGGGCAATGTAACATCAAATATCTTCAGATAAGTAAATCTGATATCAAACATTACACCCTCTGCACAGAATACCTAAGAGAACACATTCAGTGAGTGGTCAGCTCAAACATTAATAAGGAACAGAAACCAGTCAAAACATCAAGATCTCCACTTCCCTGTGATTTCTCTCTACTGGAATACGAACACAAAGAAGGAGATGGCTAAGAGCAAATTCAACATACTGCAGAGGACAGACATGTCACAGAAATATCTATTAAAAAAATGACAACAAAAGACCTACAAATATCAGATGCCTTTTAAAACCAAAACCAAATCAATGCCCTTTTTCTATGCATTGTAGTACTCAATTAAATATCTGCAACAGTGTAAATAAGAAAACAGCTCTTCAGCAAAAGGAGAAATCCAGCCTCATTTTGCCATTTTCTGGCTGGTGGAACTAGGAGTTACTAACGACAGAGTCCACAAAAGGTTCATGAAAGTAAAAAATATAATTTAGGCTTAAGTTGGTTGACCAAGGATGCACAAGTCCATTAGAAAGAATTTTAAAAAGTGCAAGATGTGAAGAACTGGGAACACAGATATTCTCTAAACAACAGTATCACTCCCTACAATGACTGCATTCATTAACAAACTACAGCTGAAACATAGTTTAGAAACTATGTCTAAGAACTCGCCATAGCTGGGAATGCGTTCTGTCAACAGCATGAGCAGCAGCCCCTACTTCTCACTCTCTCCAGGAGGAAAAGGCATGGCTTATAGAACAGGGCAGTCTGAAGAAAAATCCTTCCTTTTTAGAAACAAAATTCTTTTGTTTCCAAAGATCTTATGCAGATGATTACATTTTTCTGGTACAGATGTTAAGTTTCTGTAGAGAAGTGTACATTATTATACCAAAACTTTTTGTGGCTATCAGCTACAAAATCTGCTATGGCTCAGGGGTAAGCTGGGGGATCCCACTAAGTGCCAGCACACAGCTCAACGGCTGAAGCTGCCTTGAAAAATAATACACCAGTTCTCCTATTGTGCAATTGATAACTTGAGGCATTTTGTCTCCAGATTTATCACTCCTTCTTCCACAACTTGCTATCATCCCACAGCTTAGATACTGTTGCCTCTTTAGTGATACAAAGGGCGAGTGATATACCTGTAAAAGCTCTGGTTTTTCATTCAGGACATTACCAAAACTATTTGTTTCCATAAAAATGACAGCTACAGCACAAATGTCTTCTTTGCAGCTTGAAAGACAACAGACACAGTTTTTTCCTATTGTACTCTACACTCAGTAGATGGGAAACTTTTCTAGAGCACATAAATTTCAAAATGAGCATTAATAGAAAAAAAAAAAAAGGTACAAAAAAATACATATCAAAGACAAAAATGTCAACTGCTAAGATGTATGGGAACTGCTGAGTCACAGCCTGAATCATTGATTGATCACCTAGGGAAAGGACCTGGTCAGCTCTGAGTTGCACAGGTGAAGGCAATTCAGCTGTGTGAATCCCTCCTTGGTGAAGCTTTCCCCTGTGAACTTGGAATCTTCTGATACGGGTGAGCAATCTTCTTCCTTTCCCTTACAGCACCTTTCAGTTTGGTTGGTCTTTCCATCACCACACCTTTGTTGTAATGCCTTTCCCATTGTATTGATCTGTCCAATTGCTACACTACACAACTTCAAATGCTGTGGAATTAATTTTTGTGTAAATGTTTTGATTTAGAACCCTAAATTAACCATCTGTTATTGCTGATGGGGAAAAAAAAAATATGTCAACAAAAGCATGGGAGCACTGAAATGCAAATGGTGAATGTTGGACTCCAGAATGAATAAGTGGGAGTTCTCCATAAAAGGAAGTGCTCAGAAATATGCCAAGTCATATACTTGTGTCTAGTCTAAGTCTTATAAGCATTTAACATCGCTGCTCACATGTTGCCATACTTCTGGCACAGTACTGCATGGCTCACTGTTAGCTCAGCATTAATGAGCTTAGTGTTATAATTGGAAGAGAAGGAAACAATACCATTATACCTTGATTATTCCTATTACCCTAATATCTCAAACATACTCTAACAATAAACTATTCAGACCATATGAAGATACTATAAAAATGCACACTGATTTATCTTACTTCTATAAAACCTGTTCATATTGCTTGGGCATCTTGAACTGAGAATGTCATATAATAAACATATACCAAATCATAACCACCTTGTGGTAAAAATACATGCATTCTCAAAAAAAAAAAAAAAAAAAAATTCCGACATCATACAAACGTTTTGGTTTTCTGCCTGTCCAGCAGATTACAATCAGGAGACTGATCTTTCTTGAGAGGATGATGCAGTCCCATGCCTACTACTGCTAGCAAATCACATCTATGTAAATTGATCAGTGTTAATTCCAAATTCACATTATACAGAAATGGTTTACAACACCACAGTCATATGAAGTGCCTCAGTTAAGGGTTTGCATTTTAATTGCACAACAGGAATTACCTATAATAAGAGCAAAAGTTAAATACTTTTAACTTTTTTTGTTAATTTTGGAAGTTTACCTGATTCTTCAGTAACAAAGTGCTATTTAACTGCAAACACATCTTTAAGTTTCTTTAAAATCATTCTTCTTTTCAACTAAAAGTTTTGGTATTTTATGTAAAGCACTTTCTACTAGATTCCAAAAAACTAATATATGAAGATGATATTTGCTTATATCAAATGTCTTTAATTAATGGGTTTAGGACACTTTTGCTTCTACACACTCCTGAAGAAACTCTCTTACAACACTTTGTTTTAATATTTTACCACTGTCGAAGTTAGACAGGGAGATACCAGACACTGCTGCAGCTTCACCCTGGACAGCTTCATTAGATTGACTGGTGCTTTGTCATGAAGTATTACCATTCAGTGGGTCTGTATTCTGTGTTTCTTGCTGGGCATCGGTGAGATCTTTCTGGTTCGGATCAGAGTTAGTGCATTTTTCTGAGTTGGATTCATCACTCAGAGCAGTGTTGGAAGTGACTACTTGTAGGACGATGGGTCTGGGAGGACAGGCTGTACCATCACTTCCCTGACTACTCTCATTTTGTCTGCTTCTTGTCTCTTCCTGTAACTGTGCATCTGTGGAATTTCTGCTCTGGTCTTTTTTCTGTTCATCAACATTTTTCACAAGTTCTTCTATAAAGAGGGAACAAAACATGCGAATTAGATATGAAGGATATGCCACAGTTGTTTGATTTCAGAGTAGCGACTGAGTTGCACATGGGAACACTGTGAGCATAAACTTTCTACACAAGGACAGGTGCACTGATGAGTTAAATATAGGTCAGATCCTGATTATGCTATTGCAACTGAACCATAGCAGTCTACTGTCTGGTCTGACCTCTAACATGTACTTCTTTATCTGGAGGTAATATGAGCAGCAGCAACAAATACACTGTATGCTAAAGGGTAGGAATAGGAGAGCCTCATGCTGAAGCACCAGCTTGCCGTAATGTGACTGGAAGAAGCAGAGCTCACCAGTTCTGTAATGGAGAGGGGACATGGAGAGAAGCACCATTCCAGGAAGAGGGAGGCATCGGCTCTGAAGGGAAGCCCTGATGGGCGTTTGTCCCTCAGGCTGGAAAAACCCAGCACAGCAACTAATAGCTTAAGCCGAAACACATTTCAGAGGTCTATATGCATGCAATCCATTTCTGCTGCCTCCTTGGCTAGCAGAACATACAGAATGGGAAAGGAAAAAATATGACAAAAAATTGTGCTTCAGAGGTCAGCAGCAACAGGACCAAAAAAAAGTTCACAGAAAACTGTACTGCATGCTCCATTGCAGAGACTCTGCAATGAAAAGTACAAATGAAATGGCCAGAGTGAAAGGAGACAGAAAGTAGAGCAGTACAGGGAGGTCATACAAAGACAAACCAAGAAGATGAAGAAAACAGAGAATGGAAAAGTCACATAGGGTAAACAGTCTGATTAAAAATAATCTATATTATACTTCCTGGCATCTTATAAGAAAATCTCAAATTTACAATTTCTTGAAGTTTTGTGGTAGTACTATTACTCTTGTTATTAGAATCCATTTCATAAATTCAGATTTCAGAATCTGCATACTATTATAAAAAATACAAATTCCTCCAATTTAAAATATGCAAGCATTGCAGACTGAACAATACTTAAAGAAGTGTTTGGGATAAAGCCATTGAGAAATAGGAATACATAGCTTAAAGCAAATCTGATGTTTAAGCCAGATATGTTCATTACAGCATCTGTCATTTGAGGTATAACCTACTGGGGCTGTTTAGTCCGGGGAAAAGGAGGCTGCGGGGAGACCTTATTGCTCTCTTCCAATATCTGAAGGGTGCTTACAGTGAGAGCGGGATTGGTCTCCTCTCACTGGTGACAGGATTGCTAAGTATTTGAATAGGCTCCCCAGGGAGGTGGTAGAATCAGCATCCCTGGATGTGTTTAAAAAGTGTTTGGATGTGGTGCTCAGGGACATGATTTAGCAGAAGGTTGTTAGTTAGGGTAGTATGGTTAGGTCATGGTTGGACTTTATGATCTTTAAGGTCTTTTCCAACCTGAGCAATTCTATTCTACATACCTAAGGCTTTTGTCCCAAGAAACTCATTTACAAGCTATATTTGCTCCCATATGGCAGAGCTACAATAATCTTTCCTTTATAAGAAACCCAAGGAAATTTCATAATACAATTTTGGATATTCAGTTGCATCAGCAAGTTGAGGAAAAGAAAGCTAAAATATAATTACATACACATACAGAAAAGGAAAATCTGAAAAATGTAAGTTAACATAATACTTATATAAAAATATGTTAAAATTGTTTATATATCAATTTATTTAGGCTTTCTTGGAGATGTTTGTTTTCTGTGCTCAGCATAAGCAAAAAACTTCAGTAGGTTTTTCCTAAAGGTTTCTTTCAAGTGCCTTTGACTGTACCTTGACCTGTCTCTAGGATACTGATTTATGTAACAACGTTACTGATTTGTTGTTAGAACTGTAGTATTAACTTAGCTCACGCTACGAGAATTGGAACATAAGTATTCAGGCAAATTATAGAAGAGGCTCAGACAATGAGAGAATTACTAAGATTCATGTGAGGCACTGCTGAGTTGATGCCACTGGTGTGAGAAAAGCAGACTGGCAGGAAGGCTGGACAGGAGCAGAGCCGAGCCTCTGGCTCCATCTGACCAATTTGGGCAGGGGACTTCACCCCACACTGCACTTCTAGGAAGAGCAACTTTCTGCTCCTCCATGGGCACACCTTGCTATGGCCAACCAGGAATGGAAATGGGGTGTGATAAATGAATGAGATAACCTAGCATTTGCAAGTTTAACGAAGTTAGATAACAGATCTGTCCAAAGCTGGTTAGAACACATCTGCTTATAACTTGTTGTAAGCATTGTATTCATTTAAGTCAACACTGTGGCCAGCAAGTATTATTTGCTCTCATTCAGATAAAGGGCAGGCAGTGAACTCAGAGCAGGCATTAACGTTGTTACACTTCTTGCTCTCTCTGTTTTAATCCTGGAAAAGTGCCTGGAGCCAGCCTTATTTACACATTCTCAATAGTTTGGTTTTCTTTACAAGAATCCAAGTGCAATCATCAAAATTTCTTAGTGTTCGTCTGTAAAACATTGCCTCTCCTAAAAGATGTGTTAGCAGTCAGTCACGCCCTTCTTTTTGGTACTTCTGTTCCAACTCCTGAACTCCTGCCATAAACCACTGTCCTTCATGAGAAGAAACAAGGTCATTTGATAAGTAAGCACCACACAAGTGGTGTGTTTCATTTTGTGTGTTTAGGCTGGCAAAGTAATTTCCATGCTTTGTTTGGAAATCTGTCAGGAGCTGTGATCTAACAGCCAGCTTCTAGAATAGCTGAAACATTCCACTACTCAGTAGTCCTACATTTTGAGAGTTTTGTAGTTGTTTTTGTTTCATCTTCAGTGGTTAACACAACAAGCACTTCTCTACCCTTTCCACCAAATACTACTCTTCTTTCATTAAGTCACTTTCTATTTTTGGCTTAATAAGCATGTGTAGAAGTGGGTTTTTTAAATCACAGGCCCTCCTTGGATTGTTTTACAGTTCTAGGGGAAGAGCAGTGTTGATAACACACTGATGTTTATAGCTGCTGCTAAGCGCTGCTATACAGAACCAGTTCTCAAAGAAGGGCCCAAGGAGCTGGGAGGGAACAGAATTAGGACAGCTGACACAAACTGTCCAGAGGGATATTCCATACCATGTGCCACTGTGTGGAAGGAGTTCTGAAGGAGGTAAGCAATTACTTCTGCATCACTTTATATATATATATATGTATACATATATATATATATATATACACACACACACACACACACACAGACACGCACAGACACACACACATATAGTCATAACTATTGTCCTTTTCCCTGTCTTAGTAAATAGTTTTTTCCTCAACCCATGAGTTCTGCTTCTTTTTCCCGATTCTCTCTCCATCCCCCTGGGAAGCAGGGGAATAAACAAACAACTGTGTGGTACTGAGCCACCTGCCAGGTTAAATCACAACAGTGTCACTTGGTGTTATAGACTCCCTTTGCATATTACCACATACTGTTTGATTTTGTGGATTGTCTGCTTTTTAATGGAAAAAACTAATTCCACAAAGCAGAAACAATGGAATGGATCCTGGATAACATGAGAAGGAATGCCATCTTTCCAGATGATGCATTCTCACATCTGCCATTTTAAAGAGAGGAGGAAGAGAGAAGTAGACAGACTTATTTAGACACCAACTCCTTCAACTTCCACTTTCTCATATGCAGATTTCATCACAGCTATAGGAGTATGAAAGACTACTGCAAGCCATGTAACCTGGTGGTGCCAGATGTCACAGCATTGTGCCATGCAGAGAACATAACAAAAGGATTCATAGCCATCAAAACTTTTTACTTAAGGTCTTGGTTAAAAGTAAACCTCCACCTTTTAACTTCTCTTTTGCTGTCTAGCTGAAAGTATAGGGATTTTAATGCCACATCTCTGGGGCTTGGGGGACAAGAGGGACACTCCACCTTCAGCGTGATAGAGGAGAAGGTTCTGCTTTGGGTTCAGTTACCATTCCTCAAGTCTGATTTATGAGACATCACCAACATTTCCTGACCCTCCTGGCTCAATCCATTCACTGCACTTACTCAGACTTCAGAAAAACCTCTTTTCCCTCTATTCTTAACACTAAGTTTGCTCAGAGACTGCTTTTGACTGAAGCATTTTAGTACTGCAATTTAAAAAAAAAAAAAAAAAAAAAAAAAAAAAATCACTGTCTCTGGTTTTAGCTGGGTCTCCATTAGACCTCTGAATTTATTTTGTTCAACAGATTAAAACAGTCTATTAGAGTAGATTTCATGCACCAAACTGTCAGTTGATTTCCACGACTGTCACACACATCCTCCCACCACCCTAGCGGCTGCTAAATCACATTAACATGCTATCAGATTTTTGCATTGCAGCAGCTGTTACTCTCTTCTTATTAGGGAGTCTACAGAGATGATCCTTCAGACAAAATGGAGCTAAACCTTGTGGTTATTGTGGCTGGAAGGATGCAGGATTAAAAGTGCCTGAGGGAAGCCTGCAGGTATGATCCAGAGGTCTTTCAGAAGAGGCATCTGTTATTTAAAGTTGCAGCTCAGGGGAAAAAAATGCAAAATAATAATAATAAAGCTAACAAACTGACCTTTGCAGTTGACCACTGCAAAGATGCGAGCTGTTATCTTTTTCCTTCAAAACGAAGCACTGGGAACAACGAATAACAGTGCTGGTTGCATTATGCTGCAGTGGAACATCTGCATGCCCATCCAACTTGCATCTGGACCCTTGGTCTGTATACTGCATTCTCTTCTTCTATTACACGATCTGGGTGAGTGCCTTAAGCTGCCTCTCTTTTTGCTCAACTGTAAAGTCAAGATAATTTGTTATGCTCCTAGTAGAACTGCATAACAGTTAAATGTTTCCAAACAAGTTCTCTCTTACTGGCTTCTCATAGGTCGATAACTCTCAGACTCAAAGTTGACTTAGCAAGCATCTCTGATGAAACAGCCTCTCACACTCATCTTTACTGTTAATTTGCTGCAACTATCACACTTTCAAATAGCAGCAGTTAACACCATTATGTGTTTGGGAAAAAAAAAATAAAAAATAAAAAAAATAAAAAAAAATCAGGGGATGCAATGGTCTCTTTATCATTGTGCTGTGTTGAACAAAGACAGATTATCTCATGATTAGGGGTTTGGAATATTAATTAAACATCAAGGCTTTCAAATTAGAATCCCAGATGTTTGATCATTATGGTAATTCCCTGTTAACAAAATTCCCTGAAAAGCCTGAGACACATTCCTCTAATTCTCCAGTGGTGAAAGGTTGAGGACCCTTAGGCTATAGAGCACTGAGCTCCTCTGCATCAGTTATACAAAACAAGGTTGGTGTTTTTTTTGTTTGTTTTTTCTTACTTTAAGCAAAATGGAGCCATCTCATTTTGAAAACCTTCTGTTAAGGAAGCTCACAAGCAGCTGCCTAGGTAGATAAATGGTTTCTTTGCTAACACAGGCCCTCTCAAAACAAAGCACTTTACTCCTTGCACCAAGCTGCTTGCTCCGAGTAAACAGTCTCACCAGGATCTTTTCAGGGAGGGGCAGCAGGAGCAGCTGGACCTGCTGGGTCTCCCATCAAACACCACATCAGTGCATTCTGGTCTGCTTCTTTAGGCACTGGAGTCAGATTATTGACCTCAGGCCTCAGCATCCACAGTACTGCCTCCAGGCCAGAGCTGCACCTACAGCCTTATCCTGCTAAGGTGAGAAGCTGAAGGAAATGCAATTCCTGCTCAGGAAATCATAAGGATTGTTGCTAGCTTTCATTTGTTCTTATGCATCTGTACCACCATACACTGTATAAACAACTCTTCTCCTGAGCCTGTGAGCTGACCTAGTGGTTTGGTAACAGCACCTAGTAACTGCAAACCTACAGATAAGAACGCAGATTGTTCTTGTAAAAGAGTGAGTCCTATTAGTCACAGGCCACTCAAAGTGTTTGGACGTATATGTTAGCCAGCCAGCCTGCCTACCAGGCACGCTGTCCTCAGGAACATCATCCTCTCAGCAACCTCAGCACATTGTATTTTGTAATAAGTTATCTATTTAGGAATAACTGTAGCAACAACAACATTCCTTTCACCTGGCAGTGACGTACTGGTATTCATTCTGACAGTAGGAGCTCCTACTGACATAAGAGTAAAATACAGATTCATACATACGCCCAGAGTAGCCTAAGAACTTCTCAGCAAACAACAAAGTCAGAGAAAGCGGCAGAAGATCCAGACAAAATAGGACAAATAGCCCCAAGTTCAAGATCTCACATAATTCACTTAGAAACTTAGTTAAACTTAAGTGCAAGCTGACAGAAATTTCAAGTAGAAATTGTTCAAAATAATTTCACTGATTACTACATGTTAATTCTGCACACTCTGATTAAGAAGCCTTAATAGAGTACAGCCTCAGAGCAGGTATACTGTCAATCCTAACCAAGTGGGGAAGGTTCCTTCCCCAATTACGTTACAAAGAACACATATGCTACGTCAGGTACTGCTCCATAGAGGGTTAAATTCTCTTACTGAAAAATCTTTTATTCTTTTCCAGCAACCCTTTGTGCCCATACATGCCCCATGGAGTAAAAGTAATATTAGTTTGCAAAAACATAAATGGAAAGTAGCTTCCACAAACCTCCAAAATCCTCCCATAGCCTTTATTTTTAAAAAGCATATTGCCTATGTACTGTAACGCAATGAAAAGCACAGCAATGACAGCAAAGCAGCAAGGTCCCAGGCTGCAGCAAGAGGGGATTTGCTCAAACGCAACAGTCGTGGGCACAGAAATAAGGGAAAGAAGCTGCTTACCTTTAGAAGGACTCAGGTATGCAAGGCTCTCCAGTGAGATACCCTTGCCTCCACCACCAACCCTTAAATGAGGTCTGGGAAGGGGTAGATCCTGCCTACACCCCTTCTAGCCACACAGGGTCACTGCATACACCTGAGCTCTCCTGCTGGCCCTGCCCTTCCCCCAGGTGCTCAATCACTGGTTCAGACCCTGATGTAGCATTTCTGCTACAGTACTAACAAAATAGAAGTCTGTACTCAAAAGTATTTTTGCTATTCTAGGGATATCTAATCTAGAACCTAAGCAAGAACCCTGAAGATCTTCATGCTTTTCTAGCCTCTACAAGTTATTTCACTAACTATCAGTTTTTTTAATGAACACTCTACTGTAATTCCATAATTCTGGTCAGGAAATACCTAAACATATTTCCTCAGTTGATGGAGGAAAAGAAGAGGATCTTGAATGTTAACAGCTCTGTTTCTCATAGAGAAAACATGTCTGACTTCTTGGATTTGGATCTTGCTGGGCCTCATAACAATACTGACTGTATTGAGAAACAATCGCTTACACCAGAGAATTCTTAGACCTCTTGCTGTGAGAAGCTCTGTCTTTTCAATGGCTGTCAACGGTCCAGGCTTACATGACTGAATCTATCAGTAATTTATAGAGAACTACAAAGTAATGGAAATGAAGGAGGAATTATCTTTTTAATAGCACTGTACACCTCCGTAACAATGCACAGAATGCTGATGTAGAAAATAAAAATGGCTGGTTAGTAGCAGATACAAAAGAAGCTTGTTCTTAGTTTTCTCTTAACAAGAATATTCATTTGCAATCTATCACTACATGAGGTCTTAGCATTGCCTTCAAGAGAAAAAGAAGCTGCTGTGGATGAAAGTATGAACGGTATGAAAGACAAGGCTGAGTACTGGTTTACCATTCCCTGCAGTCGCTGTGAGATCACACATAGTGAGACAAGTCCCAGCACTGAAACACTGTACTGAAATATGCCAGGTGCTTACTTGGAAACAATACAGACTGTGAAGATAATATGTTCCCAAACGGCATTCAATGAACATGGATCAAGGTGTTCACCCAATAATTATCACAAATCATTGTACTTGGATGACTGCAACCCCAGACAATTTTCAGGTATGGCTCATAAATAAAGACCTATGAAATAGGTTTGGCTTTACTATCAGCTGGAAATTAAGAGTCATTTTCAGCCTTGTTTGGGTATAATACACTCTGTGATTGACCAAATCTTTCCATTCACTGGGTCATTTAAATAATTGCCTACATCATAATCCCAAGAAGCCTGCAATACTGAATTTTGTTCTGTACAGTGTGGAACAAACAGCATTTCTAATGGAAAGTATATCTTCACATTTTTTAAGAAACATGGTAGTACATAATACTTTGAACTACTGATTTTGGCATTTAAGGTGGATGTCATTATCAGTTGTGATTAAACGTGCAAAAATGCACATTTCTAAGCCTTCTAAGGATTAGCTGAGCAACACAGGGCCTTATTGTACAGGCTGTATGGTTTCCCTCATCCCCTGACTACTTACATCTCCTTACACCTTATATACAGGGTCATCTATACAGATATGAAATAAAATACATGAACACAACTGTTTTACAGGTTGAGGGAAATTAAAAAAAAATATTAGGAGAGCTCTTAGAAAGTAATCTATGAAAACTTCTTACTATATCATACCTTCTACTGCTAATTCCTTCCATCTTTCTTTGTTTGCTTGGATTATCTGCATCAAGTTGTCCCTAAAGCTTCTTAGGTCTACAGTTGCTAGGGAATTTTCTGTGTGAGCTGCTCCATCACTTGCTGTACTTCTAAAATTGTGTCGTCTTTGCGCATCAACATTGCTTACTGCTCCCAAATTATTCTGGCTGCAGAAAGAAAAAAAATCATAAATTATATACAAAATAGAGCATATTCAAAAATACACAAACAGTTAATTTAAACCAAATTATTTAGGACTTGCATGTAATTACTATGTAGAGATGAGTGTCTTCACCAAAGAATGTCTAAGATACGGGATATTTCCACAACTCATGAAGTTGTAACCTAAGAATTATTCTTGCCAACCTTTTTCCAGGAAATCTTTGTAGAGAAAAAAATCAAAGTGACAGCTGAAAATACATTACTTGAATGTTGGATCCTGAAAGACTGTTTATGGAGTTATTTTGGAGTAGCTTCTTAGTTATGTTTTTATCAGTAAATGGTATCTGGGGACTTACAGGAAAGATACATGATTGTTAATTGTTGTGGCATTTTAAAAAAAGCAAGGCATGATAGGGTATGGCACATAAATGCATTTAATTCCAGCTGAAAATTCTCTCCATGTTACATGACTTTGTAGTCAAAGCAGAATGGAGTGGCAATAAAATGCAACCCTTCGAAACAATATGAAAGTGAAATACTAAGAACAATTACTATATTAACATTAATATTAATGTTAATATATTAACATTAATAAGAAAATATTAGCTTTAGTCACTACTCAAATGCTACTGAAGCTATTCTACAAGAAACATAAGATACAGGCCAAATAGATTCTTTAAATGTGAATATGCAGATACGTGTCCAGGTGTAGTAACTCTCTTTTCTATTTTCATTTCTTTTTTTTTCTTCTTCTTTTTTTTTTAATGATAAAAAAACACCTTATTTCTGCTTTTTCATGGGTAATCACATTGACCCATGACTGTTTTGTAGACACCTTTCTTCATGATGCAAAAATGAAAAGCTTGATAGACAAAAACCAACCAAACAAAAAAAACAACAAGCATCTCATTTATAGTGTATTTAAATTTCACAAATGGAATATAAGCAGGGTCAATTCTGGCTCAGGTGTATATACAAAGTAATACTAGAATGGGAAAGTGAAGAAGGAAAGCGACCTACAGCATCTTTATCAGGCAGTGTACTGGTAGGAAAAGTGGTACTGGATCTATATTAAAAGAAAGAGGGTTTAAGTTAGATATGAGGAAGAAATTCTTTACTAGGAAGGAGGTGGGGCACTGAAACAAGTTGTCCAAAGACAACCTGCATTCAGACAGGACTCAAGACAATCCTCCATCCTTGGAGACATACAAGGTCAGGTTAGATGGAGCTTTGAGCAACCTGGTCTACTGCAAAGTATTTCTGCCCATGGCATGAAGGTTGGAGCTGGACGGTCCTTAAGGTCCCTTCCAAGTCAAACCATTCTACAATTCTATGAATATATAACAAAAAAATCTCAGAAAAGAACTGAAGCTGTTTGCAGCACCTCCACTTCCAATTGTCTGTCAGAAATCAAAGAACTGTCAAAATTTTACTGAAAAAGGCTTGAGGATAAGAGAACAAAGATAACAAAGATAATAAAGAAAAAAATGCTGTTTTTAGGTATGTGGTAGAAAAAGAACTTATATTTTATGTACGCATTCTGTTCTTTACTGTGGCTTTGCCTTTTTACATGCAAGTTCATCCACAATCAATGGAAGAATAACATACTGCAAATACAAGATAGTACCACATGATGGCAACACTGTATAGCTGTTCCTATTGCTTGTCCAACTGATGAAAGTACTACAATAATTCCGAGAAGGACACTATGTTAATTTTGCCAGTCCAAAAAAGAAGCAGTGTATTCATACCCGGGTGTCCCAAATGCAGGACTTTCAGATTTTGATGCTTCCTCTATAAGAGGCATAACAATTTTCTCCATTGAGTCCGTAAGAAGAGAAAATGTTGGTTCTACTATGAAATCAATGAAACCTGAAGGGGAATAAAAAAGAAAAAGTCAGATTTCACATTTTCACAGCTCTCATTGCTAAAAATAAATACTTGATATCAAACTGATTTTATTGTTGCAGTACTGATTCAATATATTAGATATCATTCATTCAATCAAGGAAAAAATGCAAAACTAAACAGAAAAACAACAACAAAAAAACAGCTAGTGAACCCGTGTGGATATAACTCAACAATAATTATAGCTTTTCATTTCTTTATCTTGTAAATTTTATGTACTGCAGAACACACCTACCATTTTGAAATGAATATTAATTATCAAAAAGAAGGGAAGTAAAGGATAGAACTCATACCAGCTCCTTTACCATACAGAGCTTCTTGCCAAGGAGTTAATACTTCAAAATGCTGTTTATTATTCTGTGGAGGTAAAGTGTTATCTCACAGTATGTAGGAGTGTTCTGTCAAATCAGTGAAGAGAACAAGTAATATCCCTAGGAGACAGCATTCATCCCACAGTTCTGAGATGTCAGCTCTGAACAATGTCTTTTACGTTTTAAAGTGCTTGTCAAGGTATGGAATGACATAGTGAGAGAATGAAGCATTATTCTCTGCTGAGCACTTAAGAGGAGAAAAAAAAAAAGTAAAAAAAAAAGATAAAATGTGAACTAGCAATGGATTTCCAGGAGTCTTCATAAAGCACAAAGGTGAGCAGTGGTGCTTCAGCCTAGGATCCAGCTTCCTTTCTGCAGTAGGTATAATGCTTCAAATCCCACTCAAACAGAATAAAGGATGCTCTGAGTGACAAGATCAGACAGGATGACATGCTTCAATTCAAGGATAAGACACCTTCACCTGTAGATTCTCTGCAGGAGCCTCTGCACTCGCTCACACAAGTACAGCTGTTAATACATATGGCTTCATATAATATGCATCTAGGGTATGCCCTTCTAACTAGCCCCACTGATTTTTACCAATTTTTATTTCATTATTATTGCTGAAGGAAATGGAAGTAGAGATAGCTAAGACATGTATTTATGAAAATGTGAAAGAAGTTTGGCTATTGCTGACCAAAACGCAATTAGAATTGATGAAAATAGAATACAGTGGTCCTTGTCAGCCCAGGGAGGCTTGGCTATGCCATGCCAGGTCTCTCAGATGCAGTCCAGGTACCTGAGGTATGAATGAGCCTTAGTTGAGATGTATCTACAAAATGGTACCAGGCTTTTAGATTGTAGCGTAGACAGACTTTCAGGTTTCTGAACAAGAGACAACCTGCTTGAGGCCATGGTCTACTTAACTGTAAAATGCTAACAGTATTAGATAGGCTCATGTCCAGTACTTTGGTAAGCACCTCTGCTGCCTAAAACCTCCCTGGCATCACACATGGTCTCAATAACTTCATATTCTTTTGAGATGAGTGCGTTGCTGCTTTAAGGGCAGTTCAGTGAACAAATAGCTACAAAGAAATACTTTCACTATGATGGGATTTTTAACATTTAAAGTTCATAATGGGTGTAGGAAAGGTCCGCATGATACTGCAAGCTCATACACAGGGAAGAAAAAGGAAAACAGAACTTGCCATTACCGATTTGGGACTGAGCTACCAAAGTAGACTTGCGGTCACAGAGTGGGGAGAACTGAAGACCTAAAGCAGCCTCCTTGTCTCCCTGCAAACAACAATGTTTAATATTACAAGCACATACTTAATAGATGAAAAGAGAGAAAACAAATCTAAATACTATTAGCATTTATTCAACAGGTTATTTTCTTCACTTATACTCCTAAACAAAAATAAGCCATGGGCAAAACCAAAAATTCACTATTTACTTTTAAAATTTCAGGAAAAGTAAAAGTCAAAATTATGGCTTACGTTTGACTGTTTTTATATAAAGGAGCTTACTGCATCTGCCAATGAGATTTAACATGTGTCAAGAAGCAAAAATATATATTTTATACAAAGCACTTCAACAGTCACCATTTAGTTCTGTTGATCCCAGATGTGATGGGATTGGAGACACTTAGACATGTAGGCAGTTGTATTGAAAACACTAAGCGCTTCTTTCTATTGCAGTGGTTTATCCAACATGCGACATTTTTGTTAATGGATTTGTAAAGATAAAGGGCACGATCTGACTTTAACTTATTCTCACTAGCAGGTATGGCTGTGCTGCTGAAGAAAGAAAAAAGAAGCACAGGCTCAATTTCATTAGCAGCATGACTTGTAGAAATCTACTTCTGAAAGTAACATCTAACAGCTAAAAAGGCTTCTTTTGTCATAACAGACTTGACAGACAGGGTAGTACTATCTCCACTTTACAGCATAGTAGGCCAACCAATTTGCAAAGCTCAGAAGGGCAATCCAGTGATGCAAAAAGAATGAAGAGAGAGATCTCCCAGAGGAGGATATAATTTGTGTTGCTGGATAAACCTGGCTGAGAAAAAAGTTGGTCTTTCAAGTAAAATGGTTCTACATGTTACATTAGTCATGCAGACTGCTGTTTCATGATCATCCAGCGGGAAAAGTTGAGAACTATGAAATAACTTCAGACACAAAAACAGACTGTGTTTCATGTGAGATTTTTATCTCTATGGCCTCTATGTTTTACAACCAACTGTTCATATTAATTTGACTTCAGAACACAGAAGAATGCAGGTTCGCATGAGCAGTGCCAGTGGTATCTCCATGTAAATGCAGGAGGCAGGTTGTGTTTCAACATAGAGTAGTTTTAACAATTTCAGTCATTGCTGAATATAGAATTTCTAAAGCAATACTAATTTTGCAATCTTCTCTTAACTAGATATTGAAAAAGAAAAAATTCCGCACTTGTGAGGAATACATTTGCTTTTTTTAGGTTTTCAGGTTGTTCTTTATCCAAATTATGAACTGCTTCAAAATTAAACCAATAACTAATAATTAAATATAATAAATACTAAGTCTAGCATAAATTGTAATAATGGACACAGCACTGATACCTAAAATTGATAACTAGAATCTCAAGAGATTTAGAATCAAGATACGGAGTGAAATGAAATCTTTTCTCAGGTGAACTTTCACGCTTTTGGATTTATGCAGGCTGAGGGCATAATGCTATCAGAGCTGTAATGCTTCCTTGAGTGACTTGATCTACATATTCCTTGATTTTTAAGTATTTGGAATGAGTGGGCAAGTACTCAAGTAACTTGTAACAAGTAACAAAGTAACTCAGATTTTCCTAGGCATTACAATACACTTGCCACAGTTGTTTTTAAAATCAAAAAGTTTGTTTTTTTCTCTGAAGTTAACACTGGAACATTTTAATTATTAGCTGCAGTTAACAAAGTTTTTTTTTTTCTAGGAGAATGTTTGCTTTTTGCTAGTGCTCACTACTTTGAAAGCTGCCTATTAAAACATTGTTTTCTTGGTGGTAGTTTCAAGCTCTGCTGCATTTTCCTGCAAAGCACTGGAAGTAGTTGAATTATTATTTTTAAATAAAAGAAGAGGAGGACTATATGTGTCATCTGGGCTGACACAGATCTGGAAACCCCATAAACTTCCAGTGCATGTACTCGGATCAGCAGTGCAGAGGAGGCACAACCAAAATAAAGCATCTAGGAAGCAGAAGGCCTCCTGTGTCTGTGTCTGCACTGCAGTTCTGTATCCAGTTACTTCATCACACTTCGTAAGCGTTGGAACTACTCTACGCATGCTGTTGTTCTTAGTCATACCTATAAAGGAAGTCGATTCCTTACCTATTCCTCTACAGCCTACGAGCTGCACAGCCTTTCACATTTTACACTGTGCAGCAGCAAAAAAAAACATGTGGTGACTTGATTCTAATACTAGATGGCTAGTCATATCTTCGGGCAGTTTATTTGTGATCCTGTTACTTCTTCTAATGAAAGGATAGGGGAACAGCTAAAACATGAGCTGATCCTAAGCACTCAATGACCAGTGAGATACTGTTTATTGCTCATGCTACATCCACTTGACTGGACACATTGCCTCATTGTCCCATGGGCTCTCTCTAGTCCATCTCTCTGCATCTGAACTGTTTTTACAGTTTGTCGTTTCTGACCTTTTCAAGTAATATGTATCTGCAGTAGTCTGCTCCTCCTTTTTCCTCTCAACTTCAAAATCCTCATTATTTTCATTTACAGAAATGGACACAAACTCATTACGCTACTCAGTATTTCCATATAATGTAGTCCACTCATTACGTAGATTAATGAATCAACTCTCCACTTGGTCTCCCCAGTGCAAACCCCAGAGTCAAGGATGCCCTGATGCTCCCTGGTGAGAATTTGTATAAAGAAACACTGAACTCAGCGAGAACCTTCTAGGGCAGATCAGCTAAATCTCACAGCTTAATTTACTGACTTGTTTATCATCTGGTCTCCTTCTCCAGTGTGACCTATCTGATTGGAAAATGTCAATATATAGCATAATAATGACAATTTAGGTGAGTGAGAATTACACTGTTTCATTATTCTCACAAATACTCCTTTCAGAGATAATATTTTCCCTTTGAAGAAAAGCTTTTTTCACTTGCTGAGGAGAAGTCAGAAAATGTCAGCAGTGACATCAGCACCTACTGGGCTTTCTCTTTGAATTCATTATCTCACAGAAATGAAAAAACCTTCTCAAGACTGCATCTTCATTTTTGTTTAGGATATATGGCCATAGGGTTTACAGGATGATTCTCTCTGTTTTGGTATTAGGTTGTTATAAAAGCAAAGCCTTCATAATGATGTGGAACATGCATGGCAAGCATTGGCAAGAAATAGGAGGATTTTCTGAAATATGAAATGGAGATGGCATTTAGCATTCTTCACTGAACATGAATTCTTCCTAATTTCAAGTCCCTCTTTCTATCCTATCAGTGCTTCATTTTAACTCAAAGCATACATAATTCTCTGTCTACAGAATGAAAACAGCTTGACAAGTTATATTATTATCAAAAGAAAAAAGCGCTACAACACTTAGAATCAGCTGAAATAGATATGAAGCTACAACAATTTCATCTTATTCACTCACATAAAAGTTGAGTTAATGTCAGTGGTATGTATTAAGAGTAAGAAATATATACTGCTGACTATGTTCATCAATCACAGCCAACAATATCCTTGCTGGTAGACTTAGGAAAATACTTAATTGTGTAACATTTGCTTCTTGAAGTAGTATATTAAAAGATTTTTTAAATGGCACCTGTCGAAAAAATTCTTCCATCAGGGCCATGGTCCACCGGTAGTGCAGTTCCCAGGATTTTGCTGGATGGCTTATGTCTGCTGCATGTAGAATCAAAGACATGGCTTTGGCTTTGTCTACCCTGTCAATTCAAGGACATGCTCCAATTATCTCAGAACAAAAACAACTATTTGAGTCTTTTCTTGTACATGAGCTCATTTAAAGACTAGAGATAATGAACAGAATGAAAATTACCTACCCCTCTGCCTGCTGTAGAGTATGCCGCATCGTTTTAATTTGTTGGAAATGACCCGACATATCTGTTGACAAGACCATCTCAATGACCAAGCTACGCAACTCCCTGAGAATAATTAAAAGCAAAATGACTGGTTACAAACCATTTATTCTACGCATGGAATATTTCTTTAAGCAGTACTTGTTAACTTAAGACTTTCTTAACAACACTGTGGTTTTTACTACTTTTTAAAAATCATTTAAATAAATAGTTAATAACTTGACTGTTGAATCATAAAGAGATTCTGTGGAAGCAATGTACTTCAAAAAATGCTCTTTGTAATTTTTTATTTCACATTCTATTATTTCAGAGTCACACTATTTTTTAATTCTTCTTTTCTACTGTTTAAACTTAAACTGTCGCCCACTTAAAGCCTTTCCTTATTTTTCAGCAGTGAAATATTTTACAGTCAGTCTCTGGGCTCACCACCACACTGGGGAATATATTGTTATCTTTTATTATTGCTCTCATATCAGTGCATAGCAGGAACAACATGAAATACAGGAAGAAGATGGTGAAAACATTTAAAAGAGCAAGAAATATTACATACAAAATGGTATTAACATTATGCTAACATACAAACATTATGTCAAACTATTCTTCAATACAAAAATGCCTTAATGTCTATTACAAGAGTTAAAGCAAGTTCAGAATGTATAGTTTATCTGTATGTAGGTGTTTTGCACTGAGATATGGGCTTGGCCAAACTAAATGGATATGAAAATAGTAAAATGTGAATCATGTGAGACAGTGTACAAATTCCTACTGTTAATCTTACTTGTCAAGCAGCAATAATTGTGCCTTGAAGAAACCTCAGCATCTACAATACTGCCACAGCATACTGATTCAAAGAATTCTGTTTCCTTGATGTTGAGGGTTGTATGCAGGAGTCTACTTTATTCTCATGCTTTTAAAATGACCTACTGGCTATTATATGTAAGAGTGCCACTTACATATGTAAATGGAGGAGAATTCACCACATTAAATCTTTGTTGATGCAGCATAACTCTTCATGAGCACAATGCTAATCTTAAAGGTCTCTAAGTATCAATCACAAGAGTAAAATTCTACTTAAGTAACACTCATTGATCTTTAGTAGTGTATTCAATCTTTGAGTTGACTAACAGTGCAGGTTTTTCAAAGGAACACATTTTAAAGAGATTGTTTGTTATTTTTTTTAGGGCTGAGTAGTTTTTATAATGAATTATCAACACTGCTTCTGAATTAAATTAATTGCATATTTAAGTTTATACTCCTCACTGATTTCTGTGTATTTCTTCTTGACTTGCTTTGATGATAACTGGATAAAGATTCAACCCTCTCACTTCTCAAATAATATGCAGCCATAACAACCTGAGTTTAGAAAATGTCTTACTTTATCTGATCTCATAATGAGAGACTAATTTATTTGTATCCCAACTGTTTCTCCTCCACACTGCTTTGAAACTGCACTTTTCAAACACAGCCAAACCCAGAAATAAAGAAAAAAAAAAAGAAGAAAAAAAGCCTAGCTGCATGAAAAGCGAGAGCTCAGCACTGTTAAGTGCTGTTTCTTTGTAAAACTTAATTGATGATAACTTCTATTCCTATGAAGATTTTCCTAGGAACTTTCCCTGTCTGAACTTTCTTCTAGTGGTAATTAGAAATAAGCCAGCCCCACCACGCAAGGCATGCAATCAACATGCTGCTTCTGGTAGATTCACTCTGTCATGGCAGATGACAAACTCACATTCATGCTTCTGACACCTGAAGAAGGATCAAATAGTTTAGCACTGCCCTTCTCACACCCTTCACAATATTTCAGGTCACTAAAACACTACATAAAAGCAAAGGAGAGGCTCTCCGCCTACAATCTGCAATTGCTTCCTGCCTGCACTCCCATTCTTATCAACAGAGAGATAGAAAATACAGAACTGGCAGGGAAACATTAAATACAGTTTTACTAGAGCCAAGAGAGCTCAGTCTGCTAACACTGCACAAAAGATTACTCTTGGACACAGACTGTTCCCAAACTATCTCCATGGAGACTCTCAACTTCCATATCGAAGGAGAGAAAACACTGCACACTCCCTTAAGCATCAGGCAGCTGAAGGCATCATGACAAACACTGTTAGTGCTGCTAATACTACCTCAGCAAAATGACACATAGGAACTGCCATCTTTATGTCTGCTATCAGAAGCATAGCAATTTCATTTATAGCACAAAGCAAACTTTTGGAGCTCACAATTGGAAAAATACTGGTTTTGTATATACATATTTCTTGAGCAATTGGTCGTGTCCTTTGTTGTCATCCTTTCTTAGCTCTCCCATAGCCATATGACCTATGGATGTTTATAAACAAGTAGTAGATGAAATATGATGTGAAAAAACAACATGAATAATGCTGTGATAGACAAGAGACAAAGAGCGATACATTCGTTTCTTCAGAAAGTAGTCAACCAATAAACTGAATCCCACGTCACCAGGATTTGTTTGTGACAATGACATTTAGTCAGTTGGACACAGTTGGATCACTGAACTAAAACCTTAGGAACAGGCTAGGAAGTAGGAAACTGAAGACCTAAGGCAATCTTGCAAGTTACAGCAATTCTGCTTTCCTCAAACAGAATAATGCCAGAGGAAGTTGTCAAAGAGAAGCTGTGCTATGCATTGCACATAACGTACATTTTTTGTCCATCTTTTTATATAATCAGACAATATATCAATATATGCTTTATAACTGGAATGGTTTGAAACCTTAATATCGCCAGTTCACTTGTAATTGGTGACTTGTAATTGGCAGCATTTCCCTGCTCAGAACCAAGTCCTGTGCTTTAAGCTCAAATGAAGATGACTGTTTACTAGTTCATTTATCTTCTTGAAGTTAAGTTGTAGAAAATCAAGTGTAATACTATAAAGTCATTCCCAGTCATTTTGCTTCATCTTGCTGAAATAGAGAATTACAGTGTAAATAGGCAGAGGTGTTAATATAAAATAAAAAATAAAATCACTGTAAGTAAAAAAAAGACAGATCTGATGGTAATCAAGAAATTCATCAGTGTGAGGAAGTACATTAAAAAGTTGAGCAAATTATCATTTATATTTACTACCAACAACAGACTTTAAGAGTCTATCTAAGCAACAAACCGTGGAACTCTGTGTCCTACTGTAATTGCTTGAGCTTGTTAGGCAGGTTTCATACAGACTAGACTAAGCAGTCTTTACAGAGAAGAGAGTACTTCCAAAAAGTGAAAACAATCTATCACATTCCCTCCTTTATTCTGTTGCAGCATATCAGAGCGTTATATTACAAACATCACACACCTGGAAACCATAGGCTTCTCTTTCCACTGGGCAATACTTTCTATCATCCTATCACTCTTTTCTTCCCGATATAGCAAAAGGGAATGACTGGAATGAAGAGTACCAGCTGACATCCAACTACATATTGCTGCAGGTATTCCCAGGCTACACTCATTCAAGGAGGTCTCTAGTGACTATGAATCCAGGACTTTGGTCCAGTTTTGAATTGAAATTCAACTGCATCAGAAAGTCTAACTGCTTTCTACATGCTCTCTGGCAGGACAGTGTATGAAATGACACCAGCTGGGGGCACATATTCAAAGCAACTATCTTAAAGAAGTGAAATTCATTACCTCTTCTACAAGTTATGATTTTAAAAGATGAAAAATCCCAGCTCCTGCTGGCTGCCTACTGGCACAATCACATCTCCACTCTCAACAGCTCTTAATAAGCATCACAGAGGCCCAAAAGAGTTCCCAGCAGAGAAAGACCCCTGCTCATGTTAGAATTTTAGAATGTCTTTGGTTAGACAGAACCTTAAAGATCATATAGATTTAACCCTCCTGCTGTGGGCAGGGTTGCCAACTGCTAGATCGAGCACCAGATCAGGCTGCCTAGGGCCCCATCCATCCTGGCCTTGAATACCTCTAGGAATGGGGCATCAACAACCTCCCTGGGCAGACTGTTCCAGCACCTCACCACTCTCTCTGTGAAAAACTTCCCCCAACATCTAATCTAAATCTCCCTTCCTTCAGTTTTAAACCACTCTCTCTTGTCCTGTCACTACCTACCCCTGCAAAAAGCTGATTTCCCTTCTATTTATAATTTCCCTTTAAATACTGAAAGGCTGCAATGAGGTCTCCCTGAAGCCTTCTCTTCTCCAGACTGAACAAGCCCAGCTCCCTTAGCCTGTCTTCGTAGGAGAGGTGCTCCAGTCTTCTGATTATCCATTGTGCTGGTAATGAAGAACTGGGTTTATACGGGAATCATTGTTGAAGTTTATCATTTCCAGAGATCTTTCTCCAGAACTAAATTTACAATGCAAACTTTATGATAACTAAATCAAATGAGTATCACCTGAGAATAAATCCTTTATGAGAATGAAAAATTTCGTTTCTCCTCTCATTATTTTACTAAATTAAAAAAATAAATAAATAAACACTTTAATATTAAGCATAGTGGAGCATCTATTGAGAAATAATGAACTGAAAACCAAAAGGATCAGCAGACTTGCGTTCAATAAAATATTTATTTTGGAATGTTCTACTCATGTTAATGAGTAAAATCATGTAAATCTACCATGTAAACCAATCCTCCGCCTGTAAACATATCCCAAACCAAAATTTGTTCTGAAATTCCTGTATTTCTTTATAATTGTGCATTTTTGTGAAAACATAAATAAACAAATTACAGCTCTATAATTTATGGTGGCATCCTTTACAGTGGAAGATCTTCCTGGAAGCAAAACATCCCTATGTGGATTCAAAGTCCACCTACTTATTTTTAGGATATCTGAATGACAATAGCTACACATACAGAATCATACATAAGACTCAAATTTAAAGACTTGATGTATGGATCTAGTAGAGATCTATGGTATACAAAGATAACATGCTGCCTTAATAACTGAGAAAATCATAGATCTAACACTTGCTGATTTCGTTCCTGATATTCGTGCATGGCAGTTACGTTCCTGATTCTTTCAACCACTCAAATTTTCTTCAGAAAGTACATTAAAATGAAGAAGAATAAAAAAACACGTGCTTCTGAACCCTTACCTTATTATTTTTGGACTCTGCAGATAACTCATGTTTTAATGCTTAACAAGATGTGATTATGCAGTGCAGAAATCTGCACACAGAAATCTCAGAGGCAGTAGTGGTCACGCTGGCAGTAGAGCATGACTCTGCACCGTGGTTTTAAAATCCATCACTAGACAAAGGTAATCTATCTCAACAGGGGCAGTTCTGTGGTTTTCCTGAAAACTGTCTCATCAGAGACATTGTCCACACAGTCCAACAACATGCCTCATAAAAGCACAACCTCACTTGGAAAATTATTTGGCAACTTCCAAACAGTACTTTTACACGACAGCAGCTTTCCCAAAGCTCTAAATATCCATTACTCCCGCCACAGCCAAAAGTTTCTTCCTGTAACTTGAACTCTTAAAATAGACTCTACAGAGAAAGCCTGGAGTTTTTCAGTATTTTTAAATACCAGAATTATGTTTGAGTATCTAAACACTACTTACCTCCAGTCATCTTTGGTTAAATTTGTCAGGATGTTCATCTCTTCCTCTTGCATTAGTCTATAAGCAGCACTTACATGATGGTTTTCAAGAACAGACCGATCATTGTACAATATTGCAACATCTGACCTAGTGTTAAAAAAATAAGGCACAATTTTCAATAACCATCCCAATCATAGTGCTGTAGAAGGAAGAACATTGAGAACTACTGACTATATATATTTACATCTCTCCAACTATGTTTATTTTTTCTATCAAATAAATATCAAATCAAATTATGATAAAGCTTCCATACTATCTGCATAAAAATATCATCATTACCACTGTATATATTGCCCACGTGAAAGTAATCTTTTTAAATATATAACATTTTGTTTTTACTATAAAACTGCACCAATAATCTGTGAAGCAAACCTAGAGCTTCTTGACAGTACTGGATCACAGAGCAATAGAGATGCTCTTTGAGGCCACTTAGAAAAACTCCTTGGCAACACAACCATTTAAAATGCAACTCATTCACAAGAGAGGAGATCTACAAATAGAATGGGCATTAAAAAATTACCACCTCTATTCTGAGAGAGACGTGCTTTGGCTCATGTCACTCACAATCCAAAAGATCTGTAAACTTTAAAATGTTTTAAAACTTCAATTTCATAAGTTATAAACGGATCCCCTGTTCTCGCAGAAAAGCAGCCTCACTTTGAGCCTTGTAAGAAGGAAATGGAAGAAATACAAAGCTGAATCTTGATTGCATTGAAATTCTTTCTAAAGCCTGACCCTTAAAGTTACCATACTCAACTGCATCCTTTCCTTCCTAATAAGAGCCTAACTTAAAATACCAAAATTACGTATGGATTTTTCAGAAATTTGGATGCAATACAGATTTATCATACTTCAGAGTTCATTAATTCTTGGGGAACTTGTTTTCCTAAAACCCAACTTGACTTGTTAGGCAACCTTAGGTTTCCCCTCTCTGCTCCACTTCTCTTCTGTTGTTCCGGAATATCTCAGTTCAGTGAGCTGATCAATATGTACTGCAGGGGAGGTGGAATGACTTATCATTGCAGCTTACTATGATCTTAACATGGTAAATTCAATTCCTTGTTCTGATGAACAATATGAAACGTTCAGTTTAACCACTCACATGTGTGGTATGGCACTGGGGAAACTGAAAAAATAGGATTGGAAAGTTTACTTAAAAAGAACAAACAATATCCTACCTAAACAATGAGTAAGTTTATGTTCATAATCTTTCTAAAATCATGGGAAAATTAATGATTTACCAATCATACAAGGTTATGAAGAACACTTTGGCCCACATGGCTAATCATGCACAGTTTTAATCAGAAATGAAATTGGATATGATTATGCCAGCCTTTTCCTCAGCATCTTGCGGGCAAAAGAAACTGGAATAACACCCTGAGATGTCACATCAGGGCCAATTCACTAAGAGCAAAGAATGAGCTTAGTTGGTCTCTACCGCAAAACAAATACCTGTTTGTATGTCCAAGTAAGAGTCAAACAGTGTAATTCTTTTTTTTTACTTTTGCAATACTCCAGAGCAAAATATTAATGACAAAAATAGAAAAGTAGTGTAAACTTGGAACTACAAACTAGAGTTTATTTTTAGAAGGGCTGTGCAGAGGAGGAAAAGAATTATGCCTTTATTGCAGCTACAGATCTTGAATTTCTTCATTGTTTAAGGGCACAACCCAGGGCATGAGTATGTCCTGGATTTAATTACACTTAACCCTTGGGCACTTTATCTGTACCTTATCTGTCAGAGTTTCTCATTCAGTAAGCTGAATATATTTTAAGGCATACGTTAATGTTCTGGACCAGAGGCTATGACATACTATGCCTGAATCAGAATGCAGTGAGCCTAACTTTCAAAATGGATTTCTTCGTCATAGCTACTGCAGATGTTATCATGACACGTTAGGGGAGGATCCTTGGTAGGGATTGCTAAAGCTGTGCTTGAAGGTTTTTCCCTGCTTACTCAATTCATAAAATCTGGAATGGTCTGGCTACTTTCTGGCAGCACCAGTAAGAGGTATGAAACAGCTTGGAATAATCAACAGCAAACTCCAGACTTGATGCTTCAAGGACAACTTTGCTTACCTTGTCTGAATATGAAAATTGTTTGTGGTCCCCGTATGTTCATAATCATGGATGGCAGCTGCAAAAATCATTGCTAAAATTTCCAGTTCTGTGAGCCAGTGCTAGTAAATGAAAAACAGATCTTAGTTATGTTTTCTATAGCTGCCTAATTCAGATTAACTGCATTACTGAAGTGTTCTGCATGACCTTCAGCTAAAGTAAACTTCATCATTTTTTGATTCCAGCTGACTATACAGCCACCATGCCTAAGTATTATACAATAAAATTACTCCTTCTGCTTTTTGAATGTCTCCAAGACTGAGTTAAAGCCTTTATGGACACTAGCAAAGTAAATACTGTCAGCCATAATATATAAGCAGTTTTTAAGAAAATTAAGTGGTGTACTTTACTGTTATTTGGGGTGGGAGGTGTCTAATATGCTAACCAGTATTTGACACTTGCTAAATTGTAGTAAATTCTTCTAAAGCTTTTTACAAAGCTAAGGCTGTAATTTCTTTTTTTCAGTGAAAAAATATGCAGTTTACAATACCTTTTTAGGTACAACTATAATACTGAAATTAGGTCATGGGAGATTTTTCTTTTCTAAATTATATTATACTTTGTGCTACCATATTGCTTTCAGAAATGTACAAATATGGTGCATAAAATTAGCATACAGTTACACAGAACAAAAGAAAACACAGATAGTCTGTATAAAACAACACAAGCACAAGAATTTTCTGCACTTTTATACCTCTTGCTAATTCAAGATTGCTCTGTTGGTATAATCAGCTTTGTTATTTTCTCATTCAAGTTCTACTTTCTTTAATGGTAAATACTTAAAGCTTCAGGAGAAAATTTACTCCCCCCCAAAATAGGGGCAGAAGCATCAAGTGATAGTTAAGCCCACAGACATAGGACTGATTAAGTCAAATGACAGTCAGGTATTTCCATACATATTTCAGATTTTTTCCTGTGTAGAAGTAAGCTTCTGTGCTAAAAGATCTACAAATGATTTTCACCCAAATATACACATACATGCACTAGGGCTGCTCCAAAAGCAATGCCTCCTATTTTGTTATTTTGGCCTATGGCGTCAGAGGCAGATGTTGGCAGTATGGCTGTAGAGGATGAACCATCCCACCAACATTCCATTACATTCTGTTGCCATGAGACAGACGGCAGCAGAGGAGCAGTCTGACGAAATGGTGTCTGAAGTGTGTACGAAGCAAAGGTGTGTCACTGAATTCCTCCATGTGGAAAAAATGGCACCTATTGACCAATTCATCAATACTAGCTGAAAGTTTACAGAGACCAAACAGTGGATGTGAGCACAGTGAGGTGGTGGGTGGTGCACATCAGCAGTGGCAATAGTGATGTGAAAGACAAGCTACATCCCAGACAGGCATACACAGCTGTCACACCATGAAATGAAGAGCACTGCTGTCAGCTCATCAGCAGATTGACCGGTGGTGGTGACTATATTGAAAAAAGTGTTTTGTAGCTGAGAGTTTGCTCCATCAAATAGCGCTATTTTGCTCTTTGTATCTGTTGTAGTCTCCATGGAAATGAATAGGAGGCATTACTTTTGGAGCGAATGCCATGCCCTACATGAGATGCACGCAGCGCCAGAAGTGGTATCAATTTTTCAATAAAGAAAGGAAACAGTCAAAATTCATAAGCTGTGTGAGAACAATAAAATAGGTCATTCAGAGACCAGCTAAGGCAGCCAAGGAACAACAAGTACTAGCTGTATAGATTTTGAAAGGTCACAACGGAGGAATGAGAATGTACTGTAAGCAGTTCTAAAAATGGAAACATTGACCTTCATAGTATTGTCTGTCGTTAGAAACTAGGCCATGACTCGTCCTGACTTTCACCATGTTTTCAACATACCAACAGAACAGAAATCCAGAAATTATGAGCAACTAAAGCCAAATACAAACTTTTTCTTTCAGATGCTTTTTTAAGCCTCAACTTTTTTAGCAACCAAAATAGTTGCTAGATAATTCATTTACAAGTCGAGAGAGCTTCTTACAAACAATATCTGTAGACTATACAGAATTTTCATATTGTGCTCATGAAAGTAAGTATTCTGGACACTGCAGCAATATAGTCAAAATTCAGATTAGTGTCAGAATCAGAGAAATTGAGAACTATTTAGCTAAGGGATTTTTAAAGAAGAGGAGGAAGCTTTCTCTCTAAAAGCCAAGTTAATTTATTTCGATAGGAGTGTGCAAAGCAGGTTCTGGTATCCAGAGGTCTGGCAGACAGCAAGGAGCTGGAACCTACTTCCCTGATAGCTGATATTGTGCCATGAGAGTGTAACTACTGTTGGAAAAAAAAAAAAAAAAAAACAAAACTTGAGAGAGTTCTCTACTGAGAGATGCTTTGCAGTACTATAAATTGCTTATAAATCGATGCACCTTAACTTTTCATGAACTCTGGTTCTAACTATTTCTTTAAACAAGGCTGGATTAAAAAATGAGTAAAGCTGTGAGTCTCACAATACACTGGTTGATAGCAAAGACATTTTTTCTTTTCATTTGAGCAATACAGGTACGTGGGAGGAGAAAAGAGATGGTGGGAAGATGATCGATGACTCAAAAGTTCTTCACAAGATGTATTCCCTGGGACTTGGATTCTTAAATTTGTAGAGATGAAGATCTCATAAATGCTAGCTTGAGCTATATATTTCAGTTGTATCATCTGGGATTTAATCTCTTGGAGAAGTTAATAGATTGTCTGCCATCTGTGATATCTAACTTCCTAACACATCTGAAGTGATCTGAAGTGGCTGAAACTCATTTCTTAAGATAGACAGGCAACGTCTTCCATAAAATATGATGATCATTCTATTTCTTTAAACAAGACACTGAAGATATATCATTCTTCACCATAATCTTTCTAAAAGCTTTCAAACCAAAAGCTATGAACAGTCAAACTTTTGCCAAATGCTGAAATCTGACTGTATTCCAAGTGCCAAACAGATATACGTATGACCTCCACAATAGGAATTACAAAAAAGATTTTCAAACCTCAGCTTCCTCTAACATTTGCTTCACTGCATCTTTCAGAAGTGAATAAGCAAGACAGCCATTCTTTGCTGTCAGAATCAGCTCCTCAAGGTACAGTAAAAGCACAAGAATTTCAAACCAAATGTCAGTCTGCAAAACTCCGAGGAATCTGATATACAATTGTATCAAATTGCTTCCTGTCCAAGTAATTGATAGATGATACAACAGAATTACAATTAATATTACAAAGGACACACTCCGAAAACAATTAGATCAAGAAGCCAACTTCTTGGTTCAGGAAGGCTAAAATTAATCAGGCAACAGCAAAGAATGAAAGAAAAAAAAGTTAAGCAGAACATTTGTGCATATAGTGATGAATTCTCAGACTGCAAATGACATTTGGACAGAAATACACTGCAAGCTGCGGAATCACTAGGCCTCCTTTCAAACACTGATTTCTATAAATGCTTCTTCTGCCTGGCAAACTGCATCTGTTTGAAGGCACTCTTGACTAAGTGGTGTCCTAGTTAGGTAACTTTCCAAGAACTTTCCAGTATCATAATTCAGCAATTCAAAAGTGAATATTTAAAAAGTGGCCTAATTTTACAGGAATATTTTGCACAGATATTGCAAGATTAATGAGCTTCTACAGCAAAGTAACAGCACTGAAGTTTATGCTTCTCTGAAAATAGTTGTCCAAATCACATCGAAGTGCAGTTACAAAGTTAAATTGCCTACATTGTACCGCTTGAGTTGCTGAGGCCTTTCTCAATCTCATGTGTATCTGGTGGAACAGCAGATACTCAAATACAAAGCAGATTCTTTGATTCGGTGTTCAGAGCCTTCTGAAGTGTGTTGCAAAGTTGTTTAATCAATGGCTAATCATTCCAAATTAACTCGTATAACTCACAAAGTTCAAAGTTTGTTCTGGCACCACGAAGGAAATCTGGAATGCTATTGTCTTTCTTGAAGGGAGAAAGAGCACAGCTGCAGTAAGCCAAAAGAATGTTTATAATTTAAATGTTTGTAATCTGTAATACAACAAAGGGATTTTTCTCCCTGTTGAACTGCTTATCCTGCACCAGAGACATGCTTCACATGACTTAATGCTTGCTCTGAGCCACGATGCATTCAAGCTTTTTCTTTTATTAAAATGTTTCTTTAATAAGTGAACATCTAATACAACAGCTTTGGGTTGGAGTTAAGAGAGTTGCCTAATCCATTTTTCAGGCTTCTATGGATGTCCTTTCTCAAGAAAATATCTCAGTGTCAAAGGGAATACTGGCTGGTGAAGATTCCAGACATCACTCCACAAGCAGTATTTGCCTTAAAATGTGGCTTGAAAATCTCCATGTTTAGAAGTAAAAAGCTTCCTTCAAACTACAGAATTAATTACTGCAATGCCTAGAAACTTGTTCTCTCCTGAAGCCAAAGCTTTCAGGTAGAAAAGGCTTAGTATAGGTAAATAACTGTCATTTATTGTCTATATGTTGAAGTACAAACATTTACAGTCAGCCTAAAAATTTTCCTTTCCCAAAGTCTCATGGATTCATTTCAAGGCTCTACAAACAGAAATCAGACACTATCACTTTCCACACGTCTGGCATTTTGTAAATTTAAAAAAAAAAAAAAAAAGGTGCATTCATACTGAAGACAAATCATCAAAAGTCCATTGACAGAAATGTCCATTTACTTCCAGTCAGTACTCACTTTTGTCTCGCAACCTGATAGTGAGGAGACTCTCACAGCTGGTATTAAATCAAACATGAGTAAACAAGAGTAAAACTGCTTGCACAGACTCACTTCAGATCCCAAAGTTAACACAAAAGAATATTGGGATATTGCAAAAGTGCAAGGCAAATGCAATTGCCTGCCTATTGAAGGCATATGTGGCACACAATGGCAGTCCTAAAGATGGTTATATACCAAAAGAAAAAGCAGCTCAGAGTGTTCGAGTAAACCTGAACTGAATCAGTATTTCTTTCAATGGCCAAGATCTCAGCAGATACTGAAGTTTCCTTGTCTGATCACGCCTCCCAGGCTCCAATGTGGAAGTGAAAAATTCTCACCTACCCACTACTGCAAATATCTCTTTTAATATGATATGCAATGCCAAAGCTCAGCCAATGAAAAGCAAAAAGGGTTTAACAAGGATTTTTTTTTCCCCTTTTTCTCCTCAACATCAAGCTGGAAGAATTGTTAAACAGAAGACTGGAATCTCTCTGAATAATTTTCAAGGAGCTTTTTGCTGAAGCCACGCATACACAGCTATCCAAAACATCAGAGAATCTGCAAAAAGAAGTAAATTGAACTTTGTAGTATTTCTTACCATGATACCAGTATGAATCATTATGTAATGCACAGTTTGAGTAACATCAGCTGCATGGATCAAGTTGTGATATGGATTTTTGTATTTGCTGTAACCAACCTCAAGAGTTTCAGCAAATGTAATAAGGTTGGGAACAGGGATCTGGGGAGGAAATAAAAATTAAAATAAATGCTTTTTCCTGCAACAACAGCAAAGTTAATCATGCAATAAATAAACCACAAATAAGTACATCACAAAATTTTTGTTATGAACAGAAGAATTTAAAATGTAAAGGTTTAAAATCTAACATGCATCTGGAAGTCTTCACCCAATTTTTGTAGACGTTACATCCTGCAACATACACCATGCACAGCATGCAGTCAGTGTACAAGAGGCTGCAGAACTATTGACTAAATAGATGTGGAGAGATTTCTTCCTGTATGCAGATTGTTCCTATAAGAAAGCTACAACTAACAGGAATCTAAAAATAGGAAAACTTGTTTTTCTTGATCAGCTTTACATTGAGACAGTATTTTCTTGAACCTGGCAGTCTCCATTCCCTGTCTCCTACTTCCTCTAAGCAATGTATAAAATACAGGTACTATTTAGTCCCACTTTTTCCCACGTAATGAATTGATATTTTCCTTAAAATTTCTTTTTCTTTATATAAAAGTCCTGCAAGATTAACTGTCAGATTGAGAATGGGCTTAATCCCACTAAGCCAATAACCCTGTGGATTTTTTTCAATCTGTGCTGTTAATGGTGGTCCTGGTAGGGCTCTGACATCATCCAGACCCTCCCAGGAAAAGCTGAGTTCGAGTTACTGTATAAGTCAAATTACTGAAATCAACTTCAAAATGAGCAGACTCTTCCAATGGCGCTTGAAGTTTGGCAGTGAGAGATTTTGAGCTGCATTGAAACTTCAGTAATTTTATAATAATAAATTTGGTACTTCAGATTTTATCTCAGCTTTTCAAAGTTGGTTAGAAATACTCCATATTGTACCACAACACCCTACAAACACCACCTAGAAGCAGCCTTTTCTATATATTACTAAAGTTGCTTTCAACTGGGAGGTTCAGCTAAACTCCTCCAGTTTTGGCCAACACACAATGAACTGTATTATGAAAACAGTACTCAGGATTAACTACAGCTTCTACCTTATTAGGAAACTTTTAAAATCTGCCTATTTAATCCGTTTAATGCTTACAGCATTTAACTGCTCAAGAGCAATGTCCCATTCCAAATTGCCTTGACATGGTCTATGAAGCATTCAGGTCTTCATCTGCAGAAATATCTGCAGGCTCTGGGTAGAGTTTCATATAGCGGAACTACTGAGATATTGTTATGTTCAACTTGCCATCTTCTATGAAGTTCTGTACTGTACAAAAAAAATAATCTCAAACCCATCCTGGCTTTCTTACATTTTAAATTTGACATACTTATTTTTGCACGCATATTTTTATCTGTGGATAGCTTCTGACCTTGAAACGGTTCAAAAGGTCGTATCGGGTGAACAGCTCATACATCATAAATTTCAGACTGTGTTCTCCACTTGCTTCATTTAGGGCAAATACGTCAAAAGACCATTTATCAACATCCTGTAAGTGTGCAGAAAAGAAAAAGAACACCATAAAGTTTCAGTTTGTTTAAGTAGCATTCCAGCTAATCACTGGAAAAGATATTTTGTTTTTTTAGGGGAGAAGAAAGGGAAAAAAATCAATGTCTTGGGCTTTTTGTTGTTGGTTTTGTTGTGGGTTTTTTTTTGGGTTTTTTTTTTTTTTTTTGGTTCAATTCTTTCAAACTCTTTTTGTAGATAATATCTCAGTGAATGTTTATTAATAAAAATATTAATATATTAATAAATATAATAATATTAATAAATATTAATAAAATACTTGTAACATGTCCTATGCAACTTTGTATGCTTCAAATCAAAGGCCTTAATCCTTCAAATTTAACGTTTGGTGTAAAATTTTTCTGTAAAACTCGATTAAGCTAATGTGAATAACTATCCTTCAAATAGGCTTCTGTGCAATGTTATTAATGCTACAGCCATACAGTGATTTGTAAATAACACAATGATGCTGTGCTCTCAGGAGAAAAGGTGAAGCTCTACATTCTTTCTCAGGGTATGTCATTCTTTATTGCATATGTAGCCATAGTAATTTTACTATTATGAGAGACTGACTTTTAAGTAAACTACAGTGTTGCCTTAAATTCACAGAAAAAGTGCCATTGTTCCATAAGCCACAATTTCTTTCATTATCTCTCTCCCAATATGACTTTCTTTTCTTTCCTAAAAAGAAAACAAATGCTGCTGCCTGAGATACTGATTACCATACTGGTGGGAGCTGACACAATCACAACTGTCACATTTTTATTAAAATTTCTATACCAGTTTTATACTCTTGCTCTAGTAACACCTAAATGAAATCACAACAAAACAGTAAAACAAAAACCAGAATCATATGCTATTTTTGAATTTTGAACTATTAAATTGCTCTGTTCTGTGTGTTCAGTTCTGCAGTACTAAATGTGTCTAGGGTATATTCAGTAGAAAAAAATATTTTACCCTAAAATTCACTAGAAATAAGTACTAATCCATTCAAATTTCACAATTAAAGTTATTTCACCTTAAATGTTACAATCACTTCTGCTGGGTAAGCCAAACCAACCATGCTAGAAGTTCTCCGGTACATCCTAAAAGAACAAATAAAATATTCAGTAAGAGTATTTCATTAAAAAGTATTATAACAATTTCTTGTTTTGTTTAGTCTTCTTTCATGATCTGTGAAAATAATACTAGGCTACTTGAGGGTCTGGTCTCAAAGATGACATAAGCATTTTTATGAACTTAAGAGACAAGCCCCTTTGATGGTGGATTACTGTTGTATGTTTCTGTAATATTTGGCACACATCTTCATGTAGAAGATTCCAAGCTTTAAAATCCATTCTCAGAATTTTCCAAAGTCCAGGAGATTTCATTACAAATGTAGAGATTTTATCTGGGTTTCTGTATAGAAACATACACAGATACATAATTTGAATCCTAAAACCTGTCTTAAAGAATTGATACAGGCTCATCCCACCTTTTACAATAGACTCTGTGGTTAAATGTAATCCTTGCCACGGTAGGAAAACAGAACTCTCACCTTTCTACAAAAATCCCAGCCTGTACAGCATGCACAATGCTTCGAAATTTGGGCTTTTCTTCAGGTCTCCTCTTCACTATTCCCATTTCCCTTGTGAATGTAGAAGCTAACCAGTCTCGCACTTCCAGCGGGACCGAATCCGACTGGATGTCCGAGAGTTCATCCTCAGTGTCCAGAAGCCTCCTACAAAAAAGTTAATAAAAGTTAAGAAAATATTATGGACAGAAGCAAAAGGAGAATGGACACACAAACAGCTCTCAAAACTTCGTTTAATAGAAGCAGATGTTGTCTGTAGAATTAACTCAGTGCATTATCAAAGGTCCTCTCTGATAGACACACCAAGGCCTCGAGGAAGGCATGCACAGCATGTGGCTTCCCTCCTTCCCCTGTTCAAATCCTAGAATGTATAAGATGCTCAAAAAAATATTCAAGGAAAGGTAAGTAAAAAGTTTTCCACAAAGATGTCACAGCTTTGGTGGACTGAAATGTAACAGTGAGTTATAAAATCCTTCCATATAAAAGAGTGACTGACATGAACACCTAGAAAAAGAGGTACAACAAATAACACCAGTGATCAATCTAAACCATCCTCCAAAATGATACAAAAATTTACATGCAAAACAAATTATATTATGTAACAACTCTACATTGAATGGGTTTCGATGAGCATCCAGTATATGTGTTCACTGCATTATTCCATTGCTATAAAAGCATTAATGAGAATGAATTTCTCCTGTTTTGAGATCAGTACTCCTATTGAAGGGTTGGTAACAAAATCGTAACAATATTATTAAAAAACTGGACTACAAGTCCCTGGTCAAGATCTTAAATCATTTAAATGGTTAGAAAAGCTATGTATACCTAATGCAGGATAAAACATCTTTAAAAGGAACTTCACTTAAACAGAACCAGAGATCGATTCATTTAGAAGAAACTACAATATTCTCCTAAAACAGAGTCAACATTCAACAGTCATATTCTACAATTCTACAGATCTACCAGAAGTAGAATCACTTTTTTCTTGCTATTATTCACCCACATCACTCAGTCTTCTGGGGTTTTTCCAGAAATAAATCACCTATTTATTCTCATAATAAGTTTTCCTTCATCAATTGTTCAAGAAACTCCAGAGGCAGGATGATTTGAACATATGCAATGCATGCCAACCTTTTAAAACATTCTATTAAAACTAGTACCAATTGAATTCCAGACATGATATTCCAGACATATATTTATTTCTCTGGAGATGTCTTTCTGAAACTGTGCAGGTCTCCATGAATTGGACACAAAACAATTGTGGACAAAGTATTTTTGATTGTGAATTGCTCATATATAACTCCTGATCCTTCCTCCTACTTGTGCACTCTTTCTTCATATATTCATATCTCTTCATCACTGTTTTGAAATCCTTAGCCTAATCTAGGTCTTCTATGTCTTCTATGGCAAATAGGGGAACTGAACAAAAACACAGATGATGAGGAAAGCCCTGTACACTTCAAAGGAACCCACACATAAATCTAATATTACCTGAGGGATTAGAGGGTGATGTTCAGTAGGAAAAATGATGCAAGACACGTTACATAAATTATTTGAGAACACTGGAGTTTATTGCGTATTTGTGCTCATCTGCCCTATACTCAATTTCAACAGCTCATCTGGTTGGCAGGACATTTTGTGGGACTTCTCAACCAGGACTTAAAAAAAAAAGAAAAGAAATCCATAAAGTTCTCCCCACAACAACACTGCTTTCTGAAAGAACAGTGGTTCCTATTTTTTAGGGGTACAAAATTGTCAGATTACAAACACAGAACACAAGAGGAACAGAATAGACAAGGATGATGCAGTTTTTCTGGCAGTGGGGAACTGGTCAGAAGTGGGTAATTTAATCTGGAGGAGGAGAAGGATTTGTGCAGAAGAAGGGACTCGGGCAAATCATCTTGCAAACCTGAACCAGGGCTGAGACTGCCAAGAGGTCAAAAGCTATAGACTGATTTTATTTCCCAGATTAAAAACTGTTATAGTCCACGGAAATCTCTACTAGAACAACACCATTCTTAAATATCCTGTATGCTTCATAAATATGAAGTATACATTAAATATCCTGCACAGATTGCTCTAAAAAATTTTTTTTTCAGGATTGGCATTTGATGTAGTATAAACAGGAATAGGCCTTGTAATTTCTAAAACATTTTTCTAACTATTCAAAAGACAAGAAATTATTCCAGCAATAAAAAGACCATTGGCAGAGTCTGCTGCAGGAATAATCCACATCTTCTGCGTAGCACAAAGAACACTACGCTATTTGCTGTAGTCTGGTGTAGATGTGAATTTGGTACCACATCCCCAATCAGTGGAATATGAATTAAGGCTAGCAAGACACACTTCTTGTTTCTAGTTTCTCTAACTTTTTTTAACATTCATTTGTAAATCAGGAGGATTATTCAGTCTGTATTTGATAATAAAAGGAATTACTTTAAGAAGACTGAACAGAGAAATCAGAATTTGAAGAAAGTGTTTATTTAATCAAGATTTTTTTGTTTGGTTTCTTGAACACTCCAGATTTTTTTCATGACACCAATCCTTTGTAATGAGAGGTGACTGAGCTATGTTTTATGAGAGTGACAGGTTAAGTGCCTCTGGTTCCTACTCCAGTAAGGAAGAAAGGCAATTGTAACAAAGAATGATGTTGTAAACACAGTCCTTTGTACCAGCTCCTACAGATCCCTCGGATTAGAACACATTCAACATATACCTTAATCACTTCTCAATGATAATTACTTTCTTTCAGAAGCTTGAATGAAACAGCTTTAGAGGAGAGTAAGCACGGAGTGGTAATTGCCTATTTTCTGCAAGTCCGTACATCTTCCTGACCTTTTGAATAATACAGTTCACATAGGCAAACAATTATTCATGGCATGTGCATCGCTAGAAACAGCTATGAACAAATTCACTAATGATTGTCATTATTCAGTAATTGGAGGGGCAGGACTCATATACGGCTCTACACAAAGTAGAAAAAAAGGATGATTAGATAGATCTATAATTTGATGGTAATTTTGTTCAGGAAAGAAACAAATTAGGATATATATTGCAGTATATAAACTACACTTAATTATCACAAATTGTTCAATATTGACCAATACTGAACTGATTTCTTGGTTTGTTATTTTTGTCTACTTATGTTCATTCACTTTGACTAAAAAAGAAACTATGAGTATCTGTAAGAAATCCATTATATTTCCACAGGTGTGGATAGCATACTGTATAATCAAGATGCTATAATTGCAATATAGTTGTTTAATCAACAGATATCAAGATGTTGTAATCACAATATAATCGAGAGAATCAAGCAAGGTAGACAATGATCACAAAGAGAATAAGCGGAAGAGCTTACCCTTCGGCTGAGCTCACCAGAAGACACCAAGAGAGGGGATCTCCAGAAGAGATCCTTCCCCTCTGGTAGCCAGCTCTTAAATAGGTCTAGGAGGGGTGGAGCCTGGCTCCAGCCCTTCCAGCAGCACAGGTGAATTGCCTTCACCTGTGCTCCTCTGGCTGACTCATGGCTCGCCTCAGGTGATTAATCAGAGGTTCAGGCCGTGACTCAGCAGTTCCCATACACTCCACCCCTTCACGGCGTGAACCACTGATCAGGTTAACAAAAGGGTGAGCTTTCCCTAATACAGAGATCCGGTATATCGCGACGCTTATACAATTTTATCGCGACGTGTGTTGGTACAGTTCAAGACAAGTGATGATTAGTGAATGTCCATGTTCTTCTATGGGCCAGTGCTCGATGATGTGACTGGAGGCATGAGGTCCTGAGGTGCAGGTCCATTCTATGTTCCATCAGTCCCATGCAGACCATCACCGGGTGTTGTACGTGATCTGACAGCAACACTGGAACACTTGATGGCGTTTTGTTCCTTCCGGTGGTCCTGAAGGCTCACAGACTCACGGGGAGTAATACAGATGTTTTACAGGTACCAGGAGGGGAAGGTCTGCTCTCCAGGGCAAGATACAGGCCGTATTTCTGTCTTGGGTCAACACTTCCGCTTGTACGGGGGCACGTCCTGGCCGCCTGTACCACACCTTTTGGCCGGATATCTGCGGCTGCATAACGATATCAGGCACCAAAGGAGGTGTCCTGATCTGCCACAGGGACATGATGGGGGTCCCTTTAGCAATAAAGATCGGAGTGTTGACCACAATATCAGTAGGCCATGTACCTATTACTGGAGGGACTACTGAGCCTCCCACCTCCAATAGTCTCCCCCAAGGTGCAAGTAGGCCACACCACTTGGGTCCTACTTGCACCTTCCAGGGCCATTTTATTTTATGGGTACCTGGCTCTAAATTTTCAGGGGCAGGGAGCAGAAGATTATTTTCATTACCAATCTGGGGTCTTACCTGATGATCAGTGCCCGTAATTTGGATCCTAAGCGGGGTGGCCCATGTCGTCTGCAACATTCTCAGGGCACTGGGTCTGCCGTCTCGAGGTCTTTCATTCAGGTCCCGCAGGGTTTCATACAGTCTTTTTGTCCACCCCTGCAGGGACTGGGAGTCTGTCTTCAGGGCAGCCTTAAGAATACCATTATAACGTTCGATGAGGCCTGCCCCCGTTGGATTATATGGCAGGTGGAATCGCCATTCGATGTTATTTTCTTCTGCCCAGCGCTGTATCGTTGCACCAGTAAAATGAGTCCCTTGGTCGCTCTCGATGACTTGCGGTGTCCCGTAGGCAGACATCAGTTTAGTGAGTGCCTTGATGGTATATGCCTGGTTTGCTTTTGGTACTGGATAGGCCTGCAGTAGCCCACTTGCAGTATCGACACAGGTCAGGGCGTATCTTGCCCCTTCGGAACGAGGAAGGGGCCCGATGTAATCGACCTGCCATCGCTGGAGAGGATTGTGTCCCCTAGCAAGATGGGCTGTTGTTTCGGGCAACGATCTCGGTCTCATCTTGGAGCAAGCGTCGCAATCCTGGCATGCCTGGATGATATCAGATAGTTGTATGGGCAGTCCCCATGCTTTAGCAGCTGCCCACATTGTCTTTTGTCCAGCATGCCGTAGCTTCTGATGTAACCAGCGGGCGATGTTCTCAGATGGTGAATTCTCAATCCATCGAACTCGGGCCAGTGTGTCGGCTTCATCGTTTCCCGGTGACTGTAGGGGCTGATGACCAGAAACATGGTAGACACGTACAGTCCTGTGTTTGACCGTATTCCATATATCTAACCACATGTCTTTGCCCCAGATCGGTCGGGCGTGGATAGTCCATTCCTGGGTGGCCCACTGTGCAATCCAAAGAGTGAGCCCCCGGTACACAGCCCAACTATCTGTGCAGATGTTCAGGATACCATCACCGGGTTCCTTGGTTATAACCATCCACACGGCTCGCAGTTCTGCCCATTGGCTGCTCTGACCATCCCCCTCATCAAACCAGATTGTCTCGGTGGAAGGATGATATGCTATTGCTCTCCACTTGCTCGGGTTGCCCTTGCTGGACCCATCTGTGTACCAGGCATCTTCAGGGATAGGATATTTTCCCTCCTGAACTGGACTCTTCTCTGGTGGAGCGACCAGTATTTCTTTTGGTGCATCACTGTGATACGTCACTGGGCCTAGGATCTTCTGGAGTTCTTCTTTCAAGGGTGATGAAGACAGACTGCTCCTTTGGCTGAGATAGGCGACCCATCGTGCCACTGTTTGTGCTTGGGCCACCCCTGTCTTAGGAAGGTGGGTCAGATCTTTCACCCACCCCTGAATTGGCAGAGTGGTCTTGACTATAACTGCAGCTGTTTGAGTTATTGGCTCTACTGCCTGTAATGCCGAATAGGCAGCCAATAACTGTTTTTCAATCATACTGTATCTTTCTTCTGCTCCGTGCCAAACCTGAGACCAGAAACCAATGGGGGTCCGAACAGAGCTCTGGCGTTGCCACAGGCCCCAACCGAAGCCGTCTTGGGTAACATGAACGTCCAACTCGGCTGGGAGGGTAGGATCGAATATACCCAATGCCTGAGCTTGTTTAACTGCCAATTTCGCTTGTTGGAAAGCATCCTGTTCGGTTTTCCCCCAGTCCCATAGCTGCCCCTTTTTTGTGAGTCTGTATAGTGGCCGTAGCAGCTGCGCCAGGTGAGGTATAAAGGAACGCCAATAACCCAATATACCTAGAAACTCTTGCAGCTGCTTTGATGTTGTAGGGACTGGGAAGGCCTGAACCTTATCTATGACAGCACTGGGTAGCACTTTGGTCTTTCCTGACCAAACCACCCCCAGGAATTTTACGGACAGGCCTGGACCTTGCACCTTTTGGGGATTTATAGCCCATCCCCTCTGTTGTAAATAGGCAGTTAATGAATCTGCTGCCTGTCCTACTGCCTCCAGTGAGTCGGATGTCAACAGGAGATCATCAATATAATGATATAGGTTAACACCATCAGGTTTTCTCCAATCAGCCAGGTCACGCGCCACTAGATTGTGACAATACGTTGGTGAATGCACGTACCCCTGTGGCAGGACCTGAAAGGTCCACTGCCTGCCTCCCCACGTAAACGCAAACTGATCTTGCGATTCCTCAGCAATTGGAATACTGAAGAACGCATTTGCTAGATCTAGGACACAATGATAGGTTTTTATCTCCCTACTCAATGTGTCCATTAGGGAGGCAATATTGGGTACAGCCGCATGAATAGGCGGCGTGACCTTATTTAATTCTCTGTAATCTACTGTCATCCTCCATGTGCCATCCGACTTTCGCACTGGCCATATGGGGGAGTTATACGGGCTGTGTGCAGGTCTTATAATACCCACTTTTTCTAATTCCTGCACCGTTCTCGATATTTCATCTTGCCCACCCGGGAGTCTATACTGTCTAACGTTAGTAATCCGGCGCGGTTTCGGCAGGCAAACAGGCTCATGTTTCGCATGGCCTCTTAATATTGCCTGCACCGCCCGGATACTGATACATCTTTGTCGAAGCCTGAACTCTCCCACAGTTGTTTGGAGAGCCAGACCCCATAGAATATCTATGCCCAGGATGTATTCTTGGACTGGGGCGATAGACACCTTGTACTCCCGGGGTGGGAGACGCCCAACCCCCAATTTTAACCATGTTTGGGTGACAGGAATAGTCTGTCCCCCAAAACCACCAATCATCACTCTGTCACCATCAAATTTTCCCGGATCTCCATAGATAATTGATGTTTCTGCTCCTGTGTCTACCAATGCCATTACTCTCTGAATATTTTTTCGGGACCAATAAATCGTTAATTCTACATAGGGCCTCCGGTCCCGTCTGGAGGCCCTACGGGGACTAACATCCCTTGTCACTCCATGAATTGGGCTAGGGCCAATTCTTTTGCTTCTGATGGCTCAGGCATTGTGGCCCGAGACACCTGAGGTGGCTTCTTTTTTCTGTTTGGAATAATAAAATCTTCTAGGTTCCATGTTGTTGTTGGAACCCTCTCTATAGCTCTTACCCTTGATTTCTTAGGGTAGCTCTGGAATTTTTGATTGTCCTTTAGTTGTCTCCAGAGCTGGAGAAGGACATGGTTGGGCTGGCGGTCGATCTTAGCAAATTGGACCCCAGCCCGAATTAAATCATTAAACATTTGTTTTCGGGATACCCTTATGGGTCCCGATGGAGGAGCTCGAGTAGCCGGCATTTTGGTTTTATTTACCGGCAGGACCTCTGCTTCCTCCAGAAACCGAATATTGCGCCTAGTCCGCAGGCGTTCTGTTTCTCCCAGGTCGGCAACTAACTGGGCAGCCTGCTGGACTACGGCTTCTGATGCTACAAGGGGATTCAATATGGAGACTAAGGTGCCATACAGATGGGAGGGAGCTTGCTGTAAAATTAAATCTCTCATCCCTGCTGAAAATTTAACCATATCAGGGCCATCAAATGTATCTTCATAGATGGCCTCTCTTACACCCAGTTCGCGGATATAGTTTTGAAGGTCCTCCATGGAGGACCACATGCCTGTATGTAAAGGTATGTCTGATTTATTCGGCCATACCATACGGCAGGCTGCCATTAACCATTCTAGTATGGAATGGTTTTCATCACGATATTGATTACCTACATATAACCTCTGTCTGAGAGCAGGATGGATGGTCATGGTGGCCAACTTGGCTATTTCTGGGCCATTCACCAAGACACTTTCTGCCCCAGAATCCCATAGTCTCAATAACCAAGCTGGCACACTTTCTCTAGGCTTCTGCCGAAATCGTTGTACTAAGTCCATTAATTCTGTTGCCGTGTATGGCCGTGCCGTTACATGTAAATGAGTCTGGGCAGGGGGCCATTGATCAGGCGGCACCCCTGCTGGTCTGTCCTGTACTTTTTTTGTTTTCTGGGTTACAACAGGACGGATTTCCAGGGGATCAGTCAGAATAGGACATTCAAGGTCTGATTTGGATTTCTTGTTCACCTGATCAACGAAGTCTGTTGATTCAGGAGTCTGGTCATCATTTATTGAAATACTACGAATTTGGCCTACGGGAAGATGTAGAATTGGCTTCTTCCCTGTTAAAACGCCAAGTTCATGCTCTAGCTTTTCAACGCGGTCTTTCAAAAGCTGATTTTCCGTTTCTAAAGTATTATTTCTTAAGTCCGCATGATTTAAGGCAGTTAATAATGGCCATGCCACCATGGAGGCAGCCAGTTGTCTTTCTTTAGTAGTGAGGACATCCTTGCCAAGTCCTTGAAAATAGTCCGCCATGCGATATGGGGAGATATTGCCCATAACGCGTAAGGGACCCCATTTTTCAATGATAGTAGCTAACTCATAATAGGGCGATCCCTCAAATCCTGGGATCTGCCCTGGAATCATTTTCTCTAGAGGAGTATTGTTCTCCCCCTTGACCCATTTATAGAAATTCCATAAAAAAGACATGATGTTAATTTCAGTATATTTGGCCTGCCTGGCTCGCCAAGTGTATAATCAAGATGCTATAATTGCAATATAGTTGTTTAATCAACAGATATCAAGATGTTGTAATCACAATATAATCGAGAGAATCAAGCAAGGTAGACAATGATCACAAAGAGAATAAGCGGAAGAGCTTACCCTTCGACTGAGCTCACCAGAAGACACCAAGAGAGGGGATCTCCAGAAGAGATCCTTCCCCTCTGGTAGCCAGCTCTTAAATAGGTCTAGGAGGGGTGGAGCCTGGCTCCAGCCCTTCCAGCAGCACAGGTGAATTGCCTTCACCTGTGCTCCTCTGGCTGACTCATGGCTCGCCTCAGGTGATTAATCAGAGGTTCAGGCCGTGACTCAGCAGTTCCCATACACATACATATTCCATTTTGCAGATTGTGCAAAATATATATTTAATTGTTCATCTTTTATTTACTGATATGAAAACACTTTGAGTGTTGATTGATGTGTATACAATGTATGTGTTTCACAAATGTCTGCCTTGTGACATAAGAACTTCATATTGTTCTATCAGTATTTTTACTGACTTGCAAAATGCACACATAAATTTTACTAAAAGTAAAACAAAGAACTTTCAGCAAAAGTATCAGAAATAACAGATATTAACAAGAAGTGCTAACAAGAAGTATTTCATCACTATATATAAGTAGCAAAAATTAGCTTCTACATACTGCTAGGATGAGGTTTTGATTTTGATGCTTTTTTTTTTTGACACAGATATTGGTTTTGCATTGAAGCATTTTGAATTCTAAGCATGTAAATCATTGAAGTGAACATACCAAGAAGATGATCAAGCCCATTTTCCTACACATCTGTGCCTCTTACTGTCACTTCTGTTGATCGAAACTTAACAGAAACAAAGGCTGGCTCTTCCAGAAAGCTTATGATCACATTGCTTCTGTGCAACCACTGAGCATTGTCATCATCGCTTTGAACAAGTTTTACAATTCAACATTTTCTATAACTACTGGAAAAAAAAGTAATGGTCAGAAGTGTATGTTGAGAATATTTTTATTCCTGAGCACTTATATTACTGGCCTTTTAATGTGTATCTGCTTAGAACTGATAGCTTCCAAGAGCTTCAGTAAAATCAGTGACTCAGTAGGCAGTTACTGGTGCTTGGGTTTTGTATACTGAAAGTTATTTTTCAGATAAAAGGAAAAAATATATTCTATTATTATTAGAATTCTTGCTCTAACCTTCTGCTTCATGAATCACAGGTGAATATGTAAATTATTTTTATAGGAAATTATTTGGGGTGCCTTTACGTTAAAAAAGAGAAGAAAAAGATTAAATAATACTAGAAGATGAGGTCAAGACAGATAAACATTGTTAATCCATTGATCTTCTTGCTGAATAGTGCAGAGTTTTTTGTAAGCTTTTGCAATATAAAACTTTGTGTATGTTCAAAAATGCCATTGGATAAATTGATGAAGAAAATAATAAGCGATCTCAACTGCTAAATAGAAGATAGAACCTCTAGTTTATGAACTATTTGGAATGGAGCGGTTGCAAGATCCATAGTCTCATTCCCCAAAGCAACCTGACTGAAGTCAGGACATGGTTGGTATTTACTTTCTCTGTTAGAGCTACACAGTTGTTCTCGTAAGTCAGCCTCAAAGTAAAACTGTAGTACGGCAAGTACCACTGAATTGCAAACCATGAACTCCAGTTCAAATTAAACTTCAGTTTAATAAAACACATATTAATTTACCAAGGCACGTAATTTAGCTTTTTCTCTCCTAAACTTAAAAATGCTAATAAACAAATGTAGCAGACCAACAAAAAACACTTTACCTGTGGCATACCTGGAATTGTCTTAAACACTTCCTAAATAAGACCATCACCCTGACAACAAATTGGAGGCTGAAGATGTGGTTGAGTGGAGGGAGTCCTGCAGAGACAGGACAGACTTGCTCTGTCCCAAACTGCCATTTGCAGCAGTTTAGGCAAACTTGTCTATTGTAAACTTGTTGCGAACTTACTGACAAACTTGTGATGGCAAACCCCACCTGAAAGGAAGCCTAAGAGAAGTTCTGGAGGGCTTTGAGACTTCAATACTTGGAAGCTTCTAGACAAGCACTCTCACAGACTGAGGACCTCCCTGTCGGCTGGACAAACACTGGAACCTAGACTGGTCATCTCTTTGTCTGTCTGTCTCTCACTCTGTCCCTCTCTCCGCACTCCACCCTCCATCTCTCTCCTTTCTTTTTCCCTCGTAAAGTTGGTAGGTAATACAAGGTTTATTTGAATTTCTTATAAAAACACATGGTTTAGCTGCACAGCTTTGACAGATATAGTTGTAAGAGTGCTGATGCTTTTAAGATAATTGTAGTACAGAGATTCTCATTAAAACTGATGACTGTGTTTGGACCTTGAGTATCGTTTTACCTTAACCTAACAAGGGGGATTTGCAAATCTGGTCACCGCACACTCTTTACAGGTGGCTCGTGACTATGAAGAAAAATGCTCTAACAAAATGTGTGCCACAGAAAGTACTTTTTCTTCAACATGAAGTCAGAATTTCAGGGTTACGTACAGTTATTTTGCCCATATATCATTAGCCTATTAAGTAGATGCAATATGTGGAAGAGAGATGTGTGGGAAGAAGAGGGGGAGGCTTAGGTTATTTAATTCTATTCATTCCATGACTGGAGCTCCCATTGACAGTTGTGGGAATATGTAAGATATGGCCCATGGCATTTCAGCTTAGCAGTCAATTAACACTGCAGCCATAGTAACTAATAACCTGATTTTCTTGTCATAGTACTGTGTTTTTCTATCAAAAGTAATTCTTCAAAATTTAAGCAGTGATCATTTCTAGCTCTTTTTTCATTTAATCAGAATTTTAAATATAGTAATGGGCGAGTCAGAAGTATATTTCTTTTCCCTTAGGAATATATCAAATGTACCATGGAGGAAAAGATGGAAAAGCAAATGAAAAAAAGAAAAATTAGATAATAGCTGAGGAGGAAAAAAAAAACTACCAGTGCCAATCAGTCATTTTACTTAACTGAGATGGTGAAAGATTTCAAAGAACACAGATGAGCATTATGTGATCCAGGGAAAGGATGAGAGAAGGAAGTATTAGCTCTTTATTGCTTAGCTAATTAATCAAGCTAATGACCTAGCCAGTAAATTGACCAAACTCCTCTTCTAGGTCTGGAAACAGAAGGCAAAGAATTTATAGCCCAAATGGATGATTTACATTTTTCCTAATTATTTGTGTCTCACTATATTCATGAATGAGCATGAATCAATATCTTTAATCAATATTTACATCCTCATAGGACAGTACAATTTCTACTTACTTTCAGTAAAAGATTAACTTGGGCACCACTGAAGATTAAGCAAACAGCAAAAATGATTGTGGCCCATTATAGGTATATAAAAGTCTTTCTAAATAAGTAATGAACTAATCAACACTTAAAAAATTTAGCATATTCTTCAAAAAACTTGTCCTCAGATTTAGAACTTCAAATTAATTAACTATTAATTAATTACAGCAAATGCCAAAGACTGGATGAAATACATTATGAAAGCAGATAACTAATGGGTGAAGGGCCATCATCACTGGAAATATTTAATTTTTGATAGGTACTGCCTTTCAACTTGCTTTTCTATACAGAAATGCAGACCTAGACAACAAATAGTCTTAAAATTCAGCTCATGATATCCATTATTTAAAAAAATTGAATTTTTCAGGAGTATATCTGTTACTTTATATATTTTCCTGTTTTTGATCAATTGCTTTAATTCCAGAAGCTCTGTAGAACAGGGTCTATTGCAGGGCATGACTCAAATAAATTGACATCAATCACTTTGAGATATAAACATTCAGTAACTTTCTGAAAATGTAGTCAGGCCATTTATTAAATGGCTGAACTGATCTGCAGAATTTTAGTCAAAGTTAACAGATTGTCAATAACTTTCGATCTTATACGTATACATAATTTTGATGCTGTTTTAAGTTCCCCTTTCAGAAAAGCTTTTGGTTTAGTACAAAAGCCTTTGGAGGTTTATTTTAAATTTTACACAGCTGGAATACACTGAATTACTCTCAGCAAAATAAGCTTTTTTTCTCAGTGATTTCTAAATATCACTTCTAGAATCACTTAATAGGTGAACTGAATAATTTTCTTCATGTGACATATTTATTAATGACAAAGCAATGTATATTTAATGACGGACTGGATACAGAGGACAGCAATACACACTCATAGCAAGCTGGTTGGATCATGAGTACTTAAGACTCTGATTTAACTTCACATTTAAATAACTGTCCCTTTCAATTTCCCCTCCACTAAGTAATCTCACACAGGAGTCATAAAGTCCAGTTTTTTTCATCTGGCAAATAATTACCAAATAGGACATCTTATTCCACTTGTTTTAGCCATGTAACAGTAGACTGATTACAATTCACAAAGTCAGCTGGATTTGGTACGCTACCTGTGAGTGGGACTGAAAGGCAAACAGCCCTGTAATGTCAAGCAACCAGCTCCTGCTGTGAGATGCTAAGCAGCAGCTGCTCTAAGCTGATTTAGTGGTAGCTTAGAGCCTTTTAACGCTAATGTGAAATATAACTTATGAAAATGAAATAATAAAGAAATGCATAAGATGGAGCCTTCTCTGACTTTCATTCTTATTTAAAATACAGAGAAGCTGCTAAATCCATATCAATGGCCACAACAAAGTGAAAAAAGACACAAGGGTTTCAAATAAGTATCCAAGTCATTTATTTTGGGAAATATTAATTACTAGTCTCAGACAGAGCAGCTGCTATGGGCTCAGTCTGTTGCAGTACTGAGAACAGGCAACAGCCTCTTCCTGCTTGCAAACGCAACCAAAGCTGTGCTACACTCACTGTTCCTCACCTTGGAATCTCCAGGAAGCAGGGGAGAATACCACTGAGTTAGTGGGCTGCTGCTATGCTCCATTCATGGTCTCATCACAGAGAGCTCTGTGAGCACCAGCAACTAGCCAAAACTAGGCTCGGCTCGGCTCGGCTCGGCTCGGCTCGGCTCGGCTCGGCTCGGCTCGGCTCCTCTCCTCTCCTCTCCTCTCCTCTCCTCTCCTCTCCTCTCCTCTCCTCTCCTCTCCTCTCCTCTCCTCTCCTCTCCTCTCCTCTCCTCTCCTCTCCTCTCCTCTCCTCTCCTCTCCTCTCCTCTCCTCTCCTCTCCTCTCGATTCCACATGACAATGTAGGACATGTGTCCCCATCATAAATACTTCTGTGGTGTGTTTTCAGAGGACACGTAGATGTTTGGTGATGTTGTTAACTCTAACTCTTGCAAGTGGCACAGTCAGTGTTTAGCATTTTTCCCGGCTGGCAGCAGCAGAAATACTTGGTATTTCTTTTTACTATTTACTTGGAGCAGTGCTCTGGAAATTCATTATGGTCCTAGGTGTATAGAACAGCTGCAGACACAAAGACTGGGTTTAATGACCTCCTGTTTCACTAAGTTTATGCATATCCGAATGCAAACATTTTTAAATAAGGAGTTTTTCCTCAAAAAGACTGCTGTGTTTATTTTATGGTATCATTTAAATACCTCCAGCACTTCCAGATCTCTCATGCAAACAGATGACACGTATTATTACAACACCACTTACCCTTAATGAGATTTCCTTTCTGCCTCAAGAATGTGGCAATGACTTGTATTTGTTATTTTTCCTTGATGACTCAAACAAAGATGCTGAAAGCAATTGCTAGCTATATAAAACACATCTCATTCACATATTACTGAAATATGAACTCATCTAAGTTAGAAGTTCTCAAAAGACTGAAGTCTTTTAGAAGGGTATTTTACAGTATAAAACCAGTCATATCTATGCATGGAATTGAAAAAACACAGATAAATATCTTCCTGAAATCAAGTCTATTTTGTAAAATATTAAAGCACATGAAGTGTAAAAATAAAACTTTTAATAGGAACAAAAAATTCTGACTTTATCCAGAACAACTTAAAAACATTTTCCACAGTAAGTTTAAATTTTCAGGGTTTTTGGCTTTCAAATGCTTTTTTTTTTCTTAATTTTGTCATTTCCATCTACATTTTACTTGACTTATTTTCTTCTCACTTACCACAAATGAAGAGCTGTGTTTACAAGGAACGGAACAGCTGTCCTCACTGGATTATCAGGCTGTATTTATTTCCTGTTCAACTCTAAAAATCCTTCTTCCACTACCTCAAGCCAAGTGTCAGGTACAAACGGAGAAAATTCTGCAAGACTTGTCAGAATTATTTATAACACCTATTGAGTAAGTCTGAACTTCTTCCACAGAGATCTGCTGAGTGAGAGGTTCACTGATTATTTTTAGCTGACACTGAGCCTCCGCTCCAGTGACCAAAGTGCTAGTTTTCTTTCAAGGAAGTGTCTCGTGTGCCTTACAATTGTGCAGTACTGACAGATGCAGCAGTCCTAAAAAGTGTTTGATAAAGAAGCTTGTTAATTAACATGGGGCCACAGATAATTAAGCTCAGAGAAAAGCAGCACTTACATATATCTGACTTCTCTCCATTTTCCAACTTCCCGTCAGCTCAGAATCTTTCATACAGCATACTGAAAATCACTACCCCAAATCAATTTTTCATAATTTGGGGATGCTATTTCTACTATCTGGCTAGTTCCAAAAGAGTCTGTTCTCAGAACACTGTAATTAAAACCTGCTGTGTTACCTCTCTGCCTTTTCACCAACCCAACTGCATACATTTTTAGAAAGAGCTTGTATGGATATAAGTATGTGTACCCAGTTTTTAAAAATGCTACATTATTCTCAGATCAGAGGCCACAGCAGAGAGCAACAGAACAGCAGAGAAGCAAGTAAGAGGACCTGAGGAAGGTGCTCCTTACTCAGCTAAAGGGTTGGAATTCTATAGTCCATTTCAAGCTGATGGTTGTACGCTAAATGAAAACTTAAGGTACTGCCAGCTTGCACATATTTGCATGTCCACATACAACTTTATAGAATTGAAAGGCCTTTCAATCAAAGTAAATCAAATCTCTCTCTGTTCACTGCTATTCCTAATCTGACTATTGAGATACTTTAGAGGGCTCTCTGTCAACTGGTATTGAGTTCTGTCTCCCAGAAAATGGGGGAGGAAGAAAACATCACAGACAGGATCTAGTTTTAGTGCCTGGTTGAAGCTGAGGTCTTCTTGGATATGTAAGCAATGGTTTAGTAAAACACAAAATATGGCTCTTTTAATGTGAGTTGAGTGCTCTGTACTGAACCTTTTGTCCTAAACCTGCAATACTTTGGACAAGGAGACATCGTTGCATTTTCTATATTGTACATCAAATCTCAGGATTATTTTTTTTTTAGATGGGAAAGTGTCAAAATTTAAAACAGTAGTACAGATAATATTTTAAATATTTTAGAATTTCACAATACTTCACAAAAGTGGAAACTCAGCCTGTATTCTTACCATACATTTAACAGAAGGTCCAAACAATGCACCATTCTAAATCTGAATCTCATTGCATTAGTCCAGAGACAGAAAATAAATTCAGAAACTATAAACCAAAACAGACAATATGGAATATAAAGTACTAAACACTAAAAATAGGAGAATAAAATTTGAAGAATTGGTTTCATTAAAGTTACTTCATTTTTAACTGTTACTCATGCCATAAGTAGCATGGGCAAGGAAAATTCCTTTACATCATAATACTTCAGAAAAATAGCTGTAGGTATGGGAGGAAATACATAATCCATATGCTTAATGTATATATATAGAGAGAAAATAATAACAAAAATTAGTATGTCTATCAGCTCAGTTTGCAGTTGTGTTGGAGAAGTATTCAGTGAGTTACAACAAAACTAGACATCTGTCTCAGTTTTAATTAATTTCCTTTATGACTTATTATAATGAAAAATCATATTGTTACACAAAATATGGAATGCAATTCATAAATAAGATTTCAAGCTAGATATCAGGAAAAATTTATTCTCAGAAAGAGCGATGAGGTATTGGAATGAGCTGCTCAGAGGTGGTGAAGTCACCATCCCTAGCGGTGCTCAAGAAAAGGGTAGATGTGCAAGAAGGGACATGGCTTAGTGGGCGCAGGATGAAGGTTGGACATCCTGTGGTCTTCCCCAAACATAATGATTTTTTTTGAAAACATCTGAATAATCACCATTATGAGATCATAATGCTCCTAAGGTTAAGAAAATAGCCTGAGAATGACAAAAATCTTCTAGACCACTATAAAGCTAAGTATATTTATTTTCATTTGGGCAGTTTAATAATCCTGCCACTGAGACCTATGAGGGCAATAAACTTATTTAAAGAGTTTCTTACAGTGAAAATAATGCACCTGCTGCTGCTGAAATCTAAGCATTTTCAGGTGTACCAGATTTCTCTGCATATGAAATTTCTGTTACTTTTCTTGATACTCCCACACGGAGCTAGAAAGACTGGGTTCCTCGTTATAATGATACTATTTGTTTCAATAGAGGCCTTATTTTAGAAACAAAAATTTTTCACAGTCCTGGTGCTACTACTCAGAAAGAGCTATGAGTACTGTACCCACTTAATCACAGTGCCTGGGAGGTGCATGGAAGGAGTAATTACATCCTTGCTCCCAACTGACTGTGCAGCTATGACACAGCTCCGTGGTTGTTCATGCAAAATACGTGAAGTTCTGTTCACTGATGATTTTAGGGTATAGCATGATGCAGAGGTGAGGACCCAGATTTTCCAAAGCTTCTTGAGAAACTGAACTGTGTCAACAGAATTTACATTTAGAACTATTACTGGAAAATAAAATGTTATGGTGCTATTAGGGTAATATACGCTTGAAGAGAAGTGTGTTGATCATTTCTTTGTACATCTCCCTAAGAAATTTTATCACTTTAACTTCAAACTATTTTAAATGCACAAACCAGTCCTTGATACAATACGATACAAAGGAAGCTTAATTAACTTAAATCAATCAGCAAAACTGAAATAATTATATTCGTAGTGGTACATAAATGGAATTAACTACGACTCAGCTGCTCTGGAAGTCTCTCTTACAGTATAAAGTCATAAGAAATTTCTGAATGATGGATGATGGATTTTCTTTCGCACATAGGTCACACAATGATAATCATACTGAGGACTATGTCACGAAAAAAATGAGTTCTATAGTCTTTTACAGAACTGGACAGGCATTAACTCTAAGAGCAGGACGCCAGCAGAAGTGATTTTGCTAGCCCAGTCTGTATTATAATCTGGGAAAAACAGAGCATTGGTACCAAATTTGCTATTGTTTTCATCCTTCTGTTTGCAAATGTTTATGCTTTCTATTGCCTAATAGTTGATGCTCCTAATTACAAACCAGCAAGGTTTGGTGTGTGAATCACACACATTAAAGGAAAGGAAACTGGAAGAAGTTAGAGCTGCAGTTTATGCACTGTATCACATTTGCAGACTTCCAAGAAGAAAGAGAGGATGAAATAGCTAGGTCTGTGCAATAATTAGTAGATGGCAGACTTCCTAAATGTCAGAAGGGACTGAGACTAGACATAGCATGCGTGCTCCAGCAGTACTGAAGAGGGTTTGGCAGACTGTTTTACAAGAACATTCTGCTTTAAAAAAAAAAAATAAAATAAGCATGTTGAAATAAAATTGTAAATTAGCTAGTTCGCATCAATTATATTACATATCTTAAAATGTTTTCAGGAAGAACTTTTACTTAGAAGTTCCAATTTCATTGAAGTCAACCCACATTTAAGATGACTGCCATTAATACTGCCAGTAACGATAAATACAAACAAATAATTAAATACCATAAAATAAATCACAACTTTTCGTTAACTTATGTGTTAGTGGCCAGATTATAATACCCTGACTCATATCTGTGAGCATTTCATTTCCAAACAGCTCATTTTTTTCGTGACATAGTCCTCAGTATGATTATCATTGTGTGACCTATGTGCAAAAGAAAATCCATCATCCATCATTCAGAAATTTCTTATGACTTTATACTGTCAACATCTGGCAAGTGAAGATGACAGAAACTAAGCAAATCCTCCAGATGATGGTTACACCTCATCTTCAAAATCTTAAGTGCTTTAACCTTGTCACTAAAAAATCTAAAAGCTACCCATTATTCTGAGTTGCAGAGATCTTCATTTCATAACATTTACAACTGCATGCAAAGACTAGATTTGTAAAATGTAACTCCCAACTGCTCTTCCTTTTTTAAACTAAAAGAGGGGAGGTTTAGGTTAGATATAAGGTAGAAATTGTTTACTCAGAGGGCGGTGAGACACTGGCACAACTGCCCAGAGAATCTGTGAGTGTCCCATCTCTGGAGGCGTTCAAGGCCAAATGGAATGGGGCCCTGGGCAGTTGAGCTGGTGGGGACAGCCCTGCCGTAGCAGGGAGGCTGGAACTATGTGATCTGTGATGTCCTTTCCAACTCAAACCATTCTATGATTTTATTCATGTCAGACTCACCTGGTTTCATCAATATAAACTGCCTCCAGCACAGATGCTGCATATTCAATGTTCTTTTTTAAATCCACCACATTGATGTCACCTTTCTCCAGTTGCTTCACCAAGCATCTTAATCTGTGGAAGAAAAAAAAAAAAATGTATATGTCAGGGCATTGCTTATTTCAAATTTTAGTAACAGCTTCTTCCATCTGGAATATTGGAAGCAATGCAACAGTCACTGTGAAGAGACCTCCGATGCATTTTTTGTCTTTTTTTGTTTTTAAATCCACTTTGAGAACACACATAACATAATTGTTCACACATAATTGTCCATTCTTTACAGCTTATCAAATATGTAAGGTCCATTAAGAGTCAGAGGTCCAATAAGTCAGAGAGGACTCGCTAACTATGATCACAGGTATTTTATATTAATTTGTGACACTGCTAGTCTCCAGTTTTGTTTAAACACTAAATAAAGCTTTGCAGGTTGTCATACATGGTTTTTCCCTGCTTAAAACTTGGGTTATATTTTTAATATCCATGACACATGGACTTTCCTTCATTTTAATGACTTTATTTTTATTTTGGCCTCCAGTATATTTTTGCTGCAGAATATGAACTAATGTGGAGCTCCACTGCTCTGTGTTTACAGAGAATTCATCATTATACCAGAAGAAAGGTGGTGCCTATGGCATTAGAAAAATCCAAATATTTTCCCAAGTGTGCTTTAACTTTTAGTTTTGAGAACATTCTTTTACATTACAAACATGGAAACGCCCAAAAGAGATTTTGTAATGCATGGACTCATGCCTCTGTGGCAATAAACTTGCACAGACAAATTACTTGAACATCAGATTCCTCCTAAACTCTTTGATGAGAACACTTCTGACAGTGCTCAGTTAAACCATATGGAGAAATCACAGCACTGCAGATAAATAAAAAATTATCAGTAACTCTGTAGAGCTGTGACAAAAAGGATGTTCAGACAAGTATGGATATTTTCTTCTTTCTGTGCAAATCTCTAAGCTGAAATGATTTACAGTTTTGTAACATACAAGGCAGATTCTTGTAAAGATATATTATGATTTTAATAATAAAATTATTATAACAATCATTTATTATTTTAACGGTTTTGATGGGATAATGTTTTTATGTTATGAAATGTGAAAAAAATTGTGAAACGAGCATCTAGTTCAGAAGTCTGTTGAAATTAATTGAATTGAAAAAATTGAAATTAGTCATCTAATGCTGGCTACTTATAGAGAAAATCTATAACATGCAACACATTGTATAAATATAAGCAATACAAAATCAGTAGAAATAATGAATAGAAAAAAATAGGCAAATGAAATTATGGCAGATTTATGTTCATTTATTTTTATTAGCATATAAAATATTTGATTCAACCTAATTAAAATGTATGATTTTTTTTTTTTTTAATGATGCAGTGTTGGGAATAAATTTCCCACAAACTTGGAAAGTATTATTCCGTCATAAAACAACCTTCATGTTTTTCCTTTATATTTATTTGGAAATAAGCATAATTTTAGCTTATGGTATTGTGAAAGATCAGCTTCCTCAGTTCTTCAAAGTCTTACCTGAAATTAGTACCGAGCATAATACAAATAGGGCTCTTAGCAACCATAACCACTTGGTATGCTACACAATGCATTACGTATAAATGGAATGGGAAAATTAGAGTTGATTTTTTTCTTAGAGGGTTGAAGTGGGTGGCTGAAATACTGTGAGAATGCATCTCCTACACAGAAACAACCTTATGCACAAGGAGGCAGTTCTAGAACTTTGTTCCCTCTCTCTCAGAGCACCTAATGACTGCAGAAGCAAATTCACTAAGCAAGCTGGCAGTACTCGGTGCATGCACAGTAACTCTCCTGAGATTTGCTTCTCAGCAGTGCATGCACCCATGCATACGGTTTCTCCCGCGCACAGACACCACTGCTACAACTTGCCAATAATTTAACCATTTGTGCTGTTCCCTTGGTGTCAGATTTCACTTTTTGAGGTGGAAGGGTAAACTGATTTAAAAATGCATCATTTAACAGAGGGAGAACCAGGCTAGAATACAGCAATCATGGTTCAAAATTGCTTAAAACCCTATGATTTCCTGTAGCGTATTTTGCTCTTAACTGTATGGCTCTGTTTCCTCAGGGCATAGATCAAATGACAGATATGTGGAATTATTTGTATGCTTGCAGGAGGAAAGAAAATCCAGAGGGAGTTGGAAAGCAACAAAGACCTTGCAATACCTTACTTCACAGGTCACAGTCAGCTGATGCAGTTTGCCCTGCAGCTATCATTTCTTACACTAGGAAGAATGCGGAACAAAATAAAACATCAGGAAATTTGGGAAAGTCTTCTCAGGCAACGTTAAGGGGATTCTGAAGAGGTCACAGAGACAGGAAAAGACAAAACTCATACATTTCAGTGCTGACCTGGTCACCTCACACATCCGCATTGTGTGGTTATGTTCTCAAGAATGTCTGCAGCTGACCCAATGCAGCTCTCCATAAAACCACAGGATAATATGGTTGAAGGGGATGCCTACCTGGTCCAAGCCCTTGCTTAAAGCAGAGTCAGCATCCAAAGTAGATGAAACTTCGAAGTCAGATCAAATTGCAAGAGGCTTTTCCAACTGAGTTTGTGATATTCTCTAGCATGGAGATTCCACAAACTTCAACCAGTTCCAGTATTTAATCAGCCAGAGATACAGAGAGAATATTTCAATAATGAGATTGAATATTCTTTACTGAAAATGTCACTTTGATAAAAAAAATAAATACATCAGCTTATAAGACAAAACAAGTGTTAAAATGCTTATAGTGCAGCATTCTGCAAGACAAAGGAATTTTTGTAAAAAGGAGAAAGAAAAAGAACTAAAAAATAGTGATTACTGCAGCTGGACAGGATTGGGTTTTGTTTGTTTTTGTGGAATTACATGTAATAAGTGAAAAAGAAACATGAGAAATACAATTGGAAAACTTGAAATGCTACTTAAAACTGGAGCTAAAATTTGTACGATCCTGCCTGTGAAATGTAAGAAAGAAATAATGAGAAAAATCTGAAGTAGCAAATAGCCGTGAAATAGAAAAATGAACTGTTTTGAGGTACAAAATAAACTGTATGCAGAGCTAACACAACACAATAGAAAGAAATAGACTTATGGAGAAAGAAACATCTTATTTCTCTCAGGACAAATAACAAGCACAGTTTAAAACTACCAGTCCCAGTTTGTAAGGGTGAGAGAGACATCTGCAAGTAATAAAGGCAGTGGGTGGAGAGCCAACTTCTGTCCTATTAGGTAAACACCACTAACAGCCATGATGCAGGAGTAAGAAACATTGCTGGACAATGCAGGCACACTCTGCCCCCACCTGCCTTTGACAGTGAGCAGGCGCAGGGGCTGGGCTTGCTTGGCCCTCACCCTTCAGCCTCTGACACCTCTGCCCAGCAAGAATACTCGTCTGCTTTCCCAGCAACTGTCTTCATCTTCCAAGTGGGCCTCCCCACTGCCAAGCACTGCAAAGAACCAGCTTTTTAACCTACACATCTGGACTTAGCTTAAAACTGCTTTGGAAACTTTGTGCAAAATAGTTGGCTTTTGCAACAGATAAAGGGGGAGTGAAGTAAACTGTAAAATAAACCATAAATAAACCTTGTTTCCTATTATATTTTGAAGATAATGGAAGTCACTGTTGAGGGATGGACAGTGAATACATTGATATTATTTTAAAATAAAATATTAATAATAATATTCTAAAAATGCTTATGCTAATTTCAGAGGAAAAAGATATTTGTATTAATATTTAGTAATCACAATGTAATTTTAAAATGGTGTGTATTGTTTAAGTTAAGTACAACTACAACTAATAAATTGTTATGTTTCATGAACTGGTTGAGAAAATCCTTGCTGTGTGCCAAATGTATTAATTACTTGAAAAGATGATGAGTAAGTCCTGACAATGTGTAAAAAAGACTGAGGACAGAACCAACACTTTCCTGTAAACTGCGATTTCATATTTTGTTTGGACAACTTAATACTGACTAAGAAGATTAACTTGATTGTAATTACTGTTACATGAGTGATTTAACCCTCTAAATGAACATTATAAACTAAAAATGGACGGGTACGTAATATGAAATTAAAAGTAAGGTGGAGGATAGTAACCATTTTCTGACAATCCAATTAGTTCATATAATCACAGAATCATAGGGATTGGAAGGGACCTCAAGAGATCACAGAATTGCAGGGGTTGAAAGTGACCTCCAGAGATCACTGAGTCCAGTCCTCTGCTAAAGCACATACCCTGCGATAGGTCACACAGGAAGGCTTCCAAATGGGTTTTGAATATCTCCATAGAAAGAGACTCCACATCCTCTCTGGGCATCCTGTTCCAGTGCTCCATCACCCTTACCATAAAGAAGTTCTTACACGTTAGTACAGAATTTCCTACATTCCAGTTTTAGGGCATCACTTCTTATCCTATCACTACAAACCACTGAGAAGAGCCTGGCCTCATCCATTTGCATCCATCTCTCTTTAGATGTTTATAAACATTTATCAGATCCGCTCTCAATCTTTTCCTCCCCACGCTGAACAGATCCAGGTTAGTCAACCTTTCCGCATGTGGGAGATGCTCTGGGCCCTTAAGCATCTTTGTGGCCCTCTGCTAGACTCTGTCTAGGTGATTGTTCTCTTTTAAGAATTGGGGAGCCCAGAACTGGACAAAGTAGCCAGGGCAGATCAGAGGGGAATCAACCTGCTGGCCACTCTCTTTTCAATGCACCTCAGGATACCACTGGCCTTCTTGGCCACCAGGCGCATGGTGGCTGATGACTCACGGCCAACCTGTTGTCTACCAACAGATCTCCAGGATCTCCGGGTCCTTCTCCACAGAACTCATCTCCAGCAGGTCATCCCCTAACCTGTACTGATGCGTGTGGTAATTCCTCCCCAGGTGCAAGACTCTACACTTGCTCTTGTTAAATCTCATCAGGTTCTTCCTTGCCCAACTCTGCAGTCTGTCCAGGTCTTGTTGGATGGTAGCACAGCCTTTTAGCATGTTGCCAATCTTCCCAGCTTTGTATCATCAGCAAATATGCTGATGATGGAGCCCATCCGTTCATTCAGGTCACTGATGAAGACGTTGAACAAGACCAGACCCAGCACCAACCCCTGGGGAGCATCACAAGTTACAGGACATCTATATCTAAATAATCCACTTATTCCAATGAATACTTTATATAATCATATAGATCAGAAATAAAAAAGAAGTTGTAATAACAGGCATAAATTATGTACAAAGTTCACGCTCTCGCTTCTTCAAGTCAAAAATCAAAATAACATAACGGTTGTTAGAAACCTTTTAGTGGGATGGCAAGGCTATAATTCCCTTTCTGCATGTTTTCTACAGGAAAAAAGATAAATACCATCTGTGAAACAACAAAATTGCAGATACAGTTGTAATATTTTTAATACATGGTTATGAAAAACTAGATCATTAGAATGGATGAGAGGAAATAGGAAAATATTCAAAATATGCTAATAAAGGTTCAGGAGCAATCCCTTTGGTTAGCAGGTCTTGTTTCCCCACTCCCTCCTGCCATTACAATATAGACAGTAGCGTGGCTTCAAAAGAACTAGCCATTACTTCAAGACTTTTTACACAAAGGAAAATACATTGACACAAGGACACTTTGCCAGTCAAGGCAACAGGTCAATAATGGGCAAGGATTAGAATGGATAGCTCCTTATCTGGATCTTGATGTACATTTCATTCCTCTGAAAACAAAACAATGCAGTTATCTAATATTCCTTCTGGTTAGAGGTGCTGTGTCTCTACATTCTGATTCAGAGAACTGCAAGAAAGATATATCACACTTCTGGTGCTGCAAATGTGTTTAATGAAACAACTTCTCAGTCACTCCTGTGTCTGAGCCTATGCACAGGAAGCCTTGCGGTTGCTAAGGGTTTCATGAATCACAATTCATTTTGTGATTATTTTAAGCACTATGAGTGGTACACACTGATCTGTAATTATGATTCAGTCATTGGAAAATAAATATTGAATCTGCTGGTAATTCAGCCAACATTTTTATATAGTAAAACTTCATTCCCATATTGAGGAATTAAAATAGAAATTCTGCAGCTATATAGCACACACTTTCTTAATGAAAAAAACCTACATTTTTATGATGATAGTCATCTTTGCTGTTTAAATATTGATCGTATTTACGCAAGATGAAGTGGTTTTCAACAGGCAGGCATTTTACATCAGGCTTCAATTCATTTTAACTTACTCTATACGTTTTCATAGTATTAAAACTGTAATGCTGTGTAAATAATGCCATTTGGGTCTCATTTAGTATCAAGGTCAAGTGTGTTTAAAGGATTAATCAAAATTTAGTCAAAATTCCCAAATTTTCTTTAGCATCTAGCTGAAATTTCTCAAAGCCAAAGAGTCTTACGTGATTTCCACCTGAAATCACAAACCGGTCCAAGCTCTGTAAAAGCATTTTTAAATTTTTGCCTAACTCACTCTCAGCAAACCTGATCAAACATTGCAAGGGCCTGGAATGCTTCAGTAATGCTAAATGTCTCCTGTTCACAGCTCTGTAACCTTTCACTATAATCATAATCATCACCAGCTGCCCCGGAGAGAAGCCCCAGAGGAGGAGGCTTATCTGGGATCCTGTTGTGTGTTCTTCCCTGCTGTGTGTGTGTCTGTCTTGTCTCTGTCTCTCTCCCTGGCACTGCCCATCATTCCCCAAAAGTAACTTTCACCATTAGAGACTATGTGAATCTGCCCTGGCTGCATTTGTACATTCCATAGATGAAGAATATAACCTATTTCAGAGAAGCTTTAAGCATCTTTCAAACACTTCTCTCTCACTTTCACCAATGAATCATCATTAATGTTAATTCAGTTCCCCTCTTCAACAGCTTTCCAGATTGAAGCTTAATGAAAATATCTTAAAATAACTTAATATGTACACACATTTAAGTGTTTTCTGTCTTCTGTTAGATCCAACTAGTATCCAACAAGTCTCTTCCTACTCTAAATTCTGTGAGTATATTTATGAGCTCAGCTTCCACTTCCATTATCTCATATTTCCATTTCGCATTCAATCCATGAAATCAAAAACAAATATGCATGTTCTATAGGATTTGTAAACTGCAAATTATCCTTTGGATGGCTTTTGATAAATCTTTATATTTGACTGAAGATTGGCATTTGATCTATAAGGTTCCCCTGAATTGTATATACACTAGATAGAGTGCTAGCTAAAGCTGCTTAATCTTGAAATTGCCAAACACATGAACAGTCTGCACGCCTGAAAGTCTTCATCATAATCTAGCTAAATTCATTATCAAGAACAAGCTGGGAAATCAAATGTAAACTCATCACCTGCCAAAAATCATGCTTGAAAATGATGGAAGGCTTTCAGCAAGTCTTACTTGTTGAAGTTAATGTGATAATCTCACAGAAGCACATATCCCTTATTCCCTGTAGACATTTTAAAAGCTTTATTTTTGCTGCATACAGCAGCTTTAAGCACAGTGACCAAAGAAGCTGCTAAAAGACAGAAGTTAAGCCTCCAAATCTTCCTAAGCACTTCACTGCATTCTTTTTAATAATAATTTCATGGCAGGAGAAAGATATTTCCAAATAGATTATCTCACGACATTTATCCCATGACATTTGTGTGTAGGCTCTACATTCCAGCATAGAATTTGTATCCAAAACCTCTGGACCACTGGAAATTCTCGAAGTAGTGCAGACCTGGTAGAGATCACTGACTGTGCCTCAAAGGAACTCAGTTATCCTTGTCTCACAGCAGCTCTTCATGGCCACTGCATCTCATGTACTTGGAAGAAAGATCATGACCTATTTCTGACCCATGGATGGTCAGTCATAGGACAGAATGCATCTGCTGTTTTTACAGTTCTTGCTAGAAAGTATTTCTCCATTTCCTATCTGCTACAAAGTACTGCTAGAACCTGTAACTTGCTTTAGTTACTCTCAAAACTCATAGACAAAATAGATTAGTCATTAGATGGGACATAAGGAAGAAGTTTTTGCAATAAGGGTGGTGAGGCACAGCACAGGATACCCGGGGTACCCAGAGATGTGGTGGATGCCCAGTCCTTGGACACATTCAAGATCAGGCTGGATGGTGGTCTGGGCACCTGACTGAGATGTAGATGACCCTGTTCACTGTAGGGACTGTCGGAGTACATGACCTTCACGCATCCCTTCCAACTCAAATGGTTCTGTGATTCTGTCATTCTATGAAATAGTATCTCTTCATGCAGTGTTATCATCTTATCAAATGTCACACAAAATTATAAAGGTTTGATCTCTCATTACTTTCTTTTATTCTGTCTTCTCATTCACCCTGAAGCCATTAGCACAGAGGGGATGGTGCCCCCATGCTGAACCAACATGCTGAAAATTTCTTTCATTGCTGAGGTTCAGAAAAACTAGGCTGAGGACTGTTGATGCTCATCCTCAAAAAAAGCATGAAAAGAGGTAGAGAGTCCTTCCAGAAACATTATGAACACAAGCTGTCATGTAAAAAGTCAGTTGATGTTCTTCCATTTAAGACCACGTTGACTAGAATCGGTAACCTTGTACTGAAAATATTTGCTAGATTACTACTAAGAAAATACATAGCTGTGCCTGTAAAGGCTTCTAAAAGCATTCTTGGCCAATTTCTCTAATTGTTAAAGGCAGAAGATTGTTGTTTCATTTAGGAGTCCCATATAATGAAACTTAGGAAGTACCAGAATACAAAGGTTATACTTCCAATATATAAAGTAATAATGTCTTCCGGACAGGATGACAGTCGATTTCTTTTGAATTCTGTTCATAAAGTATATCAGGAGGAACAAAGCACAGATCTCTATTTATTGGAAAATAAAATATTTGTATTTTTTACTCTTCAAAATTCATTTAAAACTTTAACGGACTATTGAATAAAGTTTCAAATCATGTAAGAGTCACTCTAATTTGCCTAAAATGTTGAAGAAAAAATACCAGCTCTTTAATACAAATGTCTTTTTACTGAATAATTAACAGCTTCAACACATCTATTTCCAATAAAAAGATTTTTTTCATTCAAAAGACAAAGCAAGACATAAAATGCTTTAGCACAACAGCTATAGTAATTACAGTACAATCTTGCTGTAAAATCATTACCATCTCAGTAATTCTGAAGAAAGGATAAAGTACATGTAATGCATATAACAATGTAAAAAATATGAATAAGGGTTTTATTTAGAATTGCAATGCTGTAATTAAAATGAAGAAAAGAAAAATTGTAGGAGATGATAGAATCCAGCACTCTATGTAAAGTGTAAAACTGACTTCTGTAATTTGGAATTGTTAAGAATAAATGTTCTGTTGAAGAATTGCCAAATCAAAGTACTTCAAAGTAGATCTTGGTAATGAGAAGTAGAACATTAGAAAAGCTTAAACACACTTGAGAACTGTATAAACGTTTAAAAGAGAAAAGAATCAAGCAGACAAAGCGTCCTTTATATTCTTTGAGGGGGATGAAACGTGATATGACCATTCCTACGCATGTGAGCTTCATCTAGGTTTTGTCTACTTGAGAAAATAAATTTGAATTAAGGTCAGGTGTGAAACTGAAATTTAGTATCTATCCTTGAAATGCTTCACCTTGAGTACTTCAGAATGATAGAGCTAAACATAAACACGTCCCTGGAACTCGTCAAGAAGAATATTTCCCAAAAGGTTATTTTTGAGCAATATCACTTTCAACCCATTATCCAGCATATGGGCTATATTCATACTGTCTTTAGTTCAGCAAACAGTTGTGACAAGAACTGTGGCAAGCCAAATAAAAAATAGTTTGTAGTGAATGCCTTGCCTAGAGCAGCCATTTTTTCCTCAGCCTGGGAAGTTCCTGATGCCTCCATATACAAGGCCCAGGCTTTGTATATCCAGGAAGGTAAAAGTGGATTAAAGCTGGTGCTGAGGCTTTAGATGCTAGTGTTCCTTTGCCTTAATTCATGTTACTCATAGCAGCCTCCCCTATTCCTTCTGCTTTCACCTGATCATATTTAATAAAAACAGACCAATACACTGTGAGAAATTGTGCAGACTGTAGCAAACTGCAGCATAGCGCTTATATACAGGACATCAAAATGGCAGAGGCCACTATCCTTGTCATAGAATTGCCTAGATTTTTCTCTACCGCATCTAAGAAATTTTCAAAAGTAGCTTTTAATAACATAAAATTCTGTTCTTAATTTCTGTGTACTTCTAGGATTCCAAAATCAAAATCTGATTTTTTCAGAGTGATAATAGTACAACATCCCTAACTATACCTCTCCAGGGAAGTGAGACTTGAAGGCGTCAACTCCCTTATGGTCATGAGAACCTCTAAGTGCTCCATTTTTCAGTCCTACTAAATGAATCACTGTCCTTCAGTCTCTGTGCAAAGCCATGACATTCCTTCCAAGAACCTGGTTACGATTAAATTTTGAAACTGAAAACCAGTTAAGTTCTTGAGTCTATGAAGTAAGTGTTTATCTACGTACTTACTAGGGATTTAGAAAAAGCCTATGTGTATAAGAAAAAGCAAACATGACTTGAAATAAAAATGGACAGTAAAACAGTTTGCTAGAAAAATTTATAAAATCTAATTACATACTGTGATTTGTCTGACATTCCTAAACAATACATTGCAGTGGTTTCCATTGTATTTCAGATCCTCCTATCTTTATATTGGAATGATCATTTTTTAAATTATTCACTTTAATCTAAAATAAGACTACTCAAAGAAGTAAGCCTCTGTTCTGCTCAAAAAAAGCAAGTCAGCTGTTATACTCTTGTAACCAGTCCCAGGCCTTGATCATGAGATAGTGTTCACCTGAGTGACAACCAGAATAGTAGAAGTACTACAGCAAAGCATGAAGGAGTTACATTTTGTAAATTGATGGAAATAACAAAGTGCCTGGTTATGTAGTCTGCTATCACTATATTACTTTCTCCTCCAGATATCTACATCATTCTTGTTCAGGCTGGAGAAAAGCAAATCTCTGGGGCAAATCTCATTGAGGCCTTCCAGTGATGTGATTGTATACAACACAGGACATTCTTGAATGAACAGTGTTCAAAAGAAAAAAAAAAAAAAAAAAAAAAAAAAAAAAAAAAAAAAAAAAAAACACAGCGATACTAAAGAGCAATTCATTTTTGCTGTATGTGGTTCTACAAATGTGAACTGGTCAAGAAAACCATGAAAAAAAGAGCTAAATTTTAACTCAACTAGTGTTTACAGCCTACCTGACTGTGATGATTGTGATGAAAAGTGTACGTAACATTTTACTGCTAGTTGTACAGGTTGAGAATAATCTCGTTAAAATGGAAATTCACTGCAGAAAAAAGGGTTACCCTTTTATGGGGAGGCAACCATAGGTCATCAAAGAACAGTAACTGCATATGTGCCTAGACGCTTTAATACAGTGGTCAGTTCCTTGGTTGTCTATCTGCTATGCAATGTTCAGTAACACCTGATTTGACTGTACTCAAGTGTGCACTGTAAGTCCAAATTTTCTGTGGCTTTGGGATTTTCATAATGCTGTATTTTGTATTTATTTTGGACTACATATTTTATTTTAAGAAATAGTAAGATTATGACTTGAAGTGATTTGTGAGTTGACCCAAGGATTCAGGGATGCAATTTGGAAAAAAGAATGAGAGGTTTACGTGTTAGCATTGGCCACATGTTTTCATTTTCTGCAATGATAATCACCAAAAGATAGAGATTTAAAAAAAATCACATCTGTTTCCATTGTATACCTCAAAAATTATGGAAAAGCAAAAAGATCTCAAAAACACCCAACTGAAAGGTGGATATCTATATATATGCTCCAGTTTGTTAACACCTGCATTGACAACTGCACTCTCCTTAAGGCTGGAGGATAAAAATCACGTAATAAAGAGACCTAAGCCTAGTTCTTAAACATTTAAGGCAAAAGGATCTGCTTCCTTTTTAGGAAACCTGTGTTGAAATACCTGATAGATTAATTGAGAGCATACAGAAAAGCCAGATTAAAGCCCTTCTCTGTAATAGACTGGCAAGGAACATGAATGAAATGTGAAAAAGCCAGAGTGTAGACAATGACATTCAATATAGTAACCAAAGTAGCAAAAATACGTATTTTTATGAAGAAACTTGCCCTACCCACAATAACATGAAGTAAGAGTACCAGAACAAATAACAGCTAAAAAAGTGGTCTGTGATATAACTTTTGGAAGAATAGAGGATTATTCTCCTATTAATCCTCACTTTTTATTATGTTTTAAATTCGCTGTCTGACAAATGTGCTTCTAACCTGCATAGATCAACATATATTTTAAAATACTGCCAGTATTCTGCAGTTGGATACACGGTAATGCATCTTACATGAAAAAGAAATGAAACTAAAATTAATATAATAATTTCCCTGCAGTAGATCCTGGATCAGGTATTAAAGAAAAGCACTTGTATTACTGTGAGTCAGATTGAATGTGAAGTTAATCCATGGAGTAATTTAAAGTATATTTTTCCCTAAAAGATTTCTATTCTAGTTTTCAAAACGCACTGGTATGTAAGTACTTGTTTTAGCTTTTCATTTGCTATGATTACTATTTTGAGGCCATGCCAGCTGCATTTTGTTCAAATTTTAATCCAGAATAGTTAATCTCAGACTCTATGATGGAATACCGAAGTTCAGACAGGAGCAACGTTAAATGAACAAACACAGAACAGTGGAATAAGATATTCCTATGGTACAAAGTAATCAACCTTTTCAAAACTTACCTCGCTAAATAACAACTCCAGAAAAATCATTAATCAGAAGATACAACTATTTTCTGATAATAGAATTGGAGAGGTTTACTCAGCCAGAGCTATTTAGCTAGATTCTGATATACTTAAACAAAAACAAAAAACAAAAAACAAAAAACAAAAAGATATTGGCACCTCAACCACAAACATGATTACAGAAATGACATAAAAATGTACTAAACTTTCACGACCTGTTTAATGCTCTCTAGCTGTCTGACATAGATCTCAATTATTTTTGCAGTAAGAGGAATTAATTAATTCCTCCCAGAGGAAGAATATTTCTACATGCAGATATATATCTGAATATAAATCAAAGTGAGCCCCAAAATCTGACAACACTAAACATAACTATAGGAATATTTTTTCTTTGAGGAGGATTTGAGAGTGCTACCCCTGTGGTTTACCATCTGTGGTTTCAACCATTCTGTCACTTTTAGGATGAAAATGCAGGCCGCAGTTCTTTTTCATCACACATTAACCTCACAACTCTAGCTGCACTATGCACTTGACCTTTTTCTTTCAGAAGCCCATAAAAGCTGCTGAGTAAAGCCATTCAGATTCATTTGAAACATCAATACTCTCATCGATTTAGCCCCAAAAATGCATAAAAATGAGCACAAAGATTACAGCAATAAAGTTTATTTTCTCCTGCTTTTCCATTACTCTTTGCACTCAATTCATTTGCAGCGCTCTCCAGAAACATTTCAGTCTTATGAAATGTTATTCATAATATTGAATTGAAGTAGTAAACCTGTAGTACATCTTCTTTCCAGACCTAGCTCACAAAGAATTTGAAAATGAATCCTTTGGAAAGCCCCAGCAGGAGCAGAGCTGTGCTGGTGCCCTGCAGAGCCAAAGCAGCAGCCAGCTGAGTGAAGTAACTTTGGTGTCAGCAGGTGGGACTGGGTAGCTCTCCCACGTATGGCAGAAGGATTCACCATACCAGTACTTCCCAAACAGTGCAAGTACCAAACTGTCTCATGCTGTATCCACCAACACATCCAGATTATTGCAACTCACTGACAACAGTCATTCACTTAGTCTCAGCTGCTCTTGCTGCATAGTAGGATCCAATTTGCTCAGGATGGTTTCTGATACAGCCTCTTTAGAGCTGCAAATTATAAAATGCATACAGCAGAATGATCTTTAACTGGCTTGAAATATTCCAAGAGGAAAAAAAAATAATTACTTGATTTTCAAAACCTTTTATGAACACTATCTAACTTCACCAAATTTCCACTAGACATGGGCTTAGAAATTATGCCTTAAATGATGAAATTTTGATGTATTTTAAACAATCCAAAATGTCCTTTCTTTGATAGTGCTGGAATAAATACTACCTTAAGCATCACTAATTTTTTCAGTTGCATCCCTTATAATGCTGTAAATTTAATACATCTTAGTCCTAGGTCTGCTTTGGAAATTATAATTTTTTTTTCTTGCAGAATTGCTCCAATATTTTCTTGTGATGAATAATGCAGTTTTTGAGCTGCCTTTGAGTCTTGTCAGCACTTCCCAATCCCACATTTGTAAAACTGTGGAACTTTTCCAAAACATATTGTCTCATAAATCTTCTTTAACCAGAAAAATCTTGAAACCGTATTTTGCAGACCTACATCAGTGAATGAACATGGAAACTTTTCTTTTACAAATAGGATTATAGGAGCCCCATAAAACTCAGTTAAGAGGTTTTTCAGACCTTGCAGAGATTTTAAAAAGAAACTAAGATAAATACATAATGAAAATCCTATTCACAATGTCTACAGAAACTCTCTTCAGAGGACCTGTCATTGCATTTAACTATCTGCTCATAATTATTAAAAAGATAAACACTGTTGTAAGATGGATTCATTTTAATGCCTTGCCTCTCCTAGTGAAAATATATCCCTGCAGCTTTTCTGCTGTTGGATCAGACAGCATAATTGTGTGATCTACCAGATCATTTATCAGTGTCCTCCTACAGAAACTGGCTGTTTTTATGTAGCTGCTAGATTTAGCAGTCATTCTGAAAATTAAAAGGAGACTGTTTTACTTTGTGGCAAGCACAGCAAGTCAACAAGTTACAGTGGTTCTCCTAAGGTTGCACATTCTATTCTAAATTCAGATCTGACAATCTCAATATTTAGCTTTTATACTTAATGCCATGGCACTTCACACATAGTAAACACAAGAACTTTCATATGATTCAGAAATAACTAATTTTTTGTGAAAAAGTTGTTTTTGTTGTTTATCAAGTAGACCATAAGTATGGATCTTTTTCTCAAGCAAAATGTCACTGAAAATGATACAGTAAAAGAAGTGCTTTTGGTTTAGAATAATTAGCATTTCCATACGAAAAGCAAGCCTGTATTTTGTCAAAAACTTCTTATCAGTAAAATACCGAGCAGTGGAAGCATTTTGCAGTCACTCTGCATTTTTCTGCACGTTCAACTGGTACAGGACAGAACAGCTTTATGTCCTCAGCAGTTCACTCTCATGCACCAGCCTCTGGGCCATCTGATAAGGACTGTTCTGCTCCTCTAAATCAGTACGCACATTAGGACCTTTGCTTAGCTGACGTAAGTATTTATCGGCCAATTCCAGACCGTCTGTTTTATCAGGGGAACTCTCAGCAGTCCAACAACAAACAGCCTGGTTTCAGTTTCCAGTCTTCATGATTTTATGTTCCATTTTGCTCATGACCGCTCAGACTAGGACAGCAGGATGGGGTAGGAGCCACGATTTCCCACTATGAAAATGAGCATCTTAATTTACAATTCCATACTTCTTTCATGTGCGCACAGAAGGAAATTGACTGCATTTTTTTTTCCAGAAAGGAGCAGGTGGCAAAGTGGAGGCTAAAAATTCACGAGGGAAATAAATGAACCTATTAAGCTCCCACCCATGTTCATTTTAACTAAATTAAATTTTCTCCTATAACCAATAATAAATTATTAACAGCATGATTGTAAATGGCTGTGGAAGTGTTGTCAGCTCCAGCAAAATGTGCCAAATTCTTCATTTTAGACTAAGACCACTTCATATTCACGCACAAATATATATTTGTGACTATATTACCTAAACTAATTTCCAGTAGAACAAAGCAAAAACATCCATTTCCATCAATGGAATCAAGACTGAATCTCATGATCCAGTTGAATCAGTGGAGCCAGGCAGATTGGACATGTAACTGTCACCCTCTAGAAGAGCAGGAAATGCATCTTGTGGAAAAGTACCTGATCAAATTTTTGCTCACCCCAAAAGATTTGGGTTTCCACATGCTAAACTTTATGCCAGAACAGCAATAGTTAGAAGGTTTTGATCATGTACCACTAATGTATGTCTAGTTGACAAATTTTCATGATAGGAATATGGGATGGATTAAAAAAGATAAAGGTTCCGGAAAACTGAAGTGCATCTTATCTACTATGCAGAAAAGTTCTAAATTTCCTAAAGGCACAATGTAGATTTTTCTACTTGTTCTGTTCAGTCACTTTTGACAGAATGATAGGAAATTTTAGCTTCAGTTCTTTGTCTCTAGAGAGATACACATGAACTGAAAATATCTACAAATGCCAAAAAGAAGCAATCTATTAAACTGCTTGAAGAACCATAACTGGTGTAACACGAAAAGATTCACCGAACTTTCACCTGCTTATCAATACATATAACTGTCCATCAATGTCAGCTGGAGAGAGATGTCATGGATTTGAAAATGTGCAGGACCTGTTCAGACAAAAAAAAAAAAAAAAAAAAAAAAAAAAAGGAAAACTGCTGCCATGGTAAATGTATATTTTTCTTTGCATCTCTTTTCTTAGAGATGTATTTCCACATACCACTGTAAAGGAAACATTTCCAAGAAACTGCATATACCTGATGTGCTGGAAGAACTGGCTTCCTCCCATGACCCAACAAACAGTGCCAAAAGCAGCTCTGCTTCCTGTAGCTTTTGCTAGCTATGTCAAAGGAAAGGAGCCAATCTTTGGAGTAAGTCATGCTGTCCTCAGGTTTGAGGTTTGGCACAAGTTTCAGCTCTATCATCATGTTAAAAAATTCAATTATTAAGAATATAGTTTAATTAAAATCTTGAAAGTATTAATAAAATGTATAATCAACATAAAATATGGTAAAGACAAAAGAGCAGCATTCATAATAAAAGTACAACATAATACAAATGCCACTAATACCCATTTCAAACAAAAAATAAAAATGATTCATAAGAGAAAAGTCCCTGCTGTACTGATTTTGCTCTAAGACCTCAGCCTTTAGAACCGTGCAGCTACTTCAGTGTGCAACATTTATGCACTTGAAAGGAATCCTGATGGGAATGCTTTATGCCTGTTGTTCTCTGAAACAGAAGGAAAAGGAATATAGGCAAATAATTATGGAGAGGATTAAAAACCAGCTACATGTGCACAGAATACACAAGAAGAACCTTTCCATTTCCATCAGCCAAAAAACATATCAACCTCTAAAAAGCCAGTGCATATAAATAATGTAGCTGCTTAGGTCATCTGCAAAGCTTTCTATACAGCAAAGAATTGAATTATGGCTTCCTGTTCCGTTATTTGTTGTCTTTGGTCAGTACCCAGGTGCATGGAAAAGTTTTCAAAGTAATGTTTATCACTGAAAAAGAAAATTCTTGAGAGCTACAAACTAACTAGCTTCTTTAGCAGGAAGAAGAGGATTTACTTAATGTTATTCTGGCACACAAAACATAAATCTGGTTTCAGAAAGAGCTGCTATACAGTCCAGGCTTTTGTTTCCTTCACAAATTTCACACTGTCAGAAGTGACAGAAGATTTTACAAGCCCTAGAGTGCAAAGCCTTTTGCATAAATATACATGTTCATTTTTAGTTATTAGCTCTGCAAGCTGTGTGGCTTTGCTCATATGATATTGTGAATAAGACAAATTTTGAATGCTCCGTCATTTATCAAAGTTCCCTTCAAGAACAGCTGCTGCATAGCCACTCTGGAGAGCTATGCATTTTACCCACAACAGTCAGAAATTAGGTGGATAAGCAGCTCCTTTAGCATCGAGAGGGAGACGATGTAATTAAAGGCTTGCAAAAGTTGGCCTCAGAACAAAACAAAACACCCAGGATCCTAATTTTTGATCAGTCATCTTATACATTAAATATATATTATGCCCAGAAACAGGAGGCTTAAACCCGTTACCAAATGCAGACATCTAGTGCCATTTGAGAAGCCCTAGAGTATCTCACCTGGTCCCCAGCTGCTGCTCCAGAAGAGCGCAGGTGTCCTGCAGGTCCTGTGCCATATCTGCCAGCCCTGGGTGGTATCCCAGGCACCTGTTGGTGCCTCAGATGCCACTAGATGCCTGTGTCTGAGCGACTGATTCCCGCCTAGGCTGTCATTTCTTTACAGGTTAAGCAGATAGATGCTTCTTCAGACAGAAGATGTTCAGTTCAGAAATTACTGAAATCTACTTGAAGATAAACGGGAGAGGGGTTACATTTCTTCAGAGACAGAGAGTGTGTGGGATGGTGCTACTGCAGTATGACATAAAAAGCTGATCTCGTACATGTGTTGTGAGCAGAACAGAAAAAAAGAGAAAGCCAGAGAGACGGAGACAGGAAAAGCACATATATACTGCAGTGCTCTGAGATGTAGAAATACAAGTGCCCTCTGTTTTGCATGATTTTTCATCTCTTGCAAGTGATTATAACCTGGGTTAACCACGTAGGCCCTATTTGTTACCATGTCCAGGTTTTAACTCACTTCTCAGGCAAGCAGGACTCCCTTCTGACATACAAAGGAAAGTAATACATATCGTTACACCAAAATCTTTCTATACCACCAATACCGTATTAAAGGAGTATTGATTATAACTGCCTCCACACTTCAGTTGGGTTCCCATTTATCTTATGGCCAGTACATTAACTGCCCATTTTGATAAAACATTTGGCAAATCATCTCTTCTGAGACAAGCTATGCTCTGCCGTCCAAGCTCGGGCTCTATGCTCATAATCCATTTCATTAGTTACTAGGTCTGCCTACTCAGTTACCCAGGGAACACACAAGTTCTCCAGCGCAAGCAGCTCCCTCCTCCCCCCAACTGTCTCCCAGCACTAATCTCCCTGCACCCCCCCCCCCCACCCCTCTGAGCTGAAGACACACACTGCTCTTCCCTGGGAAGAGACTGGCTGCGATTTTTTTTTCCCCTCACAGCCAGTTCTGTGAGATCAACCTGACCTGAGGAACACGGCTCGCAAGCTGCTTCAGCAGTGACACGCTGCAATGCAGGCCTCCACCTGGGCACTGCACATTTGACCTCCGAATCCCTTTCAGATAGTTTTGTGTGAGGATGAGGAAGGATCTAAAGGATGAAAACGCTTAAAAGCTCTGTTTATCTTATGTACATTTCTGAAAATTACAGCTTCTTGAAGAACAGCTCATAGTTTTAATGTATATACATAGTTTACCATATTCAGCCATTTTCTAGGCTTGTATATGTATATAGGCTTGTATATGATTGAGATAAACTTTAATTCACAAAACAAGAATATTTTTTGAGATTTTAAAAATATGTGAAGTTACACACATATGTTTACATAAAGTAATGGTCAGAGAAGAGGAATCAGTGGCTGACAGCAAGGAATTGAATGCCTAACAAAACAGACACTTACTGGTTCTGGCTGGATTTACTGAGTCTGCATCTTATGCATTCTCCCTCTCACTAGGACTGCAGAGTTTAATGAGTTTAGCTGACAAGAGTTAAATCTCTTAGCTCTCACGGTCTTCAATCTTTCATCTATACAAAATTATCAAATATAATTTATGCACAATACCATAAGCCAATAACGGGAATTTATTAAACCAATAAAGTGCCTCTTTCCCGGGCTCTTTCTGTCTGTAGAATTTACAGATAACTCAACAGTCTCAGATTTACCATGATCACAGTACACATACCATCCCTAAAAACGGTGATAAATACTACTTGTGATTTGTTTTGTTTTATGAGATTCTGGAAATGATACGTTTATGAATACAGTTGTACAAGTGTGAAAGGATTCATGGTCACTGCACCCGCTAATCTTTTACATAAACTATTAGTATCTTTTTCTTTTTTAAAAGAAAGCATTTGTCAATGCAATGCCATTTCATCCATTACAAACTAGAAAATGAACGTGTTTGGGCTGTGTACAACTCCTGTGCAATGTAAGTAATTAATTCAGCATCTTTATGTGTTCAAATTTAGACATCATTTGTTTCTCCAGATTCACATTAAAGAAGACGGCAGTTCTATTCTTTTTCACTATTCACTTAACACTGCACAAAACAGGAGACAACCATCTTATGCTGTTGCAGAAGCTCCCGGCTGCTTGCAGTTCTTTGACTTAGGTTCTGGCCTACAGCACTACTGTTGCTGTATATAAGTTTTCTACTAAAAAGTCTTAAATTACTTTATATTACTTACAAAAGTAATATAAATAAACACGTCTTTCTGTCTCCCTACACAATCCAACCTGCAAAAATCAGACTGCTCATTTTACTTCTCATGGAGCCATCAAAGCGTATGAAGGAAAATACTGGCCTGGCAACAGCTCAGACAGTTATATCAGTTCTTGTAAGAGGCCACTGGCCCTCACTCACTGCTTTTCCACTTAAAGACATCAGGAAAGCACCAGCCTCAGGCATAGCATTTGGAGCAGCTGCTCAGTGGAGACCCTAGCACTGGTGTCCTAAGGATTAATTAATTAAGAATTAAGCTTAGTCTGTGCTTCTGAGAAGACTTGAATTAGCTCAGCTCAGCTGCAATTCTATAATTGTAGTATTTACTGTTTTCCAAAGGAAAGAAGTACTATTTGTTGAATCTGAAGGCTTCGTTTGCGAACAATGGAAAATACTACTAAACTGTACTTTTCAAACAGTGCCAGCTATTTTGCTACAGAATTGCACAGCATACCATATCACGTCACTAGAGACCAAAATAAAACCTTCCCAGAAACCCAAGTGCCCTATAATACTAATTTTAAGATATTCCAAAGTTATTCCAAGCAAATGGCTTTATCTAAATTTGGCTATAATTTCCTATAGTCAAACTGATTTTGAGCAAGGCAGTGTGTTTTGTATAAACATAGGAAACGACACAGAACAATGTTTTCTCTCTGTGCACCGTATGAACTGTATCTCACAGAATGTCAGATGAAATGAAGTGCAGAACTGAATGTTAGGAGGGAAACCTTCACTTGTGCTTCTCCTTTAGCACCAATTACATAAAACAATTACATAAAGGCTGCTTATTATATTTACTTTTACATTATTTTTGGTAAGAGGTGCCTTTATTCATTTACTGTGATAAGTCTGCTGGGTTGTCTAGAGTGCAGCTGAACTCAGCATGCTTGGGTACAGGTCAGCTGCAAATGCCTGGAAGTGCTGATGTCTCAAAGTCCCAACAGAGGAATCCCCTTCAAGGTCAGGGACTATCATGCCCTGCACATTCACCAGCCAAAAGAGTTTCGTAAGAAGGTAAAAATGATGGTGAGAGCAAGAGGAAAAAAAAACTACTACGTATATCTCGTAGTAACCAAGCAAGGACACCCTGTGCAAGAAATCCTGCAACTTTTGACCTTTCCAGCAAGGACAGCTTGTGTATAAAAACTAAATCTGACTGACTCAACAATTTTCAAATAAAAAGTCATAAGCACGTTTTCAGCTTTGTTTTACCTTTCAAAAGCATTTATGGTGAAGTGGAATGCAGTGAATAAACAAATATATTTGTTTTGATAAAAATATAGTGGTTTTAAGTTAGCACTTAGCACTTGAAGAATAGTCTAAAATTTTATGGAGAATGTCAAATTTGATTTTTTAATTTTCCAAAAGCAAAAATAGTTTCTGGTGTAAAACATAACTTTCTAAAAAACAAAACAAAACAAAACCCAAACAAACAAAAGCACCATCACCACATGTTCACACAGAAAACATATGTGAGAAAAAACATTTTGGAGAAATCTCTCATAAAAATAGAAATCTATCAATCATTAAATGGTTTGAAAGAAATATTTTCAGAAGAAATCTACAGTCAATTTCTCACATGAGTTCTTTGAAAAGTATGATTAAATAGAAGGCCATAAAGAATGAACAATGAAGTATCTGATCTTCATTTATAGCCTGCATATTATTCTGCTCTGCCATCACCCAAAAAAACCTTAGCAAACTGTTCTCTGTTGTCAAAAAAATCTGAACAGCTGCTTCAGTTGAACCCACCCCAATTAAAAGTTTTACGAAAAATTTTGCAGAGTCCTACCAATTTTGGTTAATTCATGCTTAGAGAGAGAGGTTTTGCTAACATCTCAAAATGTCATCTTCACATACTTGCGTTCTATATTCAGTCTTGAACAGAAGAAAGTAATCCATATAAATGTAGCAAAGAGTTGCTCTTCACATTCTGTAATAAATACATGTTTAAAAGTTTCTACGTTGCATAATCTAAGCTTTCCTAATCTGTTTTCCTTTTTATGATTGGAAATTTCCCAAAAATGATTCTATTAAAAGAGTTTGAATCCCAAAGCATCTTGTTTGGAAACTAAACAAGCAAATAGCTGTATGGATTTCTATCCATACATTTCTGTCATTATAATAAATCAATTAAGTACTTCATTAACTTAATTCTTCTGTTTATCAACACCATGTATTCGCATCATTTGTATTTTGGCTGTGCTAAAACATTAAGATATAAAGTGGAAAAGACACTGTGAGGTTTAATTTGGTGGAATAGATTAAATTTTCATAGCATCTTCTGTCCAAGGATAGCGTGGCAGTCTATAAACAAGTTGAAAGTTACACACCAAATTTTTATCTCTGTTCTACAAATAGGGGTACTGAGGAACACGAGAAGCTAGGTGCCAGGGGTCATGGGAAATAACACACTTATAATAACTCTCTTGGCTCACAGGCTAATTCTTTGCCACTTTGTGCCATCTGTTTCTCCTGTATGCTATGCTACCCAAAACTGCAGCACGAAGATATTTCCTAGTTTTTAAGTTACTCTTCTGTCATAATCAGAAGAGTTCTCTCTGTTCTCTGGACTTATTACTCCAGCTTAAAAAAAAAAAGTTTTAGAAGAATTGACTGTGCCACATGTATTTCATTTTCTTGGATATGAGTGATTGCATTCAGAGTAGTCACAACCTTTCAGATAGAGCTGCAAGTTTATATAACCCTGCAAACTTTTAGCTGCCCTGATATAAGTCTCTGAAATACACAGAAATATAGTGCAAAACCTAATGAACTTCTACTACCTGTGCCTCAGAGGACTGTCCTTCCTTTTCTCAACATAGCTGTTCCTTCTCACAGTCCTCTACAAGATAGTTGGCTGATTTAAATCTTCATGATTCTGAAATTTTCAGAAAATGTAAGGTTGAGCAGAAATGGAAGGATAGATCTTCTATGGAAAAAAAGATTTTTTCCTACTTATTTTACCATAAGACATCAGCACTAAGCTGGTATGATACCAATTTGCTGTCATTGTAGCTGGTGCACCCAAGTGATATCACCATCAAGACTCATATGAAGCTTCAAAACAGAATGGTTGTTATAAAGCCTAATTCTGCTTGGTTTTATATTCAACTATTACAGAGCTGGGCAGAGTTTCTGACATTAATATAATTGTAAGGTCGCATCAATTACACACTCTTCCTCTATACTGAAAAGCATGTTTTGCAACAGACATTAACAAGTTAATTTCCTGCTAACTCAGCAATGTGCAGATGAGAGCTTTTTGTACCTTTTTGTCTGCTACAGAGTCTTTATCAGTGATTCTCAGTTCTCTTTAAAGTGTGTAGGATTGAGAATTACAGGCTGGAAAGGACTTCATTATGTCCAAAGTCCTTCTAAAAGCACATTTAGCCATAATATCAGACCATTTTCTATTCATAGGCTAAAGGAAACTTATCAGAACATACTGTAACTGTTGCAATACAATGGATCCATAATACCTGTACTTAAATAACTTACTTGCTGAAGAGATTACAAAAGTAATGATGAAAAAAAAATTGATTGTTCCATGCAAAGTAATTTGAAAGCTATGAAATACCATAATCCTATCAGAAACTCTGATGTACAAGCATTCAGTATTTTTACAGTACTGAAAAACAAAATAGGTAAGCCTATCTGTTATAAATTCATAAAGTCAGTCTTTCACTACATGAAAATTGCCCTTATTTTCTATCCTAATTTTTAAATTAAAGACGAATCACAGAATTGTAGGGGTTGGAAGGGACCTCCAGAGATCATCGAGTTCAATCCCCCTGCCAAAGCAGGTTCCCTACACCAGGTAATGATGATCCTAGAGTGCCAGAAGCCATAACAGTCTGACAAAAAGTAGCAATTTTCAGTTGCAGTTGAATATGAATTCAAAATGCTTATGAGATAACACTTCAGTTGTTAACAAATTTATGGAGCTAGAGATAATTCCACAATATTGTTAAATTCAAATCACACTCATAAGAGCTGTAGTTATTTGAATATATTTGCACATACAGGTCTAGAATGGAGACCATCTTTGTTTTGAAGTGATGTTTAGCTGTGTAACTCAGTGCAACTCTTTGATACCAGTGATTTTTTTCACTAGAAAAAATAAGCAATGATAACAAGATATTTTTTCCATCTATAAATTATTTTATAATCGATATACTCAAAATGTAATAATACTTTATGTTTCATTTTTCTTCAAGGTAGATAAGGATAATCATCTCTTTTTGTCCAAAGTTTTGCACAGGATGAGGTAAATATTTCAGTATCATTAAACGATAGATAACCTATTTTTCTTTAACTTCCTTTTCTAAATTTCTGTTACATAATGATTGAATTGCCATCACCAGTTCTACCGCTGCTTAGTAAATAGTAATACTAGAGCAGAGTTACTGCCTTTTATTCATCAAGTACTTAAGGAGGTTACCATATTTTGGGTTACTTTCTAGACGTTCTGAAATGTCAATGCCAACATTTACTTTCATAACATAAGAGGTTATGCAGAAATAAAATTGCTTTGAAAGCCACTGGGACAGAGTCCATGTGATATAACAAAACTTCTAGGAAAGGAAGATCCACTTACTGTTTAAGAGGACAAACAGTTCTACATCAGCAAATGAATGGATGGTGTTTCCCATGTACAATATTTACAGCACTTGTACTTATTTATTACTAACGAAAAGCATCCTCAAAACATACCTTTTAATATGTTTACTTTGATTTTAGTGTTTACGTGCCAACAGTAGGAATTCTGGTCAACGATACCGATGAAGAAACTAATTACTTAGCTACATTTTCTTTTGAAATGTCTCTGTGTTTTTTTACAATCAAATCTTTTCCCCATCTGTAAATAAAGTCCACGGAATTAAATTGAAATATGTATCAGATTTCACACAATCTTGAAAAGTCTTTGTACCAAAGATGTGGTATTCCTCACATCATTCAAAAATTCCTATGACCACTGCTTGTCTGAAGTCCTCTTCTGCTGTGCACATGGAGGAAACTCCACCCACTGGTGAAGGTCCATTAATGCTATCAGTGGAAGAAATAGCTTTTCAAAACTCAGAAGTCATCATGTGCCTTAGGAGGAACAGCTGAAACACGTACAAGCAGATCTTGCTGGTCTTATTTCCTCTCATTCAGAATGCACAGATGTTAGACACGTTTTATGACTATGTCAGAAGTCTGTATTGCTTCATAGAGAAGTTCTAATGGTTGATTGCCAAACGTACAACTTGAATTCATAACTGTTTTTCCTGATGTACAAATCAAATCAATTATCAGCAAACAAAAGACAGAATTTGTCCTTCAATCAGCAGAGTACCTAAGCATGTATGCAACTCTAAAGTCATGACCAGCCTTCTGAAGTCAACAGACTGCTTTTGTGCTTAAACTTCATGTATTTGAGTGTCAGAGCAGATATCATCTGAGCTTACCTATTCTGATCGCATGAATTTTTAGAGGTGCTTTTGGTCAAGATCATCAACTCTTTTCCAATTCACTTTCCTCTGCAATTTTCAAGCAGAGATAAAAAATGGATTTCTGGGTTATTTTCTGGAGATCCCTGGTAGATAGAGCAGAGAACCGCAGGACCTATAGGTTACAGCCTACAAAGCACATGGCTGCAACAGATACACAAGCCTGATGTCACATTGTGAGATCTTTGCAGAAAGTCTTTTTCACTTTCCACAACATTTTATGTTTCACTACATCTCCAAATAAAATTACAGTAACTTGACATATCAAGGGCTTAATTTTGAGAACTACTCAGTAAAAAACAAAAACAACGGTAATTGTGACTTACATCCCCTTCTGAACATTGAGATCTCATGTTCCAACTATAGGGCATTAGAATAGATTATTCTGAATTTGATCGGGGAACTACATGCAGATTATGAACTATTTAAAATTCTTCCAGTCTTTTTCACAGAGTTTCATAAGATTTGTTTCAAAAACTTCAATGTTTGAATCATTGATTTATGCATCATGGTACAATGGAATTTGCTTAATTGTTACATTTAAAAAAAAATCTTTTTATTACTACAAAAGAAATAATGAGGATTTCTCAACAAAATGCCCTGCAATCTTCCAGAAAGTGATCCAATTCATTTCTCCCAGCTGTTGGTGGTATGGCAGTAGAGCTTGAACCTTCCCATCAATATTTCACTACATTTTGTTGCCATGAGACAGATGGCAGAGGGGCAGTCAGACAAAACACCACCTGATTCGAAAGCATGTATGAAACAAAGGTGTGCCACTGAAATCCTCCACATGGAGAAAAAACTTACGGATACCTAACAGTGGATGGGAGCACAGTGAGGTGGTGGGTGGTACATTTCAGCAGTAGCAAGTGATGTGAAAGATAAGCCATCTTCTGAACAGCCATGCACTATTGCCACACCACGAAAAGAAGAGGGTGTCAATCAGTTTATCCATGTGAATAGGCTAACGGTGACGATTATGTTGAAAACTAGTGCTTTCTTGTTGAGAAATGGCTCTGAAGTAGTGTTACTGTGCTCTTTGCATCTGTTGTAGTTTCCATGGAAATAAGTAGGAGGCATTGGTTCAGGAGTGATCTACATACCTGTCTTCAACAGGCTTTATTAACAGAATAGAGTACAGCATATTGTATTTAAGAAATTTATTTTGTTTTAATAATTAGCTCTACAGGAAGAATATAAAACTCATTTAATCATCATGCAAACTGGATTCCTACTGGAAAACTTTTTTCTATTTAAGATGCTCTGAAAGTAATGCCTCCTATTTATTTCCATAAAAACTGTAATACACAACATCATTTGATAGAGCAAATTCCCTGTCGCAAAACACTTTCTCAACAGTCATCACCACTAGCTATTCATGTTCAACATCAATGAACAACAGCCTGCATGCTGTGTTCTTAAGAACCTGCACCAGAGTAGGCAAATGTTCAGAGTTGCTGCTGCCGCTGCTGAAATGCATCACCCACCGCCTCACTGTTCACACACCTACCTTTTGGCCCCCCTAAGCATTCAGCAAACACTGATGAATGTCAATAGATGCCACAGCTGGTATGCTGCTGGCTCATGGCCAACCTGTTCACCAGAACACCCAGGTTCTTCTGTGCAGAGCTCCTTTCCAGCATGTCAATCCATAACTTGTACTAATGCACGCAGTTATTCCTCTCCAGGTGAAGGATTCTACACTTGCCCCTATTCAGCCTCTTAGGGTTCCACTCCACCCAACTTTCCAGCCTGTCCATGTCTGGTTAAATGGCCTTCTGGTGTGTCAGTCACTCCTCCCTGGAGTGTACACTCCTTATACCATCAGCAAACTTGCTGAGGGTGCACTCTATCCCTTCATCCAGGTCATCAATGAAGATTTAAAGTCAGTACTGACCCCTGGGGTACACCACTTGCTACAGGGGTCCAACTAGACTCTGTGCCACTGATCACAACTGTGAGCTCTGCCAATGAGCCAGCTCAATCCACTTCACTGTCTACTTATTCATCTCACACTTCCTAAGCTTACCTGCAAGGATGTTATGGGAGGCAGTGTTGAAAGCCTTACCGAAGTCAGAGTAGACATGCCCCCTCATCTACCTAGCCAGCTGTGATATCACAGAAGGCTGTCAGATTGTTCAAACATGATTTTCCCTTGGTGAATCCACACTGACTACTCCTATAAGTGAAAACGTTAAAAGAAAAGGGAGTGTAATTAATGGGAACAGGAGAGAACAGGAGACTGGACCAATCTTGACTATAGCAGAAGGTACAAACAGGATTTAATAGTTAACTGGAAATTGTCAATATTACTATTTGACTGCATTCTTCAGGAATGGAGGTGAAGTTCAAATGTAAGGTAGGAATCTGGAATAAAAGTTAATAGAATTTAGGGCAAAGGTGAAAACAGGAAGAAAAGATTGACTGGAAATAGAGACAAATGTGTGCATGTATAATAACTGTTCAAAGCCTTTGGACAGATTTGCACAAAATTCTTATTTGATTCACTTAAGCTCAGTAGGCCCAAGAACTACGGAGATGATGAATCCTAAAGCAAAGCTGCCTTAATTTCTTCAGTGTTGGGATAATTAATACCTCTGTATGCTCTGAAGGGAAAACTTAAGTTTCTCCTAGGCACTGAGACATATCTTTTAAAGGTAAAGTGTTAAATTACCTAACTAATATGAACCTGCCAGGATAAAAATATACATATCCCAATCATTCCTTAAGTCCACTACTACCTTTAAAAGGCACTGATGAGCTACTGGTGAGATCTTTCAGATTTTCTTTTTTGTTACAAGCAACAATCATCAGGAACAGATTTACAGAGGAAATAATTTCTTACATATCAATGTGTCCTCCCAATATGTCTGTCTAGAAAGAATTAGTCAAAAAAAAAAAACAAACAAACAAAAAAAAACCCACAACAAACCACAACCAGAAATCAAAACACCAAAAAAGCTGTGAAAAATGTTAGAACAGAAAGAAAAATTGTGATGAAGGCAACTATCAACCAGTCATTTGAATTTGCAGCTTTCCAGTAATACAGAACATACTTTAAGAGAACAGCCTACTGGTTAATTGAGGAAGTATTGAACTATGAACCATTAAGATTTGGGGTTACATAAGGACTGAACCAAGTAATCTCAACTGACTTGTTGATGAAGCAGCACGAGTAGAGTAGAATTTACATAACTGGATTTCCAGAAAGATTTGAACACTAGAATACCTAGAAATATTTGTGGGATTTTTTTTTAAATGATTACTTAACAATGGCAAAACATTACTAAAATTGTCAATTCAAGCTATGTGAGAACAAAGAAGATTTAGAAAGTATTGCAAACACACAGGAAGCAACATTATGAACAAAAATCCTCATAACATTGGAAGATAAAATATAAGAGAACATATTTCATATCTGTTTCAAAGAGAGATGAAAGTATGCAATGCTGAGATAGACTTAATAGGACCAAATAACCATGCTAGAATGTCTCTGAAAAGCTCCTATAATTCACAATTAACTACAATTTAAAAATGAAAGAGGGCGTTACACCTAATGACTTTGAGAAAAGAAAAACTGGAGTTAAGTTCTCCTATAGCCAAGTTTCTGCTATAGAAAGCAGAAACTATTCAAAGTATTTGTCAGGAGCTTCAAAGGGTCAATTAAAAGTTATAAGTTAAAAATAATTAAGAATAGACTGGTTCACATGTGACTAGACTGACAGCATCTACAAAGACTTTGACATCATCAAGAATAAAATAAAGAACAGTTATTCAGTATGAGACTCTCATATTAATAGCCTGAAATTAAACATGGAAAAACTGAGGCTGAATATCAGGAAAGCTTCCTGGCAGTGGAACAAACTAAGCTCCCAAGGGAAACAATGGAATCTACATAGCTTTAAAGTTTTAAAACTAGACTAGACAATAACACTCAATGTAGTTAGGGGAATATTTTTGCACTGGCAAAAGATACGACTGCATGACTTGATACTGGTAGGTTGTGGCCATCTCTAGTTTCTGCAGTTCTGCAAGGAAATGCATAACCCCCACAATAGCACAGACAACTTATCAGTCTCTGTTTTCACAAACATTAGCAGAAATCGGAGACATTTCCTAAGAAAAGACCTGACTTTAGAATATATTCCCTCAGATATTCAAATGAAACTCACAAAAATGATTCAATCAATACATAAGGCAGAGTATGATTTTATTATTTGTTGCTCACATAAAAAAAACCCATAAGATTCTAGGTGAAGTGGAATAGCCTATGTCTTGCTGATTTGATGTACTAGTTCAAGCTAACAATGCTGTCGAGGAGTACTGTTATTTGTTTTGTGATTTTAAGTTGTTGTCATGGTGACTACAGTAGATCTATAGGTGTCTTTTTCTCATTTACTGCCTAAAGAGATATTTTTAATAAAGGCAATGGGAAAATAGTTTAAAGTTTAACTATCCTGTTAAATATTTCCTCTTAATAATATGCCAAGACTTTCTAAAGCCTCTTGACACTCATTCCTTTCTGCACATTGTTTTCTTTACAAACAGAACATTTTACGTTTAGCGCCAGTTACTGCTCTTGTTTAACTTTCATATAAACCCAGCTGACGTCAGCAAGAATGCACAGGTGTAACTGTCACAGTAGAGCAGTAACTAGAAGTTAGCTGTTATGAATAAGCAGTACACCATGTACTAATATGCCAATAAACAATGATTGCACCAATTAAGAATGTTTTGTCAAGTTGCATAGTTTATTGATATACCCTTGCAGACCATGCTGTCCTGATTTAGTCTGAGTTGCCTGGTAAGAAACAAGCTTACCTTGTGTGCCCAAAATAAAGGAAAAACAATGCCTGGAGCAGACTTGCTCTGCCTGTTATTTATGTCACAAAGAAACAAAAGTGAATATTCATTTACTAGCAAATGGTTGTAACATGGACACATTTTGCTTTCCAAAATTAGGTAGTTGAATCAGAGTTATAAAAACTGCATGCTTTTTTGAGAAAGAAATCTGAACCAGTAAAATATTTGAAGCAATATTCAGTAACTAACATGAAAGAGGACTTGAGAGAAAACAAATCACGTCATAGGAATACTTATTCACTTAAAAATGTTTAATGAGAAAGAGCTTTACATTCTGAAGACAATCCCAAGGCAGTGTTGTTGCAGCGTAGAAGTTTTGTACCTTTTAAACCTTATTTCATTCTGAGATACTTTTTCCATCAGCAATACTAACAGCAAGAAAATACTAATGAATCCAAGATAAATGATACTTAATTGTGAAAGAGAAGGTTTGATGGCACGGTTTTTAAGGACGCCTTGTGGCTTTTACAGCTCTGTTTATATTTCCAATACACTATGCAAACTTTCTTCAGCTAAAAAAAAAAAAAACAAACAACAAAAAAACAACAAAAAAAAACATGCTGTAATGGAACCAGAGGGGAATAGGCTATATTACGAACAAGAATTCCGTAATACCACCATTACAGGGTCACGTCCTCTGAACAGCTAGGATATGTTCAATTCATTTAGTGGATTTCTTCAGCTCTACAAGGGACAAGTCCCTTACTGCAAAAGGCAGCATAAACTGAGACTGTCATTTAGGGGTGAAAGTATATGGCCCTAATTTCCTTTCCAATTGATATTATATTCCTTGATATCAACATAATTAAATACTCATTCCTGACACAGAAGCAATAAAGCACATCTACAAAGAATCACCCTTCAGACCAGTATTTCATAGCCTTCACTATTAACAGTATACGCTGTGTCTATGTGAATTGTTGAGCACAACAGTGAATCTCATGTACTGGGGTCAAACTTAGCACGATGGTTTGAAACAGAACAACCTTTATCAATCCTGCCATACCTCATTGCTTTTTACACTAAATGGGGATAAAAGTATTTGATAGCCATATTCTAGTCTCATCTGTCCACTCCTTCCACCTTCTCCAGAAGGCCTCTGGCAGGGTGGTCACAACGTGATCAGTGATAAAATGAAAGCATTGTCCACAACTCTAGTAAACAAAGAGTCTGCCTTTCCCCAGATCATCAGATTAAACACACTCAGCCCTTGGTTACTGCTACATATTGCTGTGCTAGGTGTGGGAAGAAGTGTGCAACCAAGAGGATCTCAATGCAGTTTAGGTGTAGAGGGAAAGTTCACTCTTAATACTGCAGAGCGAACCTAAGTGGCAAATAAAATAATATAAACTATTTCTTATCAAAGATCTGTTCTACAAAAGTAGGGACCACATTTCTCTGAACACAGCATGGTCCAAGATGAAGTGCAGGTAAGAACTCACTTGGCATCTTAGGAGTTATTGTACATACAAAGAACAAAGTTCCCATAGCTATTGGGATCAAACCATGTTAGTTTTTTTTTTTAATCTTTCCTTATGAGTTCATTCAGCACAAGATGTGTGACTAAGAAGCTAAGAGCTGTTTCTGTCTTTTGGGCTACCCAGTCTGATGCCAGTCATCTTCACCTTTGCCCATCACAACCTTGTATGTACCTATGTAAGTCTGTTTACTTTCAGCAACAGGTCCAGATTACTGTGTTTTTTCCTTCAGTTCCTTTTTACACAAAGACTCAGCAAGATGATGTCAACAACTTCAGAAGCAGTCAGAAGCTGTACCTTGAAAGGAAATGCACTCTTCACAGAGGCCTATTGCACAAGGTCATGCCTAGCATCAGAATGAGATGACAGTACAATAGCTATGCAATCTTTTAGATCGCAGTAGAGGAAAAAAAAAATATTATCAGTGGATGTTTTCAATGCCAGTTTTGACATATTTCTTTTCCTTACCTATATCTGTAGAAAGATTGTTTAAATAAACATTAGAGCATGAGATTAGAGGCAAGACTGCCTCTGCGCATGTGATCAAAGTCACACTTTCTGCAAAGGAGTTAACACGAATTGCGGAAAAAAATAAAAAACTTACAGTACTAATTTCCCCATAAGAAGTTTATTTTACCACATGCAGTATCCTGACCAAGTAGCAGCAACATGAATGAAGGGTACTTTGAAGCACTCATAAATCTCAGTCTGCTTTTTATTCATTTAGTATCTTTCTCCTCCATCTTGGGAAAATCTAAAATCTGCTGACAGGCCCAGCATGGAAAATTCTCTGCTTAGTACAGTTTCCCATGAAACTGTTTTCTTACCTGCACACGCACTAATGATCAAACAGAGCCATTGCCCATATTTCTTTGAAGAGGGTTGTGCAGCAGGACAGGCAGGTTGGTAATGTTATGTGAATTGTTTGCAATCTTTCACCCTTCTGTGAGTAAATATTGGTTTAAATAAAAACAAAAGGTAGAAGAATGTCATTCTTCAGAAAATACTTTGGGTCAGAAAATATTTACTTTTTACATTATTTACTGTAATTTTGTTTACATAGTGAAAGGTTGCCCTTATGTTATTTCTACAAGCATCTTTGGACACACACTGCTTGCAGGGAACACCTCAGTAACAAACTGCTCACTGAACACTTCCTCTACATTTAACACAGAATATGAACAAATAGAATTTCATGCTTATTCAGGAGATTCATTTTGTAAGTAATAACCCCAACAAATATAATTTGGAGACAGTGGAAGTTCACACTCCATAACAGTTCAGTATTTTTCTCTGAGGATCCCTTGAAGCATACCTCAACCATCAGCAGTTTTTAATGAAATGACAGACCTGCTAAAGTGCAATTTTGAATCCACAAAAATCAATCTTTTCCCCTCCTGTTCCAGAATACATCAGAATGACAAAATACTCTGGAAACAATAACAACCACAATAAAAAGACGGCAAGGAACACCCCAGGCTTCAAAAGCTTTGATCCCTCTTTAAAATATGCAATTTCACAAAAATGTATACATCAGTCTATCAAAACTTTTTTTTTTTTTTAAAATAGAATTTGGTTTAAGACCACTTTATATATTTAACTTCCTACCTCATCATATATATATTTTTTTTAATTAAAAAAGTAACACAATCTGAACAAACATTAGGTTGACCAGTACTTCTGCCAAACAGAAAAGAATCCTCAGATTCCAGAGCTAAAGTGTCTTTGGTTCATAGTCCTTTTCTATTATTAGATCTTTTTTAAAAAGAAATCCAAGTTTCCTATTTTTTTTCTTCATCAGTCAGAAACCAAAGTCATTTTATAAATAATTCTATTCTAATTCCGTATCAAGACAGCAAATGATTAAATAAGCGTCATACTATGGCCAACACATTTTGCACAGATGAGAATTGAGAGCTAAGAGTCAAGAAAAATAACAGAGAAAGGTTACAAAAGGAATTTTCCCATGAGCTTTTTGCTCCCTACATGCTCTAAACCTTCTCATCTGAGAAAACTCAGATGGTCACATCATACCAAAAATTGCCAAGTGAAGCAGGGGGGTAGGACAGTAAGTGGCTTTGCCAGGCAATGACAGCTTTGCACTCTTGTTACTTTGACGATGGCACTGCATTCTCATAGTGAAACAGATTTTAATGGTTTTTAATGCAATTACAAGAGAAAGAACTTTAAGAACTAATGCAAACAGGAGAATAGCTAAAACAAATACTAAAAGCAAAATCAAATATTTCACTGTATTTTTCTGACTCATACACTCCCTGAGAATGCAAAATAGTTTCTCTGTTTAGTAGGCAGCCATGGATAAGTTTATTCCCCTTCTTTTGCTTCTCTTTAACAGCAAATTCTGTTTTACCCTTTTTGGCATGATCACAACTGATTATGGAAATAATTAACGGCACTGGTTTATGTTTCACTTTGTTCTATTACCATAATGATTTTCAAAAAGAAGAGAAAGGAAGAAAAGTTTGCTTCTACAACATAGGTAGCAACTGTTTTACAGAAGCTGTGCACAGCAGGACTTCAGTTGTAAAGTGTATATATATACACACACAGATACATTTCAACTTTCCCCTTTCTGGATTAACTGGACTGTACGCAACATGGGGCAGTCAGAAAAGCACCAGCATGAACACATGCTGAAATTGTGCTGGCATAAAAAAAAAAAAAAAAAAAAAAAAAAAAAAAAAAAAAAAAAAAAAAGAAGATGTTTTTCTGTTTTTATTTTTTTCCCCCCACAGCTAGGTAAATAAATCCCATAAATTGTAATCATTTTGACAACCTTGAATTTTTGCCCTAAGCTTCATACCTGCAGGAGCCAGGAATATCACAACAAAATTGCTAACAAAAGCAATTTTCTTAGAATAGTTTGAATGACTTTGCAAGTCACCTCACATACCAGCTTTGTAATTTCATATCTACTATCTACCCAGTCAGCACAGTGGACCCATGAAAACAGAGTCCTTCATTGAGTTGAACAGAATTCCTTGAGGCACAGGTTTCACGACCCTAGCAAACTACTACTGAGTCTATTGAAACTCAAATTTATTGGGAGATCATTTCTATAAATTAGGAAAAAAAAAAAAATAATCACAAAGTTATTAAAAGTTACAATGAGATGGAAAAGTGACCTCTGTCACTTTTCAAGTGCCAGGGAAAGCCATAGCCTCACTGAAGATAAATCAAATTTTCTCCACTTGAAAGCAATTTTCTGCCTAGCTTTAGAAATGGCTGTGCTGCTCTGGCTAAGACCTTCAAATGAGTTAAAAACAAAAAACCGAACAGCTTGCTAGTGCAACTTAGCAAACCAACCAACCAACCAACCAACCTTCAGCACAGGTTTGAAAAGATAATCAATGAATGAAACAGATCTCTATAATTGAGGTTTCGGGCAACATCAGCTTTAGCTGATGTTTGCATTTTCCATTTCTCCTATACTATATATATATTTAAATTTTTTTACCTTCATGCTTTTTATTTCCCACTTGAATTGCAATACTGGTTGGAGGCCTATCTGCATGTGTAAAGTTTATTCTTCTGACATGCTTACTCTACTCCATCTCCAGCAGCTACTTACTACAGCACTGCTAAAAGTACTGCATTAGCACTGAACAGAGCACAGCCACAGTGCTTGGTTCCTATTAGGGCAGCAGTTGGAGCATCATTGGCTGACCATCATTCAAGGAATGGCATTCACAGGGTATAAATTCAAGATACTTTTCCTTTCCCTTTAAGTATCATTTCCTCATGTGCTGTTCCATCTCATACTCACATTAACAGTTTGTTTCTGGAAATGCTCTCCAGCCTGTTAAATTTTTATTGTGAAATGTTTTGACTAGAAGACAGAGCACTCGTCTCTAAAGCAGAATAGAGACAGCAGCCTGTATATTCCTTGAATGAGCCAAGATTTTTCTGTCCACTTTAACCATAGTTTATCTCAGCCAGAAATCACTCTAGTTTGCATAATGTTTCATGAACAGCGAAAAGCTACTTAATTATATCTATTGAGTACTTAAAAGCCATGGATGAGAATCAAGGAAAAAATAAGCAGAAAATCTTTTAAATATGAGAAGTTACCTTTCATACATTTCTTTCTTGTTCACTTAATCCATTAAGAAAAACTTTAACTAAGGTCAGATATTACCAAAGATTCTCATTTTGTGACTCCAACATAGGAGACAAATTTTTTCCAAGAGGACCTTCCCAAAAAAGGCAATAAAAAGAAGAGTGTTTCTTTGTCTTGAGAGGTATTCAAGAAAATAAAAAAATCTCAAAAGATCACACATTTTCCTAACCAACTTTAAGTAAATCCAAAGTGAGATCATTTATGTGAAGTACGTCTCAATGCAGTATTATTTAAAATTATTTCTATTACTACTTATTATCTCCAATAATGCACGTATATGGCTATAAAGATCTCTATTGTTTCTTAGTGAGGCTGATTTACCATTGATACTTGTTGTTAGGGACAGGAAGTTTTGTAGGACTTATTCAGAGCAGTCAGTAGAAGCAGATTTAGCAGGGAATGCTGAAGCAATTTCAATAGTGAAAAGGTCCTAATAGAAATGTCCTATCACCTCCTCTGCTTTTCTGAGTTGAGCTCTGAAGTAGTCCTAAAGTAGTCCTAGTAGTCTGAAGAGTCCTAGAGCTCCAAGACTAAACAAGGGTTAATAAAGAAAGCATTTTATAGTAACACATTTACTGATGCTTTTTCAATTTTTCCATAGAACCATATAATTGTTTTTCTATTGTTATTACATGTTTACAAAAAAATATGTACAAATAATATACCTGTGAAGATTTATTTAACTGCCTGTAGGAGAGGTCAAGACAAAAAAACGTTTTAGAACCTCCAAGTTTCTACACTTTTCATTCTTAACGTCTGTTGATTCTCTAGTATCTGCTTCCTGACATAGTGTGTCTGATGCCAGGATCAGATTCTGAGACAATTTAGCACCTTAAAATTCATTGTTCTGCAATTCATTTTGAGGAAACATTTTCAAAGAACTTTAAAGAATGCTTTTCCTTTGAAAACCTTTGAAAATCCTTTGAAAATCCTATACTAAATTATTCTTACTGCTTAGAAGAAACATGCAGACTAAGCATCAGAGATAAGTCAAATATTCTCAAAACACACAGAGCTAAAAATTAGTAAGTGCACTTCACACAAAATGAAATGCACATTTCTAAGCCCGATGCATTGGTTTCTAAAAACAGTTTTAATTTTCTTTGTCCTGCTGATTTACACCTTTTCTTACTTTAAAAAACAATTTTATATTCCTACCTGATTTTAAATATTATTATATTCCTATAAAATTTAAATATAATAAGCTATAAATTTGTAGATTTCTGCTCAAATTCTGAATATATTTAGCTGGAAGCCTTAAATACCAAAGCTTCATTGACAAATTTTAAACCACATAAAACATACATCCCTTTTAGGCAGCCTCTGCTATTAGACTGCTAGGAGCTTGTAGCTGAAACTGCTCAACAGTAGTCAAGTTCAGTGATCATATAGTGACCACAATTTTTCTTAACCTTAACTTATATCATGAACATTGTACAGATTAAAACAAGCAACCAAAATTCCTACAAATCACTCATTCCAGATTAGACAGCATGCAGATGGATTTTACCTAACTGGAGGTACAGAAAACTCTATTTAGGTTTGTGAAGCTGCAACAACTTATTTCATACTGTGATAGGACAAGGGGGAATGGTTTTAAGGTCAAGGATGGAAGGTTTAAATTAGATGTCAGGGGGAAGTTCTTTACAGAGAGAGTGGTGAGGTGCTGGAACAGGCTTCCTAGAGAGGTTGTGGATGCCCCATCTATGGAGGTGTTCAAGGCCAGGTTGGATGGGGCCCTAGGCAACCCAGTCTAGTATTAAATGTAGAGGTTGGTGGCCCTGTATATACTACAGAATGTTATATTTTTTTCTCCCCACGGATGGGGAGGTTGGAACTTGACGATCCTTGGGGTCCCTTCCAAACCAAGTTATTCTATGATTCTATACTATGAGATGGAGGTTTGATTCTATGAGATGGAGGTTTGGGGCTAAAGAGAGAGATGTTACTTACCAGAAAGTAACATCTGTACTTTTGAAAAAGGATGTGTTAAGCTAAGTATGTTCCTGTTTAGATCCAATGTTGCATATATGGTATTTTTTTATATAATGTCTGGCCAGATCCAGTTTTGGTAGTATCTAAGCACTCTGGATTTTCATAAACTTGTTACGCACAGAGCAGCCCTAATAACAGCTGTTAATCACATTGCCCAGAATCATTTACTATGCATCCATCACATCAATACAGTTAATATGTGGTAACTAACATAACAGAGCAGTCTCATCCTACTGATGTGCAAGCTAGCTACTTAGCATTTCACTGTACTTTAAGCCACAGGATAGTTTTCCACAGGAACTGGCACTTAAATAACTTAGGTTACTTTGCAGAACACTGCATACAAAGTAATGGTTTGTCTAGGTTACCTAGTAAGTCTCTTTCCTTCTGGGGATACCCAGTTCCCAGATTTCTGTGATTCAGAGAACCTGATCACCAAAAGAGAATGAAGGGCTTCTTTACAGAAATACCCAGACCAACACATTCAACATCTTCATTCATGACCTGGACAGCATCTTAAGCAGGTTTGCAAACAATACAAAACCAGGAGTAGCTGGTAAGCCAGACGGTTGTACTGCATTCAGTGGGAATCTGACAGTCTGGAAAAATGAGCAAACATGAATCTCACAAAGTTTGTATGGAAAATGCAAATATGAATATCCCCATTCACCAATACAGGCTGGTACAAACTGTCTAGAAAGCAGCTTGAAAGAAAAAAATTTGGAGTCCATGTGGACAAGATGAACAACATGCAGTGATGTCCCCTTGTGGTAACAAAGCCAACAGCCTTCAATACTGCATTAGAAGCGATGCCAGCAGGTTGGAGGGGATCCTTCCTCTCTACTCAGCTATGATGAGACATACCTGGAGAGGTCTGTCAGTTCTAGATTCCCCGGTACACAGAGGCATGGACATAATACTGCAGTGAGTTCAGTAACAGGACACAAAGATGATTAGAAGACTGAAGGATCTATCGCACAAGGACAGACTGAGAGCCTAACTAGGATATTTCTGATAACATGTTGCCAGTTGCCTCTTGATGGTGGAAATCTGACTTCTGATATCATTATCAAGAAATCTTTAAGGCAAATTATAAAATGTTATATTTTTTTCTTCCCAATAAAAACTGTAGTTCTCGAAGAACTCTCAACACTGAATGCCTGATACTTGTTGCAATGGACTTGAAGAAATATGAAATCACATTGTGCTGATTCAAGAGACATTATGTTTACACACTCTGTACCATTAATGAAGCACTGAAAATTCCCTCCAGTCCTAATGAAATCAGTCTGTAAAGGGGGTCCAGAAATTCTGTGCTTTAGTGTGTAGAAAAATTACAGTTTAACTTTACATATGGAAGAGATCAAAGCTACTGCTGATCTGATGCTTTGCTTTCTGCTTCTATCACCTGAAAATCCAGCAGAGGAAAAAGTAAAGAATTGCCTACACAAAGGCCCAAACTAATGGCAATCCGCTCTCTTGGGGACTGGTGGTAAAGAATCTGTTGCCTGCCAAAAGAATCCAGCCACATCCATAATTCTTCACTGATGGGTAAAACCATCCATCTAGGCACAGCTGTGTGCAGTGCATTGGACACTGTGAGGATTTTCCCGGATTGGTTCCACATACACATCAAGCAACTTTTTCTCATAAGATCTTGCAAGGATTTGCAATCATTTCAGATAAAAGAGCATGTTTAAAGGATGACTGGCTGAGCTGCTGCTGACAAATATACTGGCATCTGTTCCTCCTCCTGAAAATTCTCTTCCAAGGGAACTAGATCAGTAACAGACTGAGCAATAGGAGGAATAAATATATCTTTCATGGTCTTTGTGGTGAATCCTTATGGAGTTTTGAGATATCCCATGCTGACAAAAAAAGAAATATCACTTGAGAAGCTGAGTCCTAGGCAGAAAGATTCTTGTAAGGAGGAAATTAAGAATGTCTGGTATGGAGAACTACAGAGAGATGGGACCCATGTGGTTTAGAGCAGAAAGTCTGTTGTCCTGAAAATATGATGAGGAAGAAGAACAATTCTTTTGAACATGTTACACTACTGCAATAAAATCCAGATCCTTTGGAGGCTGCTAAGGTAGGCACTGAAATTAAATAGGGAAGGCCAATAACACAGTGTATAACAAGTCTTTGTTGGCTGGCACATGCTGTTAAAAGGCTAGACAAGTTACATAAGATGAATTGGAATTATTCATTGATGAGCACGTATTTGTTTTCAATTAATAATTTTAATTGTGACTTTATTTATTAAAATCAAATAAAGATTGCTATAACTGAATGGATGGAAGATATAGCAATGAAGGCAATGTAGTTTAATCCACACCTGATAGTGATGACTTGCAACTGTTCAAGAATACCCCCAGATGATTTATGAAGGGGCCTCTGATATCTCGCAAATGCCCTAGTTGTCATGCCAGAAGAGAATCATAAAGTACATCTCTGAGTACTCTGTTGCTGAGTACTGATCTAGTTGCTGAACTGAGTTTGTGAACAGTTACGTCACTAAGTAGAGACACTAGCCTGAGAGCCACAGAATTGGAATTTGTTTCTATCCTAGTGGATATGCAACAAAAAGTGATAATATATAAAAAGAATAGACTATAAAGCTAAGCCCAGAAAACCTTCTGTTCCACTGATTGTGTGTTTTAGGTCAGATAGATTATTTTGAACTAAATGTTGATCTCATTTTGTGTGAAAGAAAAACCTCATAGATCTCACATTTTTGCTGAGCTCCTAAATAAACAGATATAGACACATGCGCATCGTAAGAGATAAGCAGCTAAACACGAGTTGAGAATTGTAACACAATTGAAAGTGCAATAATAACAGCAGAACAGCAAGGTCCTAGGCTACAGCAAGTGAGGACTTGCTCAAATGCAACAGCTGTGGGCAAAAAATAGAAGGGAAGAAGCTGCTTACCTTCAGAACACTTCAGGCATACAGGAATATCAAGTGAGACACCCTTGCCTCTACTGCCTTAAATGAGGTCTGGGAAGGGGTGGATCCTGAATCCAGTCACAGAGGTGCATTGCATACACCTGAGCTCCCTGGGTTGGCCCTGCCTTCCTACTAGGTCCTCATTCACTGTTTCAAGCCCTGACTTAGCATTTCCAATGGAAGTATTATATTGAAAAACAGTAAATTCCAGATTGAGGTGCATAACAAGGAATCCTAAGTGGATGTAGAAGCTATATACATCTCCATTTGGTACTGGTGAGATCAGTACTGGAATACTGCAGTATAATCACATGTTCACATTACAAGGATGATTTTGAAAACTGGATATAAAATTAGAGAGAAAAGCTATGAATATAAAGGAATTAATAGCTTACAGTAAAACTTTTTTCTATATAAATAAAAATAGTCAGAGTTTAGAGTTCCTAGGACACACTTTACAACCAGGAAAGGGACAAAAAATAAAAAGAGAGGTACTTAAATCTATCTAGTTTACAGAATTGGATCAAATAAAGTTTAAATTAGAGAAAATAACAGATATCCTAAAGAAAAGAAGATATCAACAATGAAAGCTATAAGCATTGAGATAATTAACAACAAGCATCAATTATTTTACTCATGTTTTCCTAAAATATCTGATTTACTTAATAAATGTTACTGGATTTGAAGCAGAGATTGTTTTGAGTACTTTATGTACACTATTTAGCATGAGGGCAATAGAGGTAAACACAGTAATTACTTCTCAGTTTCAAATTTCATTAATGTATAAATTCAAACAAAACCAGTACTTAGTTAGAAATAATTAAAAAAAAAAGAACATATCATCATTAAGTCATTCCTAACTGTCATTTGTCTGCTTTGTTCAGCTGCAATTTACTTTATTAAAAAGGTTCTGATATAACTGATTCTTACACTTTAACCTCTAAATTTTTGAAATACAATCCTTTAAATGTAATTGCATTTTGACCATTACCTCACAAACAGCAGAAGTCTTAATATTTTACTTTTAATTAGTAGAAGAGCTGAATTAAAAATAATGCCATGTTAAATCCAAATCAGTGTTGGGTAGACTCTTTGCCTTCTGCAGGCTGATATCGTGAAACTCTATTTGTCAAGTACAGTGTTTTTGTATGTGCAGTCTCATTGACTTCATTAGACCTCTCACAATGACTACCCATGGGCACAATTATTTCCAGGATCACATCTTTACTTCATAAAGAAACACCATCAAAGGATAGTCAAGAAAATATATGGATATAATGAAATCAATCCCTTTTACCAAAGCAGTCTGTAAGATTCTATAAACGCATCCTGGCAGCCTCAGAAGGGTGCTTTGCATGGAAGTTTCAATCATCTGTGCTGCAGCTTAAGAAGAACCACATTAGTGAATCTCTTGAGGATCCATACAACATTTGGGACAGTGATGAAAGCAATACAATTTATCCAGACACAATTTATTTTGTGAATATTCATTATACAAAACAAGGAGAGTTCATCGTATGAGAAAGAAAACTGATACTGTAAGTGAACACTTCTAGAACACTGGTCATTTGTACCTTGAGCCACTTAAACATGAGGACTTTGTAGTGCATGTAAGCCATGTTGTTTGCTTACTGTTTTTGATTTTACTTAATTTCATAAAACAAACTAAGTTGAACACTTCTCTAGAAAGACTTCAGCATGGTAAATTCATTTTACTTTATCCATGAATTAGTTCACAGCTTATTTACTAGAACAACAGATACATATTTGTACTTGGTGAGTTAATTCATGCTAAGTTTATTTGGATTTATATTACATCTTTAAATAAAAGGTGGTAACTCATGGTTTTTCAGCTCATGTAAGTAGTTCTTTCAGTGACAAGTTGCACAGCCTCTCTTAGTAATTATTTATTTTATTTCTAAGACTGTACTAAAACAAAGGGGAAGCTGATGCTAAGATGCTACCTCTAGGAGATGGCACCTAACAGCTGAAAACAGAATTGTAGTCCAACAACCATGTAGTCTTCCCAGTTTTTTTTTACTACGATCTTGGTTTTTCTCTTTTTGCTTATACTCAGCACTGCAGTCCTGATCTAGCTTTTCCACCTGGTAGGCTAGAATTAGCATGTACTAGTTTGTATTTTGCAATATAAGGTATGGTAAGGTGTTACTATTCTCTTGATGTCTGGATGCTGGGAGACAAACTGTGTTTATCTGCTAAGTTCACATGTTGTCTACAGTCACAGAAGTAAACCTTTCCCTTGCTATTTCAGATACTACTGAAGGGAAAAATTAGAGCACGTGGAAAGCATCTGGTAAGTCTTGGCCCACAAAACAATCTTGACACTGGAACATCTGCCCTGGTCCTAATAACTGAGTGTTCCTAGCAAGAAAAACTGGGCAGAAGTACCACTTGCTCTGGCAGGTATGCCTAAGAAGTCCCTCCGCGCTTCAAAAAAGCTGCTGGAGGGCATGTTTTGAGTGTGCAATTTTCTTGAACAAAGGACTTCATCAGCAAGATGACCACAGTCACATCCAAGACTGAGGAAATTAAGTTAGGGAAGAGTGCAGTTACATAAGACAGGCCAAAGCCTACTCACGGAGCTATTTCTATCTTCAGTGCAAGTCCTCTGTCCATCAAGATCCTAAATCTGCTCTTAAGAGGAGTGATTTCCTACTGGTCAGAAAAGAATTTGTACCTCATTCTTCTGTTGAGAGGAATCACTGAAAGATAGTGTTCAAAAACAGGTCAAAAACTCATGTGAGGAACGTGATCAGTTCTCTGCTTGCTGCTGCTCATCATCCATATTCACTGATGGCACAGCCAGGCACAATCCTCAGAGCAGCAAGGCAATAGGTGATATAGCAAGAATTTTACTTCCAGCTGAAGCTGAAACGAAGGCCCAAAAGAGACTAATACAAAAAATTAACATAGGGACTTTTCTAAAAAGTAGCTTTATTAAATGACTGCTGTATGGAACAAATAATGAAGAAAATTTACAGAAAATTTCAACAACAAATAGTTTCCAGAAGCAAACATATTTACAGAAAAAAAGAGTAGGGTGGGCCATTATTTCAGTTTTATACACAATAATAAAAATTTGCTTTGATAGTAAAGTGACAGTAAATTTGCCTAAAAAACAGTGGTGGTCCCCATTTCTGGAAGAAGAAAGACAAAGGAAAGAAAAGAAGAAATATTGTGTGAAGGGGATACGTCTTGTTGAACAATACTTAGCAAGTGTTCACTGCCACAGAAACAGCACATTTCAAGTGGGTATTATAAGACAGATTATAAGCTCGGATCTATTGCATATTCTCTTGGACAAAGAAATAAAGCTCAGTGATAAGAGCTTTTGAACATGACCAGAATGGGTGAAATTGCAAGTACCTAGAAGGTTAGATAAAAATTTCATTTGGAGAAATTCTCATCACACAAGATATCATTTAGTAGAGAAAATTGAAAAATGCTGCAGATAGGAGATGGATACAACTGATGAGACAGCAGTAATGCAGAAAATGGTATAGCATTAGAAGGGATGATAACATAAAAAAGCAAGTCCAGGTGATAAAAGAGAGAGCAGCTTCCATTTTGGGACACACTCATACTAAATAAATTGTTTCTAGAGTAATCTATCCATTTGGAGGAATTACACTCTGAAGAAAGCCATAGACAAAACACAGATTGAAATGGGAAATACAAAACCCAGAAATTCAGGAAATATAACCTGGAGGGAAATATTGAAGGACAGGACCGGTATTCTCAAACAAAGAGATGACTGAAAGCCCATGGAAAAAAGTTCCTAATAAGAAGTTGACGACAAAATATTCTTCCATATATGAAAGACTGAAAGAAGTAATCTTTTTGATATCTTTGGGCAGATTTCTGCTGCAGATCTCACTCTGGTGCACACACTGAAAGAACATTCAAGAGAGTTACGTCTGATTCTGGAAGTAGTTGGAAGAAGGAGATCAGCACGGGCTAAGAAACGCTATTCTGGATTCTTTGGAAAAACTTTATGCAGTCTGCCTTTAAATAAGCTAATATAGTCATTAAAGGTGTTTTTTTACATTCCGGGAAGATGGAATGTAAATGGGGAGTCCTGGTAACATAACAGTACGTTTTAAGTGGGGCCCTGAAGGGCCAATCATTCTGGCTAGATCAATATTGCTGAATGTTGCTTAAAAATTTATGTGCGTTTTTATGGGAATTCAATTTTTTTTTTTTGCTGTTCAAAACAACAACAAAAAAGAAATAGGCAAATTATTTAGAAACTCCACTCCAGTTATTCAAGTATTGTGTTTATTTATTTTTTATGAACCATATTATTACAGATTTGAAATCTTTTCTCCAGCACTAAGGAAGCTATTAATTCTGGTTCATAGAAGTGTTTAAACAATTCCTTGTAACCATTCATTATCAACAGAGTAGGTTGCTACTATGCATTAGTTTTACACCAATGCATTTTATTTGGTTTGCATAATACAAATGTTCCAGATTGTGTATATCCAAAGCTCCAAGAAAACACATCATTAACTTTCAAATGAGAGGTTAACAAGACCTATTATTCTGAAGCTGAAAAATGGATTTTCTAAAATAAGGTAATTAATAATTTAAGATAAATCAGCTCAGCACAAAACTTTCTTCAGTTGCTGCAATCAGGAGACCAAATTAATTTCCTGTAAAATTAGAAATGTTTACCCATAAAGCGTGTAATGACCACCTTGACGCGATTGGAGCAGCATGTTTTAAGATCTGAATATAGACTGAAGAGCTTAGAGGTCTGACAGAATGGTAGGACAGAAGTTGACTTAACTTCTCTATGTCAGGAAATGTTTCAAACGCTAGTTGCAGGCCTGGAGGAAAGCAATGTGTCAACATTCCTAATCATCATGAAATTTCTTAATTTCTGTAAATTTTTAAAAACAATAACAACAGAAACACAGGATCTGCTTCTTGCGGGATTTTTCAGATCCCTGTTTCCTTGAAGTACTTTAAAGACACTTTTAACAAAAATAATGAGAAATATAATAAAGCTCTCTCATGCCAATTGGAAAATGACTCAATTATTAATCTTGTAATGTCCCCTGAATTCATCATTAACCTTCATAAAAATTTGTCTGGAAGTAGTACAAAACAGTGCATCAGCAGTATCCCAAACAGAGCATCAAGATGACATTAAACATTTAATATATCGCACCAGTGTCACTATGTGTAGTGTACTTACCAATAACATGGAGTAATTAGCACAGTTTATGTTTTAGTATGCTAGGGATGAGTAAGCATGTAAAACTTCAAATGACCATATTCTCATTAACTTCTCTGTCAGCTCACCACCTGCTTATCTTTACAATTCCACACTATTCATTATATTTTGCATTACTAATTCTCTTCTTCCTTTAATTTTGCCTTAACTTCTTCATTATCCAATTTTTCTGTCTTCATTTTTTTTTCGTTTGTTCAATTTTGCAGGTTTGGTGTTTTTTTGCTTCACATCTTTTCCACAGTTTCTCATCACCTTCCCATTCTCAATTCCACGTACCTCTATTCAGCTACCCCATGTACTTCCACTACTAAAGCCACTGTCCTTTAAATCGTAAATGATCTCTAGTTTTGGATTTTTTTTAATCCCTTCTCTTCCATCCTTTATGCAGCTTTACAATTATCTGCATACTTACAGACTTTCTCTCTCCTTTTTCCTCCTCTTCATTCCATGTATTTTCTCTTCTCAATAATAACAGATTCACCCAATCAGTGGGTCTTTGTAACCTTTCCCCCAGTCTGTTTCCATATATATTCACACCAGTCATCCTCAAGTTCAATTGTAGTGCTGATGCCCTATTTTTAAACTCTCAACCATTCCTCTCAATCTGTGAGGGTGTCTGCAGGGTCCATCTTTGACAAAGAAAATACCAGATAACGATAGGAGTATGAGTGTAAATAGAGTGTGTGGATGGGATTCACAAACCTCTCTGAATGGGTGTTTCTACAGAACGGTTTATGTTAAGGAAGAAGACGACCAGAAGCCACAATAACTCAGCTCGGAATTTTGGGGAGGTTTCTGGAACAACAAAGGGGTCAGTTTGAAAAGAAGCATAAAGGAAGCACAGAAAGCTGGAACAGTGAGGACAGAACTTGGAGACAAGAGCCTCACTCAAATCCAGTTTGATGCTGACTGAGGTCACTGTGCAGTCACCAGGTGAGTCTGAGGGGCACATAGCACTGCACACCTTGTCTCCACTGCCAGGAATGTGGAAGCAGCAGAACAAGGCTCAGAGACTCATTTATTCACACCAGCCCTGTGTCTCACACTTGTCCTCTTTCCTATGCTCTTCCCAGGTATAGTTAAGGCTCACGAACATGAGTTAAGGTATTGACTAACATCACTAAATCGCTTGTATTAGCCAAATTAGTATCTCTAGATGGTTCTGTATTGTGTATGAAGCCTTTCTCCATTCCCTCCAGCCAAATTTCAGGCTTTCAAGCTCTGAATAAAGTCCAATTGCTGGAAAGAACATCAGAGCAAACAGTATCATTTCAAATGCAATGTTGCAATGGCCTTCACTTAACAAAGAACACAGCAGTAAGCCCATATTGTACACTATCAGCTTAACTCAGAAAACCACCTTTGTATGACAATGCAGTCTATGCAACTGTCTATCATGGTCATCAAAACTCATATTTGTAAAATAATTTTAAAATCATACTTGAGAGCAGAATTCCACTAACATTTTGGGACAACAGCTTCAAAACCATTTCCCAGTCTTCCTTTTGGCTTTGCTAATTTGACTTTGTCATTATTGCCTTGTAGGCACTATTGTCATTTTCAAAAAGTTTAAAATACTTAAAATATAAACTCTTCTAAATGCCTTAACAAATTCTCTTTTCATCTTCACGTGCATTTAAAAACTAAATCAACATAGTAATCATACTTAGGTGGGTAGGCAGCTTATGTCATTTTTTCTATTATCTGCCTTCTTATGTACATAAAAAGAGAAATATTGAAGAACTAAAATGAATGCTTGTAATTGTGAGCTGATTTAATAGAGAATTAAATATTTCAGAAATCAAGATTCCCATAATGTTCAGTAATAAGCAAAGTACTGGCATGCTCTTTACTATTCTGTACTGCTTTGGAAATCAACTTTCAATGACATTATCTGATAGAGCCTTAAGGTCATGTCCATGTATTCTAAGCACAGAATACATGGAAAAATTAAGTCTACAACAAGAAAAAAAATAAAGTATTTAAAATGTGGTTCTCAATCTGCTATTTAATTTAAGAATTTAGATGCAGACTAATGAACAAATGCTAATGAACATCTAAAAACTGTGACCAGCCTCCTCGTATGTAGGCAGTGAATCAAGTGCATACAGGAAGCTTGGAAATACATATCTTTAAAACTGATGAGCACAAGATTCCTATGATTTAGCTGGGATTACGCTGGAAGCTGTGGAGTCTGATTTGAAAGATGCAGCTGTTTAAAACTTGTAAAAAGAAAATCCACTTCCCTGCTTTGCTACAGCTTCTAGCAGGAGCTGGCTGCCTCCCTCCCTACAGCAAGTTTCCATTCCAGACACAGAAGCAAAGCCCACCTCCACCCTGGTCCCTGAGCCCAGCCAGCTGCCAAACTGCTCTGATGCAGCCATCTGTCGGCAACAGAAACAAAACTCTGACTTGCCACAGGTACAACCTGCCTATTATTAAAAAATGTGGGAGAGACCACACTTCCTCTGCTGACTCATGACGTTTGCTTGATAAAGTTGCTACACTTGAATGACCTCCAGTTTTCATTCATGTACTTTCTTACATGGATATGAAGCATGCTAGATTGAGACAAGATAGCTACCATTTAGTCGGTGGTGAGTGTAGGGACAAGTGTCACAGGAAAGCTGAAATGAGCATTCTTACACTATATCATGCAGTTTTCAGTCTGTGACTTTCCAGAAAAGGATCGTGCAAAGGAGGAGTAGAAGTAATGGACTAGCACCATAGCAGAGGTAGCAAGTTCTGTGAAGAAGCGATTCTTACCTTGTGCTGCAACTTCCTACTGATTTGAAAATGTAAATCTCTGCAAATCTGTGGTTGGTCAGTGCTTACCTGCCTATCACCGCCATTTACAGTTTCTTCCTCATAGGCCTTGTCACAAACATGTTAAGAACACAGCGTAACAGAGCTACTAGCTCTGATGAAATGTATTTCCAATATGTTTTCACAATGTTAGGACACCAAATACATACATCTATAGCTTAATTCTTTAGATCTGCATCCAGAATATATCAATTCCACCCTAGAAAGAATTATGTTTTCACTTCTGATTATTCAGACAAAAACAGGAAAAAATGTACCCACTAGAGAAAAAAAAAAAAAAAAAGAATTATACTATTCTACTTTATATCTCAACAGAACTCAGAGTCTTCGCTGCCTTTTGTGCTCTCTATTCTTTAAGATATGAAAAAAAAAAAAATCACCGTCTTCCTTAGAACTTTCTATTGCATACCCTTAATTGCTTTATTTCCTTGAAAGACTACTGCCACAAAGCCAGGCAACATCCATGCAGTCACTGCTCATCACTTCCATTTCTTCGGGATAACTCAAGCTCCTCTCCTCCCTCCTAACCTCCTCTGAAAATGAACTAACAATGCATGATCTGTAGCTTCTGTTCTACTATCTGAAAAATTGACTCCCTTTGATCTCAGTGGAGGCACAGTCTGACTTTCCCATGAATGTTCTCCCAAACCATGCAAAATGAAACTTTAATTCTAACCAAAAGAAATCTTTAGAGATGAAGATGTTATTCAATGAATGTACATCAGTTCTCACTTAACTTTTCCTCTTTAGAAGTCTACAATCAAACCTACTGTTAAATCAGTTCTTGATTAAGTATAAATAAAGTAAAGGGAAAGCTCTAATAAAAAGCTTGAAATATGTAGGCAAATCTGTTTTTCATACGGTATGTTCCTTAAAGTGAGAAAGCCAGGACAGAACAAAACTGGATACACAATAACAATATAGTTATTAAAAATAATTAGCAATAGAATGTTTCCTGAAATAAATGTGTTCTCATTAATTAACTGTCATGTTAGGAAGTTTTGTATACTGAAAAACAAAAAATGTAATTGTTCTAATCCATCAAAAGCTTCCTTTTTTTGGTCCTGCTGTCAAAAGTACTAGAATGAATAATGTACTCAGAACTCCATTTCCTAACTCAGCCAAGAATCCCATCATCACTTCAACAGCAATCATGCTTTCATTACTGGGATGGTGATAAAGTTGTTCTTACTTTCTATCTCAATTTGGTGACAGCCAAGCTGTCTATACCATATAGTATGTTTTGCTATTGCACACTACCAATTTCATTTGAATCATTTGTCTTTGCTTGCTGAAGTTTCTCAAATGTATTTATTTACCTTCTAGCATGATTAAGAGGTTGAATACAAACATTTGGACTGCTGTTCAAGTGTATATGAGCAACATTAAGCTACAAAAGCAAATGTCAGACATTTGCTCCATTTCTTTTGATTTTTTTGCACTTGATTCCTCCTCCATTCAGTGTACTTAGTGAATAAAAGTGTATCTGCTCATAAATTGGATTCTCCAAGCTTTCCCCCTGCCTAATCTAGTATTCTCTCTCCTGTTTTCTTAATTCTTCAATGACACTTACCATTCAAATTTCTTGATTACTGCTTTACATTTTATCTTCCTGTCCACCATCTTTGGATGTGCCAGGCTCTCAGAAATTCATCATCCTGAATATCTATGGACTATTTACACCCTTCATAGTGTTCTGGATGCTCCTCAAAACTGTCTTCATTTACTGCTTCAATCAAATATTTTTTTTCACTGCTTCTTATCATGCTAAGAGCAGATGTTTCTGTCCTCTCCATCCTTCTCTCAAAGCCCAGTTTTCCTGTGATTAGTTTTTAAATTTCTTATGTCAGTTTCAAGGTTAAGCATTTTAAGGTAACACCATTTAAAAACATCTGTTGACAGTTTAACACAGAACAATATAATCTGTTTGGGTATTTACCCATCAGTGAAGCCATTACAGACAGACAGAAAGAGGCACTAGCAAGCATGTAGGCAGAAAATACTTTTAGCAACATCAGCAACAAGAAGGCCATGGTTGTGCACTGTACCAAGCCTTGTAGAAATTGCACAAACTTTGCCATCAGAGTAAGGAAAAATCAAGAAACAAACTTGGGTGTCAGAGCTTTCTTGTGGAACTATGCTTTTACATTTCAGCCTTTCGTTAAAGCAAGAAGTAAAGGATGATGGCAGCTTCTCTTTTCCTGCCCACCTTTCCTCCTACACCATAGGAATAAATTATCACTGATCAAAATTAATATGCTACATTAATTTACAATTAAGTGATCACTAGCAATGAAGATATATAATGTACATTCATAGTAATTGTAGAGCACAACTCAACACAAACTTGGCAAATTTTCCCATACATCTGCTTCTTCCCTACACACAAGTAGTAAGGATAATAGTCATTTGGACCCATTGAACATCATTAGAAACAAAGTGAGAAAACACTATTTTTTTAAAAAGCTTCTTAGCCTCTATATAGATTTAAAATCTACTGCTTTCTAAGCTGCCCATCATACAGCAACTGTTTTCTTTTTACAGAGATCTATCCTTTTCATATGATGTTCTGATTTTGTACCTGTTCTATAGATGTCAATCAAAAAACTGTTAACACCATTTATACTAATGCAAAACACAAATATATCTGTTCATTACATACTGTATTGAAGCCATGGGATAAAAAGAATAAATTAGAACACACAAAGAAGATGAGGGTATGCTTGTTTGTACTTGGTAAAACTCCTAAATATTTTGAGCTTCCAAGAAAAAGAAAAAAAAAAGAAAAGATTAAAAAGAAAGGGTGTTACACTGGTGGGTTTTTTGTTTTTTTTTGCTAGAAAATATTTGTCAGTATATTTTTTTCCATAGGAAAAAATCTGCCAAGAATTTATAATATCTAGGAACTGTAGAACATGTTGTTTCTGTATTTCATTATACTGCATGTAAATGACATTATAAGAATTACTTATTCCACAAGTAATGGCAGAATAAACCCTGTATAGAAGCTGGGTCTTTGTGAGCGTATGCAATATACCATGCAGCTTTCACTTGGTCTTACCTATGTGCCCCATAGTGGGTAAGAATCATGCTGGAATCTGTCAGTGGATTACAGTGAGGTTCAGTAGCCAGGTTTTGGAGCTGATTTTATCATAGAACAAAATAATGAATTGGCCACACGTATTTAAGGGACTGGAAGTAAGATACCAAAGGATTGGACTGGGTCACTCTTAGTAAAGGAGAAGTTAAAATTACAGAGAGATCCAGTCCAGTTAATAGCAATTAATATATTTGTATATATGAAAAACAAAGGTAACGGAACAAAAGCAATGGTACAAAGAGCTTTTCTCAGATGCAGACACTGCAGAAAAGATGACACCAGAGTTCACTGAAGAGCCGGAAAACAAGTGCTTTTCCACCCTTGTTCTCTCCTAATAAGCAGGAGAAAGAATACCATGAGCCCTATTTTTCTATCCCTACCACTATGAAGGAAAACAGTTGATCCAAAACTACATGAGACCACAGAAAATGTGCGGCACAGAAAAGAGAGGTATTTTGAAATTAATACACTAATATTTTAAAATTTTAAAGAGCCTTAAATCAAAGCAAGGACAAATTCATTATTATAGTCTTGCTACGGTTGTAAAACAATGCATAGCACGCACACTGGCCACAGGCTGGAGTGCAGAAAAACATTAGCTTCATGTAAGCATTGACTAATGGTTGTAGAGATTCTTATGTTAATAGAAATCACAGAAATTTGAGAACTAAAACGTTTATTATGTCATCTAATCTATGTAGTTGGCAGGAAAGGATTTGTTCCCTAAAGCATATTTTATATGGTTTTATTCAATCCAATTTTAAATGGCAGAGCAATGAAGCTTCCACTGTGTTATTTCAGAAAACTGATTTGTTTATTGTTTGAATTGATTTGACCAGCTTTAGCAAACATGCTCAAGATGCTGTTCTTAAAAAAAATATGGAATGCCCTCAGTAATTTATGTTAGCATTAAATTGCCAGTGAATATCTGATCTACAAGTTCTGTTGAAATATATCTTTACATATAGCAGGCTGTTTTTTTTAATATTAAGAAATGCAGGAATCTCTAAGCTGTTGGCAGTTGGTTTCTGATGCAATTACAAAATTTTATCCAAATTGATGTGCTTTAGTAATCAGTTCAATACGATTCATAACTCAGCTTTCTTAAGTTAAAGTTAAATTTCTTTAAGTTAAATTTCTGAATGATTTTTTTGCATATTTCCAAGCTCAAGTAGGGTGGAAATACCAGGAGTTACATTTTTTTTCACAACATTTTTATATTATTACTTCTTCAAGAATTTGGAATTGACAAAAAAAAAAAACCCTGAAAATTAGTGATAAATATCCTTTTAGTATTGATGTCGCATTTGAAAATATAATATTGCTCTTATATAGAGGATTGGTAACATTGAAGGAATATTTTACAATAGAATTCAACCTGATTTTTCATGCAACTCTAGTAAAATTATACATCCGCTGTAAATTTAGATGCTAATGAAGATATTCATATATAAATGTAATAATACGTTCTGACAAAGCTTCCAAGAAAGACTTGATTTCTTAGATTGTATCTAAAATTAGTGTTGGCTGTATATATAGATTACACAGACACACACACATATATGGATAATTTAATATTTTCTTTGCTGTTTGTGGGAAATATACAACTAAGCTGCAGATTCAGTTACCTCAATGTAAGGTTTGTGCCCCTAAACCATCTGGTTTATATGGGAAAAAAATTACAGGATTAAAAGACTGAAGTTAAATCCTCTGTAAGAGCACTTTTTCAGTGGAGAATATTTTCCAAAGTCATAAGGAACATACTTAAAAAAAATCAGCCATTTAATGAACTATGGTGGAATCTGTATTTACTGTACATGATACCATCTTTATGGCATACGGAGATTGTCTTTCTGTTTGAGCTGCCTAAAATATTACGCTGGTCTCAACCTTGGAAACATTTCTTAAGTATTTACTGTACTACAACAGAGATCTTTTGCCAGAAGAGTCACTGCAGAGCCTTGGGCTCTGAGGGGGCTTTCCATATTAGGGGTTTTCTTGCTCTGGATTAAGCATGCCAACAGTAGTTAGTTGCCGTTCTGTATTTAGAACTGGTTTGCAGGGATGGATTTGGGTAAGAAATGATGAAACTTCTTGTATTTCATTGAGCTAAGCTTACTCCCACAAGACAACTTAAGGAGACATTCGTTAAGAAAACTCTCACAAAGTATTCAGTGCTACATGAGCTATAGCAGATTTCTGAATGCTTCAATAATTAGGCACTTTTCCACCGCAGTTCTAATGGCCCCAAAAGACTGTGTCGACTGTGCTTTTAAAATATATACGTATATACATATATATATATATATATTTTTTTTTTTTTACACTTTACTGGATAGTTACTGTAGATCCTCAAAAATGACTAACAATATTTAAATAGAAAAATAGTGAACTAAACTATCAGCTTATATAATATAATTTCAGGAAAATACCAAACACCTCTTTAATCATGAGACAACATCCTTCTACAAAATAACTTTGTAACTCCACTTAATTAAAGCAAAGCAAAATACATTTCATTTAATTTATAATAAAAATTGCATAGCAGATCCAAGCAGAACATTCAAATTTAAGGTTAGCCCTTAGGTCACTTAATTCCTATAGTAACTTTTTAATGTCCAAATTCCCTTTCTGTACCATAACTATATAGCACCAAAAGACTTCTCCCCGGGTAGCAGTAGCAGTGCATAATCCTAGCATGGCCACCTGTCTGAGTTTACCGTGTAATCCCATAATATACAACATCAGTAGTGGCTATCTATAATCCTGTATTTATTTGTCATATCAACAGTGTAGTTTCAATGTTCTAATGATGTCACCCAATAATATTTGGAGTTTTCTTGAAGATGTCAGGAGCTATAAACAGAAGTGTGAACTCTTGCAGGTTTATTTAATCCTACAGCCGCTGAATCCTTATTTGCAGTAGTTTGAGGTATGCTACTTCTCATGCAAGCTCACTAAGTCTGAAGCTAGGACAGGCCAAAGGAAAGAAAATAATTTTTTTGTGATAACATACAAATAAATTAGATCTAATCCTGATCTGTAAAAATAAGTTTATTACTGAAGTTAAAAAACAAAACAATCAGAAGCATATTCACAGATCAAAATAACATATGTAAGAAGCAGTGAAGAACCACCTCACAAAACTTTCAACTTGTTGCTCTTTAGACTTGAACCTTTCCTATCAGAAAAGTCTTGTGGATTAGTTGTACTTTAATCACTCAACTGCATGTTCCAACCAGCCAGCCACTTTACTCCAAAAGGTGCATCATTTCATGTACGAAATCTCTGCCATTCAGACATAATCAAGTAAAGCAACCAAGACCCATGTTCCACATATAAACAGTTTTATAATTCCAGAATACTCTGAGGGACTACAGAGCTGTAGGAAAACAAAACAAAACACGCACACACACAAAAAGTTTTCAGGGGCTTAAACTGCTCCTCTTTCATAATAAAGGCAATTCCACACAAAACTTCAGAAAACGTAGATGGCAAAAAGGAGGAAAAGAAAGTCTCAGTACAAGCAGAAAAACTACATTCTGAGCACAAAAATCACCTAATATGTTAGCAGAATACGCAACATTCAATTCTTCCTCTTCTTTTTGTGTGCTTGCATAAGAACTTTAAGCAAACAAATAGGATATAAAGTTCTTAATGTCTTCAGTTGAAAGAAACAATAGCATCACTTACCGAAAGATTGGTCTTTGGAGATGCTTTTTCTTGATTGTAACACAATCATCCATTTAAAGAGGGAAAAAAGACTTCTTCCAGCGAATAACTCCAAAAAGACCAGGGAGTAATCAAGAAACTTGTTCTTTGCTACTGTGCTGCAGAGAGCACACAGAATGATATTTTGGTGCTGGGGGAAGCCTCCCTCCCTCTTTCTGACAGTTGAGCAGAAAAGGGCCATAGAGGCCACATAAGACAGGCACGGCTGTGCACCAGCAAACCCTGCAGGCTGAGCAGAACTGGAGGCAAGTTGATCAAAGCACGGAGTTGTACTGGATTCCTTTCAACTGTGCAGGAAAAAAAGGAGAGCTTTGCCAAGTGCTACCTAGGTAAAAATGTGTTAGATTATTCCAGCCATGCGAGCACTTCTTACACATGCTGGTCAAAGTCTTAAATGCAGAGTCACTCTCTCCCTCGCTCTTTAAAACACACTGTTCCGAGGCTCAACTTTTTTTCTTCAAAATAAAAGTTGTGCAGCTGTTTCAGCATTCCCATGCGAGTACCTTCAGAAAGTTTGTTCTGGTAAAAGAACTGTATACAAATTAATGAAGATGGATGGATCTGGTCTGTGAGGCTGGCTCCACTTCAAGAGATTGTAATTATTTTACAATCTGGCTTTTATTCACTCTGGATGATGTGTGGATATAACTATGTAAATTAAAGCACTGCTCATAATTTTTAGCATTCATAACCTAATAACCTAGAGTTGGCTGAAGCTGAATATGGTGTTTGCAGCTGGTAGAGCCATAACTACATAAAACAAACCGACGCTATGTGAATGAGGAAAACAAAGCTGACCAAGCTCTGATAGGGACAGTAGCAAACTGTTACTGCTTGCAAGATAAGATTTCAACAGAGATCCAAAGTCAAGAGCTTTCTCTGACATCATGCTGACATAAATCAGGAAGAATTCAACTGCAGCAAACAGAGGTTGTAAAGAAAACGGTAAGGCAGGAGCAGGATCGTGGCTCTTGATGGACAGGTCATGAGTGGCTCAGCTGAGCCACCATTTCCAGGGGACCTGCAGGGCTCTGTAACAAAGCACTGCTGGCACAGGGCCCAGCAGGAAGCATGAAGCCTGGCCAGAGAAGCAGAAAACAAGCATCGAGCCCTCGTCTGCATGCAGCTGCACAGCCAGGCTGCACAGCGCTGCAGAGCCCTCCTGCAGAAGAGGAAGGGCCCTGCCACACAGACCTTCCCTGCAACACAGCTCCCGCCTGCTCAGTTCTCAAAACGCACTTAGCATGTGTGAGGTGACGTTTCTGAGGTGTGACAAGTGGATCAGCAAGGCCAGGCATCTTTGTAAGAGGGAGAGCAGAAGAGCTGTAAATTTACACAGCTGGGTGTACAGCACTGGCATTATCAAATTAAGCTTGAGAGATGCACTAAGTCTGAAAAAAAAGTAAGATAGGTAACATTGAGACATGTCTTAGGCTGTATATACGACTAATTCACATATACATTATGGTAAAATTATTATGAATTTCACAAATTTTCATGAAATAATGATACGTAACAATGGAGAGATAACCAATATCGTAATAATATGTGTTCTCATATATGAAAATATAGGAGTTTGGCAGATTTTATTGAAAAAGATATAATTTCTTCCTAGATCTAAAACACACAGCTTAGAGATCAGCGTGGCAGTGCAAAGTTTGGTTAACCATCCCCACACTATATGGAATAACTGCCATGACACAGTCACAGCGCAATTATCTAAAGGAAAAATGATCACATGGCTGCTGATTCAGTTTTACCCTGCCCCACTGTTTGTTTCTAGGAGGAGAGAGATACACCTTCATTAGGGCATCAGCTATCTTGATCAGATTACAGGTTAGCTTTTGCCAGGATCTTAAAGGATCTGAGGATCTTTCTTCAACAATATGCAGTGTTCAGAGTGTTGTCTTATTTATGAGCATTTCATACAGTCATGGTCTTACTTATTCTTGCCTGTCAAGACTCACATTTTTCTTCATGCATTCTTCCGGTTCTGGATTTCAGTTTTTCAAAATAATTTGCTGCTTTTTGAAGTATTCACTCACTGACTGTAGTCCAAGCTGCAAATCACAAAGAAATCTCCCTTTTCATTCTGTTTCATATTATGTGTGTAGGGCTGCTGTACTTCTGTTATTCAGAGGAATTCAGAATAATGATCTTGATATCTTCTGAAGCTTTCAGGGAAAAAAAATCTTCAAGTCCTCAGTGAGAGCAATCCCAAATATGTTTTTCCGTTGAACACAATCTTTCATCTTGTAGTTTTGCCAGTCCTGAAACCCCAAACACATCTTAAAAGTAGTTTTTTTTCTGGGCCTAGTCCAGTGAATGTTGTTGTCTGTGGGATTTCACTCAAGCATGGCACTGAAAAAAGTACTATTCAGGGGTGCTGAAATTCCAGCAGTACAATTACTTCAGCTACAAGGAATTCAAGAGTTGTTAACAAATATAAGAAAAATAGGAATATAAAATAGCAACAAAACTTTGATTTAATTGTATTGTTTTTCCTCTTCCAAACAGCCTTTTTTTTTTTTTTTGCCCACTCAAGAGTTTTTGTTCAACATAAGAATCTGTTGTTTTTTTCATTAAAATATTCAGAAATCAGTTCAACTTGTTGAGTGAGTATGCACACAAATTCTTCAAAAGAAAGGATTTTAAGAAAGATATGATAGATTAATTAGACTGAAGCCTCACAAAAATAGGGTTCCATCAACATGGAGATTTGTTGCAATAGTTATTTGATATCTAGTATTATTTCTCAAGCCAAAAGACACCATGTGAGCCAAACTATTTTACTCTGCTTGTTTTAATGCTACATTTTTCTCATTGATCTGTAGCTCATTGCCAGAAGTCTAGAAATGTAATTATTTTTCCTACTGTAATTTCAAATCTGTTGGCAATTAAGGCAGTAACTAAGAGGTTTGACATTTAAAGCTTTAATTCATTATATGCTATAATCTCTGTTCTGCTTCCATAATAAAGCAAGGGGTCAGATACCCTCCCCTGTTGTTTAAGAAGTAAGACAGCAAATGGAGAGCTAAGTTTCATGGGTCTGTTTATTTTCTGGATTGATTAGAATAGGGAAAAGAAAAAGAAAAAAAAACATGCTTCTATATACATGTGTTCATGTTTTTGAAATGGAGAGATTTGAAATACAAAAACCTAAAACAGGGCTTATCCCCAGATTGTTATTTTACTTTTCTGTACAGAATCTCTTAGCAGTTCATTGTTTAAGATTTTTGTAAAGAAAATAAATCACTAAGTAAAGCATGAACAGGAAACTTTACAGTAAGAAATCAGTATATCTACGTATCTCTTAACAAGATTAGCATTTAGGTACTTAATATTACTGGATTAAATCCATTCCTTAAAGACTGCACACAGGCTGAGCATCTAAACACCATGCATAAGAAACAGTAGAGGCTAAAGTGATATTTTTGAAATCCAAATATGCCACTACTGTCACACTTGCAAGGCCAACGCAAGGTCTCTCAAGGCATTTGAAAAGGCACATCGCTGTTATAGGCTGTTTGTGATAATGTAGGGGGTGTGCCTCTTAGCACCCCTTTTGCCTGCTTCCATTTCATAGGCAGGCACCCCTGAGCCAGTAAAATTGCCCAGCTATGTGACGTCTTGTACTGTCCCCAGACACAAGTTAAATGCTATAGGAGATGCTATGATTGCTTGCCACACAAAGGCTGAACTTAACACAAGCCTGTAATTCTTCATTTAAACTACTACCTTCTCAAATTGCAGTTGTATAATGGTTTAGTAGCTAAATAATAGTTAGTCACACTCTGCATATAGCTACCCATATTACTCAGCACAGGTCACACTGTCACAGATCAGCCTGAATGCTTTTTTCACTTAACAGCTCTATGAGGTAGGCATTAATCTTATTATGTTCTGCATACATAAGTGTGTAGGACAGTGTGTCAATTTATTTCTTTGCGCTGACGTCAGCAAAATCCACTGAAGTTAACCTAGTGACTTCTCCATGCTAGAAAAACTAGAAAGAACTGGAGATAACTGTGACTCATTCAGAGCAGATAGAAAAGTTGGCAGCTGCTACTGGATCTACTATAGTGCAAGTGGTAAAGTTCTATACAAACAGTTGTGCGGGTCTTTAAGATCTGGCTTCCCTTTTTACCCCTTATATGTAAGAATATTTATAAAATTGTGTCCTCTCTTGCTTTCCCTGTTTACATGCACACACAAACCAAGCAGAGACTTACCTCAGTGCCATCACACAGGAGATTAATTTCCTTACTGAGACTTTCCTACTCAGAATACAGCACAGAAACTTGGTTTAAGAAGCTTCCCAGTTCTTCTCTTTTAATTTTATATTTTTCTACATCTTAAGTCGTGAAAAAATCAGGGGCACTGTTGCACAGAAAAATCTATAGCACCTCATTCTTTAATACCTCTACAAATGTTCTTCATAAAAACTAGCATTTTGGGGGAGATTGGTCACCTATAAGCCTTTGGAAGTCCCAGCGTGGTATTTCCCCATAGTATCTGACCAGTCACTTCCTTTTTCAGATTATTTTGGATGTAGTCAGTCATCACCTGTAATACTACAGAAGAGTTTCTCTGCTCCTGCAGGAGCAACTCCATAAGGTGACTCATCTAGCATGTCTTAAACACTAAAGGGTGTCCACCCATTGATGCTATTTTTCTTTCCCTCTCTTCACTGACCAGACTCTCAAACAGCTAGTTTAGTCTAGAGGACAGGCTCACTGAAAATTATATTTTGAATTTGTATAATCATTTCACTGAGGCAGAAGTATTTACCAGATAATCTTCAAAGTAATGAAGATGACAAATTTTCCTGCACAACACTGAAGGATGGTATCTAGAGTCCCCCTAATAACCATGAATGAAGAAGCATCTATCAGTTTTTTCTAACCAAAAGGCAACAGAATAGGTGTTAAGACAAGGAGACTAGTTGAAGCAGTTGTTGAAGTACAGACTGCAGCTCTGCAAAATATAGAACAGAAGCCAGAATACAGACCAAGGGACATACTCTAAAATACTTGACTATAGACAAATAGATATATGAGTAAATACATCTATGACATATAGACATTTATCCATCTGTAAATAGATATTGGAATTTATCAATACCAGGAAATGAATACCAAAAATATAAATAGCAATGTCTCATAAGGACATTGATTCTCCAGATCAATATAACTCTTCTGAAGACCATGAGCAGTATCACAGTTGTATTTTCAATCCTATTTGTTAATACTATGATTTTATACCCAGCATCTTTAGTGAACAGAGGTAAAGAGAAGAGAGGAAAGGAGGGAAAATAAAACGGATTTTCCTTTGGGATATATGATGCTAAATTAGCACTAAAATACACAAGTCAAAACATGGCATTCCTTGGTTTTGAGCCAGAACATTAGTATTGGCCACGGTGGAAGGAATTGGAGTTTCTATTGGAAAACACTATAACTGATCTGCCACATATTCCTAAATGTATTCACATAATGGCAATCACATACTGGACAACACGGTAATGTCTGATTAACATAATGTAATTCTTTCAGGAGGTAAAAGGGTTATAAAACATACAGATGGATAACAAATATAGAGCTGTTGTTTTTTTTAATGCTGATTTCAAGGAGTCAGTATAAATTCAGTACAATCCATACAGACAGCAAAAATAGGTCAGAACAGTCTCCAAAATAGTCCAGAGAGGAAAACATGAGTAACTGTATCATACACTAAGAATGACTGCTGAACAACAGCAAGATCGCAACCAAAAGACATGATTGCTAAACTTCAGTTCCCCACAGGAAATATATGGGCATTTAATAGGCCAGAGATTGTGCTAAAAAGAATCAGAAGAGACATGATAGGCAACAGATGTTTACTCCTTGAAATCTTTTGGTGAAGAAAGTTCTTAAGAACTTATGAAAGTTATGAATTAAATGTGTTGATTTTTTTTATATACAGTAGAGTATACCTTAGAGTTTAGAATAAAGAGGCAAGAATCTCCCTTAACTACTTTTCCTCTACAAAGATTTTTGTCTTAACTCATGTTCAAATCCAGTTTTACATTTCTTTGTGGTGGCAGAGTATGAACTTCAAGCAAACATTAAACAACTACCAGTCAGACATAATTGAGAAAACACTGCGAGACAACTGTAAAAATTGTAGGCCTGTTCTGATTAATAGTATACGAAAAATAAATAATATTTTAAAAGGTTTTTCTTCAGACAGTTCTACTTTGGATACATTAATAAGATTTTATTTCACTTTAGGTTTTGAAAGTATTTTGCACTGCCTTTGTCTCCACATCCACCTATTAGCTTTCCAGAATTTCATTCATTTTTATTGGCTAACATACTCTGGTCTGTCTGCAGTTGTTGATGTCTCCTGGTTTTCCATTATGAAATTTCTAGCATCCAGTTTGAGACATGAAAAACACATGCATTTCCCTCAAGGATTAGCAGTATCTGGGAGCCGTTGCAGTGCCTTTTCTACCAGCCATTTGTTCTTGGGTCACATTGCCATTATCCATAGACTAGATAAAAAAGGAGTTGCAACATCAGAAACACTACTGGGGATAATATATCTTCTTTCAAAACTGGTTCTTTGAAGTAGCATCACTAATAATTCCAGAGCTTTGCCTTCTGATTGAAAAAATTGCTTTTAAATAACGGTTTCCTTGTAAATGTCTTCAAATCTGACATTCATCATTTTAAAGTCTTACAAATAGTGATAAAAAAATTCTGAGTTCAGTTCTACCCTCAGATAGGTAACATGGTCGTAGACAAAAAAGTCTTGTGCATGACTCAGAAATCTATTATTCTAACATAATAACATTTTGATCATTCTTATCTTTCTATTACAAAGATACTCATCAAACATAATGCTCACAGTAATGATCTGATTTTTTTTTCTTTCTATCTCAAATCTATTATGGCCTTTGCAATACACAGTGTTGGCTTTCAAAGGTAAGAAGACTACATAGTTATATCCTATATTTTACGTGTAAATCACTTTATTGTTTTCCTCCTTATATTAGATCACCATCTTCTCCCCACAGACTATATCCCAAGTCTCTATTTACTGTGGTGACATCCATGTGACATCCATACAGATGTGCCAAGAATCTCTGTACTAGTGACAAAATACTACTGGGAAATTTCTCAGTTTGTTTTTGGCATTAGCATTTTCCAGAGGAAAATAACAAGTAAAGTTGAAATTCAAACTTCAATATGCCGCATATTTCTCTCCCACATCCCAGTAAAATGGATTCTTACTATGGCCGAACTACATACAAAGCAGCTCTCCTGATAATTGTAGTGCAGATATGAGAGACATCTTTGAAATATATTTCAAATGCATTGGCTTATTTGACTTAAAAAGACCGTGTACAAAAATGAAAGAGAATCCTGAGCATAATTCCACAAATACACAAATGGTGTCTTTCCCCCTGAAAACACTGCTAAAGATCCCAAACAAGGGCTCACTTGTGCATCTGTGCTCAGGACCCGATAATCCTTTGGGTAAATTTTGACAGTCAGTGAATCTCCAAGGGATTATTCAGAACATCACCTAGTCAACAATGTTTTAAAATAAAAGCAGTGCTCAAAAGTGTTCAGTGCCCCTCTTTTTTATCAAGGGTCAGACGTTTGCAAGCCGTGTAGAACAGAAAGGACCAGAACAGTGAATGTGAGACATAACAAGGGTGTTGTGCTTTATAAACACTGAATGAGTCATAGTTTCCTGCAAGGTCTCTTCCTTGATTTTTTCTCTTCCACTTCTGTATGGCAGTAGAACTTTGTTCATTCATATGTTCAAAATCTCATTTCAGAAAAAATAACTACAAAGATGTATGTGAAATACCACAAACTGCAAATAATAATAATAATAATAATGATAATAATAATAATAATAATAATATAATAGTAAAATAAAATAAAATTGAATGTGCTTTCATTATGTACACTAATCTGCCTGAACTCAAGGATGATTTTGCCAGTTAAATTCTCTGAGATGTTTAAATTTGGGTAAAATTGCACAATTGGGTAAAAATCGCACAATTGCCTTACATATGAATATTGAACACATGTAATGGGCTGTGCTGCCAGTTTTAGAGAACAGAGTGTTTGCTTACCCACTGAAAAGAAAAAGCACACACCAAGGCACTGTTAACTGCCCAGTTTGGGGATGTACCGGGACATCAGAGAAAGTTGGCGTTTTTCTCAATGAAGTCTTAAAACTGAACTAAAAGTAAAAAAAAAGAGCAGTACTTTTATTAAAATCTGTGGATTCTTTCAGTTCTTCCACAGAACTGACAGGTTTACATGTTACTGAACTTTTTTCCTGAACGCGAATGAACAAAAACCCCACAATATTCAGTGAGAAGAATGTTTCCCTCGGCCACGCACAACACACACACCACAACATCATGCATTTTCATTTTCTCCATCTTACAAATTACGACAACAAAAGCAGAAGTTCCCATTGCATTCTCTGGCAAGTGCATTCTACCTCAGAATTTGCTTCTGTGCTCTTATGTGCTAAATGTTGACACTAGTTTTTAATTTTTAATCTCATTTTTATGAGTCTCAAAATTAACTTTCTGCTCACATTTAGCATACAATTTTTCCCTTTACTGCAAGATATTTTCCACAGCTTTTAAATACCACTTACATACTACTTCCTGGAGCACATAAAGCCATCTTCATACAGACTATACTGTCAAACCATAAAGCACAATTTGACTAATTTGAAATTAATTATATAAATAGCAAACTAGCACATTTTTAATTATCTTGTTGCAGAATTTCTAATTAAGCATGGATATTTGTACATTTAGTAACACTTTTCTGTTACTATCCTGACAAGACAGTTAGAACTGCCATTAACAAGTCCAAGATAACACCACTCAGTGATGAACATTTGAAGTAAAATGGTATACAACATTCTGGTTCGGTGTGGTGAATGGCTTCACTCTACACATACATAATCAGGAAAAAAAATACAACAAACCAAGCATTTACACAACATGTAAAGTGAAATGAGCATGTTACAACTAATGACTATATGACAGGTGCTAAAATGTAACTGTTCATTTAACTGCCTTTCTTACGGAGCATTTCAGATGTTTATGAACCTGGCTTTCTCCCTGACTCTATATAAGCAAGCATCTGTGCCCACACAACTTCTGTCAGTAAAATGTCAATTACTTCTAAGAACTACTCTCACTCTGATGAGTGTTATCCACAGTGTTACACACAATTGTTACACACAATGCAGTGTTACTTGATTATCCATTTATCCACATTAATTATATTTCTTTCCTGACCCTTAGGAAATGATCCTATAGTGAGATTATAAGGGCTGGCTCAAAAATTATATTACATTTTATGAAGACATGCAGTCTAAGGAAAATATTATGGGCTAAGTAAGGTCAATTCTGCTGTTTCAGCATGATCATTTTGTAGAAAAGAAAAGCGGGAAAGATTATGGCAATTACAGGAATAATTTGGTATAAAAACAAGTTATTTTTTATTTCTGATAACTTCTATCTTTCATATTGCTGTATATACCACTGTTTATGTTAAGAGGAAGGGATTTCCCTGGTCTGTAGTACCAAATCTTCTGGAGGGGGTTCAGAGTGAGTTCAAAGTGCGACTGTGCTGTGCAGGAGCTCATGTTACAAAGCCAGGATGAGGGAGAGCGATGAATTATAGTTCCAAGTGGCTTCACATATCAAAACCGAGAAGAACAAAGAAAGTAACCTGACTGAAAGGGGGGAGTCATCAAAAGTTCCGACATAGCTGAGGCTTTTTGAAAGCACAAGGAATAATTGCAGATTTAAATTGGTCTCTTCTCAATTGGGCTGCCATCAGTGAGAAAATAAGCTAGAAAATAATTCTTTCAGTAATTGGTTCTGAGGCACCTTACATTCTCAATATTTTTCTTTGTATCATGCAAGAGGAACTTAAATACGAAATAGTATTGCAGGTGCAAAAGGAAATTGTAATCCATCTAGAGCTGAAAATTTAAAAATGGCAAACACATATCCTGAAAAGAGGGAAAAGTAGGAGATGTGATTGTTCATTACCATAAATATGTAGTCTGAACGCCTGCTTAAAATAAAAAAAAATCCAAAAATGATACTAATGAAAGACTATTGATTCATGACCAGTTAGATATGCAACATTTTGAACTTCAGATTGAAATTGTGAATATTATGAAGGATACAAGATCTCTTAAGACTAACACTGAAGGGAATTCAGAGCTCAATACTGGATATGAGAGCTGTTCCAAAAGTAATGCCTCCTATTTTATTATGCTGGCCCACAACACCAGAACCAGATGTTGGTGGTATGACAGTAAAGACTGACCCTTCCCACCAGTATTCCATTACATTTTGTTGTCATGCAATAGATGGCAGCAGAGGGGCAGCCTGACAAAATGGCATCTTTCATGAAAGTGCATACGAAGCAAAGGTGTGTCACTGAATTGCATGTTGTGGGAAAAAATGGCACCTACTGACATTCACTGATGCTTGCTGAACGTTTATGGAGATCGAATAGTGGATGTGAGCACAGTGAGGGGTTGGTGGTGCGTTTCATCAGTAGCAACAGAGATGTGAAAGGCAAGCCATGTTCTGGATGGCCATACATAGCTGTCACACCACAAAATAAGAGCATCTCTATGAGCTCACTCAAACATATCAGCAGATTATGACTGGAAACAGTAGTGGCAACATTGGAATTTCACAGTTAGTACCAGGCAGGTTCCACAAATGATCACTCAGGAACAGAAAGAACATTGTGTACGAAGCTGAAGGCAGCAGTTTCCTGGATCACATCATTACCAGGGATGAGATGTGTCACCAGTATGAGACAAGAGTCAAAACCGCAGTCCATCAAGGGGCAGCATGTGAATTTCCCATTGAAGAAAAAGTTCATGACACCCCCTGACAGTCCTGACAGTGAGTAAAGTGTCTTTTGGGATGGGAAAAGGGCGACCCTTCTGGATTTACTCAAATCTGAACAAACCATCAACTCTGACCAATGCGTCATGACACTGACTAAGCCAAAGGCTGGGATTTCCAGAATCAGGCTGAAGAAGAAGAAAACCTTTGTCTTGCAACCCAGTGACACCTGGCCTCATACTGGTTTGAAAACCATGGAGCACATCTTTGGTGGATTGTCCTACCATACCCATCGTATGGTCCAGACTTAGCACTTTCTGACTTTCACCTATTTGGGCAATGAAAGATGGACTGCATGGACAACAATTTCCTGACAACAACAACATCATAGCAGCTATGAAACAGTGTGTCATCTCCACTACTGCAGATTGTTTTTCAAGCACAGCATGTAGGCACTTGTTCATCACTGGTGAAAATGCATAGCTAACAGTGGTGACTGTATTGCAAAACAGCATTTTCTATCTGAGAGTTTGTTCAGTCAAACAGTGTTATTATGCTCTTTGTATGTGTTGCACTTTCCATGGAAATAAATAGGAAGCATTACTTTTGAAGTGACTTACATACAAAAATAATGTTTTGTAAGCAATAGAAATGCATGACAAGACCACAATCACCATTTGTAAAGAGAAGCATGAACTGTAGAAGTCAGACCACTGAATTTTGTTCAAAATGTGAGATTATCTCCTGGAACCTCTTCAGCGGTACTGAAATGTGACAAGTTGTTCCTTGTCCCATGTTTGTGCAGCTGATTACTGCTGCCTTAATGTGGCATACTTCTGGCAATAGCACTGTATTTTTGGACCATAACTATCATTTTGAATTCTAGTTTTATTCTCCACTATATTCTTGCTCTTGCTGTAAGTTAATAATAATTCAAACTACTGAACAAAAATGGACTTGTGTCAGAGCACTTGAGAGCCAGTGAATACATCTTTCTGTTTTGACCAATAGACCTCTGGTAACACTTTACTAAAGTAAACAGTTTCCAGACAATTCCTAGAAAGTTCCTCTGAATCTGAAAGTAACTATGGATTTGTTTCTCAAGGAGCCATAGAACAGAAGAAAAAATAAAGCTGGTAACTGTGTTCCCTCACAGTGACAGTGGCAGAGGAAAAAACAAGTTTTATACTTGAACCACCACACAACAAACAGATTAAACTCATGCTCCAAGTTAAGCCAACTAATAGCAAAAGCACACCTTCAAATTTTCAGGAAAATAGTTTTCTACTGACAGCTGTTGCGATCAATGATCTTCCAGTGCATTCTGTCTACAGAGACATTGACTACAGGTAAAATATAAAGACAGAGTTCGCACTTCATCAAGTATATGAAACCACCTTGGAACTGCATGCCTCACAAGGAACAAGTACATTGTTTTCACAGTTTTTCTTAGATTAATCTAAACGCATGACGTTGGAATGACATCTGAATGCATGAGAGACCACGCTGATTGTTGTCTTACAGAGATTTAGTTTACTGCAAAGCATTGTATGGTTATGCTGTACTAATGGTGGTAGCTGATCGCTCCACTGTCTGTTGTTAGGTGACCTGTGTGGCATTTGGAATGGATTAATGGTAAAACCTGTTTTTAATTCCTTCTCATACAAACATAAACATTAGAATCTGACATACTCACTCCGGGTTGGGGCCTAAGAGTTCTGAGCTCTTACCTCATCCACTGACTGAGCTTGGACAGATCGCTTCAGCTCGGGCTGCCCAAGTATCAATGCTGGGAGATGATTAAATTCCTTTCTTTCAAAAGATGTTTTGATTTTTATTGATTAAAAAGCTTTGCAAGAGCTAGATATCCTTTTTTGTTTGTTTGTTTCTTCTCCTGTATACTTGATCTAATTTTGTCTTTTATTTCAGTGACATTTAGCAATAGTTTCTTTTGAAAATCTATCTCTTTCCTATCCAAATATATCTAACAGTATTTTTTTCATCCTTCTTCTGTAAGAGATGGCCTACTCTCACAGATCTTATAAACTCGTGGATATCCAATTTAGTATTTCTTAGTAACAGTTTCCACAGATTCAGCATGTCCTTTGGTGTAGGCTTTAGAGAACTGCTTTCAGGTGACAAAAGGCAAATATCAACTTGTTCTTAAGTTTTCTGCTTTGTTCCAAAACCACACTTACTATCTGGAATACTGCAGCAATTTCCTGCTGGTACTTAGATTCAAGAACATCATGAGTTATGCAGGTGGTTTCTGTCACACCATCATTCATACTTTTGACAGATTTTGAGTCTGCATAATATTTCCCGAAAAATTTCTTAATGTGATCTGTGCCAGGAAAGGAAAGTTTATGTTCTGCCAGCTTACTGACACAAACCCTATCTATGATATCACCCTTTTGCTTAGTCAGTAATGCAAATAAACCTTCAAATCCCAATGAGAAATACTGAAGAACCTTGCCTAAGAATGTTGTAAGAAAGTCGCATTAGAAGAAGGCCAATAAAGTTGACCGGGCTGACTCACTAAATCACAAGGTTGTATGTAATGTGTTTAAAAACATTATCTTGCCTTTTTAAATTGGAAAAAAAAAAAAAAATCTTTATAGAAGTCTAGAGTTTAGCAAAATTAGCTCCCATTGGTACGGCACAATCTTTCAAGTTAAGCTACAGTACAATGAAAGGAAAAGTAGCTGTCAATAACTATCCTTCAGTTGATGCTACAAAACGAAGGGAAGTTATCCTAATCCAGTTTCTTGAAGGACACTTCACTAGAAGTTCAACTCATAGTAGGTGGAAGGAGAAGCAGTACTGAAATTTCGCAAGTCAACCTCATGTAGGTGGCCGGAAGAAAAAGTCAGAGATATGACTATTCTGGACTCTAGAAGTAATGCGTAGAACTATTGGAGGTGTTCAGAGCTCCTCCCAGATAAATAATACCCTAATAGAGAGTTGAAATGAACTACCTTATATCTAACATGTTTGATACTGTGACATTTAAAATACAAATCCGAGATTCTAAACTGAACATTACAATGCACAAACCATCCATTCAGATGTTTTCATGATAAAAGTACTGAAATGTCAAAACTTTGACATAGTACTGCCAGAAAGACTTTTACTTGTTCTAAATCTGCAACCTATTCTGAAATGCTGTTTTGTCCTGTTGTAAATAATCAGCATCTGGACACAGTGGCCATGGAGTTTATAGACTATTCCTACATCCATCACCTCTAGAATGTTCAATTCTCTCTCCCTTATGGCTTCTGCAGAAGTAAATGAACTCCTTCATTTTGAAGGAGCTGTTTCTGTAGTTTAGTAGTATCTCCAGCTTGAGATGTGTTTTCAGAAGACTTTGATTCTCTAATACAACAATCTAAGTTCAGAGAAGAGATCTCTGGGTCTCTGAGAGGTGAACACCAGAGAACATGGGAAGTACAGGCAACTCTCTTCACCTCCTCTCCCTGGGTGTGAACAGAGCTCAGGTGACATGGAAAAAATAAATGCTGAAATGCTAAAGTATAGCATTTACTTGCTGGATAAAGATTTTTCACTAACTCATAGCTATCACTAATTGAGAAAGTAGCAGTTATTCATAACATCTGGAGGAAAAAAATTCATTCACTGTAAGATTTTTAAACAACTTACTATCAACATTTGTTTGTTGTGATAGTACCTAAAATTCCTAGTAGGGAAGATAAAGACATCATTCTTCCAGTTGCTATACAAACAGAAGCTGTTTCCTACCCCTAAGATCTCATAATATAAGTTATCTGAGAAATTAACTGAGAAATGAGTACATTAATATGCTAGTAAGTCTAAATTTTGTTTTAAATATTCAGCAGTGCATTCCACAATAATTTGCTTAAATGCAGAATCAGTAATGTTTTCAGTCATTTTTATGGGGTTCATAATATTAAGAAATTGCAGCTATGCCTGGTTAAAATAGATTCCTTATTTGCTTCAAGATAATTGCCTCTATAGGAGTGAAAGCTACATAGAATTTGCTTTCGAGAAACAGGAAATAATGTAAGTATGCAAACTGCATAATATAAGTATGAAAACTAGACATAATTACTGGATCTCCCAAGTCCCAGCTCAGGCAGAGATAAATGACCTGCTAAAGTGTGAAACTGGCTTCTCACTTAAGCGATAAGGACAAATACCACAGCTAAACAGGCTGAAATGCCTTTTTTGTGTAGCATCTATCCTAGACTGAGCACATACGGATCTTACACAGATGTGACACATTTCTTGCAGGACATTCTCAGGAAAGCACTCTGGGAGTCCTGGAGATCCACGTCATTTCCTGTTTAAACCACACACCTGTGCTATGTTATTTTTTTTTCAGTTGTTCCAGTTGAAACGACAATTTCCAAACTTACAGTAATGTTTAGCTCATAATTTAACAGTGCATACGGATAATAAATGATGATTGCAGTGGTAATTACACTTGAGAGGAAGTGATGAATCATCTCATACTTTCTTGCTGGTCTTATTTTAAGACTAAGAACTTGGCACTTATCCTTATGTCATTTTGGGATATGTCCAAAAAGCTACAGCACATTTTTTCAGACAAGGGGTTAACACAGGCACACAGAAAAATGCAGGAAGACAGCAACTGCTCATAGACAAAAAGAAAGGAGGAAAAGCCAAGGGCAACAGAAGTCCAACAGTTTCTTGAGATGTGGTCTGAGACTCTTCTTAACCTGCCAGAATTTTAAACTTTCCACATGTAGCATAGAGAGCAAACAGGGAACAAAGAGAAATTACTGAACAAGAGCTAGGAGGAGCTTTAAGCTACAAGTTATGAAAGAACTCCTGAAACAGTTAAGTGTAAATGGATCTATGAAGAGAATGCCTGAGATTATGAAGAGTTGAGTTTGTTTCTTGTGATATATGGATACTTCAGTGAAATAACTTGGGCAGTGTGCATTTATATCTAGGGAGAATCTTGTAATGGCGGAATTTATCAACATCACAGACTGAGGCAACCCTATTAAAAGTGCTTTCAAGTCTTTTTCTTAGTTTCTCTCAGAATTTAAAGCTACGCACAAAACCTCCAATTATTTCATTGAGATCTAGCCTTAATTTCTCTATTTCATTTGACATTCAATTAAAAAACATAAATCAGTCACCACTGAGCACAACTTCTTATGTTCTTGACATAGGCAAGCTAAGAACATCATATTAAAATATTTGATTTAGAGTCGTTAAACCAAAGCATAGGAGCGTGTTCTGGTCTCTCCAAGAACAGTAATAATGGCCAGGTAGAATCAGCTGGATCTTATAAGTAGAAAAATAAATAAGAAATATTTTCCTTTCCATTTTTTTCTCTGAAAGTGTTTGAGCACTGAGGATCACAGGACTACAAAGAGGCGCTTAGAGAGTGTTTGGTCTGAGCATTTTCTCATTCTTGCTCCCAGCAGCCACTGAGAAAGAAGGTCTCTGAGAGGCTTAAAAGTAACAATTCTGTTTGATTTCCATTCACTGATTTCACAAGAAGAGATCAGAAATTTCAAATATCTGCTCCTGACCCTGACACAAAAGACACAAGGCTACAAGAAAGATCCTGGGTGGGTGGGAGTCCTGGTTTGCGATAAATGTTAGATAAAATGAGTATTGCTGGCCTAGAATTTCACATATGAAGTACCCCAAACCATTATAGCATTTAAATTCCGGGTTTGGGGTTCTTTCTTCTGATTATCAATAGACTGTATTTCATGACATTGGTCAGATTTTTACTCCCAGAATAAAGCAGATATTTGGATATTTGTTGTTTTTGGAATATGCAAAAAATTTAGAAAGCTAGAGGTAGTATCACAAATATTCTCAAAAATGCTTTCCATGGAGCATTTTTACGTGTAGGTTCATCTTGTCTGTGTGTTCTCTTTTGTCTGAATATCTGTGAGAGAAGAATAAAGCAGCAACAGTGACCTGCAACCTAGCTAGCAGAGAAACTTCTGGAGCCTTGCAAAATGTTATTAGCTGCTGTACTATAAGTAATAGTAAGTGCTTATAAGCATGAAAGTTGTAGAGGAGCTTAATAGCCCTCCTTTTTTCTTTGCAAAGATATGTGGAGTTTTTGGGAGATTCTGCATAAACAATACCCATCTGAAAAGTGCAGATACAGGATTGCCCTGCCTAGCCTTCTTATCACACTTCATCAGAATGAGCACTGCCTATTCACTTTATTTACTTGGAGCTGTTGTGATGTCTGCTACGTTTCAAGAAACAGGTTTGGAATAAACAGGCTGAGAGAAATGCTTAATGTAAGCCAGTGTTTGTAACAGTGTTTTTGGATACCTTCTGTGCATGTGACTTCAATGTGAGTCCCCAGGAATTACAAACCTCCCCATATGGAATTTTTCAGTTTTGGATGTACTAAGTGTCTTGAGAAAATGTACATTCTGGCTATTTCTGTTCTATAAAGAGCATAAGAGCAGTTAGAATAATGTCAATCTTTAAACTGAAGAAAGTTTCAAGTGTCCGTGAAGTACTGTAATTTCTCATATATGTAATCTGTATCACAGATAATCCAAATCTCTTTAAAAATATAGATACTTGCAAATACATATTCCGATAAACCTCAGAAGAGCACAGCCTGGAGGAGCATTTAAGGTGAGAGAAGCACTGTTACATTCCACCTCATATTACAGACACGTATAAACCATGCTGCTGCCAAATCCCAGGAGTGAGTGGTGGGATGTTCTTTATTTTTCTTTTATATATAGCACATATACTCACAAAGAAGCTATACTTATTTATACAACAGTAATATAACATAACCTGTGTGTTTTTGTTTCCCACTGAAATGCTTAGGATTAGACAAGAAAATAAAGGATTGATATCGAAAGGTTTGTTACCAAAGACTTACATTCACTTCTCTCACAGATATTCAGACAAAAGAGAACACACAGACAAGATGAACCTACACGTAAAAATGCTCCATGGAAAGCATTTTTAAGAATATTTGTGATACTACCTCTAGCTTTCTAAATTTTTTGCATATTCCAAAAACAACAAATATCCAACATCACATTCCATATAGCTACATAGCAAAAATGGCATTAGGAAATATGTGAAAATAACTGCATCAAAAGCACTAGGAAAACTGAAACACCTACTAGGCTGTTCAGAAAACTACAGAGACAGATGTGTGAAAGTTATCAAATACCAGAAGTTAATACCAAGTACTAATAATTACGGACTGTGTTGAACAAATGCTTTCAATCCCAAAATATTTTTATTACCATCTCTATTTACTAAAAGCTATGTCATAAAGGCCCTGTCACTGACATCCAGGTATCAGACCTAGTGTCCAGTTCTTCAATCAGTCATTTAGCTAGCAGTAGCACATACAGTATTTTCAGATGTATCTGTGACATATTTTGGTGTTTCTTTACTTTCCAGTTTTTTCTTAACTCTCATCTTCACGTCATATTTTTCATTATTTTTGTGTGCTTGTTGCTATATATATGGCCTAACATTATTGTGTTTTAGAAAACTAACATTAAAAAAAAATCCAAATTGAATAAAAACACTATGTTTTACAATGGGTTTTATCTTCCAAAAAGAGCAGATGCATTTTTTCTCTTTCCAACCACCCAGATACAAGTTAGGTAGATGAAGTATGCAGCACTGCTGCTTCTGAAGATTATTCTTATCTTCTTACAGTTTGTTAAATAAAAGAATTCCATTTAATTTCTTTCTCCACAGTTCCAGAGAGTCAGTTGGTGCTGGTGAATTCAATGTATATTGGTGTAGTTAACCTTGGGAATTTAACTGCTCTAAAGTATTTAAAAGTTCACCTAAATAACAACACATGATGAAGTATAACTCAGATTTGTCAGATTTTCAATAAAAATAATATCAGTATTAGTAAGAGGAATTTCTACTCACATCAAAACAGTTAGTTATGGTAAAAGGTAATTATTTATTCTATTTTATCAGCCAAAAGTATAGTTACATAAGAATCAGCAAAAAGGAGATAATAACTTTGTGATACATGAAGACAGCATGCTTATCATGACATTTACGCCTACTTGAATGTTCATCTGGGAAAGTCATATTGACAGCTTAGAACTTGAAGCAATCATTGTTCACAGACACATACAATTAATAGCTAGACAGTAATGAGATGTGAGTCTACATGAGTATGCAGAGGTTGGAAGATTGTGGTACACCCACATACCCATTATAAAAACTCCCTATTGCAAAGACTGCCATTATTAGCAAGTCAGGATAAATTACACTGAAAAACCATTTTCTGAATCCAACATACAGCTAGTTTTCAACTCAGGCCACTGTCCAGAGTTTCTTTCTTCTGTAGGTTGAGAAAGGAGAGAAACTGTTCTCCCAGTATGTCATCTTTGAAGAACACTTCCATGTTTTTGGAAGGTGAACTTGGGCAAGTCTCACCTCAGTATGCCAACTGAACAAGTCAATCAAGTTTTGCTACTTTTGACATTGACCAAAAAATAGTTGGACTCCTACTCAAAACAAAAAGCAAACACAAATCAAATCCGATATTGCAGATACTGAGATTATCAAGAGTGCATAGTCTTCAGCTATCATCCTCATTAAATATCAGCTCTGATTCTACACATGTGGTTATGCAGGTCCAGAATCAACAGTAAACACAGAGAAATGTCTCATGGTAGTAACATGAATGTGTAAAATTCTTCCTGTTTTTCTTTCTTTCATACCAAAAGCAAAGTGCTGGGCCTATAAAGAAATCCCACTGATGGGATGTTAAAATATATTTTTTACATTTCAAATATGTAATTTATCTTTTTTGTTGTTTAATTGTTCTTTTAAAATAATTTTTAATACATTTGTTCTTGCACAGAAGTAGCAATTTACCCAATAAGCACAAATTTCCTGAAGCCCCATTAACATATGCTTAGCCTCACTTAACAGATTTTATTACTGAAGAAGTACCTCAGCACAATTCAAATTACTTTAGCCTCTTTCTGAGAAGTGATGTGTCACAAGAAACTTGCTAGCAAAAACATAATGACATGACCAAGACTAAATCAACTAAAACTAAAAATTAAGCTTTTATTCTAGGGCAGGTACTGGTTCTCTCTTACACCCTCAGAACAACAGGTTCTTAATAGTCACAGACTCATTAAAGTTTTTGTGTTACCGAAACTCCAAGAACTGCTTGAAATGTTTGAGAAGTTATTTGATTGCCATGTCTACAGACAGAATAAGCAATACGGTCATAATGAACCATTATGGATGGGAAACACTACGTTCACAGGTACAGGGAACAATGACCTCCTTTATAGCAAGTACCAACAACTTAGTGAGACTTGAGGACTTTTCAACCTAATCGTTCTGTAAGCAAAGATACTGATCAACATTTTTAAGAAGAGGGTGATCTGAGCAGAACATTGTTTAACACCTGGCTGATCAAAATGCACCTGCACCAAGGGAAGGAAAAAGAGGAAAAGCTAGCCTTTGGGCTTGGGCTGAGTGAGAAATACCTTACTCGTCAACAGAAGACTTGCCTGTCACGATACTTAACACTAATGAATGAATGCTGGTAGAGACTTTATTCATATCTTTCGGTCTGATTTGCTAGAATCAACCCATTAATGAGGAGTCAAGAGCACTTGCAATCATGTCAGGATTGAGGATTTCATGTTGTGTTGAAGTGACAAAACACAGAAGGAATATAGTATGAATCCTGCAAGAAAAAGGAGGAGAGAACAACCTGCTAAAGAAATATTACTGTCATCTACCTTTAAGACTATTTTTACAAACATTAATAAGAAGAGAATCAAATAACGCATTTAGAAATAAAAACAAGTGCATAACCTTGAAAGGAAGTGAGGGATTCTGTGAAAGGAAAAAACCACTCTTCTTCTCTGCTGCTTTCTCCTTGTGAGTCATACTCTGGGCGTGGTACCAGCATGCCTTGTCCTATTTCTATGGAAAAAATCCTTGAGCAAGTTCATTCTTGATTAAGTTAGCATGGTGCCAAGCAAACATAAAACCCTGACTCTTTGATTTAGCATGCTCTATTGTTGCAGTTGCACAGAGGGAGGGAAGCAATGCATGTTATTAGCAGAGCTTCGGCACTGGCAGTGAAGTTAATGGCACTGGGGACAATATTTCCTTTCCTTTGTCAGCTTCAGTGAAGGAAAATATTTTCAACACAACTTAGGGATTTGTTTCTCAAAATCCCAGCTTCAGCAGTGAGCTTGATACTTGCACCACAGCTCTGACAGTCCACTCTTTCTGCATGCTACAATCTGTTCTCTCTTTATCTGTGCCAATAAACCAGAACCTTGAAATTATCTGAATTCCTTCAAACAATGTGGGCTGAAGGTAATTCTTCTTTCCAAAACAGGCTGGGGAATTAAAAGAGAAGTAACAAGCTTGACTGCTGCAGCAAGCATGTCACTGTATCCAAAGCCGTGGACAGAAGCTGAAAGAGCTCAGTGGTGTTAATAGTTCTTTAGCAAATTTGATTTACTAAATTTGTTAGGAAATTTTTAATGTAAACAGAAAAAAGAAGCTGCCTCACCTTGAAACACAAGGACCCAAGCAGAAGCACTGTAAGTGAATAACCACGTCTCTGTAATTGACAATATACCACTGTTTAGATAATGCCTTCATTCGTTTTCACTTCTGTAATTCACTTACACAAAAAAGGCAATCTGGGTAGCTGTAATCACACGTGTAGGCATGGGTGCTTTCTGGACAACGAAATTAAAAATGAAAAACCATAGCCTACATTTGCTCATTAACAGTCTTTCAGTACAGAAATAGTTTACTGAGTAAAACACTTCTTTTATATGTGTAACCACTGAGATTAATTCTTTATGCATGAAGGAATGGCAGCTTCTACACTCACGATGTTAGGAATTGCTTTCAGTCTTAATTAGGAAGAGAAGCATAGGGAAACTGAAATATTTGTGATGGGAGGAGAGACATTTTGTGATGGGGTAATAACATGAGAGAAAAGAGCTCTTTTAATGGGAAGGCTGGATTTAATCATAAAGTGAAGCAACAAAGGCTTTTGTGAACCTGACACTTTCCTTGAGGCAACTCAGCAGGAAAAAATGAAACTTCTAGCTTTTATTTGTTAGCTGCTTTTTAGTAGTGCTGAGTGCGTACACTGAGAAGCTTTCAGCTATCTATAAAAATGAAAGTACAATATTTAAGACTTCATCACTTAATATAGCACAGATTTTTATTATAACAACACATACCATACAACATTGTGAGAACCGTGCTAGTTGCTAGCTGTGTTAGAAGGGAATGCAATGCAGCTATTTGGTTTAAGTGAGGACAGCATTAGGTAAGACTGTCCCTTCCCATCTGTCTCTCCCTTCCAGTCTGTTTCGATTTTCCAAATTACTACAGAAAAAGCGCTAACGTGAAATTTTGAAATGAAGCACCCTAACAGTGGAACAGAATTGGGAAGCACAGCATGGAAGATGTCCAGGTGCATGTGTCTGAAAGTTTGGAGTTCTCAGTTCTACTGTTTTGTTATTAGCAGCCTAGAGGACACTCAGCGACTGAAATTTTTTTTTGCTATTTCTCGCTCTTCTCATCCACACAGTGAAAGCTTCACAGATGCATTAAATGTGGTGATCATAATACATGGTGGTGACCACAATACAACTTACAATCTTCTGATTTTATTCATAGAGATAAATTAAGTAACAAGCTGAGATACAACTGACTGTGTTTGAGCAGGGGGGCCCACCTTTACTTTGTCTGCAAAAGCAAAGCTCATTCATTAGCAAGAGAGGCAAAAATCCAAAATCATAGCAACAAATAGCAAATTTGTTGAAAACTGCTTCTATGCTACTCCTTCCAGCTCCAGCCAAGCAAGAGACAAAGAGAGGTAAACAGCTTTCTTCCCTTTGGGGGAGGAAAAAAAGGGAAGTAGAAACAAAGCAAAAACCAAAGCAGCCTCAGAAAATCCTTCTTTCACTATCAAGTGAGTTGATCACTTAGTAATGCAATGAAAGAAGAATCAAATCCAGTAACAGCTAACTAAAAAGTATTATGTACTTGACATAGGCCAGTGTCCATAAAAAGGAGTGAGCAATAAACCTTAGCCAAATTCCACTGCATCTTTGAAATATCGTGCTCTTTTGTTACAATAAAGTAAATCTGTTTTAATCTTTCATTTTTGGGGGATGTAATTCAATAGTCTCCAATTAAACTGGAGTAAGTTAGACCAGAGCCAGGGTAGTTTTATTAAATTATGGACTTGGAGAAATCACAGGCTGAAATTCTTTGGTCTATGGGCATGACATCAACCGTATCATGATAATTATGCTTCAAAAACTACTATATATCTTTTTTTTCTCATTCAAAAACCCCAGACCTCCTTCATTCTGTCCACATCATCAGAAGCTGTAGTTCAACACCATGTTTTCACTGAAGGTTGGATCTTGACAATTTCTTACCTCTTTGAACTGAAGTCTCACAAAGCTACAAGATTTTCTGATCCTTTGGGCAGAATCACAAATTCTCAGTACAGTCAGATATCAGCAGATGCTTGCAAATGACCAGGCAGCAGATGACTGAGCTAGTAAGTAGAATCCATAACTGGGCCTGAATTACTTTTTTTTCTGAGATACAGAATTATGTTTCGCAGCAGCCTTCTTCTGCGAATAATCAAATAATTTTCAGCAGTGAAGCATCATATGGAGATTTTTGCACTCATGCCCATGTATAAAGCTGGAATCAGTCCCATGCATGTGGTAGTCTGCCAATTTCAGTAAGACATGGGTGCCAGCTAAAGACAGATTTAATATAGCTTGTACAATGTAGAAAATTTTCAGTTCCATGCCAAAAGAATCATGATAATGTTAATCATTGTCAAATGATAAGAATGCACTTCACTGTGAGAAATCACATCTGTTGTCACTTGTGGAGCTTTACATTGTCATTCTTGAGCTTCAAACAGTATCCTTCTGAGTCAATTTCAATGCAGAAAAACAGTATGTAAAGATGCAAAACTGTTTTTCATTACTTGAAATGAAAAAGATACAGTAAATCTCTAAAAACTTCAAAGAATTCTTCCTTTTCCTCTAAATTCCTTCCCTTGAAACCTTCCTTTACTGAAGCTGATGTCTTATGGTTTCTTTCTATTCCCTTGTTCATCAAACTAAGAACGTACTTGAGATTGCATTTAAAAATCAAGTTCTATTAATAACCACATGCCCCTAAATAGCAACATGATTCAAGGACTCTGCAACTTCTGAGTACTCCTCTGCAAAAGCAATGAAATAATTTTTGTATTGAACTGATTATGAAAATCTTCCAAACTTTCAAACTAGAAGGTCTTAAGTAAAACTTACAAGAAATTATTCACTTCCATTAAACCATTATCAAATCTTCACCTTTTGCTTTCAGCTTATATGTGAACACAAGGATATTTTAAAACTACATACAATGGCATTCTAGTTACACCTTCTTTGTTGCAAAAGAAAAGATGACCAGCAAAGTGCTAGAAAGTGGAATAGGACCTCATGCATAAGATGAAGTTGACTGTTTCCCGTATCCAGAAAGAAGCTAGCCAAAACTGAGTGCAACTCAAGGACAAAATAGGTGACAGGGGTGACTTGATGTGTGCTACCTGAGTCACCTAAATTTTCCATAATAATAAATAAATAAAATGATGAATAAATCATGGCATGTTTGTTGAATTTAAGTAGTCTGCAGCAAAGCTGGCATGTGATGTTAATAAATATACAAGTTTACAGTGAAAAAGCAGAAATACAATTAGAGAACCAAATCAGAGCCAACATTATCCATATGCATTCTAATATCATGTTTGTTTTAAACATCAGAACAAGCACTGTCATACTTCCATTAAATTTATACACAATTCAGACTTCTAGCAGTCTCTACATTTTTGAATACAAACTTTGGTTTAGGCTGTAACAGTGATAAGAGCAACTCAGAAAGTTTGGATTCAGCTATAAACTCTCTTAATCTTCTGGGATGCTCATATCCTGTGTTTACCCCATAACAGACAACCAGCTGCCGAATGTTCACTTTTAAACTCTCTTTTTCACTGTCTCCTATGTAGACAAAACATTTTTTTCTCAGCTAAAATTCACTTTCATGCAGAATATGAACTACGTTTGATTCACAGCAGGGGTATATGGGCATGTTCTTGGAATACTGAAGAATAAAATATAATAGTGGTGAAGGCAAGGGGAAAGTTTTGGTATATTAAATAAGCACTGGGAAACAGAAGGTCTAGGTCATAAGTCTTCTGTGATCTCCCATTTGAACAGGACAGGAATATAAATCCAGTTTTTAATTTCTTTCCAAACAGAAAATCATGTGACTTAACCTATTTAATAACACAAAACTATCAGGTATGCATCGTATCTTTTTTACTTACAAAGCCAGCAAACCAATCATGTAGCTTTGGAAGCATGTTGAATCAAGATGTTTTAACAATTTTATTTCTACTTACTTCTGGATATTATACCCATAAATGCTTCTGGAAGGTAGGGATGTTCTAAGAATCAAGTGAAGAAGAAACTCTTTTCTGATCTGTAGCTCAAGCAAGACTGTGCCTCCCCAGACTATTCCAGAGAAAAACTAAAAATAGAAGTATGTAATTCTTTCTTGGAGACAAAGCTTCCTCACAGTTATCACTAAACTATTTAAATGTGTATGTTATTAACATTCTTCATTTTGACAAGTGCTTGACAAATATTTTTAAATATTTCCAGAGAAACAAGCAATATTAAATCAATCTGCTTAGAACTTCAAAGTCAAAAGGCCCAAATAAGCCAGTGTTTTTACCTATGACATTTTTAGTAAAGAACATAATACTTCTGTCAACACACACATAAACCAGAAAATATCCAGTAGAAACAAACTTATTTCAGAGTATAAATCTTTTTGACTCTACTTACATACTCTTTCCACTTTCAGTAATACTTCCTACCATGTAACGATGACAATTTTACTCACAAAGTGCACCAGTTCATTCAAGAAATCGAAACAGTTACATAATTTTGAGGCAGATTCAAGGTGGAAATATAGGAAAGAAGGGCTCAGTACTTTCCGGTGAAATATCAAAATGTGATGATATTAAAAGCATCAAACATGCACTACGTAGGGAAGTTAAGACATACATTTCTTCTCTTTATGGAACTTGCAAAAAAGGTCAACTTTACAGGGAAAAAAAATTGTATTTTAAACACTCTTAAAAAGCTAGTAGCAAGTAAATTAATTTGAAGCCTAATTTTTGTCCCAATTACTTAAAAAGATGCATTCTCAAGAGAAATATAACACTAAAATGGAATTTCCTTGTCATCACACTATGAGGTGGAGAAAAGGCTATTGTAATCTCCACCTCACTGCCATTGGACTAGGCCATAAACCTGGTTTCCTCTAAACTAACTGATGCTATGGTTAGTAAAGGTTTTAGTAATCATTGAGACATACAGCCATAAAACCAGCTGCTGAAAATAACTACTTTGTGTAGGAGATAATAACAAAAAATATTTGAAACAATCAGAAAATAAAAACACGACACATATCACTGCAGGAAACCTGATGTTAGATGTTGATTCTTCAATATATTCTGCATAAAACACGGCAGAAAACAGCCAATAGCATTTCATTTCAATTGACCCAGGCAGAACAATAGTTGAGTACTGTATGTGAGCAAAAGACAGTAAATACTACCTGGTAGTCTGCTCGTTAGCATCTTTCTGGCATAAATTAAACTAGCAGTGAACCATTCAAATACAAGTGCCTCCAAACACTATTTATCAGAGAAATTCATAACAATTAAATGTCAGCATAATATTTATGGAGGCTACTTATTTTCCCAGGGGCGCCAAAAGTCTGGAGAAGGGTTGGGTCAAGCAAACTGCAGCCAGTGTCAAACAGTAGATAATGGAGCATAGCCACTTGCACAGGCAAACATCTTCCTTTAGATCTCTTCCTGTTAAATAACACTGCATCAAATAGTATCTGCATTCTGCCTGGAAGGCTGCGTTGCTGTGATTCAACAGACTATAAATCTGAAAAGCTCATTAAGTAAACAGCAACAAAACCAGAAAAAAAAAAAGTTGAATGACTATGATTACGAATATTTATTTATGCCATCATGTAGAAAGCATATGATCAGTGA